>NC_134462.1:51855139-53116639 GCF_047948215.1 Lycorma delicatula | reverse complement strand
AATTTTTAAAGACAATTTTATAACAATCAGAATATTATTTCTGTACTATTTAAATTAAACAGAAGATATTTGGAAAATATTCAGAAGTTATTCTGAAGTTCAGAAGTTAGTCTTAAGTTATTCAGAAGATATTTTAATGGCAAATGAATATATGAAAATGGTAATGAATTTTAATTTATGATGCACTTGTAATTTAAAAGTCAACATTATAAAAGAAAGGAATTGATATTGTTGGTACCTCTGAAAATGTTTTCTTAAAAAATTAAAAAAAGATAAAAGATTTTCCTTAAATTTACTACTTTAAGTGGCTTCATTTATTTGATTAAAGTAGTAATATTTTATAAATAAACATATGCATAATTATTTACCATTATTTTTTAGCAAGCAACTGTTACGATTGCTGCTTACTGAAGCAATTTGGAACTAGACCAGTATTCTTCTTTGATCTATAAGAGAGGTTCATTGAATGTAACTTTAGCCCATTGAAGTTTTACCTTAGTTCACATCCTTAAATTTCTAGTATACTAATTCTTGAGATATTTCAGATGTATTATAGAACCATTAAGTTATAAAGAACTTAATTTGCATCACCTTATCCAGGACCCATTTTTATCATTATTTTATATGTAAATAAAACTGTATATTATATGTTGTCGCTGAATGGCTTCGACGGCACGTGGCACGTGGCACTTACTAACCTCATGGTGGGCCTGAAAAGGGCCGTTTTTTGCGTTAGCTCTGAGAAGAGCTGTTGGGTCCAGAAGCTTGTCTCCGGTGTGGTCGGAGAGTTGCGGCTCATCCAATGAAGTCCGTCCGAGCTTTCCCTCAGCGGAAGTTGAGTCCCCACTACAGCGTGGCAGTTGAGTGCCCCGCAGTGTCGGGTAGGCGCCGGTCGTTCTTCGCCGGCGCGGCCGAGGCAGTTCTCCCCGAGCGATCCCATGCTGGGCCGGCTCCTGCTGCTGAGTCTGCCGGCCAGGGCGATTGAAGCCTGGCAAGCTGGAGCTGGAGCATGAAGGTAGCGTCCGCGAACAGCGGGCCGGCTAGTCCTGCTGCTACGGCGGGGATGTTGGCATCTGCCAGCCAGGGAACTTCTTGTGTCTTCTTCCATTTTCTTCTTCTGGTCTTCTCCAGGTGGTGGTCAACGATGAATTGCAAATTCACTCTCGTGCACGCTTTTATTGGAGCCAGAGAGTGGTGGGGCAGCAGCGCCGCTATAGTGGGAGAACTGCGCGGTGGGAGTGATGCTTGTATCTGCGCGTCCCGCTCACATTGTTGCTACCGTTATCGCCCGCCGTTATCAAATTAGGCATATATGTGGTAACATTGTTACCACATATGTACCAATTATATATGGTACATATTTATATTATATAACATAATAATTATATATTTTTGTTAGTAATAATTACATATGTTTTATATAGTATAGTATAGTAGATTAGCATATTTTAGCTAGTGTTTTCTTTTATGTTGTATAAGTTTATTAATTGCAAATAATTAAAAACTTTTGAAGTGTATGGTACTATTTCACGAATACAAATGTAATTTGTATTAAATAAATAGGCTTACCATATTTTTTTGGGTCCAACCCAAAACATATTTTTGAAATTACTTAAAAATCTTAACAGTTTGCTGAAAAATTAAATTTTATTTATTCAGTTATATTTTTCACTAGACATGAAGTTTTTCAGAAATGGTTTGTTTGTTTTAATTACATCATAAAATTCACAACAAAAAAGTTCTGAATTAGTTTTTAAATTTAGCAGATGTTTAACAGTAGATACTGAAAGTCTACCCCTTTCTGCAGACCAAATGTTCTCCATAATTGAAAAAACTCTCTCAACTGGAGCAGATGTCACAGGCAAAGATATCGCAAACTCAACCATTTTAGAAATATTGCAACATAAAATATCAGTTTTTTGAAACCCTTTAAAAATTGCTTTCCACTTCTCTTCAATAGTATCTAGTACTTTTTCAGAACTTGAACCATAACCTACCCTTTGGTTTTGAATTACATTGTTCAACAATGTACGTTTATCAAATAGGTCATCAATATTTATGGAATCTTTTATAATTTCATTAACAACTTTTACACTCTCTTCTAAATGAGACCAGGCAATTTCAGTTCGTAAATTTATCCACAAAACTTACTAATGTTATCAAAACTGGTTCTCCACAATTCTAAAAATTGGATACTAGAATTATAAAAATTGTCTACGCTTGAGAAGAATTTTTGTTCCTGAACATCATTATTTTCTCTAATAGTGCATAGCAATTCTTTGGCAGAAGATGGTACAAATTTGTGGGTTTTTCTTTCCTGAAGTTGACAAATTAATTCAGAACATGTCTGAAATGCTTCTGTTGCTGTGATAGAATTAGCTTCCAATTTCAGAACTATATTATTAAATAACTGAAGAGTATCATAAAAAATTTCAAAAACAGTTTAGGTTCTAGATTTAAAAAAAAATCAAATAATAATTTTGGGCATTTGTCACAAGTTAAGAAGTATGATTTTAAGATGATAAAAAATGGAAAGAATTCTTTCTATTGCTGGTAACAAACTAAGGAACATTGTGCTATTATGAGATAATACTTTTTTGTAATCTGTTACCACATATTCACAGAATTCTTTAAGTTTTGTTATTCTTACTGTATTCTTGCTGTTTGTACTGAATTGTGTACAATGTGGGCTGAACAACCAATTCCTAAGATAGGTCTATCTAAATCACTTTGAACTTTTCTGAACACATTTTCATTCCCTTTTCTCTTCACACCACCAAACTTACTGTTAGTGTTAGCAGTATAACAAACCAACTTTTCTTCAAATTTGTATTTTTTCACACACTGAAAAAGATACAGAGTCAAAATTTGAGCAGTTTCACTTGCCACTTCATTAAAATTTAAAAGTTTAACTTGAATTTCCTCCTCCAGATTGAAATATCTTACAACAATCGGAACAAGTTTTACTTCACTTCTGTTTGAGCTAGCCATCGTTACTATTACATAATTAATTTTTTCCAAAGAAACAACAAATTATCAAATATAAATGGTGAAATAACGTTAACAATAACTGCGTTGGTTTTGGTTCGAGCAGATGAAAATTTTGAATCATATGGTTTTTTAACCAGTTTAAATTTGCAGTCTGATGTTTTGAAACTGAATTCGTGTCTAGCAGTGTGGTATGAAAATTTAGCTTCATTAGCAGTACATTCCAGATCACTGTTGTTTTCCCCATCTTTGGCTTCAAAAAAAATCTCTTGTTTGCTGAAGCAGTACCATTAATAGCACTCCTGTGTTAAGCTTTTCACATGGTCTTCAATATCTCCCTTTCCTTTATGTGCAATAGAAAATTGTCCAGTATATAGTGTGCAATAAACACATTCATTGTTACTGTCACTACACAATTTCAAAAATTTGTATTCCTGTTGCAGGTTAACATTAAACACACATTTTCTTTCGTCCATTGCTAGACGATGCCACACCTCTGTCAAAATCGACGTCAGCACTTGCTCCAAGGTCAGCTGAGAGATGCACGGTCGTAAGAAAATGTTCAAAAACGCGATGTCAAACATATAGGTCTAAAATTTAAAAAAATCCTCGCGTCATAAAATTCACAAACCCTGTACATTATCCTGGACAGCACTAAAAATCCAGGACTGTTCAGGCTAATCCCGGACATATGGTAAGCCTATAAATAAATGTAGTTTGTAGTAATATTAAACTTTAAACAACTTACTAGAATTTGTTTTAAGTTTTAAAATTTTAAAAACTTGAGATGCAATTGTTTTGATTTTGTAATTTTTTAAATTTCCAAAAAAGTCAAGTCAATGTAAACAGAGCACATCTAGAGTTAGAATAACAGTATTTTTAATGCACAAGAACTTGATAAGTTTATTTGTTTAAATGTAATATTACATAATATTAAACTGAAATATAATTAATTATATAGTAAATTATACTTGTAAGTAATTATAAAAAGTGAGTCAATGTAAAGGTCAAAAAATGTAAAAATTAATAACATACTCTACTAAGAAACTTAATCTTATTGACCTGAATACTACTAAAATGCCAATTATCATAAAGCTACAAAACGAACAAATTTTTAGCTCCTTAATAATAATAATAATAAGGAGAAAACTTAGTTTGGTGTGTGTGATGAGACATAGTGAAAGAATGTTTACAAAACGTCATTAAAATTACAAAAGGAAAATGAGAAGACTTGGATTCTGAAAATGGAATTGATAAGTTTATAAATGGTGACATCTTGACAGAACAAGATGTTAAGAATTTTTATTTATAAAGGATAGAAGGAGCTTAATATTATATAATCCTCAATTCTTGTTTAAGGATAGGGATGGTCACAAAGAAGACTAGGTTCTATAAATTGGGCCCATTAGGAAGAATAATTTACATTATCTTATTATCTTAGTGAGAATGTCATCCTTCAAATCGTAAAGCACATAAATTCTACTGAACAATCAAGGTTATTGTTTATGAAGGTAAAATTTCTCAAGAGATGCCCGGAAAGAACAGGATGGACATGCTTTGAAATTTAGCTGATTCAACGAAGAAGAGGAATCACAAGAAATATATTAGGCTACACAGAGAAGAAGCAATCTATATGGTTTTGCTGTTCAAAATTATGAAAAAAATTAACTGTTCAGAAAAATACTGCAGTGGAATTCTCTTCATCAATGTTTACTATTTTAGCCAATCTATTTATAGATTTTAAACTAGTACACTGTTATTATAACTGACATGAAGTATTTTTACAAAGATAAGCTTTTATCTATAATTTTTCTAATTCATTGCATTTTTTTATTTCAGTAGTTCAAATAAAGTGGTTTTTAAATTATTTTAGTTTCTAATAAATATACATTTAAAAAGATGAATAATCAACAAATTTTTTATAGTTGTGTTTTTCTATTATTTTTTATATTCTATCAAATGAATGCAGAAAAGCCATATGTGTTTCATTTTCCACCAAGGATTATCATTTTTGATTTAGGTATGTATTAAAACAAATAAAATAAAAAAATAAATTAGATAAATTATTCTTTTTTTTTTTAATTATGCCAATCAAATGCTACCCTTCTAAGATTTCTTTAATGATATTCACCCACTTTTTCTAAGTGTGTTCTTTATTTTTTATATGAGCTGCAAGAGATCAGCTTAACCATTTTGTTAATTCATGGATGTATAATAATTTTGTTGTGTAGGGAGTGTAGTGTTTAATGATGTGGCATTATCATATCAATACATGGCTAAATTATTTATTTACTTTTTAATTAAATGAAATCAAGAAGTTGTTAGTTACTGAGATCTAATTACTGACACATTCTGACTTGCAGGCAACATATACTTTTAACACAACAGAAATTCAGAAACAAAATATTTGCAATATTGTAAAGATCCCAATTTACTAGCAATTCTGTACTAATCCTTCCAGTTGATAGAAAATAAAATAAATATTGATGCATCAGATATCTTAGATTTTTATACACCACTGAAGTTATAACTGTAACATTATAACAGTACTGCAACATTATTACTGTAGCATCAGACGTATGCTAATAGTAATTCTTAGTTTTCTTACACTACAATATTTTTAATATAAGAACTGATATTATAGTATGCAATATAAAAAAAAATGCCTTTCGGCAGGCCGGAAAGCAGAGGTAGATTTCACAGATCTTAAGTAGGGGATAAAAAATATTTCCACCTTAAATTGAGGAAAAACTTCAACTTTACTCAATACGACAATGGTTTCATGCAAAAAAATTGTCACATGTTTAGCATACAGCAAGCCCGATCTTCTTAAAATTCCATCAACATTTTGGTCATCCCTTGCCGTAAGGGTTGGTCATTCAAAAATTGTTTCAGACAAACGTTTTAGGTAATGTTTAGACGACTAACGACCACTTTAAACCGATTCGATACTGTTCCTATTAAGGGAGGTATGATTTTTTTTGGCTTCAAAACCATGTTTTTTCCATCTTCTGGGCCAATGGTTGGTAATATCGAAAAGCTGTACTTAAATAATTTTTAGGCCCTTGTCCAAAGAATACTAGGAACTTTAAACAAATTTGATATTTTACTTAATAGTTATAGCAATATTTTGTTTTTTCAAAAAAAGTCACCCAATTTCCACCCCCATGGTCCAATTTTGGCCGTTAACAAATTGAACCAAGATTTTGGGTTAAGTTATTTTTAGAGAAAATTTAAAGTGATTGGCGCAAAATTACAACAGTTATATATATATATATATATAAATGTTAAGTTCGTTTGTGTACGGCTTCAAAAACTCAAAATGTTCTGCACCGATTGAGCTCAAATTTTAGCACGATATGTAACCCGCATCAAAGATTGTTTTCATCTATTTTTAATAAATCTATCTATCAATTTTTAATTTGGAAATGTAAACAAAGGAAACCCAATCAGATCAATGCAAGATGGCCGCTGTCAAACACAACGACCAAATTTCTTTGAATTATATTTAACAGCTAAAACATCTGTATTTTATTTTTAAAAAAAACATGATAAAAAAAATTTTAGCACGATATATAACCCGCATCAAAGATTGTTTTCATCTATTTTTAATAAATCTATCTATCTATTTTTAATTTGTACAGTTTTTTAATAAATAAGAGCTAATAAATCAGATGGAAATGTAAACAAAGGAAAACCAATCAGATCAATGCAAGATAGCCGCTGTCAAACACAACGACCAATCACAAATTGCCCGTATGGCCGTTGCCAATGTAAGCAAAATCACAACTGATTAAGTAACAAATTTCTTTGAATTATATTCTTTCTTTTATTTCTTTTGAATTATATTTAACAGCTAAAACATCTGTATTTTATTAAAAAAAAAACCTCCAAAACAAAAAGAAAAGCCACCAAGAAGGACAACCGCAGTAGATGATGATATGAATGATTTATAGCGTATGAAAATGCCATACCTGACCGGGATTCGAACTCGGAACCATCGGAATAAAGTCCGAGACGTTACCACTCGCGCCACGGAGGCCGGCAAACATATTCGTTAGGATCCGAATAAAAACACGACTTGCCAATTTGGCGTTGTGTGTCAAACCAATTTTATACGGACTATAATTACTTTTAATACGCGAAACCATTTGCAATGATTGAACATTAACTTAAACCTCTTCAAAAATTATTCCTTTTGAACTAAGCCACATTTTGATATCATTGTTTTTCTATAACACGGCTGGAATTCTTTTCGTTTAATGATAAGAAGCGTTGTCGAAGACAATAACCGAATTCTCTTCCAAAGGACATAATACACCGCTAAACTATTTCTAAATAATTCAAATTCGTGTAATTTTTTTACGAATCGCGTTTTTATCAAAATCTCATCTTTTTCTCAATTGACCTGCGGGGTTTTGTTTTCTTTGGAGACCGTAATTCATTAGTAGATTCATACTCGAGAATCACGTTCTACACTGAAGCAGCATAACTTCTACTTACGTTAGCAGTTTATTAACATCTGAAATCAACACCGTTTGATTATTCTGTAATTTGTAAGCATTACTCTGCTTTTGTAAGCATTTAAAATGATGTGTTTTTTCGCACGACTTAAGGGCTTTTTTCGCAGCCCACAAATCTTTATATATAAAAATGTTAAGTTCGTTTGTGTACGCTTCAAAAACTCAAAATTTTGTGCACCGATTGAGCTCAGATTTTAGCACGATATATAACCCGCATCAAAGATTGTTTTTATCTATTTTTCGCATCAGTCACATACCCGCGACCGCGAGAAAACAGTTTTTTTAACGGTCAGTTGTGTACCAGTGACCGCGCCATCTGCCGGAAGCGAGGGGAACACTCGCCATACTAGCTAACGACAACCGCAGTCACATGTGAAACAATACCTGTTCCCAATTACATTGTTTATTAACAAAAAAAAAAAAAAACGTATCCACTTGCATCTGATTCAGATTATTATACAATCTGAATTAAATATTCACTTTAATCGAGGTACTTTTGTGTGATCGTGTCGTGATTGAGCTGCGACTTTCACCAAGCTCTGAATTTATTAGAAAACGACCAACAGTGGGATATATGTATTAATGACGCGTGCAACACTGCACATCCAAACCAAATTCGCGCATTATTCGCAATTATATTGACCGCTTGCTTCCCTTCATCGCCCACAGAGTTATGGGAAAGATATCGATCGCATATGGCTGAGGATATTTTGCATAGAGTACGCCTAGAAAATACCAATATGACCATGAAATTTACAGAAGGCATTTACAATGAAGCATTGATAAATATTGAAGACAAGTGCTTAGCTTTTGCAAATAAAGTTCTTAGTCAATTGGGAATGCCAGCACCCACCCGAGCTGCGATTGCTTCATTTGATGTGGATTTACGCCGTGAACAGAGTTACAACATTGGAGATCTTCAGTCATATGTCCAATCAAACATTCCCAAATTAACGCGTGAACAGAAAGGCATTTATGATCGCATAATGCAAATGATAAATCTCGGAGTTGGGGGACCTTCTTCTTTGATGCGCCAGGAATAACTGGGAAAACATTCCTCATTAGATTGATTCTAGCAACGGTTCGATCAAAAAATGACAATTATCCTGTTGCAGAATATTAATCAGCCAAAACTCTGCAAAGGCACACGACTTGCAGTTAAGAAATTTATGAATAACGTAATGGAAGCAACGATTTTATCGGGGCCTTTCAAAGGTGAAGATGTCCTCATTCCTCGAATACCCATGATTCCGACCGATACATCATTTCAATTTAAAAGATTGCAATTCCCAATTCGATTGCCATTTGCAATCACAATCAATAAAGCTCAAGGTCAATCTTTAGAATTGTGTGGTTTAGATTTAGATGCGGATTGCTTCTCACACGGGCAACTGTATGTTGCATGTTCCCGAGTCGGCAAACCAGATAGCCTTTATATCTACGCAGACAGTGGAAAAACAAAAAAATATTGTATATCCACAAGTATTGCAAAATTAAACGTCTATGAAACGTATGCTTTGTTTTGTTTCTCATTTCTCATCCATGCAACCACAATGTACCACAGCGAAGCCTGGCGGGTAGAGTTAGTATATATACATATGTATATATTTCACTTTATGAGCTGATGGTGGTTTTGGGGTCTGGAGGATGTGAAACGTGAAGATATGTCAAACTTTCTGGAAGTCGAGTCATGATACCCATTACAATAGGTAGGTTTCTTATGAAATCTGCCCAAAATTGTATAATATAATAATTGTATGTACTGTAAATACATTTAAGTTCATTATATATTTATTTGTGTACATAAATTGGTTAAAAAGCAATATTAAAATATAAAATTAATTTTAGAATACAAATTTCTGCAAAATGGGAAACCAAACAAATTTTATAATAAAAGTTTTTTAAGATTCTTATAATTTTATTTATCTTTGCAGTCAGCTTTAGTAACATGGAAACTGAGTTTTAGAAACAGAATATTTTAAAAACATTTTATTATGGTTATTTCAATCAATTTCTTTTGCAAAATATTATGTTTTTTAATTAATTTCATTGCTGACTTCCATGTACAAAAGTAGGAAAAAAATGTAATTAATGATTTTAAATAAATAAAATATAAAAACCAATATATATGAAATCACTGCAAAAATTAAATTTCTTTAAGTGCTCATAAAAAAAAAAAAAACAAACAATCTGCAAAATAAAATAGATCCTATTTTACAAAGAGTACGACAAAAGTTTTGATATGACAGAACAGATCATCACAAGTGGTTACAAGTTAGGACATGTTTAGACAGGTTCCAATCTGCACTGCAACTGCTCTAGTTATTAACTCCATGTCATTTGCTTTTTAGCTGTGTTATTGAAAAGAGGAAGTGATGTCTTAATGGCTGAAGACTGAATATCAGCCAATTTTGCATCTGGGTTAAGTGTTTAGAGGAAAGACTCCTGTCCTTGGAGAGGATTGTCCTCATCGTACAGCAATATTTAGGAAGTACTGAGATTTTGAAAGAATAAGTTGAGACAAATTCGTGTGTGACCTACCACAACGTAGAGATGTCCTTGGATATTACTGCATCAGCAATTCATGCTATTCTGTGAGATCATCTTCAAGTTAGTAAGCTTTGTACACTTTGGGTGCTGCATAACGTGACCGACAATCAGATGGAACATCATGTTTCATGGTGCTGTCAAATGCTGAAAAAATTTGAACCTATATAAACAGTATTGTGACAGGTAACAAAACTTGACTGTACTGTTATGACATCCTGACCAAGGCTCAGAACAAGGTATGGGTATTCAAAGATGAGGAGACCTCTGTGACTGCTCGAAAATCCAGTGAAGCAGATTGTGGTAGTCGTATTTTTTCATGTGAGAGGAGTTTTAGGACTTTAAAGTTGTGTTGGAAACTCAGAAGACAGTTATAGTAAAGTGGTATACCAAGGAATGCCTGCCTAAAGTTGTCAAAGCTCTCAAGAAGCTGTGCCTAGCTCAAGGATGGGTACATGGTTTTTTTACCACGATAATGCTCCAGCGCACTGCTCTAAAATTTGCTCTGAGTATTTGGCCAGCACTGGAATAAAAAAACTAGAGCACCCTCCCTATAGCCCTGACCTCACTCCATGTGACTTCATGCTGTTCCCCAGGTGAAGAATATACTGAGAAAAGCATTTTGGAGCATTGATGACCTCCTAAGGGCTTGGGATGATGAGTGGATGAGTGTGCCCAGATCTCCAATGAAACATGGCAAAGTTTCTTTGAAGAGTGGTTTCAAAAGATGTAGAACAGTTTAATGTGTGGTGGAAATTATTTTGAAAATTTATAAAAAGCAAAGTCATATTGCAAATCTTTCCAGAGACCTTTGTATTGCTAATGGCAGTCTAAATAAAAAAAAGAAATTAGTTAAGTACAATCTAAACTACCCAAGCTCTGATTTTGATTGGTCTCTACCATACTCTGTATCATACCTCTTATGGTAAGATGTGATATGCATAAAATTATCTCAATATAGAATAAATACTCTACCATCATAGAAATATATTGAATGTTAAAAAATTGGACAATATAATTGTCCAATATTCTTATAATAGAAAATTCCTTGAAATTTTTTAATTAAATTTAAAATTCCAGAAGGTAGAATTTTTACATATATCATTCATTAATGAACAATGACTTTCTATTACAGTTAATTAAGTAAAAAAATTATTTTCTAGCAATTCATCTGAAAAGCAGCATTCTGTTGGTCATGGCATATGGAAAATAATCATTCAATCTATTATTTGCTCTTCAAAAAAGAAGTTTAGTTTTATTATCATTAATATTTCCAAGATTAGAGAAAAATTTCTGATACACAGTCATAATAACATTATAGTTTTGTATTAAAATTTTTTTTAACTTGTAAAATTAACTTGTAAAATGTAGGTGACCAACTGCAATTTTTTACAACCTCATATGTGCTTTCTTGCTTGTTATTTTAAAGTAAGTTGTTTATGTCAGATTAGGTTTTTCATAATTTTTTTGTTTATACTGTCAATTGTAAAACAAATTGTTAGGGATGTAGTATGTAGGGGGTATACTGAAATGAAACGACTAACACTAGATAGGGAATCTTGGAGAGCTGCATCAAAGCAGTAAAATGACTGAAGACAAAAAAAAATATACTGTCAATGGAGTTTTTGGTTTTATTTATCATTATTTTGTTTTTTGTTCAACTGATAATATTGATTTTATATTTTATCCCATGCAAGAATGTCTATAACCTTTTTGATTATAGCTCAAAACATTCAACTGTTTAATAACATTCAAATATTTAATTATCTATCAACATTTTTAAAATTAATATTTATGGTGAGTGTTAATGATTTTTATTTAAACAATTAAAAGTGTTTTAAATGTTTTGTAAGTGGTTCTTGAATGCTTTTGTCTTGCAATTTTATTAAAATCTTTTATGTTCTTGATAGTTGATACTTTCTTTCTTAGAGAGATAATTCTCAAAGTTGAGAGTTCAAATCCTCTAAGGTTCAAATCCTAGTAAAGGCAGTTACTTTTATACGGATTTGAATACTACTAGATTGTGGCTATGGGTGTTCTTTGTTGGTTGGGTTTCAATTACCCACACACCTTAGGAATGGTTCATCTGAGACACTACAAGACTGCACTTCGTTTACATTCATACATATCATTCTCATTCATCCTCTGAAGTAATATCTTATAGTGGTTGCGGAAGCTAAACAAAAAAAGAAAGATTATTAATGGTAGTACATTATGAACAACCATTATAACTTAATTTAGTTTTCTATTTTTTAACAGTTTTCTTTTCTATTCACCACTGGTCAAAACAAATTCTTGTTTTGGTTTTATAAATGCCTTTGAATGAATATGTCCTGATTTAATTTAATGGATTTAGTTGTTACAGACAATCGTTAACAACAAAATTACATTTAAGATTTTAACACAAATTCCACTTATACTTTTTAAATTATTTTATCTATTTATATTTATATATTGTCGCCGAAGGGCTTCGACGGCACGTGGCACAACCCTGGTAGCCCTGAAAAGGGCCGTTTTGTTGTCGATTGGCTTTGGCAGCCCGTTGTAATTGCTAAACTTATGGTAGCCCTGAGAAGGGCTGTTGTCGTCGAATGGCTTCGACGGTTAGTAATTCATAACCTTGTGGTGGCCCTGAAAAGATCGTTTTTTGCGTTAGCTCTGAGAAGAGCTATTGGGTCCGGAAGTTGGTCTCCAGCGAGGTCGGAGAGTTGCGGCTCATCCAATGAAGTCCGACCGGGCCTTCCCTCAGCGGCAGTTGGGGTCCCCCGGCGTCGGTCGTTTTTCGCCGGCGTGGCCGAGGCAGTTCTCCTCGAGCGATCCCATGCTGGGCCGGCTACTGCTGCTGAGTCTGCCGGCCAGGGCGATTGAAGCCCGGCAAGTAACGTCCGCGTCCAGTGGCTTCCTCGGCGGACCGGCCAGGCCTGCTGCTCCGACGGGGATGTTGGCATTCGCCGGAAGGTCCCACGTTGAGCCGGCCAGGGACACACACACACACACACAGAGAGAGAGAGAAAGGTGATCGTAAAGTCGCGCAAGCTAACTTTTTCTGCTTTGTAGGAATGACAGTTAAATTTGTAAAAGATGTTTTCATTAGAGTAATTTTTTGTAACAGAATAGTATATAGTAGCACTGCTAGATCACGCCTGCGGGGCAACAGTGGATGTGGCACCACTGCCACGCCCACTGTTTCCCCAATAATAGTTTGTAGAATCCGAGTAGCAATGTCGCTTACGTACGAACAGTGAGTCTATAATCTATAATATGAGTTAATGCGAATCGAATTAGTACACGAATTCTCAGAAATATTTTTAAAACGGTTTTCCAGATGCTAATGTACCACACAAATCCACTATATTTCGTTTATTTAATCGTTTTCGGGATACAGGTGGTGTGCATGATCGTAAGCGTACCGGCCGACCAAGTGTTTTAATTAACGAGAGTCTGCAGACGATAAATGACACTTCTTCATTCTCCAAAAAAGCCTCTTCGAAAACTTTCTAACCAGGTTGGGCTCTCTTACAGAAGTGTTCTAAAATTATATCCGTTCCGCATTAATATATGTTATCAGCTCCAAGAACCAGATAAGGAGAAACGAATGCAGTATTGTCGGTGGTTTAGAAGTTTCATTCGAAATGACGTATCTGTTCTAGACAAGGTTTTTTCATCGATGAAGCTTGGTTTCATCTTAGCGGATATGCTAACAGTTAAAATTACAGAATATGGTCTTTAGAGAACCTACATGAGTCCCATGAACAGCCATTACATTCGAAAAAATTGGGGTGCGGTGTGGTTATGTCGTTGGAGAATTGACAGGTCTATCTTTTTTCGCAGACCATCACAGCTAAACGGTATCAAGAAATAATCATGCATAGCTTTGCTACATGCTGATGAACGTGATTACTGTGGCTACAAGACGGAGTAATTGCACACATGGCGAACAGTAGTTAGCAATTTCCTCGCGATTTCTTCGATGACCGGATAATTTCTCGTAGTCTATAGCCTCCTCGTTCACCGGTCATGAGTTCTCTCGATTTTTATTTGTGGGGCTTTTTGAAAGATAATGTGTACTCAAACAACCCGAATACACTTGATGAACTTAAAATATTGAGAACTGTGTATCACATATAACTGGTGCTACACTGAAAATGTTCGTATACAATGAAAACGCGTTGATGCATGAATTGAAAATCATGGTGTTGTTATGTATATATATATACATAATGTAAACTTTCTAACCATTTCTAATATAATGAGAACTAAAATATTGAGAACTGTGTATCACATATAACTGCTGCTACACTGAAAATGTTCGTATACAATGAAAACGCGTTGATGCATGAATTGAAAATCATGGTGTTGTTATGTATATATATACATAATGTAAACTTTCTAACCATTTCTTTTTTAAGTATACATTTTAACAATAATAACACAATAATGTACTATTTACAGACATACTTCAATGTGACTAACTTTAATGTAGTTCACATTAATTTTTAATAATTGCACAATATTATTAATTTAATTTGAATACAATTATGTAATTTATTCTTAAAGAAGAAATAGAATATTTGACCATAACAAAAGAATTATAAATATACAATATTTACGCAAATTTAAATTGTCCTTTTTTGTTTATTTAAAACATGGTTACTAGAGCAACTATTCTGGTAACCACCAGGAGAAAAGAAGGAAAACTTGATTCTGTGATCAAGGTTTTATCACAGGTGACAAAATCTTGACGACAGAAATATTAAAAATTAGAAACCTAACACATAAAAAAAGGAAGAGATTACATTTTTTTTTGTCTTATTTCACCACATAAGTTTAAAGAAGCTGTGATATGAAACTATGAAATCGAAATTTTGGATAGCGAATGAAAAATGCCATGCTTGATTGGGATTCGGATCCAGGATTTCCAGATGAAAGGTCGAGATGCTACCATTCCATCACAGAGATATATTAATACATGAAAATAATAATTACATGAAGTAAAAGTGATAAGAAGGTAAAAAACAAAGATTGTTACAGAGTATAATACAAATTTTTAGTGGCTCCCTTCGCTTACCCGACCGTTTAGTTTGGGGGAGGAGGGGATCGCTCCCTGGACCCCCAACACGTACGTTATCCTCATTGTTGTGAGAATATTAAATATTTTACAGATATTTATTAAAGAAAAAACTAATTAGTAATTTTACTTCATTATATTTATATCGACACAGTGTCAAAAATATAATTAAATAAAAGGAATATCTTTAATATCTTAACCAAAAGGGAACTAGAGCCTCGATATATGGCTTAAAATCTTCCCTAGGATAACATGAATGTATCCTGAAAATTTGAGAGCAGTCAGTTGGTTGGTTATCGCGTGAAGCTGTTGCAAACAGAAGATTCACAACTTTCGCATTTGTATATAATATTATTTAATTATGATATTATTTTATTGAATACAATGATTGCTTTTTTTTATAAGCTACATATTAAAAGTAAATTTTTTAGCTTTATTTATTCAGTGATTGGTTTTATGAAAAATAAAGCTAAAGGTTATTTAATTTAAAAACTTTTAAAGAGCTGTGATTGGAAAGTTTTAAGACTGGAAATTTCAAAATGACTGTGCTTACAGCTTATTGTGATGGATCTCCTTCACAGTAGTCCCCTTCTAACTGAACACACCGATTCCAACGGTTTTTCCATTTTTGGAAGCATTCCTTTAAATTTTCTTTCTTAAGGGTGTTAAGAATCCTCTTCGTATTTGCCTTGATGTTTTCAATTCAGTCAAATCGATTCCTTTTTAGCGAAAGTTTCAATTTAGGAAACAGGTAGAAGCCAGCAGGGGCTAATTCAATGGATTAGGAGGGTTGCGGAAGCACAGGATTTGGAATTTGGCCAAAAATTCCGTGATCGAGAACACACGTTGAGTCGATGCGTTGTCGTGATGGAGGACCCAATTCTTGTCTCGCTAGAAAGCAGGCCTTTTATTCCGCACTTTTTCGCGCAAACGCTGAAGAACACTTTTATAGTATTCTTAGTTGACTGTCTGCGACCTAGGGGCAAATTCGTGAGGAACGATGCCCGTAGAATGGAAGAAAACCAGCAACATTGTCTTCACATTCGACTGACTGTGCCACTTTTTTCGGTAGTGACGAACTTGACCCTTCTACTACGATTATTATGCCTTTGTTTTTCAGTCATACCCATAAACCCATGCTACGTCGCTTGTAATTACCCTGTTTAACAAATGTGGGTCAGTCTGGCCCGATTAATTATTTCTTGGAATACAAATTGGTGTTGTTTCTGATGATCTGACAATTTCGGAATGAATTTCGCTGACACTCGACACATGTTCAAATCTTCAATTAAAATTGACTGAACCGCGTTGAAAATTAAATTCAGTTCATCAGTCATTTCCCTAAATATAAGTTTACGATCAGAGGGAACTAAATCGCGAACTTTCACAATATTTTCGTTGGCTTTTGAAGTAGAAGGCCGGTCGGACCGGGAGTCATCTTCGACTGATTCGCAGCCATCTTTGAATCTGTTGAACCACATAAAAAGATTTGACCGGCTCAGACATTTATCTCTGAAAGTTTTTTTTTAAGAACTGATAAGTCTCCGAAGCTGTTTCTCAGGTTTCGAAAAAAAAATTATACAACTCGTTGAAACTTTTTTCGTCTATTTTGTGAAATCAATAATAATCAGCCAAGAACCGAAAACGCGTCTTCACTTAGCAGGATGCCACTTCCTAACGAACAAAGATATCGCGGTGAACTTTTCAGAACGTTGCAAGGACAAAACAAGCTTTTACTTCACACACCCGTGGGCTAACCTACCCCCTCCTATTGAGCAGTAGCGGCAACTATCTTAAAGCCTTTCAATTACACTCGTAAAAGCTTAGATTTACGTTCATTTATTATTTTTATTTTATGCACTTCTTTATTGTTTTACTTAAATAAATATATTAACTTCAGGAATATCTTAATTAAGATTTTACTTTGATTTTAATTGGTCCTGCTAGCTTTATGCCAAGATAAGTATATTTTATTTTTGTAGCATATTTTACACTATTGTAGTGTACGTACACCTTCCTCTGATTTGACGTCATTACAATATTTATGTTACATTCTGATAAAATATAACATAAATATACAATTTTCATCTTACTTTTTACTCCAGTTATTAATAATTCATTGTTAATATTATAATTTTTTCATAAATCAATATATATTTTTTCTTTTCAGATTGTTTGGTATGGCCCTTCTGGACAGGATGTACAGAACTTAAAAAACCGATAAAACTAACACCGTTAGTTTCCTGTTTTATATAATTCTAATTCATTATTATAATAATAATATACTTAAAGTATACAATACTATAATATAATATTATGTATATGTTACATAATATTATATATTATATTATTACAGCTAATATTGTAATAAAATTGTACATAACATTAATTATACGATTCCAAAAGTTCAGTAAGAAAATTATTACTTTTTAAAAGTTAATCGTTCAACCAATTTTGCAGTCTGTGAAAATGAAGCTTTATGCAATCATTTTATAAAAATTTCTCATTATTGCATTTTAGTGTGTAATGCTTTATCAACCCATACATAGCATACATTTTTTATTATACACTGGAAGAAATTCCCTGTTGAAACAAAATGATAATCTCTATATGTAGTCTATCTCAAATAAGGTTGATGTCAACCCTCTCAGTTTATTGGCTCAATTCATCACTCAGGCATTTAAAATTTGTAATTATTTATTCTATAAAATAATATATAATCATTATTCAGCAAAATTAAACAAATACTGTTGCAGTTGTCTCACATCAATCAGATAAATTTTAATAATTTGTAAATTATTTAATTTTATCAGAAATTTATTTTATAACTGATGTTTGATCATCGATTACTAAGTTTTCTTTCTGTATTTCAACACTTCCATGGCAAATTTTATAAGCTTGAAATTGTGGTAGAACCATTAAAATTTGTTTGATTTGATTTGTCTTCACCAGTAAATTTTTGGATTTTTACAAGATCATTTTCAATATTTACATCAACATATTTCATTTCTGTACAAGATTAATCTAGCTATCATCAGATGGATGCTTCTCAACTAACATTTCCTTATATTTTTAATGTTTGTATAATTTGTTCTGTGACTGGTATTAAGATTTCAATATACATATCTCAGAAAATATCTCCTTCAAGTCATAAGATCATTTAGCTCAATGAAAAGTGATCATACTTTACTAATAATACACAAAGCGTTTTGTTTATAGTGTGTACATAATGATCAGAATAAAGACTATCAATGTACATCGGTTTGCAACTTTGCTCATTGTTAGTATGGTTTCATCGCCTGCTTGAAATTAATTTTCTCAGAATTTGTATAAACCAATGTACGAGGTGCGACAATAAAGTAATGAGACTGATTTTTCTTTCCAAGATGTGGCAACCCTGCAGCATGCGTAGTCACACCATCTTTGACCTTGGTCTATAAGCTACTTTTAGTCCAAGCGGCACATTGATGCAACTGCTCAGTCGTGAGTTGTCCTGTAATAAGTGAACACGTGTTCTGTCTCTCGTCACAGAAATGAAACGTAAAATATTGCTCAACGGTATGCCATTTCTTTTGGCGTTAAATTGGGTGAAAATGCGACGACAACTTATGGTAAGCTTCAGAAGGTTTTTGGAGAGAAGGTTATGTCAAGAGCTCAAATTTTTCGGTGGCATACAATTTTTAGTGATGGCAGAACGAATGTTGAAGATGAAGACCGCAGTGAACGACCATCAACCTCACGGACAGATGTCAACTTGACCAGGGTGCGTGAAATCGTACGATCTGATCGAAGATTATCCGTGAAAATGATTGCAGAAGAACTCAACATCAATCGAGAAACGGTTCGTCTAATATTAACTTAAAATCTTGGTATGAGAAAGATTTGTGCAAAAATGGTCCCCAAAAATCTCACACAACAACAGCGAGAAACACGGAAAATGTGGCAGCCGATCTGTTAGAGCAAACGGAAATCAATCCAGATTTGTTGAGCCGTGTTATCACTGGTGATGAAGGTTGGTTTTTTCAATACGATCCAGAGACAAAACGCCAAAGTTCGCAATGGTGCTCAAAGGGATCACCCAGACCAAAAAGAGCTCGCATGTCAAAGTCAAAAGTGAAATGCATGCTTGTGTGCTTCTTCGATTCCAAGGGAATTGTTCATAAAGAGTGGGTGCCTCCTGGACAAACAGTTAACCAATATTTGTACAAAAAAATTTTAGAAAGACTTCGTAAACGAGTTCTTCGTGTCCGTGCCAACATTGCTGATAATTGGATTCTGCATCACGATAATGCGCCATCCCATACTGCTCTATCAGTACAGCAGTTTTTAACCTCAAAACAAATTTCAGTACTACCACAGCCACCTTATTCACCAGATATCGCTCCGTGCGACTTTTTTCTATTTCCAAGAGTCAAAATGGCGGTCAAGGGACACCATTTTCAAATAACACAAGATGTCCAAAAAGCTGTGACGAGGGTCTTGGAGGATATTACAGAAGATGAGTTCCAGAAATGTTGCCATCAATGGCAGAAGCGCTGGAATAAGTGTGTGCAATCAGAGGGGAACTACTTTGAAGGAGAACACTAAACATGACTAAAACGGTAAGCAACATTTTTTTTCAAATCAGTATCATTACTTTATTGTCGCACCTCGTATATTAATTTTGGTCTTAGTGAAGTCTTAGCATGTTTTTAATTTTTAAGTTTCCTTAGGCATTGTGATTCCTCCTTCAAAACTGGGAATTACAAATTCACTTAAGTTGAATAGTTGCATCTAAAAACTGTAAGTTTAATGTTTTTGCACTGTATGGATTCAAAAAATATTACTAGCGCACAGAAAGAGTCAAAATAACTCATTCTTGACTTATCTAGAGAACTTGGCTTGAAGAATTTTCAAGTGATTGGTTTTAATTGGTGAATTTACAGATAAGTATATGATAACATAAGAAAATGCATTTTGCAATTGCAGTAATATGATGCATAATTTCCTAATAAGCAACGGTAAAATAAACAGAAAATTATGATTACTAACACAAATAAATATAATTGTTTTGTTCATCTAATTTATAAATTAATATAGAATGTATTATTTAAAAAAATATAATTAATTATATATTTTTTCATATGGAAGCAATATATTTAAATTTCAAATTTTATATTCTATGTATTTTATTATAGGTGGAAATTAACAAGTAAGACATATGTATGTTTTTTAAAGATATTTTATTAAAGTTAAATTTTTATTAATTTATCTAGTGCTAGTATATCTTTGGAATAAAAATAATTGTTCTGTTTCAATGGGGTATGGTGAAAAAGACAAGAGTTTACCAAGTTGGTGTTGGAACTGTCACGTAGTTAAATCTTGGGCAAAATTGTTAGCTACTACAATCTCCCAACACAGTTTCTGTATCAACTAATTATTCCCTCTCCTGGCTTTCCTCAAGTCCTTGTCTTAATTCCTTTCTTCAGTGGATTAATATGATGTGAATTGTATCAGCCACAAATGGACCCACCTGTCAAATCACTACTATCTGGAAGCCATTTCCTTCATGGAGCTTAGTGGGCGAAGTGATTCAGCCTGCAGACTTCTCAAAGGACTCTGTTTTTTCTCCAGTAATTGTACAAAATATGAACTACTGACTAAGGTTCTTAAGTGAATTCAATCTTCCTATTTCTCCAAAATCATAATTCCTTTATTAGCCTTCATGATTAATTAAATTACTGACATCATAAAATTTATGTTAAATCTCTACATTCCATTGTCTACATTGTATGGATTTAACATAAGTATTCATTATTACTTATTATTAGTACTGTTTATTTTTAACATAGTACTGTTTGTTAGTTGATGAGTAGTTTCATAATCATGTAAGTGTACATTTAAAAATATAACTATAGTTATAGAGTGATTCAGGAGGAAAAGGAAATAATTTGGGAACTACAAGATTCTAAAGTATAATTGTCAAAAACAACTAAATTACCTAATATTTAATATTACCATGTAACCACAATTTTATGACAACAATGAGTAGTATTCAAATTAGTTTGGAAGCATACAATTAGTGTTGCCAACCTTTTTTTTTCAAAGGAATAATTTTTTTTTTTGTCTTCAGTCATTTGACTGGTTTGATGCAGCTCTCCAAGATTCCCTATCTAGTGCTAGTCGTTTCATTTCAGTATACCCTCTACATCCTACATCCCTAACAATTTGTTTTACATATTCCAAACGTGCTTTCATGGATCCCACATCCTCAGTCATGGTTGAAATAATTGCATTATTGTATAATAAAAATTTAAAAATTAAAATACCAAAGTAATGAGCATATTAATTTACACAAGTGCTGTTATCTGATGC
Organism: Lycorma delicatula; assembly: GCF_047948215.1. Classification (NCBI taxonomy): domain Eukaryota; kingdom Metazoa; phylum Arthropoda; class Insecta; order Hemiptera; family Fulgoridae; genus Lycorma; species Lycorma delicatula. Next base: position 53,095,159 of record NC_134462.1, on the reverse strand, counting down.
AGTTTTTCTAAGAATGTTTCCCTCAAATAGTGTCAGATGGTTCATAAAATTGAAGTTTTATTGTATTTGTAATAGTTTTCTAATATATTTAATTTTATGTCTTCTTTATTAATTTCTAATATTTCTAAATTTCTGTTAATATCAGAAATAGAATGTTTATTGTTTATTAGATGGTCTGCATATTAGATAAACTTAATTTATTATTTTTCATATAATGTTCAAGAAATCTAGTTTTAAAGAAACTATTTGTTTTTCTTATATGTTCAAAAAATAGCCAAACTTTATTTTTTTATTATTAATTTACAGATTATTGGTCCTTGCTCTCTTCAAAATACTCCCCTCCTCTATTCATACACTTTTCCTAGCAGTGTTTCCACTTTGCGAAGCAGTCCTGGATAGCCTCATTTGAAATGGTCTTTAAGGTCCATGACAAATTTGTTTTAATGTATAATAGTCTCAAAATGGTGTCCTTTAATCACTGATTTTAATTTCAGAAATAAGAAAAATCGCAAGGCGCCAGGTCTGACGAGTAGGGAAACTGAGGTAGGACAGCCCTGATTTTTTTAAAACTGACAAATTGACAAAGCTGACTGTGCGGACGCATTGTCATGGTGAAGGAACTATGAGTTGTCTCGCCACAACTGCAGTCTTTTTGCAGATTTTTTCATTTAACTGTTGAAAATGCCTTGATAGTACTCACGGTTCACTGTTTCACCTTGAGGCAAGAATTCAAAATGTACAATTCCATTAAAATTGAAAAAAAAAACAGAGCATCACATTGACAGATCAAGACTGACATGCTTTCTGGGGGTGTGGAGATCCTTTGCCGATCCATTGTGATGATTAAACTTTTGTCTTGATGTTGTAGCTATTAACCCAACGCTTGTCTCCCATTATGATCCTTTGCTTGAATGTTTGATTGTCATTGGTTCAAGAAGTTTCCAACAAACATCTACTCAATGTTGTTTCTGCTGTTTGATCATGAAACAAAGAACAAACTTTGCTGTAACTCTGTGTATGTTCAATTTTTCAGTCAAACTGTCATGGCATGATCCAATCAAGATGCTAACCTCTTCTGCAAGTTCCCTGACAGTCAGTCGGCGATTTACACACACACCAGATCATTGATTTTCTCAACCTGGGTGTCATCAGTTGAAGTTGAAAGCCTTCCTCATCAATGTTATCTTTTGACCACTTTTGAATCATGAAAACCATTTGTAACATTGTGTATAACTCAGAGCATCATCTCTGTAAGCTTGTTTCAAAGGTTGAAATGTTTCTGTGAAAGTATTCCCCAGCCTCATACAAAATTTTACATTGTAACGTTGCTCCTGAAAATCGCACATTACAAAAATCACTATGAACACTTAATAACATGAAAACTAAACAAGATATCAACAATCCAAGAACATTTAGTTAGATGAGGTTATTTGAAACACAATGCTGCCAACTGCATGTCACTAAATATCTCCGTTGGCATGCAGTTAAAAATGTTTGGTTATTTTTTGAACAGACCTCGTAAATACCATCACAATCATTACATTTAATTTTTATAAATTTTACAATTCTTTATTGTATTATTTTTGTTTTTTTAAATATTTTATTACTTGGCTTAAATATTTCTTTGTTGTAATTTTTCGTAATGTTTACATTGATGTTAAGTAGGTAGTGTATAAAAATACTTATGTTCAGGTTTTCACTTTTTTGTGTCTTATTATGTATTGTTTTTTTTGTCTTCAGTCATTTGACTGGTTTGATGCAGCTCTCCAAGATTCCCTATCTAGTGCTAGTCGTTTCATTTCAGTATACCCTCTACAGTCTACATCCTACATCCCTAACAATTTGTTTTACATATTCCAAACGTGGCCTGCCTACACAATTTTTTCCTTCTACCTGTCCTCCCAATATTAAAGCGACTATTCCAGGATGCCTTAGTATGTGGCCTATAAGTCTGTCTCTTCTTTTAACTATATTTTTCCAAATGCTTCTTTCTTCATCTATTTGCTGCAATACCTCTTCATTTGTCACTTTATCCACCCATCTGATTTTTAACATTTTCCTGTGGAAGCACCACATTTCAATAGCTTCTAATCTTTTCTTCTCAGATACTCCGATTGTCCAAGTTTCACTTCCATATAAAGCGACACTCCAAACATACACTTTCAAAAATCTTTTCCTGACATTTAAATTAATTTTTGATGTAAACAAATTATATTTCTTACTGAAGGCTCGTTTCGCTTGTGCTATTCGGCATTTTATATCGCTCCTGCTTCGTCCATCTTTAGTAATTCTACTTCCCAAATAACAAAATTCTTCTACCTCCATAATCTTTTCTCCTCCTATTTTCACATTCAGTGGTCCATCTTTGTTATTTCTACTACATTGCATTACTTTTGTTTTGTTCTTGTTTATTTTCATGCGATAGTTCTTGCGTAGGACTTCATCTATGCCGTTCATTGTTTCTTCTAAATCCTTTTTACTCTCGGCTAGAATTACTATATCATCAGCAAATCGTAGCATCTTTATCTTTTCACCTTGTACTGTTACTCCGAATCTAAATTGTTCTTTAACATCATTAACTGCTAGTTCCATGTAAAGATTAAAAAGTAACAGAGATAGGGAACATCCTTGTCGGACTCCCTTTCTTATTACGGCTTCTTTCTTATGTTCTTCAATTGTTACTGTTGCTGTTTGGTTCCTGTACATGTTAGCAATTGTTCTTCTATCTGTATTTGAACCCTAATTTTTTTTAAATGCTGAACAGTTTAATTCCAGTCTACGTTATCGAATGCCTTTTCTAGGTCTATAAACGCCAAGTATGTTGGTTTGTTTTTCTTTAATCTTCCTTCTACTATTAATCTGAGCCTAAAATTGCTTCCCTTGTCCCTATACTTTTCCTGAAACCAAATTGGTCTTCTCCTAACACTTCTTCCACTCTCCTCTCAATTCTTCTGTATAGAATTCTAGTTAAGATTTTTGATGTATGACTAGTTAAACTAATTGTTCTGTATTCTTCACATTTATCTGCCCCTGCTTTCTTAGGTATCATGACTATAACACTTTTTTTGAAGTCTGACGGAAATTCCCCTTTTTCATAAATATTACACACCAGTTTTGTATAATCTATCAATCGCTTCCTCACCTGCACTGCGCAGTAATTCTACAGGTATTCCGTCTATTCCAGCATCCTTTCTGCCATTTAAATCTTTTAATGCTCTCTTAAATTCAGATCTCACTATTGTTTCTCCCATTTCATCCTCCTCAACTTCCTCTTCTTCCTCTATAACACCACTTTTCTAATTCATTTCCTCCGTATAACTCTTTAATATATTCCACCCATCTATCGACTTTACCTTTCGTATTATATATTGGTGTACCACCTTTGTTTAACACATTATTAGATTTTAATTTATTTACCCCAAAATTTTCCTTAACTTTCCTGTATGCTCCATCTATTTTACCGATGTTCATTTCTCTTTCCACTTCTGAACACTTTTCTTTAATCCACTCTTCTTCGCCAGTTTGCACTTCCTGTTTATAGCATTTCTTAATTGCCGATAGTTTCTTTTACTTTCTTCATCACTAGCATTCTTATATTTTCTACGTTCATCCATCAGCTGCAATATATCGTCTGAAACCCAAGGTTTTCTACCAGTTCTCTTTAATCCGCCTAAGTTTGCTTCTGCTGATTTAAGAATTTCCTTTTTAACATTCTCCCATTCTTCTTCTACATTTTCTACCTTATCTTTTTTACTCAGACCTCTTGCGATGTCCTCCTCAAAAATCTTCTTTACCTCCTCTTCCTCAAGCTTCTCTAAATTCCACCGATTCATCTGATACCTTTTCTTCAGGTTTTTAAACCCCAATCTACATTTCATTATCACCAAATTATGGCCGCTATCAATGTCTGCTCCAGGATAAGTTTTGCAGTCAACGAGTTGATTTCTAAATCTTTGCTTAACCATGATATAATCTATCTGATACCTTGCAGTATCGCCTGGCTTTTTCCAAGTGTATATTCTTCTATTATGATTTTTAAATTGGGTGTTGGCAATTACTAAATTATACTTCGTGCAAAACTCTATAAGTCGGTCCCCTCTTTCATTCCTTTTGCCCAGCCCGTATTCACCCACTATATTTCCTTCCTTGCCTTTTCCAATGCTTGCATTCCAATCCCCAACTATTATTAAATTTTCATCTCCTTTTACGTGTTTAATTGCTTCATCAATCTCTTCGTATACACACTCTACCTCATCATTATCATGGGCGCTTGTAGGCATATAGACGTTAACAATCGTTGTCGGTTTAGGTTTTGATTTTATCCTTATTACAATGATTCTATCGCTATGCGTTTTGAAATACTCTACTCTCTTCCCTATCTTCTTGTTCATTATGAAACCTACTCCTGCCTGCCCATTATTTGAAGCTGAGTTAATTACTCTAAAATCACCTGAACAAAAGTCACCTTCCTCTTCCCACCAAACCTTACTAATTCCTACTACAAACACATTTATCCTATCCATTTCTCTTTTTAAATTTTCTAGCCTACCAACCTTTTTTAAGCTTCTAACATTCCACGCTCCGACTCGTAGAATGTTATTTTTTAATTTTCTGGTGACCCCTTCCTTAGTAGTCTCCACCCGGAGATCCGAACGGGGGACTAGTTTACCTCCGGAATATTTGACCAAGGAAGGCGCCTCCATTATTGCTATATGAAAATGCAGAGAGCCACATTTTCTTGGAAAAAAAGCAGCTGTAGTTTTCCATTGCTTTCAGCTGCGCAGTACTCAGAGGACTGAGTGATGTTGATATGGCCGTTTAAGTCATTGTGACTCACGCCTCTAACAACTACTGAAAGAGCTGCTGCCCTCTTTCAGGAATCATTCCTTAGTCTGGCTCTCAACAGATAACTCTCCGATATGGTTGCACCTTCGGTCCAGCTACTCTGTATCCCTGAGCACTCAAGCCCCTCACCAACGGCAAGGTCTCATGATTCATAGAGGAGGCAATAAATTGCCTCCTCCCGTCACACTGTGCTGCTCAGAAGCCCCCTTCCCATACATTCAATTGACCCACACCGCAACTTCAGGGATCAAGGTGAAAGTCCATCTTCCCTGTCTCACTGTCCACTACCTCTCCAGGCAGAATCATAGATATCAAAATTGTATTTTGATACAATAAATAAATTTATTGTATCAAAAACAGTTGTTTTTAATTTTTAAAAATTTATAAAATTTTTAGAAGGCAAGGGATACATCCTGCGGGGGCCACCAATAATGGTGAGCTGAGGCATTCCCGCCACCTGTCCCCGAAGGCTAGTGCCCAACACTGCCCTCATCTGACATCCCTGCTATTCTCCTCTTTCTCTTCTCACAACTTCTGTCAAAGCACTCTCCTACATTAAATAATGCAAGTGCTCCATTTGTCATTGGACGAGAGCATCAGCCGCATAACTCCCTCCAGCGAGTCCAAGCTGTCTCGAGGCCTCTCCTCTTGCCAACCGAGGCACTCAAAAAAGTATACCCCACTCTGTCCACCTTACTGTAGTACTGACAGCAGAGTCTGTCTCCTGCCAATCCTGTGAAGGCAGACCCCAAACGACTCGTCACACTGGGCTGCTCAGAAGCCAAGGGGGCTTCTGAGCAAATTGCCTCCTCCCGTCACACTGTGCTGCTCAGAAGCCCCCTTCCCATGCATTCAATTGACCCACACCGCAACTTCAGGGCTCAAGGTGAAAGTCCATCTTCCCTGTCTCACTGTCCACTACCTCTCCAGCCATTCTGCAAGCATGAAGCCCTTCATCAACTGTTTTCCCTTGATGGCCCTGTCCACTCTCTCCTTGGCCACCAGATCCAATGGTAGTAGACCTGCCACCACGAGAGCTGCAGCCAGGGAGACTATCCTATAAACCTGTGCAACCCTGATTGCCATTTTCCTGTAAATTCTGTTTAATCTCTGAGCATTTCTCTGTATCACGAAAGCCTTCTTCCATATCAGCAGAACATACAGGATAGCTGACACCACTGCCGACACGATCACCATTCTTCTGGACGTTCTAGGGCCTCCAGCATTGGCCATAAGTCTATCCAATGCTAAGGACATCCTCTCCACCTTCATAGCCACCTGCTGCATATGAAGGGTGAAACTTCTGGACCTATGGAGCCATTCCCTCAGGTATTTGGCCCCATCCTCTGAGACCCCTGTGGCACCCCACGCTGCATGTACACGATGATCTCCTCCAACGTGACTCTGAGCTCTCTTTCGAGGAATTATTGCAGCACAAATCGGAGTAAATGCGGCGCTATCCTTCTTCTTTCTAGCTGCCTCAGTATGGCCTCCTATTTTACCTTATTAAATTCGTTTGAAACATCAAGGAGGACAATCAGGGGAATCCTCCTGACATGTCTGGACCCCCGAGCCGCCCTCTCGACTACCTCCACAACTCTCTGGATAGCATTCGCCGAGCTTCTTCCTTGCAGAAGCCACCCTGCCTTTCAGAGAATCCTCCAGCTTCTCTGCAACTTCTCCCTTAATCTGTTTGCTAATAGAACCTCGAATAGTTTTCCTAAACTGTTTAGCAAACATACTGGCCTGTAACATAATGGGCCGGTCTCGCCACCCACCTCTCTTAGGCACCGGAATGTATCCCTCAAACACTTATTGAAGCTCTCCAAAAAGGTGAATGGAGAGGCTTCCACCAACTCCACCATAGCCTTAGCAGTCATATCATCCACTCCTGGACTCTTCCTCAGTCAGAGTCACGAAACCCCGTGGCACAGTTCGTCGGCCGCGTAACGTGGTATTTCTGGAGCCACCAACTCCCTCTATCCCGGAGCCAAATCCTTCGGAAATAGGGTCGACAAGGTCCTTCTGAGGTGCTCATCAGGAAGCCTGGGCAGCAACCTGCCCAGCCGCTTCTTCACTAAGTTATATGCTGTGCCCCAGGGGTACTCATTCAACTGGGCCTGTCGAATAACAGCCAGACTCGGTCTTGCCACAAAAATAGCAGAAGTACACCTAAGATCCTTACTCCAGTTGCCATTGGAGACCACTGCCAAATTTGGCTCCGCAACCACCAATACATCTCCGACTTCCCTGATGATGGCTCAGAGGAGGTCATGGGATCATCTCTTCGACTGACGTTGAACTGAATTAATTTCAGTTCCTGCTGCATTAAATGCTATTTTCATAATGGCCCTCCACACCACAACGTCTGCATATGGCTCTCTCACGGCAACATGGTCATCCTTGTCGCAATGAAAACACTTCTTCGACCTGTAGACCCTTCCCGAGGCCGCCTTGTGGCCAAGGACCCAGCACCTCTCCTCTTTGAAAGCCAGGACCACCCTACACGACACCATTCTGATCCTCAGGCGCCCCTCCCTTCAGCAGCAACTACTCCGCCTCGCCATTATAAATCGTCAGCGAAGCTACCTGCGTATTTGAGTGAGCTGGTGCTAGTTTGATGGTCTGCCTCCTCTCCTCTTCTACATCGATAACTTCGATCACTGACCTGACTACCTCCTCGCTAGTAGTTTAGGCATTTATGTCCTTAATGAAAATTCTTCGGGTTCTTCCCCTTTTCCTTAGGGCAACCTTAACCCCTTGGACTTCTTCTTGAGGCTTTTGCAAGAGCTTCTCCGGTCCCTCTCCTACGTCCCTGACCCAGATCAACATATCCTCCCTCTGTCCCTTATGGACGGAGAGAATCTCAGCGTCAACCTCACTCATTGCTCCCTTGACCTCCTTAAGAAGGTCGACAAAGGTCTTCTTTCTCTGCTGATCCGCTGCCTTGACGACCAGTGTCTTCGCCTTCTCGGCAGCTGCCGCGCTGGTCGATCTGTCCCTCTTCGGTTTGAGCTCAGCTACTCACTCCACGTACAAGCCGGTAGTCCTCTTCATTCTGCGACCCGGGTACTCCAGTAATTTTCTCTAAACACGAGCCACAATACCTTCCTACACTCCAAAAATTACATCCTGCTTTGCCTGGAGGAAAATCTCCCCGATGTCCTTTCTCAAGAAGAAGATATTCCTCTCCCCAATTGGGGAATTAATTACTAGAGTGAACACTTTCCTCTCAAAGTCCTCTAGGTCACCACCCTGGAGGACTGTAGTCGATTCGGTGCAGGCGAGAAGCTGCCCTACTCTTAGACGTCCCGCCGCTGCGAGATCTTTGACTCTCGGGTGCTCTAAAGACGGACTCCTTGAATATACTTTTCTGCTTGGCCAAGTCGAAAATAACAGCCAAATCTTTTTCTCTCTCAGCAAAGATTGGCTCATTCAGCTCACCCGTCTTGAGGAACCACTCTCTTCTCCAATTAGGTGCCACAAGAATGTCGATGTCATCGTTTTTGACACCTTCCTAAACTTGGCACAATGATCGTTGTGTTGCGCGTCGACCCTAGTTTGACAGGCTATCTCCTTCATCTCAGCCTTGCTTCTTAAGCTCCCTGGCTGTGTGGCTCTTCTTAGCATGTTTCGTAAGGGTGCCGCATACGCTGAGGAGCTATTTTACATACTTCACAAGCTCCCACTGCGGGTGCTCTCAAGCTCCTCTCCATCACGATCTCTATCTCCGTGGGTTTTTTCTTTACAGAGCGACTCCTATTCCTCCGCTTCTTCCTCTTCTCTTCATGGGTTACGTCGTCCATGGACTTGTTTAAGACCCTCTCGAGCTGAACACATATTGCAGGGCCTCCTGTTGCTGGCTCCTATTCCTGTTTGTCCGTTTTTCAAAAGTTGGAAAAAATCTGCCAGATTTGACCTTCTCGTCGATTTTCAGTGGTGGGGGGTGGATAGAGGAAGGAAAGGTGGAAACCGGGTCCAAATTGGACTACGGGGAGGGAAGGAATCCCCGATTTAAATTTATATTCAAATCCAATAAAGATTTCGGCTAAGTCCAGCTCGAATATTAAATAACTGATTATTAATTAATAACTAATTTCTGTTAATTATTATTTTTAATTACGTCAATTATTATTATTAATTAATTACTAATTTCCTACTGTAGACTATACCGCCGAGTATCGTAAATGTAGTGATAGACTATAGAAGTAATAAATTTAAATCCTCTCCTACCTAAGATAATGTCTCAGAGCAATAGTATCCCATATCACAATAGATAAATCAAATTAACTTAACTCTACATGTACAATGTATTTTTCTAGAATAAAATTCCAAAAAAGTACACGAAAAATAAAACTCCACACACACACACACACACACGCATTCTCACACAAAATGAGAAATACACAATTAGTTTTTATCATAAATGAATAAATTTCCACTGATGATTTAAATATGAAATAGTTTTACAGAAAATGAACATATGTTGAAAATTCTTGTTTTTCCTCCAGTTCCTTCTCTGGGTTTAAATGGTTAAAAGGTTCCTGGGAAAAATATTACTGAATTTGAAACTAATAAATTATGAAATTTTCTTGCTACTTCTACACCAAATTATTAAGGTTTTTTTGCTTTTCCTAATTTGATCTATTTTTCCCCACTATTTTTAAGAGCTTTATAAAGATTACTGTTCAGAAGCTTTTATAACAATAACTGATGTTTCATTAGTGAGGCCAGATATTCTTTTTTTAACAACTACAATATTTTACAATTTTAGGAAGTAATCAGGAAAATTGTATTCATAGGATCATACAAACTAAAACCACTGATCCTGTTGGGCTGCAACACCATGTGAACAGTTGGTACTGTTATATTATAAATCATATTCTTAAAATATAACAACATTCTAAGTATATTTTTGACCTATGCAAGGCCAAATCCAGATAAATGTAAAATTAAAAAAGGTTAAATTACATTTTGTAGCCTGAAGCTGATTCTCCTTTGCAGGAAACTAATGTTTTTATTTTTGGGAAGAGCTTTCCATCCAAGGCCTGTTTCACTGATGTTATAAACATTGTTCATCATTATCTTTAAAAAAAAATCATCAAATTATTGAATAAATTCATTCGATGCTTGAACATTTTCTGATTTTGCTTTAAAATTTTTATCTCCAGTTAGTTTCTCATTAAAAATAATGGCTTTTTCTATTAGAAATGGCCCAGAAATTAGTTCAACAAGGGGTTGCTTTTGAACAAACCACCAGAAAAGAACCTTAGCCACCTCTTTGTTTGATATTTTCCTCATTGTCTTCCTGGAAAGATTTGGTTCTTCTTTTTTGAGTTGTGACGGTAATTCATGAAGTCTTAATGTTTGAGATAATTAATGTTTCTATGCCATATTCAACTGCTAAACATTTACCCAATACACCATTTTTCAATTTTTCTAATTTTTTTTTAAAACAACTCGTTTTCATCTGTTGTAGACAGGACTCAGTGAATTTATAGAGGTTTAACCAATAGGCTTAAAATATCCCAGTGAATAAAACTATGATTTTTATCATGCCATCAAAAAAATTATGCAGCCTATCCTGCCCTAAAATTATGAAAGCAAATGATATAATTACTGTATTCTTCGCCTTATGTTAAGGCAAATAATACAGTGATGATGTCATTTGTTTTGTTCTATTGCATAGCAGAATAATATAACAAACATTACATAATGTTCTTTATCGTGTGTCCATCAATATTTTTAAAAGTTAATTTTATAATTAGTTTAAATTTATGTAAGTTTTGTGCTACACAAATTGGAAAACCCCAATTAAAAAATCCAGTAAAAACAAACATCAATAAATATACATTTCCTGTTGAAAAAGCCTTATTTGAATAGTGTCTTAGTTTTTTAGTGTTTTTTTTTTTAACTGCCTAGTGTGGATGTAAGCAGACCACAGAGTCAAAGATTTGAAAAATGATGTTACTCTCTCTGAATAATAAATCTTGATGTAATTAATACCCACAAAGAATTAAACTGGGAGATAAGGAAATATTTGGCTATTTTAAAACAATTCCTTTATTAATTTATAATCTAGACATATACTAGTATTTTTAAATTTCACAAATTTGTCTGATAAAATAAAACATATTAATAAATTTCAAAAACTTTCATAATGAATATATTTATATCGTAACTGCTGCATGCTCTATAATACAAACTCACGTAAATTATTTTTTTTAGGGATGGACAGTTGATAGATGCTGATGGAATACGGCTTAAACCATATAAAGCAGTACCAGGTATACTAAGATCCCTTAAAAAATCAAATTTTGAAATGGCTGTAGTCGGAAGAACTGGTGAAGAAGTACTTGATAAATATAACTGGAGAGAATTCTTTAGATACATAATTTTAGAGCCTGGACCAAAAGTTAATCACATTGCTAAGTGAGTATTATTACAATTATTCATCATCACAAATATTATTATTTATATTATTTCTTAATAATTTTATTTAACGATGTAAATTGGAGTTTTTCAAAACACAACACTTAAAAAAAATATTTTCACCAATATTTTTCTTCCTGCATCATATACTAACTTAATCTATTCTTCAATAGAACATGTACAGAGTGTCCGGGTTAAAGATATCAAAAACGTAATGGCTTATATTTAGAAAACCAGTCATCGTAATCTCTTAAACATAGGCTCAATCGACAGAAAATATCTTCAATATTTGTTCTATATACTTTCAAGATCAGCGGAGTACGTAAGCATAGGCAAGCCAACTCACAATACAATTGTAGTCAGTTGAGAAGGTTTAGTGCATGCTTTGGTCAGCGGAGTTTCAATCAGTTACACAGCGTGTAAGTACCGAATGGAATATCAATCCTCCTACATATAAGTATATTTATCAACGATTTTAAGAGAGACTGGAAGCTAGATTTCACAAACTGGAAATCATCCAAAATTTTCAAATTAATGATGAGACTATGAGTCGTGTACATGATGTATTGACTGACAGCCCTGAAAAATTAATTAGGCAGGCTAATTACGAACTGCAAATGTCTCGTTCCACTGTTCACTACATTGTTTATAAGCGACTTCGTTTGCGGGTGTATAAGTTACAACTTCATCACATTAATCCAAATGATCGGCGCCTACGATATCAGTTTGCTGCAGAGGTAATGGACTGTGTCAAAAACAATCCTAATTATCTTGATACATTGTTATTTAATGCTAGGAAAATATTACAACTTTGTTGTCGTTTTTTTAGCTATACAAAAACAAAAAATTAATACTCTTTAAACTTTTGTGTACAAAGAAGTTTAATTAAGCACTGCTTGATTAATCAAACCAGACTGGGTTGAATGAAAAACTAATCAAAAAGTTAATGATTTATCCTAAAAAATATATACTTTTTTTGTATTTAACTTTTGTCTAATATCTCATGATGAAGAGATTATTTTAAACACACAGATCTGTAAAAGGTTTTTTAGATATTTTCTTCTTGCTTTATTGTTAACTGCACAAACTGCTTCAAGAGGATTTTTTCCGTTTTGGGTTAGTGCAATTATGACAGTTGATAATTGAGACAAATGCTATTTTAGCTTTATATAAAGTGAGGTTCCTGGCTGTTAGACAAAATTAAATTGTGACAATTTTTCATAAAATCTTATGTTTCAAACTGGCAGTCTGTAACCCTGTTGCAAAAAGCACTAATAGTTAGCTGACTCATTGAGTCACCATATGGTAAGTGCTCTTTGTATATACTTCCTTATATATATTAACTCTGTTATATATTTATTATACTCTCTATAATTAAATAAATTTGAAAACAAAAGAAAACATGGGAATATACCAGAATTATCTGATTATTCAGTGTTTCTGGTGCAACAGTGTTTATGGTATTGCTAATACAGAAATATTATTTTTGGCACTGACAAAAATAATGTAAAATAAATACAATTGAAAATTTTGTTTGAATATTATTACAAAAGTATTATTCATCAAAGTTGCAACATGTATTAGATATTACATTAGTTCTATCTGGGTTGTCAGAAGTAATGTTGGTTTGAGACAGGGCTTCATACAGATCTACACATCTCAGGAATGGTCGAACTGAGACTGTACAAGACTGCACTTTATTTACACTCATACATTTCATCCTCTGAAGTATTATCTAAACAGTAATTACCAAAGGCTAAATAGGGAAAAGAAAGGACTTCATAGAGGTAACAAAAAACCAGCTGCCAGTCCAACAATCAATTCCCATTCTGCATATCATTTAAATTTTATAAACTTTGACAAAAATAAATACTTTTTTTTATTAATTATTATATTTTTATTTCCACTTTATTATTTCAATTTTGTTATAGTGGTCAATTTGTTAAATTCTGTACAAAATTAGTAAAATCTACTAGCAAATGAAATGTATTAATTAATTACAGTGAAATAAATAAGGGTATATAAAAAAGAAAACACAAGTAAGGTATTGAATATAAAATATAAATTAATTATCATGAAATATTAATAATAATATAATTTATTAACACAAAATTAAAATCTCATTATAAATTATACTAACTAAAGGTAATAGGTGAAAGCTTCAACAACACCTACATAGATTTGTATAAATAGATAATAGTTGGAACATTGATTACATCATTACTTCATAGATTAGCATAAATTGTGTTTTAAAAATAAAGAATAAAATATTGTAAGGCCATAAAAAATAACAACATATTTTTGAACATAAAATAAAATTAACTTTAACATTAATAGTTGCTACATAGTTTAATATGTTTGTAAACTGTAATGTATTACTGGAATGATTAATTCTAAAACTTATACTCTGGTGTTCCTGACACTATTAATATTAATTCGACAAATTACAATTATTTAATCTGTTGAAAGATCAGTATGAAAATATTTATAAAATAAAAAAAGAAATTGTAACGCAAACAATTTTAAATTGAATCACTAAATCATACATGCAGTGTTTGCATTACAACTAAAAACACTAAAAAATGTTGAAATTTATTATGGGTAGAACCTTAAAATTGTTCAAAAGAACTTTACTACAGAAGCCTGGGAGACGGAACACTTGTAAGTTAACATTTAAAAAACAACTTAATTTAAATTACAGAATCAACACACAAAAGATTTTTTTCAGAGCTGTTCCATCAATAAATTAATTCAATATTATTAATCATCACAAATCAAAATTATTAACTGAATTGTTTAAAATTAAGCCAACTAAAAAAAATTAATTTTCATAAAAATTAAAGTCATTTTCATGATGTGCATTAATTTTTATGTATATAAAGACGTTTCATAGGTTGTAAATTAAAGGAACTAAAGGTATCAGGGAACTTAAAAGGAATTAAAGGCCTTAAACATTTTCTTCATTATAGGAACCATTTTTTGCTCAGGGCTCTTAGTTTTTCTGTAAATTAAATTTCAAGAATAGTGCAGAGAATGTTGGATTTTATTAAAGAGGCGAAAAATATAATTTATTTAAAAAATTCTATCTTGGTCAAATTTATATTAAATTGAATGGTTCTAAACTGATACATCTCAAATTAATTTAAATTTTGTGAAAATTAAACATGTGCACTTTGTTTTTTTCTTCTTGATCAATGGTTTCCAAGCTATTTAAAAAAAAGACTGCTACACATTAAAAAAAAAACCTCTTTCACATTAAAATTCAAAATATTTTTGGTGACATATCAACGACAAATAGGATGTAATTTAAGATCCATTTTAACAATAAAACCTTAATTTAATAAAATGTGCATTTTCAAAATTTTTATATCAGGTTATTAGCTTAATCACTTTTACAACTTCTTTAAAATCTAATTCTGCATTTCAGTGACTAAGTGGATATGAAAGTAATGTTAATCAAATCTTTATAATGTATAAAGTTGGAATTTAAATATAAAAAGCTGATGAAGTAAAAAATTGAGCTATTATAAACTAGTTCACAAAAAGTAATATATATATATTTTACCTTAAAATAATATCATTCATGATATACAAATAATTTGCAGTTTACACTGATTATATTAATTTCTCCAAAAGATACATTGAATGCATCATAAATATATAAAAATATAAAAAAATAATAATAATAGCAAAATATTACAAAAAATAATTTATAAAGGAAAATGTCAATGTATCAAACAATATTAAAAACGCAATAAACATTAAATTCTTAATTTAATTTTTAAACACATGAATAAATTTTATTCATAAAATTATTTAAGTAAATTACATCAACATCCTATTCCTTAAAAACAATAACTTTCAGCTGGTTCAGTTGGCATTCAGAGGGTTGTTGATCTGACATTTAAATTCTTGGATTAGAATGCTGAAAGCCAGGTATCCTCTGAGATTTTGACATACTGCTAATTTCTTTTGGTTAAGTTTTTCTTCAAAAACAGAAACATGAATCACTTTACCAATATCAGGGCCAATAAAAATACTCTAAATTTGGCTTCACCTAATTGTAGAAAGTTTTCTAAATTGTTTGAAACCTTCACCTTCCTTATCAAAATATTTCATTAATCCTAAATTGATGTGAAGCGAAAGAAGAAGAATCATCATTAACAACTTGGATTCAATAAGAATCCAAGTTGGTCATATGAGATATTTTGATCACCTGGTTCAAGAGACGGTCTTTTTGTCAGTATTTCTTTTAAAAATGTTGTGTTGCTCTGTTATCTCATAAACATTAAAAAAAACTGCAATGTTTTGTAAACAAACCTTGAAGGTCTACTAATTTTGCTATGATTTTCAACTTACCAATTAAACCATTTTAGAATGACAACCATGTTATTGTACGTTTCTTCCACAAAAACTGAATAGCAACTGTTGTACATGCATGACTTCTTATTTTCATTGTGGAGTAAAACTGCCTTATGATATGTTTAGATGAATCAATAAAACAGTGGCATTGTTTAGTTTTATGGTCTATTCCTACTTTAATCATTCATCCATATAAACCAAAACATATATAAAAAGGACCCTCCATTTTATAGAATACTAAGAAAATAGCATTTATTTTTCTAAAGGATGTAATCCTTGTTTCATCTACTTACAAATTCCACTCTTGCAGTTGAGAGCTGAGAAATTCAACCTGCTGTTTAGATAGGCCCAAGTCATACATCGTATTTTTTAATTCATTTTGATGGATAAGATGGGGTTCACTGTATATCTGAGGAGTATAAATAGGATCACAAGTGTTCTTGGAAAGATTTATATTTTCATCACTGTCACTAAATTTTGAAATATTAATATCATACCACTTCAATGGCACATGGCAGATTAAAATTTTAATTTCTATTTATTTTTTATATATTTCTGTGTTCATAAGTCAAGGTAACATTCATCAAAATGACTGATAGACTGATTGATAGACACGCCGTACCACAGGGATGGCAAATAGCAGTGAGCTTCTGCTGGCCTTCAGCCACTAACTCGTCATATATAACCTTACACAATAAACATTAGGAACCCCTTTATACAACCAAAATACAAAAAAGATACACATTTTTACTTCTTTTGTTTTAGATCCAAATTCAAAACATCCACAAACACAAAAATTTATCTGGTGAATTTTTACAAGATCTGTGGTGATAACTAGATGTTTTGAAAGTAAATTGCATGTAAGAAAAACACACGACCACGCTGAATAATAGCTGTCTCCCTCTACTAGGACTAAACACAGACATCATTTTAGTACCTCCACTAACAACTTGCAAAGTGGCCAACTGCGATGTATTGTAAATATTAAATTATGGTAGCATATAACAATCAATGACACAGTGACACCCACAGAGAGGAAAGCTTTTTCATACCCAAAATATAATGAACATGGTCCATTGAGATGTCTGCAATGTCACGCACCTTAAATCAGCAATCATTTAATACCACATAGTGGACTTTTGTGACAATTTTATCATGTCTTAGCAGTTTTTGGGCATCCTGAGCATTCATATTCTAGAATGGATGTACGACCTTATTTAGATTTAGCATCCAGCTTTCAATTTAAAAAGATCCCATCACTTAATTTAGTATATAAATAATAACTTATTGGCAAACACTTACATAATAATTTACAGGTGTTGAAAATTATGTCCATTCATTTCTATACACTTGTCAACACATTTGACCATGTCCTGGCTACTCTTGTTAGCTGTATTTTGTTTATTTCTGGATGGCATTGGTAATGATTTTCTTCAATTCCTTCAGTGTGTGGATTGCTCCTCTAAACAATTTCTTTTAAGTAACCCCATAGAAAGAAGTCTAGGCCGATCAGCGAATCTTGGTGGACAAATCCTTTAGAAATGATTCTTCCACTGAAAAAATCCTGCAGCTTCTCTGCAGTAGAGTGAGTTGTATGTCAAGTGGCGAAGTCCTTTTGTTATCAGCAGTCATGTGATCATCCTCTTGCAGTAAGGCTAAGAACTATTGAATAATTTCTTGGTAGATGGCAGCATTGTTTTTTTTAAAAAATCAAGGGTCCTATTTGTAATCTTGAAACCGCATACTATACATCTATTCTTTGTGGGTATAGGGGAGATTCAAAGAAAATGTGAGCGGTTTTTAGTACCCCAGGTCTGGTAGTTCTGATTATTAACATATCTACCAAGGCGAAACCACGCTTTATCTATGAAAAACACTTGATGTAAATACCAATGTTACCTCAAATGAAGTTCTTGAACCATTGACAGTAGTAGTGTTTTGGTCTTCATCGTGGTCAGGCATGGCATTTTTCATACACTATTAAAATTTTGTCTTGTATTCCCATGCACAAGCCTCGAGTTTATATGGTGAATTAATCAAATCAAAAAAATGACCTTTAGCATAATCAGGATCACTTCGCTCATGGAAAACCTGAATTCAATACGGATAACATTTCAGCATTCTTCTCACTGAAGAATGAGCTGAACCTAGTGAAATATTCTTTTTCCAGCTTAGTCTTCAGATTTATGAGGAGATCTTATAACTGCCACTTTAATTCCTGTGTGACCTGCATTGTTAAAACTGACCTGTATTGGGATGTTTCTGGTCTAACACTGAATCTGTTTTACAAAATTGTTTAACTAACTTTAGAATAACATTTTTTAGTGGTGCTTCCTTTTCAAATTTCTTCCTGAACTTTTGCTAACACAAAATATGACATTTCATCTCTAAATAATTTTCCATCACGAATACATGCTCTTCAACAATTAACTGCATTTTAACAAACAACACACAATTATGCAACATTGTTTAAAAGTCAATGCTCGACACAGGCTGGCAATACTCAAATGTGCAGGCAATAAACAGTCCGCTCCATTCCAGCTCTAGTCGTTCAACATCTTCCACATTATTTTACTCATCTCATACCAATACATGCACTTTAATAAAAATATGTATCTAGTATAAACTACTGAGTGATGGGGGCCTCATTAACTTGAACACTTTCTACTATCAAAAACAAAGGGGAAGAATCCTTTAAAGTGAAATCTAAATCTTTTTGTATGTCCTCAGTATTAAACCTTTTAAAACAAAATAGTTTATAACAGCTGGAACTTCAATTTCATCCAGTTTTCAGAAAGTGCCAAAACTTCTTTGTTTTACTCGATCGCCGCAAATAAGCAACTAATCTCAAGTGTCCAAAATTTCAAGCATTCCATCAAAAGGATCAAACTTGATAAATATCATAATAATTTGATTATAATGGCTATATGTAATATAAATAATACACACACACACACACACACACACACACACACACACACACACACACGCACACGCATACGCATACGCATACGCATACGCATACGCATACGCATACGCATACGCATACGCATACGCATACGCATACGCATACGCATACGCATACGCATACGCATACGCATACGCATACGCATACGCATACGCATACGCATACGCATACGCATACGCATACGCATACGCATACGCATACGCATACGCATACGCATACGCATACGCATACGCATACGCATACGCATACGCATACGCATACGCATACGCATACGCATACGCATACGCATACGCATACGCATACGCATACGCATACGCATACGCATACGCATACGCATACGCATACGCATACGCATACGCATACGCATACGCATACGCATACGCATACGCATACGCATACGCATACGCATACGCATACGCATACGCATACGCATACACATACACATACACATACATATACATATACATATACATATATATATATAAAAACTGGAAAATAATAAATTACCATCACATGTATGATATCTAAAATATAATGTACTAGACAGTATATATAACATAACAGCGACATTAAGAAAATTTGTTAAAAATTTGAAAAATGTTGTCAGTCTCATTATACAATAATAGTAGTTTTCTCTCAGCCATCAAAATCAAATATCAGTTAACTTGACATGAAACACAACCTACTACCTACTTCTACCTACCTTCTTAAAATGGGATGGTCATTCTCAAGAATAACCAACATTCATTTATTTAGCCTTTTAGAAAAAAAAAAAGCTTTGAAGGTAACTCCTGTACTCAGAAGGTTTATATGCATCACAGAATAGGAAAGCCTGGGACAGTGAAGCAGTAAATTTATGTATCCATTTCAACCATGATTTTAAGAAATTGTAAAAATTTTAATTTGTTTAGTTGAACTATTAAACAATATAAATATCTTTTACAATTTTTTTTTCCAAATATCAATGTTTTCTCAGCGACACAAATTTCTAGATCTGAGAAATCTGCATAAACATCTTAAATAATTTATTTTATTGAAAACTTTTAAAGGCTGAATTGCATTTATGAGTTTTTTGAATTTTGAAAGCGCTATCAAGTTTGATTCATTGAAACAAGCCCCACATATACTAACAACAAATGAAAATCTTACTTATAAACAATAAAGAATGCACACTTGAAACACTTGAGTAATTCATAATATAAAAAAGCACAAAACAAGTTTACTGCAAAATATTTCTTCAAGGTTAATGTACTCACAGTCTACAATAAACAATTAAATACCAGCATGAAAAGAGATTTTCATTTTGATATTGAAGCAAAAATTAATAAAACATATTTTTTCCTATTTGCAATATTCCTGAAACCTTTTTAGAATATTTGTTAAGATTTTATTAGTAAAATACTTAATTGTATTATCTTTTTCAATCAGATTTACCACCAGGTCCACTCACCAACAAATATATTTCAAAAGTTTCTAAAACCCACTTCCAATTTTCACTTAAAAACTTTGATGTGCATTACAAAGAAATTATCATCTTGACCTTGAAAGAAGATTATTGTTATTTCAACGCAATAAAATAAAACGCATCAATTAAACTATTTGAACCAATATTATATTTATTAATGATACAATACTATCTATGATTTGAAACAGGATATTTAAATTACCAATATTAACGTTATAAATAACTATGAGAGATTAGTTCACTGTCTGAGATTATATAAATCAGTAACGTTAGTTAAACAAAGACACATAAACACTGAAGTATAACCTACCTTAGGTGGTTCTGGAAGCTAAACAGAAAAAAAGAGAAAGACACATAACTAATATTTTTCAGCCTAAATGTAAATGTGCTAACCATACAAACTTCATAAACTATCTTTCCAAACTATCATCATTGAGGCTGTATCTGTAACTTTGTGTTGCACACAAACAGCTTAGTTTCTACTCAGATAGTAGATTGATAATTACTATTATAGATTAGTATAAAAAACTATTGAGATACCATAAACCTAACTGATATTGATAAAAACCTACTGAGAAAAATTTGTAAAAACTGTATCTTTTCTTAATTCTTTTAATATGGTAAGTTAAACTTACCATCGATTTTTGTGGATCCCGCATCTTCAATTGGTATTTAATTTTGTGATACATCGAAATAAACCATTTTTGAATTTGTTGACAATCCAAAATTAACTAATCTATTTATGGTGTTTGATGGTTTAAATTTCATTTAATATTAAATTTTATTAGCACAGTGGTCAATATATTAATTTATGTATATAAATAATGGCATTCATGCATCTTGAAATTGTTAGGTAACACCTTTTAGTCTATTGAGTAAAAGTTTGGTGTCCAGATGGTCCATTCTAAACTTTACTGGTAAAAAATTAAACTGTGATGTCAAAAAATACACTTTTTAGGTTTGGTGTATATTTATCTTGATAAATTTGCCATAAACAAGCCAACATGTTGTAGATAATTTAATTCTTAGTAAATAAGTAATTCAAAAGTCAATTGAAAACATAGTTTTATTTATTTAAATCAAAAGTGACTAAAAGTGGCAAAAAATTGCAGTGAACAAAACCTAAATTTAAAAATCATGGTGAGAAAATGCTTGAAAAATAATGACATTTATGTATTTTGTATATGTACTTATAGAAACTGACGAATAAAGGGGTTCCTACAAGAACATCTGTGAATAAATAATTGACAATCATATCCATCCAAAATTGTGTGTGGGTATGACTAGTCACTGGCTGAATAAATATTGCATTTTAAAATCAAAAAACATGAAAAAAATTCTATTAAATGAGTTTTGAATTATGGAACCATGACGATAGTATTACCCCAGTGAATTTACTGTACAATGATCACACCTATTCTTTAGTATTGCCGCATATATGCAACACTAATCCTTTATAGTGTTAATGAATTCTTTTGTTTTCCAAAATTCAACTTACATGACACCTTCTTTTTTCCTTTGCCAATTTCAGGTTTTTTTGTAAAACATAACCTACATTTCGCTGGTTATATACAAACTATTTATTTGAATGAATTTCAAGTAAAATAATTTTAATTTTCAGTTTGACTCATGGGTGAATATAATTTCATAAGTTTTCAGTTACCTTTCATCTAAATTATTATCCTAAAGAGTGATTTGAATGAAATTGTGGAGATAATACTGATGCTGATTTTAGGTTGGTCAATTTAACTGGATGCAAATCCAGCGATTTACTTTTCTTCTCTCGTACACGTGAAGAACTTGAAGCAGTTAAAAATTCGGATTTAGAAACATATGTCTGCTGTCTTGGTTTACCTTCAATGAAGAAGGTTCAAGAAGAACTTCGTAATTACCTTTTAATTCAGCAGAAATTAGCAGAAGATTATGTGGATAAACAAAATTCATCATAATAATCATAATCACAATAAAATAACTGCCTTTAATATTGGTAGAACAGCAGCAGAAGTAATATTAATTCATAGTACTAGTTGACTAAATGTAATTTTTTTTAATTAACTGAGCTAATAAAGTATTTCTAGTGACTTTCTTGCACTGATTTCATATTTATTACTTAGGTTTTTCTAGATGGCAGAATTTTTAATTAACATTGAATAAAAAACTTTGAAATTTTGTTTTCTTAAAAATTACTTCTATGTATACAAATACCTAAAATGTGTAATTTACTGATATTTTAGTTTGTGTACTCCTGATTAACTATTGAGTAGTAATCTGCTAGTAGGCTAAGATTCTACTTTCCATAGTAGTGGGTTCCCCACTACTTGTTGATAAACCTCGTAGAAGATTTTGCTAGATTCATACATTATTTTTGAAAGATTTTGTGGAAAAATGTCCGAAAGTGAATACAAGAATAAATAATTTTTAAAGATCTATGCAACCCACTACTTTCTAAACAATATTTAAAAAACTACTCAAAAGAAAACTGCTTCTACTTGAAATTGTTTATCACCCATACAGCAGGATTAAAAAAAAAAAATTTACAGTACTGCTTTATTACTCTAGTAGAGGGTGTTGTTAAATCTGAAAGACAACAATCAATTGAACTTATGGTAACTCCATTTAGGAAGCTTTTTATCATAATGACAAGATTAATAAACAAACTAAAAGCAACTGATAATTCTATAAACTAATGAATCATACAGTATGAAAATAAATTAAAAATTTATATTAACATCATTACTTACCCATCAAAGGTATGACACTGAAATAAATTGTTTTGAGAGATGCAAAAACAGTGCTTTTAACATATACACTTGTTTTTAAATTGTGTGTTAAAAATAAATAGATAAAAAAAAATGAAGCCACTAGAACAAATTTTGAGATTATATTAAATTCAGTCAAAAAATATACAAAAATCTGCTAAAATTATTCAGATAAAATCTTTGTTGACTAGTGAAATATCGTACAAATTTTCTGCAATTATCCTCTATCCAGGTCAATATAAATTCTCTACTAACCAATGTTTACTTTCAGAAATCTCACATTTATAAATACAATAGAGGTAAATTATCAAAAAAAATTCATGTACCAATATATTTACAGATGTTCAATTTAAAAGTAAATTGCCCCATAATTAATCTTTTTTTTTTTTTTTGCTTACTTTCATATTTTCTGGATAGCACCATGACAATGTTTATGTTTTGCTTCTCCAGGATGTGTGGATTGCTTCTGTAGATAGACTCTCTTAAATTCCTTTCTGAGAAGAAGTCTGGAAAAATAAGAAAAAATAGGAGTTCATGGTCTAATAACATTTTTTTTTTTTTATTAAAAATTACACAGCACAGCATCAAAACTTACCACATGTACGTGTTCCACTGTCATAGCAGTATAAATAGTTTCACTGTTATTATTCAAAGGAATAAATTATAGAATAATTTCTTGGTACTCTTCAGATTTATGATGCTTTCAAGAAATAAAGGGGCAATTAATTGTTACTTTGAATTACTTTATAATTTGAAACTTTCATTTGATGTGAATAGCATTTTGGCACTGCTTCACAGTATACTGAATCTACAAAAATATTTTTTGGTAAGGTTAATTATCTAAAATAAGGAACTGAATTACTTTTTTCAGTTGGTTTTATTAGTATGATATAGTTATATTGCGGAAAAAGCTTTATAAAACTGTAACTGGAATGTAAAAACTAAATCTCATCTGCTTCCATGTGAATAAATTTTGTTAATTAATAATTTTGAAGGTTTGAGGCATCAATCCTTCTGCTGCTTGAACAGCATGCAGTACCTCTAATGTTAATACTGACTTCTATAAGTATATTTCTTATAAAATATTACACCTGTTCAATAAATGTTAATTGGCTTCTCAAGTTCATGTTTTACTATGCTTCTTGCTCAAACTTTTCAGTAAATTTTTAACAATGATAAACAAACGTTTTTGTTAGAAAAATGTTTAAAAATTCAAAAAGAAATAAAATTTAAAGTGTATGTGAAATTAATTTTACAAAATAAATATAATATACTTTATTAATGGCATATCTTCTGTTATCTGCGCTTAGAACACATAATTACAGTAGGTGTCTATCTTGTCAACAATCAGCTTCATACCTATTAACAAGAATTATTTGCATGGAAGTAGAGAGATCTAATCTTTACATTCCAGCTACAGTTTTATAAAGCTTTTTTGCACAATATAACTGCATCATACTAACACAACAAACTGAAAAAAGTAGGATGAAATTATAGTCCACTTTCAACTTGAATATCTTATATATAAAATTTTTAGGACTTATTATCAATAAAGCAAGATAAGCATACTCTGCTTTGCTTTGGTAATAACTCACTTCATGTTTTGCATTTAATAAATATTATAATTCTAGTTCAATTTTTATTAAATATCTTTTCTTTTTTTTTAGCTGATGAATTTATTTATGCAGTAACTTTAAATGTCTGCAAATGAGCATATAATATAAAGACTAATATTTTTAGACATTTCTTTTCAGTTATTTTTTCATTTTAATATTGTTTAAAAACAACAGTCAACAAACTGACTTGTAATTTTTTACATGGATATTTATCATTGAGATTTAAGTTTTTAAATTTTTAAATCTACAAAATGCAAGTTACATTTATCAATTTCAGCCTATATTTAAAACAAAATAATAAACTATTTAGTACTTAAAGTTTACATAGACTAATCTTTTTTCCTTTTCATTAGTAAATCTGACTGTTGTTTAAAAGTTTAGCTGCATGTAATTACTTAGAATGAGATTTTTAAAGTATTATTAATACTTTCATATCCAAATGCTACATGATCAAACAAGTAGAAACTTTTATTTAATTTCATTAAATAATCATATTACTAATACAAATTATATTCAATATAAACATTTGTAAGAGCACCTACAAACAAAGAGAAGCACATTCCATGTGTTACAATATTCAATACCACTCAGAAAATTTTTTTATGTCAAAGCATTGATAATAAAATGTGGTTTTCATTGATGTCGGTAGTGAATGACATTATGTAAAGACTAATTTTTACTTGTCCAGCAATGGGAATTTTTAGAATGTCTCAAAAAGATATTAAATAAAATTAAAAGAAACTAAACAGAATGAGAAAACTATTGCATAACAGCTAATATGAAAAAAAAAAAACAATAATTCATTACAAACAATTGTTATGGAATTATCCAGAATAATCTATCAATCAATAAAACAGTATGTTTAAATTAAACTAAATGTATTTTGATGTAAATAATTTTGTATCAAGAATTGTTATCTTATTGAGTGTATTTAAAATACATGCAGTAGATATTATACTATCATACATGTGACATATTTTCTTAAAGCATTTACTGAATTTAATAACTCATCAATTATTGGTATCTGTCATTATTGCTTGTTATTTCTCCTACTTTTATTTGTTCCTTGATAGTTGTTTAAATCTGTAACCCATTACTCCAACATACAATGAGAAGTTAAAAAATAATAATGTAGTAAAAGCAGTTTATCTTTATATACCCTTGAGGAATTGTGTTTCATTTGATGATAATTAACATCCTTCTTTTATCTGAAAGCAATATTTTACCCCCTATTTATTGAGCAGTAAGACACAGAATGTGATAGAGCTAACATTGCTTAAATTTGTAGCACAATTCCACAATATGTATAATTTTACCACTCCGTACAGAGAGTCCAACGAAGAAACTTTCAATCCTAATTCTACTGGTGAAAATAATGAAAAATGTTCATACAAACATAAATCTGGACGTGCTTAGTTTTTGAGTTGTGGCTAGCGGAAAATTTCACTCAGATTTCAGCTCTTTTAATAAAAAAAACCCCTACTTTAATTTTTGGGATCAAAATTAGAGAAAAAATGTTGGTTTCTTAGGTAATTTGAGCTAGGAAATAGAATAAAACAGGTCCCAGAACTGTAACTCCAGTAGTTTTTATAAACACAAGTTTTCCAGTAAAACATAAAATTTGGTGTTGAAAGGCAAGTTTTTTTTTGACTGACTTTTACGCTTAGTTATAATTGCTTATAAATGTGGAGATTTAGTAAAAAAATTGTAGAGAATAATGCTGAGAAAATTAATCTAAATGCAGCCAATAAAAAGTAAATGAAAACTTTTAAAAATTGCTTTTTGGTGAAGTGACACAGATGAAAAATATACAGAAAATTGTATTATTCTTTGTGTACCTAATAAACATTATTCTTCATATAGTAAAAGAAAAAAAGAATAAAATACATTAAGTTACAAATTGTAACAGGATAACAAACCTCAGTTGCAGTAACTGTTTGAAATTCTCTCCTTCACAATGTACACAGCACTTGCCCGATATAATATTTCCAGTGGCTTTGGTATCATCTCAGATTCATTTTATAAATTCAATAGCATTTTGTATTTTAATGAGTAACTCTTCTTTAGTATTAACTTTTTGTTGGTATACTATTTTTTTTCATTTTCTAGTGTATTGTAATCATTTACTAGTGGCGTTAAGTCACAGGTGATTGTGGTGGCCAATTGATTGGTCCACCACATCCAATCCAGTTTAAGAAATTAAAATTCAACTGATTTCCAGCTACTAAAGAAAGATGTGTTGTTGCACCATCATTCTGAAAAATCATTTGCACTCTAGTTTGTAAGTACATCCTCCAAAAAATTCCCACAATTTTATCATAAATAATGCCACATTAAACATTAATGTGAATCTATGTTGGAAACCTGTTTCCACAGTAGCACGTGAATTGTCTTCGCTCCATAACTTAGTATTTATAAAATTGAAGACGACTCCGTTTCTCATAAAAGTGGTTTTATCAGTAAATAAAATTGAATTTTGCTTATCAGCGTTGTCTAGAAGCTAATGATAGAAGTTTAACCAGTGAGGGTAATCTGTGGGCCACAAACTTTGAACCTTCTGCAGGTGAAATGGATAAAGATTTTCTTTTCGTAGGATGCACCATACTGTTTTTTGACAAACCAGTGCGACATGAAATTTGCCTTGAACTAGTGCCTGGGCTACACTGAATCACACGATGTTCATCATTAGCATGATGATTTTCACCATAAAATAACCCTTTTGTTCATAAATGCTGATACACCAAAGAATGTTTGTTATGTACAGAAAGAATAATATAATTTTTTATCTGTTTACTTCAATAAAAAATTGATTTTTAAAAGTTTTTATTTAATTTTTATTGGCTGTATTTACATCAATTTTCTCAGAATTAAATTCTTTACAAGTTTGTTACTAAACCTTCCACATTTATTATTCATTTAACAAAGCTATTATACTACAAACCTAAAAAAACCTGTCTTTCGACACCAAATTTTATTTTACTGGAAAACTTTCTTGTTTTACTTTTTTGATAAACTAAACGTACTAGAAAACTTGTGTTCATAAAAACTGCTGGACTTTTTTTATCATATTTCCCAGCTCAAATTATATAATCACTAACTATACTCCATAATTTGAGTCCCAAAAATTATGGTAGGGCTTATTTTATTAGAAGAGCTGAAATATTTCGTTAGCTGTAACTTGAAAACAAATTGTTTCCAGACCTATGTTTATATGAACTTTTTTCATTATTTTCACCAGTAAAACATGTCCCGATAGTCTCTTTGTGGGACACTCTGTATATGAAAATTGTTCTTCTAGGTTACTTTTTGGTTAACTAAGTGTTCAGCTTATATTCAATATGAAGTCACTTCAATCTAAAAATGAGCTGCATAACTGAAAAGTCTTATGAAAGAATAATTTTAATGTAATTAAATGTGCTGTTTACAATTTTTAATAATTCTATTTTGTATTCTGCCTTTTTAAATTATTGTGGAATATTTATTTAAATATGTTAATATTAGGGAGAATGCAAAGGGAAATACCCCTTCTAATAACAAGTTAGAGAATATTTATAATAATAAATGTTTTTCTTCAGTTGCTTTAATTACTTTGACTAGCCTCTCAATATTGACATTATTAATAAGAAATTGGAATTTATTCTAAATTATATGTCATTAGCATGTAACTAGAATCTGGAAATTCAACTGTTGATTTTGAATATCATAATACATTTTAATTACTCGATGTAATTATATTTATAAAAATTACAGTTAAATAAATATTTAAGAAAGATATTCCTAAATACTCTACCCAATGGTTTATACATGTTTACAGTAATTATAATGAACAAAGGTTTAAATCTATTTTACACAATCAATGCGTCAATGTTATATGAATCTCTAAGTGTCTCAGATTACAATATTCATTAGGATTACATTCCTAATTAAGATGTTTAAAATAATTAAAAAATTATTATGGCACAATTTAGATCTAGTTGTATTTTGAATGTTCTGATTTCTTATAGAAAATTTATATTCATGTAGTTTGGTAAATCATTCATTTATTGTGCAGAGCATAACGTATTAATTATTGTGTAAATGTAATAAAATATCAGTATTCTGATGGGTAATCATTAATGCTTGTCCTCAAGTGTGAGAAGCTGACAGTTTGAAATCTGGTCCAGATTACTTACTTTAACACAAACAGCTTCTCAAAACTGTCCCATCCACAATTTTATCATTATTTTCTAAATAATAAATCTTTAATTAAAGATTTTAATTAAAGGGCTTCTTATTAATGTACCAAGCTGCAGGTACAGCTGCCTACATGCCTCAAATCAAAAAAGCCTTACTAGATGTAAATTTATTTACTTATTCATATATATAACTGATATAGTTACAGGTTTTTTTTTATTAATAAGAAATTAATTTTTTATCGTGTGCAATTCCCAACAGTCACTAGCATTTGAACCCAAAATATATTAATGTTAAGAAATTTCCAGAATGATAAATCTATCAATTTATTTAAATAAATAAAAGAACATCATAGAGAAAAACAAGATATTTTTACGTGCTAATTATTTATTGTAATTTTTTCATATGAATTAAAGGAGAATACATTTACTTTTCAATTATCATCTAATTAATATTAATTTACTTACAATAGAATCAGGATTAATTTCTGGATTATAACACATGAGATTACATTGAGTGAAAAAAAAAAAATAACCTAGTAATGATTTTACAGAAGCATTATATCTGTGAACTGTACATAGGTTGTGCAAGATGTCGAAGATAATACCTGAAGAAATGTTGTTCTACGCACATGAGTATGATGAAGCCGTATCTATTGCTAAAAACAGAACAACATCCGTTTATGTTAACAGAGAATTTAAAAGCGAATTTTTCATGTATGGATTAACAAACTATTTAAACAATATTCAAAAATTTGTTCGTAATCCACATAAATCTTTTACTCTTGTACCTTCAAGATATGATTAAAAAAAAAAAAATATATATATATATATAGATATATATATATATATATATATATATATATATAGGATATATATATATATATATATATATATATATATATATATATATAGATATATATATATATATATATATATATACATAATTAATGATATAATTTACCTTTTAAGCTAAGATTACAGATTTATTAAAAGAATATCATTATAACAAAACACTTTTTACCACAATTTGTAAAAATAGGTATACATCTCATTATATAAAGAATAATACATTTTTAACAAAAAGAACTAAACTTAAACAAAGGCTCACTGCTTTACAAAACTATACTTCAGATTTTTAATTGATTGATGTTTTAATCATACACCTAAAGTTCAGCAACTTTACAGAATAAAAATTAATAACAAAATTATACACGTATTACATTATACTTCAGAAGTAAGTTAGTTTTTGCAGTGTTATCACATCACTTGCCATTTGCTCATTAGTGGCATTGCCAAAAATCACGTTAACTCAGTCACAAAGTATTATTTGTTTTCATTTGATGATTTTTATAATAAGCATTCGGGAAATTTTTTACATTTAGGACTATCCATCTACAAATACATTCAGCTTATAATCAGAACAGTTTGATCAAATTTTCACATTTCCAGCTTCTTTTGTTCCAAGAGTTACATCATAAATATAATATTACTTGCATTTCTGTAAATCAAGCACAATTAAAAATAATTTAAGCTGTTGAATGTTTTCAAATAAAATGTTATATTTTAATATTTAATACATAATCTAATTATTTTATAAATTTGTATATTTTTGTTTTAGTCATACGTTTAATTTAATAAATTCTTTTTTTTATTGCACTAATTGATTTATTTTATTCATAGTTCAAAGTGAACTTCAAGGAAATATTTTAAAAAAAAGTTATTTGGTTTACATGATTCAGTTGTTTCAAATCTTATTGCAATTGCTAAAGTTATGTATATTATAATTTTAGACAGAAATTTATATTTAACTATGTTTAATCACTTCATAATTTAAACATTGCCATGTAAAAGGAGACCCCAACTTATATATCTACTTTAATAAATAATTTAAGAATATGGTTGGTTATTATTAACCTTCAAGTTATATCTGTCTTATCAAAACATTCACATACGAGGGTTGAGAGATACACTTTTTCCAATGATCTTCTAACCTCTTTAACCCTTCCAAATAGCAGCTGGCATCTTTCTCCGCAAAATAGGCATTTACATACACGATAAACTCCTCGTCTGATGAAAATCTCTTTCCTCCAAATGAAACTTTAAGGTTAGGAAACAAGAAAAGGTCAAGAAGGGGCCAGATCTAGTGAGTGGTCAACCAATTCAAAGTGCAATATGTGAATTTTAGCCATGGCAACTGTCAAAGTGTGAGCAGGCGCATTGTCCTGATGGAAAAGCGTCTTCTTCTCCTTCAAATGTGGTAGTTTTTTGCAATTTCTGCCTTCAGCTTGTCAAGTAATGATGCGTAATATTGTTCTGTTATTGTTTTACCTTTTTGAAGATAATCGATAAAAAAATTCTTTTACTGTCCCAAAAAAGTCGCTATCACCTTCCTGGCCGATGGAACCATCTTCGCTTTTTTCGGAGCAGGTTCATCCTTTGCAGTCCACTATTTGACAGTTGTTTCATCGCAGGAGTATAGTGGTGGATTCATGTTTCATCTACAGTTATGAATCGATGCAAAAAATCTGGCTCGTTCAGTTTAAACTGCTCCAGCAGGGCCTTGGAATTGTTCATTCGAATGCATTTTTTATTCAAAGTGAGCAAATGTGCCACCCAACATGCAGATAGTTTATGCATATACAATTCTTCAGTTAATATATGTATGACAACCATGTTCTTTCGATATGCCCATAGCCTCTGCTCTCTCTCTAACCTTAATTCGTCGGTTGTTCAGTACTATTTGGTGAACTTTTTCGATAATTCAGTGGTGGTTGCAGTTTTTGGCCATCCCGAACGCTCATCATAAACCAAGCAGGTACGACCAGTTTAAATTCAGCTGCTCATATCTTCACAGTGGCAAATGATGGGACAGAGTCTCCATAAACAATGTCCTACTCGGTTTTAATTTGCATAGGCTATTGCCTTTCAAATGTAAGTACTAAATCACGGTACAGTATTCAATTTTTTCCATCTTCACAAAAACACTCACAATGACTTACTCAAACGAGTGTCTAAAATATTGAAATTTCAGTGAGTACCTTTCAAAGCATGCACGAATACACTCCCTAACTTTTTGTTGATGAGTGCTGCCATCTTCATGTTGAAGCTGAAAACTTTTCAGATAACCCTCATATTGCTACACAAAAATAATTCACTGGGATTACATTTGTTTTTTTAGTAAAAGTACTTAGCACTTTGTTAACATAACAACATTCAGAAAGTTGACACTCAGTACGGGTAAGGGATTGCTAGACTGGCAACTGGGAGTAAGGTATGAAGAATATCAATATAAACACAAGCTAAACACAGTAACATGACCCTGCTGTACAGTGAACGAGTCTGTTTTCCTTTATTATTCACCTTATTTTTATTTTCTACTCCTAATGCAAACTGACCAACAACAAACTGTTCAAATGTGTGAAGAATGAGCAACCCCTTGGTCAAATGAGATGAGGATGATATGTATATAATTTGTAAATGAAGTATAGAATCTTGTGCATATACATGCTGATCATTCCTGAGATGTCTGCATAATTGAACCCCAACCATCAAAGTACATTGCTATCCACTGTCTAGAATTCAAATTTGTATAAAAGTAACTTACCTTTACTAGAATTTTAGCCTCACAACCTTTGACTACAAAAATCAGTTGTTAATAATTTACCACTATACCAATTCTATGGGTTATGCACCTATGATTTTTTTAATATATTTCTTTTTACATCCAATTTTATTATTTTTTTATTTGCTTAATTTTATTTAATTTTTGTTTGCTTTATCTAAAGTTTAATATTTTAACAAAAATGGAAAATAGGAAGACAAGATACATTTTTAAAAATGTTTAATTTTTTCAATCAGCACTGTCGTAATCTGATGACAGTAATTCATTGGCAGTATTGTCGTTGTTTTTGCTATAATTTGTTAGTTTGTGTAAACCTTTCTGTTTGCACATCAGCAACTCTGTCTCATGATAATGCTACTCTATTTTTAGGACATGTTTACAGCGCTGCTTTTAATATTCAGGTAGCAGCTCAGAGAATTCTTTCTCAACCTTTGATTTTTATATTCTTTTCCCTTCCTAATACTTTTCAAAGCAAGGATTATTTAATTGCACTAATTCATAGAGTTCAGTTTTTAACATAATTGGCTTTATAGCCATTCTAACCTTCTGCAGTTTTAATTCAGCACCTTCTGTAATTTTACTTATGATAGCAAGCTTTGTCAATAACTAAAACTAAATGAGGTGGGAAGTTTGGTATGATATTTGTTTCCAGCCATTTCTCTTAATTCTCAGTATTCATGTTCTTTGGGTCTTCTGCTTGCTTATGACCCTATTTAAAAATCAAAACAGCACTCAGAATTTCTCCTGTAGTTCTGCCGGTATGCACTTTATGTTTTGATTCTTTGAATACACTTTTTCTGTAAACATCAATAGTCATGTCATCAGTCCAATCATAACTTTTTACAAATGTGGATTGACTGAAGGACTACCCTGAAAAATAACTGGCTTCCTTCCCATCTGTAAATTTTCATTTGTTTTAAAAAATTTATTTGTTTGAAATGTATATCGTGTTTTTCTACCAAAATTTTCCTATTATTTTTATTTGTCTTACATCTAAAATCCATACTCCTCATATGTAAAAAAATTTGTGCATAACATTTATTTGCAGATCTGGATTTTCTGTTTTTAAAACCGCTAATAATTTGTAGTCAGCAGTGTTTTGTCAAATACATGAGAATTATATACAATATTTCTTAACACACATCTTTGAAAGTTATAAAGATAAATTTTCATCTTCATTTTTATTATGAGATTTTATTGGTGTACTGAAGTTTTCATTTTCTCCCAGTCTATTTAATTCTGATATAGCTCTACATAGAAACTACTGTCCAACTGGTGTTTATGCCAGTTAAACTTTAATGAATAAACTATATTATTAAGCTATAAACGAATTATGCCTTATTAAAAAAAGATACAAATTACACTATTTTTCTTAATCAAGTTATGATGTGTAAAACTGTTAAAAATTATATTAAAAACTATTAGAAAGAAATTCAGTGAATGTAAAAATAAAATAAACAAAAATTGTTTAAAATGTTAAAATTAAGTGTGAATGACAACTAGCATATTCATATTACATTTCATTTAAATATAAGAAACTGCTTAAATAAAATGCTGGTATTATAAAATATTTCACTTATACTACTTAATTAAAATGAACCTGTGAGATACTGTGGGTCAGGATCAATCATGTCCTGATGAAAAGTTAAATTTCTTATAATAAAAATAACACAAGAAATTATTTTGTAAATTATCAACGCTATTAATATGAATTTACGAAGCCATATGAACTATATCCCTGTTTCTGAAAGAAGAGCTCACTTTTTTTCACTTTCTATTCTTAACTGCTATCTGACTTGTATAGATTATACATATTTCTTCCTTCCTGATAAGAAAGTCTGATTTTTCTTAAAATTATTTAATTCCATTCTGTGTTGCCAGATGCTTTCTTTAAATCTCTAAATGCCATGCAAGTAACTTTATTCTTCTTATATTTGCCTTCTAATACCAATCATGAGGGCTAGAATTGGCCCCCTTACTTAAGGCTTTTTCTGAAACTGCACAGATCTTCAACTAATCTTCCACGACACACTTACTTGCCTATAATCAATCCTAATAAGCGTTTCTGATTCACAAGATTAAACAAATGATGTGTTAGTTCTCTTATCTGTTTTTATCTGAAACCCAATCTCATAAATTTTCATTACTGTGCAAAACTTTCTCATAAGCGTACTTTGCAACACTCAAACTGATCATTACGGTATGAGACAAAAAATTCATACACAAATCTATATAAAAAGTGATTTCAACTGAGCAATAATAGGCCTCTCTTGCTTCTGATTTTAGTAAGTACATCAAAAATGAAGAAAAAACTTTTTAAAAATTATCATATTTCGTGATGGACTGTGCACATAAAAAATGAATTGAATGCGCAATAAAAAAATTTCATGAGCTACAATAAGCTAAATGTAGAGAGAAAAGTATTACAGTAAGTTATACGTTATAAAAATTATCATAAGAAACTTTAATGTATACAAAGAGGGTTTGGAAAGGTCTTCATAGTCTACACCTTGGCTAAGTCTTACAGATATCATGATGAGACAGATGGCTCATATCTTACAATTGTACCTTCTGAAAATATGGCACTGCTTCATATTTTAACACTAACTAATAGTGTGTTACTTCATTTTATGCAAATAAATAAAGCCTGGTCTACTTAAATATCATAATAAACCACATTTGGTTTTCTGGAAAAATGTTAAATTAAACATTCTTAATTCATAAATACGTTTTCCCCTTTTTGTGACATGTGTAAAGTGAATGAGGTAGAGTTGCCTTCTCTAAGAAAAATGATTTTCACTATCCAACCAATTAGTGTGATGAAGAGATGGAAGGTCTTAGTCTTGCTTGTACAGCTGAATATCACCTGCATTAAACTGGGCTTAACATGATATGCAACCGTATATTTGGCTCAGTGAAGAAGGTAATTTGAAACAGCTTAAATCCTCACTCTACTAAATAAATTTGGCATAGAATGCTTCTTATTATTTGGAATGGCTGTATCATTTTGTGAAAAATGTATTATTCTGGAGTATTGAAAGTAAAATTATTCTGTTATTTATTTTTTTAATTAACTTAAAAGAAATATGTATGTCAGACTGCCTTTAAATATTACAGTTATGACATCTTTATATATATATGGTAAAGTATTGTTTTACTTCTGAATGAAAATAATTTCTTTGTCAACAATAACAACAGCAGTTAATTTTAATTCATTAAAATAATCATCTACATTTAGACTTGTAATAGATTCTGCACTATGTAAAAAAATGTTCAACATTTAAAATAGATTAATAATTTTTGTAAAATGAAATAAAATAAATTACATTGTGTAAATTAAAAACTATATAATCCCCATCATGTTAAGTGTAAATAATTTTTGTTAATAGCAATTTATTTTATATTCTGATTAAATGCTTGTACTTTTTGTATGAAATATATTACAGGATTTAGTAACACAATACTTACCTCTTAAAGGTTTATCTGTTAGAGTAATATGTTTATGGTTAACACTATCTCAAGCAGTTCTGAACAAGAATTGCTTAGCTTTGTTTAGTATATATGAAGCTCCTCACTTACTGTGCTGTATAGGACTTTAATTTAGACAACTGTACTAGGTCTAAAGTACAAGATAAGAAATATTTTCTTTCTCTCTCTCTCTTGCAAATAAAAAATATTGTCATCAGTGACAGATGCATAACTGGATAAAAATATAAATTATCAAATTATTGTATCTTAAACACAATTATTTCTTTATAAATAAGCAGTCAGCAACGCAGTAAAAATTATTTAAAATAAATCCACTAAGATAAAAACTATCAAATAAAAATAAATAATGCTAATTTTTTGTTGGATACCATTTATCAACATATTCTGGCTTTATTATCAAAGAAAACAACTTATGTATTTACCCAGCTATACAAACAAGAAACACAATTGCCTATGATCTAAAATAAACATAATTGCAAAAACTAACCCAAGGATTTTTAAAGTATGAAATAAATATTATTGTCTTATATTCATATACATGCACTCAGCACTTTAACCATTTTCAAAATAACATTTTGGCAAAATCAAAGTAATTAGGAATAATGATGCAATAATCTGTAAATAGTTGTAATTTGTAAATAGTAAAAGTGGAAAAGTAGGAGAAAGAAAACAAACAGCTTCCAAAAATCATGGAGTTAACCATGTATTTAGGAGTGGTTTATAAATGCACTGGTCAAATAAATAGTTATTTTTAAAACCTATTATTCAATCTTTCTGAGCAGCAAAAATTTCATGAAAATTTACATACAAAACACTGAATAACTAGTTTGAATTCTTCAAAACATAATACAACAATGAATGACATCAAGTTTGTGTGGAGCCAATGTCATTGATGCAATGACTGGTGTACAGTGCAGTAATAAGCTATTGTTGTTTGCTGAAGATAAAATAAAGAACGTACTATACTAAGTGGTGATAAAACTCAGTTTTTTGTTGAGCGATTTTAAATAGATTGGCTAACTTGATCTATATCAGCAAATAGACATTTACTGATATACTTTTTTAAGTCCATTATATATATTTTTTTAATACTGTAGTTTAAGTTTAATAGGTAATAACTACTAACAAACTGATTATCTAAAAAAAAAAAATTAATTTTTTATCATCCTATCTACATTAAATACGTCCTTTATAAAGGAAACTCACCAAGGCTAAATTTTTGATGTAGAGTTATTTATGTCCAGAAAAAGGTTTTATTGTGTATGTATGGGATGACCACCTTTACTAATACTTTAGAACGATAAGTATTTATATTAATTGAACAAGTGAAAATCATAATGGGAGTACTGATTTCCAAATACAATTGAAGTCTGTTTTCTATAGACCCAGTCAAAGGATTAGGGTATTCTCACACTATTTGGAATTTGGCATATTAAATTTTCTTGTTACACATGACTGAAAAAAACATAAATCTTTTAGAAACTTACTCCTGTGTAATAATGTCACCAATACCAAAGCAATAATGCACATACAAAAAACAGAACTACATATAAATTTATATTACACAAATACAAAATTTTTTACAAAATACAAAAGTTTCATAATTATATTTATAATTATGAAACTTATTTGCTGAATTTACAAAACTTGGTATAATTGATTTAAAACACTGATTAAAATGAGTAAAGGTCTTTTATTTAAAAATCAGCTTGCAATGTTGCTATTACTCTTTTAACCATTTTCCAATAAATTCAGATATTTTTACACGAGCATCTTTCAATTCAGGCGAATCATGATCACTTGGTGGATACATATTAGCACAATGTGCAGTACCTAAAACAAAAAATTTACAATTGATATTTTATTAAAAAGTAAAAAAGAAAGAAATGTTTAAAAATAAATCAACACAAAATAAAAATATAGTTATTGTTAAGAAATTAATAGTGATTATAATTGTAAATTAAAAGATTGATCAAAACAGCAGATTAATACAAATTTTAATGTTAACATTTAAAAAATGTAGGTCATAATCTTATTTACAATGAATTTAACTAGTAACAAGCTGAATGATTTACATTTATCCACACACAGCAAATATAATAATAGGTACAAGAAACTATGCATATTTTGAATTCTATAATATAAATCACCTAGTACAGAACTTAATAATAACTGAAGATGTGGGATCCCATGAAAATTGATTCTTGAAATTAATATGGTAAGTTTAACTTATCTATTTTCTAAATTTAACATTAAATTGTATTAGCTTTTTTAGGTTAATATGTAAATGAATTTGAATTTCAAAAAAAAAATTAAATATATATATATAATGATGAGAAACTACACCTATATTTGCAGTTTTATAGTTTCTCATGTGTATATATAAATATGTACAGTTTTTACTAAAATTAATCTTTTTAAGATTCATATTATTCCTCTGTACTGTTAAAATATATTTAAAC
Source organism: Lycorma delicatula (assembly GCF_047948215.1). Taxonomy (NCBI): domain Eukaryota; kingdom Metazoa; phylum Arthropoda; class Insecta; order Hemiptera; family Fulgoridae; genus Lycorma; species Lycorma delicatula. Next base: position 53,056,964 of record NC_134462.1, on the reverse strand, counting down.
ATCCAAAAGCGACCTTTAATTAAATTTAAATATGCCCCCTGTTATTTAATATCCAAAATAATAGATAAAATTCTTAGGAATAAAATTGATTTACCTGTTAGATTTAATATAAAATCTGGTTATGAATTAGTAAATAAATAAAATAAAAAGCTTAAATCAGCGTTCCTCAACCTTTCAGTATTTGTGACCCAACTTTCAAACATAATTTTCATCACGACCCTCCTCTCATACAATAATAATGCATTTTGAATATTTTGACACTAAAGCTACACTAAGACCTTAATTACAAACCTACAAATTACAAAGAAAAGTAAATTTATTGATATTTTGTAACACTGATCCACTGCATTGACAAAACCAGAATCGATGCCTCTCTATTATTCTCTGTCTTACATTCATCATATTGGATATTCTCACGGCTTTGTGAGAAGTTTTGATTTGTCTTGAACATTCTGGAACATCTGCATGACTGTCTGTGCAAATGTGTTTAAATTATGCACCTCGTTCAATTCCAGCCAGTCTCAGTTGAGTTGATCCTTCTATCATTAACGAATCTACTGTGAATGTGTAAGTTGTAATAACCTGCATTTTAATTGCACTTAACGGTATTAAATATTCATGACAGCAAATGTATTCAGAATAATGGATAGATTTTTAAGTGGGTGTAAGCAACCATTAGATGAAAGTGAAGCATCAACTAGTGCACAGATGTACGTGGTGCCGAAAATAAAATCATGAAAATATTCTCAAGAATACTTAAATTTTAGATTTACCAGTATTGAAGTAAATGAAGAATGGCCTCTTGTGTCATTTGCTCTACCGAATAAACTTAACGACATTTGGAAACACTTTATAGTGATACGTTAACAAACCCTGAGAATTCTTTAAATTAAAATTAAAATCATATGAAAAGCAAACATCATTTTTTAAAAAACTGTCTGCAAATGAAAAAGCTTTACTTGCCTCCTACAAAGTTTCATATAAGATAGCCAAATGTATAAAGCCTCACACCACTGGTTGTTTTGGTTATTGCCGCTGTCAGTAGGTAGGTGCCCTCTGGCACGAGCGGGTATTGTGATAACTAGTGTTAATTTACTAGATCAGTAGTGTGTGTGGTATGGACAGAGAAAGTCGGCTTAGCACCTTTCCCTTTACGGGTCATACGAAAATTGTCGTAATGTATAGTTATAATTAGTTTTTTGTTTTCATTAAGCTTTCTGTTTAATGCATATTAATAGCGTACTGTTTGTAATTAAATATAACTGCAGTTCACGCATCCAGTGATTTTTTATACCAGTACCTATACAGTCCACTTAGAGCTTTACGTTATGACCGTCCATTGGTGAGGTGCTTATTTTGCAAGCTGCAATTGAAATTGTAGAAACTATGTTTGGAGATAATTTTGCCAAACACCTACAATCCTTACCTCTATCAAATGATACTGTTGCTTGTTGAATTGGTGATATAGCTGAAGACATACAGCATCAGCTTTTCAGGAAGTTGTTTAACAAATTGTTTTTAATTCAGCTTGATGAAGCAACAGATAGCAATAAAGATGCTCATTTCACTGCCTGTGTTCGATTTTGTGATTGTATGTCAGCAGTAGAAGAACTACTTTTCTACAAACTAATAGAACTCAAAGCAATAGCAATCGCATTATTTACTATCTTAAATGACTTTAAAAATGAAGCAATAATAGAGTGGAAAAATTGCATTGTAATGTGCAACAATGTTGCTCTCCAATGTCTGGAAGATTCTAAAGTACACAAGCACTTGTGAAATAAAAATCTTCACTGTGTGTCTGGACACATTGCATGATCCACAGAGAAGCTCTGGCTTCCGAAGAAATGAGTCCTGGTCTGAATATTGTGCTAATGATGGTTGGAACTGTAGTAAATAATATAAAAATGAGACCCCTAAAATCAAAAATATTTTCTGTACTTCGTAAAGACATGAGTGCAGTGCATTCAGCATTACTATTTTATTGTGAGGCAAAATGGTTATCACATGGGAAAGTTTTGCAATGTATTTATGAATTAAGAGATGAAATCGCTATTTTTCTAGAAGAGGAAAACTGGCTGGAAGCTGAGAAGTTTTGAAATGGTTTATTTGCGATGGAATTGAATTACTTGGTTGTCATATTCGAGAGATTAAATACCTTCAATCTTCAACTCCAAGGAGCAAATACATACATGTTGGATATGAATGATAAAGTTAATTTTAATGCCTTATGTATAAAACCGGAATTGCAGAGCAGAAATTTAAAGCAAAAAATTCTAGAAATGTTTGCAAATGTGTTAAAACTTACAAGGCTAAAGAACAACATGTGAAAGTTGTGTTTGTAACCACTGAAAATCATTTAGCTATGCTGGCAAAGAATTTAAAAAAAGTATTTTCTTGCTGACAACTTTGTAGCAAGTTAAGAGAGGGTTAAGGATCCATTTCAAAATACTCCTGAAGGACTCTTAACTGATGAAGAAGAAATCCTCATAGACTTCATGGCAAGTGGTGAAATCAAAAGGAATTTAGTAATAAATCACTTTGAATTTTGGGCAGGGGTGGATGAGTTTTCTGCATTGAAAACAAGAGAATTTTATATAATATTACCATTTTCAACATCCTATCTTTGCAAAACTGGGTTTTCTCCTGTGGCTGCTTTGAAGACAAAATATAGATCTCAGTAAATACAGAAAAAGAACTCACGAGTGTTTATTTCTAATACTAAACCTTCCTTCTAAAAACTTTGCTCTGCAAGGCAGGCCCAAGGGAGTCACTAATAATTATTAAAATTATTTTTAAATTAGTACTGATAAGTTAATAATTATTATAGATTGTTCAGTACTGATACAATCCTATTTATAAGTGTATTACATCAGTGTAAATGTGTATTTTATTATTATATCAGAATATATTTTGTCTTGCTTTCCTTTCAGTAAATTAATACATTTTTTTTAATAATATTTTCTTTTTGATATATTTGTGTTATCATGTCCTCCTAGGGAGGTGTACCCCACAGTTGAATGAAACACTGGCTTAAATGTAAATAAAGATACAAGAATAGTTAATTAGTTATGACATAACTAATACGTATCCTAGCTTACCTATAGACCGTACCATAAAAATAATAAAAAATAAATCAAAATGTAGCCAAGAAGATCTAAAATTTATTAAATAAACATCAAAAAACATAACTGAAATAAACACCATGAAACATACAGTTGAAAATTGGTAGGATATTACTCTAATTAATATTTATAAAAAACAAATAAAAATATCAAAACACTAGAAAAAATAATTCCCTTACAACCAATACATAATAAGACACAAAAAAGTGAAAACCTGAACATAAGTATTTTATACACTAACAACATCAATGTAAACATTACGAAAAATTACAACAAAGAAATATTTAAGCCAGCATACAAACCTAATAACCACGTAATAAAATATTTAAAAAAACAAAAATAATACAATAAAGAATTGTAAAATTTATAAAAATTAAATGTAATGATTGTGATGGTATTTACGAGGTCTGTTCAAAAAATAACCAAACATTTTTAACTGCATGCCAACGGAGATATTTAGTGACATGCAGTTGGCAGCATTGTGTTTCAAATAACCTCATCTAACTAAATGTTCTTGGATTGTTGATATCTTGTTTAGTTTTCATGTTATTAAGTGTTCATAGTGATTTTTGTAATGTGCGATTTTCAGGAGCAACGTTACAATGTAAAATTTTGTATGAGGCTGGGGAATACTTTCACAGAAACATTTCAACCTTTGAAACAAGCTTACAGAGATGATGCTCTGAGTGATACACAATGTTACAAATGGTTTTCATGATTCAAAAGTGGTCAAAAGATAACATTGATGAGGAAGGCTTTCAACTTCAACTGATGACACCCAGGTTGAGAAAATCAATGATCTGGTGTGTGTGTAAATCGCCGACTGACTGTCAGGGAACTTGCAGAAGAGGTTAGCATCTTGATTGGATCATGCCATGACAGTTTGACTGAAAAATTGAACATACACAGAGTTACAGCAAAGTTTGTTCTTTGTTTCATGATCAAACAGCAGAAACAACATTGAGTAGATGTTTGTTGGAAACTTCTTGAACCAATGACAATCAAACATTCAAGCAAAGGATCATAATGGGAGACAAGCGTTGGGTTAATAGCTACAACATCAAGACAAAAGTTTAATCATCACAATGGATCGGCAAAGGATCTCCACACCCACAGAAAGCATGTCAGTCTTGATCTGTCAATGTGATGCTCTGTTTTTTTTTTCAATTTTAATGGAATTGTACATTTTGAATTCTTGCCTCAAGGTGAAACAGTGAACCGTGAGTACTATCAAGGCATTTTCAACAGTTAAATGAAAAAATCTGCAAAAAAAGACTGCAGTTGTGGCGAGACAACTCATAGTTCCTTCACCATGACAATGCGTCCGCACAGTCAGCTTTGTCAATTTGTCAGTTTTAAAAAAATCAGGGCTGTCCTACCTCAGTTTCCCTACTCGTCAGACCTGGCGCCTTGCGATTTTTCTTATTTCTGAAATTAAAATCAGTGATTAAAGGACACCATTTTGAGACTATTATACATTAAAACAAATTTGTCATGGACCTTAAAGACCATTTCAAATGAGGCTATCCAGGACTGCTTCGCAAAGTGGAAACACTGCTAGGAAAAGTGTATGAATAGAGGAGGGGAGTATTTTGAAGAGGGCAAGGACCAATAATCTGTAAATTAATAATAAAAAAATAAAGTTTGGCTATTTTTTGAACATATAAGAAAAACAAATAGTTTCTTTAAAACTAGATTTCTTGAACATTATATGAAAAATAATAAATTAAGTTTATCTAATATGCAGACCATCTAATAAACAATAAACATTCTATTTCTGATATTAACAGAAATTTAGAAATATTAGAAATTAATAAAGAAGACATAAAATTAAATATATTAGAAAACTATTACAAATACAATAAAACTTCAATTTTATGAACCATCTGACACTATTTGAGGGAAACATTCTTAGAAAAACTGCATCAGATAACAGCACTTGTGTAAATTAATATGCTCATTACTTTGGTATTTTAATTTTTAAATTTTTATTATACAATAATGTAATTATTTCAACCATGACTGAGGATGTGGGATCCGTGAAAGTACTTTCATGAAAAATTAAGGTAAGATATCTCTTATCACAATATTCTGTACTATGTGGTTTATTTAATAGAATTTAAATGTATATATATTAACACTGTGGGTTAGTATAGTGGTTGAACTCGTCATTGTAAAATCAGCAGCTGCTTTTATATGGATTTGAATGCTCGACTGTGGATACTGGTGTTCATTAGTGATCGGATTTCAATTAACTAGATGTCTCAGGAGTGCTTAACCTGAGTCTGTTTAAGACTACATGTTTGTCAATACATGTACACTTATATTCCACTACATCTGCAACTAAGTCAGGCCTGGTAAGTTGGTAGCAGTAATTGGAAAACTGATTGGATATATATATATAAAATTTTAAAGCTAATACAATGAAAAAAATAATTATAATTTCTGATGATCTCAATTAGTTGCCTTTATCTGAAAATTTGATTGGGGACTATTTTACCTGAGTAATACACTACCCAACAGAACTATTTCATATCAATTAAAAAAAAAAATAATAATAATGAAGAACTTCTTAAAATTAGTCACTAGTACGACAGAACACTACCTACCAGTTATGCAGTTGGAATTAGGTTAAGATTCATCCGAGGAGATCAAAGTCCTTTTTAAAACTGATTATATGCTTATTTTAATTATTTATTCCAGAGCACCAGAAAAATTTATTTAGTCTTCTTGTTAAAGCCACACTATATCAGAATAATTTAATTTACTGCATTAAAATAATTTAATGCGAAAGAATTCTTACCATTAATGTAAATAGCAGGTGCTTCATTATTATTAGATTCTATGACACCAAGAGCATGCCAAGGATCAATTGAACCATGAACAAACACAACACGACTAACTTCAATACCCAGAGCTCCATACATAACATTTGTACGAAATATATCACCCATTAATTGCTGTGGATTGAACCTAAAAAAAAAAATAAGTCAGTCAACAAGTAAAAATGTCAAATCATCTTTTACAACTACACTAAAAAAATAAATGTAAAGTTAAAAATAAGAAAAATAAAATTAATTTTACATTTTTTTTACAAAAAAATCCCCAAAAAATGTTTGATAACAAAAATAATAAGCATTTAAAAATGTAAATTTAATAATAATAAATTTTATTACTACTACTACTTTGTATAAGGACCATTAAAAAAATTGACTCCTAACACGCCATTATAAACAACAGATAACAAACTGGATTATAAAACAAACTAACTAGTGGTAGTAATACAGTGCATTAAGTATCTATATATAATACTTATTTTAATGTAACTACAAAAATTATCATTCTTTTGGTTCATAAATGCGTGAGTCAACGAAATACCTACTTTAAAACCAATTATCCAGCTTTCCAAGTAGCAAGAATTTCATGAAAATAAGCATTCAAGGCATTGAATTACTGTATTGACTGATTCAAAACATGATATAACATTAAATGGAGTAGTTAGTTGTTTGTTATTAAAAAGAAACTCTTGACATTTAAGTAATTTACACTTATTTTGAAAAAGAAAAAAAATTATTTGAATATATATTATTTCTGCTTCAAAAAAATGAAAAAAATATATTATAATGTAATTTATTATCCACAAACAAAGAATAATCACCAGCTGATATAAAACAATTTAAAAAATTTAAAATCTCTAATAATGACAAGAAAAAGACATTTTACTAGCAAACAAAAAAGTAGATACATACCCATCTGTTGTCCATTCAGTTATTCAATATTATCATGCTGCTAGTAAAGCAACGTGATTAATTTTACAGAGACGCAGTGCTATCAAGATATTGACAAGTGTGTTGTGTTTATAGCATTGATAGTAAGTAGTATGGAAACGGGGATACGGGCGCTAAATCCAAGATGGCAGACAGTCCACCATCTTGGAACGACGCTAGTAGCCCGTCAGTGTTGCCAACTTGATTTATTTTATGTCAGTGTTGTCAACCTGGTTATATATTTCAATTACTGAAGTAATATTTCAAAGGTTGATAGCACTGTTGAACAGCTGTTGTGTAGCGGTCAGTTTGAATTAAATAAAATAAATAATATTTGTAGTGAAAAAAACTTGGTCGGCTAGGACTCAAACCGTATCATGACGGGATGCGACTGACTGACACCTTAAACCAATCAGCTACAGCAGCTCCCTGATGTAGTGAGTGAAAAATATTCTACATAAGCGGTGAATTGCTGAATTGTGAGTTTCAACGTCACATCAGTCTGTACACACACACACACACCCACCCACCTACATCCCCCACACAGACATATATAGACATGCACACAGTAGTACGTACCATGTTTTCCTCCTCCTTCCGCATTATATATATCCTTTTTCACTATTCTCATAAGGTTACCAAAGCAGTTCTGCAAATGCAGATCTAAATAGTAAAGATAAGAAGGAGGAGGAAAATATGGTACGACCACTGATCACGGATCCAATGTAAGTTGGTGGAAGATTCTAAACAGGTTCATTGTCTGTCCACCATGACAAGAGTGAGGAGGTTAAAACGTCCTCCTGTTCGAAAGGGTAAGGTGAGAAGATGCAAACGAATTGCCAGTCTTAAATGAGGCGGTGGACTGTTAACAACTCTCACAGCAGGAGTTTTAGGATCTTATATTGGTGATAAAGCTTTAAAAGGTGTCAAAAAGGCGGTGGGTAAAATTGTAAACAAAGGAATTGATTTATTGCCGGTAGAGTTACATATTCCTGAATATCAGTACTGCGGACCGGGAACGAAATTAGAAAATGATTAAAGAGAAACGATCCCGGTGTAAACAAGTTGGACGCAGCTTGTAAAGAACATGATATCGCATACGCTACGTACATCGATAACAAAAACAGAGCGGCTACAGATGGTAAATTAGCCGATAGCACTTGGGAAAGAGTTAAAGCTAAGGATTCGAGTATCGCAGAAAAGGCTACTGCATTGGCGGTTACAAACGCGATGAAGTTAAAAGCAAAGTTCGGCGGTGGAAGAGTAAGAAGAAGATGATCAAAAAGGAATAATATAAAACGTCTTGTTGAAATGATGAAAAGAAAAGCAGGCACTGCAGGGCAGGGATTAACCTTAAGCCCTACCCTTTGACCCGATCGGAGATGGGTGGTAAAAAAAAAACGTCGTCATCATCTCCAATAAAGGGATACCAGGGCGTCCACTAATGAATATAGAATATGAAAAGTGTACAACGATGAAACCGATACGATGTAGAGTGGTTTTTTCTGCACCAACGCCGGTTAACATTCCGTTAATATGGTGTATTTCATCAATGGTGGAATCGTTGCCCATTTTTTACAACACTACCGTATCATCATAAAAAAATAAGTCTGCTGACGCTGTTAGCAACATCACAGCATCGTTACCTTCAGAAAAAGCAATGGTTAACATCACTAATACGTGTTTCTCATTACCTAACGTAACGTTAAATGATAATATTGAAGAAAACCGTAGTGAATGGATGAAACCTTAATTTTAGATTGGGTACTCAAATAAATGTGGTAATTTAAAATATGTGTAAATAATAATATAAAAGTTTATTTTTACTTTAAGAATCTAATAGATAATTAGAAGTAATAAATTAGACTCTTTTGTATAATGTATAATTAAGTAATTTATCAGTTATTTATATGAATAATTATATAACAATTACATTATAATTACATTTTATTAAAATGCAATATAAATTAAAAAACATAAAAGTTTTAATTCAAGAGTACATGCCAGTTTTGAATATCTAATGATTAGAACATTGTGAAGGAGTTTTTTAATATGAAACTAAATATATATCTAACAAATTTTACTTACTCTGATCCAAATACATCGGTACAAGTATCTTCAAAAAATTTAAGTGAAACTGTGGGACCAAAAAGGCTAGCTTTCTTCTCAGAAGTCTGGTAAAATCCAAACTCCGTGCATGTTTGATATATCCATAAACGAGCTAAAATAAACAAGAAAAAATATAATTTGTAAGCCTCAACAATTTATTATTTAATGTATATATTATACATATGTAGATAATAATCTACTCTATTTTAATGATTATCAATATTAACAATTGAACTCCCTAAAACAATAGTAAACTGAACTATAAATATCTCAAATGGTAGAGAGTTTGGCCTTTTGGTTCTTAGATCACCTACAGTCTTGATTTTCAATTAGGATTTTATGTTAAAAAATAAAGAAAGTCAAATTAATTTGCGATATAAATAAAAATACACACCCGCACGCACGCACGCATAAATGATTTTGATTTTGAATTATCTTCCTATAAGCCGCATCTTATATCACAAGGTGAATTAAATGACTTGGTTAGGGATCTAAATTTATCAAAAAATCAAGCTGTGCTGTTAGGATCAAGATTGCAAAATTGGAATTTATTTTTAAAAAATACAAAAATTTCAGGCTTTCCAAGCCAACAAAAGAACTTTCTCAGTACTTTATTGATGAAAATAATTTGGTTTATAGCAAAAATGTTGATAAGCGTAGGACTTAGGACCAGTTCATAAACCTGAGGACTGGCGTCTTTTCATAGATTCATCCAAGTATAGTTTAAAAGTGGTTCTACTACACAACGGTAACAAATATCCTTCAATACCAATCGCATATAGTATTAATCTGAAAGAGATGTATGATGTGATGAAAGACGTTTTTGAAAAAATAAATTATAAAAAACATAGCTGGAACATATGTGGTGATTTGAAAGTTATAGCTATTTTGTTAGGCATGAAGTTAGGCTATACTAAGTACATGTATTTTCTTTGCGAATGGGACAGACGAGCTATGGATAAATTATGCTACCAGAGTGGAAGAAATGAGACAACTTAACGCCAAATGGGAAAAATATTATTCATGAGCCCTTAGTTGAACCCAAAAAAATATTTTTACCCCTCTCCATATCAAGCTAGGACTAATGAAAAATTTTGTAAAAGCAATGAAGAAGGATAGTCCTGGATTTTTGTAAATCTGGCAGAAATTTCCGAAAGTAAGTGAAGAAAAAATTAAAGGAATATTTGTTGGTCCTCAAATAAGAGAGTTGGTCAAAGATGATGTATTTAACTCTATGTTAAATAATGTAGAAAGTGCAGCTTGGTCTTCATTTAAAGACTTTTGCAAAACTTTTCTCAGCAAACAAAAATTTGACAATTATCACGATATTGTTAATCAACTTTATACAGAGCTATGGGATGTAATATATCTTTGAAAATACATCCTCCACTCACTCTGGATTTTTTTACAGATAATCTCGAAAATGTAAATGATGAACACAGTGAGCGTTTCCACCAAGACATTTCAGTGATGGAAAGGCGCTATAAAGGGAAATGGAATACTAACATGCTAACCGAATACTGTGGGACATTAATTCAGGATATGCTTGAGGCTATTTATAAAAGAAAAGCATCTGGAAATCATTTTAACACAGGTATATGGCCATGCAAAATTATAAATTTTTCAGATTTTTAATGATATTTTCTCTTTTTTTTTTGGAGCGTAATTTATTTAAAACTACGAGTGATTGAAAAATTGTATTTACAGACATGTAATATACGCAAAAAAGTAATTCAAGAAATGGTACCACACTTAAAGAGAAAAATAAAAATTTTTTTTTATCTATCAGTGTAAGCAAATAAATTCATCACTAAAGTGTACATAGTTTGTGGTCAAACAAGATGTTGATTGGGATTTTATCAATCCCAAATTTGTAATTATCTTACATAATTACAAATTTCATCATTATATTTACCTGGGAAAACAACTAGCTTCCAGTTTTTTCCTATTTTAATAAAAATTAAATTCTTATGAAAAATATTAATATTCTTGGGCAAGTATATTCAAACCATTTTTATGAGGGTTTATTTTTATTTTAGATACAGCTTATTATATAAATAACAATTTTAAAATAATTTTTTTTTTATAAAAATTTAATTCAGAAAAAATACATCAAATATATTTTTTTAAATCAATTAATAGCCCCCCCCCCCCATTGACCAAAGAGATGAGGCTATTATGTACGACATGTAAATGAGGTGCATAATATCCTCAGACTCAGGCCAACCATTTCTGAGATATGTAGTAAATTGAACCCCAACCACCAAAGCACAACGGCATTCACTGTATAGTGTTCAATCCATATTAAAGTAGCTTATTGTTCATTGATTGAATAGACTGCATGCAATATACACATTAGGGAAAATAAATTTAAAAACTAGAAAATACTTCAAATCGATCAGTCAAAAATTATTTAAAATTTACGACTAGATAGCTATTTAGATTGAAAACAATTATAATCAAATATATTATGAAGAATTATATACAGGGTGTCCCATATAAAACGCAACCCAACCTTATATTGGTAGGTATTGAAATAATAAAAAGGCATGTGTAAATGTGATTTTTATTTTTACCATCCATTACCTTACAATTAGAGTAAATGTTGGAAGTGGCCGCCATCTTCTTGAATACAAGCTTCAATTCTTTTTACAGCGTTTCTTGCAATTTTTTTCAAAGTTTGTGGCTGGATATTTAATACAGCTTGTTCAACAATGACTTTCAATTGTTCAAGTGTTCATGGTTTGTTGCTGTAGGCTTTTTCTTTGAGGTAACCCCATAGAAAAAAATCCGCCGCCGTCAAATCTGGAGATCTTGGTGGCCACAAGCCTCGACCGATAACACAATTACCAAAAAATTCCTCAACGAAATCAGAAGTTGAACCTGCGTAGTGCGATATCGCACCATGTTGTTGTAGCCAGCAGTGTCTGTCTTCCTCTTCCAAGAGTGCAATGAACTGAAATAAAATATCCTGATAGCGTTCTGCATTAATGGTGAACTCGAAAAAAATAGGACCGATTATTTTCTTCCGCGATATCGCGCACCACATGCCCAACTTCTGCAGGTGTAATTGTTTTTCGTGATAAACATGGGGATTTTCAGCACTCCAGATTCTACTGTTTTGGCTGTTTACGTAGCCATCCAAATGAAACCGTGCTTCATCTGTGAAAAATAACAAATCCATAACATTAATTCCCTCACGCAGAAACTGACGAAACCATTGACAATATTGTAGCCGTTTTTCTTTGTCGGGCTCAAGAAGTTGATGAACCATTTGAATGCGATAAGGTCGTAATTGTTTGGTCGCCGATGAACAGTTGATTTAGACAAATTAATTTCAGCAGACAAACGTCTGATCGATTTATTTGGCGAGATGAGTAATCGGTCTTTGATTTCAGTGATCGTATCTGTATTCAACACTGACGCAGATCTTTTGTGTTCCTTGTTATTAACAGAACCAGTCTCTCTAAATTTTGCAAATAACCTTAATACTGATGTTTTGTTAGGAGCTGGTTTATCTGGGTACTTATGGCGAAACAAATCTTGCACTGCAACCACTGATCTCGTACTGAAGTACGACTCAACAATGAAAACACGTTCATCTAGCGAAAACACCATCTTGTCTCTAGCAATACACTGAACGTTATGATTGCATTATTGTTACTATCGGTAGTGTTCTACTGTATCGCCGCGATGTTCAGCTGTTGGACAAGTCCATTTCAGTAACGAGTAGGGGAGTACGCTTGACTTTTGAAATTTCATGGATGAGTGATTGATCGGTTGCGTTTTATATGGGACACCCTGTACTTCTAGTTATCTACATACATTTCTCTAACCAGTTTTCCAGCTGCTGGTGGAAGTGTGTGTGTACAGGCAAATGCAATTACTGCTACTGGCTTGCCAGGCTTGATTTAGCTGCAGATGTAGTGCAATATAAGTGTAATAAATGTATCAGTAAACATGTAGTCTGGAACAAACTCAGGTCGATCACTCCTGAGACATGTTAATTGAAACCCAAACATCAAAGAACACAATCCACAGTCTAGCATTCTAATCCATATAAGAGCAACTGACATTACAAGGACTTGAACCTTAGAACTCTTGACTTTGAAAATCAGTTGATTTTGTGATGACGAGTTTAACCAATAGACTAACCCAGTGGGTTTGTAATTATTTATATAAAATATTAAATATATTATTTATATAAAATATTAAATATATTATTTATATAAAATATTAAATATCTGAAAAAAAAAAATTTTGGCAGAAGACTGTTAAATCAGTTGAAAGGGCAGTAACAACTGATTTGTATGGACAATAATTGCAATATAGAATGCACAGGAGAAACTAAAATAAAGATTACAACTAGAAAAAGGAGCATTTATCTCATAATAAATAGTAAAGACCAAAAAACTGGTCATAATTCATTAACATTGTCTAGAACTAGTTGCAAAACAGTTTACTTAAAACCAAAATTTAAAAAAAAATATCAATTATTGTTGCTAAAGTTATCTTATTAACATGCAGAAACATCATTATTGATTAAAACAGAAGACACTGATAGCCTTTAAGAATTTAAATAAACAAGAAATCTATTTGTAAAAGTTATATATCAAAAGAAGATTAAATGGTTTTCAATATTATTAAATTTTTTTAACAGAGGAAATACTTCTTTAATTGTTTTAAGGTCCACACAATCATTAAATTTCTTGAGATAAATTTTTATCTTATCTAACTCTTCATAAAGATATGTATGAAGGCAGAGCGGGGAAATCTGAATTGGAATTTTTAATGATTTAGGCTGTCTTTATGTTTTCAGTTATCATCAACAAAAAAGAAACCATATGTTTTGTCAATAGTTTATTATTTTTTTAAAGTATTGAATGTTTTACCTAATTCCTCAAACTACTGGTTATGACTGTTTACAACCAAAATGGTCACTTAGACTTCGATTTTAAATAATTTTTTTTATACAAAGTTTAACATTTTATAGTTTTCAAATTAATTTGGTTCTTTCTTTTAAAATATATATATATATCAAATTAAAAATAATGAATTAATTTAACAAAAATTATTTACCACTGTCAAAAGAAGTCCAATCTGTGTTTTGTAACATAATTAACAAATCTTTATATGTGTAAACTAAACACGATTCTAACTCTTCTTCCATCATAAAATCATTTAAAGCAGCGTATCTGTGTACAGGAGTACCGATGGAGTGATTAGTTAAAATATCACAAATAGTATCTATGGTAACTTTGTAGGGATTCAATCCTCGATTATCCTTATTGTATTGCACAACACCAGCAATGTTGTCAGCTAAAGTTTCAAATAAACTCTGAACATCTTTTTTATTATGAACATCTATTTTTTCACACAGCCTGTAAATAGAAGGACAACTTGTTAAAAAAATTGCTAGCACTCATACTAACTTAAAATAATAATTAAAAAATTCACAAACTAAAGTATAAGGCAAGAAAAGAAAACAATTGTTTCAAGCCAGTACTAACATTTTAACCGTTAAAAAAAATTAACAAAAGAATATAATCTTGTTTGAAGATAGTCTTTATCAGATTTTTTATCAATTAACACTACAGTTGTATGAAAGATTCAATTCCCATCATGGCGGTCATTTATAAACTACTTAATTTACACTTTGCCAATAAGTGGTATATTTTTATAATACATGGGCCAAAATAAAAATGGTGTAATAAGAAAATAATAGTCCACTGACTTTTATTTAACTTATTCACTTTCAGAATTTTGGAATATTAGTTAGGTGGTCTATTAGTTGTCTGGAAAAGGGGTAGGTAAATGGGGTTTTGCCAATATCTCAAAAATATAAATTTTAACAAAAGATGTTATAAAAAAACTACATATTTTTTAAAACTTTCAAGATTTCCAACAAATCTCATTTTTTGTTTTACTCTGTATAATTAAAAGTAACCAAATATACCATTTTTAAGGTTTTCAATTTTTTTATACTGATTCCACTGTGTTACATTAAATCATTTTTTGTATGATTATCTAGAAAACTAAGGATCTAATAAAATAAAATAATACAGATAGAACAATCAAAAGCACAAAAAAGAAAAGTTTTAAAAATATTATTTTCCTACAATTTGAAAATGTTGTTCTTTGTATATATTCAAATTTTACATTCTTTAATTAAATATGCAAAAAATTAATTATTCATTAAATATATTTTTGTTGCTGGAAATAACATGATTATGGATAATTGGTTAAAAAACGTATGTTTAACTTCTATTTTTATTTTTTTAATAAAATAATACACTTATGCATTTTTAAAAATGTTATATTTCTGAAAAAGAGAAAGGTTAATATTTTCAATATGTAAAACTTTTAAATATTTATGCACAATGAACGATAAAGTGGCATAAGTTTAATGATTATAAGTGGCCTGATATGAATTATCAATCTGAAAAACAACATAGCAATTCTCAACAAAAACAAGCATCAATTTTACTAGAGAAAGTGATGAAGAAGTTGTTTCCTGCTACCTTCCTCACAAAGACAAGCACTGAGCTACACAAACTCAGAGTAGTAACCAAACCCACTGAAATAGAGATGTTCAAAATTCTGCAAATGCTATCATCACTATGTTTATCATAGACTGGTTGTAAAGCAATATTGCAAGAGAAAGCTAATCTGAATGCTGCCTCTTGAAATTTCAGATACTTTATTACAGGCATACGACTGGGATAGAGTATGAAGCAAGATATTTCTTTCTGTTATATAACAATGCATTACACTGTTGCGTGTTAGAAGTTCAACAAGGATATTGAGAAATGGCACATGTAAAAATTCTTACAAATATAATTTATTTAGTCTTAAATAATTTGCTATATAAAAAAAAAATCAATTATAAATCACAAAGTATAACAGGGCTTGCTTGATCTGTAATAACAGACACCAACCTAACCTTTTGTTCATTCATGTATAATGATGTTTATAGTCCAAATCGTCCACAGTATTCTAGAAAGAATTTCTATGTTGTTGTTTCTTCAGGATATTTCCTTTTCAATCTGCTTGTCGATTTACATTTTTATTTTCTCTCTCTTTCTTATTCCGGCACTTTCTATTACAAGAAGCTTCATTACAATATATATTACTTCAAATGAGGAGGAGAAACTAAATTTACAGGTTTTATAAAAAGATTCTATTCTGCAATAAATACTCACAATTTATTTCCGCTCTACGAAAAATATAAGCTTGATGGTGAAGATAAACTGATGAGAGCAGTTTAACACAGATGAATAATTTCTCACATAAAAACTCAATTCTGTTTCAGGGATCATCAGTTAGTAAAAATCCAGAAAATTTTTTAAACTAAAAAAGAAAGCCATTTGGTATATGGTAGGAATAAAAAAATGTAAAACATATGTTGGCATTCTTTTTAAAATATAACATCAATTGTTCTTTCATTATTCATTTATGAAGTGTAATCAGTTGTAGGTAAACAGAAATTACAAGAAATTTACAGGCTCAAAACTATAACACATATAATGAAACAAGTAAATACAATATAACAACAAATGTAAATTTTTATTTGTAAAAGATTTTAGCTGAAAAATTTTTACACTGTTGAAAAATTCCTTTCCCACCTCAACCATAAGAAATTAGGTAGTCATAAATTTAGTAATGTAATTATTGGGCCTTTGATACTAGAAAAAAATATACTTTTAAGAAACCTTCATTTTTTTCAAATTTTAATAAAAGTGGAAATTTCTTTGGATCCTACATCAGACTGTAAATCATTTACTTCACAAACTGATGTTTCTACAACACCTGAACATCTTAGGTAGTAACAATGGGGAGACTTCACATGTAAAGTAAGATAAAATGATCAAAATAATGTTCAGAAAATCAGTTTATACAAATTACTCAAGTTAGGAACGTTGGGTGCAGCTTCCTTTCATGCTCTTGGAATTTTTAAGTGGCTTTAAATGACCTTAGCAATCAATATCATTCGAAATAATTAATTAAAGAAAAAATAATTCTGAAAAGAAAGTGACAGAAAAAGTGGAAGGAAGTGACAGGAAGAAACAGATAACATAAAACTACACAAAAAAATATAAGAGATAACAATCAAAATCAGCTTACATCCGAATGCTCTGAAAAAACTTTGTATGTTATCTAGAAGAACTTTGTTATCCGTTAACATACTTTGAAACTTATTCACAGAAGTACTGATTGAAGAGAATGGTGTTGATTTCTGTTTATAAATTAAGAGACTCATATAAATTAAGGTTCAAATTCTGCATTGGAAAACAATTTTTTTTTCTTTTTAATACTATAAAATTAATTACTTTTTATTTTACAATGTAAGAAATATACTTAAAAAGATTAAATTAAATTAAATCAGTAAAATTTTAAAATCATATGATAAGTAAAAGTTTTAGTTAAAATGGACCACTTATTACAGATTTATTTTAAAAACAGGAATGAAAATTTGAATATCAGAATCAGAAATAAATTAATAAGTTGTTTCACCATGTTTTTCCATGGATTTGAAACACCACAATCAATGAAGAAACCATTCATTACTAATCCAGACAACTGTTATTATTCATTGATAAGTTTTTTAATTATAAATAGAAAAAAATCCAAGTGGGTCTCAGAAGAGGAAGACAGATCATCTATCTTCTTTCTATCATATATACAGGTTAAATTTCAATATTTAATAGATGATAATGCTAAACAAGATATAAAACGACTCAAAAAAAAAAAAAAATGCATAACATAACAATAAATTTTACAAAAGGTCTTATTACATACTTAAATAATTTATTAACTGTCTGTTGTCCAACAGGATGCTTTAGTAATAACTCAATCTGATGATTTGCATCAATTACTGTCTGCACACAATTATCTCCATAAGTTGCCAAAGCAGCTTTAACAACATTAAAGTATTCTAAAAACAGTAACATCAAATATTAGAAAAGAGTAAATAAAATATAATTATCATAATTATTTATAAAGAAATTGAACTTTTTTTTTCTTCTGCCTTTGATGGATTAAAATAATCATAACACCTTCCAGTACATTTCATTACTGATGAATTATAGATAAGTTCTTCCTTTTTCAAAAAATAGTTCAATAACTTCTTTAAATGTTTGAAGGTGAAATTAAAACAATTACTTAATCAAAAGAAAGACTTAAGATACACTCAAGTAAAATTACTTAATAAAATAAATAAAAAATTCAAACCTCAGAAAAACATACTACATAACAGCATTTTCTTATAAATCTTGTTGCTAGGCAGAATGAACAGTGACTTAAACGTACTTTCAGTTTAATTCAGGGTAAGTATGTATGGGTATGTGTGTATGTATATATATATATATAGTAAATATGAAAATACTCATATAAATGTTGTTTATGAAGGTATGGTTGCAGACGTGTCTTATCTATTAATAAAAGAATTATCATCTGCCTTGTTAAACACTCTGATTGTTTAAACTACTATTATTGAAATCTACTGAAAAGATATACAAGTTATATAAAATAACAAATAAAATATCCTTTAATGTCTGTTTATATCTGTAATGAAAACAAAAACTCAAAACGTTTTAGCAAAATTTTCTTATAAAACTTGAAATTTTTCAATATAAGATTTTATATGATACACAGTCTGTACAAAAAGTTCCAGACTAAGGATAAAAAAAATTGATAAACATTTATTTATATTTAAGCTTCAACAGTCTCCCTTCAATATGATACAATATTTAGATCAGTCATAAAGATCATCAAAAGCCCTAAAGAAGTCTTCTTTTCGTAAGCATAGAGAGTGGTCCAGGACTATAATCTGTCATTTGGGAAAAAAACTGTTGTACAAGACAGCTATAATCATAGCTGTCTTGTACCACGATGTGAAGCAGATCTACCACGATGTGAAGCAGGAAACAATTTGGTTTTATGAAAATGTAGTCGCACATGATGAATTTGGTTCAATAAATCTTTCAGGGCAACTTAGAGACAACAGCAATAATTCATGCATGCACTTGATAACATCAGACCATCGTGAAAATGAGCAAGCCACTCAAAGTCATGCAAATAAGACACAGCTTCATCACTATGTGTTCATTTTATCATTTCAAACATTTTTGTAGTACTTTTCCGAGAAAAAAAATCCTGCACCTACGAGGGCAAGTCAGAAATTATCTACATTTTTTTGTTTTTTATACAAAGGCAGGAGTTCAACATGTACATCAATTTTCTACATAGTCACCTCCCTTATCAATGCACTTGGTGCAACAATCCACAAGCTTGCGTATTCCTTCCAACAAGGTTTTTGGCTGGTTGCAAAGCCACTTTTACACAGCTTCCTACACGTCTAAGTCTGTAGAAGATTGACAACCTCGCAAACCATCTCTGAGTGACCCAAACAGATAAATGTCAGAGGGAGCAAGAGCTGAGGTGGAGGGAAGGTGTTCCAGGACCTCAAAATTGCAATTGGTAGTTTGAACAGTGTGGCAAGCTGTATGCAGGCGGATCTCTCTTGTTACCCATCGCACAGACTTTACAGAAGTTGAGCTTGTTGTGGATAATTTGATGGGCAAAACCGTGACTGATGCTCAAAGAAGAAGCTACTTCATAGATAGTAAATAACTCACCTATTCACCAGAACCACCTCTCGAGCTGAATCTTGTTGTCCATGGTGGATTTTGGTGGGCATCCTGCTCCCTCTTTGTATGTCACACTCTGGCAATTTTTAAATTTCTTAATTCATGAAAAATACTTACGTGATAAAGCACTGTCGCACATATTGTGATAAATGTCTACGGTGACTTTCAGTCCTTTTCATATACTCTGACCAGAAGAACTGGACCACTGCTCATTATTCCTCCAAACTGCTAGCAGAGTGAACATGTTTACACGGTAACAGCCAGAAGGCAAATGATACTGCTGGGATCAAATTTTTGCACACATCACCACAGTCATACCAACTCTAAGCACAGATGCACAGAAGGCAGTATGACAAGCTTGAAGGTGTTTACAGGCAAAAATTTTAATTTTTTACTTATCCTCATATTATGAAGTCACACAAACATTCATCCACCTATGAAATCACCATCCTAACATCCACACAAAATGAATTCATGTTCCAAAGAAATAACGCAAACGGTTAAGTCTGGAAATTGATCACAAATTGCTAAAATCCTTGTTAAAATATATTTACATAAAACAAATACTTTCTACATAATAGTAAATTCTTATATAAAATCACTTATTACCACCACTAAAATTGATAAGATCCATTATCTTATTCAATAGAAATATACAAGTTCTATCTTACCTGATATATAAACAGAAATTCCAGACCACAGTTCATATTTAAGATAGAATGAAATCATTCAAATCATACACTAAACTTCCTGGTTTAAAACATCACAAAAATAAACAAAACTGGGTCTGAAAATGGTGACTTTTTTGTAAAACCACCACAGATTTTATCATACATAACTTATCAAATCATTCTACACAACTCAAACTACTTTCTTTCAATTCCTGACTAAATTACTGTCTTGTCCATCCTAATGAACAAGCTACATGAAGTAGCTGTCAAGCAAGGAAGTCAAATAGAACCCAACATTTTTCCATACTTTTCCCATCAATACTCCATAAACTTTAAGGTAAAAACATTATTTGTTTTTACTTTACATTATTCGTTTTTGACGATACTCTCTTCCAGAGATTAATTTGATGTATGTGGGCGAGCAATTGCAGAAGTGTGACGATCCCAAGTACTTTGGTCTGTTTCTGGGTATAATGATGACAGGAAAGAAACAAGTTGAAAAGACGTCAGAGAAACTAAGGAATAGACTAATGTACTTAAAAGATTGGCTGGGAAGCAGTGGGGATGTTTTTTATAAATGTTAACTTTAACATACAAAATTTATATTAAACCTTTCTTGCTGTATAGATGTGAGGTGCTCACATCTGCAAATTTAACTGAGATGGAAAGGGTGCAAGAATCCTGGCATTGCCAGGATTCTTGCAGTTTGACTGATCCAAAGAACTCTATATTCTTGACTGACCCTGGCACTGCAAGCTGCTAGAAATAATCCGCCATTGGCAATGGAAATTGAACGATTATGATTCTTCAGTATGAGAAAGTAACTAGATTGCCTTTTGACGACTTCTGGCATAGACAGACAGCCATGAATAAACATCATTTAAAAACACAAAAGGATTTTATGCAGCAGGCCAAGAAGATAAGGAAGGAGTTTGTTCTTTCTTGCAGGATAGAAAACCTTGAACCTCCAGATTGTCCATTACATACATTCAACATTGAAGCAGGCTGGATTTAGGTGAGCTGTTGAGGAAATTGAATGTTGATGGGATACTAATGAAGGTCATCATGCAAAAGTTTATGCAAGTCCACTATACCAAGCCATAATGGTCCCATATTTATACTCATGGCTCTTTGACGGAGGATGGAGTGTGCGTTTGAGTTGGTATCTATTGTTCTCTTTTCTTTCATTTTTATTTATCTGTAGGACGACATCAAACTCATTCCAATGAAGAGCTGGAACTAATTAAAATCGATTTAAGATAGCTGTTGGCCAAATCTGGAATTCGCAAGAAAGTAGTATTTTATTGCAATTTTAAATTTGCCCTCTAAGAAATCTTGTTTCATCTTCCAATAATGTCAAAATTATCTGAAATTAGGCAGTCTGCTGGTAGATTAGATCCAGTTATCTTTCAAAGGATACCATCACATACTGAAATTGAAAGAAATGAGAAGGCTGACTGAATTGTTGGCGAAGCGAGGAACCTGAATAATGATGACAAAATATGTAGCTTGCCAAACCACTCCATTAAAAATGTTATAAACCGAAGGTTTAAATGAAAGTTCCTGAATTATCTAACAACTCAGTATATAGTTTAATTAATAGCAAGAATTTAATTCCTGACAATCCTCCGAAGGGAATCTGTGGCAGTCTTCAGAATGACTACCTTGTAGAACATCCTTTCAGGATGAAAATTCATGTATCTCCTGCATGTATAATCTGTAGAAGTGAAGGTTCTATTATGAATTGGGGCTTCATGAGAGTATGTAAAGAACTGATTGATTATATAACATGTCTGATGAAACACAGTACTGGAAGGCTAGAAATCTAGTGAAATTTTATCAATAGCTTGAGCATTGAATAAATAAATAACAAATATACTTGCATATTAAGATAGATATGATAGATATGATAAGATAGATATAACTCAAAATTATACCACGCTGCCTCATTCTTCAGGAAACTTAATCATTAAATTTCATTTAAAGCTTACAATACATTTAAAAAAACACAAACTTTTTTTAGGCTACGTATTTTTCCCTGATTCTTCTCCTCCATTCATTCCTAAACTTAATCAATCTTTTCCTTTTTTTCAATTAGATTTATGCTCTCTTTAATTTATGAAAAGTATTATGTTCTTGGTCTACCTCTTCATTTTTACCTTCCACTCTTCTCTGAAGTAAAGATGGAAATTATTTCTACACGGATGACAAGTATTCTCAGACAGTCTTATGACCATGAAAAATATGCTTTGTATTGAGTTAAATACTCTTAGTAAATATAGATTTATGCTCTCTTTAATTTATGAAAAGTATTATGTTCTTGGTCTACCTCTTCATTTTTACCTTCCGCTCTTCTCTGAAGTAAAGATGGAAATTATTTCTACACGGATGACAAGTATTCTCAGACAGTCTTATGACCATGAAAAATATGCTTTGTATTGAGTTAAATACTCTTAGTAAATATTCTTCCTTTTTGTAATTTTTAGTAAAAAAATCCTCACATATTGACTGAAGTGAATAATTTTATTTAAAAGAAATCAGAAGTATAGTTAATTGATTTTATATCAAAGTAATAGATAAAAAAAGTTAAAAATTTCTTTCTAGCTTAGCAATTACGAAAACTATTTTTAAATTTCTTCTTGGAAACTTAAAAAATGATATTTTCATCATGAAATCAAACTTCAATAAAAAATATTACTTATGTTGATTGATTAATTTATTTACAACAGAGATTGATTTAATAAAAATATTTCTTTAAATGGAATTACAAATCCAAGAAGAGAAGTAAAATCAAAATTAATTAGATAAAAGGGTATGAGTATGCAAATTAGTTTGGTAGGTGAAGCTAAAACATGTGCTGTCACAATTTATTTACAACCTGCTATAGTAAAACCGTCAAAGTAGTCATATAATTTAATATTGTACATATATAAAAATGAATGTTTGTTTGTCCCGTATCCATTCCCATAACAACATTAATTCTATTGCGATGAAACTTTGGTGAGTTGTTGTGCACACTCCTGCGAAGGTTTCTGAATTAATTTGGACCTGCTAGGTGGTGCTGGGGTCGAGATATTTTCAAAAATTGTATTTATGATCCAATTTGGCTCATATTCAGAATATGTTACTTACATGGAAAGAAATACTTCTGCAAAAAAATGGACCCACTAGATAGCGCTGGGGTTGAGATATTTAGAAAAACTGCTATTATGGTCTGATTTGGCTCATATTCAGAATATATATTAGTTATGTGAAATAAAATATTTTTGTGAAAAATGGAGCCGTTAGGTAGTGCTGGGATTGAAATATTTAGAAAAATTGTACTTATGGAGAAATTTAGCTCATATTCAGAATATATATTAGTTACGTGAAAGAAAACGTTTTGCAAAAACTATATCCAACTAGGTGGCGCTGATGTTGAGATATTTACAAAATAAACAAATATACAAACAGAATTTCTTCTTCCATACATATAATTTATAAATTTATAATATAATTTTCATATGTGTCCGCTGTAGACTAAAAAACTACTGGACCAATTTACAAAAGTAAAAATGGTAAAAGAGAAAAGGAAGAAAGGAAACAGTGGAAAGGGGAAATGGAGAAAGGGGGAAATATGGAAATGAAGAAAAGTGTGAAAAGGGATAAAGTGAAAGGTTAAATTTTGTGAATTCCATAATGTTCAGTCTTTTAATGTTTTATCAAACTATCAATTGTGTTCATTTAATATATATATATATATATATTTTTTTTTTTTCTTTTTCAAATCTAGCATTAGTGAAACATTGCCAGGTCTGCAAGTATATATAAATATAAAAATGAATGTTTGTCTCATATGCATTTCTATACCATTCATCCGATTGCGATGAAGCTTTGGTAGGTTGTGTGCACGTCCGCGAAGGTTTCTGAATTAGTTGGACCTGCCGGTATCAAAATATTTTAGAAAACTGTATTTATGGTCCGATTTGGCTCAAATTAAGAATACACATTAGTTAGGTGAAAAGAAATATTTTTGTGAAAAATGGAAAAAGGGGAAAAGGAAAATAGGAAGAAAAGGAAAAACGAGGAAAGAGAAGATGCAAAAAAGGGGAGGTGTTAAATTTTGTGAAGTTCCATAATGTTCAGTTTTTTAATGCTTTATCAAACTTTAATTTGTGTTCAAATAATCTATATACACTCACATGTAGCAATGGCGAAGCATTGCTGGGTCAGCTAGTAGCTTTATACAAGATTTTCTTCAAACATTTATACCTTAATGTATTACAGTTGCAAGCTATAACTTTAACCTGCAACCATTCAGTTCATTTTAAAATAAATAAAAAAACTAAGCAGAAAAAACATCTCAACTAGACTGATAGTACAGAAAAGAAGGCTTTATTTATTATGCCTTTACAATTCTGTCTGTAACTATAATGAACATTGATAAATTTGTTAAGAAACAGTAAAATAAATAAAAATTATTGAGAACAAGAGCAAATACTTATTTTATTTGAAGCAACAACACATAAACTTTTTATCTTAAAAAACAGTAAAAAACATGATGAAAAATAATTTCATTATAGAAAATTCTAACATACATACATTTTACTTACAAAATTAATAAACCTAAATACATTTTCTTAACATTAATTTCTTTTTTTACCTGAAAAATCAGCTTTAGCCAAAAGTGGTCCACTACTGGATACAGCTGCATGTACAAGATGGGGATATTTAAATCGTAGCCATGCAGCTAAAGAACCAGGATAAGAACCACCAAATGCAATCCACTTATTGGCATTAGTTAGACCATATTCTGCCTTCATACCTTGAATAAAGTATGCTAAATCAGCAAGAGCCTGCTCACTGCTTAAATATTTCAAATTTTCTGTACTTACATCTCTGTTAATAAAAAAATGAAGATTTATTAAAGAAAAATTTTTTTATAAACAAAAAAGGCAAAGTAATAAATTTTATTAAAATAATAATTTTAAAATGTTTAGATACTGAAAAACAACATTTTCCAGCAGCAATTATATTTATTTTCCTGGGTATATAGTAATAATGTGTAGCTATTCGTGTGTGTGTATGTGTGTATATATATATATATATATATATATATATATATATATATATATATATATATATATATATATATATATATACAAACAGGTGCTATCCAAAAGTTCGGGGAATTTTACCATAAAAATAAAATAGCTTACCATAACTTATAATTTCCACTGTCTCCTTCAAAGTAATCCCCTTGGGCATTGATACAGTTTTTCCCAGGATTCCATGCATCCCTGGAAGTCTGCAGGTGTAAGTGTTCGAAGCACATTCTGTGTTTCTTTCTGAATCTCCTCAATTGTGTTAAAATGATGGCCTTTCAATTGAAATTTTATTTTCGGTAAAAGAAAAAAGTCGCACGAGGCAAGGTCAGGCAAATAGGGTGGGTGGGGAATCACTACCATATTTTTGGAGGCCAAGAAATTCCAAATGGCTAGCGATGTGTGCGCGGGCGCGCGTTGTCATGGTGCAGAACCCAGCTGTTGTTACCCCACAGATCTGAACGTTTGTGCATAATGCTTTCACATAACTGCTTAAAAACTTCACAATAGAACATCTCATTGACAGTTTGACCAAGAGGAACAAATTCCTTATGGATAATGCCTTTGATGTCAAAAAAAACGATTAATCATCATGGACTTCACATTGCTGCGAACTTGGCATGCTTTTTTGGCCGCGATGAACTTGGCGACTTCCACTGCGACGACTGCTGCTTAGTTTCAGGGTCATACCCGTACACCCATGTCTCATCACCGGTTATGATGTTGGAGATGAAGTTAGGGTCATCTCTTGCTGAATTTTTCAATTCACTACAGACAGCTACGCGATTTTGTTTCTGGTTGCTGTTCAACAGTCTCGGTACAAATTTTGCAGCAATGCATCTCATGTTCAAACTGTCTGACAAGATGTGTTGCCGACAAGATGACCCATATGACATTTGTACGATTGCACAAACATCATGGATTGCTTGTCTACAATCTGCAACAATAGCCTCTCACACTTTCGCGATGTTTTCCGGTGTTGCGCTTGTTGATGGTCTTCCTGAACGCTCATCATCATCATCAATCTTTTTTTGCCTGGCATTACACAACTAAGATCATCTGATTTATAAAATGCCTGAGTACATCCAACTATGTTTTGATCCAGAAACTTTTCAGGTTTAGGGTTCATGACAGAATCCCTTCTTTAACTAGCTGTTTTGCCTATTGTATCATGTAATTGGTAGTTTCTGGGAATTCATCTCGCACTTTTTTGATGCTCCACCTTCATGGAGAAGAAGAGTAAGAATTTTAATTTAAGACTTCTATTCATTGTACAATTAAATTTTTCTTTCAACTCTAACAAGATTTTGCTATCATGTTCAACTTAAAGTCTAAGAGTTTTTACTATTTACATTGAACATTTTTTCCCTAATTTTTGCAATCTATTTGGCAGGATATGTTTTTTCTTGTAATCTTTTAGATTGTTCAGGTGATTGCCCAATACTCACTAGACAACTCTCATTGAGCTTGTCTAATGTATAATTCATTTCATCATAAAGGGCTTATTCACCATCATCTGCTTCTTCTTCTGAAACTTTATTACTAATTGAGGCAAGTTTTTCAGACACTTAACACAAATCTTTCAACCACTTTCTAAACTTGGATTTTTTCTTTCATCCATGGTAACACTTTTCTTAAATTCTTAGTAACATTATTATGACCTACTTCCTGAAATTGATTACAACATTTATTATTGTAAAAAATTGCTGTACTTTAAAAGACACCTAACTTTTAAAAAAACTGCAAGTAACTAACTAACAATCAATAAACGAACACTGAATATCTTGACTTCAGGGTAGGCATATTTATAGAGTGCTCATGCTTTTTTTACATCATGTTATTCTACAAATAAATTATTTAAATAGAACAAATATTTTATGTCATATTTAATATTGTTTTTCACTAAAACACTGGACACAGAAAAAAAACCTGATGATATAGTAAGCTTCAATACATATGTATTTCAATTTGAATTAATTATTCTGAATCATTACATTACACCATCATCGGTCATTTGATTGAGTTGAGATATACTATTTCTTATTACCAGACAAAACAAATGAGCAATATATTACCTCATTACTTTTAGTCTCTTTTTGCGAGACTTTTTTTGGTTTAGCAAGTTCAGCCAATAAAAATTTAAGTATTTACCACCTCAAAACCCTACAAAAAAGAGTTTTTTGTTAAAACATTGATACATATTTTATATTTTTTCTCTTGATACCAATGTAGTCCTCCCCAGTTTCAAATTTACACAGCTATTTTATAATATAATGATGAATAAAATATATTTTTCATAAAAAAATTGAAAACCTGTTCTTTCTGAAATTAAAGATCAAAAGTCAAAGGTGGTGACCTTGAAATAAATATTTGTGTAAACATAGCTTGTTTATATCATATGAAAGAGCATCAAATGATTTTTAAAATAAGTCTAAGTTTATCATTCTACCTTAATAAATAACAAAATTATGTCAACCAATACTATTGCTGCAAGTTAAAATTTGCCATTTTCCAGCAAATTTGAAGGGCTCTAAAAAACGGTTTAATAGAGATCTGAAATTCATCATTTTCTAATAACTCCATCAACAGTTAATTCATACCAAATTTCATGAAAATCCCAGTTGGTTGGGTTGTGAATGGCTATCCTTGTTGATTTGACATGAAATGACCCATAGGTATTTTTTCATCTTTATCATTTAATACTGATAATTACAATGATAAACTTTTTATTTTCAAATCTTACAGTCTTTTTAGTTTAATTATTATTGTGATTTTAATGCATTAATATTAATACAAATAGTGTAACAAGAAAACTATTCACTAAGATATTATTGATCTTAGAAATGTACGATTTAATTTTTTGATTTTATATTATTTTAAAAATTCATTAAAAAAAATTATTATTAATTTTTATAGAAGCTGTAATACATTACAAATTACAATAATAAAAAAGGAAAAATTAAAATCTAAATTTATTGACAGAAAAAAATATTCTACACAATAACATTTCTTAATAAAACAGTAACATTTCTATTCATAAAGAATATTTCTTTATATATTTTCAGTATACAATACCAGTACAATCAACAAAAAATTATTCTTTATTGTAATAATCAGACATGCTTTAAATGAACAATATACATTTCATCATGTGGTATACACATACACCCCACCATTTCAAATCCGATATTGATACTCATATATAAGAATGCACGTGTGTGCGCACACACACACACACACACACACACACACACACACACACACACACACACACACACACACACACACACAAAACATACACACAACACACACAAATTTTAAAATGTAAAATTTATGAACCAACACGTAAATGCAGTAAAATAATTTATCTTGAGCAGTAAAATAATACACACAAAACAAAATTTCTGGCATCAATTTTAATGGATAAATTAATGTATAATAATAAAATTCAACGTAAATATCTTTTTTAAACTCTTCTTATTTTTGTAAATATATCATTAAGTATAATTCAAAATAAGTTTTGACATTAATCTATTTTTAAAATAGTAATAAATATATAAATATCACATTAAAAATAAATAATGTCACAATAAAAATAAGTACAGATAACCTTAAAAAGAATAAATATAATATTTTGAAAGCAAATATAAAATCTTCAAAATGGAATTGTAAAAGAGCTTAAAATTAAAATTTTATGGCTAAAATTTATTGATTCATAGATTAGTATGATTTACTATGTCTCTAAAAGAAAAAGAAAGCAAAGTTGAAAAATAAAGGAATATAAATGAATACAAAAGGTGATGTAGAATATTCTACATCACCTAGATGTAGAATCTAGGGGGGGGGGGGGGTTAAGACCACCAATGAACAACAAAATTAGTAATTTTAATGACTAAACTTTTACAGCTTTTTCTGACAGTAATTTATGCTATGGGTTGTACACAGAAAGTCCTCTACTTAAGAATTTAATTGATTGTATAGAATAATCACAATTCAACATTTTTTTTATAAGTCTGAAAGGATTTTAATTGTCTGGTAACCATACATTATGACAAAATGTATCCTTAAGAGCTCAATTAAGTAAGTTGACTACACTAAATAATATTGTTATATTAGCTACTCATAAAAAAATGAGAAGTGAATAATATTACACACTCGGTATAAAATGGAAGCTATCTAACTCCCAGTTTAAGCCAATGATAAAAAAATCAAATTTTTTCAGTACCGTATTTTGATGACAAATGGAGAATAAAAACCTAATTAAAAATTTGTTAGAGTGGTGTAGAAAAGGGAAGTTAAGAGCCATCTTTGACCCAAGGTGTGACCTTAACCTTAGACGACCAGTAAAAAAAAAAATGGTTGTCATAACATTTTTATATTGAATTAAAAATGCATACATCACCAAAAACTTTTTAGAAAAAAAATTAAACAAAGAATTTTTCAAAAATGCTTACATTAAAAATAGAAAAAAAACTGTTTTCGAGGTCATGTCACATCTGGGGTCAAATTTTCTCAAAATTTAAACTGCTATATCGGCCACAAAATCGGCGTAGCGCGGCGGGACAAAGTACATTGTTTGTGATAATAATCTAACTTTTTTTACGAAGAGGGGCAAGAGATTTTCTGGTCGGGGCACGTTTGCGCTCGCGCGCACCAGTGTTGATGCGTTACAGATTTCCATAATAATTACGTCTTTGATTAATTCCAGGTTAATTAGTAATTATATAGTAGAAAATAAATTAATATTGAACTAAAACAGAACTGTTTAAATAATTACACTTGTACTAGTTTAATTTCGATAGATTATGATTTAAACAGAATAATAAATATGTTAAAAATAATTATACACTTAAAATTGTGCGTTTTAAAAAACCTGAACGACATAGTAATCTGTACAAGCTATCTTGTAAAGTTATGTAAACTTCTCTTGCTTCGCACCGGTCACATCTTTTATATTTAAACAGCTACGATTAAGGTAACAAGAACCTGCGTTTACAAAATATAACTGTTTGATTATCGGACTAATTTCTTTAAAGAAGCTAACGTTCAGTTTAATTCCAACATATCTGTTAAGTGACATAATTTGTTAAAATAGACGTCTATTATAGAGTTGTGGGTCTGCAGAGGATTTGTTTTTCCGTTTCAGTTCTCCAACAAATGAAACCTCGCCACTACGGCAACACCAACCCCATCATAACTAACACAAGAACCAATCCAATACCGGCTCCATTACAATCAGAGTATACTCGCTTTGCAGTAAAATAAGTGCGCAGAACGTAATTGAATCGGGTGTGATTGAGATGGATGTTAACATTGACATTGAGAAGGATGAAGAAATGGTGGAATATCTGTGTGACGTGAACGCTGGTAATGTTCAAATATTAATTCATAATTGTTACAGGATCATGTCTGGGGAAAAAACCACTACAAGAGTGAGACTGGACGCGATCGATCAAGTCGGAAGATTCACCCTTATCGAAAACGCATACAATTGCAACTTAAGCACCTATTACTAAAGAATGATAATGGAGTGAGCAGAGGCATCTGACTGCTTCTAGGGTCTATGAAGGGTGAAATCGGATCGTTGCTGATGGGATCTCTCGCCATGGATATCTCTAATACTCTCGCCAAAAGACAAAATTTTAAATGACTAATATTTACAATATTTAAAGGCTAGCTTGTAAGAAACAGAGCAGCTAAGCTCCCAAAATAAAAAAAACTTACGACTAAAAATGAACTCTACTCTACGAAGGAAGATGCCGTTGCTCAACAAGGACCGCGTAGAGGTACTCTTCCGCATGACCAAAGGCTTGGAAAAACTACTACAAGTACTCCTGATTAGCCTAGCCTATTCAAACACAGACTAGTATAATGCAAGAGTCCTAGAAGGGAAAAGCATTGGCAGACAGTACGTGTCCCGCGTGTCCGTGAACTCCCGGTGCACAGGCGACTAGCACCTCGTCCGTCGATCGCCGCAACAATTAGGATCTATCTCAAATAAGACTTATTCATACTCGTGCGCACATACACAAAGTATTAAATATATTATAGCTCTTTAGATATAAAAGATGTGACCGGTGCGAAGCAAGGGAAGTTCACGCAACTTTACAAGATAGTTTGTTCAGATTTCATTCTTGTTTGAATTTTTTAAAACGCACAATTTTAAGTGTATAATTATTTTTAACATATATTTATAATTCGGTTTAAAACATTCTATCGAAGTTAAATTAGTACAAGTGTAATTATTTAAACAGTTCCATTTTAGTGCTACTGCTAAGACTCGCTTTGCTCATTTTATTACACTGCAACATTCTCTACATCTTGAAAATTATAAAACCTAGAAATCAGATTTTTTGCATAATTATCAAAAAATATCTACAAGTAAATAATCATGTTTAATAAATAAAAAAATTAATGCCACCTCCATACTTAAAAAGCACTATAGTTCAAACTAAATAGTCATGAAATTATAAGCTACTTTAAAATCAGAACAACAGAACAAGTGTTTAAACGCCATGCCCAAACCTTTTCTGGAACTCTACTGAGTAGTAAATAATCTTAAAAAGTAATAATTTTTTGCTGAAAAAAATATTTGTAACGTATATCTCAAAATTTTAAAGTAGATAACATGTACATAGAATATTTCAAAACTGCATCGCAATCCTTCAGGAACTGATTTGGGATATTAATATTAACAAAACATTTTTCCTTTAAACACATGTCTGGAAACATTTTGTTTTCAAGTTATGGTGAGTGAAATATTTCGTCCTGATTTCTGTTCCAAGAATTAAATGAGGCCATAGTAAAATTCTTGGGACTTATTGAATTATGGGAAAAATTTGGCAATTTTAAATATTTTGACTTGCAAAATTTAATATCAAGTTCCATACCCATATCTGGATGTAAAAATAATTTACAGCAGGGCATAAGTGAAATTTGGGAGATAACTTGCATCGGTAATAGAAAAGTCAAACTAGTATTTTTACTGTTACTCAGATTTAGAAACGTTGTCTATTAGTTGAAAAGAAATAAAATTAATTTCTAATAAAAAAGAAAAAATAGTGTACTAAATCTAAGCACAGAAAACACCAAATTGGAAACGAGCAAGCTGATTCCAGTAAACCACCGGGTTGGTCTAGTGGTGAATGCATGTTCCCAAATCAGCTGATTTGGAAGTCAAGAATTCCAGCGTTCAAGTCCTAGTAGTCAGTTATTTTTACATGGATTTGAATACTAGATTGTGGATACCGGTGTTCTTTGGTGGTTGGGTTTCAATTAACCACACATCATAGGAATGGTCGAACTGAGACTGTACAAGATTACACTCATATGTATCATCCTCATTCATCCTCTGAAGTATTATCTGAACAGTAATTAAGGCTAAATAGGAAAAAGAAAAAAAAGATGAATCCAGTGCATGTGAGATGAAAGTATAATTTATATATATAAATAAATAAAATACTAGGAAGCAAAAAAAGTACAGTTAGATTTATTTTGTTTAAACAATTATTAAACTTAAACACTATAAAACAGAACAAACAAAAGTAATGACAAAATAAATCATATTAACTTACGGTGTAGGATGACTTTTGCCATAATATCTATGTTCCAACTGAAAACAAAGGGCGCCGTATTTTGCAGCATAATTTATCCAAGTTCCTTGAATTAACCATTTAGGACTAGCTTCCCCTTCACCACCGATCATAAGGAAAACGGGCGAGTCAGTACCTTTTCTAAAGAAAGTATCATTTGTACCATACCTCTAGAAAACAACCGGTTGAAATCAAGTAAATATATTAAGAACATACAAATTGCAGATGATGTGTTGTAATTGATTAATAATATTTAATTTTAGTATAATAATACTACTAAACAAATCTCAAAAAAATAGAATCACAGATTTCAGATTATAAATTTGTCATACTGTATGATTTGTTATTTATATAACAGTATTTGTATTATTTTACTTATAAAATTTAAGGCACAGGGGTAAGGAATTTATAAAAATACTGGATTTCACATTGCTAGTTAAAGGTTTTAGCGGGTTATTCAAAAGAAAACTTCACCTTGTTATAATCTGTTTATAACTGTGGTATGTTTCATTTACCACCATTACTGCATATAAAAGAAAATTGTAAAATGAGTTTAAAAAAGCCCATTAAAATAGAAAAAATCAAATAAATATGGTTACAAAAATTTATCACACAAAAATTAACTAACAGAAAATTGGTAAAACGAAACCATATCAAAAATAACATAACAAAAATTTTTCAAATCTTGCATTATATTTTTTAGTCATACTTTAATCAAATTATTATCATCATACATTGATTGCATGAGTTTAATTAGTAGGTTAATTTGGATTTCAAAATATAACATCATATATTGAAATCTCTAGTATATTTATAAAATATCAAACAAATTTTTAATCAAACATTTGCTATACGAAGTAACAATAGTGAAGTTTTTCACTTAATTAACTATCACAATTTTCGACAAACCTTTTTATGAGTTTTATTATAAAAGATTTCTCTTTTGATCCATCTCTGATTAACGCATCATTATAGCAAGGTTTTTTCCTGTTAAGTTGGAGTTGCCCAATTCTTTGATCCAAAAAATCCACCAAAAATCATCTGTATATATATATATATATATATATGAGTGACGACAAAATTTGAAACCACAAAAACTACCGTACCAAGTTTTTGTCATTTTTTTGTTGTGATGTGTCATTGTTAAACAGCAATCATGTTTGTCATCTGCAACCTCAAAATCCCTGATAGCCATTTTGCAATTTTTTATACCCACACCCTTAATTTACCCCCATACAGAGGATGTTTGCAAAAGTAATGGTGAAATATTGTATTGTAACCCGATCTTAGTCACTGTGCAAAATTTTATCAATAGACAATGGCAAGAAGTATGTTAAATTAAGAATGCAAGATTTAAAATCAAACATGAAAAAAAAATTGAAAAAACATTGTGGGTTAAAGCAAGTATTAAGTAAGCATGTATACAAAGAATGTCTTTGGATGAACTAAGGATGTATCTTACTGAAACTCTTGAAACTTTAATTTGATGTTGTTTGTGTGGTTTTTAATCTAAAAAATTAAACAAATCGAGTTCCACAAACATATCTCTAGTAATTTTTGAAAAATTATTGTAAGACCGAAAAAATTGAAAATCTACGTAAGAAACACTAACTGAACATGAAGAAGAGTTTAAGAGCTTTACCTTTTTTTAAAAACAAGACAGACCAAAATTTGGTAAAAAAATAGTATTGCATTAAACCAATAATTTCATTATTGTAGAACACTTATAAACATCAATTATTAAAAATAAAAATCAAATAAGATGATTGTTATAACATTATTTAAATTTCATTGCGTCATGAAAATTCATTATTTATAAATTTTTTTATGAAAAAATAAGTTGAGATTCTTTTGTAAGTTTTTACTATTTTGTAAGTTATATTAACAATTGGCTGTTGAACAACTGAAATTTATGAACTGCATTTGAATATTTTTTATGATTTCAAAATCGAAGAACATTTTAGTGCTTGAGTATCACTGCTTAAATGTGCCTTTTCAGTTTCAAATTAAGAATCTACAAACATAATTTTTACAGCTAAGAAAATTCAGTGTAAAACAAGAAATTAATGTAATACTTCATGTTGAAAAAATACATTATATATACCCTATCTCACTCACTCCCTCTGTCTCTTTCTCTCTCCATATATTTATATATTATACATAAAGCTAAAACTGCAGATCTAAAAGAGTAAACTTCAAAATGAGCAAAACACTTCAAAATACAATACTACATTTCAGACAACAACCTTATAACTTCCAATAATTTCAACTGATTATTGAAGTCGGTCGCAAATCAAAGATTATGGCCTACTCTGTGTGCCAGTTTGAATTTATTTATTAAAGGCAGTATTTATTAAACATCATAAGACAACAAAAGAAATATTTGTCCCAATCTACAACCAAGACGAAACAACTTTTTAACAGTGACTGTCACAGACTTACAACTTCTGTAACAATACATAATATTTTATATATCAGGCTTATTATTGATTTATTGGCTAGTTACTCATTTGTGCCAAAAAAAGTATAATCAGGATGTATCAAGAGCTCTGTAATGGTCACCTGAGCACAAGCTTCTTGTGGGGGGCGGGGGCTACAATAGTAGGTTCCTGTAATGTAGGATTCCTTATTATCACCCCCAAAAGATTCAATTAGTTATCCCTACTACACCTAACACTTGAAGTCTGAAGTGTATATTCATAAGAATATGTACGTAAACACATACATAATCAATTATTAATTTTATGAACTTAGCGACTTTTGATTTCTTGAACTATTTTTCTTGCTTAAAATAAAAATTTTATTTCCCATTATTTTTATATAATTCATAACTATTCATAAGACAAACTGAAATTAAAGAAAATCAGCAGTAAATAGCATGAAGAGTCAGAGTAATTTATTTTTTATACAGTTATTAAAAAATATTATTTTTTTACTTGTTATAATTATTAATTGTACTTATATTATTGAGATTTCATAGCCTTAATAATTATAAGTCAGAACCATACTGAGTCATATCTTATTACAAATGAATAAAAACACCAATAAAAAATATTACAATATTAAAAGAAGAAAGCCAATATCTACTCAATAAGCACCGCTAGTTTGGTTTATGGACAACCAAAAATGGAAACAGAGTACTCTGACAAACAAGTAAAGAAGCGAGTCTATCACAATTAAAATTTGCTGGTATAGTGTCAGAGTTGAAACCAAATTGGTGGCTGAAACAATTCCCATAGTACCTACCCAAAGATACGATGAAAGATAAGTAACAGGAAATGTTAGGAGGGGATGGTAAGCCTAGAAAGGATTTGCTTTCAATTGAATATATCAGTGTAGTTGACTACTTTCAGGATAACATGACTCCACAGAGACACAATTAACAAGGGGATTTTTTCTTTCAAAGTACATGAAAATAATTATAACAAAAAAATTTTCACTAATATACAGAAACCATACAGTTACATTTCACAATTTTCTACATGCAACAATAAGTTTAACAGAGTTTGGTCATTAAAATACTTGGATTGAGTCCAATAATGATAAATTTATAAAAACACTTAAAGTGGAATGACAAGGGTAGATAAATTAACTCTAAGAAAGAGTAAATAATAATTATTTAAAACTACAAATACATTTAACAAAATAAATGAATTTACCTGCAGGTTAAATTCTGTATATAAAGATTATGCAGGATGCTAATAATAAACTTTAACAGGTTACGACTACGTAACTAAGTATGAAGAGTATTCGGAAATTAACTTCCGGGCTTCAGTATTGCATAAAGGTGTTTGGGTGGTGATTCTATCTTTGCACAGTTGAACAGACCAGTTCAGTGCAGCTCTATAATTTGTTTCACGAAAGCATGCAAGTATTAAAAACATAACAGTACGATGATTTTAATTTAACACAATCCAGTTGAAAAAAAAATATTTCTCTCTACTTTTAACATAAATTTTTTTTTTTGTCTTCAGTCATTTGACTGGTTTGATGCAGCTCTCCGAGATTCCCTATCTAGTGCTAGTCGTTTCATTTCAGTATACCCTCTATATCCTACATCCCTAACAATTTGTTTTACATATTCCAAACGTGGCCTGCCTACATAATTTTTTCCTTCTACCTGTCCTTCTAATATTAAAGCGACTATTCCAGGATGCCTTAGTATGTGGCCTATAAGTCTGTATCTTCTTTTAACTATATTTTTCCAAATGCTTCTTTCTTCACCTATTTGCTGCAATACCTCTTCATTTGTCACTTTATCCACCCATCTGATTTTTAACATTCTCCTATAGCACCACATTTCAAAAGCTTCTAATCTTTTTTCTCAGATACTCCGATTGTCCAAGTTTCACTTCCATATAAAGCGACACTCCAAACATATACTTTCAAAAATCTTTTCCTGACATTTAAATTAATTTTTGATGTAAACAAATTATATTTCTTACTGAAGGCTAGTTTCACTTGTGCTATTCGGCATTTTATATCGCTCCTGCTTCGTCCATCTTTAGTAATTCTACTTCCCAAATAACAAAATTCTTCTACCTCCATAATCTTTTCTCCTCCTATTTTCACATTCAGTGGTCCATCTTTGTTATTTCTACTACATTTCATTACTTTTGTTTTGTTCTTGTTTATTTTCATGCGATAGTTCTTGCGTAGGACTTCATCTATGTCGTTCATTGTTTCTTCTAAATCCTTTTTACTCTCGGCTAGAATTACTATATCATCAGCAAATCGTAGCATCTTTATCTTTTCACCTTGTACTGTTACTCCGAATCTAAATTGTTCTTTAACATCATTAACTGCTAGTTCCATGTAAAGATTAAAAAGTAACGGAGATAGGGAACATCCTTGTCGGACTCCCTTTCTTATTACAGCTTCTTTCTTATGTTCTTCAATTATTACTGTTGCTGTTTGGTTCCTGTACATGTTAGCAATTGTTCTTCTATCTCTGTATTTGAACCCTAATTTTTTTAAAATGCTGAACAATTTATTCCAGTCTACGTTATCGAATGCCTTTTCTAGGTCTATAAACGCCAAGTATGTTGGTTTGTTTTTCTTTAATCTTCCTTCTACTATTAATCTGAGGCCTAAAATTGCTTCCCTTGTCCCTATACTTTTCCTGAAACCAAATTGGTCTTCTCCTAACACTTCTTCCACTCTCTTCACAATTCTTCTGTATAGAATAAAAATTAAGTAAAAATAATTTGTAATACAAAAACTGTAATAAAATGATATATTTATATAAAAATAAAAATTTTAAGAAGGAATGTTAGAGCTATATTAAAATTTCATCAAGTAAAATAGAAAGAAAATCTGTAACCTAAATGTAATTCTTCAATACCCAATAAGTTTCTTTCTTTCTTTTTCTGTTTAGCCTCTGGAACCATCGTGAGGTATTACCTCAGAGGATGAATGATATGTATGAATGTAAATGAAGTGTAGTCTTGTACAGTCTCAGGTCAATCATTCCTGAGATGTGTGGTTGGTTAATTGAAACCCAACCACCAAAGAACACCAGTAGTCACGATCTATTGAAATCCATATAAAAATAACTGCCTTTACTAAGATTTGAAACCTTAGAACTGTCGACTTCAAAATCAACTGATTTGCAATTATGAGTACACAATAAGCTGCTGTCTGTTTAACTATTGTCATCCCAAATTTATCACAGTATCTTCAATAATATTTTCATACAAACTATCTGCTTCCCATGCTTTTTTCCTTCTTTAATTACATAGTGAATATAACTTTTTCAAACATTTACATCTACTCTATTAATACCTTTTATCAATGTCTTTTTTTTATATCACTTAACTTGAATTTTGCGTTATTACTCCCAATGTGGCCTTTGACTTGTACCCATATCAATTCTTTCAGGTTAAAATTGCAATGGTATGGAAGAAGACACAACACGGCACAATTTTATAAATTTGCTATTTCATTTTCTTTATAATGAATATATTTCTGTTTAACTGATTTTACTAATCTTATAAGTTCTACTTTTAACATGTCTTCAATGTAAGCAATTTTCTTCGATTTTAATCATTCGGCAATTTCCAATTTTCAGGTTGAACCATGTAGAATTTTTTCAGTTTTCAGGCAATGGTACAGCGCATCATCCATTGCAATGACAGATCCTTCACCAACAACTCGGCAATTTTTTTAAACCATTGCATAAAATTGTCACCATTCATTCCATTGTGACACTTTTGAGAAGAACTGGATTTAAACATACATAAACCACCGTTCAAAAACCTCTTTTCACTTCCTATGTGCTTTACTACAACAAATCATTTACCTTTTCCAGCTGGGATTTTCAACTAAGTTGACAAACCTTTCATAGAAGCATCTTTTGTGCTCTGTATTTCTATATCCTTCCTTATCTTTTCCTGAACATGTCCCACATTAACCAAAGTTTCATCTAGATAATAGATTTTATTATCCTCTTCTCAAAATCACTTAATTTCTCTATTATATTTCCTATGCCATGAGATAATATGTTCGCTTTTAACCAGTAAGAATTATTTTATCAGGACATTAAACAAAAATTCATCGATTTTAAAACATAATGCAATGTACTTCAAGAAAAATTTGGCAGTTCAGAATCAGTATTCACAGCATTTATTATTTTGTTCAAGTTAGGAAGCTCATTATTGAAATAAAACTAATGAACTTTTTTTTTCTAATAGGTAGTAGTTTTATAAAATCCTCCAGCTTTCCAATCGTTTTCATACGCTTTCTGGTCTTTTTAGGGATAACATGTTTACCATCAATTCTATGTTTCTTTATTATATAATTGTTCTTTCGCTAAAGCCTATTGCTCACTTGCTTTCCGAGCAATGTCTCTGACTGCAGTTTCAGAGTTATTTTGTTTTAAGGTTATACGTTGCTGAGAATTTTTTTTTTGGAACTACTTAAAGGTTTTCCCGGTTTACGTTTCACAACAGAATCGCTCTTCATTAACACCCAATTGGCACAAAATGAAGGGTAAATTAAATTAATGAAAATTGAATAAAACTGTTATAAAAATTAACTATCAAACTGTATTGTACCGTATGGAGTACACGATAATACAAATTGAAACTCTTTCACTGAACTGAATAATGGTGTGAAGAAGCATTACAAATGATGTCATCATTATTTATCATCAATAACAAATACTCTGCAAAAATATTAATAGCATATCATTGCCATGCCACAGCGTCAGACAAGTGACAGCCAACAGTGCATTATTATACGCATAAAACCCCCAAACAATAAGTGTATTTGCATGTGGGAGTGACAGAATGATTTACCTTAACTACTGAGATATAACTCATTCATGCTGAATTCATATTTATATCTGCTGGACCGTTTTGTGATACGGTGTACAGTAGTGATATTGGAAAAGCGCTTACTTGTTTGTTTCTGTAAAACTCTTTCGAAATGGTTGCTGTCATAGAAAATCCTGTCGACGAAGTGTGAAGTGTGTGCCATCATCCGTTGCCTACACACAAAAAACTTGTGAGCTGCTAAAATTCATCGTTAACTTTGTGCAGTAAATGGAGCAAATATCATGAGTGTAAGTGCTGTAAGACAATGCTGTCTTATATTTCAGGTAGGTTGAACAAACGTTCACGCCATGAAAGAAGTGGTTGACCCTCAACTTCCA
Organism: Lycorma delicatula; assembly: GCF_047948215.1. Taxonomy (NCBI): domain Eukaryota; kingdom Metazoa; phylum Arthropoda; class Insecta; order Hemiptera; family Fulgoridae; genus Lycorma; species Lycorma delicatula. The sequence continues at coordinate 53,016,313 of NC_134462.1, read as the reverse complement.
CAGATGAACTTCATGCAAGTGTTGATGTGAAATTTGGAGAAAATCTTCCATTCATAATATCCAAATTTTTACCTCACATATTGTGAACAATGCTGTGTTAAATCACAACCGATAGGTTAGGCTTCCACAAACTTTGTGCTCACTGGGTGCTTCAGCTTCTTTCTGATGAACACACAAAAAAGAGTATGGGGTCACACTAACCTTCCTTCACCATTACCATAATCAGAAGGATGAGTTGCTTGATCGCACTGTAACAGGCGATGAGACATGCGTTAAATCTGTTAAGTGGAAACAAAAGCCTAATCAATCAGTGGAGCACACCACTGCATCCTAGTGAAGGTAATTACTTCTATATAGATTTGAAAATAGATTGTGGATACCGGTGTTCTTTGGTGGTTGGGTTTCAATTAACCACACAAATCAGAAATGGTGGACCTGAAACTGTACAAGGCTACACTTTATTTTTATAAATAAATCATCATACACATCATCCTCACTCATCCTCTGAAGCAATACCTTACGCTGGTTCCAGAAGCTAAGCAAAAAAAGAATGAGAGTGGGGGCACACCAGTTCTCCTCAAAACAGTTTTACTATCTTATACTACCTTAATTCAAAGGCGATAAAAGTTTTACAATTAGGGTATTCAAAAACATCTTTACAGATATGACAAGTGCCTTAATTTGGACAGCAATTATGTAAAAAAAGTAGCAAAGATGTAATTATAAGATGTTTAAACTTTTTTTTATCAATTGGTGTTTTTTTTTAATAACGAATAGGAAGTTACTTTCCGAATAACATCTGTAGATTACTTGGCTCACTCTTCAAGACAGAACAGATAAATTAATCTTTGGTCAGAAATATAACATTTGTTAAAGATAAGAAGACATGATGCAATTAGAATTATTTAACATAGAAATAAATAACACCAACTCATCAGGAAAACAAAAATGACTTCTACACCAGGATAAAGCAAAAGGGTGATCTACAGATTCAGATTTACTAAATATATGAAGGACCAGTAACCAATGTAGAGGATGTACAGACTCCTTTATAATTTTTCTCCTATGTAAATACTCCTGCCAATAGTACAAGAGTAGAAAAAATTAAGAATGTAAACAAAGTTTAAAAAATTAAATTACAGCTATTTAAACAATTAAATGTTTTTATCTTTTAAATTTTATAATAATTTATTTCCTTGACAACGTGACTTGATTTTTATTACGTTTTGATCAAAATGTCCCATAGAGTAGATAGAAAATCAACATTTTGCAAACAGAATCATTGTTCAAGCAGTCGTTGGAGTGAACCAATACTACAAAGAAGAAGTGCATTAGCTGATTCTGATACATCATCAGAAAGAGAAGATACAGATTCACCACCACCACCAGAAGATTTACTTCCCCCTCCACCTACTGCTCCAATTTCTATTTTAAAACATAGTGGTTGCTGTTGTTCAAATAACCGATCTAATCAGCCGCAAAGAAATCAATGTTATGCGTTTACTACTGAAAAGGAGAAAAGTAAAGAGTACATTGAAAGAAAAATTATAAAAGAATCCGAAATGAGAGAAAGACTTGAGGAAAAGATATGCAAAAATGAAGTAGAAGGCAACATTACAGCCGATCAGCAAGACAATCTTCAGTACCGTTTACACCGAATAGATACACTGTTACAAGCATTAGGAACTTATACTAACTGTCTTAGTCTTCTGGATAAAGCAGCATCACGTCTCCGTAAATTAACAATTGGATTCGCAAATACAGATTTAGATCCATCTTTTCACTTACCGGAACATGATCAAGCAGATTCGGATACATTTGATAAAATAGTACAAGTCAAAAATATTGTAAATGTATCACTAATGGGATCTGATGAAGTAAATGAAATGTTTGACAATCACAGAAAAAAGAAAAATGATTTCACATTAGCATCAAATAATTTTAGTCAATTTTTACTCAGCGGAACAAGAGCAACACTGTCACAATTAAGAAAACTAGAACAACAATATGACTCAATACAATTAAAATACCAAAATAGCAACATGGTGTTGAATCAGGAACTTCCAAAAATTATTGAGGAGAAAATAAAAATAATATCAAAATGTTTCACACAGATAACCCCAGTATCAGATGAAATATTTGAAAAAGAAACACAACTGATAGCTTTATTAAAAGAAATAAACAATATACTACAAGAAAAATCCAATGCATCATCAAAAAATAAAAAACATTATGTTAAAAATTACACTCCAACAACTGAAGATAAATTATTACATCCAAAGAATTCAAAACAATCAATAAATCACTAAACACAAGATAATCAAATTTCATTGTAAATATCACATTACTAAAAAAGCACTTTCATGATTTGTAAACTAAAGTAGACATTTGACATAAAAAAAATTTAAAAAAATAAAGTTGAAATAAGATCATAAAATGTTAAGTAAAATATATATAAAAGCTGTTTTGTTTGTTATGATATATTTAAAATAAATTAATATAGAAAAATCTAAATCAGTTTAATAATTTAAAAGGTAAAACTTTTCTTTAAATATTAATCAATGGTACACAAATATTAATTTTTTTATAAATTGATATTATTTGTAAAAACAATGTAATCATTTAAAATAAAAAATTAAGAACCTGAATAAATATACGTCATATCAAAAGATAGTTTTAAAAAAATATATAGATAAGTAGTAAATACTTCAAATTAGTAAATTACAAAATGCCCTAATAGATAAAGGAATAGGAATGACTTTTGTTCTGTTATCAGTTGTACTTCTTGACTTCCATGATTTTTTTTTTAGTTTAATTTTCAGTTAAACTACATACATGCAATAAAATCTAAGGCATACACAACAGCAGATGAGTTCAGTATTAAACATCTTTTCCAATTAAAGAGAATCCCTGTTTTAACCCATCTTTGATATTTTTGAAACCTTATCAGTTGCAAAACCTAAAAAAAATTAGTATGCAAATCTAAACTGTCTTAGTTGAGAGGTTCAGGAGATGTGGCAATAAGCAAGCTTGAAAATAAGCATTTTAATTTTATATACAATATCATTAAAGAGAATTCTGTATCCAGTACTTTTATAGAATAAAATTCTATGAAATGTTATTTCTAAGTGATTCTATTAACTCAATGTATTCTTCTTTTTGAGGTGGAAATCATGATGGATGTTTAATTTTCCAAAGTAAGCATTGTCTAAAAAAATTATTTAAAAAAAATATTAATATAATATGTCAGACTATCATTTAAATTGGTTTATATTTACTCATTTCACTCCAGTAACTACAAGATTACCTAATTACACACTCTTACGATGAGAAAAAATTATTTTAGTATGTGAAAAATCTTAAGTCTGTGATTTATATCCAAAAATGCTACACTCTGCTATATAGTGGATTGAAATCATAGAATGTACAAGCAGACAAAAAGCTAACTGGTGGAATTAGAAGAATAAAATTTGTTATAAAAAAATTAGTCATTATGAAGACTATAATGAAAAGTATAGAGTAAAATGTATAATATTAAAATGGATTTACTGAACCTTTTTCATAAAAGGAAGAAAAAAAAAGAAGCTAGAAAGTGAACAGATTCTAGAAATGCCAAGCAGGATTTCAACAACAAAAGTACAGAGGTTGGAGATTTTATAAACACAGAATTTAAATTCAAAATGTTTTTCCTAATATCAATAGTAATAGGACAGTTTTTTCTATTTGTCTATAAGTTACACTTTTACATTTATTTTAATTATTGCTTTATATATTACTATTATATAATATTATACTGTACTTTATTATACTACTTACACTACTTTAAAAGAAGTTGTTACTTAAATTCAATTCTATATTCTGTTGTTGCATAGGCAACATCAATGTCTACGCAAAGAAAGAATCTGATTCAACACTACTGAAGAGTAGATGACATATGATGATGATGAACTAATATTGGACTAATATTAAATTTATATTCCATACAGTAAAACTGATTAATTTCTAAATAAAAATATACAATTAATGACAGTGAACAAACAATTCTTTAAAACAATTATTTGTTAATATTAATAAAACTAACTTGTTTCCATGTTACATTTGACATTGGATCAAAATGATCCAATTTCTGATTAAACCATTGATCCTCAGGTAACTGTATAAAGGTTTTTAACCAAGGCTCACCAAGACCGTATTTTCTTTTTTTTCTAGCTAGTGACTGGCATGGAGAATACATGACTGAGACACACAGAAACAGAAATAAATACTGCCTCATGACTACCTGAAAAAAAAATTATTTTAATGTACAAAATTATAAGTTTACAAGTTCATAAATAACATACAGAGTACTTGAAATTTATGTTGTAATAAATGGGTCCAAGGTTACAAAATTCTAGTATTATATATTCTTATAATTCAATTCAATTTAAGTACACCTGAAGCATATAGTAAGGAATATAAAATATGCAACAACATAAAAATTGTTTAAAAAAGAATAATGAAAAATACAAGAACAAATTGCCATATACAACAAAAAATTATTTAAAATTGCCAGAGTTTTGTAAGAAGCTGAATACAGTTTCCCTTTGAATGTTACTGAATTATAGAATATAGTCAATTTAGACAAAAAAATGTGTGAAACAGAAATTATAAGTAAATGCAGTTTATATATTTTTACAAAAAAACGTTTTTACACTTGATTGTTTTATTATTTATATAATTCTCAGAAAATTTACAATAATTTTGTCACTGACAATTATATAGCTTATTATTAATAAACCATTTTTTATATAATAAATAATAATAGAATAATTAAATAAATAATTTAGCAAATTGCATGCTAGCAGCATGATTATATAACCATTTATAAAAATAATTTGTTGCCTTTTTTACATGTTTACTACTTTCGCAGAAATCTTTACTTCATTATAATATTTTATATGGAATTAAATTTAACACATTATTTAAAATATTGGAATTATAGAGACATTTTTACCGCCTCAATCACTACTGTAAAATGCATTACTCTTGTACTGTTACAATCTGCCACATAATGAAAATACGGTTTTTGTACAAAACCATGCATTTAAACAAAATAAAAATCCATACTCTTTTGATTTTTTTCTAAAAATTATTAAACATCAAAATAGTTACTTGGTAAAGCTGCAAACATTTCTTCAAAGCAGTTGCTCAATGTGGCCACCATTCTGTTCAATGCATAGTTCAGCTCGGCGAATCCATGCTAGCCGAGCACATCTAATAGCATCATTATTATTCCTAGTAGTAGCTCCAGTTTCAATTATGACTCAATTCTTCTTGTGTGCCAATACAAGCGGAATGAACTAACAACTTCATACAACCCCAAAGGAAAAAGTCAGCTGGCGTGAAATCGGGAGATCAAAGTGACCATTTTACCGATTCGTTTCGATCAATCCCATTTGCATACTACAAGTGTTATTTAAATGATTCATCACTTGAGCAGGTGAACTGGAATATCTTCCAACAGTTTAGTTTGCAAAAAATGCAATTGCCGCTCTCCATTGAGACTTGACGGTAAGAAAAAAGGCCCTACAAGATTATCAACAAAAAGACCACCCCACACATTAAATGAAAAAGTGCGTTGGAAATGAGTTTTAATAACAGCCTGATGGGGATTCTATTTTGTCAAAGTGCGAATGTTTTGCTAATATACAATGCCACTTCTTGTAAAACAGGGTTTTCAAAGGAATTTCATCCTTTATAAATATCAGGTGTTAATAACTCTTGTACACGTGCTGTACGGAATGGGTACAGTTGCTGATCCCGTAACGTTCGCCACACACGATTGCGAAACATGAAAGCGATCTGACAACATTCTAGTGATTGAGATGGGAGATAAATGTACCGCAATCAATATTATTACTTCTTCAATAATGGCATTTCTCACAAAAAGTTCACGACCAGCATCGAATCGTGGTTTAAACATGCCTGTTACTCTTCAAAGCCTCAATTGTTTTACGATCCGCTACTCTTCAATCTGGATAATTTCCCGGTATTCACGCACAGCATCCAATCCATTTCTATTTACTTTTCCATAAATTAAAATATCCGTCATCTTTCCAAATGAAAACAGATTTATAGCATCACCCATTGGGAATGACTGACCGAATAACAGAACAAACACCGCTCAAATGAATATTCAAATGGTAGATATTAAGCTTGATTATCAGCTGTAATAAGAAAAAATTAAAAAAATCTAATATGTTTTAGAAAGATGTCTTTCAGATTTATTTTTAATTTTTAGCATTTGTAAGTAAATTGCTCAGTTTAAGATCGTATCACTTTTACGATCCAGTTTGTGTGTTTTGTTTCTAATTAAAATTGAACTCAATTTTTTTTAAATTTTAATAAACGTTATTTACATCCATTTTCTCAGAATTAAATTCTCAGCAAAGATAACTAGAGATTATTATTTGTTTATAGGTAAATTAACAAAGTTATTTTATTCCAAACCCCAAAAAATGTATTTTCTGACAAAATGTTTTTGTGTCACCCCGTTTGTCTTAAAACCTAATTGAGATAGAGGTCTGGGACCACTTTTATTTAATTTCTTACATCAAAAACCAAAAAAAAGCACCAAATTTACACCTCGATTTGTAACCCTAGAATTTTAGTACAATTTAATTTCACAGAGAAAGCAGAAAGCCGGGCTAAATGTTTCGCGAGCCGAAACTCGCTAACGAACCGTTTTCTAACCTATGTAAACCTTTTTTTCTTATTTCTGCTTTTTCTTATTTCATGGCAATCTCCCGAGAGATTGCAATTTGGAATCACCCATTATATTGAAGAAATGATTAAAAATGCTGTAAGAAGATGGAGGCATCAATATGGGAGGAAAAAAGACATTATATTAGGTTCGCAGATTACATAGTGTTTTTTTGTTCATTACCATTATACTCAGTAAAAGCAACTCTGCCTTTCATTAATTACAGCCGATGAGAAAGACTGGTATAAATAGGTAGGTGTCAAATTAATGTATCGATTTTTTTTTTGTAAAACAATGCTTTATTATAATCTTGATTTATATATATATATATATATATATATATATATATATATTTGTAATATAAATTTACGAGGTGCGACAATAAAGTAATGAGACTGATTTTTCTTTCCAAGATGTGGCAACCCTGCAGCTTGCGTAGGCACACCATCTTTGACCTTGGTCTATAAGCTACTTTTAGTTCAAGCGGCACATTGATGCAACTGCTCAGTCGTGAGTTGTGCTGTAATAAGTGAACACGTGTTTGTGTCTCTCGTCACAGAAATGAAACCGCAAAATATTGCGCAACGGTATGCCATTTCTTTTTGCGTTAAATTGGGTGAAAACGCGACAACTTATGGTAAGCTTCAGAAAGCTTTTGAAGAGGAGGTTATGTCAAAAGCTCAAGTTTTTGGCATAAAATTTTTAGTGAAGGCAGAACGAATGTTGAAGATGAAGACCGCAGTGGACGACCATCAACCTCACGGACAGATGTATACTTGACCAGGGTGCGTGAAATCGTACGCTATGATCGAAGATTATCCGTGAAAATAATTGCAGAAGAACTCAACATCAATCGAGAAACGGTTCGTCTAATATTAACTTAAAATCTTGGTATGAGAAAGATTTGTGCAAAAATGGTCCCCAAAAATCTCACACAACAGCGAGAAACACGGAAAAATGTGGCAGCCGATCTGTTAGAGCAAACGGAAATCAATCCAGATTTGTTGAGCCGTGTTATCACTGGTGATGAAGGTTGGTTTTTCAATACGATCCAGAGACAAAACGCCAAAGTTCGCAATGGTGCTCAAAGGGATCACCCAGACCAAAAAAAAGGGCGGATGTCAAAATTGAAATGCATGCTTGTGTGCTTCTTCGATTCCAAGGGAATTGTTCATAAAGAGTGGGTGCCTCCTGGACAAACAGTTAACCAATATTTCTACAAAGAAATTTTAGAAAGACTTCGTAAACGAGTTCTTCGTGTCCGTGCCAGCATTGCTGATAATTGGATTCTGCATCACGATAATGCGCCATCCCATACTGCTCTGTCAGTACAGCAATTTTTAACCTCAAAACAAATTTCAGTACTACCACAGCTACCTTATTCACCAGATATCGCTCCGTGCGACTTTTTTCTATTTCCAAGAGTCAAAATGGCGGTCAAGGGACACCATTTTCAAACAACACAAGATGTCCAAAAAGCTGTGACGAGGGTCTTGGAGGATATTACAGAAGATGAGTTCCAGAAATGTTACCATCAATGGCAGAAGCGCTGGAATAAGTGTGTGCAATCAGAGGGGAACTACTTTGAAGGAAACAACACTAAACATGACTAAAACGGTAACATTTTTTTTCACATCAGTCTCATTACTTTATTGTCGCACCTCGTATTTATTCAAAGACGCGCGCCTAGTTGTGGAAAAGTCTGTAATCAGGGGAAGCCCGCAGGGTTCCGTTCTCAGTCCCCTGCTGTGGAACCTGGTTTTGACGGATTTCTGGGATTGACATTTCCAGAAGGGGTCACTGCCCAGGCTTTCGCCGATGACTGTCTCCTTTCAGTTAGTGATAGTTCACGACCGCAACTGGAAGAAAGAGGGCAGGTAACCTTGTCAGCTGCAGAGGGCTGGAGGGACAATGAAAATTTAATGATTCTGTTCCCAAGACGAAGTATATGCTCCTGAAGGGCGCAGACAAATCGTACAGTCGAAACCTCCATGTTAAACATAGTCTGTATAATCAGTCTTTATATCGGCCATCTGGAGATTGCAAAAAGGAAGGGAAACCGAGGTATTTGGGAAGCGGTTTCTAGCCGGGCCAGTACCGGAGTGGAACGGTGATCACAATGGACCGGATCTAAATTTCGAACACTTGCCTATCTCCCGCCGCGAAGGAGGCTTCAGAGCTACTCGATGGAAGCATGGCAGCAAAAATGGCACACCACGACTAAGGAACGGTCCTTGTATAAATTTAAACAGGGCTTGGGAAGATGTTATGCCTCAAATTCATTTCTAAGGGCAACAGAGTCAAGTGCTCACCATCCATGTTAATTTGAAACAATAACATGCATTAGGTTCTGCCTAGCAACTGATGAGCTGTGTGTCTGCGGGAGGTCCAGTCGAATGAGCATATGATGTTCGACTACCCCGCTCTTGGGGGGGGGGGGGCAGAACTTGGGCCACCCTAGAACTTCCACCACCCTAGAAGAGGTCAAAGGGAAAATTGTCCACTCACACGTGGCGAGTCAATGTGGCATGAGCCACATCGTCAGACCATGTGGGAGTTCCTTGATGCAGTTGCGATGTTTAAACAGCACCAGTAGTTTACATAAGGGAATGACTCTTACCATGTTGCTGTGGGATGGATACTACCCTTGAAACATGGTCGGCCATCGACCAATAGCTCCAAGCAGCTGACTTTACTTGAGAAGGTAAAAAATTCCTTATAACAAATATAATCTGTAAACCTAATATAATGTCTTCTTTCCTCCTATATTGATGCCTCCATCTTCTTACAGCATTTTTAATCATACCTTCAATATAATGGGTGATTTCCAAATTGCATGGCAATCTCTCGGATGGATAAGCATTTGCTGGCATTCAGAGATCTAGGCATGACAGCAAATTGGTGTTAAAAATTAAAGCAAAATTAAATTGATAATTTAAATTTTATATTTATGGTGGTCATATATTGTAACATAGACGGGGTACACCTACCCAATTTTCTTTAATATATGACAAATGAATGGCTGGACACAAAGCAAATGGTGTATTGTACCATGCTTATACTGTTCAGCTATTAGGTTAGCTCTAGGAGCTAGTTAGGAGACGTGTCGCATAAACTGTTCCAAGGTTCAGTGGCACAGACATGTGCCACAAAGGAGCAAGAGGTCTCGTGCGTTACAGTGACCGAATGGGGTGATGGCAGAAGTAATGCCAGTAAACTAATTACCCTTCTTACGACCTGGATTTCATTCTATTAGCCTAATGTATGAGGCACATGTAGAGAGGCTAATGCATGCATTTCATCTTTTAGAATGCCTATAAAAAGATATTCTTTTTTACAGGCATTTTTAGGTCATAGGATATATTTTTTGTATTCCCTAATACAGAATGATTTTTCTGCAATTTTTTTTTGTGTTATTCTGCTTATAACAAGCAATCTACCAAGTCACTAGCTGCAACTAGTCCATGACAGTAGTTATTATGCACAAAGATAACATGATAAACCAATTTAATCGACATTATCATCTTTTATTAACGCATTGGGCTACACATCTGTGTATACAGCTATGGCTCATATTAGTGCCAATCTGAAAGTTTTCATTGATGAACTCCATAATATAATGTTAGTTATTTTTTAACAACACTCAGTTTCAGGTAAACTATTTTAAAATCCTTCCAAAAGATCATAAACATTATTTACAATACAAACAGAATCGAAGGAGATTATTAATGCAACTGTGAGAATTATTAATTGCTTTTTATAATAAAAGGAAACATTAAATTCCAACAGAACATAGACTACAGTACACTCTCTTAAATTTACTAATGACAACAGCTAATCTAATATTTGATAATATAGGAAAAACATGTTTAAAATTTTAAGAAATATAAGAATAGATTTCAGAGGTCAAAGGATTATCCTACAACTATAAAGAAACAGAAAACTGTAGTAGAACAAGAAGGACTATACACAGAGTTATCAAAAGGTGTAAGGCAAGGATGTGGATTATCACCCTTGTTCAACTTGTAAATCAAATTGGCTATGAAAGAATTTATGGAAACCAGCAGGTGTGGTGTAAGCTAGATAGCGAGTACTACAAAATTATTCAATTGTACAAATGACATTGCTTTAATGGTAATAATGAAGCAGAACTACAAGATGTTTTACACAATATGAATATGATTTTTATGAAAAAATGCAGTATGAAAATAGACAAAAATTATGAAGTATACAAGAGATGGGAAACAGAAAGCTGAAGTATGGTTAGAAGGGAAAAAATTATCACAAATTACTACATTTAAATATCTAGGAAGTAATATTTAATTGAATGAACAGCACAGGTTAAACAAGCATTGTACAGAAAAGTAAGTTTACTGGAATCAAAGAGTATTGCTCTGACAACACAGAAACATCTGATAAAAATTTAAATCTGGGTTTTATAAATAAATATAAAAAAATTACATATCATGCAATATTTATTAATAACAGTAGCATATTATGACAAATATGTAGGTAATTAATCACTACACTTAAGTAATAGTGAGTCACTATAGTAAGTAATATAATAAGTTATATTATTACGTAAATAATAAGATTAGTTCTTTAAACCAACTTAAATTATAATTGTGTGAACTGGCTAATTGTAAAATTAATGCCTCTGAGACATGGGCCCTAAAAAAAAAAAAAACACACAGAAAAGAATTAAAAACTGTAATGTTTGAGAAGAATTTTGAAGGTTCCTTGAAAAATGAGGAGCTACTAACAAAAGCAGGTGAAAAAGAACATTAGTAACAACTATAGTGAAAAGAAGTATGATTTGACACTAATTTCAATATTCTAGCTGATTTAGATTGATGTAGGGTTCAGTGGTGAGAATGCCTAAATAAGGGTTCATTAATACAGTGAAAGAATATTACAGGAAGGAATTTATGAGATTGGCTTTAAATAGTAAAGTAAGGCCTATCAATCTTTGGACTGAGAAGAAAAAGAAATAGTTAACACTTCCAAAATCCTAAAACAAGCCATTTCATCAAACCTTTTCCATAAAATGAATGAAAACTTATCCGCTTCAATTTGCTAATCATAATTAATACTTTAATAATAACTGTATGCTTATTGTTTAAAATGAAAATTCCATAAAATTTAAACTAACAAAAACTAAAAGAAAATTATGGTTTACTTAAAAATAAACTGGCTATAATGCAGAAAATAAATTACTATTCTTCCAAATGATAATGGAACTGCAAGATAACGTGGATAATTTAATAATTTTTTCAGTTATTTTTTTAAATCCTACTGAAGTGGGAATGTTTATTACAAAACTTGAAAACAGTCAAATGTCTGAGTGTTACTAACTTGTATGTTAAGGGTCACCTAGTAGAATAAATAGCTGACAAGATCACATAAATTCAACCTTTGCTCCGACCTAATTTTGTTCCTTTCATAAGCAATTATCAAAAGAGAAAAAACTTTTCAACACCAGTAAATTAGCAAAACCTAATTAACATTTCAATTTATTATTTACTTTCATTATAAAATATAACAATTAGCAACAACCAAAAAAATCTCTTTCGCTGTATTTATTTAAAACTCTTAATTTAGATTATCTGTATCATGATATAACATAAAATGTAAGCAAAGTTTTTTAATGTCAAAATCGAAGTTTTAAATAAATATAGCAGAAGGCTTTACGTAGCTGCTATAGTATTTTTGTAAAGACTGTAACGGCTTTTAAACAACCTAATTTAAAAAAAAAAATAATCCCTGGCAATCGATTTTTAAAATACCATTGTAAACTGTATTTTCAAAATTACAATTAGTGAATATAATATTCCTTGTAAACAAATTTATTTTTGTATAGAATCTGTTATTAGGAATTTTTACCTTCTCAAGTTCAGAGTAGGTAAGGAAAAATGCGAAAATTTGGCTTATAATGTACATTTTTTCTAACATTGTCATAACAACTCCTTCCAGTATTTGAGAATAATCTCATATCTATAAGTTTGATTATTCTAACGTTGTCTGTAGATATTATTTTATATGGTAATAAATACATAAAATCAACATTGGTTTACTCAAAATACTGTAATTACAAAGTACTTCATACACTCTTCACGTCTACCGCGGTCTTTATAAAATTGAATGTTGACTAATTATTATAAAATAATCATATAAATGCGGCAATAGCTAAAATAATATAATTACTTTTAACAGTTATGAAAAGATTAAAATTACCTTAAACAAAACTGGTTCTAACCGTCAAACTACAGTATCTCATTAGAGATACGACACACGTGGGTATGAACCGGCCACTGAAGACTTTCGAGTAATTATACTAAACTCAATCGACAACAGGTGCAACAACGTAACCGATAAAATTACCTTCTTATACAAATTAAATTATCGTAAAAAGTGGAGAATACGCTTAATAATCTCAAGAACTTTCTACCGACTAGCCATTTGCCAAAGATTTGATTTAAAAATTAAACCTTGTTTCATGGAACTGTGCAGAAGATATGAATATGAATTCAGCATGTATGAGTTATACCATAGGCTGCATAATTCTGTCACTCCCTCGTGCAAGTACAATTATTTTTTTAGGAATAATGTAAGCTATAACTTGTCTGGTGCCGTGGCATGCCGATTATAAGCAATTAAAATTTTTATTGAATCTTTGTTATTGTTGTTTAATAACGATAACATAATTTATAATGCTTCACACGATAACATATTATCGTATTACTCCATACATTAAAATACAGTGTATTTTCATTAACGTTAGTTTTCCCTGTGTTTTATGCTAATCAGGTTGTAACAATGAGTGATTCAGTTGTGAAACATAAACCAGGAAAACCATTAAGTAGCTCCGAAAAAGAAATAATTAGCAACATATAACCTTAAAACAAGATAACCCTGAAACTGGAGTCAAAGATATTGCTCGGAAAGCAAGTATTGCAACATGTTAGAAAAAGATCATTGAACAATTTTTATAATAATAAACATAGAATTGATGGTAAGCATGTTGGCCCTAAAAACATTCGAAAAAATTCCAATAGTTGGACGATTTTACTAAAGCCGCTTTCGGAAAAAAGTTCATTCGTTTCATTTCAATAACGAGCTCCTAACGTGAACAAAACACTAAATGCCGAGAATACCGTTTCTAAATTACTAAATTTTGGTATTATAGTTTTCTAATTCTGTCGTACTGTTATGTTTTGGTTCACTGCACGGTTTCGTGGGTCATGGTTTAGGTAACTTTTGAAGAATTCTGATATACCAAATGAAATCTATTTACGAAATGCGTCGTTGTTGAAGAGTCCTATATCTATTAAAAAGATGACAGATTTATCAGTCTTCAGGTTCCATCCCTTAATTTAAAAAAAATTCTTGCTGAAATAAATCTATAATGAATAAATATTATTTGTAATCAAAAATTGTTTAAAAAATCATTCTTTATAGTTTGTTCCAAGATTGATATTGTTTTCAACCACAGACGCATTAAGGACTGTACTGCAGTGTAATTTTTTTTTTGAACTGACATCAGATAATTATAAATAATATTGTCTAATGCTCAACTTAGTAATGCATTTTTACCATTGGCATTATTTTATTAACAGAAATTCTTTTCTGCCTTTCATATATTTTTTGTTTATTACATTTTGAATAGATGCTATTTTTCACTTGGATTATCTTGAGTTGCGTTTTTACTATTTCTATATATATATATTTTTAGTTTGGTATAACTGATAGGTTGATAAATATTAAATGCTAACATGCAGACATCTCTCTCTTGTTCTCCGTTTAGCATCCATAACTACCAAAAGCTATTACTTCAGAGGATGATATGTATGAATGTAAGTGAAGTGTAGTCTTGTACAATCTCAGGTTGACTATTCCAGATGTATTAGATATAAACAATTTTATCTTACCTTTTACTGACACTGGACGCACTTTTACACTGCTACTAAGATAATTAAAAAATAATAATACCCTAAATTAAAATAGCATGCAGTTTTTTTAAATTTTCTGGGACCTTTATTTTATTCAGTATGATATTTACGAATCTTCTCTATCATTAATACAAGGTATATAAATTTTCATGTGTTAGATAATAAAAGAAACAATCTTTTTCTTTAAAGTTTCAGACTTGGTATTTTACACATACTACAATTCCATATTCCTATACACAAGCTTCAAGCTTATGTGCATTTGTTGTTCTAATTTTAAGGAGTATGGAATGGAAATTACGAGTTTGCTCCTTAGGAAGAATTCAAAACCTAGCTGTAGGCCGGTAAAATGGTGCTATCAGAGCACAAGGTACAGTCAACAGCATGTACTATTGTGACGTACTAGAAAATAAAATGAGATATATAATAAGGAGAAAATGTTCCAGTTCTCTAACCTCTATTCTGCTCAAAAGACACAGGAAGCTATTCAAAAGTTAGATTGGAAAGTATTGTAACAACCACCTAAATTACTGTCTTGATCTTGTACTATAAGATTTTTTATTGTTTGGTCCTTTCAGAGGTTTTACCTGGCACAAAGTTCAGCAGCAATGGGTTCTTTACGACTGTAATATAAAAGTTGGGACAGAAAAATTTTAAATGTACCGGAGATAATATTGAAAAGCATTAGTTTCATTATCATTGAATAAATAACAATTTTTCTATAATAATTGAACAAACCTCATTCTATCACCAAAATTTTTCTGAGGTATTCTAAAGAACTTTTAAAATGGTATAAAAAATTCCTAGTGTTTTAAACTTAATTTGAAATCTAGTTTTACAGGATCAGAAGTGCTTACACTTCCCTAGAGGTAAAACAATTTTAAACACCCGTAACACCTTGTTTATTTTAATAATATATGCACTGTTTACATTTCCTTTCCAAAATGCATTTGAAAACCCTTCTTTTCTTTTCAAAATGCATCCTTTTTCAGAAAAAATCATATAATGTAAGGAGAAACAAAATCACACTTGTCCAGTATAGGGCTCTACTCTGTAGCCCCTAAATTATAAAAAATTGAACTATTGTGGTATTCAAACAAATCTATTTTTCAAATATGTTCTACTTAAAAAAATTTTAATTCTTCTATGGAACTTAAATATCTCCTATTTAGATATTTACTTTTTCTTATTGTTCTTCAAATAGAACATGCTTCCTGTGCCATCAATTAATAAAATTAGAATAGTAATAATAACTTGTTCTCAAAACATGTTTTACTATGGCCCTCAAGCCATTAGCTAGCCAAATGGTTACGGGATGGGAGAATAATGAAGTGGTACATCAAGAAAGTCTTGGATTGATGAATATTTTAAATATTTTGCATGGATTCCTGATGTTTTTTTAAACGTAAAAATATATTAGAATACTGCCTTTATTGAATACAGATATAAATTATAATATTTAAATCTTAACAATATATACAATCAGGTCATCTGCCACAGTCACTGAACTGATAAACAAGTAGGGTAGAAATTAAATATACTGATAGAAATAAATTAAAATGAACCTACTAAGAAAAAAAAAAATTTGATCAATCAATAAATCAGCTAGCATACAGTAAAATAACATCTCTCCAAGACAAGAAGGCAAAGTAAATTAAATTAAGTATCTTACAATAATAAAAGTAGTGTTGTAAAACACCCTCATGCTCTCACACATGTATATTCCACACAAAAAATATTAACAAATCAAAAATTATATCCGAAAAAAAAATAACAGCTACCCAGAATATTAAAAAAACAAACTGTCTTCATAAGTGAATATTATTTTACTGAAATTAATCATTTTAAGATTCATATGAGCTGGTTAGAATGAAAGTGGTGTAAGTCATCCTGTGTTTTGTGTAATTGAAGGTTTTGTGAAATCATCAGTAAAAAAATCAATATTACATATATTTAACTGGATGTTATGTATTTGTAATCAAACATAGACCTTATTTCTTATAATGCACTTTTTTTGTAAAAACATACGTATAGGTTGTTTTATATAGCTTTAAATGACTTTCACCACTGTCATTCTGTTCTGGAAGTGGGTTTAATGAAAGGAAGTTTTAACTGGTATTCCAATTAACTATTTATTTTAGAAAACTCCTTTACTCTTTGTTATTACTATACACATTTGAGTTATTTAGGAGGTCTTCCAAACTTTTCACTGTTAAAATTTATAAAAATTAAAACTAAAAAAACGTAAAAATATAGTTTTGTTTTCACTGTTGCCTTAAAAACAATACAAGTTTATTTCATAAAATTTATTTTTAAAGCTCACTTTTTAAAATTCCTCCTCAGCTTCATTACTTTCCTCTTCAAAATGTAATGGCAGCGGGCCTATGATTTCTTCAACATTGGTAGTTTTCAAATCGTTGAAAAACCGATGATGCACTGGAGGGATGTAAGGTAAAAATTTCCATCATATCAGCTTTCTTTTTTTTTGGATACTGCTCTAACATTTCGGTAAAACATCTCCTGTGGTAAATTTTTTTAAATACACTGGAATCCCTTTTCTCTCTGTAGGGCTAAGATCAGGTTTTTCAAAGTCTATGAAATCTTGAAGAGTTTCTTTGTATTGAACACTGTAAATATAGTTTTTTTCAGTCATAATTAACTGCATTTTAAGCTAGTTTACATCCACGTTGCTTACATTTTTTTTCTCCTGCTAGTATTCCTCTTTAAATTACTTTTAGAAAAAATCTCTTCACGATTCATTTGGCAGTCAATGAACTTCTTCATGAGACACATGACTTCATAATACTATACCAGCCTTCAGGTACATACACACTTTTGCAGCTAATTTCACACCCAAAGTCCGAGTTATTGGGAAGAAATGAATGTCCCGACACAAAAAATCTTTGCTCAGTTAATTCAATGTTTGTTTCATCACTTTGATGGAATCTCATTTAATGCTAGGGTTGTATTTATGTTACGGTTTTGCCCTGTACTTGTGTCACTATAGATTGTTACTTTTTTCTTTAAGCAAGCATTTAATTTAAAATGTTTAATTAAAATGAAACTAAATCCTGGGAACCTCATGAAGCTACTGTCTCATCCCAATCATAAAAGAAGAACATCTTCTTAAATGTCATGGACCCCGAAATAATAGCAATAACAATTCCTTTTGTACTATGCATTACTTACAGTAAGTATTGGAAATTGAAGGGCTTTCTGCTAGTCCATATTACAAACATAACTTTTTTTCATGCTATCTCTAGCTAATTCAGCTTTTTTTAGGTTTAATTCATGTTCAGACTTCAACTTTTCTGTATCACTCAGTTCCAGGTTAGAATATTTCATTCTAAAACATACATTTTTTGCAGGTGTTTTTTTTAGGTACGTAAAGAAGTAAATTAAATTTAGTATTAAATACATACCTGTAGTAATATATTTTTACCGGAGTTTTGACAAAAGAATTACACTTTTCCACATAAAGTTCATATATTTTTGTGATATTCAAGGCATCATACAGATATTTTCTATTAGGATTGTTTTACTGTGTGTAATGGCTCTCATAACAGGGGAATGAATTTATATGATCAATTACAATTTCGGTACCATCAAATATTTTTCTCGAGGGACAGTCTTCACTACCTCTAAGGTCTTTCCCAGAGACCGTAACTTCCAAAATCTTTTTAAGCGCCTATCTTATCTATAAAATATTTTTTTTACAAACTGGTGGTTGGGTTTCAATTAACCGCACATCTCAGGAATGGTCGACCTGAAACTGTACAAGACTACACTTCACTTATACAAATCCTCTGAAGTAATACCTGACGATGATTCCCGCAGGCTAAAGACGAGAAAAAAGTAAACAACAATCGAACTAATCAGCTGGACTAGAAACACACTTACACCACTGTCAGTCTCAACAGCAGTTTTTTTGGTTTTTTTTAGCAGCAGTTTAGATTAGTAGAAAATATTGGTGCTGGTGAGATAGTCATTTTGATAGTAGTTTTTCATAAATATTACTAGCAAACCCAGCAATGCTTTGCTATTGCTAGATTTGAGTATGTATATAGATTAAATCAACATAATTCAAAGTTTGATAAAACATTAACAAAATGAACATTATGGAACTTCACAAAATTTAACCTTTCCTTCCCTTTTCTGAACCCCACACGTAAATCGGTCCAGTAGTTTTTTAGTCTATAGCAGACACATAATGGAAACACTGAAATGGAATTGTAAAATATTTAGCATAGAAAAAGCATGTTTTTACCTGTCACAGGTGTGACATCTTAGGTATATAAAAACACATACATATTCGAATGCAACGTTTGATGAATCTCAAAATTTTAAAGCAATCTGTGAAGAACTTTTGGAGATTTAAAACTTTGAACAAACGAACATTTACATTTTTATTTATATAGATTAATTAAGGCAGTATCATATTCATTTTCAACTGCTATATGATTATTTCATTAAATTTTCTTTGTTATTGCATGTGTATTTTATTGCTCTATTAATCATGTGTTAATTTTGAGACCAAGAGTGATTTGAATTTTTATAAATTGTTATATTATTAGATGTATGTTTTCTATATATTGATGTTTCAATTTGGTTGCCCTTGTTTATTTCAATATTGAAATCTAAATAATTTATTTATTACCTACTTCAAATGTGAATTTAAAATTTTCATTTTAAGAATTTAAATATAAAAGAATATTAAAATTGCATTTAAAGTGCATCTAGTAAGTTTTTAAAAACAAAACTATGATGTAAACATGAACCTCCATCCCTAAATATTAGTTTTATAATTTAATCTCTTTCTGTAAGTAAAATTTAATATAAGTTAATTTTCAACTATTTCAGCCAACTGGTATTAGGAAAGAAAAGCTAACATTAACCGCTGTAGAAATATCAGAAAAATTTGACTAGTTTTTGTAAGTGATAAAAAAAAAAAATACATTTGTTAGCAATAATATGTACGGTTCCATTAAACTTTTGCAACTAGTGTTTGAATTAAAGATGTTAACATTGTGTCTAGTCCATAGGAGCATGTAGACCTACGAATGTTTACTTGTTTTTTTTTTTTTTATTTAAACATAATCTATTTTATGCTCTTCATAAAATAACATCTAAATTACTATCTAGATAAATAAAAGAACTATAAATTATGACTTTAATTTTATTTGTGTTAGTATTAAAGATTTAATGGTACCTAATTAAAACAGATATTAATGTCATCGCATGTAAAAAATTATTTGAAAAATGTTTAAGGTAAGGCAGAACTACTACTTTTAAAACTTAATTATTATTACTATTATTATTATTATTACTATTACTTATTATTATTACAAAATAAAACACTAACTTCTTTGATTGTACTTGAAATGGCTGTAATTTACAATGAGGCTGTGAACAACATTAGAGGTCATTGCTTCCAAGCCTGCTAATCGGTGTCATATTGTGTACTAATGGGTTTATTCAGTACATATGCTTGCATAACCATTAATGGCTGGTTGTAACAGATTGTAGTATTATTACCATCCTGCTATAATTAATAAACTGGAACAATGTTCTCACATCAAATGTTGCATGAACCTAGGTAAATTAGCTACAAGGACTCAAAATGGCTCACAATCTTAAAAAAAAAAAAACATTCTTTAGAATGAACACATGTTTTTAATTAAAATGTTTGTCTCAAAAATAATTTAAAGACAATGACTGACTGCAGAGTGCTTCATCACCAACAAAAAAACAGAAAAATCAATCATCCATGAGAACTATCACCATGTGGTCCATAAATTGTGTCATGATTTCAGTTAAGATTGCAAAGATAGTTTAATCAAGAACTTGAACATGCATTATCTTGCAGAAATCGTTAAAACTTGTCGCTTTATCAAAAGCATGAATGTTGTGAATTTCAAAAGAAGACTATCAATACACCAAACTTACAGTTTATGGTTAAAAGTTGACAGTCACAAAGACCAAGAAGGGAAGTAAAATCTAAACTAACAATGTACATTCATTGAGTGTTTCAACATCAAGAATCTGTTCTTCCATGTTAAAGTGAATTTTGACTTTTATTGTGGTGTTTTGAGATTCAAGAGAAATGTTTACTTACTTAAAATGATACAATTTTTATGATTTATTATTGAGTTATGGTTAACAAATAAATTTTACCTGGATTTAAGTTCCCCTGTGAAGTGAGGTTACATAAGGGGTGAACTTGATGATTTCTTATGTTTTTTTGACCACAAAAATTGAATAAAACAGATACCAGAACTATATCGCCAATAGTTTTCATGATGAACAAAAAAATTTGATGATAACTAATAAGTATTTTTAGGTTTTAAGTACAATAAATTTTTTAAATTACATTAATTTTTGAAAAAAGTGATTTAAAGTCAAGTTTCAGACCTCTGAAAAAATTAAAATAGTTTTAATTTACTTCTAAAAAAAATACTCCCTGTGTTTATGTATTAATTTATATTAAATATTCAAAAATTCCTCCATTGACACTGATAACTTTTCAACTCGTTTCCTTATATTTTCTGACATCACCTAATTATATATTTGCGTTCCTTGATGAGGGCAGCAACATTGAGAATGCAAGTTATGAGTTGATCATGTATGTCTACTTTTTACTTGTATACCACTCATTTCATTCATCTGCAGAGTCAGTAATCTACGGGAATAAAGTCCAGTGATCTAGGTGGTCAGTTTACTGGCCCTCTGTGTCCATCCATTTACCCTGTAAATTTTTCATTTAAGAATTGTCTTACTTCATTCGTGAAATATGTTGGTACTTCATCAAGTTGATAGAACATGTCAATTTATTTTGCCAATGAAAAGTTTTCAAGCACTCTAAGAAATTCATTGTTTAAAAATTCCAGATAATTTCACCCCGTGACAGGTTGTTCTAATATGACAGGGCCTACTAATTGGTTGTTGATCATGCCACATCAAATGTTCACTGCAAATTTGATTCAACTACAGCATGTGTGTTTTATTCAGATCACCGATGTGAATTCCACGAGTTGTTAAAGCCATTAACTGGCAAAAGTAGCTTCATCTGAAAATAGTATGAACATTTCATAAATGAAGTAAGACAATTCTTAGGTGAAAAATTTACTGGCAAATGGATTGGTTATACAGGGCCAATTGGCCACCTAAATCACCAGACCTTATTTAATACTAATGTGGTAATTATTGTTAACCTTGAAAAAACTGTAGCATCTTTAATGTCACCAAGCTGAAAGTGTTGAACTTTCTGAACATGTCCATAAGTATGTAATGTACTCCATACTGTACTTTGTGGAATATTCTTTGAATATTAATAATAATCTAGTTGTGTAGAAATTCTTTGAATGCTCGTAGGACTAAGCTGTAACACAAAGAATATTTTCCCTTTTATCACTATGTACCGTCTGATGTTCAGAACAAACATTAGCCCTGGGAAGTGTACCATTTTCATGAAAATTATTAAAAATTCTACAAAATATTTACGGTTTGGAACTACTTGTCCAGAATACCCATGTTGGTATTCTTCCATCGCAAAAGCTGTACACAAAAATCATATATCAGCATGAGTGAAGAGAAGCAGCATTTTTCAAAACCAAGAATTCAAAATGGAATTTTACTTTTTTAAATTTGGATTCAATTGGAAAAATGAAGGTACAGTTTAAGTAAAATAAATAAAAACACTACATAACTTCATCCTCAAAAATAATTAACACCATAAAATCAAAATTGTCAGAAACAACTAAGTCACCTAATGTTTATTATTAATACGTAACCACAATTCTAAGACAATAATAAGTATCCAAATTAATTTTGAGGCTTACATTTAGTGTAAACAAGCTAATTTTTCAAAGGTCTAAATTTATTACACTAAAAACAGCTGTTTTTAATTGTAACAAATACATTTTTTTAACATTCTTCTGTTAAGTTTTGTTTTTAATAATAAAAGTAGTTTTTATTTTTAGACTATTGTATCAATTATCTCAGAATTAAATTCTCTAGAACTGAAATCCAAGTGAAATTTTTCACTACCCACAACTTAATAATAACAAAGCATTTTTGGACATAGGTTTATATGAAATTTTTCCCTTATTTTTAAGTTCTAGAATTATTTCACTTTCCTCATGAATCACTCTGTATATTGTATAATTTTTTTTCATCTTGACATTGTATTGCTGCATTATGAGGATAGGGTGAAAAGTTCTGGGACTCACACAGAGATGGCGTTAGTATGCTCAACTTCTTGATAGAGTTGCACGATTCCATTCTTCATTATTTTACTACAAGATTTTCAAGTTGCTGCATCACTTAATACAGTATTTACAGTCTGTCAAAAGTGGAGAAATAGAACATTTTTTTGGTAAATGGAAAAACTGGAAATTTTTGCAGTGATTAAATACTTTTTTCTGAAAGGCTTAAGTGCAAAGGAAAGAGCTTGATGCAACATTGGAAGCCTCTTCACCATCAAATACAGCAGTTAAATGCAGGGTTGCACAGTTTGAAGTAGGTTGAACACACACTAGGGATGAACAATGCAATGGAAGCCTTCTGAATTGACTATGCCAGAAATGATAGAAAAAGTGCATAAAATTGATTTGACAGATTGACAAGTGTCAATGAATGAGTTAGCAGAGTCTGTAGACATGACAACAGAAAATGTGCATAATATTTTGCATGAACAAGCTGTGCGCTTAATGGGTGCCGCATATGCTCACACCTGACCAAAGACAGTGCCGAAATGACATTTCAAGCGATTGTCTCGCTCTTTCAGCAGAATCTAGAGGAATTTTTATGTCGATTTGTGTTGGTTGATGAGACAGATTCATCACTACACTCTCAAGATAAAACAGCAGTCAAAACAATAAGTTGAAAAAGGTCAACCTGCTCCAAGAAAGTGAAAATTACTTTATCCCTTAACAAAGTTACGGCAACTTTTTTTTCGGTTGCACGCGTAATAATTTTCACTGATTATCTTAAAAGGGATGAAACAATAAATGAGAATATTGTGTGACCCTATTGCAGTATCTCAGTGATGAAATTAAGTTAAAACAACTGCATTTCGCAAAAACAAATTGTTTTTCCATCAAGAAAATGCTCCAGCTCACACTTCAATCATTGCAGTGGCAAAAATCAACAAATTACGATTTAAACTGCTACAGTACACTCCATATATGCCTGATCAGGCTTCCAGTGATTATCATTTATTTTCTAACCTAAAAAAAGGCTTTGAGGGAAAAGATTTTCAACCAAAAATGAAGTTATTGTTGCTGTAGATGGTTATTTTAAGGAATTGAATAAATCAACGTTCTGAACTGATTAAGCCCTCTTGTGGAATCCTGGGTTAAATGTATAGACCTTAATGATAACTACGTTGAAAAATAATTAAAATGTACCCAAAAAATGTTGTTTTCTTATCCAGGGCTGGAACTTTTCACCCAACCCTTGTATTTTAAACCGTTCTATAATGCAGTTGATGATAGAGCAGAGTAAAAAGAAATGAACAAAAGGGGTAGAACAAAATTGAAATTTATCAACCAACTCAGGATATTGGATAAGGGAAAGTTGAACTAGTAGAAACTAATCAATCATCCGTTCAACTAAAAAATAAGAAATCAGTACAGCATATAAATCAAGTTGCATAAAAAGAAGTCAAATAAAGTTAAAATCAAGTATATGAACATTTTGTATACTGTAATAGTTATGATACTCTGGTGGAGAATAATAAAGCCTGTTCAAGACAAGTCCTTTGTTTTTCTTTTCTTTAAATGGTTTGCTTGAGAGTAGGTAAAGTATGTCTGATAAGATGTGATGACTACTATTAAAAAAAAAATAATAAAAAATAAAATATGAATAATACAAGTACTTTTCATTTAAGAGACCAAATGCTTTAAATATAATTTTTGAACTTAATTAAAACAGGTCCAACAGGTTGCAGAAAAGAGGAAGGGGACATTAAGGTATGACATAAAATATGGAAATTCTTTTCCATATAGTTTTAGTTCATAACATATAACTTTTCAAAAACAAATTTTTGTTCTTTTATGGCAAATACTGTAATTACAGTAAAATTTAAAAAAATACAGAAACACAATTCTATTTTAACAGCATAACTGAAAATACTTTTCCAATAGAAAAAATCATACTAAAACAATTAAAAACTTTTACATTAATAAATCAAATAAAACAATAGAAATTTACAACGGTATTATCAAGAAAAGGTTTTGTTTTTTAATTGAAATTAATAACAATTAGAATGCACACAAACATAGCAATAATTAACCAAATGTGATAAATTTAAGATAAAAGTAACATGAAAAGGGGATGTTTGATGTTATTTTAATATATATATATCTAATATATAAAACCTTCCTTTAACCAATCACGACATCTGTAGTTGAAATTTACTAAAATGGCATAAAAAATATATAACTAACAACAATAATACAGTTTTGCCATTTTAAATTATTTCTTCACTGCACATCAATATGCAAATAATTTGTCTTAGTTCATTTTGATAACCGATCAGTTCTCTTATAATGAACTGTCAAAAAAAGGTGAAAATTGCTAAAATTAATACAACCTGGGTCAAATTAATCCTTGAATCTTTAGAATAAGTCACTTGATTCACTTTAACCAGAGATGATTCATGCTGAGTAAGATTTTTTACGAGGCACGGTTAGAAAATAAGGACTAATGAATTATAAACAGCGATTGGCAATACTGATTGGTTTGCATGCTTAAAGTAGCTTTAAGTGATCTGTTGGGCATGTAACTGCCACACTGCCATCAGTTCATTGTTGTTTGCTTTTGCAAGACAGTCTTTTAAACTGAATGTGGTAATAACAAATCCTGTCAGTTGTGATGTTTGATCAGTGATTAGATTTCTAAACGCAAGAGGGCATAATGCTGCTGAGATTCACCGTCACTCATGTGAAACATGTAGTCCTACTGTAATGAGTGAAAGAAAAGTGAGACAATGCTATTGTGAATTTAAGGAAAACCTTCAAATGTTCAGGATGAACAGAGAACCAGCAGGCCTAGTGTCCGGACTGATGATCTTGTTGAATGTGTGAATGCAAAGTGAGAGAAAATCGTTCCTTTATGATTAGCAATCTTTCTCTAGAACTTACAAAAGTTTTCAAGACAACATTGTTGAGAATAGTAACTGACATTAAAATAATGATTGACAATCAGGCTTGTGCCTGACTTACAAGCTATTGTAAACTGTGTGCACAATGGGTGCCAAAAATATTGACAAATCCTCACAAGTATCACAGAATGACATCTGCATGTGTTTTTTCTCGACCACGTTAACCACAAGGAGACAAGTTTTTTCACCAAATTGTCACTGGTGACGAACATCAATGCATGGATTTCGAACAGCAATGCAAAGACTAAACAATAAACCACCAAACCAAAAAAACCTAAACAAAAATAATCAAACAATCCCAGTCTCTACGGAAAACCATGGTAACTATATTCCAGGACCAAAAGGATGTGCTTTTGATTGATTCCATGGAACCTCGAACATCCATCACACCACAAGTCTGCATCATGCCATTCAAAACTGACGACGTGAAAAGTTGAGATTAGGAATTGTTTTTCACATTAATATTTGTTCACACATGGCTGCATACACAACAGAAACAATTAAGAAATTCATATGGGAAATTTTTCATCATCTCCCTTACAGTCCTGATCTTATCTTTAACTACACCTCAAAAACTGGCTTATTTCTCAACGATTCAAGATAAGTAGAATTGAAAATCTCAGTGCAAAAGTGGCTACAATCTCAGGCAGTGAAATCTTCAGCAGTGTTGGAAAAAAATAGTGATTGTGTAGAAAAATAAAGTGAATTTGTAAGGCGGCTCTCAGATTGAAGCAAAGGCAACATGTAACCAGCAATATATGATAATGTTGCTGCCAATATGTTTACATTAGTATAGGTCTGGAGTCACACCAGAGCAATGCAATATTGCTATGCTGAAAAAGATGTCATTCATCAGCAACAAAATAACTGGTTGTGAAGAGATACAAATCGCTCTAACCAGGCAATATTGTGTGTGTATGTGAATACTAATTGAAAGTTTATTTTAATTAATATTACTGTGTTAAAAATAGTTTTGGAAGAAATGTCTGCCAACGATACTTCCTATAATATCAAGTTTATAAAGCTTATAGAAAAATATCCATGTATGTACAACTAAAACATGGTACAATACAGCAAAAGAGAAATTATCAAAAGAGTTGGACAGCAATTGCTTCTGAAATGAGAGAGACAGGTGTTCTTTAATATAATTATATTCTATTGTTCTATTTGATAGGTTACATTGTACAATTTTATTTAAGATTACACTGTATAATTTTGTTCAATAGCATTTTCTGCTCATAAAAGTAATATTTCAAATAATTTGGATTTTAATACTCATGATCATCATGCCAACTCTAGTTCATGAGTAGATTCTGTAATGTAACAAGTTGACATTTCTCCAGAAATAATTTTATCTTTAATTTTGAAAGGGTACCTTTTGTGTGTCTGATGAAATTGTGCAAAACAAAAGCTGCTTTAACAATTGCAAATGCAGTTGTCTAGTGTCATAGTAGAGGTTTGATGAATATCTCAAATTTTGATTCACTATTCCAAACTTGCAATCAACACTTTACCATCCCCTTGACAATCTGTAATTAAATATATGTTGCTCATTATCAAGTTTTATTTTGGTATGGCCGCATGAAATTTTTTTTACGTGCAAAAAGCTTGGTCCCCTACAAAATGGAAAGGAAAAGAATGGGTATCATTTGGCAAAGGTGTGGGTTTTGGAATTTACAGTTTCTTTTTATACAATAATTTTCTAGGAGTATATGACCTGAAAACAGTTTTTCCCGCATCTCCCTCTAAAATGGTTGTAAAAATTCAGTCTGCAACAATGCACTCCATTAATACGATTGAAAAAACTTTTGTATATGAAATATTCAGATTTGGATTTACAGAACTTGTTAATATGAGCATGTTTTTCATCTACAGAACCTATATCATTGGGAAGATTTCATAACTTATAGTAACATTTTGATATCTATCTCCAAATTTCCTTTGTTGGTTTCGACACATAGATTGGCTAAAAACAAAGTAAGGTTGCCATGGCACATTCTTTCACAATCAGTCCATTGCTGTCATTTCCTCTTATAAATGTATGAAACAGTGCTGAGAAAGAACCACCAGTGACTAAATACCTGTAATAAAATTAAATTTATACCTTAAAGGATGCATCACTCCCAATCTTTATTTTATTAAGAAATAAAAAAACACACAATTAACAAATTGATCCAAATCTATTTTAATCTTTTAAATTCATGTTTGTCATTTGAGTTCACGTTATGATGAGTCATTTTAGTAAGTGAACTTAGCTTACTCAGAACACAGCTAGATAATGATCACATATGCAAAATAAAAACAAACAAAAATTTCATTCCAATTAAATGCAATGTTTTCCAATCACTTAGCCCTAAATATTAAAATATTTTTCTTCCTTTTTTTTCAGCTGCTTATTGCAAAGAACAAATGGAAGAATTTACGCACAGCCTTCTCTAGAAGTTTAAAAAAGCTGCCAGCCAGAAGCGGTGTTGGTATTAAAAGGCCAAAGACTACTACTTAAATGAAGATATGCAATTTATTAGAGCTTATATGAAGTTGAAACCTCACAAACATACGTGTTACTGAAAATGAGTCATAAACCAGAGACAATACAGAAGTCAATTCAAATAGTGAAGAAAATACTTCTGAAATAAATAATTGAAATCCGTTCCCATCTACTGTCACAGAACTGACTCCTCGTCGCAGACATGAGCTCATGATGAAGCTCCACAACAAGACACAAAAAGAGCAAGATTTCTAAGGAAAATTATCAATTGGTTTTATCAGTAAACAGCATATAACCGATTCAAAATGGCTGGGGGTGGAGGCAGATAGATGTTTCATCAACTATATACAGGCAAAAAAATAGTTACATATCGATTCTAACCCTAACCTGGATTTTTTTGAAAGCTTACTGCTAAATAATACATAAATAGCTGACTGATTACCAAAAAAGATAGTTTAAAGAATTAACACTTGATCTAATTGATGTCATTTTTTGCAATGAACTTCAAAGATCAACCAACTGCATGAAGTACAAACAACTTCTCCTTCCATATAACTACTCATTGAGTAACAAAGCCATACATCTACGAGTGGAAATGTTCAAACGTTTTTTAATGAACTGCAGAGAATGATGCAAACACATCTGCAGGGAATTCTCTACAAACTCCTGAATTGCAAAATATTCAGAATTACATATCAAACTTCAGTAATTTTTCATATCAAACTGTAATATTTTCATATGTTATTATATTTACAAACAGTAATTTTTTTTAAGGAAATAAATCTGTTTCATACTTACGTGAGTATAATCGACATCTTTCTGCTGGACTTATAGCATCTCTGTAATTAG
Source organism: Lycorma delicatula (assembly GCF_047948215.1). NCBI lineage: Eukaryota > Metazoa > Arthropoda > Insecta > Hemiptera > Fulgoridae > Lycorma > Lycorma delicatula. Next base: position 52,987,124 of record NC_134462.1, on the reverse strand, counting down.
TTTTTTTTTATCTGTGGTGTAACTAACCCCAAAAGATTAAAAAAATTTCTATGGACTCATTCGGTAGCAGTTTCTAATATGCATAGGATGATTCTGTAATTCTTTTGTACTGTAATACTATATCTATTAGAAATTTTCATGAAGGATGAACCCACATATTCCATAGTTTCCTTACTTTGCTTTGCTTCTTTTTTTTCAAATATCACCATAACATCAACACTTCATCATTGTCACATAACATAATTATATAATTAGAATACTGTTCAAACAAGATTACTTTTGCTGCAACTATAGGTTTGTGGATTAATTCCGGTGTGAGATCAGGCTTGAAGTGATACTGCATGATGCTTATTGCTCATTATAAGTTTCGCGTTGTCTGTTGCTCCAGTCTGAGAGCTGCCTAGGTATTTGACCATTAATAAATTTTTCATTTTTTCAATTGTTACTGATAAGCCCTTACTTTTGAACCACACCTCATATCTTACAATATTGTGTTTTACATCAGAATTTGAAAGTACACAATTTGCAATTTTATTTTTGAAGGTGAAATTAAGAAAATCTTATTTTAATACATAAAAATGAATAACTAATGGATCAAAGTGATAAAATGTGGTTAAAATGTTATAAAAATAAATACAAAATGACTTTCTTTTCACTTAACTCGACTTAAATGTAAAATTTTAATTAATTAAAAAAGCTTATTTGGTAAAACCTTTCTTTATTAAAAAGATTACTAAAAAACTTAAAAGTTATAAAACAGAAAATACTGTTAATAGGTGGATGGAACTTACTTATTTTCTTTCCAAGTTTTTGAAAACAATATATTACTTAATTATTAGGTGATAATACTAAGGAATATACACAACTGATGGAATAAATAGTCAAAGATAAAATACAAACAATTCAGAATAGAAACAAAGAATAATTACAGAATTTAATAAAACGTAATGAACAAAATGAAGAATTTTCATGACAAATAAATAAAAAGAGAAATTTTTTGGCAGAATTAGAAGATAATTAGCATAGAAGAAAATAATAATAATAAAGAAAAGCATCAAAGCTGTAAAATAACTAATAAAGATGTATAACATTAACTGAAAATATATTTAAACCTAAAAATAACTATTAAAAACATTATGAATCTGAGTTTATAAGATTAATTACATTTAAATGAATATACAAACTCCAGAAAACTTATAAAATAAAATGATAAAACTAAAGTAAACACAGACACCCACCTTATGTGAAGTACAGAATATATAAATTATCACAGATCAATTAATTTGGTTTAAAAAAAAATTATAATAAAAACACAAAGGAAAACAACACAAATTTTTGTAAATAAAAATGTTGCTGATAATACAAAAATATTTTTTGAAATAAAACAAATTTTATATTAGATCTAAAATATCATCATCTGAAAAATAATTTTTTATAAAAGTGAATTACATTCATGATATTTTTATTTTATGAAAAATTGTATAGAATAATTTTCAACACGTTTACAAATAAAAAAAAAATGTTTTTTTCTGATGACAACATGATTTTAATCAAGAACAAACCATGTTCAAGTAAGAATTAAAAAATGTCAACAGTAATAATAAATATTATACTTAAAAAACTAAACTTCATCTTCATTGAGTAACATGTTAGGAATGCCTGATGTGATAGGGAATTTACGACCTGTTTCGGGACAAATAAGTTCACCGTTAACAACATCAACCTGAAATAAAAAAGGAAAATGTAACAATTATAAGATTAAATTTCACTAAAATAAATGATTCTTTGTAAAGGCAAAATAATACCACTAGACTGTTTTTAAGAATTTACATTATGTTATATAAAACATGTATGTAGTAATGCACTAGAATCCATTAAAATAATTTCAAATTACTGAAGTTATAAGTGTTTACTGAGAATGCATACAAATAAAAATAGATTTAATATCAACTGACAGGATTAAAGAAATAAAATTTAATTACTGATGACTAGCCAATACATGCATATAGAAATCATATCCATCCTTGTTAATCATTTAGAATAAGCTGGATGACTGCCAAGTACAGTTATAGTGTTATGATTTCTATTTTACAATGTTGGATATATTTCAGTACACAATTAACAAAGATTATTTGTGAAAACATGCCAGACTTTACCAGAAAACTGAACCAGAGGCCAACCGGACAAGTAATTAATTTTATAAAGGTTTTTTAAATTTTTCTACTAATAATAATTGCATCTAAAATATTGATTTCATATCACTGTCCCAGTATAATGACTGATCGTTACTTTGATAAAGAATGGAAGATTTTTAAGAACAAAAAGTTTACTGACACACTTCTACAGCTTTAATAATAAATATCATGACAGTTGTATAATTACAAAGAAATTTTTATTTCATACTTAAAAATTTATGTTAAAAAAAATCCAGACCGAAAGTATTAAAAATTAATTAAAATAAATAGGAAAACAACAAAGTAAAACTATTACATTATTTAAAATTGTTTGCAATGTAATATTTGAAAAACAATTATGTTTGTTTACATTCCTGAATGTACGTATCCACATGGCGCATGAATTTGCAGATATATACTCGCATTCACAAATCATCATCTAAAAATAGTAATATTTGTAATTCATCAGTTTTATTTTAATATATAAAATGATTAATATTGATTGTAAAGTTTACAAAATGAGATGTTACGTAGCAAGTACATAATTTTTGAAACCATTTATGAAAATTTAAACTTAAATTCATTAAAACCATTTGTTCTAAAATTTCACTTAGGTATTTCTGCTGAAAATATCAAATATCCACATATTTTTTTGCACATACTATTATTAGACTTTATAAATGGATAAAAACAATTTCATAACCTTTTGAATGAAAACTGCAGAAGGCACATGTTACTAAACTAATCTAACTGAATAGAACAATTTCTGAAAACCTACAATACCCTTAGAATGTAATATTCTTCACATTTAATATTCTTTATTCTTTCTAAGAATGTAATATTTTTATCCATATGTGCACAATTTACTGTTAACCTGTATATTAAATTGCCTGTCTTCTTAGGTCTTCAGTTGTGTTCTGTGTTTGTTAGTAGCATTTTACTAATACTAAGAGTGTGGATAGATGTATGTTGTAGGTTTTTATTTAGCTTAATATTGACAGGCAACATAAATCATGGTCCTTCACTACCAAAATGATGATGACTAAATGTATAGACCACATTAAATAGTGAACAAATTTTAGAGAATAAAAAAGGTAATGAAGACAGATTTTTTGAAAAATGACTCAGCCTCTGGTTGAAGGACAACAGTAATGGTGAATTCTAGAGTCACAATGATAATAATGACAATGAAACTATCATTTGTAATTAGTATTTTGAATTAGAAGGCAATTATTGTAAAAAAAACTTAGGGTGTCAGTATAGAATCCTCATTATCTGAGATTTAATTACATTTTGAAAATGTTGTACATGGCATCATTTATATACATGATATTTTTATTTTTACAGTGGATGATATACTGGTAAATTATAATGAAAATATAAAACCTGAAATTATATTGTATATAAAAAAACCAGTTATGTTCTTTTAACAGCAAACATTTTAATATATAATATTACTATTTTTCAATAGTGTATTATTATTATATTTTATGACTGCATAGGATCACTTCAGTCAGTCCATTATCCAAGTCTCTTTGAAGGGACTGTTTCGGCCTTTCGGTCCTCCCAGTACTTTTTCATATATTCCAATCTTTGTGCCCTTTCTAGTGTTGAAAATGTTCGTGTTGTCAGTTTTTTCTTGTGAAGCGAGTGTTTTTGTTCTTGATTTTCTTGTTTAATTTTTTTCATATCAGCGGTGTCTTTTGGTGTAAGATCAATTTCCTTCAGATCCTCTCTTACTTCTCTGATACATCTGCATCCTGTCTTGGTATTTTTCAAGTCAAGATTGTACTATACTAGCTGTTTCAGAAGTCTTGAATCTTCTTGCATCTTCATGATATGTCCATAGAATCCTAGTCTCCTCTAATGCATGGTATCAGTGATGGATTCTAATTCTTTGTACACGACTTTGTTGGGCACAATCCACCACTGTTTGTCTTTCTAACACTTTTTATTGATGCAGGTTCTTCTACTTTTTCTTTAGATTTTCTGGAAACCATCTGTCTTTGATTGTTCATTCAGGTGGAGGAGTGTTTCTGCTCATAAGTAGCTTCTGGTTTTATAACTGTCTTGTAGTGTCTTATTTTTGCATTTATTGATAGGCATTTTTATTGCAATTGTACAAAGTTAATTTTTGAGCTTTAGCTAGTCTGTTTCTTCTTAAATGGATTAAGGTTTTTTTTTCATTTAGATTGTTATTATTTCTTTAGGTATTTAAATTGAGTTACAATTTTGATTTTATTATTGTTTATGTTTACTTCTTTTAATCACGTAGGTTTTTGGGTCATAATTTCTATCTTTTCAAATGAGGTCAATTGAGGAAAATTTTATTTTCAATGGTTTGAAGTTCTAATATCTGTGTTTTTAGCAATATAGTGTATAAAATATTGATAAATAGTATATTTTCAAATATTTTAATCAATATAACATCTACAATACCTTTAATTTTTACTCCAGTGCACTTGTGTACACACATATGCAAAATTACAGATTTTTTTACTTCTGTAAATCATGATGATACAACTAAACAGTTCTCCTACTGCATAAATAGACCTTTAATGGAAATATTTCCAATTTAGTTGGAAGTTATGTAGTAGTTGTAATTATATAGTAAATAGTTGCATCACAGTATGTTTCTGACTATTAAAAAGGATCAAAGAAAAAAAATATATTGATATTATAACTGTAAGCATCTGTATGATCCCTTAACAAAATGATACATATTTTTGAAAACGCATCTAAGAAAACAATTAACATCAGCATAAAATGATACTTCGTATAAAAGCCTAAATTTCTTAACCATTAAGGGTAAATAATGATGTAAATTACATGAAAGGCTGAATGACTGGAAAGCAGAAGTCATTAAAATTTTTTTTTTAAATTAATATTTTAAAGGTTTGTTCAATAACAAGAATATCTTAAGAATTCAGACTTTCCTTATAATCTGTCTTTATATAGTTAACAGGACCAGTATAACGAATGAGGGTAATGGATTTCTTCCAATTAAGAAGAAAGAATGAGAAAATAATAACAATGAAAGGAATTCAGAAGGAATTAAAAAGGAACCTTTGCTCAGGCTAACAGGTCCATTTAAAAATCTGTCCATTGCAATATAGACAATGGCACCTCCAACAGCTGCTGTCCGACGAGAAGGGTTACTGAACCAGAATAGGAATTTATGGGAAAATGTAAGAGCGTGGATGATGAGAGTTATTAAACTTCAACAGTTTAGGAATGAGGCGGGTATTGTTCTGCAGGCCAGGAAATATAAATACTACCAGGACTAACAGGAACAGTTAGTAGTTAAGCGACTAATTCTGTAAATGGATCTGCAAGGCTGTGTTTGGCATGTTTGTGATAACGGTGAGTAGTTCTGTGAGGCTGAGTTCAACGCAATTACGGTGACGGCAATATTAGTAAACATGTAATAACAACAAATGAAGAGTACATCACGAGCATTCCATTGTGGACAGTGCTTGAATGCAGGAAGTTGTTCATTGTTATTGGTAAACAGTAAAATAATAATATTTGCAGAGAACTGGATTGTATGAACTTTAGATTTTTCTAATCTTATCTTATTGTTAATGCAATATTAGGTATGAATACTAGCAGTGTTTATGTTTTTAGTGGATTGTATTGGATTATAATTCTTATAATTCAACTGTCTTTAAAGAAATCTTGTACTTATGTGAATTATTGTTATTACTGTTAATACTATTATTATAACTATATTTATTTTATTTTCTATGTTTTTACAGTAACAAATTGTATTTATAAGAAATTTTTAGTTTGTTAGTCTTTCAATATCTGCGTCAAGTTGCAAACATACAACAATACGTTAACTGGTACGACATAAAACCAGTAAAAATTACACAAAAAAAAAATCTATAACATAAATAAAAATTTACTAAAACTAAAATTCCACAGCACTGTTCTTGAATTATTACTTCTTTTGAATGATTAATTAAGCACAACAAGCATTATTGCAAATTCCTAACTTTAATACCAGTTCCCGTTATGCTTCTGGAATAATTCAGATCTGACTAAAGCAACTATTACTCTCCTAACTGATCCAAAATCATTCTTAAAAAAAAAACTAACTATATTAAGCTAAATTAATTTTTTATATCAGAAAAAAATGAATTATAACAATTTTAACCATATCATTTACTATTTTTTCATGTTGTTGGATGATAATATCATTAAAAAAAGAGGCTATTTCACAGAGTAGTATACAAAGCTGATTATTTCATTATGTTCTCCACTATTTTGTGATGCATGGTATTAGATTATTTTTTGTCTTTATTTTTATTAGTATTAGAATTTTTAATCTTTTGTTTAGATATTGATCTAAATATCTGTATTATAATTTTAAATTGAGGTATTTCATTGTTTTTTACATTCATATCTGATTTGAGTCTTACAATTTTAACTGATTTTATTAAATTTTACTTTATAGGTTGTATTTGTAGTGTATACTATGTTGTGAGGTTTATATTGAGATTTTCTGTAAAATTTTAGTCATTCATTTTCTTGATCATTAAAAAGTTTACATTTTAATTCAGTTTAGTTTTTTATTATCTTTTTTATCTTACTTTTTTTTTGTTCACCACATAGTGAAGAACACTAATAAAAGAAAGGCAGTGCTACATATTTATGACATACATGAACAAAATATGTAATAAACTAAATTTGAGATGAAATTTTCAAGATGTACATACAATTGGTTGCTCTTTCACTAAAACAGATGCATATTATAGTAATAATTGCTTCAATTAGCTTGTGACTATAAACTTAATTTTTTTATCATTTCAAACTTTGTCAAAGTTTACTTAAATTCAAAAAAAATTGATTACATAAAAATAAAAATACAATTAACGAAAAAATAATCATGTAATTTTATCAAATAGTAATAGAAAAATATATTTAAAAGTAGCTAAAAAAAACTGTGTGGGTTAAAAGGATTAATATGTTCTACTTAGTTTTAACTGTATTTAATAATCATACTTTAATTATTTGGATTTAATTAACACCAATGGTTTAATTAACTTTATATCAAGATTAATTTAAGTTGAACCTGGACAAGCTAAAAGTGTGTGGCACAGTTGTGCAATCTTAAAAGAAAACAAAATAAATAATATAATAAAGCAAAAAATTAATTTAAATCACATACCTCAAGCAAGACATGATGAACTTTCTTTAAGAAATCTTCATTGTTTTCATAATCATCAACAGGAGCTTGAGGTAGTTCACCAACATGTCCCAGCTGTATAAAAAATAAGTTATGTTAGCTATCAAGATGCTCATACAGCCATCAGTGCACAAAGAGCATGAGAAGATAAAAAGGATCACTGAATAACTATATCCACCAAATTTAATAAAGAAATATCTACATCATTTGGAATAATGCATTCATTCCAATTGTAAACATTCCTACTGCTCTTTCTTGGCTCTTCCGTCCAAATGGATAATTATTTTAGGGATTAGGAATGCTTGGCATGCCCTTTAACATTTTGTTACACTTGATTTTTCAGTCACACCCAGAAAGTTACAAAATTATCCGCAGAGTAGGCAGAGCAACTGATTGATTAATAGAGTTCGTAGAAACACCTTCCACTTGTCTTTTCAGAAAAAAATCTTTCATATGAGATACAAATAAGAAATATAAAAGGTTTAATATACCCCCTGAAATTAAAATTTCACAAAATTAATTCCTAAAATAACATACAAGCTATATAATTTTATGATCATTTGAATCATTTTGCCATCAATACCAAAATTATTGTTTTTTTTATACAACACGTCAAATGCTTTCTAAGTCTGTGAAAACAACAATGATTTTATTTTTTGATAATCTCAGAGCTTTATTTGTTGTAGAAATTAATGTAAATATATTATCACTAAAATGTTTCCCTTTTCCTAAACTCAGTCTGATGTCAGGTACTAATTTTTTCTCTTCCACTCAGTCCATTAATTTGATATAAAACATATTCATAGCACTATTTAATTAAAATAAATTCCTCTATAATTTTTTGAGTATCTGATAACCACCACCCTTTTTAAGTGCAGCATAAACATTTTATTTTTTTATACAATTTGTAGTAATAATTCTTCTAACTAAATTGAAAAAGTTTTGCATTTGCGGAGACCAATAAAAACTGATTTTTTTTTTAAACATTCATTTGGAATCAAGTGTAGGCCAACTGCTTCACTGATTTTAGATGCCTTAATAGAAGGTTCAAATTTTCTTACATAATTTCAGAATCAAAATGTGGATTACAACAACGAAAGTAAAAGTCTTAAAACACAATTTTTTTATAAGTATGTCTTCCCATTGTTTTATTGAAATTGCATTCTCAATTCTAAGTTTAATTCTAAATTTCTTAATAGTAGAACAGAATTCCATAGGGTATTTTGTTTCCCATTTTTATTAATGTTTTCGTAAAGAAACCACTCCCTAGATCTATTTATTACTTTTTCAATCCTCTTTTTTTGTAAACAAGTATTTAATCAAAAACTATTTTTAAACAAATTTTGACTAGCTAATTTAAACCATTCTTAGTTTTCCTTTTGTATTACAATAACTGCTGCTAAACCATGGTTTATTAAAATTTTTAATTTTGTTTTTATGTTCCAATAAAATTACAGTTCTCTTTCAAATGTATTATGAAATATTTCATCCCATACGTTTACATCCTTCTTAAAATCAAAATTACAATATGATGTGTCAATAACTGCCCCAAGAATATTTAAATTAGTTTCACTTAAGCCAATGTAACAGTATTACTTACATTTTCATTTAATATCACACGGTTAGAAAAAAATGAAACAATTTAAGTAATAATGTAGTTCCATAACCTCAAAGTGTTACAAGACATTAACACACAAGAAGAAAACCCTTAACAAGTTGACAATGCTAGCACCTATACGACCCAAGTAACCTTAGCCAGATTATCACTCAATGATTGCCATCACACACTATCACACTTGAATTCTCCACAAATTCCACTAGCTGTTCCATCCTTTTATTATTATTAGTACAATCTAGAGTCCTGTTCTACCGTATAATTAGCTTCAAACAATTCCTCATCTAATTTGTTTCAATAAATCGATTCCAGTATTCAATAATATGTCTGACAACAATAATATGTCAAGTGTAATTTGTAAAAAGACTATTTAAAATCTTTTGAAATTTTTTCTATCAGGAAATATTCTTCTGAACCTGGTTTCCAATAGAGTATAAAATAATACTTTCAGATTTAAATTTAAAAAGAATACTAATAAATATTGATTACAAATTAGGATTTCTTTTAACAAACTTTCTTAATAAAAAAAAAACATCAGTCCAATATTTGGAACTGCCAGGAAGAAAGTCAAAATCACTGAAAGAAAACTGTCTATAATTACTATCATTGTTAATTATGTTTCTATTAAACATATATATTGAAATTGGCAAATTATTTTTATCATCAGAAGAAAGATTTAATTGTCTTCTTGAATAAATCAATTGCAAAAAATTCTGTATCAATAAACTGCATAAATTGAGAAAAGGAGTAATTTTTGGTAATTTCAGTTAAGAGTTATAAGATAAGATGTAGTGCAGTCAATCTTTATCACCTTTTTACAGAGCAAGTCAAAAGTATGGAAGCCCTTCAATACCTTTAAAACTGTTCCAAATAGAATATTGTAACTTTCTGAATAATGTATCTGTCAACTACTTTATTTTTTGACAAGAAACAGAATTTCAGTACCTTCTTGTGGGGGGGGGGGAAGGGATGACAAAGGGTTGTAACTCATATACTTTAAATGGTAACACCATTTATGTGATATAGCATTTTAAGGTCTCTTTAAGACAATAAAAATGGTATAAATAAAAAGTTGGAATGATGTCTATACCTAAAATAGCATCAAGAAAAGTTTGGAATTTGAAAATTATTAAATTTAACAAGTTCAAATAATAAAATTAAATAAAAATAAATTCATTTAATTAAATTTTATAAATTTAAAAAAGATAAAAATGCTTATTTTTGACACAAAAAATTATTTTTGTTCCAATTTAATGAGTAAATAAATAAAAATATTGTCACTTAATCATGCTGATCGGCTAATCATTGATGGTCTCTTACCATTGTTACAAAAATGATGCTGACTTCATTGTTGTGTAATATTTTATTTAGAATAATTCATTACTCTACTGTAATTTCCTATAAGAATTTATTGTGATCGGTTGGCTATTTGATTTTGTCTACCTCTCTCTACCACTTTTGTTATTTACATCTTTTTAACCTTTTTTGTAATTGATTATACTGAATTAATTCTTTCTGTGCTACCTGCTAACATTGGTTTCAACACGTCACTTCGTGAGAAGAGGATCACATTTTTAATGATAAGGGGCTAAGGTGATAAGAGTTAGGTTGTATAATGTAGTTTGTGAATTGTTCATTACAATATTTAATAATCATAACCCTACTTCACAAGGTACAGAATCAAAAACCATCAAAAGATTTGAAAAAACAGGGAGCATTAATAACAGGGGAAAACCAGAGAGGCCTAAATATGCATAAAAAAATAACACATCGTTAGAGATAATGCAAGAATTTATTGAGAATTCTCATTCCTCGACTTGAACAGCAGTACAGGAACATAAGATTAGCCAAAGTTCAGTGAATCGAACATTAAAATGTGAAAATTTCAAATCCTTCAAAATTCGTTCTGTGCAAGAGATGATGAAGATGACTACAATCGAAGATTTTGCTTGAGTCCAGCAAAATTATTGTGAACAATACTTGTGCAGATCCTAATTTATTAAACAACAGTTTTTAATGTTGAGGCCACATTTTTTTTAAAAGGCAATGTAAATTACCATAATTGTCAATACTGAACTGATATTACACACTGGTATTGAGGCACATATAGAGTATATCCAGGAGTAATACCTTATAGTGGTTCCAGAGACTAAAACAGAAAAAGAGAGGATAGAAAATGAGCTAATGGAGACAGTATATCCAGTCAAAGTAAATGTATGGGGAGGTATTGTTGGTGGATGATTAATAGGGCCTATATTTTGATGGAAATTTAAATATAGTGGAATATGAGGCTTTGCTTCTGAACTACATCGTTCCAAACTTTCAAATCATTGTTTTCAACAAGAAGGTGCATTTTTTCCTGGGAGATATACTGGCCAAAGCGGTCATATAGAATGGTCAGCAAGATCATCCAACTTGTCACCATTGGATTACTTTTTAAGGGGGCCAATTAAAATTATTATCATAATAAGCCCCAAGATATCCATGTTTTACAAAAGAAAAACATGCTGTGCTGCATCTCAGCATGTTTGCTGCAACAACTTATTTAGCTCAAAAAGCTTAAATAAGCTCAATTTAGCTTAAAAGCTCAAAAAGGGAAAAGGTTCAATAAGAAAATGGGAAACAAAGTTAACCTTACTTTTTCAAATATGTTTGGTAAGGGATCCTCATAATTATTCATGAAAGTAGGATTTCATTTTTTTTTAGCAATTCATAACTTGCAATTTCTCTCCAATAAAAAAGTATAGTGCATTGGTTTGTTTGCTGTTTTTGCTCACAATTTTGAACAAAGCACACAAATGATTTATACTTCTTGATATGAACAATTTATCTAGTTATATTTGTGTTTTGAGGATAAAAAAAGAAAACATGGAGTTAGAGCTGTGTTAAAGAATCACAACTCAAGAAATAGCTAAAAATGTTCAGAATTTTGAAGCTTTTCATTGTAAAAGTTTTTGTTGTTGTTAGTATGCTAAATTCATGAATGTTATTTAGTTACAGTTGGCAAAAACATTTAACCAAATCATGTGTAATGAAACATAAACCATGTATATTTTTGCAGTGAGCCAGCCATAGGCCTGTATTTTTTCTAGTACTTTTAACATTATAGTTTTCACGAACAAAAAAATTTTAATGGGAAAAGTAGTAGCATTTTTATAATTTTACTATGATGCACCCAAATAAAAAATAAAACATACTGAAAAAATGAAGAAGTAGAAAACAATAATTAATTTTGAATATCACACTACTATCTAGAAATGAAAAACATATCAAACGGAATACATCAATACAAAACTTAAGTACTTACAGAACTGATGCTACCTTTTGTATACTGGGTATAATGAAATGATTGTGTGGGTTAATTATACTTCTGAATTGGTTAACACAATTAAAGATTTTTGTTTGCTGGAGCAAAAAACGATTACTAGTATAAAATATTTTGAGGCCATCAAAATGTTAAATAAAATTAAAGTATTAGTTTACATAAATCATTTATCATAATATCATTTATGTGAGCTTACACAATATCATTTATAAGTACTTGTTTTAAATATGTATCCTCCACTAAAACTAAGGATTATTAAGAAACATTTAGAGCATTTACAGTTATTAATCAGAAACTCCTGAATAATTATCAAATATTCTCTCCTAAAGCAAAATCATTACTTACTATAATTTTATTGTTATAAGTTATAACAAATTTTGTTAAAGATATTTTATGTTATGTTATTGCAACACAAATGCAATTTTTTAATAATTTTTATCTTACTTTAAAAAAAAACAAATTAGTAATAAGGCTTGGAAAATTTTATAAAAATATTGAATGAATGATGTTATTTTTAAATTTACTTTTGTTGAATTATATCAAAATTCAAATAAATCTTACTCCATCAGCGGCATTCCATAAAGTTCTCCAATCCAGCTTAGGAATAATTCTTGCAACAAACTCCATGTTAAAATCAACTTCAGAAACTTTCACATCTTTTGCCTAAAAAACAAAAAAAATTTCAATATCAGTAAACAAAATTCCTTGAAAAAACCATCATAAAAAGATACACATTGAAAAAAATTAATTTATTTTATAACAAACACATTTTACGCAAAATATTATACACTAAAACACATCATTTTAAAAGATAAGAATAATAGATTTAAATATTCATTTTTAATAAACGATAAAATCATCATTTATTAAAAAATTACAGATATTTTCATTTTAATACAAAGAACAAATACTGTGGTTAATTGCGGAATGAATATAAGATGAATGAATATTCCCTCAATTATAATGGCACATGCTTCATATTCTGACAAAATTTTTGGATGATCATTCCACTTAACTGAGGCTCAATAATTTCACATAATACACCAAATATTCTCTTTAAGTTCAGAACTATATATTTATGGTTAGTTAATAGGAACATGAGATTTTACGGACTCAACAGAGGATTCATATAACAAGACCTTGGTGACCAGCTCTACTGACTGTTATGTGAGATGAGACAGGCAAGAAATTTTTCTCGCAATAAATCAGTTGTTTAGCCTGCAATATAACCAACTGCACTATCTTGCTGAAATCACATATCATCCTGATCCACATCATCAATCATGGCAACAAAGGTTACATATTGTTATGGTAATGTTCGGTATTTACTATTACTGCATATCCAGCTTCATCGTTTTCAAAAAAGTACTATCCAATCAATCCACCAATGAGAAGTTTATTATGAATTCAACCTCTCATAAATCATCATAAGCTTCTTTGTGACCTAAATCCAACAATTTTGTTTTTACATACACTTGAAAGTGAATTTTTATGTTATCACATAAAAATAAACGATATTATGACAACAAAAAAGATTATCAGGTTTGTAAACATTTCTCTCTTACATATTAACATGATTTTACTGTTTGAAATAAAAGTTAATATTCATGTTTGTATTTTTTTGAGAACAATTTGGGTATGAATGAATTAAATGTATATTTAATATAACAGCAACAGCGATAAGAACTAAATTTTTGAAAATGATTTTGACAAAGATCCAGGTCTACTCAAAATTTACTATAGTCAAAAAAAATGAAATTTTGTTTAATCTACTAACAAAAAAATTATGAAGTCTTGAAAATGAAATAAAGATTTAAAAATAAAAAATTGCAATACTTTATTATTGGCTGATTATCTGCAAATGACCAGCCAAACATCTGTCTTTCAGTTTTTTCTTTTTATTATTAGCCTTCAACCATCGCACTCAGAGATGGTTTTATTTACAACTAAAATGTAATCATAAGACTGGTTGTATGAACCTGATACACCCGCCATTCAGATAGTCATCAATATCATATGTTTCTGAATTGAATTAAAAAAACTCACTGGTTCATTCAAATATTTAAATGAAGTTTTTGAAACTGAATTATATTAATTTCTTTGACTTTTTCTTGATATTTTCAAAAATATTCAGTAGTGTGTGGTAAAAAATCTATAAATCATTCCAAATGAACTGAAGATCAATTGTATGACATTAATGAGTATGTGTCGTTTGAAATGAATAATTTAATTAAATGTGATGCCTTATGGTACACATGGGCTTTATACATCTATGTAAACACCCAAGTCCATGTGCTATGCACAGGTTTAGGGCTCAAAGTGACCTTCAGCTTTATAAACTTCACATTTTAATTCAACTTTGAAGAGATGGGTATGGTAGATTGTAGAATCAATAAATGATTTTAATTTCATCCTATAATTATAATCTTACCCTATAACATAAGAGAAAATAAGCTAAATTAAACCAATAAATGCAGTAAGTACCATAAGTTGTCCATTCTGTTAACTAAACCAAACGTGTATGATGTATAAAGTGAAATAGCAAAATTTCTCAAATTATGTGGAGTAGTTCTGTACTGGACTAGCCAAATGATCAGTATTTAATAAAAAAAAAAAAAAAAAAAAAAAAAAAAAAAAAAAAAAAAAAACCAGAGTTGGGAGATAGAGAACCGATGTTAGAGGTACTGACATAGTAATATATAATTACGCAAGGTTATTGCTATTAATAAATCTAGCACTAGATCAGCACTGAAATATGGGATACCATACATACTGCAGCCAAGAATAGGCAAGACAAAATTAGATATGGTACAGAACAATAATGAGAGGCAACCTTAAATCAACATCCGTAACAATAACAGCTACGAAGAATTAGGCAGAAATTGAACTACTGGTGTACAAAAGAGATAGATTGCCCTAAAATTTTGGGAGCGAAATAAGGACATTTATAATGAGGTTTTTTTAATCATAATGAATGACCTCATATCACAAAATTAATTAATTCTTGTTGAACCAGTTAAAAATTCTTGCTTAACTTAGGGGGGAAGGTAGACTAATGACTAACACTGTAAACAACTCGTATCTTTTTATATAAATATACAAGGATATTACAGCCATTCATAGATGATAGGGGTATTTAAAGTATAATCTGGTTAAGCAACACATTTTAAACGAAGATGAAGCATTCATAAAATCAGTACATAGTACTAGTTATAACTGTGAATTTAATATATAGCATATAGTGAACTGTTATGTTTTAAATGTACCTTTGAATGGAAGTGAAAAATGCATACTAGAAAAAAGAAAAGCTGGAAGCATTTGAAATACAAATGTATGAATATGAAGGAAATTGGGGAAGATTAAATGAATCAACAAAGTGAAAAAAATAAATGAGTTAATGAAAATAGACGTTTAATCAAAACAATTCAGAATAGGAAAGCTAACTGATTGCGACATATCATGACAGAAGGGCTGATTAAAAATTGCTAGAAGGATCAACAGAGAATGCCATAATGGGCCAGAAAAAGTGTATAAATTACACATAATTTTAAAGGAAATGGGAACTATCAGGATCTTGGAAATGTAGCTGTGAAAAAATAAATAATGGCGACAAACATTGTGCAAGAGACTTGCCTCAAAACTACTGAATTTCAACTTGCTTAATAAAAAACGGCTATTCAAGGATACATAAACAAATTGTTTCAGCTGTTTTGTTTATATAGTTTAAGCTGCATGTACTTTTACATGTTTTGCCGATTACATATTACGGATCTCATTCTGAACATTACCCTGGATAATCACATTGTATACTTAACTTATAATACAGCATTAATACAGAACAGCACTTATGATCATAAAAAGCAATAATAGATACAACTAATTTACAACTTAAAGGTTGTAGGGTTAAAGTAATTATAATAACTAAGTGATAATATAGCAGACAAAGGCTTGAAACATCTCTGAATTACTGGTTTTGTTAATACAGATATTAAGGGCAAATATTAAATGTAATTTTTGTCTATATCAGTGTAAATCATTAATAGTGTTATTAAATCAACCAGTTCAAATTCATTTAATAGTAGCTGAAAATTTTATTGAGGCTAATGATTATTTATGTTGAAACTAGAAATGTTAGTTTCATGAAAGTGAACCTCCATGATATCTAATCTTCGGTTGGCATGTATTATTATACGTTATCAGTCTTTATCTTTATGTGATAATCACACCAAAAGATACTGGCAAACAAAAAGAAAAGAAAAATGATGAATCCAAAAACCATGCAGATTATATTGAAATTAATCCAAATCCAATATTAGCAAATGGAACATCTACAAACTAAACGAGATCACAATGCGAAAATTTTAATTGGCATCACTCGCACGTGTACGTTAATGCTGAACAGGTAAAATTACTACGTTTAAGGATCGCTAGTAAAAAATACTGATAATATTACCCCGTATAATTTTGGGTTTTTTTAAAATTTAATAGCAATATTAACAAATATTAAAGTGTTTACAACAGGAACTACTGAAGAGTACAGCAAAAATAGGTAAAGTAATATTACGTCCTGGCTCAGGCGAGTACTGCCGTGTTTACATAACCTAGCATAATATAAAAAATGGTAAAATATCTAACTTACAATAATACCAAGAGGATATCCAACGTTGACACCTTTCAAGCAACGTGATGTTAATAAATTATGAGTCAGCAACTTCATAGTGATATGTTTTTAAGTCCACCAAAAAATACAGTAGATCACGTCACGACCCCCTAAACATCAAAGTTACCCCATTCAATGTAGTTAACTCTTTCAACTATCGAAGCGCTAGTTATAACCTTGCCTCCTCCAGCCACATTTAAAATTTCTTTAGCCGACTAAAAGAAGTTATCAATTTATGTCGTAAACATGAATTAAAGTATAATTTCGTAAAATATTGCCACAAGCGTCATAAAACTAACAGAAAGTTAATTAAGAAATTTAGAATTATATTTTATCCTTGCCTACTTCTTAAATCATAAATAAAGAAAACACTCATAATAAAATTAAAACATATAACGTTTAGAATTGTGTACATTTAACAGTTATCAAAATCAACTAATTACTAATTATTTTTAATGAATAATTTATTACTACAGGCCTGATGTTATGCATTGATAATGATGTGACTCGTGAAAAATGTCATACGTGACCATAATTGAAAACAAATTTTCTGCTTAAAAAGTTTTATCTAAGTAGACCTGGTTTTTTGTAACCAGATAAAGATAAACAATCTTGGTTTTGTATTTTTGTAAAATTTTAGGTATTCAGTTTTTTAATCTTGCCATCAGTTCAGTCACTTGTACGATTGATAAGTATCATTTTATACTTAACTTGTGAAAACTAGTCATTCTGGTTAGTGCTCTAACATGTACATATGCACATAGGATTTTCAGATGCATTGTCATGCTTACATGGACAAAAATTTATCCATACTAGCTGATCATGATGATGTAGGGGGGAAAATATACTATCATAAAATCAGAGTCATTATGTCATAGACATTATAGTAAGTTGGCCTTCTTTAATTTCTCAACTGATATTTTATTTTGACAGTTAATACCAAAATTGAAAAGAGACTACCAGTTAATAAAAAAATAATATTATATGCAATCCTATCTGTTGTTCATGGTTTTGCTAATTGCAGGTTTAATTTTATTGCTCTTGGATACATATATTTTTAACAGTATATGAATTTTATTTATGCTGTTAACAGTAAAAAACATAGTTAAAATTTACAATATAATAGAATTGTAGAGACTTGTATAATACAAGTCTCTACAATGCTGTTCAATTCATAATATTGAATTGAACAGCACAGAATCTTTTTTATAGGTTTATTATACTATTATTTGGGTGTAGGATTTTTCAGTCTTATGAATTATTCAATTTTGATAAGCCTTAAGATTTGTAAAAAGAGATAGTGATACAGGAATGTATCCTATATCCTACCTTATATACTATCAGCTTGTAGCAGATAATGAAGAGCTTTTGTTCAGGAAACGGCTGGTAAACAGTAAATGGGAAAGTAAAGTAAAACAAATACTATCCACTTTATAGATAATACTGTGATAAATATTAATACCTGAACAATTTTGAAAGATTAATGAATAAAGTAATGATCTATAGTATAAAATATAGATTATTTCTTAATTAAGAGACAAAATTTATGAAATTCAATAAATCCAAAAATCATACTATTAATGAAGTATTAATAGTTAAATGTGAAGAGATAAAGGTAAACATATCTAGTTACAATCACAAGAGAAAAGATGATTACAGAATAAAAATTGAGAAGCACAATTTAATTTTGCAAGAATGAGGAGGATACTTAGTAAAAATGATCTGGCCTTGCAAAATGTTAATGTATATGTTACTACAAAGTATGAAACCTGGACTCTGAATCAAACTGCTAAAATTTAACTGAATGACTTTGAAATATGAATACATTAAAGGATTTTGAGATTAGTGAACGTAGAAGGATTCAAAAACATGGAAATTAAACATGAAGGGTAGAAAAAGAACAAGAAATATTAAACACATAGAAGTAACAATAGTTAGGCCTCATTGTGTTTTGTAAAATATGTGTTTTGCTGCTCATAATTCAGGTAAGAAAATGAGCAGCAAAATTCTTTTTTCAACAAATATTCTTCTGCTGTAAAGAATATCTTGACTGAAAAACTTTGAAAGAATTATTTAGAGTAAGCTCCAGTCAACTATTTAGAATAGTGTTACAAGTTAAGATATCTATCACAATTTCCAATCTTTTATTAACAGAAATGGCACCTGATAGAAATACAATATTTTAATTCACAGTTATGAACAGTGCATTAGTTTGAGGAATACATTTTTTGCAAATGGTTAATAACTGTATTAAATGGGGATAAAGATAAAATAAGAAAATGGGTATAACAGTAACGAGTAATGTATTATATCATGCTAACAAGCAGCATACTCTGAAGGTGAAAAAAAATTAATGTTGCAAGTGTAATAATAAAACAGATTTAAAAGAATGAAAAACAGGATACAGAACCAGAACCACTTTATATTATAAAATACAAACTTACAATTCAGATTTGAACAGAGGTCTTCTAAGAAAGTTCAAGGTCTTTATCCCTAAAGTTAATTTGTGTCAAATTACACAAGTATAATTCACAATTTGAGATTGGATGTAGAAGAAATGAATAATTGAATATAAATAACTTGCAATGAATTGCATAACTTTCCTGGCTACACCAGTCAAGTTAAGCAATTCATGTTTGAAAAACCTTCTGGCTTAATTCAATCATTTTATGCTCTATTTGTATCTTTATGATAAAATAATTCCTTTCTATTGAAAAACAAAAACCAAAATTATGAATTCCTTTTTTTCTGTAAAAAATGTCTGGGGCTTATGCATCAAAGGGCTTTTTTAATGATTAAAATATTCACTAAAATTGATTTTAAATAAATTAACATCAAAATTTTAATAAAATTGTTCTGATTCTCCCCCCCCCCCCCACCAATCAAGAGAGATTAAGTTATTTTATTCACTTTATTTTTTAACAAAATACATTTTGAACATTAAGTTTAAAATTGCAAAGAATTTTTTTTTTTTCATTTTGGGAGTTTCATACTCAAGGGGAAGCATTTGGGTACAATTAATTTTTAAAATTGTTTAAAAATATTGATACAGGCATTAAGAAAGTTGTCATTTTCTAAGAGAGAGAAAATTTTTGGCAAATATTTTTTTCAAGAGATATTAAAGGGTAAGGGCTATCAAAAAATTAAGATTTTTACATTTTAAAATGTAAACTTTAATTTTAACTTGGGAGATGGATTAAAATTTTAAAGAAATCATTTAATTAAAAGAATATTTTTTGTTACCACAGATTATTGGATGGGATGGAAAAAATCTCATTATAATGATTTGAAGGCCTGTTGTTGTAGAAATTACAGAAGTAAAAGCTCCCATTAACTCCTTTTCTGAAGCAAGATATAGCTAGAAATATATTATATATATATATATACATACATAAAGGGAAGAGAGGAAATATATGTTTGGGAAGAGAGGTGAATATTAAATAAAGGTTTTCAGTAATTTGTGTTGAATTTTTGTAAGAAAGAGTTTTTGCAAGTATCCCAGTAAAGATTTGAAAATTTTTTTATTTTCAAAAACACCCAATTTTTACAAAACACCCCCACCACTTTTCACAAAAATTTAATATGTTTTTTCCCCCTGAAGGTAGTGCCTGTCTATCAAGTTTGAAGACAATCAGTCAATGGGGTCAAGAGTTATAAGACCAAATAAATGCCAACATACATACCCACAAACGTTCATCTGATAAAAATTGATTTTTTGAACTTTTGAATAATTTTTTTTTGCAGATTATTTATAATTTATCTAAATTCATTCTTTTTGTAAAAAACTTTTTAAAAAAATCACTTTAAGACATAAAACTTTTAAAAAATGTACATTATTTTTACCAATCTATATATGTTTCCATTATAGCTATAGTTACTGCAGCAGCATATATCATTATAGCTGGGAAATTAAAAATGAAACACCACAATTGAAACACTATATGCATCACTAATTGCAAAACTATTGAAAATATACAAGGTGTACAAAAAAATATTGGGGTTTTAAAGCTATTAATTGTCTCTTAATCTGACTTATGATAATGAATCACAAATATAACAAAAGAGTAATTCTTACAGTTTTTTCATACAAGTATTCAATGTGAACACCTTTTGACAAGCAGCACACATCCAGTAGGAGAGTTTATCCCGTACTTTAACCAGCATGTCTGGAGTAATGGAAGCAACAGCTGCTTCAATCCTCTACCTCATATTGGGTAGGTCACAGGTAGCTTAACACATACATAAAATCCTATATAAAAACTAACAGGAAAAAATCACATGGGATCAAACTGGATGTACTAAGGGGCCACTACAAACAAGCTCCGTCATCAGATCCATCCTAACTGATCCAGAGGCCAATCCTGTACAGGATTATGCCAGTGAAAATGTGTAACATTTTGTTAACAAATAAAATTCTCTGGTCCATCTTTTAGTTGACAGTAGTTGTATGCAGCATATCCAAATAAGCAACTCCTATTATGTTACTTCAGTGAAAAATAGCATCCCACAAATTTGCTGTTGGGTTATTGCATAGAAAAAATTTAATGTTGGGCAGTTACATTGTAAAAGTTATGGGGAATTTCTGTCATCCTGGTACAGATATTATGTGTATCAACTTTGTGCACTATGATGAACTGTTGACTTATCACTAAACACAACATGATCATGAAACTCATCATCTTCATGTTCCAACATTTCGATTGTGAAGTGGCATGCAATCAGTAAGTTTTAAACTGTACAGCTGAAAACAGTATGGACACATATGTAAGTGTTTCCTTAAAACATTCCACACTGTCATCACTGGCATTATTAATTTGCAGCTGGTCTTCCTAACAACTTTTTAACACTTTTAGCAGGAAAAAATTCCAGATACATTCAACATTTTTTCAGACACTGACATACAATTGTTTCAAACCAATTATGCCATCAACAAATGTTACTGTCAAGTTGGATCATAATTAAAACTTTTTATGAAATTCAAGTTGAAGTGTAATGCAGATTTACATTTAACAAACTTTAAAATACAGAAGGCTTTCTGTTAAGGAGTCGCCAACTTTGTTAGTGACGCTGTCAAGCAGAAAGATACTCTTCTTAACCAAGGGTGCAACTAAAACTGTACTTTTTGCTATTTGATTCTAGCCTTAAGTCAACAATTTACACCCCATCCTAGAGATACTATAACAAATTAAAATCCTGATATTCTTTTTTACTTCCTTGTACAAAGAAAAGCAAGTATTATCATAAAAAATTTCAGTTTTCAGATTTTGACACCCCGAATCCATTTTGACTAGTTTTGGCATGATGTCTGTACGTACGTATGTATCTCGCATAACTCAAAAACGATTACCTGTAAGATGTTGAAATTTTGGATTTAGAACTTTTGTAACACCTACTTGGGCACCTTCCCTTTTAATTGCAATCGACTGAACCAAAAGTGTCCAAAAAAGCCTAAAATCCCACAAAATTTGGATTTTTGACGTTTTCTTAACTGCAGATAAGCCCTCATTGAGTGACAGCTTCTCAATGAAATATCATAAGTGGTACTTATTTTCATTGGTTTCAGAGTTATAGCCAAATAAAATTTTAATTAATGAAATATTTGGATCTTACAAGGAAAGGCATATCAGACTTCTTCATCTCCTTTTTTTTAATTTATTTTTTATAACTCTTTTTTTAATTTAAATACATTGATTTATTAATAATTATTAACCCGTGATTGTAAAATGAATTTTTACAATAAATAATAATTATTCAATAATAATAATAATATTAAAAAGAAAAAATATTTTTAAAAAATCAGAAGTTATTAGTGAAATAAAATTTTATGTACTTTTAAAAATGTGTATATGTAATTTAATAGGCATTATTACATGTGTAAATGTAATAGATCTGGTGAAGCATCTGATTATTTAATATTAATTGAAAATTATAATTTAGAATCGTATTATTTTTGGATTTTCTAGTTTAATTTCAGTTTAATTATATCTACATAAAAGTTAACTACAGTGACTGAAAAATAGAACCTGACAAGAACATATACATTGAGGCATACATGCCTGATTTTAATAAATTGCAAAAAACTCCTATCTTTTACTTCATTACTCCTCTGATATTGATATTAAGTTAGAGTTGATCATCATTTCATTTTTTGTTGGCAATCACTTAATTGCTCTTTGGTTTGATATAGTTCTTCTGATCACAATTTGTGTACGTGTTCTCTAGTTTTCAAATTTTCTCTCTCTTATATTCATAATCTTCTCTTAATCTTTTTATTCTTTCTTTGTTTGCAACTTTTCCTTCCTTTTTATTTTTTTTTTGGTTTTAACATCTCTTAATTTTTTTTATTTTCCCTTGTTCTTAACATTTTCTTCCTCTTCATATTCATCTTCTTGTTTTTTTTTTGTTTTTTTTTTTTAATATATTTCTTCATGTAGTTTTTCTTTTTGTTGTATGATTGTTTCTTTTTTATTTTTGATTAGTCACCAAATAATCCAATAATAAAAATTGAATAATTTACACCATTGAGTCAAAATTAATATTTGCAATCAGTATACAGGAGTTCACTAAATGGAATAATTTAATTATTATTAACTTTTATTTATACAACACACCAGAAATCTAAAACTTTTGTTAAGCAGCAATTCACGATCTAGTAATACGAGCAATGAAGGTAATTTTACTCTCTCCTAATATTTCATGTAAGATTGTTGGATTAATAATTGTATAAATATCTGATGTTAATAAAAACTAATATTTCAGCAATTGTTCACATTATTAAAGAAAGAACTGGAGGATCGTATCTCACTTTCAAATGAAATAAGTTTAAATGAAGTGCAGCAAAACATGTGTATAAATAATTTAATAGGCATACAAGGAAGGAAGTCATGTGGTGTCCATGAGATTTTTTGTACACCTGGTATACAGATAGAAAACATGTTAAGCTGTTAAAAAAGGTACACATTAAGACACTTAGAAATATATAAAGTAACTTTATTTCCATGAAATGTACAATGTTGTTAAATTACTTAATAAATATACAGAAACATTTTAACACTATAAACTTGAAAAAAAAAATTAGAGTAAAAAAAAAATAATACATTGATTTTAACTTAAAGGTCAATTTAATAAAATAAATCAAGATAATCTATTACCATTTTTTAATAAAATTGTATTGTTTCATTTTTATATTTTTTTAAAATTATAATAAAATTAAAATAATCAAAATTAAAAATAGTTATGTTTAGAAAAAACTTTCACAATCATCTGGACATTGTATTTGAACATAAATATATCATGGAAATTTTATTTCAATTGATAAGGAACAAAGAGGACATAACAATTAGGGGATACAATAATACCAACAATCTGTTCATATATTTCAGTGTTGAACAGCATTTAATGGCTCTGCTCTTAATGAACTGAGATCTAGCCTAGAATCTATACTTTCATCCATTTCACCAATTATAGCCCTGAAACAAAAAATGTATGTTCTAAAATTTAAAAATAAGCCTAAGGTTTTTTATTTAGTTTGTACAGTCGTTTTGTACTGTAATCTATCAAAGAACATTAACTGTTAAAAGATGGTTAGTCAAAACTGTTCTAAAACAGTACACGCAGCTATACCCATCAGCTAGTTCCCCCATTTCAACATTGCTTCAATCTCACCATCTCTATTTAACCATTTCATAAAGAAATTTTTTAAATTGAGTTTATAGATCTTTAAGAAAAGTGCATGCAGAATTTAAAAGATGTATTATTAGTTTTATTGCTGACAATTTTGTTTAAAGAATTAAGGCTACATTTATTTTAAAATTTCAAATTAAAAAAAATTTAACAAAAGTAGCTGAAAATTTAAATTAATCGGTTTATTAACATCAGTAATTTATATGCACTTCAATTTTTCCAAATTACTGGTGTTTTCCACAGAATTCAAAATGTTCAGGGTAGTATTTCAACCTTAATTTTTTAAACATCTCTTACCAGATGGTTAGGTTAGATACTTTATTCAACATTCTACATGAAAAATATGGTAAAATACCGAGATAAGAGTAGTACTTACAATATTGAATACATGGAATAGACTGTTCAATAAGTACATGTATAGTAAATGTCAATGCAACCTACCCATAAATAAAATGAAATACTATTATTTTTAGGAAAAAATAAATTTTTATCATGGTAAAGAAATTACAGAAAAAACTTACACATTATCACCACGTATTATATGCAATCCTAGCACAACTTGCTCAACACCCTGGCTCATACTATAAACCCGCTCATGACTATCATCTAATATTAAATTAATTGTCTGATCAAATCCTTTAAGTGTACCCTATAACAAAAATAAAGGTATAATTATTACAAAGGCAAAAAACAAAACAGACATCTGGCAAAAAAAAATGCACACAACATGAGGGAAGACCAGGAATAAATAAGTAATTAAATATTACTACTTCAGGTAACTATTTTAAATATGGATAAACAAATTGATAGAATTGGATCCAGAAAATATAAATAAAATCTTTCATTTATAATTAATTTTTCCCACAAAAATTGTTGTTTTACAACTTATCCTTTCATTCATGTTACTCTGAAATACTTTAAGTACAGGATACATGAAATACATATATTTTAATAATTTTTACAAATACCAAAATTTATAATCTATAAATAATAATAGTAAGTCAAAGAAATGTGAAATTATTAGAGTAGAAGAATTAAATAAGCTGTACAGACTTACACAAGCAATTCATGAAATGAATCTATACATATTCATATTACAAATATAATTATTCATATTTACAAATATATTCAAATATCTCTTACTGTTCAGGCTCCTGTCTGGGTAATGGATGCACTCCACAGTAATGATGTGTGGTAGAGTTTCACTTTAGTGGTTCAGCAGTTACTCATCACACATTGTGGGAGGAACCTCACTAATATGAATAGGCAGTTTGCTAATGGTCCAGGTAGTCATTTTTTCTTAATAAATAATGATATCCAAACAAGACATCCAAATGATATCCATAAATCAAATTAGACAACAAAACTGCTATTGCATAACAAACACATACTTCTGCATACAAAAATGGGCCTTACTTTACTGTAATTTTTTTCTTTCAAATGGCGTACTATAGGGGCACAGTTGTTCAATGTAGTAGTACTCTTTCTCTCTTCCTTTCAAATTCTCTCCATGTCCTTTTGATAGTTTTAAATCTTAATTTCCATACTTCTTCTATATTTTTTGGTACTTTTCTTGCTCCCCTCTCAATCAGATTCTCAATTATTTTTAGTGTTTTAAGTTTCTCCAAAAAAAGTGTTTTATCTTTAATATATTCAGTTTTAGTTTTTTGAAGTCCTTCTGTGTATTGTTCAGCCAATCTGTGGTCGCCTTGTATTTTGTTAATAAATTATAAATCTATCTAGTAATTCCACTATCATTAATTCTATTTAGATGTTCAAAAAAAAGCCAACCTTTGTTTTTTCACTATGTGAAGTATGTTTTCCATCTTCGAGTACATTTCTTCTTCGTTCTTCCTTGGTCTGTTGAATGGATTTTTTTTAAATGAAAAATTCATCTGATATACATCATATTTTTACATGTACATAATAAACTGATGGTGTAATAAGTTTTTTTTTAGAGATGCCTGTTTATTTCTTGTTTTGTATATATTTTGATTAGATAGGATATTATGTTGCAAAAACCAAATTTTAAATTATGAAAAGAGGATGGTGAGAAGAGTCTGCTTTTCTAAATTAAAAAAAGATGTTTGTTAAATGCCTTTTCATCAAACAGACCAGTTCTGAAAGTTCTTTTTACTTTTAGAGTAAAAGCTCCTAAAATTTAAGTTTCTTTAACAAAAAATTACCCAACCTACATGAGGGGGGGGGGGCAGAAAATAATTTTACATTTATCATTATACTACCATTCCTATTGAATTGTTATACAGTAATGAAATATTCATCCTGAAATGTTTTAACAATCATGGATTTTCATGTAAAACTTCAAGAAAAGTTATAGAAAGCTTCAAGGAAAACAATAATACATTTCAGACAGCCTCAACTCATGCTTACTAACAACAATTACTGTTTCTCTACATTCCTTTTCTAATCCTTATCAAGAGCAAATTTCCCACTATAGTATTTTTTACAAATACTTTTTTTCACAAAGGTGGCATTTTTTGTAGGCTTATCCACAGTATACATAAAACAAATTATCTATAAGTTACTATTATATAAAGAAGAGGATTTTGTTTGTTCAGGATAAACAAAAACCAAGTTTTTACCCGTTTTTTGGCATAACAAAGTCAGTTTTTAAATATATTTCATCTCGAAAAATCTCAAAGAACCAACCAATCGATTGCTTACAAATTTTCAGGATACATTGTATTATAACATGGAAGGTTTTAAGCCACATGTAGAGGCCCTAGCTCCCTTGAGGTTAAAATATTCATTATTTCTTCACTCTCAAGGAGGGTGAAGTTGCAAATTAAAGATAATCATTAAGGGAAAAAAGATTAATCCTTTTACTTCATTATTATATTTCTACCTCCATGGCAAAGAAATAAGTTATGAATTTATCGTCATCAAAGGTTAGTACTTTAGTTACCATAGCTACTATTATTCTGTCTTTTGTAATTTAGTTTCTTTTTCAGGTATTTAAAAAAGCTAGAATAATTTAATTGTTATTCATCAGTATTATTTTCAAAATCATGAGGATGACAAAGTGCAGGAGTCCAGGGGGCAGAGCCCTCTGGGTAGACGGGAATGCGACAGGAAAGTGAGTTCTACAGATGTCCAAGGCACCATCCCCTGCAACACAGGAATGGCAAGCTCTGTGGCCCTGGGGTAGGTCCTGAGGTGTCCCTGACTTGGCTCCATGGTTTACCTGGGCCAACCTGGACTCTGAGGATTCAGGTTCTGGCTAGACGGGCCGACTAGTTTATTTATAATATTGTGCTGACCTCAGAAAGTTGAAATCTAAAGAAGAATTAAATATTTTAACACATTAATTTTTAAGTTAATTTTATTATTCTTTTGAATTTTATTTCCTTATTTAGAAAACAGAAAAAAAAATAATCAGAATGATTCCATAATTATGGAAGATGGTAACTACAAACTAAAAGGTAGAGTGATAGTGTTTCTGTCCTTTTATCTGAATATTTAGGTTTGTGTCCTGGTCAGATATAACATTTTTTACATGCTATAAATAATCATAATCGACCACAGAGTAACTATTATTGAGCATCAGCCTTTTGCTACTGAACGAATAAATAAATAATTACATTAAAACCACAAATGTGGGTATGTAGCTCTAAACAATTAAAATTTCATTAAATTTCTCCCCAAACAACACTCAGCTCTGATATCAGCTGCTTTATACTGTTTTAATTTTAAATAAAAGTCACTCATCATACTGATAAAATGATAGAACACATTTACAAAAATTTAGGCATTATGATGACAAAATATTAGAAGATTGTAATGAAAATAAAAAGGTTAGCAACGGCAAAGGATGCTTTCCGTAAGATGCGATTACTATGTAGTAAAAGTCTGGATTTCGAGTTAAGGAAGAGTTTAGCAAAATGCTATTATGGGACGTCTTATTTTATGGAAGATAAGCATGAACGTTGCAAAGGGGGAAAGGAGAGGATTTAGAGATGTGGATATGGAAAAGGATGGAGAAAATGGGATAGACAGATAAAGTGAGGAATAAGAAAGTAATGAAACAGGATTAAAGATGAAAGAGCACTTATGCAGGAAACCTACAAAAGAAAAGGAAATTAGTTAGGACATGTGGTTAGAGGAAGTGGAATCTTAAAAAACTGCATTAGAAGGATCTATGGAAGAAGAAAGGAAGTGAAAAATGGATGATTCTAACAAATGTGGTGAAGATTGGAAACTATGAGTGAACAAGGATTGGTACAGGGATGAATGGGGACAGTAGTGGCATAAGGGACCTGCCACCAGGGAGAACACTTGATGATAAAATTCTTTTTAAGAAGTGCTACAATGAATATTAAATTGCAAATAATTATTATATTAATGGTTTTCAATTCATATTCGTGAACGTATCATCATGATAAATGATTTATAACAAATATTTTACCTAATAACCAGGTTGCCATCAAGATTAAAGATCATCATCAGTACCTTACACCGTAAAGATCACACTTATTTTATCTTAGTCTTATAAATATAATTGCAATGATATTACGATTTTACAACTGCTCGATATTATCAATATATTAATTTCTTACAGAAAATGAAATAAAACAGGAAAAGGATTTGATGAAAAATAATATTTTAATAATAAAATTTGTTTATTTGATAAATAAGCACAGTAAAAAGTTGTTATTAGTTTAAAAAATAAGTTACATGTGTAACAAAAATGAATTATAAGCTACTTTGCTTAGGCAAAAAAAAGGGTAAAACTATTAGCCAATATTCAGAATTAATACTTTAAGGTTACTCCTAACAAAACTCTTCGTTAGAAAATCACTAACAAACACATTTAGTCTTAGTAGACAAAAAGAATTATCATATAATGAATAAATTTTAGTATAATAAAATTCAAATAATACAAAACAAAATATTACTCACCACAAAGTTTCTTCCATCAGCTGTAACTATTGATACAGTATCTTAAAAATTTGTTTAGGAAGAATGATCAATCCTGTTTCTTATTTTAAAAAAAATTCTTGCAAACCATATTACAATTTTATAATTAAAAGGTAAAATTATAAGAAAATCAACTTTCAGTAAAAAGTAGTAATATGATACAAAAAGGTATGTTTAACAGTTTACAAAACATAATTTACTGATGTCTTCTTTTATTTATTTATATAACAGAATAAATGTAATTTGGAAAAAAGTGTTACAGGAAATATAGATGAAAAACATATTCAGTGATGTACATCACAGCAGGTTTGAAAAACAATCACTCATTTTAAAAATATGACAAGTAAGCTAATAGAATATCTTTCTATAAATGATATTACTTCATCACAATTCTTATTTTTTTTCCTTTTTTTTTTTGAAGGCGAGTAATTTTATTTACATTTGATTATTAAATATATATATATATATATACTTTCTAATATTTTTTAAAATAGGCTTTCTTTTTCCTTCTTTCTTTTTCTTGTTTAGCCTCCGGTAACTACCGTTTAGATAATACTTCAGAGGATGAATGAGGATGATATGTATGAGTGTGAATGAAGTGTAGTCTTGTACATTCTCAGTTTGACCATACCTGAGATGTGTGGTTAATTGAAACCCAACCACCAAAGAACACCGGTATCCGATCAACCCGGTGGGTTCTTTAAAATAGGCTTACTAAACATTAACACAATAATGTAACATGTATGACTGATTAAGAGGATGTAAGTTCCAAATTGAAGCAACGTTAAACAAGTCTCTTAAATAAATAAAATAAAAGATTATACTGTAATATAAGGAAACAAACTCAATGCTCTAACAAAAAAAATATATATATTATTTATTTTTATCACAGAACCGAAACGATGATCTTCTAATCTGACACAAGAGGGATTCAAGAAAAAAAAATCAAAATTTCTGAAGATACAATAAAAACTTGAAATATACCTTCCAATCTGTTTTTCCTAGAAGGTAAAGGCAGATGAAATACTGAAATAAAGAAGGATAAATTATTGAAATATATTATAATAAATAAATGTGGTAGGAATACTATATTTCCTACAGAAGAAAGGTAGATGGCAAAGTACTTTTTATGGGAGGATGAGCGTTTTATTTTTAAAAAAAATTATTTATCTTTAAACATTTCCTACACAAATAATTAGTATAAATAATGATGTAACCGGTAACCTAATAATATATGAATAACTGTAATATTGATAACACCAAGAATAAATACAAAAAGGATACGATTAATATAACTTTCTAGTCCAGATGCCATACTAAATACAAAAAAGTACAAACAAAATGTAATATTTATTTTACTTTTTTAGAGTAACAGAATGACTAAATACAGAAACATACACCTAACCTCCAACTATATTCGACGACAAACTCCCTGATTCCACTATTACTCGATACTAGATCGAATATCTCGATGTAATTTTAATATGAATTTGAAGATTGATTAATTCGTGAGATATCTGCAACTCTCCAGATAGAATATTTGACCGAAAATAAAAATAATGCGTAGGGTAGGCATTTTATGTTATTCATTTTGAAAATAGAATCATGAATTAATTCTACACAGGAATAAATACAACTGAAAAGGTTGAAAATACCAGTAACTTGATTCACAAAGCAGGCAGATGTACTCACATCTTGAGTACATCATGGAATGTCTTCCACCAAAGAAACTGCTGCTATTCGCAGTTACGCTTGCTATGACGTTTCGTAGAATATCCTGGATTACATTTACAATTTTCTGAGGAATTTCATTTTTAAGACTGTTAATATCAGAGATGATGTGAACGAAAATTTGAGCTTTCAAATACCTCTATAAGAAAACCCTTCTACAGTAAGGTTCGATGAACCACTGAATGTCACCAAACCAATAAAAAGGTCGCCCAGATAATGCAGTACAGAGTGTTCATTGTTACCCAAAAAGTATAGGCTATGTCACTATTCTGCTGAACCCACGCTTTCGTCATATTCTAATTGTGACGTCTCAACTCCGCAGGTAGGAAGAAGGATTTCAAGATGTGGTTATAACTTTTGGCGTTTACTTTCACACTGAATCCGTCAACACTCTCGAAAACGTAATCTCAATAATTCCCTGTGCTGTAATGGCATACCCTACAACTATCTTAAGAATGTATATTGGGCGTGGATTCGTAGGGGCCTAATATTGTTTGTTTGCGGTCATTGAGATAATATTCCTTCATTACTCATGATAATGCAACTCTCAAGATCTCCGCGCGCCTGATACAGCTGCACAGTCTGATGGCAACGACAGACGTTCAATGCTTTTTCGAAGCAGTTAGTTTCTAGATGATTTCCATTTACATGGATGAAAATGCAAATATGATTTATATTTGTCACTCTTCTAACTGGCAAATTCAAGTACAGGAAATGCTGTTACACTGATAGGCATATTGCTGAGCACAAAGGCTGACAGCTGGCTTACCATGCTATAAACTATCCTGAAAATATCGTATATTAACTCTGACAATGTAACTCATACTATGTAAGTATACGGAGCTATACAAGATGTTTTCATAAAGTAATGACTATCTAATTGTTCCATCCGTCCTATTAGTCTATCTCTCTCGCACTCAATGTGCACAGCTACAAAGTTTGCCCAAAGTTACAATGTGCCCACTATACAAGTTTGATATTTTCAGGTGACTGGGTGGTATTTCAACGAGTACAGGGTTTACCCTTAATGGATCCAGACTTTTCTTTTTAAGATGCACCTCTACATTCCCAATCATTATGCAGTGATAGTCTATGTTCAATGAAATTATCACTGCACGGGTACTATCGACTTGTAAACACAAACTGTTCAGAACAAAATTTGCACTACTGCATGGACCAACGTTCTATTGTTTACTGAATCCAACACCACGTGGATCCCAAATTAATATTTTCTACTAAAATTCTTCCTTGTAAATCAAATTTTCTACATCCAAACACTTTGTTCTCTAATTAGAAGGGAGAATAATCCCTCTCATAAATCACCAAAGTAGTGTTGCTAACTCGAAGTTGTTACTGTTGTACTGTTGCACCCTAGTTGTTAACAAAGAAGTTAGGAATTCAATTTTTTCTGTCTTTCTGGTTTACAAGTCGACAGTTTATTCATTAGATAAGAGTATTATATATGAGTGTTTATAACAGTAACAGAACATTTGTAGTTCTGTAAACATTATAATCACTCTCATTTGTACTGAATTAATAAATTTAGCTCTACAACAAAACTACTTTGACAAAGTAAAAATAAAACATGATTTAACAGAATGGAATTGTTGATTCTAACTGACGATAGAAGGTTATGCCAGAACCAAAAATAATTTTACTGTATCAGCAAAGTTACAAGCACCATTTCTAGAACACCGGACATCAATGACTTTCAAGGAGGTACTTCCACATTCTCATTTTTTTGTAAATTAGGTGTTCAAGGGGAACATATTAAAAAAGATTAATACACTTTCAAGTATTAACTGAACTGAAAAAAGCATGCAAAATAACACAAAAAATGAAGTATTTAATGTGTAGCCACAATGAGTCAAGACTGAGAATGAAGGATGGATAAAGAATGTGTGGGAGACCTCACTATGGTGGCTTGGTGCATAAACTTCCCTTTCAGAGTATTTCTATATGCTTCTAAGAAAAATAGCAGCTACCATTCTGAAATGTAATTTTATTGAAAAGTTTTATACACTCATTGGTTTGCCAGTTAGCAATGAATCTTCTGCAACATTTTTTAAAAACCACATAACACATTTGGGAAAAAATGCCAACAGAAATATGTTCACAGGAACTCACTTTGCTTGATCAATTGCCAGTCTTTTATAAGTGAACATACATTCTTTTGCATTCAGTGAATAAAAGTACATAAAATACAAGGGTACCAAAAAGTCTTAAAAATGCATAAATATTATATTTAAACTCAAATACTTTAATATAAAGAGCGAGTCAAACATATAAGAACCCCCTCAACAACTTTAAAACCATTCTAGATAGAATATTATAACTCTCAGGATAAAGTTTCGATCAACTACTTTACCCTTTGACAAGAAGTAGAATTTCAACCCCTCCTTGGGGGATGGACTAACACTTGGGGGGGGGGGGGGGTTGTAACTAGGTAACACTCTTTGTGTGATAAAATATTTTAAAAGTGTCTTTAAGACAAGAAAAAAGGTATAATTAAAAAGTTAGTACGATGTTTGTACTGAAAATGGTGGCAGGATAAAATTTGGATTTAAAAAAAAATTACATTGTAAAATAAAGGAACTGTTATTGCAAATAATAAATTTATAAAAATTTGATTAAATGAATATTATTGAATAAATTTATTAAGCATACAGTTTGCTTATTTACTAACATTTCATTTTAATAAATGTTCAAAATGACCTACTTCTGTTGTTTGACAGTGTGCATGTCAGTTGTAGAAGGATGATTCTGCATTATTCAATGATTACCTGGTAACATTTTGAGTTGATTCTCAAATTCTATTTTGTAAATCACTGATTTCTTGGCGCTTATGATAAACATTACTTTTTACGCAGCTCCAAAGAAAGTAAACCAATGGTGACAAGTAGGATGATCTCTCTGGCCATTCCATTTGACCCCTTCGGCCAATACATTTTTCAGGGATAAATTTTACGTACATTTAAAATTTAACATACCTGAACATCGGGATGAATGAGGCAGGGCACGATCTTGTTGAAATCTTTTGGAAGTCAGGACCACCAAGGGTTTTGAGTGTTTCAAATGATATGATCAAGAAACAAAGTCTCATATTTCACTGCGTTTAAATTTCCATCAATAAATATAGGCCAATACCTGCCCATACATTTACTTTCAGAGGATACTGTACATGTACCTCATGATACCATTGTGGATTAACATCAGTCCAGTATCGACAATTATGGTGATTTACATTGCCATTTAAAAAAATGTGATCTCTTCACTGAAAACTATGTTGTTTAATAAATTATAATCTGCACAAATATTGTTCATCATGAGTTTGTAGAACACAAGTCTTCGATAATAGCCATCTTCATTAAGTTATTGCACCAGGCGAATTTTGAAGGGTTTGAAATTTCCACTTTTTAATGTCTGAATCACTGTATTTTGGCTAATGTTATGTTCTCATGCTGCTGTTCGAGTTGAGGAATGAGGATTCTCAATAAATTCTTGAATAATCTCTAACAATTTGTTATTTGTTGCCGCCTCCCTAGTTTTCCCTGTTTCTTCAAATTCTTTGACGGTTTTTGATACTGTACATTTTGAAATAGTTATGATTATTAAATGTTGCATTGAACAATTAACAAACTACGACCTATCACTGAAGCATGACTCTCTCCTGTTCACTAAGTGACTGTTTTTGGAGCACAATGGGGTGCTCTTATTTTCCTGCAAACAATCATCTGGTTTTCAAAATTCGAATGGAGTATTTGTTAGTTGTTTGTTGAAAGCTATTTTTTGCATGCATCAGGTACATACTCGATCTAAAAGTTCATAATTATTCTAAAATGTTGTTATATCTTCGCAACCAATCTTATTTTTGAAATTCAAATGGGTTATTTACTAGTATAATACAAAATCACGATAGAACCAAACCAGAACAAAAACAGCAGTGTTTGCAGCAATGCTTTTTTTTTAGACAGTGGTGTTTTTTTAATATTTATCTCTTGTTATTTAATTTTATTATTTGAACTTACTAAATTTGGTAATTTTCAGTTTTTAACTGATTTTGATCAAACTTGGTCACATTATTTCTATATATGAGGTATTGATGCCATTAAATTTTCAACTTAAAAGGCCAAGTGGGTGCAGCTATAGAGTAAGGTGATCCTCAGTGTCACAAGATTTTACCTAATTAAGGTGATATTATTCTTAGGCACATTTGTTAACAATTAAAAAATAATATTTGCAAAATTGTACCCCTACCCCAAAAAATGCTCTAAACTAGCAGCTAAGTGGGCACACTGTGGCAATAGTACCCCCTGTCCCAAAAGGAGCGCTAGTGTTGCAGTCCACCATCTTGGAATTTTCCTTTTTCCCTGTGGGAAATTGCCTTTTTCCTTGGACCAGGAAATTTGAAATTTCACATAATTGCCAATCAAATTAGTTTTTACACTTTAAACAATATTTATTTTAATTTAGTTAATATTCCAAAGGTTGGTAGCATTGATGAACAGCTGTCGTAGTAGTCTGCTACATTGTGACTTCAGGTGAGCAGTAGAATTAAATAAATAAATAATATTTAAAGGATGAAACAGTAACTTGGCCTGGCTGAGACTTGAACTCAATTGCTTAGTTGTCCCAGTACCGGGTGCATTAAGCTTTGCAGCTATACCAGTCTGCCAACTGTACAAGCGAAATTTGTTCTATGCAAGTTGTGAAATTACATTAGTTTAGTTAGTGCCAACTGTCACCACTAACAACTCCACATCCGCGTGAATTAAGTACTGTTTGCACGCATGCTTTAGTTAGAATCATTGAATTGAATAAACAAAAAAAAAATTATATTTAAATAAAATAACAAATGTTTCAAATTATGTTGTGTGTAAACCGTGCATCTAAGCTGCATGATGGGAAAGTCCTGCTACTGTTTTTTTTTTTAAATTATAAAAAGTAATGAATGACTAGCTTTTAAAATACTGGGATGTTTTCCAAAGGGCTTTTGAAACTAACAGCTACTCTTTCAGTATTCTGAAGGAAAAGAAGTTCTAATAACATTTTTAAAATGAAACATATAATACTGTACCATTTTAAATTACTACATTTCATATAAGCAACACATGGGAGACAATCATAATTTCATGGAATCTGTAGTGATTTGAAATTAAAAATGGTATTGCATAGAAAAATAATAAATAAACATTTTAAAACCATAAAATAGATTTTGAATACATTGTTTAATAAAAAAAGTAATATTTTTTAAAGGTTTAAATTTGTACTTTTTCTAGTCTGTGTCAAATTAACTATCAGCAACTTATTAGCCCTTAATATGGACTCAGAAAATTTCAATTTTAAGAAAAATTGAAAAATCATTTTTTTTAATTTTTTGAGCATTTTGTTTTTTAAAAAGTTTATTTTGTTACTAAATGTCCTCATTACTTATTTTTTCATACGAAAGAGAAGCGTTTTGAAAGAAACTCCAACCAGCATTATGAAAAAATGCAGGAAGTAAGCAAAGAAATAATGTTACATCAAAAAAAACTTCAACATTGATTTTTAAGATTTTCTTTAATGTAATATTTTTACATTTTTTAAATGTAGAAATTAATTATTTTTTACCTGAAATTTTCTAGCTCTTCTTCCATTTTCATTATTCAAGATGTTTTATAATGCAAATGTATTTAAAGTCAAAAAATTTCAGGTAAAAAATAATTAATTTCTATATTTAAAAAATGTAACAATCAAGTATATCTTTCTACATTCAATCAATCTAGCAATAATAACGATAAAATATTAAAATTATCTTCCAGTTATTTACATTGACTATGTAATTTTTTAATTTAAAAAAAAAAAACTTTTATTTAATGTATTTGATAGAAAATTACTTTGTAACCATCTGAAAGCTTTGTCTGCAAAATAAAAGACTCATAGAAATTTGTAATTTTATAACGCTAGAATAAAAATAAAAAATAAATGTGGCTTGAGTTGAGAAACTCCTTATTTTTTATTTTATGTTACAAAAGACAAAAATAAATAAAGGTAGAATCAAAACAATTTTGTTTCAACAAAAGAATGCAAACCCATTTCCATCAATATTATTTAATAAATGTTTGATTTCCTTTTAATTAGGTATATTTCATATGAAAGCAAACTACCTATTGCAATGGGTACTCTGATTCGACTTTGGAAAATTTCAACATATCTTCATGTTTCACATCCCCCAGACCCCAAAACCACTGTCAGTTCAAAAGTTTATGTATAAATATATATATTTCACTTTCTTGTGGACACAATAACTGCCGTAATTTTGCATTAATCATTTTCAAATTGATACATAAAATATAACGACCCAAAATATTGGTAGAGTTCATTAGTGGGCAAAATTAGACCATAGGGTTGTAAATGGGGGGGGGGGGGCTTTTTAAAAAAAAAAAATAGTATAACTTTCTTATTAAGTAAAATATCGAATTCGTTTAAAGTTCCTACTATTCTTCAGATAAGAGTCTAATACTTATCTAAGTAAAGTTTATTGATATCACCAACTATTGGCCTAGGAATGGAAAAAATGGGGTTTCGAAGACAAAAAATCATAATACCTCCATTAATAAGCATAGTACCAAATCAGTTTAAAGTGGTCATTAGTCCTCTAAACATTACGTAAAACTTTTGTCTGAAACAATTTTTGATATGACCCTTATGGCAAGGGATGACCAAAATGTTTCTAGAATAGCAGGAAGTTGGGGCTTGTCATATGCTAAACATGTGAAACTTTTTTTCACATTCAACCATTGTCGTATTGATTAAATTTGAAGTTTTTCTTAACTTTAAGGTGGAAATCTTTTTAATCCCATACTTAGCACTGGTGAAATTTACCTCCGCCTTCCAGCATTTTGAAAGGGATTTTTTTAATAATCAAACACTTTATTTGGGTCAAATAAATTCCTAAAACTTGATCTCCAAAATCCTAATGAAAGAACTGTGAATATTTCAACTGCTTATACCAACAAACTTTATTTTCTATTTTAGGCATTGCAGTTAATAGTGTAAGCATAACACAAGACTTATGTAACATGTGTACTGTGAATTCAACATTGTGTAACATGCTGGACTCACAAGAATTAAATGCAATAACACTTGAACTATTTACCTCTAATCTTTTAAATATACACTGGCAATCTTTCAACATTATTTATAATAATATAACATACTAATAACAGACATGCAATTTTTCTTCTGCAACACTGACACTCTATTTTGGTTAAGTGAACTTTTATGAATAAGCTCCAAGCTTTTGAGTTAAAAGTTAATTTTTAACTCTGCAACAAATATCTACAAACTCTTTGCATAAGCTTCAAATTTGTTCATAGAAATATGTTTGGACATTTTTTAGTATATGGGAAATGAAAGCTTGATAAGGTTCAAACCTTCTGGATGAAAGGCTGAGATGGTATCATTCTACATATAAATGACATTGAGTTGCATAACTACCTTCAACTAAATCTTCTGGAAACATAATTTCCATATATTTTTTACCCATAAAAATTGTTTTAGATACTTCAAAAACTTATATACTAAATTAATTCAGTGGCTTTGAATACAACCCAGATTTGCTTATTTTACAGGAGATCAAAAAGAAAGATTGCTGTCACAGATAGAACACAATTAATTTTGTTTGGGAAAAAATACAATAAACTTTATTAATATATTACATGAGCTTTTAATTATTGACTTTATATTTATCTAAAATTATTCAATTTAATTTCTTTACTTAAAAACTTAAAATACAAAGCTATACAATAACAAATTATCAAACACCCACTAAAAAATATGACTAAATTTTGATGTCTGTAAATTAAGAAATTTACATGCATTAAAGATTAAATTAACAATAATATAATACTGCCATTAAATTCAAAGATAATATTTCTTTATCATAAACTGAGGTAAAATATCAAACAAAAAATAAAATAAATGATATATCTAAATAATTTAATCTTAGGAAATAAAATGTGGTATGAAAAATTCTCACACTTATTTTTAATTATCATTTTCAATACCAACATTATCAATGTCATTTATCTTCATTTTCTTCCTGTAGACTTTGATAGAAGTTTGCATAACTCTTTTATTAATCCAGACTGGCATAAATAATTAAATTGCTGAATTTTCCTGTTTAATTTTTAGGGGACTATAACACATTTTTAAAAACTGGAAGACTGAATCAAACATTCTTGAACGCATTTAAATACAAAAATGTGAAAAAGTATCATTATAACTATGTCTAAAATAAACTTAAATCAATCTTTCATCAAAAAACTTTATAAGAGTCAAAATTTCTACTTTTTCCTATCCTGCATGGATTTAAAATCTAAAAAGTCCTTTCTTTTGTAAGTTGTGGAGACAAACAGCTTTATAAAGAAGTTGTTCATTTCTTATGGCATAATACATATTTTGTTCATAATTATGGCTCTTTGAAGCCATTTGCATCAGAGTTCCAGCACGAAGGATCTTAAATATCTAGACTATTCTTTACTTCTCAACCTTTGCATTAACTAAATTGTATTCCATTTGTAAATATCCACATTCAAGAAACAATGATCGATTTTTGGAGTAATTAATGTCTGCAATACAAGAAAACAACGGACATATTTATGAGTCAATTTTGTCCTCAATAAATATCAAGAAATGTAATGACATAACTTCCTTGTATGCCTATTAAATTACATATACACATTTTTTGCTGCACTTCATTTAAACATATTTCATTTGAAAGTGAGGTACCATCCTCCAATTCTTTAATAAAGTAGACAGTTGGCACAATTGCTAAAACATTAGTTTTTATTAATATCAAATATTTATATAATTAAAAAATTCAACAATATTACCTGAAATATTAGGATAGAGTAAAAGTCCCTTTATTACTCTTTAAATAAATTTAAATCTTATATCTATTTAATACTAAGTTTTTTTAATTATTATGATGTAACCATCAACAAAATGAAAACAAAAACGAAACAGGAGAAGGTATTAAGTAGACTGAAACAAATGCATAAATAAATAAAAATATGTATTTATACAGAAGAAATGGAGAACCAAATACGTATTACCTATTCACACATATCATATTTCATCATCATTACATATATGTATATATATATAGTTTTTTTTTCTAAAGTGGATCTTTTCAAGACCCATATTCCTCTGTACTAATAAACAAATATAAACAAAATTGACCACAAGTACAGAAATATACATTAAATAAGATGACACCACTTACCTTATTTTTTCATATCTTTACAAAAACCTTTTAGTGGAAACCCACATCCTCAGTTGTAATTTATTTGAAACTGTTTGTATCAAATTACATTTTACACTCAAATATATCAAGGTAAATATATTTTTCTTTATTTTAAAAATAAATTAATTAAAATTTAAAAAAAATATAAATTATAAAAATTAAATATTAAAAATCAAAAATTAAAAACTACATATATAAAATATGACATCAAAATTGGTAAAAATTAAAATAAATAAATAACTAGGATAACATACACCGTGTAACTTTGGCCAGCCAATGTTACAGTACTGTCAGATAGTGCAGACAGTACTGAAAGATAATTTGGTAAATTTTTACCAAATTTGATGTCGTATTTTATAAATGTAGTTTTTAATTTTTGATTTTTAATATTTAATTTCTATAATTTACATTTTAAAAAAGTTAATTTATTTTTAACTTTTAAAATAAAAAAATTGATATCTACCTTTGTTCTGAGAGGATCTGATGGTCTGGATTTGGTAGTGATTACGAAAGAGAGAAAAAAAAATAAAACTGCACATCAACATTAAAGTTTGTTAAATTTATAATTATACCAGAGACGCAAAAAGAGTTTATGCATCAACTATATTAAGGAAAACAATACAGTAAATAACATTTATGCTACAAGAACAGACGACTTAATTGAGAATAATTGAATAAACATTACATTCACAAAATAAAAAAAAGAACAGGAATTCAAACACATAATTAACTTACAGCACGAAAAAAACAGCACGACCAGTCTTGCTGAGCACAATATTTTACTTAAAAAATAATCTAATTTTAGTATTTTATATTATATCCGACAATACAGAAACAGCCATGAGCAGTAAGTAAAAATGAAATAAAGTCTTTAGATAACTTAAATCTTGTAAAGAGCTTACCTGATGAGTTAATAACAAAAAACACAATGTACACAGCATCAAAGCTAACACACCCAAGGCACGAAGAGAATAGACTGTAAACAGCTGACATCGGCATTTGCACACAGGTCAGAATTGTAATAATAAACAACCTTGGGTTATGTTGTTTATAACACCATTCATTTGTTGACAAACCCTAGCCCGTTAATGCGAAATTGGCAAAACTGTGGTTTCTCTAACAACGTTGTGTCTGCGACCTTGACCAAAAACTGAACAACCTTCATAACTTTGAATGTATTTGTGTGTAAAATGTAATTTGACATAATAAACAGTTTAAAATAAATAACAACTCAAGATGTGGGTTTCCACGAAAATGTTTTTGTAAAGATATGAAAAAGTAAGATAAGTCATGTTGGCCCACCGGGTTGGTCTAGTGATGAACGAGTCTTCCCAAATCAGCTGATTTGGAAGTCGAGAGTTCCAGCGTTCGTCCTAGTAAAGTCAGTTATTTTTGCATGGATTTGAATACTAGATCATGGATACCGGTGTTCTTTGGTGGTTGGGTTTCAATTAACCACATATCTCAGTAATGGTCAAACTGAGACTATTCAAGACTACACTTTATTTACACTCATACATTGATATGTATGAGTGTAAATCCTCATTTATCCTTTGAAGTATTACCTGAACAGTAATTACCAGAGGCTAAACAATAAAAAGAAAAAAGAAAGAAGGTAAGTCATTTTATTTAATGTATATTTCTGTACTTAGGTGGATCAATTTGGTTTATATAAATATATATTTTTCATTAAATTAATGAAAATAAAAACAAAACTGGAAAAGGTTACAACATTTTTAATATACATTTTTAACATGTTTTTACTGGGTTTAAAATAAGTATGATGTTGGTGGGTTTTTTCTTTGCATATTTATTCTGAATTTATAGCACTTGTTACTACAGTTTGTGAATTTTCAATAGGTCTCACATCTCGTCTATACTTTGATTTCAAAAGAATGACATTAAAACCTTTTGGTAAAATTGCAGAATAATGAGCAATGTTTGTTCCACCATCATTCAAGTTTCCTTAGCATTTACATTACCTTATATATTAATTTTGTTTCAAGTTACTCAAGCAAATATGTGGTGTAAGTGAGGACATATCGGATCCGTAAGCATGCACACTTCGGTTTGAAACTGACTTCATATACATATATTTTTAACTCTTTTTTTTTTTAATTTAGATATATTGATTTATTAATAATTATTAACCTCTGATTGTGAAAATGTTTGAATTAAAATGAAAAGTACATAAAATTTTATTTTACTAATAACTTCTGATTTTTTTTCATATCTTTTTTGTATTGTTATTATTGAATTATTATTTATTGTAAATATTTTTACACTCAGAGGTTAATAATTACTAATAAATCAATATATGAGGTCTGCTCAAAAAATAACCCAACTGTTTTAATTACACACCAATGAAGATATTTAGAGACGTGTGGTTGGCAGCATCATGTTCCGCATAACCTCCTGTAACCATATTTTCTTGGATTGTTGATATCTCATTTATTTTTCATGTTATTGTTATCTGAGTACAATATATTTAAGTATTAATAGTGATTTTTGTAATCTGCGTTTTACAGTAGCAACAATACAACATAAAACTTTGTGTGAAACGGGGAAAAACTTTCACAGAAACCTTTCTGAAACAAGTTCTGAAACAAGCTTATGGAGATGATACTCTGAGTCATACGTAATGCTGCAAATGGTTTTCACAATTTAAAAGTGGTTGTCAGTCAACTGAAGATCACCCTTGACCAAGAAGGCCTTCGACTTTAACTGGTGACACACATGTGTAGGAAATCAACGATCTGGTGTGGGCAAATTGCCATTTGACTGTCAGAGAACTTGCAGAAAGGTTAGCATCTCGATTGGACCATGCCATGACATTTTGACTAAAAAGTAGAACATACATCGAGTTGCAGCAAAGTCTGTTCCTCGTTTGATCACTCAACAGCAGAAAGAACATCTAGTGGACAACTGCCAGCAACTCCTTGAACAAGTTGATGAAGATGAAACATTCATGCAAAGGATCGTAACGGGAGATGAAAGCTGGGTTTATGGCTACGACACTGAGACAAAAGTTCAACCATAAAAAAAATCACACATTACAAAAATCTCTACTAAGACTTAAACATGTTGTACTCAAACAACAATAACAAAAACTAAACGAGATATCAACAATTCAAGAACATGTGGTTACAGAGGTTATGTGGAACACAATATCAACCACACATCACTAAATATCTCCGTTGGCGAGTAAATAAAAAAGTTCAGTTATTTTTTGAACAGATCTTGTTATTAAATTTTTAAAAAGTTAAAAAACTATGTATATATAAAGTCGGATTTGAACCGATGTACCTTCCCTTTGTAAGATCCAAATATTTCATTAATTAAAATTCTATTTAAATATAACTATGGAACCAATGCAAATAAGTACCACTTATGATATATCATTGAAAAGCTCTCAACGAAGGCTTATTACTGCAGCTAAGAAGAAGTCCAAAACCAAATATTTCAAAATTGAAACCCTGTTTTATTTAGAGTCTTGACTGTATAGACATTTTTGGCCCAGTCAATTGC
The DNA here is from genome assembly GCF_047948215.1 of Lycorma delicatula. Taxonomy (NCBI): domain Eukaryota; kingdom Metazoa; phylum Arthropoda; class Insecta; order Hemiptera; family Fulgoridae; genus Lycorma; species Lycorma delicatula. The sequence goes on along the minus strand of NC_134462.1, from coordinate 52,942,990 downwards.
ATAACTAGATATTACAACAGTCCTAAGTACAAAATTTCAACATTCTATGGCTAATTGTTTTTGAGTTATGCGAAATACATACGTACATACATATGTATGTACAGACATCATGCCAAAACTAGTCAGAATGGATTCAGGGATGGTCAAAATGGATATTTCTGTTGAAATCTGAAAACAGAAATTTTTCACGATTACAATACTTCCTTTACTTTATACAAGGAAGTAAAAACAAAACAACCAAGGTTTTGTTAGAGACAAAATGACATGTAACTCCATGTGTACATCCTATTTTTAAAAGTGCATTAATAAAAAAATGAAAATATATTTTTAAATGTTAAGAATTAAGTTTTTGTGAGTTTAGAGTTCATGCAGCTAAAAATACCATAAAAATATATTAGTGCTCTTTCTTTTTGCTTAGAGTAAACTAGAGTTATGTTCCTCTAGTTCTGCACTGACGATAACTACTATTAAATCAGAGGAAAATTAATTACATTCATGTGATAATGAGTATTAAAAAGCATCCACTCTATAATAAATAAAAAAAATGTATGTTGTTACATACATTTTAAAAACACTCCAAAAACTTATTTAAAAAAATAACTAAACCTAATTATATAATACACCAGATGGAGCATGGAAAATTTGCATTGGAACCTAAATTTATTTGTAGGTACAGTGGTCTAGTTCTGACCCTGATGAATTGTTCCCATATTAACCCAAAAGGTTTTTTGATAGTATTATACAGTATTTATGAATTTATTTATTAATGCACTGAGAGAGGATTTTACTGAATGACCACAAAAACTGAATATATTATTTATATTCATAATAAATATAAGTTATAATAAACAATATATTAATTTAATATATATTTTACAAGTCACCTTATAGGTATATGCGTTTATTTATTTATATAAATTATATATTTAATTTTTCATGTATACAAGAGTATATATATATATATATAATCACATTATTCTATATAAATATCCTCAATAGGGTATGCAGTCTCAATGAATTTTGTATAAAACCTCTGAAAAGCCCTCCTGGAAAATAAATACAAATCACTTTATAATTTTCTATTAATAATTTAATTTTTACATATATTACAGTTTAACAGTTTATTACAAAATATTCAACTGAGATTGCTGAAAACAGCAAATAAGAATGTAACCAGTTCCTCTTAGATTGTTCATGTTTAAAGCCTCACTTACAAACTACAATTTGATGATCTGAAGAGTCATTTCCAAAGCTTACAAGCTCTAAGCCCAATATTCACTCAAAATCTACTTAAAATTTTCTACTTACGATTTGTCAAAATTATTGTCAAGTAGTTGAGCATTCAAATGAACATAAACGTGCAGAAATTATATATACTGCTAAATTAACAGAAGTTGTTTGAGTGAGTGTATTTTTTGAACAGATTCACTCAGGCCACATACTAGACATATACTCATAGCTTATTTACACAACTTAGATCTTGGGATTTACTTTTTATCATAACACCATCTAAATTTTTATACTGCAAAGTATTCTTTGTAGCCTAATGTAAAATTCCATAAAAGCTGGACTTTTATGGAATTTAGATTCTTTTATGTAAAGCTAGACTTTATGCATGTAAGATTTATTTACTGATCATGACAAAATGTGATCCAAGGTTTTAAAATGAGATTTATAAAAAAGTATGTCTTCAGAAATTCTTTTTGGATTTTTTCTGTTCTTTTATTAGAGGTGCAGCAGCAGATTGATGTTTTAAAAGTGATGTGAAAAATCTTTTAATATGAAATAAAATTACATATTTCTGTTGTTTGGCTATTTTGTAAATAAAATCAATATGATTAATTAAAAAAAGCAAAATATTAAATGAATAAACACAATCATATCATTTATATTTTTCAACCACATTCAAAGGGGTTTTACTATCTGCTTTATGGCTGATTCCATTAAAAATTAAGAAAAGTACATAGTAACTGTAAAACAATATTCTAATAGCCCAGTTCACCATGCTTAATTTATAAATGAGTATTATAACACTAGAACAGAGACTGCTATTTCAAACAAGTTAGTATTTACCATGTCATTCCTGTAGCAATTTGATTCATTAATATTATCTACTATCTTAATTAAAGAAAGCTACATTAATTTCAGTTTAGGTTTAATGATTTGAGGTAAATATCAAGCCTATTATCAGTAAATCAGTATCATTATGGTATCAAGAATTGTATTCCAACAATCTTGTCAAGACACACCATTTATACTAAAAAATGGAATAATTAAAAAAAAAAATATGAAAAAATAAGTCTGTTTTTTATTTTTCATTAAATAACTAATTTTACATAAATAAAGGATTAATGAATCGATTCTAAAATTTAAACTTCTAGTTATTTTTAAAATTATTAAAAATTTCAATAACAGCATGCTTTCAAATAAATGGACCTCACTTTTTCTAGGTCTTTTGGAGCTAATTATCAGCATCTTTGTCAATGAAGTTTACTATATATATGTTAGTTTAAAAGGGACAGTAATCTTCTTTCCTGTTCCTTACATATCCCTTGTATTTGTGAGTAAATGTGCACCCGTCCAATTTGTTCAGTGTAGTAATTAATGCAATCACAGCAATTTAATACTTCTGAATAGCTGTGTTTGACAGTGTGTTCTGGCAATGATCACTGTGTTCTTGGCAGTGTGTGATCTGGCAATTTGTACTAGTGTTGGTAGGTGAATGTTAGTGTTATGTAATTTCGCTAGGCAGATTTTTTCTTTTCATATTTTATGAACCAAATTGTTTGTAAGAGTATACAACTATTATCCTGTGCCGGATGTTTTATAATATTTAGTTCTTAAGTGCAGTTATCTGCTGACAAAAGTGCTGTATGTATTGGGAAATGTAACATGTATGATAAAGTTGTAAATTTTTTATATGTGGAATGGTTCATCTGTTATGATAAATGTGTCATTTGGTATGATTTTTACATATAAAAAAATGTCTGCTATCTATTCAAAGAATGGTAGCATAAAGATGCTCATATACTCCAGGAAAATTTAAACTGGAATATAAATTGATGATGGATGTGAGAAATGTGTAACACTATTTCATATGTTATTTATAAGGAGAAAAATGTTCAATTAATTTGAAAATGAATCATTCAAAATTTTTAATAATTTTAAAAGTGTTATCTCATTTCACCATACTGTTCAACAAATTACACCATATTGGAAATTTTAGGGGATTATTCACACACTAGAAATAATTTACTGATTTAAATACAGGGTGTCCCATATAAAACGAAACCCAACCTTATATTGGTAGGTATTGAAATAATAAAAAGGCATGTGTAAATGTAAATGTAATTTTTATTATTACCATCCATTACCTTACGTTTAGAGTAAATGTTGGAAGTGGCCGCCATCTTCTTGAATACAAGCTTCAATTCTTTTTACAGCATTTCTTGCAAATTTTTTCAAAGTTTGTGGCTGGATATTTAATACATCTTGTTCAATATTGACTTTCAATTGTTCAAGTGTTCGTGGTTTGTTGCTGTAGGCTTTTTCTTTGAGGTAACCCCATAGAAAAAAATCCGCCGCAGTCAAATCTGGAGATCTTGGTGGCCACAAGCCTCGACCGATAACACGATTACCAAAGAATTCCTCAATGAAATCAAAAGTTGAACCTGCGTAGTGCGATATCGCACCGTGTTGTTGCAGCCAGCAGTGTCTGTCTTCCTCTTCCAAGAGTGCAATGAACTGAAATAAAATATCCTGATAGCGTTCTGCATTAATGGTGAACTCGAAAAAAAATAGGACCGATTATTTTCTTCCGCGATATTGTGCACCACATGCCCAACTTCTGCGGGTGTAATTGTTTTTCGTGATAAACATGGGGATTTTCAGCACTCCAAATTCTACTGTTTTGGCTGTTTACATAGCCATCCAAATGAAACCGTGCTTCATCTGTGAAAAATAACAAATCCATAACATTAATTCCCTCACGCAGAAACTGACGAAACCATTGACAATATTGTAGCCGTTTTTCTTTGTCGGGCTCAAGAAGTTGATGAACCGTTTGAATGCGATAAGGTCGTAATTGTAATTGTTTGGTCGCCCGATGAACAGTTGATTTAGACAAATTAATTTCAGCAGACAAACGTCTGATCGATTTATTTGGCGAGACGAGTAATCGGTCTTTGATTTCAGTGACTGTATCTGTATTCAACACTGACGCAGATCTTTTGTGTTCCTTGTTATTAACAGAACCAGTCTCACTAAATTTTGCAACTAACCTTAATACTGATGTTTTGTTAGGAGCTGGTTTATCTGGATACTTATGGCGAAACAAATCTTGCACTGCAACCACTGATTTTGTACTGAAGTACGACTCAACAATGAAAACACGTTCATCTAGCGAAAACACCATCTTGTCTCTAGCAACACACTGAACGTTATGATTGCATTGTTGTTACTATCGGTAGTGTTCTGCTGCGTTGCCGCGATGTTCAGATGTTGGACGAGACCATTTCAGTAACGAGTAGGGGAGTAAGCTTGACTTTTGAAATTTCATGGATGAGTGATTGATGGGTTGCGTTTTATATGGGACACCCTGTATTAATAACATCTATTATTTTTAATGATATTCTAGTAATAATACCCAAAGCATTATTAATTAAAACTTGATAATAATATAATTTATTAAAAATTTTTAATGATGAACTAAATAAAATTTACTGAGAAGATTAAAAAGCTGTAAATGTTTTTGATGTAAAAATTAAATTATAGACAAATTTTTAAAGGAAACTCAAAAATAATAATACGAGATTAAACCATCCTCAAAAACGATCAAATACCAGTGCAAAAGTATTTTTTAATTACGGAGAATATGAATTACAAGGAAGTACTCAAAAAAGGTTGTAAATATAATGAATTAATTTATTTAGGTCCTGGGTTTTATTCATTTATTTTTAGTCCTGGATATTGCAGTACACTTCAGTCCTTACTCCTAAGAGTCATGTTGCACCTGACACAACTCAAGAAATTAAAGTATCTGAATAAATGCAACACTTAAAGTGGCATTAATAAGCTGTTTTCTGAAGATTACCAAAATCAAAAATTGTTGAGTTGCATTTATATGAATTTAGTCTTTATTCATGGATTATAAATACTAATAATGCACCTAAGGTTATAAATAAAAAAAATATATATACAATTATATTTAGAGGTAACAAGATGATAATTACCCAACCGATTCTGCAACTGGTCGTGTTGATTCACATCCAAGGAAGACATGGCAAGCAAACCTTTGGAAATGCGGATGTTTAGTTATAAATCCAAGGTATCTATGGTCTCCAGGATGAAAGCCACAGAATGAAACATTCTTCAAAGAATAAAAGTAATCATGACATGGTGCACCACCAGTTAAAATGCCACTCTATAAAAAAAGATTATTCAATTTTTTCTAAATGTCAAAATAATAAAAAATGACATTACATAAAATAAACAACTAGAAAATTATTTATTAATGATTGGTACTGGTATTTTTTTTAATTATACAATGTGACAACAATGTGATTTTTATTAATACATAATAACAAAAGTAAAATAATTTTACTCTTTTTTTCCAATTTTTCAAAGAAAAGTAAGGTGGGAGTACAGGTGAAAATGAATTTTCTTTAGGTTTTGAGGTATGAGGAGCAAGAAAATACCATTTACTTAGAATTGAGTCTCCTTATACATTTATATTACAATCATGTGGTGTTCTGTCTGCTGGCAGGTTCCTGGTACAGCTGTGTCTTCATGTGTTTCTACCCATGCTTTTCTATTTGTCTCATCATAATCTTCACTACCCTTTGTGTCATTTAACTTCAGCCTCTTCCTTCCTCATCTTTTTTCACCTTCAATGGAGCCTTTAAGAACTGTGTTAATTATTCCTTTTCCCCAAATTATATGCCCAATCCAGTTTCTTTTCCTCTTTCTGATAGTCGCCAGTAATGTTCTACCTTCATTTATTTTTCTTAATACTTCTATGTTACTCTGTCCACCCATTTATCTTCTTCTCCATCCTCCACCAGACCCACATTTCAAAAGCCTTGATCTTATCTTTTTTTCTTTTTCCCCAGTGTAGATGTTTCACTAACGAACAAAAGTGTACTCCAAACATAGCATTTTACTGGTCTCTTTCTTCAGGTTCAAATCCATGTTGCTGCAGAGTAGGTTTTTCATTCTAAAAAAAAGGCTTCCTTTGCCATTTTAATTCTCAACTTAATCTCTTATTTACTCCTTCAGACTTCAGTTAGTACTCTTCGAGATATCTGCATCTTTTTACTTGTTCAATTTTTTGTTCTGCTGTTACAACATCCATATCTTACCTTTAATTCACCTTCATAACTTTTGTTTTCCTCAGATATTCTATTTATATGAGGAAATCCCTTACATATTTTATTTTCCATCCCATATTACTTCATCCCTCCTTCCAATGCTTCTATAATGTTTTGTAATGTCTCAGCGTTTAACTACAAACAGCAGACCGTTAGCGAATCTGACATACTTTATAATATTTCTTCCATCCACACTTACTCCTTTTTGATCATTCAATATTTCTTTCAACATTTCCTAATAAAAAGTAAACAAAAAAGTGTTGGCGGTAACAGCAGACTTGCCTAATTCTAACCAATTTACGAGATTCTCATTTATTTTCACAGCTGCTTTTTGCTTCATATACAATTATCTGGTCAGTTTCCTATCCTTCCAGTCAAATTTCTTTTCTTTCTTAATCTCAAAAAACTTTTCCCACTGTACTCTGTCGATTACCTTTTCCATATATATAAAACACAAACTCAATCCTCTTCTCTTTAAGAATATCTCTCTCCAATCATTCTGATCAGTCCTACAGCTTCTCTTGTTCCTTTCCTCTTCTCTGAATCCAAACTGTTCTTTCCCAGCACTCTCCTCCACTTTTGTAATTAACCATCTATTCATAACTCACAGAATTATTTTTGCAGCATGTGATATTAACTTGACAGTTTTATGTTCTTCACACATTTTGGTTCCAACCTTTTTAGGTATTGATACCATTCTTGTTTTAATGAAATCTTCTGTCCATACTCCAGTATCATAAATTGTAGTGCACACATAAGATTATTTCATATACTAAACAATTAAATAGTTCTATTGGAAGTTAATCTACTCCTGTTGCTTTCCTGTTCTTCATGTCTTTAATAACTTGTATAATTATTTCAAATCTCAAAATTGGTGGGCCTTTCTATGCTTCCATAACTTCTTCTTCTTCCAGCTCAACTTTCCGTGTTTCAAATTTCCTTCTTCTCAATTTCTCTTACTTTATAAGTAGGATTTCTTCTATCACATGTGGCATTTTTTTCTTTTTTATACAACATTTCATATTTCCTTTTCTTTTTTTAATTTTCTATGTCTTAACATTCTTCTTTTAGCCACCTTTCTCTAGCTTCATGTGTTTCTCTCTTTAATTCATTATTCAGTCTTGATAGATTGCTCTGTTGTATTCACCTTCTTTTATTTTTATATTTTCTTCTTTCTTCCTTTTTTTATATAATTTCTTGTGTTACCCAAGCTTTCTTTGCCTGGATACCTTCATAGAAACCGATTCCTTTCTTTGCAGATTTCTCAAAGATGATTTTATCCTAGACCACATTTCCTCTGCAGGTTCATTTTCCCTTTTATCTTGAGTAATTGTCTTTGTCACAATTTCACTCACTTCTACTCTCCTTATGTTCTCTAGCCACCTATTATATTCTATTTGTTCACCTTCATTGCAGTTTGAATTATTTTTAATCTTATTTTTATTTCCATCATTAACAGAATATGATCACTTCCTATGTTAGCTCCTGGAAGTCAGTTTGCCTTGTTAACAGCATTCTTATATCTATTTTCAACCAAAAAAATGATCAACCTGAAAGCAAGATCCATCTGCTGGTGTTGTCCAAGTACATCTTTGTTTACGATTATTAAAATATGTATCCATAATGAACAAATCCTTCTCTTGGCAAAATTCAACCAGCCTGCCTCCTCTTTCATTTCATGTTCCCAATCCAAACTTGCCCACTGTCTATCCATCTTGGTCTTCTCCCACCATTGCATTCCAGTTTCTCATTATTATTTTACAACAATCCTGCTCTATTTCTAATAATTTCTCAATGTTATTGTACATCTTTTCAATATGTTCAACCCTTACACTATAACGTTGGTATGTATACCTCAACTACTATTAGATCTTTTAACATCATTCCAATCCTTTAAGTTATTACTCTATCATCCAGATAAATTACTTTTTGTATTCTTCTTGCTACACTGTTTTTTTATTGCTATTCCTACTCCGTTTCTTCTCTTTCAATTCCTAAGGTATATAAGGTAACGTCACCATTTCTCAACCCTCCTGTTCCACCCCATCTCCGCTCAATTATCCCTACTATATCCATTTTATTTATTTTTATTTCTCTCTTAAAGTTTTCCAACTTACCTGATGACAATAATGTCCTCCACATTCCATGTACCTATTCTAACTGCTTTGTCTTTTTCTATAACATTCTTTCTACTACTACTTCTCCTGGAGTTCCAAATGGGAAATCATTTTACTTCCAGAATATTTAACAAAAGAAGACATCATTATGGTGCTTGACTAGGTAAAAGTAATACAGTGGTATTCTGTTGCCTTATGCATCCTAATGCCATTGACTTCTTAAAGAAGGTTCTTCCACCTTGGGGTAATTTCTCATCCCCTGGGTAAAAAAGCCCCAAAATCCTACTGCTCATCTATCCTGTGAAAAGGCTGTTGGCACTTATAGGGGAGTGAGAATCCGTATCCTGGGAGCTGTTCGTTCCCTTTAACCATTAGTTGCTTGTATATACTAACCAACATTAATATATACAATTGTTGCCACCTCTCTACTACTTTTTCTTTTATGAAATCTAATACCTAATTGGCATTTCTTATTCTCTTTATAAAACTGCTAGATCAATTACATTGAAATTTAGATATGCTGTACTGTTATCTGAAGTTGTATGTGTGAAAATTTGATGAAGATTCGTAGTCATTTTTCAGTTATGCTTATTTTAAGGTTGAAAAAATTTGAGGTTATGTTGACTGTGTAGTAGTGTATTTATCATACATGATTATGCAGTGAGTTACAATGGTGAGTGAATGATTTGAAACTTAAAAAAAAAAACATTATTTATTTTTTATTGTAGTGCTTTTTTGACATGTACCTATTATGGATCAAAGATTTTTTTTACAAAATTTTAGATTAGAATGAGTTGATACTTTTTCAAAAGGAAACAAAATAAGATAGAGAAAGTTGGCCTTCTTGCGCAAAATTGCACAAGAATTTTTTACTTTTTGCGGGACACCTGGACTCCTCTCTACACTGTGTTGTCTCCTTTAAGTGTGATCTGCAACCAAGAATGATTATATTTTGTCATACTATGAAGAAAACAGAGCATTAGATCAGCTTTATAATCCTTATATACATCACAATCAGTCTTCAGTCATTGTAATAATAAAATAATAAATGATAATAAAAATAATTAATAATATTAAAAAATAAAAATTATTTTCTAAAGATAAAAAAAAACACTGTGAATTCTATATTATTATTACTACTCTATTTGGAGTCTATTTATTCATCAGTATTATCCAACAAATTTTGAATAATTCTGATATCTTATATTGGAAAAATCATGTCTCTACTATCTCCCATTTTATTTTTTTATAAGTCAGGGTAACTAACTCACTGTATATTCAGAATTATCATGCAATGATATAACCTGTTTCATGATAATTACATTGTCCCAAATGTGCATTCATTACTACAAAGTTGTCAAAAATTACGCAATTTCTACAATCTAGTAAAAATACAAACTTTCTAAATGTGTGTGGTAAGTTGCTGATTCAGCCAGAACTAATAAACCAAAAGCCTAATAAAACAACAAATTGCTCTACTATCTGACATGTAATTATTCTACTATGTAGAATAATCAGATGTATGTAATAAGTCAGATGTAAAGTGAGTACTTTACATACTTACATATGTACTTTACATATGAATGGCATATTCAGTGTTTATGAAACTTGCAATTTCAGCTTACATACATAAATAATTTAGAAATGAAAGAACATCTCCCTCTTTTGGAGAACAAGATATGACCTAGAAAAATTTGATATAAGACTAGTTTACTCATAGTTGTCAAGAATTTACTGACTCACTATTCAACTGATTTACTTATATTACTCAGAAAGGGAATTATAAACAAAATTTTAAGCAAAAATTTAACCTGAACCGTTTAAAGATGCATTAGAACAACAATTACAGACATGATAATCAATATCCTAAAATGTACTAAAAATAATACAAAAAATAGCATTATAATTCAAGAAAGTAAAAATTCATTCTTTTTTTTTTTGTCCTCAGTCATTTGACTGGTTTGATGCAGCTCTCCAAGATTCCCTATCTAGTGCTAGTCGTTTCATCTCAGTATACCCTCTACATCCTACATCCCTAACAATTTGTTTTACATATTCCAAACGTGGCCTGCCTATACAATTTTTCCCTTCTACCTGTCCTTCCAATATTAAAGCTACTATTCCAGGATGCCTTAGTATGTGGCCTATAAGTCTGTCTCTTCTTTTAACTATATTTTTCCAAATGCTTCTTTCTTCATCTATTTGCCGCAATACCTCTTCATTTGTCACTTTATCCACCCATCTGATTTTTAACATTCTCCTACAGCACCACATTTCAAAAGCTTCTAATCTTTTCTTCTCAGACTCCGATTGTCCAAGTTTCACTTCCATATAAAGCGACACTCCAAACATACACTTTCAAAAATCTTTTCCTGACATTTAAATTGAGTAAACTGAGAATTTGTGTGACACGGCACGTTGTCGTGGTGAAGAAGGAAGCCATTGGTTCGTTTTTCTGGTCGCTTTCTTCATACGTCGTTTTGAAAACGTTGCAGTATACCCTTATAAAATTCAGAGTTTACAGTTGTTCCCCTTGGAACGAACTTTGATCGCACTATGCCCTCACTATCAAAAAAAAAAAACGAGGATGATCTTGATGTTGGATTTTGACTGACGTGCCTTTTTTAGGGAGAGGAGATGAACTGGTTTTCCATTGGGAACTCTGCATTTTGGTCTCAGGGTCATAGCCATAGACCCAACTTTCATTTCTAGTTACAATTTTGGCCATGAAGTCCGGATTTGCATGAAGACCACCCTTCAACTCCGTGCAAATTGACACATGATTTTCAAAATCCATGTTGCGCGACAGATACGATAAACACAACCTCACTCTAGCGGCTCTGGCAGCTGACTGGCAAGCTCGAACGTGTTACAACTTGTCCCTGCCTGTCTCAGTTGATCACGCTATTGGACAAATTACAGCATATGGATGTAGCGTCGGCAGTTGCCGCTAAAAATTCATTCACCGTATTTTTTTATCACACCTTGTACATATAACAAAAACTAGATTGAATTTTAATTCCATACCCGATGAGCAACTATATACATTTTGCATGCCTAATATAAAGCTATATAGCACCATTATCTTACTAGTTTAAGACCAACAATATTAAGACTCCTTTTTTCTAATAGTTTACAAAACTGCTTGTAGATTGCAATAGTTGGGATAATGATTATGTTATATGATAAAAAATAAACTTGCTTCCAGTATACACTGAAACCACAGTCATCCAAAATCTACAGTACTATAAGATAAACCTTTTTAAAAAAGTTTTCTACATCAGAAATTAAAAACTAAACACCAAAAAATTGTTTAAATGTTATTTTTTTAATTCATTCATTTATTAAATCTATTTAATAAAATAAAACAATTATGATGAAAACTATTGTATAATCTAACCTGTTTCGGTTTTGTTTTGTCAACCATTCTCAACCCCTGGTCAGAAACCTCTAAAATACAAGAATGTGGTCTGTGGTCTTTTGTACCGGATACAATCTTCTTAACTGCTTGGCACAAAACAGCATTCCCTTTATGACACAGAGTTTCTACTGAACCAAGATAACCTAACAAAAACCTTTCTCTTTTAACATTTGGAGTTGATGGGTCAAAATCATTGTACTCAACATCGACAACATAAGCTGCAGGAAATATACCTTGTTGACCAGACCTCAGATTGACACCTGTACAAAAAAATAATTTAAAAAATTAGATGTGATCTACATTATACTTAATTCTATCTATCTATATCCTGGTCCCATTCCAGCTAACGCTGGGTCTGGGTGTTAACAAGGCCTCTATACCTTCTTTCATCTTCCCACCACCTCCCCTCCACGACCTGCTGCTATATGTATTCCCTCTTCTCCACACTGTCACTAATTTCTTCCTTCCAGCTCTCTCTACGACATACCCTCGATCTTCTTCAATCAATTTCTAATCCCTCAGTTTTCTTTGGCAATCTCTCCTTACCTATTCTTTTAATGTGTTCATACCACTGTAACCTTCTTTGTTCAACTCTGTCCCTCATGCTCTCCATATTTACTTCCTCCCTTTTATCTACATTCGTTATCCTATCTCCTCTCAATTTGCCTTTTACTGCTGTGAGGAATTTCATCTCTCCTGCTTGGAGTCTATTCCAATCCCTTTCTGTCATCTTCCATGACTCTGCACTACATTATACAACAGGCAAGTAGGCAAGTTGTACAATTCATACGAGGGTAAGTCAATTATTATCCGCAATGTAGTTATAAATTTTATTGCAATACAAATAGGAAACTAACATGTACATCATTTTTCAACATAGTCCCTTTGCATTTCAACGCACTTGGTCCATCGTTGCACAAGCTTCCTGATGCCCTAATAAAAGAAGGTTTTCGGTTGAGCTGTGAGCCAGGAATGCACCACTTCTTTCACTGTTCGAGGTAAATCAACGGCCCCTTAATGGCCCTTTGGACCAAACAAGTGGTAGTCAGAAAGGGCAAGGTCAGGACTACATGGAGGATGAGCCAGTACTTCAAAGTTGAGTTTCTGGAGCTTTTCAGCAGTGTGGGCAGCAGTATGTGGATGGGCATTATCGTGCAACAACACAATACCTTTCGACAGCAGTCCTCGGCATATGTTTTGAATTGCAGGCTTTAGCTTGGTAGTAAGCATCTCACTGTAACACGCACTGTTTATTGTCATGCCCCTTTCCTCATAATGTTCCACATACTGGGCCTTGTGAATCCCAAAAAACCGTAAGCATCAGTTTTCCTGCAGATGGTTGGATCTTGAACTTTTTTTTGCAGGGCGAATTTGGATGTTTCCATTCCATACTCTGTCGTTTACTCTCCGGCTCGTAATGATGGATCCATGTTTTGTCACCAGTGATATTCTGTCTAAGAAGATGTCCCGTTCGTTACCACAGCAATCCAAATATTTTTGGCAGATGTTCAAGCACGTTTGTTTATGCAACTATGTGAGTTGTTTTGGGAACCATCTTGCACAGATTTTATGAAACCCAAGTCTGTTATGGATGATTTCGTAGGCAGAACTGTGACTAATTTGCAGACGATGTGTTGCTTCATCAATAGTTACTCGTCTGTCTAAGAAAACCATGTCACGTGCACGCTCAATGTTTTCTTCATTTGTGGCAGTAAACGGTTGCCCGGCTCCTTCATTGTGTGTAACACTTGTGCGACCATTTTTGAATTTTTCAATCCATTCGTAGTCACTCCGCTGCGGCAACACGCTGTTCCCGTACTGTACCGCAAGTCTTTCAGCCCCTGAAATACCTTCCTTCCTGGATGAATTTCGGCCTCTGATACACCTTCCGACCACAAAAACCAGATCACTGAACGTTGTTCTTCTTTGGTGCAAACAGAAAGCGGAGCAGCCATGGTTAACGGGACAGCGATAATGGAACTAACCTAGCAGCAACAAACCTACACAGACATAACAACAATTAAACCACACATGCATCATCTACACAACACGACAGTACTACCAACATAAAAAAAAATATAACTAAATTGTGGATACTAATTGACTTACCCTCGTACATCATGATCTTAGTTTTTTCCAGTAAATTTTTATCCCACACAATATATTTTACTGCCTGATACAAATTTCTCCCCTTTTGATATTTCATAATGTAACCTACCATCCTTGGAGATCTCACTTTCGAAGTATGTAAAACATCTAACCAAATTATAAGAAGTACTAGAAGTATTACAACTAATTAGTACTAGAATTATTAAATTATAAGAAGTATTAGATTCAGCTAGAGTTACATCAACTTCTGATATGAAAAGTCTATATAATATTTTTAGGGTAAGATCATTATGTTTTCTACTTTTATTTTTAATTCTATATCTGGGCTCATGCACAGGTATGTGCAGTAAAAGATATTTATAAATATATTATAAATAATCACACTTATAAATATCTGTAATTAATTTATTTACACCTGGTAAATAATAAGTCTCAAGGGTTTGCCATTAAATTCAATTTTTTTTCTATATCCCTGTTTCTGCCAAAAACCATCACTTCAATCTTTTCTTGATTTATTTTAAATCCATATTTTTCATGGTACTAGACCATGCATCCAACTGGATTGTACATCCCATGTCTGCTGTATCACCCCATATATCATCTGCAAATAAAATTTTTTTACCTTTTTTTCCCATTATTTCTCTCACCTGGCAGTTCATTCCCTCCTAACCACATTAAACACTGCTGGTTTTACTTCCTTGTTTCAGTCATTTCTCACCTCAAGCCATTCCATACTTCAACACAGAATTCTTACATTCTCTCTTTTATAGCCCCTATACATTTCCTTAATATCTATGAATTCTTTTCCTATATCTATTCTTCTCATTCTTGCCATACTATTTGCCTTTGAACAGAATCATAAGTTTTTCCATGTCGATAAATAGCTTGATCACCTTTTTGTTAAACTTCCCACTTTTTTCCATTAACTGCCGAACTGCAAAAATCAGATCTATGGAACTTCTTTCAGGTCTAAAAACACACTGTTATTTACTTTTTTCTATCTAGATTTTCATACCTATTCTACTGAGAAGTATTCTCTCAAAGACCTTTGTTGCGAGGCTCATTAATGTTATACTCTCGTAGTTATTGTAATGTTTTTTGGCGCATATTTTAAATAATGGGATTATGTCACCTTTCTTCCATTCATCAGAAATCAATCTGTTACAACTTAATTACTGTAGAACTTTATAAAATTTTGATTTCTAAATTTAGACCTGACCAGAGAAATTACAATATATTTAACATTTGACTATATAACCATAAAAGTCTCAAAACCGCATACCTTCACACCAAAGGTCATCCGCCTCCTTTTGAACATATATAGGATCTCCAATTTCTACTTCAAGTTCATCCCTATGTCGAGGTATAAACTTATACAATCCTCTGTGCGTTGCTTCAAGTAACTCTAACTGCGTAAATGGTAAACTTCCAGAACTAGATGCTGAGCTGGGAGTCACTGAACCTGCAGCATATAATAGATATATGTATTTTACAAGCTAAACATGAATACATAATAAAATATAAAATGTGACCTTATAAAAATAATTCAAAATAAAATTTAAGTAAATTCTTTGTGGTTCTTTCTAACCCTTTCATGATTGTTTGCATATATGAGATGCTCTTGCATATTGGTTGGTTTTTTTTACCACACAACTGGTATTACCCATGCTCTCAGTTTCCATTTAAATTAATCTAAAAATAGTTGAGATTAACAAACAAGGTTTTGATACTCTATTAAAGAATTTTTCGCAGTTTGTTGATTTTTTGGCCAGAAATAGTAACGAGAACTATGACAAATACTTTTCTCCATGTATATTTTTTGCATGAACTCTTTTGATGTAATATTGGTAATTTTAAATATTTTTTTTAAATTAAGACAAATTTAAAAATAAATAGAATAATGAGTTTGCACAAACTAAATCTGTCACATGTGGGGTTTTTCCATAAAATTTAATATACAGAAAATGTTCAAGAAATTAATGACAATTGCTGGTTATGAAAATTATAAGAACATATCAAAATGATAAGTTGATTTTGTTGGAAGTGTATTATAACTATCATCAAGTTTAACTGATTGTGCTTTACAAATATTTTTGTTTATATTGTCATGGGAAATGGCAACACATGATTTTATAGTAATATTTAATTATATTCTTATTGAGAAAGAAAGAAAAAAGAGATTTTTACTAAGACAAAAATAAATTGGCTTCTTTGGCCTGCTGTTATAACAAAATATTGCAATAACTAAATTTTGCTGCTGTTATAACTAAATATTTCAATAATTTCATCAATGACTTTTTTTCATAAGGCACCCTATATTATATCAGGCACATAGACACATACAAAACTGCACATATAATAGTATATTATGCACATGCCCATAATCAGTTATTTTCTAACCAAAATATATTGATAATAAATGAACCGCTTAATAGGACAAAAAACTCACTTATTGTTGGTATCTTTCAGACTTGAGAACATATTTGATCTTGATTTTTAACTATTACAATAAATGTAAAAATAATATTTAATTTACATTAAATTATTAGTAACAAATAGATTAAAAAATCTGCATTTAACCATTAACCAAGTCTAATACTCTTTTATAATCTCTCACACTCTTATAGGCTGAAAACAGTCTGTAATTAATACAGATCACACTCATCATGAAAACTCTACACCCCTTTACAATCTTCCCGTTCCTACACTATTACATCTCATAAATTCAGAAACTATAACAATTATGAAAATAATTTTACTATTAATGCATACCATTATGTATCGTTGTCTGCGGTGAAGCAGATTTAGGTCCATCAGGAGAATGAGCTGTAGAATTTCCTGAATCTACTTCTGGTGAACTATCTTCATTACGTAAATAACTGTGACATTTCAACATTAAAAGAGACTGGGGTCTGCACTGCACCATATGTGAATGCGATGACATCATTGTGTCACCTAATTCTTCAGCAAGACTAACTAGAATACATATAAAAGTACACAAAACAATTTACAAAAATAAAAATTTTTATAACGTCTATGAAACTTATAAAATAAGAAAGACCTACACTTTTAATACTAAATATGAATAAAGTAACAATTTTACTTTGTAAACTGAAACGTTGCATTCTTTTATTTAAATAGGGGAAGTAAAATAAACTATCCAATAAAAAATAAAAATAAAAAACAAATCACAAAGTAAAACAAATCTGAATCAAAGCTATTTATTACATGCAGAATAATGAAAAAAAAGTATTTTTTTTTTTGATTATCCTATGTCTTTTAAGGAAAGGGCTTTTTAAAAATTCTGACCTCCATGGCAGAGTAATAGCATCTCAACCTTTTATCTAGAAAGTTCTAGGTTGAAATCTTAATCACACTTGCAATTTTTCATATACTAAAAAATGTCCAATTTATATTCTCAAAGTAAGCTAAAAAAAAGTTGCATAGTTATTTTGAACAAATAAGTAGGAATGTTGGGTCATTTTATTTATGTAATTTGTAAAACCTTTCTATTTATATTTTATACTTAAGGAATGATTAGGAGAAGGCTTTACCCAATAGGCAATTAGTCAAGGTACTTATTGTAGTGGAGAGGAGTCAAAAGTTCTTGGATAAGTCAACAGGCAGCCCCTCAAATCACACCATCAGCTGATCTAGAGTTTTCAACATTCTGAGCATGAATCCAGGGGTTCGCAGGGTCTGACCTACACCCAAAGAACCCAAAATAGAAAAAAAGGGAATTGACAATAAGGAAAAAGAGTAATGTTAAAAAAATTTACCCATGGAGGGATCACAGTATGAGAACTATCCAGATGATAGCATAGCTCAAAACTTCCAAGTAGCTACCACTCATCTCACCCATAACCTCTAAGTGGATCAGAACATTTTACCTAGGATGAGAGCAGCCAATTAATGATCAATGATTTTACATTATGTACTGCAACAAAATTCACTTGTCAGGGCTGCTTACCCCAACAAACAATGTCAGCAACGGATTCACAATATCCTCCTTCTCCACAACAACGCATGGCCACATACTACAGCTCAAATTTGCTACAATCCATTGACACCTCTTGAACACCCATTGTACACTCCAGACATGTCACCATGTGATTTCCACATGTTTGATTTGCTGAAAGAAGCTTTAGAAGATGAAAGATTTGAAGACGACGCCGCAGTCAAGTATTATGTGCATAATTGGTTGTTGGAGCAGCCATCTTGTTTTTTTGATGAGATCAGGAAGCTAACTATCTGGTGATAAAATGAATTTCTGTTGAAGGAAATTATGTAGAAAAATAAGGTAATTTATTTACAATTCTATGTAATATCAATAAAGCTATGTAAACAAATTTTGGTTTATATTTGAACAATCAGCAAGCACATTGAAAGAATCCATTTAGTTTTTGTTTGATGGAAAACATTTCCATAGCAGTTGTGACAAATTGGTACTGCTTACTCTCACATGATCTTCCAACATTGCAATGCTTGAATACATAACAAATGGCAAAGTAAAGGACCTAATCAAGGATTTTCAGAAGAGCCAATTTCCTCATATTAGGTTAAAAGCTTTGTTATAAGTTTTTGTCCTGCAACCTACATTCTTTTTAATTGATAGAGAAAATTACTGAAAATTTTGCCATAAAATAGAATCATAAAAAATAAATTATTTTTTTAAGCTCATATCTCATACTAAGTGGGACGAACATCACTTTATGGGAGTAAAATAATAAAATTTATTATTAATAGTAAAAATAATAAAAATACAAACTTTTTGTTCCTTTCTTAGAAACAGCAAACTCTTTTAAAAAATTGTATATATTTTAAGATTTCTGTATGAACAGAGTTAAAAAAAGTATTTATACAATTGTAATATTAAATAAATTTAACATTATTTTACAATTGTATTAGCAGTTATAATTAACCCTTGTTGTCAACGAAGAAGATATGTTTTCTCTAGTCAGCTATGTTTATTTTTTTTTTGCTTAACTGATTTTTTTTGTCTTTTTTTCATTTGAACAATCTTTTACTAAAGATAAGTTACTTTAAAATTAACCTCATAGGGATAACTAAAAAATAATATAGATAGTACTTTTTAAGCAGAACAGTAAAAAATGAAGCAGTGTAATGTAAAAAAATACTGTACCTAATACTATTTGTAACTCATGGCTTTATAGTTAAAGAATGAATCTACACTGATGAAAAAATTATAGGCTGTTATGTTGCTGTTTGGAAGTGAATGTTTACCTTGTCTAAGACCTACTAGAGACAAGGTAGAATATAATTTATCCTCAATCAACTAAGAAGAATAAGAAAACTGATAGAAGAGTACAACTCTGATAACAAGGAAACACCGAGTGAAAAGTTTAATTTGGTTTATTTGTACATAATCTCCAAGTCACGGATGAATTTGAGGCTTTTGACATGTGATGTTGGAGAAGATGTTGAAAGTTTCTTAGACAGAGTGGAAAATGATGAGGTACTAACAAAAGTGAAATAAAAGAAGTATAATTGCCCACTTGCTCTGATAATTCACATGGTTCATTACATTACATTGATAGATAGTTTAATGAGGGGAAGAGCTAGTCAAGATGGGAGAAGAAAAACATTACAAAGAATTAAAAAAAAGGCTTTAAATAGAAAACTACACAAGCCCACCAGTCTTCGTGCTTTTCCTTTCTTTTTCCTGTTTAGCCTCCGGTAACTACCGTTTAGATAATTCTTCAGAGGATGAATGAAGATGATATGTATGAGTGTAAATGAAGTGTAGTCTTGTACATTCTCAGTTCGACCATTCCTGAGATGTGTGGTTAATTGAAACCCAACCACCAAAGAACACTGGTATCCACGACCAGTCTTTGAGCTGAGGAGGAAAAAGTGACTCACAAGCTCTCCTCCATTATCCTACTTCAATGGATTTTGTTATTTATATAATTCTAAACTTCAGTTGTGTTTTTCTCAAAATGTGCATCTGCTTTTTTTAAACTTCAGTGACCTTTATCACTGTATGTATGACACACAAAAAAAATTTCACAATAAAAATTTCAAAATTTTGTGCTTTGTATCTCTGTAGAGAAACTTGAAAATACAATTTTTTTTTACTTTAGGTCCTTTTTCATGCACAGTTTATAATATTTGCTGATCCAAGAATGAACATTAAAGAATTCCTAACAAATTAGAATAAAATAATTTTTTAAACAATATGAAGATTATATTGTTAATACAAGTAGGTTTGTCCAAAAGAAAAAGCTTTTTTAAAAACTATTCTATTCACCTATTATACAACTTAATCAGATTTATTCCTATTAATAGTACAGACTTTATCAACAGTACCCATTCACTATTTTTGAACTTCTGATACACATTTTGTACAACGGCTTGTAAGACCTACAAAAATATTCTTCAATTTTTTTTAGCCTGGAAATGGTGCCTTCAGGTGCCTACAAAAAACAGCAAAGAGAGGGGTAAAAGAGGGATGGGACACAACAGTTGTGTTATGCTTCACCAAAAACTCAAATAAAGAGCACCAAAGTTATATAGTAAGTTGGAAATGCGTTATACAGTGAGGTCATTTTATCACACACATCACTGTTTGAGCACACTTACATTGAGTAACCAAGGAAGAGTAAGAGATGAATTCCATTAGCTCTGATGTCTTATGAAGGGTACCAAAAAATATGGTGCAAAAGGTTTGGACCTGCCTTTAGGAAAATAGTGGATATTTCCAACATTCGCTGTAAGACATTACCAATTGTACATAACTGCATTCCATCAATCAAATCAAATGTGAATATCTCTGTATTATAGTCCATTGTGGAATTATAGCATATGTGTATGATAAAATGATCACACTGTAATTATACTTAAAATAAGGATCACCGTCATAGTGTAACACCAATATTTTGTATGCTACATAAGCTTCAGACCTCTTCATTATCACTGTTTTTGGTCACACATTTTGCATCATTTCAAACTAAAAGTCTTTATCACCGTAATAAACATTATCATCATATCCAAGTGTCTTTCTTCTACTAGATTTTAATTACCGATTAGACTCATAAAACTGCATATGGTTCTTAATTTTCCCTTAAATTTCTTGCCGCATTTTCATAATTACAGTAAAAATTATTCAAGCACACCATTCTTTAAAGATCTTCAATTTGTTTTTAGCAGACAATTGCTGCAAGGATAAAACACAATCTAGCCAGCTGGAAATGAAACAATATATTGACAAAGCAAATGGAATATTATTTCTAAAGAGTCCCATATTATGCACTACCACTAGCAGAGTAAGGAGTACTGATACATTGATAATGATACATTTGGTTTCTTTTTGGACCAACATTTTATAATGGACAATAAAATTACTATTAATTACTATAAATTGGTTGTGAGTATTTGAGTGTTAAGATATTGATGAAAAACTGTATAATTTTGTCCAGTATACACATTATGCTACCAAACATTCTGTAAGAGTATATTCCACTTCATGATAATTCCATTGCATAGATAAAAACTAGAAACAGAATAGAATGAAATTTGATAACATTAATTACCTATATCAAAAAAATATTTAAAAATTAAAAATATTAACAAACACACAATGGACAATGACTAATGCAAAATAACATCAAGCTCCAGCTGCTTCCAAACATGCAAATTATCAAGCAACTACAAATTATACATGACAACTGTTACCTCCACTTTAAAAGTTAACCGCTTAGCACCTTTGCATAAAATTATTAACTACGATGATAGTACAGAGTACATATGATAAAAATATACACACTCCAATAAGCAGTGAAATAGTTCCAAACAGCATATTTCATAAATAATTGTAACAATGTAGTTGCATATTATAATACTGGCGTCTCTAAAGATTCTATAAAACTGTGTCTGTTATGCAATTTTAAAATGACAGCATGTAAACTGCTAATCTAAAAGGTTTTCAGAATTACATCTGTTAGCTAGAGTTGCATACTGCATGAAAATGAAACTGATTATAATTAGATGATTGAATTTTATTGCTAATTTCCCTTCTGTTGTAAGCAACTGAGCGATTGTGTTTTTTTTTTCTTTTTACAGACATTACTTAAAAAGTAGACAGTACAGTTGATGTAAAAGGAACTATGTGCTAATGTTAAGTTTTTTTTTACATGTGGTAAAAACTGAAAAAAAAAACTTATGTAATTATAAAACAAGCAAGTGAATTTTATATTGAACAACTACATAAAAGTTGAAACAGTTTCAGGGATTTCAACAAACATAACAAAGGGATAAGAAGAGTGCACACTTCTATGTTAAATTCTGATAAGAATGCTGTATACCCACTTGTTTTAGTCCTTAAAGATCATTATCTAAAATTTCATTGTACTATAATTTAATTAATTGGTGCTTCCTAAGATCTGAATTTGACAAAATTTCATATAATCTTCAATTACTGCTGAATGGGATAGAAGTGACCCAGTTAACTGTCATAGAAAATATTCTACACAATTCAATTCAAAATAAAATTTGATCCCAGTACTTCATGTCGTACTAGACAACGAGTGATCACCAACAAGACTACTGTGATTATGGAAATTAGGGGGAAAAAAATGAAACAGTGAAGTAATAGTCTGGTTTATGAAGTTTTGAGTATTAACTCCTCATCTATCGCAGTGAAAGAAGCGAATTGGGTTAGAAGAGTTGACTTATAACAGCAGGTTTGAATTGATTCAAATAATAAACAGAATGAATGATCCAGTTCAAAAAATATAAAGAAAAGAAATAAAGTAAACAACTTATCCGTCAGAAATTTTTGAGTCCCTATAGATCATATAAAATAGCTAAAAATCAATGAAAAATGAGAAAAAACTATCTTTTCTACTTCAGAAATTTCATTTTTTGGTACTGTTTTGTTAACTGGGCACCACCTTAAAATTATGCTTTATTAAAACTTTTAGTCTATTATCTAAATAAGTGTATTATGCAATTATTATTACTAATACTGAATAAGTTATAGAATTAATTCAATACAAATTTAATCAATAATGAATAAATAATGACAAAATGAATTAATAACCCCTTTCTAATTAAAGTACGTAAAATAGAAATCTGAGATTTAGGAAATTTGGGAAAATTTGTTATCACTTTTCAATAAAAAGAGAAGATAGTGTTCTTAATTAAGCTCTAAAAACAACATGATATGAAACCGACTGCAACAAGTGTGGTACATTACTTGAAAAACATGTAGAGAAAAACTATGCATTTCAGTATTTGGCAATTGAACTAAACTGATCTTCAGCACTACTGCAATTTTTATTTATTCATAGACACATAGGTTAATGACTATAAAATGGTACCTAGATAGCTAGAAATTATTATAGAAAGAATATTTGATCTAAATTATAATTACCCTTATGAGGTATTAGCAGCTTCTACAGGAAAATATAAAAACTGGTGATAATAGTATAATTGTGCGGTTGGATAAAGCACTCTTTTCTAAGAAAAAAACTCAATTCAGGATGTGTGTAAATACAGCAAGGTTTTCAACAGGTATATTATGTTAATTTAATGTGAAACAATTCCATGCTTTCTGGTTTAAGTTCCTGAACTATTATTAAGTGTTAAGAAATGCATTGAAGATGGATCACCGATTTATTCTCATTCATAATATACATACCAAGTAGATGAAACTGAGGAGGGAAATTTCCACCACTTAAACTTAAGGCATAATTTTGTTCAACTGTTGTTGAGTAATCATACTTTGACAATAGAAAGGTTGTGATGGTTGGTAAAGTGGCAGAATAAAACAATCTGCACAATTTCTGAACAACATATGAATAGCTATTTCAGTGGACTCATATAGCGATGGGTAATTGGAAAAAAGGTCCGTTTGACTCTAAGGTGGAAGTCATTAGTTGTTTACTGACCGCCTGAAATCAACATGTAATCACAAAAAGTAAGTAAAAGCTAAAGTCTAGCAAATGAAAGAACATACCTGAATTTAAGACTGCAACAATTTATCAATAAACTATCATAAAAAAATGAAATGAACACTAACAAAACTTGTTCCATTCTACATTCAGTTTTTTCTTGTGTTTTATGTGGGTGTACGCTCATGTAAGCAAGAGTTGTAAATGCTTTGTTTCTATTTCTTGTTTATGTAAATATAACAAAGACTGAAACTAGTATGAAATATTTAAATGATATACATTACAGCATACTTACTCTTAATTGTGTTAGTATTTAAAAATTTTTTAAAGTAATTCAGGCTAGTAGATGATGAACTGTTTTGTTGTTTGATGAGCTTTTAGTCGTAGGCTGCAGTTTACGCAGACATGGAGTACTTGATTCTTACTTAGTACAGTCTAGTCTCTTGGATTCTATACAAACATTTTCATCTTATCTTTTCCATTTACTTCAGAAAATTATTTTTCCTTTAAGACCAACCTTATATTCAATTTCTACTGCATTATTATTATTATTATCTTTTACGATCACATAGGATCACCTTAGTCGGCCCATTATCCAAGTCTCTTTGATGGGACTATTTGGGCCTTGTGGTCTTCCCAGTACTTTTTCATACATTCTTATCTTTTTATCCTTTCTAGTGTTGAAAATGATGAGTTCTTGATTTTCTTGTTTACTTTTAATTTATCTGTGATGTCTTCTGGTGTAAGCCCAATTTCCTTCAGATCCTCTCTTATTTCTCTAATCCATTTGCATCATGTCTTAGTGTTTTTCGAGTCAAGATTGTACTGTACTAGCCATTTCAGAAGTCTTGAATCTTGCATTCTCATGATGTGTCTAAAGATTCCTAGTCTCCAGGTCTTAATATTAAGTGTACCAGGTTAATCTTTGAGCTTCAGCTAATTTGTTTCTTCTTATTTGGATCGAGGGTTTATGTTTACTTATTTAGGGTTTTGTTTGTTATTACTTCTCCAGGGTATTTAAATTGGGTTACTATTTTGATTTTATTATTGTTTTTGTTGACTTCTTTTAATCATGTTGGTTTTTGCGGCATAATTTCTCTCTTTTTGAATGATATTTTGAGTCCAATTTTATTTGCAATGTTTTGAAGTTCTAATAAATGTGACTTAGCTTCAACTTCGATATAAACTGTTTAAAGTAAAAAAATCATTTTGATACTCCAACATGATATGGAGGTAGTAGAATTTTTTAAAGGCCCACCATTGTGAATATACTGGACAACACGACTTGAAACTTCATGAGTGTCAAGAGGGAGTCCATATTTTAACATACATAAACTGCGTATTATATAAAAGATGTTGCTGAAGTTCTAAAGGCTTAACGTAGCATATATAAAAGTTGAGTTTTACAACACAACAACAATAAATGGAACCATTTATTGTTGTTTGAATAAGTTCTTTTCAAACTAATTTAGAAAGGAACAAGGTTTGATCTGGTATGTATTATATTTTTTATGATAGTTTATTAAGAAATTATTGCAGCCTAAGGTATTTAATTATGTAAATAGGTTATAATAATATTACATCTCTATGTAAATTTTTATATATATTAAAAATAGAAAGAAACAATGTACACACATTTAATAAAACAGTACCAATTTTTTTTAACTATGCTAACCAACTTATATTCATTATGTACATCTCATCTCTTTGTGTATTTGTGTATATCAATATTTTTAAATGTACTTAAATATCAGCAGTTAAAAAATATTAAAGAGAAAATTAATATTATGTGTCTAGAAAAACTTACGAGCAGCAGAAATAACAACAGTATGTTACAGTAACAACAACAATTTGCAATCATTTGACATATAGCATATAAGATATAATTTTAATATGGCAGTTTTTGTAGTGATAGTGTTTCTTTTTTGTAAATATGTGATGATTCTACTCACTGTTACTACTCTTTGGCACATCTGGTAGCTTTCTTCTTTGTCTAGAATATTCACTTCCTCCACAGTTATTAATACGCTGTAGTCTATTTCCAAGTTCATTTGCTCTCGTTACCTCATTTTCTTCTTGATAGACTGTTTTAATTTTAATTAATGAAATTTTGTACAACTGTGTAAAATATATACATACTTCACATACACTCTCTCACTCATTCAAGCATACACACAGATAAATATTGTAAAAACTCTCATTTACACAAAACAATTATAACTAATCAACTCTAATAACTAACAGGCTGCTAATAATCAGAACAATACAAGAAAAAAAAAGGTAGGTAAAAAGGTAGGTATTAATGAATATACAAGGTAGGCCGCCACATTATGCAGAACATTATACAAGATTTTTTTTCAGATCTTTTCTAAATATATATTTTTTAAATTGTTTAAACTATATCAAAATTTCATTAAATCTACTTAAATCTTTAATAATTAACAGATTTATAAACTACAAATCAGTGATAATTCAAAAAATATTACTGTAATGTACTTTATAAATAGTTCAGATTACGTTTAATAGAATATATTAAAACTATATTTCTTAAAGAGAGAAATGATGGAAAGGAAGGGTGAGGAGGAAACAGATTATAGAGCAGATGAAAGAAAAACTACAAGGAAAGAAGTAATTCTTCAATTAGAAATAAGCCAAATTAGTTTTTGTGATTTTAATATTTGGACATGTTATACACAGGTTTTAATGAGGATAGACTGTGTAAAACATTAAGTAAAAAAAAAATCAGACCCTAAATCTGAGACCAGCTGATTTAGAAGCCACCATGCTGCTAATCACTGGCACCAACCAGTTATACAAAAGAATACAGAAAACACAAACAATTAAACACAGCAAAGAATTCAAAAAACTTTTACACAAAACCAAGACGTAATCATATGTTGGTTAGTCTCAGAAATAGTACCTGTATGTGATGCCGAGTTTTAATAATGATTGACAACAGCAGAGGGCTACAAACTCAAAATTTAATCGTGAATATCCATCCTAATATTACAATTTTTTATACCTATGAATCTAAAAAGGAGATAACCTTGTACAATGCATAAAATAAAAATGTTTTTATTATTATTATCAATTCATATACTTTTATCATTAATCAACACTACAAAATAATGTAGTACAGTACTCACTTTCATAGATATGTTAATTCTTTGACTAATTGTGTCACAAGATAAAAGCTTATCTTTTAATTATACTTTTTGACCACAAGGAAAAAACCCTCTTTTATTAAGCCACACCTTCTCTTGATATACCTTACTTTGCCCATGCTTGGCCATGTGGAAGTTGCGAAGAGGCAGGGAGGCCAAGGCATTTGTGATACGGTTTTGAGCTGGGCCTGTACTGGAGCGCAACGGTGATCACAATGCACCGATTCTAAATTTTGTTCAGTTGCCCATCTCCCCCTGAGGAGGAGGCTTTACAGCCTCAAGATGGATGCATAGCAGCAAGAATGGCACACCATGACTAAGGGAAGGTTCTTGTATAGATTTATACAGGACTTGGGGAGATGGTATGCCTCTCCTTCGTTTTTGAGGGCAATAAGAGCTCAGGTGCTCTCCAACCATGCGAACTTGAACCAATATTTATTTTGGTTCTGCTTGACAGCTGATCAGCTGTGTTTTTACAGGGAGGTCCAGTCGAATGAACATATCACTGACTGCTCTTAGGGGGGCCAGAACTTAGGCCACCCTGGAACTTGAGGTCAAGTGGAAAATTGGCCACTCATAAGTGGCCAATTTTCAATGTGGCGTGAGCTGCATTGTTGGACTGTGTGGGTGTTCCTTGATGCCGTTGCTTTGTTCCACCGGCATCAGTAGTTTATTTAAGGTAAATATTCCTACCTCATTGCTTTGGCAAGCTACCAGAGAGTTATGACTGGCCATCAGCCAATTAAAGCTCCAAGCACTTTAATATTGGTGGACAGGTACTTGCATTCAACGACCTAGGCGTGGCAGCGAAATGCTGTCTTGATGTGATAAATTTAATTTATTGAATGTCATATATATTTTGGCAGTTGATGGCTAGTAAACTTAATATCAGTTTTTTGGCAATATTTGAAGAAGAAAAACCAACAGTTTTAAAACACAGCTCTAAAATTGTAGTAATTAAAAAGTGTCTTGTTGAGATGACAATGAATACTTTCTGAAATAGCCTCTACTACTGCCTGTGATTCTTGCAGCAAGGTTTCATCCTCCTTCATTTCATTATATGCGTTTTCCACACCTTTGGTAACAATTATTGTTTTATTAACAATTAATTATTAATTTGTAGACGCTGTTACATAATTTTCACCAGTCATCATTTTAGTTCTTTCTTTGAGTGGCCATATATGTCAATCAGGTGAGCTACTATTTTTCAATCTTTTACATCCAGTACAAGTACTTCTTGATCAAACAAGGGCATGTGCTGATCTGACTGGTTGTTCTAGCTCCATGAACTGCTCTAACATATAAAACGTAGAATTCCATCTCATGGAAACATTGCTCAAAAGTTTTTTCAGCTTGATTTTCCTGTTGGTTTTGCAATTTTTGTATTGAATTTGGACTTACTTCAAAATGATGCACCACCGGTTTTATTTTCTTAATTATACACGAGACCCCAATAAGTGCAAACCATAGTTTGCAATTAAACTTAATGTATGTGCATAGCACCCTAAATACTTCCATTTTAAAACAACTTTTACAGCTTTCTTACATTCAATGCATTGTCAGATATATACGATAAAATTTTATTTTTAAGTCCCATTCCTTCACAATATGTTGCAGCTCTACGACAAGATTGAACTGGTGCGAGATTGGGAGAAAACGAAACATTCCAGGAGTTTTGATTCCAAAGAGATTAGAATTTACGAAATGACAGGTAACTGCCATAAAACTTTCGCTGTAGATCCATGTCCAGCAGTCTGTAGTAAAAACCACACGACATGTTTATTTTACAAAATTTTATTTTAAGGTCACTGAAACCTTTTTCATATTTAGCTGGTAATAAAGTTTTTGTTACAGTTTTTCTGGTAGGTACGCTGTATGATGGATTTAGTGATTTGACAAACTTTGGAAATCCCTTGTCCTCCACTATTGTAAAGATTGGAAGGAAATCTAAAATGAATACATCAAGTAAATGATAATCAATGATTTTTTTAGCAGATACAAGGAGCACTTATATAACAAAATTGCTCATTTTTTTTTGATTACTGGGACTGCCATATTTTACAATTAATGTAGAACTTGTGGCTGAGGTTTCACGTTCATAGTTAAGTGCAATTTCAGAATTACTGATCAAGCAAATTTTTTAAATGGGTTTTCTATGGGATTATCTTTTACATTTTTTTCTATGACATTATTCACTGGATGTTCAGTACTGAGGTTTCTTAATTCTGTGGTTGGATGCTTCCTTAGTATATTTTCAAATTAGTGGATCACACAATTTATACAACAATGTTGTTTCATATAAGTTGCATGCCACCATTTCATTTTGTGGAGTAAAAAATTTCCAAATATGTCGTTTTTGTTACTAGTTTTCCTGTTCACATTGTATGAGTTCATGAAACAGACTTAGACTACTTGACTCAATGGCAGATTAAATTGTAATAAAATTATACATAAATTTAATGCTACAGTAAAAATGTTATAGAATTAAACTCCTTTAAAAAATTAAAATTATTTTCAGAATAAATATAGCCTTACTGTACTGTTTAAATTACTTTATGAAATTCAATTTTATCACAACCCTGATTTTAAATGTCCAGATTAATTGTAAGAATGAGAAGAAAATGAACTACTCAACCTTGTGCACTGACAATATAATAGAAAAGCACACACTGATAAGAATGCTGGCCTCCGTGGCGCAAGGGTACAGGCGCCTGGTCAGGTATGGCATTTTTTTCATATGCTATAAAGCTCCATTTCATATCACACGCACAAGCTTTAAGCTTATGTGGCGATATGAAGAAAAAAAAACTGAATTCACACTCACATGACACTAATGGGTCAAAGAGAATAAACCAAACTAAAGGAAATTGTTTTATTTATAGTTACATTTAGTATTGTTTATTTTCGCTCAGAAATAATAAAGGATGACTGATAGGAAAGATAAAGATAAAGATGATTATATGATGAATTATAATGTGTGAGTTACAGAAATGGTTATTATTGTTTACAAAACAAAGTAATTAAGAGTCGTCATATGCCAGGCTAAACGTCTAAGCTGTAAGCTAATGCTGAATGCTTGTGATCTTGTAATAATGGTGCTGATTCATAGTAACCTTAGAACTGACCCAATATGCACAAGCATTGCATTGCAAGACAGTTGATACAGTTTCAAGCAGAGTGCGAAATTGTATCAATTGTAGCCCATGTTTTTTTATTCTGTTGGTATTTAGTATCAGATATGAAAAGTATCAGGTACTTTTCAGTATTATATCAACCTGCATCAGATACAGAAAAATCCTGTAATTACCCATCTCTACTGCTACGTGAATAAGAAAGTTAGAAGATAGTACCCCGTAATCCTAAGTAATATATGTTTCAACATGAAAAATATCAAAGAATTTTCCCCTCCTGGAATAAGTGTTGTTTCAGCAGAATAGGTTATTTCTCAGATATATTATTAAAAAGATAAAAATTACAAAACCTAAAAAAAAATTTAAATAGAAATTAAAAAATAATTTATGTTAACTTAAAATTTTTGTTCATAACCTTTGTTCTTTCCCTTACTTAATGAAGTAAATACTAAAAAAAATTAATTATTCTAGATGTTATTTTATGCAATTAATAACACAATTAAAATTACATTTTTAAGCTTTGGATGGCCTGAAATCAGTCATATTTTTAGAGGTTATATAACTGCTGTAAAGACGACAGGATTGAATGTAAGGAAACAATACAAACTTTAAATTAAAGAAGTGGAAACAACAGGGAAACAAACGTGTAAAAACAGGATGAAAAATATAAAGTTACTTTTCCTTACAGGAAGTGAAAAATCAATTTTTAATATCACTTATTTAACATGGTCACTTGATTTTAGATTAATTCAAATAACACCCTGTTAGCCACAGCTTTGAAGATTACTACTATGTTCACTTGCATACACTCAAAAGACTGACAAATATACTCACTATTTTCTAAAATAAAGGCATACATACATGCAAAAGAATGAATTAACCATTTATCTTGGAGATTTGCAAGTTCTGTTTCAGTGTAGAAATTAAAAAAATTAGAATTTTTTCTTAAACCAAAAGTAAAAAAAAAGAAAATGTAGCGACCAGCCAAACAAGTCTAACTTAAAATAAGTTGTTACTAATAAATTGCAAATTAAAAAATAAAACTATCAAACTACATCATTATTCACAACTATGATTAATTAAAACCAATAACATGTAAGAAAAAGCAAATCATCTTTAAAAAAAGAGTGGTATTGTTGCCAACTGCAACAATTGTTATAGAAGAAAATTACATAAAATAAAATGCATACCAAATAACTAATAAAAAAGTGAAATAGTGAAATTCATATAAAAATAAAGATAATTACATGAAAACAGATATTTATGAAGAAACATTTTTTTTGGAAGAAGTTACTTTCCAGGTCAGACTAACTACTACACATTGTAAAAGAAAAATACTGTTTCGAAGATAAGTTGTTAAATAATTTTCATCAATTTATATAGAAAGAAAAATAATGAGTATTTAGCCAACACTATTGTTTTATAGAAAATTATGAGGTTCAGATGAAAACAGTTACATAATTCTTAAGAAACCACAAACCCAAATTCAAATGAAAATATACATATGCTAATGATTTAACTTTACTTGGATTTAGTTAATATATATTATAGGTGTCATTAGTCATTAGGATAAAATTAATAGTAACACATTAAGAGTAAATATTGAGCACCTTAAATTTAAATGACTTGAACTGCCAATTATCAAGAAATTTGTAGTACATATATTTAAATATTGTAAACAAATATTTGAAGTTCAGTTTTATCAATTTCATTTAGTTGATGTGTTTAAAATTAAAAACGAATACCTCAATGTGACAACTCATGAACCTTTCAATTAAGAGTAATGAGTAAAAAAAAAAAATGACATTAAGTGTGAGGGATCGACACAATTTCCTCATAAAGTAAATTGTTTTATTTTTCTTACTAAATATTTCATAACAAAATTCAGCTGAACAAAAGTTACAGATCGTTTTCTATCTATCAGTACATATCATATAAATCTTGTTCACAAATATCCCTAGTCATTTATTGATTGCGCTTGAGAGAATCTGAAATCAAAATAAAAATTGAAACCAGCAAAAGAATTTGATACTAATTAAAACTATCAATCTTTGTTTTTATTTCATAAAAATTAATTGGGTAGTTTCTGGAGTATAAGCACAAACACATTTTGCAAACAGACAGGCAGACATATACGGATTTTTTAAATTCATGATTCTAAAGACCTACCTAAGTTCTAATACATCAACAAAATACTTTTTTTGAAAATACAAAACTTTTCAAAGCAGGTGCATAAGGTGCTCTTAGAGCACAACCCGATTAGCGCCAAAAAAATTGTACAGGTACAAAGGAAATTAAAAAAAAAACACATGTTCATAAATGCTAAATGACAATCTAGGCCAATATTTGTTTTTTTAATCTTACTACTGTATACTACACAGTATATAAAAATGTACAATTTTATGTTCACACTTATAGTTACTACATTTGTACTACTTACAATGTTTTTTCTTTGGTAATTCAGGAAGTCTTCGTCTTCTGCGTTCACTCAATACACTTCCACTCGACACAGAAGGCCTCTCAGACCCTTGACTATGATCAGTACTGAAATAATCTTCATCTTCAGCAGATGTACTCGCATTTTGACAATAATAATGTCGATTACTGTGATTATTATTATTATTATGATGGTGATGATGGTGATGATGATGGTAATGATGATTTCCCCTGTTAACGTAAATTATATCACCACTTATTAATTTATTGTAATCATATTTACAGTATTTTTATGCTTTGTTTTTATGAATATGATTTGGTGATTAAACCACCAATTAATGGTGATTTATTAGTTTTAATTAATTAAAACATAATAAAATTATAATCTAAAAACATATCTTACCTTAATTTTGAGATCCCGCAAAAGTACTTTAATGGTAAAATTAAGATAAAATATGCCGTCTCAAATTATTTTATAATTTAAAATATAATTTAATAGTACAGAGGAATAATATGAATCTTAAAAAGATTAATTTCAGTAAAAAAAAGGTCTGCCCTGGATAATCTGATATTCTTTGGTTCGACACCTCCAGTAATCTGACATTTTTCACCACTATTTTTTTTTTTCATTTTACTTCTGACTTTTATGCATGCCATCACAACTGACAAAACAGAGTGAGGCCACGGCCAAGTGGTAAATAAAATATTTTAAGTGAGTAGGCTGTAGTTGTGTAATACTGTAATAAATTACAGTACAGTACTTCTGATTATCGCTGATGTCATTAGCTGTGTCTGCAGTTAAACGTGTAATGCCACCAGCTGGTGACTTGTACAGTACCAGGGTCTACAGATGGCATTAAACTTCTTACAGTGTCTTTCTACACATCTCAGTATCACATGATCGTGTGCTGTGTTTAATTGTCATACTTCAATTCACTATACAGAATTGGACATGCAACTATTTAGAACTTGCAAAAAAATCAGGTGAAAACAAAAAAAATTTGTAAAAGATAATGTCATTGGTAAAAGTGATCAGAAAACAATAAAATCTGGCAGGTTCCCATTAATGGAAGATGCAGTTTGTGCTTAGTTTATCCAGAAACATTAACATACTCCTCTTTCTGGTGAAATCATCAAAGAAAAAGCTAAGCTTTTCTATAAAGAAATGATGAAGAAAGATTTCTGTGCAAGTGATGGGTGTCACTTTCAAGACTTTCAGTGGCGGGTATCGACAAATTCAAGAAGCACTGGAATCCATTTACTAACCACCACAGGTGAGAACTTTCTTGTGATTTTACTGCTGTCGAACCATATATAGAAAAATCTATAAAGAGAGTCCAAGAGTTGGGTCTTTTGGTCCTGACCAGGTTTATAATGCCGATGAAAGAGGGTTATTTTGGAGGCTGCTAACAAAAAACCATTTGTTAATTGTGCTGAAAAATATCAAAAAACAGAATTTTGTTTATGCCTTGTTTAAACACAAGTGGTACCAAGTACAAAAATCCTAGGGCTATTAAAAACGTAAGACTTCCTATAAAATACAAAAATCAAAAATCAATAGCGTGGATGATAAGGGAAGTATTTTTTAAATGGTTTAATGAGCAATTTGTGTCATCAGTAAAAAAATTCCTTAAACAAAGACAGTTACCAGAAAAAACATTGTTATTTTTAGACAACTGTACAGGGCACCCAGATGAGAAAGACTTAAAAAGTAAGGATGGGTTTATATGTGCCTTATTTCTTCCTACAAATGTTATAGCTATCAATCAGCCGATGGATCAAATGTAATCCAGATGGTTAAAACAAGAGTCTATTGTATAGTGTAATGAGTAAATTGGAAAATACACCTATTTTAAAATCTTTAAGAGAAATAAATCTTAAAGACATTGTGTTTGATCTCTGGTACATGGTGTAATTTTTGTTACATTATTGTATTATTATGCTGAAAATTGTATATTAATCTATTATATGTGCTGCTATCTGTTGCTGTTTTCATAAAACGTATCTCCCTCAAACACTGACAAATGGTTTATCAAAATGAAATTTTATTTGTATTTATATATATAATTTTTCCAATATATTTCATTTTTTGTTATATTTATTAATCTCTAATATTTCTAAATTTGTATTAATGTCAAAAATAGAATGTTTATTGCTTATTAGATCAAATGCTATATTTTTGTAATTTCTATAATTTATAATTTTATTAATTATTATTATTTTTTTTTACTATTAATTTCTATAATGTTCAAGAAATCTAGTTTAAAAATCTATTTGTTTTTCCTACATAAATATAATCAGAATCATTATATCTCATTTTATACATTTTGTAACAATTGTTTCTTTTATTGTTATTTTTGTTTTTTTAAATATTTTTTATGTTATTAGGTTTGTACACTTGTTTAAATATTTCTTTACTGTAAAAATTTTTAGTAATGTTTTCAATGATGTTATTAGTGTATCTTTTATGTGTCTGCTTTAACTTTTAGGTAGATTTCATAAGGAAGCGTATTGGATGGGTACAATTGTAACCCTATTGTAATGGGTACCATGATTCAACTTCCAGAAAATGTTGACATATCTTTGCGTTTAACATCCCCCAGATCCCAAACCACCGTCAGCTCAAAAGTTTATATATATATTTCACTTTCTTGTGAGCACAATAACTGCTGTAATTTTGCGCCAATCACTTTCAAATTGTTCCTTAAAAATAATTCATCCCAAGATCTCAGTCGAATTCATTAATGGCCAAAATCTGACCATGGAGGTGGAAATGGAGGGGGCCTTTTTCGAAAAAACAAAACATCGCTATAACTTTCTTATTAAGTAAAATTAAATTCATTTAGAGTTCCTACTATTTGGATAAGAGCTTAAAACCTATGTAAGTAAATTTTTTTTTATATCCCAACCTCTGGCTCAAAGGGTAGAAAAAATAGGGTTTTGAAGACAAAAAAAAATCATATCTCCCTTAATAGGCATAGTATCGAATTATTTTAAATGGTCATTAGTCCTCTATACATTACCTAAAACATTTTTTGATATGACCAACCTTTACGGCAAGGGATGATCAAAATGTTGCTGGAATTGTAAGAAGATGGGGCTTGTCATATGCTAAACCATTGCCATATTGAGTAAATTTGAAGTTTTTCTTAACTTACAAATCTTTTTTATCCTCTACTTAGCACCATGAAATCAGCACATGTGAATATTAGCACATGTGATATTGCAGAAATGTGATATTAGCACATGTGAAAAAAGTTTCACATGTAACCATTGTCATATTGAGTAAATTTAAAGTTTTTCTTAACTTAGAAATCTTTTTTATCCTCTACTTAGCACCATGAAATCTACCTCCACCTTCTGGTGTGCTGAAAGGGATTTTTTTGTCTTATTATATGTATAGTGGTTGCAAGGTAGTTGTTATTTTGTTATTGTGTTTTGATAATTGTTTTTTTATAAATATTATTAATTGAAGCAGTATCATATCTATTTTCAACTGTTATATGTTTTAAGATATTTATTTTATTATTTTCTTTATTATTATTTTCGTATTTGATTGCTCTATTAAAGATATTTATATAAGTGCTAAGTTCATGAGACCAAGGGTGATTTGATTTTTTATGGGTTGTTTTATTATTAGATTATTTTTTTAATATACTGATGTTTCAATTTGGTTGTCCTTTGTTTATTTCAATATTACGTCTAAATAATTTAATATTCTATTATTATCTATTTCAAATGTGAATTTTAGATTTTTATTAATAAGAATTTAATTTTTTTAATATTATTAGATGTTCATGGTTTATTATTGGGTTGTATATAAATAGAATATCATTAACATATCTTGTCAATATTAAAACTTCATATGTATGAGTAATGCCATGTACTAATTTACTCTTAAAATCCTGTAAATACATTTCTGATATGATTGCTGATAGTGCAAATTCCACATATAAAGTACTTTTATGCGCTTAATATTTGTTATTAAATTCAAAATGGTTTTGTTGGCATATATTTCTTATAATAGTAATGATAACTTCAATAAATTTTGGTTCCTTATTTGGTTATTTTCTTGGTTACTTTTTAATTTAGGATACATGTTAGTTATGTCATCTAACCATTCTATTGTCTTTATTTCCATTTTAACTTCTTAATTTATTTATTAATTTGTAACCATTTTTTAAATGAAATATATTAGGTAAATTTAATTTTTCATAAGAATTTTATTTATTATTTTGGTTATAATATAACAGGGGATAGATTTAAAACTGATCAAAGTTTACATTGGAATGTTTAATTTATGAATTTTTGGTAGTCCAGTTAACTTGGGGACAATCACTTCAAAAGGATGTAATCTAGAGTGGTATTTTAAATTATTATTATAATTAACAAGAAATAAAAAAACTTTGCTGATAAAAATTTCTCTTTAATATAGCATAATTATTAACAATGGAGGCTCGCATATAGGCACAGTGGAACTGCACACACTCTATTTACATTTGATATTATCAATAACATTTAATATAACGAGTCCTTTTTTCTTTAATTTTTTCTTTATACTTGTACAATATATAAATAATCCTTAAGCTTAATGTCAGTAGCCATCCCCCAGTTTATGAAAAAGACACAAAAATCTTTGTATGGAACTGTATGCTTCACAGTTCCAATGGTGTGGTGTTTGGCTGTTGTGCACATAGGAAGTTGCACGCAAGGCTGCAAGGGAGAGAAGGCACTGTCACTCCTGCAATGCTAACTCTGGCATGCTGGTGGAAAATAGTTTTTTTTTTACTCCACGACTGTATGGAACATTCCTTGTTTGTTCCCTTTTCTAGTTTAGTTGGTGGAAGGAATATGAAAGTGGTTTAGTTGTTTTTTCAGTAGCGATCAGAAGATTGTGGAAAGCAAGGAGTCTTTGATTGCCAAATCTGTCCAAAAACATGCTGGAAGGGTGAAAGAGAAGGTAATTAGTAAAAACTAATTATGTACTTGTGTCTGTGTACATAGAAATTGAAATCAAGCACCCTTAGACTATAGTGATTTTAAGTGGAAATTTTATTAAGTTATTATCTAATAATACTAAAAAATATTAACTGTATTGACATTTTATTATTTATTCGGTTAAACTGAATACGGTTTTTAAGCACATTGTGCTTAAAAACTGTGTACCATATTCTTGAATGTGATAAAGTGTAGAATTAGATTATTATCCTGCATCCGGCTATTCTATTTGATTCATTTTTTCTCAGTTTTTTTATTTTACAGAAAACTTTAACCATGGCCTTGAAAAGGCCCAGAAAAAAATTTCTGGAACAGCACCCCTACTAATTTTAGCTACAAGCCGCCACCGATTACTAATATAGATAATTAAACAGCGTGCGAGTGAAAATTTTGTATATAGCATAACTTTCTTTTTCAAACTTTTTAAATTTATTTATTTATACATTTATTAAAATTAAAATATATATATATATATTTTACACTGCCACAGAAATAAATTAATAACATTTACTACTGTAATTGATCCATTCTATATCGTAACAGATCTTAAAACGCTATTTTCAACACAAATAAATCAATACTGAAAATACTATCAATTATTGATTTTGAATAATTTGCATGATTTTTTGTGCCCTTTTATTTACAAGTAAACAAGCAAACATATATACATATTTATATAGCCTATGACACTTCCAGTAATGTAAGGATTCCAATGTGTGGTCATACATCTAAATTGGTTCAGCAGTTTAACTGCTACAATGGAACAAACATACATACATATACCCTTAATACATTACACCTTTTTTTGGGTAGTCATGTAAAAATTGGTCTGAATTTTTTTATTAAACTTTTTGTTACTTTTAGAAATTTGTTAGTCGAGTCATTAATTTCCTCAAATTTATTTTCAACTATATATTGCTCATTAAGTTATTGTTTTCAACTGTCAATATAAACGGTGTATTTGTTTAATCTGATTTTACTATTAAAAGATTGTTTGTATTTAATTTTTCTCTTAATTGATAAATTTTGTATTTTTAATTTTTTGGTAATTCTAGCTGATAATAGTATGTAATTGTTGCTTATCTATAGGATTCTTTGTTGGAATTTATTTCAGAATCTGCATGTCTGACCGGGATGACTTATGTTATTGAATTATTACTTATGTTATTAGTTTATGTGTGTCAATAAATTAAACTTCTGACACACTCTACATTCAACAATGAGTTTACAGAGAGGAGTGTAAACAAAAAAAAAATATATATATATAAATTAATTTGCTAAAAAATTATTGGAAATCAATGTAGCAAGTTTAACTTGACTAATTGCTTTAGATTAGTTATGTATTCTCTCATCAAAATAATGAAAAAGCTCACATAAACATAGGTCTGTAAACACTTCATTAGCAAGTTTCAGCTAGCAAAAGATTTCGTCCAGAATTCAGCTCCCCCAGTGAAATGAAGTCATACTGAGGACGAAATTAATGGTTTCCCATGGATTTTGACCTGAAAAATTGAATAATCTATCTCCACTAGTTTTCATGAAATCCAAAGTAAAACTGAAAAATGTGTTTTCTAAAAACTGTTTTTTTAGGTTTGTATTACAATAACTTTGTTAAATGACTAATAATTACAAAAAAAATATTAACAAAACTTGTAGAGAATTTAATTCTAAAAATAGTGATGTAAATAAGTCCAATAAAAATCAAATAAACATTTTAAAAAATGAAATTTTACTGTAGAAAAAATTGAACAAAAAATAAATGAAATGACTTGCACAAAAAAATTATTGTATTTAATTTTGTTTTATTTTATTTATTTTAATTTAATTTTCATATTTTACAGATACTGTTTAAATTATCTCCTTGACAGTTTATGCAAAATCAAGTGCAACATATAACATCAAAGGAAGCTTTTCTAATAGTGTCACAATTGTTCTTAAGATGTTCAAAAGCATTTAAAATTCTATCCAATAATTATTCTTTGGAATAACTTTTTCTAGGTAAACAAGTTCCTTTAAATGACCTCAAAGATAGTTCAAGAGATTTAAATTTGGGGACCTAGGAGTTCTCACCAGGGGAGCTGAATTGCAGGCAAAATCTTTCGCTAGCAATGACTTCCTAATGAAGCGTTTCCAAACCTGTTTACATGAACTTTTTTCACTATTTCATTATTCCAATGAGAGGAATACACCTGAGAAGTACACTGGTTTCCTTGAGGGACACCACGAGGTAAATATATATATAAATAATTTATTATTACAATCTGATATATAAACCACCAAAACACAGTAATTAGATAAGTTACCATATTGATTTCCAATAATTTTACATAATATATATATATTAATATTTTTATACCATTCTCCGCAAACTCATTGCTGAATGTAGGGCAAGTCAGAAGGTTAATTTAATAAATTAAGTTAAACTTGTAGTTGTTTTAAGATTGATATCTTAAAACTGAACCACATAAACTATTTATTATTAACAAGGCAAAGGGATTCTTCAGCAAAGTAAGAAATTTTTTTAATTAGAAACTGCCTTAACCTGATTAAAAATCTTTATCGTCAATAATAAAAAGATCATATAGTAATTTCTACATGAACTTTGGCCCTACATTGGCTTACATTCAAATAATGTTGTTTTATGAACTTTTACTACATATTATAATTATGAATGTCAAAATTTCTAAAAACCTGTTGGTCTACAACTGAAAATGGCTTCATGAATAATTAGTAAAGGAGCAGTCATTAATCATACACCTTAAAAAATACTCCCTATAGATTTCATACTTTTTTATGTCATACATCATCTAATCATTTTCATATTTAGCCTAAAAAATTCTTTATAAATTTTGTTTAAATTATGAGCCAGTATGTTGTTAAATATTTTCGTTGTATATCACATTATCAATCTATGACAAACTGCTCTCATCAATATATCCTCATTGTACAACAACATACTATATTCATTTTATACAGCAAATTTTTATTTTAGTCTCAAATAATAAATTAAAAATTTTTAAATATGTTTTGAAATAGGTTATTAAAAAAGTTATATTTATGAAATTTGGTTCAGTTTGTCATTTCATAAGTTTAAAACATGATTAATTTTTGAATCTCTAAAAACTGTGGATTTTCTTTTCAATCAATCTGTAAAAACTGGATTACAGAAAAAAATATTGCATCATTAATTCAAGAACTGATGACTGTTTTATAATAAAATAAAAAAGCACTCTATTTTAATTCTGAATTATCTGCTAGCCAACAGGGAATAATAATAGTTCATTATTTTATCTAATAATTATTATCAAAAAACAAAAATGCAAATAAATATAAATTACCTTACCTTATTTGAGATAATGTAGTATCACTATTATTGCAACATTTATTATTATTGTTAGAAGACAAAATTGTTGATGTGTTTTTGATCATAACATCATCATCTGATACTGTAGAAGATATACTGTTTGGTTGTGACTGTAAACTACTAGGTCCGCTACCATTATTGAAAGACTTTTCAACACCTTCATCTTCATTGTCAAAGTCTTCATTATTTTGAACCACTAAATTACCAGAAGCAGATGACAGTATATTACAATGATCATCGCTGATATCATCTTTTGGTGAATCATCATCCAGAACAACATCATGTACCAACCTATAAAACAATTCCAGTTTTTATTTTAGGCTATTAAACTGTTTGCGCATTTTATACATTACCAAAACTTGTAATATATATTACTGAAACAGCTCTTGTGTTTTTAGTTTCAGTTTATAAACTGAAAAATATGTATGTTGAGTACTGCTTACCTTTCTTAGCTTTATTTTTTTATCACTTGTTGATGCATTTCAGAACCAACCATTGTACTGGAACTTTTAAATTTCTGTTAATCTTTATATAACATTTAATCAACGCCCCTCACTATATTTGATGTTGACATCATGCCTTTTCATCATGCTTTTTTCTTCTTATTTATTTGATATTAATGGTTATACTTATCTTTTAATTTTATTTATCTATTTCCTGTTTTCAATAAATTTAACATTCTTGAAAAGGACTTTTTTTAAAAAAAGAACATACCGCAATGAAAATGCAAGAATCAAAGAAATTAATTCATAAATGTGTTGAAGGAAGGAGAATAAACATTTTAGAAAAACTAGAAGTCTTTAAATTAAAAAGTAACAATAAAACAATCATAAATGAACAGACCAACAATGAAGCCTATGTCCTTTTCAAGCACCTCAATTTATTGAAAACAGGAAAACAGTAAAATTAAAAGATAAATATAACCATTAATATAAAATAAACAAGAAGAAGGCCAGATAAGGCATGACATCAAATATAGGGAGGGGGGTATTGACTAAACGCTATATAAAGATAACAGAAATTTAAAAGTATCAGAACAATAAGTTTTGACAATGGAGTGGTTCCAAAATGTATCCAAGTGATAGAAAGAAAGAAGCTAAGAAAGGTAAGCAGTACTCAACATAGAAACTACAGTGACCTTAGCAGAAAAAATAATAGTTATTATTATCTTAACAACAATAAAAAATATATATTTATACCACTATGCTTAATTTACATAAACTGAAACAGAAAAAGAGTTAAATTACGAAATAGTCTATTTCATGGCTTTTATGATCTGCATATTGAAGAAACAATAAACAAATCGCAAAGGAACAATCCAAAAAGTAAAAAATAAAATTTTTGGGATATACTGATATCATTATTGTTTTTTTTTACACGCAGAGTAAGAGAAATTTATTATATTATTTACTGAGAGGAAAGAGAAAATTTTTAAAATAGTAAGTAGAACTTACATAACTAATCATATTAATGAAACTTTTTCTTAAAAAAAAAAAAATATATAT
Source organism: Lycorma delicatula (assembly GCF_047948215.1). Lineage (NCBI taxonomy): Eukaryota > Metazoa > Arthropoda > Insecta > Hemiptera > Fulgoridae > Lycorma > Lycorma delicatula. The sequence continues at coordinate 52,900,463 of NC_134462.1, read as the reverse complement.
ATATTTAGAGCTTTTATCAGTTATTTCCTCAGTGGAGTATTTGGTAAAACCATAGCCAACAGCGCCTATCTTAAAAACATCAAGAAACCCTTTCAGTCTGTAATTAATCAATGTTATTTTTTGTTCATTTAATATATTGTTTTATCATTAAGTTTGTAAATTTCATATAATCCAAATGTTTAAGATCTTGGATTTTATATGCTTTATGTAAATGTCCAAATTGTGGTTAATAATTTTTTATGTGCATCCTCTTTCTAAGAAGTATTTGGAAAATTTGTTTCTCCTGTTGTGTGTATTGCCAATATATGCTTTTTGTATCTTGTATATGGGTAAATATGTGTCAAAAGAACTGTAATTGTACAGATAAGAAACTTAAAACCTTACCACTACAGGCTCAACACAGATGTGACATGTACATTTTATGAATGGAGTGAAAAATTAAAACATAAATTAAATTAAATGCTGTGTTTACATTATCAAACGTTTATATACGTTTACAAAAGTTTACCATATTTTTACAAAAGAAATTCTGTGCAACGTTGCATTTTTGGACTCAAGTGATCATATTAGGAGTTTAGCTGATGAATACACTGTGTGCTGACAATTTCTTGTTGAATGTTCACTTTCAGTTCATGGATAATACAAGAATTTTATCCATAAACTCTATAGTTCAAATAGTCCCAAAGGAATAGAGAATACTAGGGAAACTTAGAGAATGCTTAAGCCATCGTTCTCTACTGAATTTCTTCTGTAGAAGTTGCATGAACACGGGCTAGTGAATCGTTTTAAGTTATGACATGTTGCTCTATCTTGTTGGAAAAAGCTGTACTCTTTTTCACAAAATGTTAACTGAGCATAGAATACTTCAAATATTATACAGAACAGTCCATACAAAAAATACTGGTGGCTGCACTTACAATTATCAAAAGCAGCACACTGTACACTGATTTTCTCATCGTGAAGTGATGCTCAAATATCTGGTGGCAATTTTCAGTCATCCAATACCTGGTGTTATAATAATTAACATGTAAAGATAAATGAAACTATGCCTTGTCTGACATGAAATACAGCACCGTGTCTATCAAACCATTAAAATGTTTTTGAGAAGCCAGTCTCAGTAACTAGGGTGTTTCATTTTGCCTGTTTCTTTAAATTTTGCACAGTTGTTAATGATAAGATTTCAAATTGAAATTTTGGAGAATTGTTTGGTAAGATGAGTATTTTACACCACTTTGTTGTCATAACTTATGTAACAAATATTTTCAGATTGGCAGAAATTTTTGTTTTAATATCAGCTATGCTCTCTTGAGTTTTAGCAGAAGGTTATCTATTTCTTTTACATTTGAAACCAACCCTGTTGTTCACCAATTTTTAACCAAATCGTATAAGCTACCATAGCAAATTTAAAAAAAAAAATTTTTAGAAATTTTTCTGCAAATATGTGATTCATTCCTTGAAAGAATCCAGAATGCACATAAGATTCCTTTATGGCAATCTTTTCCTCGATCAAATAAGGCATTTTAAAAAACAACTGTGAGTAATGAAACTATTCTTCACTGAAGTATGAACAGTTTAGAACTGATAATAATAAATGACAGTAGTATTAATCACAACCAATAGTGGTACTATTGTAGTAGCATTAAAGGTGACCTCAAATAATCACAGTTCAAGCCAGCTTGGTTTAGTTTTTATAATTGTATATACAATGGTGTAATTGTATTTTAAGTATAAACTATTATCAATTTTTGTGTTATAACAAATAAAGTAGTAGAAAAAATTATTAATCTATATGATAAAATTTATGATAATAATATGATAATAAAAATAATAGAGAGGAATTAAGAGGCACATACAAAATTAAATGCAACATATGTAACAATATTTATATAAGTAAAACCAATAGATCATAGAAGAGCAAGTATGTTCCTTCTGGCTTAAACTTGACCTTTAACCCCACAAAAAATTAATAACCATGATTTCATTTACCAAAGGTCATGTGACATCAGGTATTACTGTTAGATGTTACTTCAGAGTATGAATAAGGATGATACGTATGCTTGTAAGTGAAGTGTAGTCTAATACAGTCTCAGGTTGACCATTTCTGAGATGTGTGGTTAATTGAAACCCACCACCAAAGAACAGCGGTACCCACAATCTAGTATTCAAATCCGTATAAAAGTAACTGTCTTTACTAGGATTTGAACATTGGAACTCTCAACTTCGAAATCAGCTGATTTTGGGAAGCCGCATTCACTACTAGACCTACCTGGTGGGTATGTGACATCACAACTAACCTAATCTAACCATCAAAAGTATCTCGTGAGCCACAACGCCTCACTAATATGTCATAGGCACCGCAGTAAAAGCAAAAAATCGAAACTACTCACTTTATAGAGAGTGGTAAATTGCAACGAATATACGATACCTTTCATCAACTGGAATTCCGGCCGATGCGACCTATATACAATTATCCGCGGCGACCAAAGGGACTTATTTTTGTCACGGTATTGCACCATTTGCTGCGATAAAAGCGAAATATCGAAAAGAAGTGCTTTATCGCCGACTCCTAAATTCTAAAATATCTGTGAGTTTTTTGCGCAGAGGACTGGTATTTCGATTTTAAGAGGTTGATCTATACATGTATGCACACGAATTGATACTAATCGATTAATACCGTACTATATATTTTTTGTTCCAGCTAATAGCAGTAGTTTATCAGTAGAATATAATGATGTTGAACTTTTGTAACACGTCGTCACATAACTAGGTCACGTCCCCGTGTTATGTGGGACGAATGCCTATGATATTTGTAGAGAGGTTAAGATTACATATATCAGATCAAATAAAGTACTTAATGAAATAGAAACTAAATATGTTAATTTGTTTACAATGTGGATACAACAACGACTACATCACCTGGACTTGTTTATATAGTCGACTATGAAAATGTATACGATGTATATTGTACTGTTGGTTTTGATGAATGGTTGCAAAAGAGAAGACCATAACAGTTCTGTGGTCGATTACCTGGTCACGTTTGGCTAATAAAATTAAAGACCAAAAACTTATTAGAGGTCATAATGCTGTTTTAAGAAACGCATAAGTTGCCGATAAATGGCGAACTGATAAACAAGACCCGACAATTAATGAAGACATCTAATTGTGGTGAACAGGATTTTTCAAACTACAAAACCCATTCTATAATATGGAGAAAGTTGAGGTAATATTGGCATTATGCTCTAGTAAAACAAAATCTTTTAGATATTGCCAAGAGAACGTTTGGGATGTGGTCCGTTCACTCAGACCAGTCGTTTTACCACGACCGAAATAATCCTTATATCGAACAAATATTGCACTCACAAGAACGAAAGAAGAAAACAATCACTATGTCCGATGAAATTCGACGCTGAAAGTTTAATATCAGCTCGTGCTTTTACCGATCGAAATAATTTCTTAATCGAAATCCACATTGATTCTAATGAAAAGTGGGATGACAGTTTAAACGCCGAACGTGATAAAATCAGTCTATACTCGGTTCTTTTCCACGAAATAGGACACGCATTAGGTCTCGAGCATTCAAACGAAAATAAATCTATCAAGTACCCGTATTACTCTACAAAACTGGAATTGGATAACGATGACATTGTAGCTATACAAAGCCTATTTGGAATGGCTGCTGCTTCGAGGAATATAGCGTTTACACCTGTGATCGGAAAGGATGCCGAAGACAACTCCGGTTTTGAATCTTTAACTAAAATACAATTCGTAATCATACATCAAGTTCTTTTCGGTGTCAATGAAAACCTAATATGGATCTTGCAACTAAACATGAATTTCGACAATAAAGAAAAAGCGTACGTATTGAGCGATTGGCTGGCGTTTTTACCTAAGAAATATAAAATAATAAACGGCGTCTACCAGCGACCATCAATTGTGTTGATTGTGTTGATATTATCGATAACATTTAATGTAATGAGTACTTTTTTCTTTAATTCTTTCTTTATACTTGTACAATATATAATCCTTAAGCTTAATGTCAGTATCAACCTCCAGTTTATGAAAATAATACAAAAATCTTTGTATGGAACTTTGCACTTCACAGTTTCAGCGGCGTCGTGTTTGGCTGTTGTGCCCATGCGCACATAGGAAGCTGTACGCAAGGGAGAGAGGGCACTGTCGCTCCCGCAGTGCCGACCCTGGCGTGCGGGTAGAAGATTTTTTTTTTTTACTCCGCGTGTGTATGGAACGATCCTATTTTGTTCCCTTTTCTAGTTTAGTCGGTGGAAGGCTTATGAAAGTGGTTTAGTTGTTTTTTTAGTATCGATCAGAAAATGGTGGAGCAGCACCCTCACTAACTTTAGTTATGAGCTGCCACTGAGTGTAACATTCTGATTTTTCATGATTGTCACATAAATAGGAATAAAATATCCTTTAAATATCTTGGTAATATTTAGATTACTTCCTGAATATCTTGTATATCCCGGGATATATACAGCAGAGGTTTTGGATATCCTAGGGATGTCATGTGCTTTGTGAATATAACATGATGTGAGATGAGGTAAGATTATGACATTTTAAGCAAAGTTTAAGTGATATTCACCTACTAGGTGAAGGTAAAAGCTCAAAACATGCATGAGTAACATGGAAATAGAAGCCTGTGCAATCAGTTATTTTAAATATTACTTGTTATCACACGTATGCGAGTTATATAAAAGCAGTCAATTTGAGATAATTTTGTTCCTGTCTGCATGTCAATTCACACATAACATACTTCCTCTTCAGTTTTCACACTCACTAATCCAAGCTATTTACTCATAATTACTTTATCTGAAAGTAATGATACATTTTATAAAGCCAATCCACTGTTAAAAATGAAGGTATCAGTTGTAAAACTAAAAGTCTCCTGCATTTCTATGGACTTTGCTTGTTAATGTAAAATACATATGGCTTGATAAAGAAGGCAATAAGAAATTAATCCTGTATCTTTCTTTTCATAACTATAATCATTATAGTTATGAAGATAATTATTACAGGTAAGATCTAATCTTTCCTATGTTAAAAAATCTCAAAATTATCTCCACAAAAAAGTAATTTTATAAACCATGTGATCTCACTGTCCAAAATTCTGTAATACTGTAATTTTTTAATACTATTTAAAACTAATGCCATTAATCTGTTATTCCTCTACAAGCCTCTGTACATTACAGCCCTCCTTTACAAAAAATAGATTATAACTGTTACCATGACTGCCTTTACCTCTGAAAACTATCCCTGTGGGCTACAATGATTATTTCTTAATATATTTTATGCAAAATAACATTCACTTAACCCTAGTATGAAATAATTAAGACTACTACAATTTTATTTCAAAAATATCCTCGTATATTCTACTGAGAACCAATACTGCATACACCCTTCACCTTCAGTGCTCAGTGATACAAAGCAGCTGCACTGAAGGTGCTAACATATCAGAGTGGTATCTATTTAGAGCCAGACTAAGGAATGATTCCTGAAAGAGGACAGCAGCTCTTTCAGTAGCTGTTAAGGATGTAGAGTAGATCTGGAAGACTTAAACGGCCATATCAACATCACTCAATCTTCTGAGTATTGCACAGCTGAAAGGAATGGAAAACTACAGCTGTTTTTTATTTTGTCAAGAAAATGTAGCTTTCTGCATGTTCATGTAACAAAGATGGAGGCGCCTTCCTTGGTAAAATATTCTGGAGGTGAACTAGTCCCCCATTCGGATCTCCAGGTGAAGACTGCTAAGGAAGGGGTCACCAGAAAATGAAAAAATACCATTCTACAAGTTAGAGCATGGAATGTCAGAAGCCTAAAAAAGGTTGGTAAGTTACAAGATTTAAAGAGGGAAACGCGTAGGTTAAATGTAGATGCAGTAGGAATTAGCAAGGTTTGGAGGGAAGAGGAAAACGACTTTTGGTCAGGTGATTTTAGAATAATTAACTCAGCTTCAAATAAAGGGCAGGCAGGAGTAGGTTTCTTAATGAACAAGAAGATAGGGATTTTTTATTTCGAAAAGCATAGCAATAGAATCATTGTAATCAGGAAAAAATCAAAACCTAAGCCGACGATTTTTAACATCTATATGCCTACAAGTACCCATAATGATGATGAGGTAGAGGGTGTAAACAAAGAAACTGGCAAAGCAATTACACACATAAAAGGCAACAAAAATGTAATAATAGTTGGGGATTGAAATGCAAACATTAGAAAAGGCATGGAAGGAAATATTGTAGGTGAATACAGGCAAAAGAAATGAAAGACGGGGCCAACTTTGAGTTTTGCACAAAATATAATTTAGTAATTGCCAACACCCAGTTCAAAAATCATAATAGAACAATATACACATACTCTGCACATATTTTAGCCGGGAAATACTGCAAGATATCAGAGAGATGATATCATGGTTAAGCAAAGATTTAGAAATCAACTCGTCAACTGCAAAGCATATCCAGGAGCAGACATCGATAGCAACATAATATAGAAAAAGAATAGTAGAATGTTAAAAAGAAAATTCTTAAATCAGCAGAAGCGAACTTAGGCAAAACAAAGAGAACTGGTAGAAAACCTTAGATATCAGAGGATATATTACAGCTGAAGGATGAGCGTACAAAGTATAAAAATGTTAGTGATGAAGGAGGTAAAAGGAACTATCGACTACTAAGAAATACTATAAACAGGAAGTGAAATTTAGTTGAAGAAGAATAGATTAATGAAAAGTGTTCAGAAGTGGAAAGAGAAATGATCATCGGTAAAATAAATGGAGCATACAGGAAAGTTAAGGAGAATTTTGTAGTACATAAGTTAAAATCAAATAATGTGTTAAATAAAAATGGTACACCGATTTATAATATGAAAGAGAAGGTTGATAGGTGGATGGAATATATTGAGGAGTTATATGAAGGAAATGAATTAGAAACTGGTGTTATAGAGGAAAAAGTGGAAGTTGAAAGGGATGAAACAATACTGAGATCTAGATTTAATTGAGAATTAAAGGATTTGACTGGGAGAAAGGCTTCTGGGATAGATGGAATACCTGCAAAATTACTGTGCAGTGAGGAAGGGATAGATAAATTATATAAACTGGTGTGTAATATTAACAAAAAAGGGAAAGTTCCATCAGATTTCAAAAAGAGTGCCATTGTTATGACCCCAAACAAAGCAGGAGCAGATAAATGTGAAAAATACAGAACAATTAGCTTATGCAATATACAACTTATGTATAAAAAATTTTAACTAGAATTCTGTGCATAAAAATTGAGAGGAGAGTGGAAGAGATGTTAGGAGAGGATCAATTTGGTTTCAGGAAAAGTATAGGGATAAGAGAAACTATTTTAGTGCTAAGATTAATAATATAAGGAAGATTACAGAAAAAAACCAACATATATGGTATTTATAGACTTAGAAAAGGCATTCGATAATGTAAACTGGAGTAAAATATTCAGCAATTTAAAAAATTTAGGGTTCAAGTATAAAGATAGAAGAATAACTGCTAACATTAACAGGAATAAAACTGCAACAGTAATAATCGAAGAGCATAAGAAAGAAGCAGTAATAAAAAAAGAAGTCAAACAAGGATGTTCTCTATCTCCGTTACCTTTTTATCATTACATAGAACTAGCAGTTAGTGATGTTGAAGAACAGTTTAGATCCGGAGTAACAGTGCAAGGTGAAAATATAAAGATGCTAAGATTTGCTGATTTTATAGTAATTCTAGCTAAAAATAAAAAAAAGATTTAGAAGAAACAATGAATAGCATGGATGAAGTCCTATGCAAGAACTACCACATGAAAATAAACAAAAACAAAAGTAATGAAATGTAGTAGAAATAAAGTAGATGGACCACTGAATACAAAAGTAGGGCGAGAAAAGATTATGGAGGTAGAAGAATTTTATTATTTGGGAAGTAGAATTACTAAAGGCGGATGAAGCAGGAGAGATATAAGCAGTGCCAAATAGCACAGGCGAAATGAGCTTACATTACAAGCTTTGTCAGAAATACAATTTGCTTACATCAAAAATTAATTTAAACAACAGAACAGCCTTTTTGAAAGTACGATTGGATATGTTTGGAGTGTAGCTTTATACAGAAGTGAAACTTGGACGATTGGAGTACCTGAAAAGAAAAGATTAGCTTTTGAAATGTGGTGCTATAGGAGAATGTTAAAAATCTGATGGGTGGATAAAGTGACGAAGAGGTGTTGCAAATTGGTGAAGAAGCATTTGGAAAAATATAGCTCAAAGAAGAGACAGACTTATAGACTGCATTTTAAGGCATCCTGGAATAGTCACTTTGGTGCTGAAGGGACAGGTAGATGGAAAAATTGTGCAGGAAGGCAACATTTGGAATATGTAAAACAAATTTTTAGGGATGGCGGATGTAGGAAGTATACCGAAATGAAATGACTGGCATTAAACAGGAAATCTTGGAGAGCTGCATCAAACCAGTCAAATTACTGAAGACAAAAATTGTTTATTTTCCATTTTGAATGGACCAACCACCACAGTCTGGAATTATCTTTGGAATAAATTTTTTTTAAAAATTGATGCACATGAATGTCTGAGGCAAGACAATTGATAGTATTCTGGAATAAAACAGTTTCACTTCACCACAGTTTAATACCATTATAGACTAAAATATATCAAACATGAAATTAATATAACAAACTAATTATTTTGTTATAAATTTATCAACAAAACTAATGAAGAATTCATCATAAATCTTTATGAAGTACTTACATAAATCAGTTAACACAACTTTTGGATTGACTAGGCAGGTGCGTAATTTACTATGTTGAAACACCCCTTTGATAAAAAGTTTTAAGAAATAAAATATACTAAGTTTTTTCTTTAATTAAAAAATTTTGCAACAAGATTTCTTATTATGCTCAGAAATGAATATTGTGTAATGAAACAATTTTTTAAAAATAATTTTAAAATGATTATTTCAAAATTATTTATCAAGATATTACTGCAATGTAATCTTCAACATTTATTTATAAATATCAGTGGCCTGATTTTTCAATTGTTTACCATTAAGAAAGTTTACAAACATTACTTATTAGTAAAAGGTACACTGAAAAATAATCATACTGTTTATTCCTTTAGACATAGTTTACTTACTTTTATTTTCTAACTTTATATCAGTTCTAACATATAAAAATTAATTGCTATACTTTTTTATACATCAATAAATTTAATACAGAGTTCTTTAACATTTTTAACTCTAAATACATTATGAATTTTGAATATGGCTAATTTCTTTTCATCATAGGTTTTGTGGTTGATGTCTTTCCTGAGAAATTAACTGTGGTCTATTATGATACAGCAAATGGAAGTTATAACACAATCATACAAGTGCATGACAATTTATAATTTGTAGCCTCGTTTATAAATGAATAAGAAGCATAAAAATACATTTAACAAAACAACAAGAAATTAATTAAAATCTTTATAAGGTGTGCAAAACCATTAAATATTAACACTTTTCTATATCTGTAACAATAATTTAGTTACTCTCCACAATTCTACTTTACAACTTTAAAGAAAACTTATGTTAAATAAAATTTACGCATTTGTTATATTAAAAACTGTAAATATGAAAAATAACAAAACCCCCGTAACATCTTTTTACAAACAGCTCCTTTTAATGCAAGAGACAGTTTGACGCTTTCTGGAAAATACATAAAATCGTATGTAAGCCACCAAAATTTGTTATTTTCTACAAACCACTGTGGATAAGGAAAACAATGACATATTTTTTTAACACTTTTTAACAAGGCTTGAAACTGACCACGTAGTTGATAAATTAATTATGAAAATGAATTTAAAAGGGTAATAAAAAATTAAAATTAAGCTAGGTTACGGTACGGCTCGAAGATATACATGTTAAATAATAATAAATAACTCACTGCGTTATAAAATATTTAAATGGAAAACATTATATATAATAAAGGATATAAAAATACTAAAACCTACGTGTAACATTGAGTGGGAGCTTTAATGTGCTGTGGTAAAGTCTCAAAATGATCTCGGAACTCTTCAAATTCTGTGTCAGCCATATTCTTCTGGGTTGAAAGCTGCGCGCGTCTTCTATTGATTGCAAACCCTCATGCGTCAATAAGATTCAGTACTAAGAGGGAAGATTGTCATGTTTCAATACATCGGTATCTAAATTATTTGGAACGTTATTTACTGTAAATAATATTTGAAGTAATTAATATAAAAGTGTTAATGAATATATTAAAAAAGAACAAACATAAATTTTAATTTCATTTTATTTCTTCCCGATAGTTGCTAATTTCGTCATTTACGAGAAGGAAAAAATTAAAACAGACAAACATAAATGGTGAAATATAATCATTCACTACTAATCTGATGTTTAGAACAAAAATGTTTACATCAGTTTTTAAAAAAATAGTATGACCAAAGACGATGAAGTGCACTTTACCCATACTACAACTTTCCGTTATGTTTCTTTATCCCAACTAACTATTGACACTAATAGCAGTCTACTTTTACTGTCGTATGAAATCTTTAGTTCGAAATTCGAACAGGCTAAAGCTGTCATTCTCAACCTTTTTAGCTCCATGACTACCAAAAATTTAAAAAAATATATAATGAATATTTCGCAAACTCCCAATCCCATTTCAATGAAACCTGGTTAAAACTATTTTTAGATGCGTTGATAGCGGAGGGTATTAATATATACGTATGAAGCGTACAACAAACATGAGCAATTTACAGGTTCCAACTTGTGTATGTACTCCTTGTAATTTGGTCCGCTTGGATTGCATTCGCTGTGAAAGCAAAGCAATATGTTTAAACAGTCGTGCTCTTAACAGTGTATAGAGGCGTAAGGGATTGCAAAATGTCAGTTTACTTTTGAAAACAAAGCGTTCGTCCGGTGCCGTTATTTAAATTTTTAAAAGCGTAATTTTAATGAAAATAATAATAATTGAGGTTTAGTTTGCAGTGAATCGGTTTCTTTTTTAAATTAGATTCTTATGTAAATTGATAATCTGTGAAAAACCAAGTGAACCATATCTACATCCAGTGAATCAGTTAGTAAAAAGATAGTTATTTAAATTATGGTTTTACCTCATTAGATGAAAAGCCAGTGTGTTTATTTGCTTAAGTCCTCTCTGAGGAAAGAATTTTTTTTGAAAGAATTAAATTCTTGAGAAATCAACAAGCTTCTATTTATAAATCAAATCGTACTGTTAAAAGTACACTTGAAGCATCTTATCTCACAGCATTAAGAGTAGCTAAGATGTCCAAACTTACAATCACAGAAAACCTCATATTGCCTGTTGCAATTGATATGGTCACTGTATTAATAGGCATGGAAGAAGCTATAACACTGAAAAAAAATTCTGCTTTCTAATGACAGTATCAAGGCAAATCGATGACATGGCTGGGCTGCCGATATCTGTGATCAGATAATTCAGCAAGTAAGTCAAAGTGAATTTTTTAATATTCAGTTACATGAATCAACAGATGGGACAGATCAATCAAAGAAAATATATTGTTTTGCAAATCAATACCAGTCATGGAAGAAGACATTGTCTTTTGATATTTTTTATGAGGTTACTAAAAACTATAACATAGATTGATAAAATGTATTACAGCATGTAGTGATGATGAAAAGGTGATAACAGGAAAGATCAGTGGATTTCTAAAATATTAAAATATCTTATACAAAGAGCAGAATGGACACACTGCTTCCCTCACAGACTTATTATGCTCTTGCCACAAAAAATATGCCAGAAAATCTCAAAAATATTCTTTGTAAAGCTGTAAAAATCATTAATTTCATTATAAGTTGACCATTAGGCTGCTAGCTAAACTGTGCGATGAAATGAGTGAAAATAAAAATCTATTCTTTTCCATACAGAAGGCAGATGGTTATCATGAGAGAAAGTGTTCATCCAGTTATTGGAATTGCAAGATGAATTAATATTTTTCAAGGATAAACAAATGCCATTTTCAATGTTTTTACAGAATGATTATATGTTGCTGTTGACTTACTTAGCTGATGTATTTTTGCATTTATATGACTTGAATGTGAATTTACAAGGACATGATAAAAACATTTTATTAATGACAAAGTGTCTGCTTTTTTAAGAAGCTTGATATTTGGGGATTATTCACCTTTAGAGCAAAAATTTTGATATTTCCAGTCGCTAACAATTATTCTGAGAAAAATTTGGATGAAGAAAACACTATTATTCACTACAGTTTGCATAGCATGAAGATGCATTTCCTCAAGCTAAAAATTCAGTTAGTGGAGTATTTCCCAGAAGATAAAAATGATTTCTCAAAGAGATGGGTACTTAATAATTTTAGTGAAAACATTGTTGCAGCTGTTACATTTCCAGTTGAGATTCACAACCAGCTAATCTAAATGTCTGCCTATAAAATGTTACAACTATAATTCACATCTGAAGATTTAAATACATTTTGGCTTGCTCGTCAAAGTGAATATCGTAATTTAGTCACAGAAGCATTGAAAATATTAATCCTTTTCACCACGACTTATCTCTGTGAAAAGGATTTTTCATCTACGGATGCACTAAAAACTAAATGTAGGAATTGTCTTTCACTTGAAAACAATTTGCTTGTGTCTCTAACACAGATCCACGCAGAAACTTCTAAATGTAAACAAAATAGCAACCATTTCATAAGTTATTTTTTTCTCATAGAATGATTTCATCATTGTAAAGTTTTAGGCTAATTTTGGACCCCTCTTTTCATATCACTGCAACCCGATTGAGAAACGCTGGGCTAAAGTAATCCAAATATGAAAATATTCCTTCATTGTATATCATAGAAATTAAATCTTATATTAAGATAATATATCAGCAAACCTCCGCATCTTGTCCGTTAATGAACATTTTGTATCACTGAAAGTGAAAGCAGGTTTTTCATTTGAGACCAACAGAATAATACAGAAAGTTTCATACTCACCATGTTATGCAAAGATTGATACAGTAAATGCGTGGTCCAATTTCTGAAATTTGGTTTACTCACATGCCCGCTTACATGAAAATGGATCTGACTGGACAAAAATTGTGATTGTGCAAAATTCCATTCAATAATGTAATTCTGGTAACAGCAATTCTTTAACAATTTGAATTTTAAATGGATGAAATATCTCTGAATTTTTTGGAGTGAAGTGTTTGTGGAAGGCCAGAAATCTTGTTCGATAGCACAGAAGCAGTTGACATAAAAACTTTCCTACCCAGTTTAAAATCATTTGGCAGGTTGGGATTCATATTACATTAAAAAAAAACACTTAAACTTTACATTGCTTTATAATAGCTGAATCATTTTCATTTTTCATCAATCTTTAGAAAAAAACACTCTACAGCAAACACACAACGCTCACTCAACTATCGCTCCATGGTGACTAAAGGTTTAGATTAGTACAAATGAACGATACAAACACTGCTCTATCTACTGGCTTATGTTTTTGATGAAAATTTTCAATTATCTAATAAATTATACCACACAATATAAAAATGTTGCTTGTAAATGTAAAATATCAACATTCATTTTTTTGATCTTGGTCAATTCAAACTAATTCTTCACTTATTAATGTTAATGTACAACTCTACTTATTTGAAATGAATAGGCCTGGTTATTTTGGTATCAGAAGAGCACCTTAGATGGTACATACATCATATCTTGACAACTATAGACAGTTGAAATTTATTTATTCAATATGACATGAAATACAGTACTCACTTCAAGATTAGTTTGCTTGGAATTTCTCCTGCCACCATAGCCCACATAAGATCGAATGTCTGTGCCACAAACAGCTACTGAGCCATGAAACAGTTTAACGACCAAAGTCCTAACTAGCTCCTAGAGCTAACCTCTTCTTTTTTTTTCTTTTTCCTGTTTAGTCTCCGGTAACTACCGTTTAGATAATACTTCAGAGGATGAATGACGATGATATAACTGGATGAGGAATGAGGAGGAATAGGAGTGGATAAGTGGAATGAGGATGAGGAATGAAGTGTAGTCTTGTAAATTCTCAGTTCGACCACTCCTGAGATGTGTGGTTAATTGAAACCCAACCACCAAAGAACACCGGTATCCACGATCTAGTATTCAAATCCGTGTAAAAATAACTGGCTTTACTAGGACTTGAATGCTGGAACTCGCGACTTCCAAATCAGCTGATTTGGGAAGACGCGTTCACCACTAGACCAACCCGGTGGGTTCCTAGAGCTAACCTAAAAGCGTGATACCACACACCACTCGCTTACGTGTCCCACTGCCCACTTGCCATATATCACAAAATGGGTAGGCGCACCCTGTCAACTACTAAAACATATATGACATCAATAACTAATTTATCTCATCAAAGACAGCAATTCGCTGCCATGTCTAGGCTGCTGAATGCCAGCAAGTCCTGTCCACCATTAAAATGCTTGGAGCCTTAATCTGGTTGGTTGCCAGCCATATCTCTCAGTCAGCTTCCTATAGCAGCACGGCAGCAGTATTTTCACTTAGGTAAACTACTGATGTTGGTTGAAGAAAGCAACCGCATCATGGAACTCCCACACAGTCAAAAAATGCAGCTCTTGCCACCTGTGAGTGGCCAATTTTCCCCTTCACCTCTAAGTTCCAGGGTGGCCTTAGTTCTGGCTCCCCCCCCCCCCCTCAACAACCAAGAGCTGGGAGAAGTCGAACATCATGTATTCATTCGACTGGACCTCCTGGCAGACGCACAGCTCATCTTGGTAGGTGGAACCGAAAAAAATATTGGTTTAAATTTACACGGTGGGAGAGCACTCAGGCTTTCGTTGCCCTTAAAAAGGAGGGAGAGGCATACCATACCCCAGATCCTGTATAAATCTATACAAGGACCTTCCCTTAGTCATGGCATGCCATTCTTCCATCGCGAGGCTGCAGAGCCCCTTCTGCAGGCGGGAGTTGGGCAACTGTTCGAAATTTAGAACCGGTGCATTGAGATCACCGTTCCGCTCCGATACAGACCAGCTTGAAACCGCATACCTCGTCCTCCCAGCCTCTACGCAATTTCCATTTGGCCGCCCGAACTTTCACCACTAAATCGATTGGGAGAGCCTTTCTCAATAAAGTGGTAGCCTCGTAGGAGGTTGTTTTAAAAACACCGGTGCATACAATTAAATTTCTGCGATAGGCACTCCTTAAATTTTGAATAAGTGCTCGATTTCTTTCCAATTTATGCGCCCAAACGGACGTAGCGTAAGAGGTCATACTTTCGAAGACACTTCGGTACACCATGTACAAATAACGACCCGACAGTCCGTAATCCTTTCGAGCAATCCTCCTAAACTTGTGCATCACAGAGACGACGTCCACCGCTACTTGCCTAATGTGGTAGCTAAACAGCAACTTCTCATCAAACAAAACACCTAGGTTTTGAACTCGAACTCGGCTGATCACACAGCTTTTATACTTAATACGGAGGTTACGACTGTATGATAATTTGTCTGCACCCTTGAGAAACATAGACTTCGTCTTAGGCACAGAAATCCTTAAATTCTGAATGTCCATCCAGCCCTCTGCGGTTGACAAAGCCGCCTGTGCTCGGTCTTCTAGCTGCGGTCGTGAATTACCACGAACTAACAAGAGAAAGACATTGGTGAAAGCCAGGGCCGTGAATCCCGTCCCAAAAATCCGTCGAATACCAGGTTCCACAGCAAGGGACCGAGAACGGAGACCTGCGGGCTTCCCCTGTTAACGGACTTTTCCACAACTAGGTACGCATCCTTAAACAGAGCCGTGCGATCCGACAAGTAGTCACGTACTACAGCCTGCAGGGCTACGGGAACAATGCGGCGTTCCAATTCATACAGGACAGAACTCCAACGCAAGGAAGGAAATGCTGCCTCTGTCAATCAAAATTGCAAAAACATATTTACATTCCACCTTTCAAGAGCGCTTTCCACCTCGACAAGAGCATTAAGATGCAATCCCTTTCATGAAGCCATACTGGCCTCATTTAGAAATGAGTTCATATCGATAATTTCCCAGAGCCATTCCACAACCAGCCTTTCAAGCAACTTGCCGATTACCGGCAAGAGGTTGATGGGTCGATAACTGCTGACCTCACTCACATCCTTTCCTGATTTTAAAAACACCCTCATCAAAGCCACCTTCTAACAAGTCGGAAAGCAACCCTTGTTTAGGCAACCCGAGAACAGTCTGCCAAGCAGCTCTCTTATGATAGGCAACAGAAGATAAAAAATATCCCGGTTAAGTTGGTAAATTCCCGGTGCCATTCGAGAAACCACTCAGTCTTTATCTACGGGTTCCACAGCCCGTACCAGGGGTTGGTGTCTCATCCCCCTAACGCCGACTTCTGCTTCACTATCCGGAGCATCTGGAAATAGAATATCCAGAAACGCCTGGTAAGTCGCCACAGATGTTAAAGTGTGGTCACACCACCAAACCCGCATCCAACACTAGACAGCAAGTGCAATGGTTTTGGCCGGTAACATGACTTCGCGAGCTGCCAGGGATTGAGATGCAACTCACGCATGGAGTCTTAACAAAACTTGAGTTTGGCTTCCTTGACGGCATGAACGTACTCAATTCGGGGCGCGCCGGTAGATCCGCAGACCCTCACCGCGCACATCATCAACGATAATCCCCGTTAGGGGCGACGCTGGTATTCTCTACTAGTGGATCTAGCTCTTGTGCGCAGTACGCTAAGGTCAGAGTACCACCACTTTTTCCCGGGTTTTCGCCTGCGTTTAACAGACGGTTCCCCGGAAGCAGCGGTCATGACGGCTCCAATCACTCTTTGATCAGCGATCATCTCTCAAGATGCTGCATCACAGATTCTCCTTGATACTTTGCTCCATTTATTGTGAATCTCTTTAGCCAATCTCTGTGGTAGAGTGGTAGTGTTTCGACCTGTCATCCAGAGGTTCTTGGTTCGAATCCTGGTCGGGCTTGGTATTTTTTATGCTACAAAATTTCATTTCCATATCCCACCCATAAGCATGATGACAACAAAAACGTGAAAAACAACTTGAAATCATCTATGCCGGCAATTTAATTTTTTGTTTAAAACATTTTTAAATAAAAAGGAAGTAATTTCTTCCATAAAATAAAAACACACAAGCAAAATTGAGAATCTTCTTTTTAATCGGTTAAAATATACTTTCTTTTTCTGTTTAGCTTCTGGAACCACCGTAAGGTATTACTTCAGAGGATGATATGAATGAATATAAATGAAGTGTAGTCTTGTACAGTCTCAGGTTGACCACTCCTGAGATGTGTGGTTAATTGAAACTCAACCACCAAAGAACACCGGTATCCACAATTCAAATCTTATAAAAGCCTTTACTAAGATTTGAACCTTAGAATACTTGACTTCAGTTAAAATATACTAGTATATTGGTTCCAAAGGAAAAAATCTTTTCAATGTAATTTGTATGACCTACATGTTCTCAAAAGTTGACTAATCTGAAATACAGATGACATACTTCTTTTTTTTTCAATCAAAAGTCACAAGATAATTTTTATTAGATCTAATGCACATTAATTAAGGAAATAGTTAACTTTAAATGAGTCATGAATCTAATTTCTCACTTATTCATACAATTCTGGATCTCAAAGACATGATTCACCTTTAAATTTATACACTACAATAGATGTAATGTAGACTTGAGTTCTACATTTTTAAGTAATGTGGATAAGAGTGGGGAAAATAGATCAAACTTATTTTATTAAAATATTCAGAAAAATAGACAGCAACGTATCAGAATATCCAGTATATTTCAAATGAACAAGATTTAATAGATTTTATATTGTAGAAGTAGAAGTGTATTCAATTAAGTTATACATAATACAGTAGTAAATTTTATGGGTAAATTGGGCAAAATTATATATTTTAATTTGACAAAGACATAATTTTGGATTTTAAGGATCATGTCAGAAATGGGCAAGTTTGCTATTCCATAGATAAAAACACTAACTATCCTAGCAAAAACTTGGATGGATCAAGACAAGATAAAAGTTCATTAGACCACCTTTAAATACAATAATGCAATTAATAATAAATAATAAAGCACACATGTGAGGATACTAAATAAATAAGATCAGTACAAAAATTAACTATTCAGAATAATAATAATGTAAATGTAAAGCAATAAATTAATAATAATCTGAACTCGTTCATACAGTCTCTAATTCAGCTTAACTCAGTAGTAGAAGAAGAATGTTGGGCTTTTTCTTTGTTCTCATATATAATAGTGGCGATATTAATTTAAAAATACAAACCTTTGTAACAATAAACTGCATCAAACTGTGTAATGCAATTTTTTAAAAAACTTAATTTAAAACATTTCATTTCAGTTGTTTTTACGACCATCCTCAGTAATTGGTATTGCCGTTCTCACACTGGCATCAGGTGTTTCATCAGTTTTTCACACAGTGAAAACTGTGTTATATACAATTAATATTCACCCAGTATATCATTTATGCATGTTTATAGATTCTTCATAATATTCAAATGAATTAAGCCTGAAGTAAATTTCTTAAAAACGTTTCATTATACATTTGTTTGGTTTGTCATTTATCCATTACAAAGGTTTATACATAATCAATTAGAGTATTTAATAACGGACTGCTTACAATTTAATATTTTGTGAATTACATCCATACTATTTGCCTACAGTGCTTTTTTACACCCAAGTAATTTTATTTATTATGCAAAAATTGTTCTGTCTAGTTCCATAGAAATGGAATACAATAATTATTTTTCAGGAATAAATAACTTGTTTAAACCTTTTAAATCTAGCACACTTATAAAATGTAAATGCATGGATAAGTCAATATACACTGATTAAATATCAGTTGATAAGATTAATATTTACGGGCACTACACAAAAGATTTGACTAAAAAACAATCCATTTTTGGATCTTGAAAATGCATTCTAGCACTTTGAAGGAATCCAATAATTATATTTAGGAGGAACATATATACAAGCATAATAAATATGACAATGATGACAAGCTTAACATCTTATTACGATTTGATTTACTTGCAGACAAAATCAATCTGCCTCTCTGGTAAGCATTATCATCTAACAAAACATTCAAAACTTTTACATTACAGACCACAGACGTACAGTTTGAACAACTTAAATCCAAACTGCTACAAACTATACACAGTTGTGTCATGTAACATCTTATAAATGGAATGAAAAAATGAAAACATAAATTAAATCTGTACTTATATTACCAAAAGTTTACATAACTACCATATTTTTACAAAATATATTTGAAGTGAGTGCCCTGCACAGTGATAAACTTTTGTGCTTTAATGGTCAGTTGGTACCTGACACAAAACATTGTGTTGTCAATTTCTTGTTGAATGTTTACCTACAGTTATCAATAATTGTAGGGATCTGATTCATAAACTCTTATACTTTTAATAGCCCCAAAGGAATAGTTGCTAGACAAATCTAGGGAACATAGAAAGTAGTGGCTTCTGATGACAGTTTGTTCTTTTGTAAAAGCCATATTAACAAGTGCTAATGAATTGTTTGATTATGATATGCTCCATCCAGTCAGAAAAAGCTGTACTTTTTTGATGACCTGTTAACTGATTGTAGAATTCTTTGAAAATAGTGTGGTACACTTCTTTATTAACAGTTCGATCAAAAATACTGGCCTCTCTATATAATTACCAGAAATAGCATACCTTACAATGATTTTCACATCGTTAAAAGTGGATGCTCAAACATCTGGTGAGGATTATCATCCAGTATTTGGTGTTGTGAAAATTAACTTGTCCAGATAAATGAAACCATGCCTCATTTGACATTTAATACAGCATATAAATTGTGGTTTATCTGTCCATTGACAACATGTTTAAGAAACCAGTCAGTCACAGTAACTAAGACATTTCAGTTTGTCTGTTTTCTTAAGTTGTTGCATAACATGATATAGTTTCAAAGTTAAAATCATGAAGAATCTTAGGATATGTGGTGTATTTTATACTGTTGTGATAAATTGTGTATGGATTTCTTCAGACTGGCAGAAATTCTTTGAATGTCGGCTACGGCCTCTGGAATCCCTATGGAAGGTTACAAATTTAATTTTGCGTTTGAAATTGATCCTGTTGTATGCCTTTTTTTTAAACAAATTGTGTATAGAATTCTTTGCTAAGATACTGGCATTCAGAAAATTTCCCATGTATATTTGACATGTTTCTTCAAAGGATCCAGAATGCACATAAGTTTCCACTAAACAATTCTAAAAATAACTGCAAAAAATGATACTAACTGCACTGAAGCATGAACAGTTTACAAATGACAAGAGTAGATAAGAATAATAACGTCACAACCAATATTGGCGATAGCAGTAGCAGTGTTAAACTTGACCTTAAAAAACTCCAGTTCGAAGTTTGGTTCACATTTAAGTAGCTCACCTGGTACTGGTATCATCACAACCCACACAAGTAGTAACACGTCACATCTACCTTTGAAGCAAATAGAATAATTTCATCCAAATTTAACATTAGATAGTCATAATCTGTTTTTGTTCAAGTTTTAAATATAAAACATACTCAATAACAATTAAGAATACAAATTCCATTACTACACAGTACAATAAAGAACATCAATAAAAATTTATTAAATATACTCAAAATTATATCACAGATTATGTAACTTTACAAAATATAAACATTAGTATAGTAACTATGCAGTATAATTCAATAAATTACAAATTTAACAATATATTCACAAATTAATATATTATAATGGATATTAATTATTATAACAGAAGAAATAAAAACAGTAAACTTATTATTATTAATAAAGACATTGTACATTATCATTTCATTATTGAGTTTTTAAAATAAATATTAATTTTTCTGAAATAATTTTGATTATAAACTTTTTATGTTTAATTTATTTTGCTCTTTCAAGGTCTGTTCCGTTTCATTCTAAGGTATTGAAGCTACAGATGTTAAAAACTAAATTATGTTGGCTGTTAAAGCATAAGTCACTAATTAGAATTAGTTGCTTTAACAATTTGTGATAAATTAATTCAAAAAGCAATAAATTATTCATAAAAACCAGTTATTTGTTTAAATTATTATAATTACAATGTGTTTATACTGATATGATATAATGTTATTATTAATAAACAAATATGGTATGCACATAATAAAGAGTTCTCAGTTTTGCTGCTGCTGCTGCTGGTTTTGAATCAGGATTTTATTTTCTGTTTTCTATTTCTACTGGCAGTTCATTTTATTCGTGGGAAGAGCAACAGTGGTGTTGTGGGATAGAATGCATAGAAATGGTGTTCCTATACTGTTTTGTTGTTAAAATTATCCTTTGGCACCTATATTATGGTATTCTCACTAAAAGAACTTTAAAATGGGAGGCAAGCATAACAAACAAAATACACTTGCAGAAATCCTGAAAGTATGTTCTTTAATATAATTATGAACAATGCGCTACTAACTAGCCCAATCAAATGTACAAGATGTAGGTGGACACCAGTGGTTCACCTGTCACCAGGTCCAGTCTACTAAAGTCTAATTCTGCCTGAGCACACAACTGCTTCTTCCCTTTCCCTTTTCCCTCCCAGCTCCTGCCTTGTCAGTTGTGTATCTGCCGACTGCCGGCGAGTCAAATTATTAGTTTTCAGTGTGAATGTGATTACTAAATATGTTTTACTTTTTACTCAACAGTTTACAGTTTAACAGTTTTGTGTTCAATTTTTAGATCTAAAAGTGTTAACTGCCTTACCATGGAACCATGCAAGAAAGAAAAACCAAAACACTAATGTCATTCTTCAGTCAACCTAAAAATGAATACAAGAAAGACCAATCTACCTCACGAAAGTGAACTACTGTTGGGGGCTATCTAGCTGAATATTCTGAATAATCTACCTTCAGATGATGAAAATGAACTGCTAACTATAAGTAAAGTCACTTCTTTATCTCTACCTATAATCAGTGACAGTGATGAATTAGACCATACTTCACAAGTGGCTATGACCCTCTATATGGACTAGAGAAATGTGTGATTGCAAGAAGGATGTGTTTCCTTGGCTAGATTGCCAAAATTGTAAATTAGGTTGTACACTATACAAGCAAGTTTCTCACCTTGATACATTTAAAAACGAACAGCAATTTCAAAAGACTGGTCTTCATTCAGTCACTTTCAATGGATCTATGTGCCTGTCCAGCTCACTTCTTTAAGAAAAAAGATTTTTCTGCACAAACAGTCGGCAGGTCACATGTCAGCAGAGACCAGTCTGCTAAGACAAAATCGGAAACAATTGAAAATGCTTGTGACAAAATGAATGCATCACATCTTCAATCTACTACAAAAATATATTTAAGTCAACATACCAACCTAGCAAAAAATGATCTACCTTTTTCTGATCATCTTGAGCTTTTGGAGCTCCAAAAGTTAAATGGGGTGAACACTGGTATTGGATTACACTCTAGATTTAATGTAACAGAGATTGTTAATCATATTTAAGAAGAAATGAAAAACATATCACCCAACAGGTTTTGAATATTTCAGGCACACTTTCAGTCATAATTGACAAACCTATATAAAATGAGAAACTAGTAAAGAGCTTCCACCAAACTTTTTATTTTTAAACCTGACTGAGCTGTTAAATAAACTGCTGGTATTGTTTTTTAGACCCTATTAAACCGTTTGAATAAACATGGGTTCAATGATGATATCTCAAAGATAATTTGGTCCCGTTTGCTACTGATGGCTGCAGTGTCATGTTTGGAAAGAAATCTAGTGTTGCAGAAAATCTGGCTCAAAAATATTCCAACATTGTTAATTGGCACTGCATGAACCCCAAGGTAAAGATAACTGTGAATGATTCAGTTGGTGATGTGGGGACTGTTA
The DNA here is from genome assembly GCF_047948215.1 of Lycorma delicatula. Lineage (NCBI taxonomy): Eukaryota > Metazoa > Arthropoda > Insecta > Hemiptera > Fulgoridae > Lycorma > Lycorma delicatula. Next base: position 52,877,538 of record NC_134462.1, on the reverse strand, counting down.
ATAATTTAAAAATTTTTATGGATAAATTATACATTCTATATAGCAAATCACAAGTGAGAATTAGCCAAATGTACTAATGAGCTAGACCTGCAATTGAATAAAATTGGGCATATATTAGGTACACATGGGTAATGAGCTCTTTCAAGTTGGTAACAGCCATTATGTTACAGATATCAATCATTACACTCCTGACTTCAATAAGGCTGAAGATGATAAAAGTAGAAGTCCATTTGAATGGGCGGTGTATAATGAAGTTAATTAAACGTCTTACGTCATCTCAATTTCAATCTGATTTGGTAATTGTGTATGACATATTAGCTGAACTTTCAATGTCATATTATTTTTAACATAAAAACTTATTTTTCAGGAATGGTTAATCATATTGAACTGAAATTTCATACACTGCTAGGATACCTAGAGGTTTACTTATATAAAAATAATGAACCTATCGCTCAATCCATGTAAACTTATTAATTGTTAATATCTTTGCAACTGCTGATTTATTTAAATGTTATTACAAAAAAATGTTAAGCATTTATAACAAAGAAAATGACACCTTATTTATTCAAATCAATTGAAAAATAATTTCCATTACACATTATACAGACACTAGTTATCAAACAAATTTTCTTTTCTTAAAAAAAATTTTTAACAATAAAAATCATCATATCAGATAATAAATGAAGTTTAAAAACAGATAATAAAAAAGTTTAATTAAAGAAACCACAGAAGCTCTTCAAAATGGCAGCCCTCATTCAAAATACATCCATCAAAACTTTTCATCGACTCCCAGACTCCTTCAAAGATGCCAAGTATCTGATGAATCAATTGAAACAATTCTATGGTATATAAGTTTTGTATACAAGTATCTTTAAATGGCCCTATAAGAAAATATGGGGCCATATTTTGGCCCCATATTTTCTTGACATCAAGAGGATTTGAGTTTAGGAGACCTTGCACAGGCCATGCTACAAGGCCTCCTCAAACCAATCCATGTGTTTGAATTTGCTTCATTTAGGTGATCTTGAACTTGTAATTTGTAATGATCCAAAGCCCGATGCAGCATGAATCAAATTTTATTGAATGTGTTTTAGTGCCAAATTTTCAAGCAAAAGTGGCCATCAAGAAATTCAAATATCTTTCACCATTTAACGTTTCAGGTAAAAAACAGACAAGGAAGCAATCACCCAAAATACCAGTCCATACATTTATAAAAACTGATATTGATGAAGTTCTCTGAAGTGGTATGAGGGTTTTCAGTTGGCCAAATGTGCTATTGTTAAGAATGGCGATCTTGTATTTGGCATTATCAGTAAAGAAAATATCATTCAAATAAACTCTGAGTAGTATATTTTCGAATAATCCATTGCCATAGCCAATCAGAGTGAGTATAATCTCTAGGTAAAACGACTTGTACTTTCTTATAGTGATATTATAGAGTTGCTGCTCACGCAAAATCTTCCAAACTGTTGCATCACTAACATTGAACTCCCAAGGCCAGCCTCAAGTACTTTTTTTGGGATGATTAGATGTTTCACCTAACACAACCTTCTTGAATTCAGGTTTATTAATAACCCTTATTATTAATTTACTATGTTTTTAAGATTTTAAGCTTCCTGTGTCTCTGAACCATCTACTAGTGGGCGAAAGCATTGTGTGAGAAGGCAACACACTTGATTAGCAAATGGTTCCTGATACAGCCTTCTCACCTCACGGGTGTTGCAATGTGCAAGGCCATTCATTTATTAAATGCCTATCAGCCATTTAGTATTTCTATGATTCACATTACTTGCCATGGTGAATAGGATAATGGCAAAAAGAAAATTAACTCATACTGCCCATATCAAATGTATTCACTTGGTCAGTAGCAAAAGAAACTGGATATTAGTTTTTATTTACAATAATGACTTAATTACATCTGTTTTAATGCAAATTATTTTTCAATATTATTTATTAATGTAACATTTTCCTGATTTCAATAATATTTTAAATATTATTAAATTATTATAATAACTTAATAAAATTTATTTGTGTAGATAATGTTATTTAATTTTATTCAGAGGGAAATGAAAACATTTTTTTCATCTCAAGACTTACTTCAAGAAATTTTGTCAATTTGTTATTTATAAACATATTTGTATAAATAAGGTGTCATTTTCTTTGTCATAAAATGCTTCACATTTTGTAATAAATTTAAATAAGCTAGCCGTTGCAAAAATATTAATTAAAATGTTTATGTGGCCACCATTTTGAAATGAATTGAGATTTTTATGCACACAAACCTCTAGGTTTATATTACTGCTTGGGGTAAAGCAGTATATAAAATTTCAGCTCGGCACAATTAACTATTCCTGAGGAATATGCTAAAAAACAAAAATAGCAGACAGCCAGTAAACTAATCATTTCTGACAAATGTCGATTCAAATTTTTTCTTTAATTCTGTGTGAGGGACCATCCCTGAATTCTTGAAACTGTTTTTATAAACATTCTGTATATGAATGTATAGGTGTATCATGAAGTTCTCTGGGACTTTCATAATCTTTTCTACTCATGAAAAAGTGCATATTATAAATATATATTCATTCTAAAATGCTTCGTTTCTGAGTTTCGGCTAGAGAGAGATTTCACTTGGATTTCAGCTATTCTGATAAAATGAGGTAGTACTAAAATTTTTAGGATGTTAATTAAGGGGCAGAATTAGTGATTTCTTATGGTTTTTGACCTAAAAAATCAAATAAAATTGTTCCCAGAACCATATCTGTAGTCCTTTTTGAGAAATCTAGGTTGGAAATTAAAAAATTGGGGATAAAAAATCCTGATTTTTGTTTGATGTACAATAACTTTGTTAAATGAGTAATACACATAAAACTATTGAACAAAACTTGTAGCGAATTCCGTGGGATCATGTATTTTTGTTTTGTATACAATATTTTTCATTTGTCCCCAGACACAAAAATTTAAAGGTGTTAGATCAGGCTACCTTGGTGGCCAGGAATGTGGACCTCCAAGACCAATCTGTTTCTCAAGGAAATTATGATTTAAGCAAGTGTACACAGCACAAGCAGCTGCAGCAATTCTTCTTGAAGAAACTGCTAGTAGACCTCAGCATTTAAGCAGCCAAGTAATATGAACGGTCCAAACAGCTGATTGTGAAGAAGGGGCACAATACACTGTCGCTAACTCTGTGCTGAAAATTGCCTTCCACAGTTTCATAGGATTTACTTCTACCCATGTATGCTCAATACGTAAGTTGTTGACACTATCTTGAGTGAAATTTGTCTTGTCGGTAAACAAACTTGTGGAGTTGACGATTTGTATTCCACAAGTTGCAGAACAAGCAAAGCAGACCATATCCTGGGTGTAAATACTGAACTGGTGTTTATGATAATGATAAAACCTGTTTTATCCGCCTAGAAAGATATAGTGTATACGACATAGTCCAGTCATCTATATGCCTTGACTACATTGATAATAATTTCATCAATAAACGCCGTGTGTGTGATAGATCATTCGTAGGTGGTACAAATAATAGGTAGTGAACCTGTTTCCCGAAAATTTGTGATAATTGTTTTGGTATCTGGAATCCTGCAATTCAAAAAACGTGTTTCATATTCTACTGCGGCATTACCATTACACACACCCACAATAAATACTATAACAGCATATTCCTCTGTTGAAAATAAGAATGGTATTTCAATGGCAAACTGATCACGTTCAATCTAAACTTCACAGAAAATCTTCGCTAATGACAGCACAGTTCACAGTAAACAATACACTTAATGTACCTTATAGAATGATTTAAACACTAATAACAGTATTGCTAATTCTTTATCAGCTGTTGTTACTTTACTGCCAACTTTTAATTACTAATTTTTCAAATAATTTGTTGTATTTCTATCCTTAATAAAACAAACGACGGTCATTTTTTTTTTTTCAAGGTCTGATCGGTCACGAAATTACAACCACAGTGAAAATAAAATTTTTTATTTGTAATGAATACTTACATAGTTACGCTATTTCTCTACATAGTTGCCACTCCGATTTAGACATTTGTCGTAGCGTGGTACCAACTTTCCAATACCCTTGTCATAGAACAGAACTGCCTGTGTTTTCAGCCATGTTTCTACACTGGTCTGCAGCTCGATGTCTGTGCCAAAATGTTGTCCTCCTAGCCCGCGTTCCATGTGAGCAAAGAGGTGAAAACTGGATGGAGCCAAGTCCGGGCTGTATGGTGGGTGATCAAACACTTCCCAATGAAAACGCTGCAGGAGCTTCTTTATTACAGCTGCAGTGTGCGGCTGAGCATTGTCGTGGAGAAAGACAATGCCCGATGACAACATTCCTCTCTGCTTATTCTGAATTGCCCTTCATAGATGTTGAAGAATCACGCATTATGAGGCTGCAGTGATTGTCGTGCCACGTTCCATGAATTCCACCAAGAGAACTCCATTCCAGTCACAGAACACAGGTCACCCTTTCTGTTGGAGAAGGTTCGCTTGAACTTCTTTGGTTTACTGGGAGAATGAGAATGCATCCACTGTTTGGATTGTTCTTTTGTTTCTTCAGTTTCAAAATGGACCCATGTCTCATCCCCTGTGACAATTTTGTTCAAAAAATCTTCTCCTTCATTGTGGTAGTGCTGGAGAAACGTTAGGGAGGCGTCCATTCTCATTGTTTTGTGATGGTCAGACAGCATCTTGGGAACCCATCTCGCACACAGTTTGCGGTACTGAAGTCTCTCACTCACAATGGTGTAGAGAGCTGACCTTGAAATTTCAGAAAACGAATCACTCAATACAGAAATTGTGATCCGACGATTTTCTTGAATTGCCTCATCGACTCGCTCAACGAGATCATCGGTTGACACTCGCTTCCTTCCCTGACCGCCTGCATCATGATCATCTGTACGTCCTTCATTGTCGCACTTTGCTGTCACTCATTGAAGTTTCACCGTACACATTACTTATTCGTCGATGAATTTCAGCTGCATTACACCCCTCAGCCTAAAGAAATCTAATTACCGTACGCACTTCACACTTGGCAGGAGATGCTATTGTTGAAGACATGTTTACGTGCTAGCTGCGAGTTCAGAACTAAACTAAGTGACGGGGTGTGATTGAAGACCATACTACAGACGCTGCGCAAAACATATGCGCAAAGGTTCATCCGATTTTTGCGCGGGTATTTATTTCGCAACCGATCGGACCGTGAAAAAAAAAACCCTCATATTAACGAAGTAAATTTTATTTATTTTAATTTTACAATTGTTGTGTAATTTCTTTTAATTCTTATTTAACAACAAATCTTGTTTTTACATATTTTTCATACCATCAAAAAACAAATTTGGTTTTGTTAACATAAGTACTTTTCTGACAAATGAATAATGTAATTGTTTTAACTTTTCTTTATTTTATTCAACTTATCTTACATAATTTTGTTCAGAATTAAATTCTCTACAAGTTTTGTTTAAAAGTTCTACGTTCATTACCCATTCAACAAAGTTTTTGTACGTGAAACATAAAAAATGTGTTTTACCCAATTTTTGGTTTTCACCCGATTTCTAAAAAAAAAATACTGCAAATTCGATTCTGGAACCTATTTTATTCGATTTTTCAGGTCAAAAACCATTAGAAATCACTAATCCTGCTCCTTAATTTACGCCCCAAAAATGTCAGTACAACTTCATTTCACCAGAGTAGCCGAAGTCCGAACGAAATCTTTCACTTGTCATTACTTGCAAACGAAGCAATGTAGACATGTCTATAAGAACTTTTTTCATTATATCCAAGAATAGAATATTTTATGAAAACCCCGGGAGAACTTCGTGATGCACATCTTGTATACGTAGATGAGCTCTGGAATAAGTTTCTATAGAAAGTTACTTTAGTAATAAAATAAGCCTGGAGTAAAATGAAATACAAACTAAAATATTTAAAAAATAATAAAACTTTATAAATAAATCAATCAAAAAAAAAAATTACGATACGTTACACTAACCACAAAAAATGTCTCAGTAATTCAATTTATGTATAATAAAAGATTATTAAAGCATATGGTATTTGTTATTGCACCGCCAATTTTCTCACTTATTTTGATGCAATTTCTTCAGATTTCATGAGAAAATGAGTAATAACGTTTATTTAAGGTGAAGAAAGTACAGTTTTTAATGAAAAATAAAAATTACAAAACACCATACATAATACAAACGCAATACATCACCACTTTCGGATAAAACTCGCCAATGCTATTGAGAATAGAATTAAAAATATTTTCGCAGTTACAACAATTTTTACACCAAATGATTATGAGTGCCACAGTGCTTTATATTCCTCCTATTTGCAAGAACCTCACAATCGTTCAAAGTTTTGAGTGGGGTCTTCTGTCTCTGGATCTACAAAATTTGCGATTCACTTTTGCATGATAAAAGCCTTCTTTTCTAGAGTGGAAGTTTTAATACGCTCTCCAGCTATCAGAATATATACTAGCAAATATTTGATTTTTCTTTTTATTACATTAGTGTTACAGAGCAAATCGATCAAGCACTATTTCTACACTACATGTCTTTGTCTCACGACATATGCCACCAAAAAGGCACTACCTTCTTTTTCCTTTTTATATATAAACTTTCAATTTCTACTATCATTCCTCGTCTTCCCGATTTCTAACACAACTCTATTTTGAATAGCACAACACAAACTTCTGCCATATAATTATTCCAGTAGATTGTTGTAGCATTTTGTTCCATTTCTAACTCATGTTCACACTATTTCACATTCGTCAATTCATAGCACCAACATTATATAAATCTAACGATTTTTTCAAATTGTAACAGACTTCCTTCCAATTATCTTTGCGTAATAAATATTTACAATCTACAATCTATTTTCATGCAGCGAAAACGCTGATGATTAAAACTGAAATTCATAGTGGTTTTTTTTACATTTTAGAATATCGGTAATAGTCAATTTTCTTGTAAGAATTAAATTGCATTTTTTCCGTGTTTGTAAATCTCTTTATTTTCATGATGTCTACACTGTGTATAACTATCTATTCTCACCGATAACAATTCAAACAAGTACTAACAAGCTTTACAAATCAAAAGTTTACATTTCTATCATATAATTCTTATATTTCTTGGGTGGGAAGCATATGAAAATCATGTCCGATGTGATAACAATAAGGTTATGTTATTGACAAGTATATAATATGCATATTTAACGTTAATTAAGGGTTAGCGAGCGAAGTTATGTTTGTATACGTACAATTAGTCAGTACACGGAGTCAAGATAATCTTTTTTTCCTGTTTAGCCTCCGGGAATCACAGTCAGGTATTACTTCAGAGGTTGAATGAGTATGATATGTATGAGTGTAATTAAGTGTATGTAGTCTTGCACAGTCTCAGGTCGACCATTGCTGAGATGTGTGGTTAATTGAAACCCAACCAAAGAACAAAAGTATTCACGATCTACTATTCAAATTCGTATAAAAGTAACTGCCTTTACAAAGATTTGGACGTTGGAACTCTTTCAGCTTCATTTTCAGCTGATTTGCGAAGACGAGTTTACCACTAAACCAACCCGGCGGGTCTAATCAACATAATCTAAACAAACATAACCTACGCTGGCTAACGAACATATATTTTGTTTAATACATTGTCATTTTTTTTCCACAAAGGAGTTGAGTAAAAAAAAGGGGGAAACGTGAATAAATAAAAGTGGCGGTGCGATTACAAACAAGTGCCAAATATGCATTTATGCCATTAATAGGCATTTTGTTGTGAAATTCCAAAATTTAAAAAAATATTACTGTCTAAACAAAATTTATGCAGAGGTTTAATGTTTTTTTTTTAACAATTCCCAAATTTAGGAAAGTGTAACATCACTGCAGAACGTTATTTTAACACTTAAATGTACATTAATATATAAGAAATTATACTTTTAAGAGTAATTATTTTTTACTTGAAAACAACTTCCAGTAATATCCTTTCTGAGTTAAATGAAATCATTTTAGTACTCAATCTGAAAATACAAAATAATATACAATTATTTATTGGGTCATTTCATCTCAAATCAAGTGTTAAGATCTTTATATAATTTTGTAAACTAGCAGACTATCTGTAAGATAAAAATCTTTAATTTTAAGCTATGTTGACCTCTTACGAAACTATAGGTCATTAAAGTTTTTAAAACATATATAACAATGTGCAACAAATTTTCAAAATACATTTACAGTTTATCTAATTAAGCTAGATAAGTGCTTTCAAATGATATTCAATAGCTTCCTTAAAATATACAACTAATAATTTTTTTTAATTCTCAAAAACATCTTTAAAATTTTTAAGCAACTCAAAAAATAAATTATTAGTTTATAATTTTGTAAATGTTCACCAAAGTTCAACAATGCAGTGCAATAATTACAATCCTAATGTAAAGGATCACTACTTATTGGATGACTGAAAATAGCTAAATTAGCAAAATATATTCACAGGGTATAATAATCAGTTGGTTAATAATTTTTTAATTTTGGCATTTAGTTTTTAATGTAAATTAGCAAAATATATTCACAGGGTATAATAATCAGTTGGTTAATAATTTTTTTAATTTTGGCATTTAGTTTTTAATGTAGGCATAAAATGATAATATTTATCTCTTAAGAGCACTTTTTAGGTAACCACAACATACATCACAACTTGTTGCTAGCAATAGAAAGGTTATTATTCTTCAACGACTAGGGTTAATCAAGATTCTAATCAAGGCCATAATTTTTCCTTGATCTGTTGTCTTAGAAATAACTTCAAGACCCTTACCACTTCACTCCTTGAATTTTATTGAAAGAACAAAATTGTTAAAAATAGTATTGTAGAAAAAAACAATTAAGAACTTCAATTCTGTTATTAAAGAGAAAATTCTGTAAATAATAATTGTTTATCATCATAAACAAAGTTCTAGCAGAAACCAAAAAATGTTAATTGTGTATAATTTACATTTAACAGAATATCTATATCTAAATAATTTATTTTGACACATATCCCAAGCAAAAAGAATTCATAAATCCTAAATGTTATCAGTTTCATTATAATATATGTCTAAAAATAACAGATAATACTAGAGTTTTTATATCTGCTACTTCACATCTGTTAATGCATTAAAAAATTTATATAAAACATCATTCCTTTGCATACTTAATATTTCTAAATTTATAATGGACTAGTAAAATTAAATTGGGTACTTGTACATTAACTGGCATGCATAATTTTTTTACATATACAACTATTATAAATATGTTACAGTAAATTTGATTAATCCGGTGATTATGCATAATTACCAGTAAATTTGATTAAGTGCCTCCAATGTTGGAGAATGGTATATATAATTTGTATATTTAACGTTAATTAGACAAGGTTAGTGAGCAAAGCAAGCATAGGTTATGATAATATAACCAAACATAACCTACGCTTGCTAATCTCGACAAATTAACAGTAATGTTTTGTTTATTTAAATAATAAATTCAGTAATTACTGCTTATAGTAGAGTTATTTTAATGTATAACATATTAACATAACCAAACAATGTGTGCCAATTAACGAAAAATTACCTTCAATTGTAGTCCTGGTTATAAGTACACCTTTAATAAACCATCAATGTGATGGCGACATATGGGACATGTTGTGTATCTATAATGTCTAAATGCTTCATTCAGAGAACACTCTTCACATAAACACATATGTTTGCAAGGTATTATTACAACATTAGATTCCCTATCTTGGCAAACAACACACAATCTTTCATTTTCACGACTGTGTTCATTTATAACATTATGTTCTGATCGGATCATATTACTTCTTAAATGCTTATTAAAAATTTTCTTTAAATTATAAAATAAAAATCTGAGTTTTAATAAAAAAATATGCAAACCATTCAATACTATTATTAAACAAGAAAATGACACTTTCTGCAGATATCTTGATATCTTATAATAACAACTGGTAGCATTATTAGCAATAGAAATTTTATATTTACTTGACAAATATATAAATGCTAGAGCAATAAGCAAACCACAGACAGATTCAAAGGGTGTGTCTATAATAAACAGGTAGATTTCACAGCACACTGAATAAATTGTGTCAAAGATTGCAAATAATAGTGTCAGAGCTTCTTCTGCACTCCTATTAATGAAAAACACAAATACACTAATTAAGTATATAAAAAGACCTGGAATTAATTTTACACAAGTCCAAATTACATTTCCAATAAGAATAAGGGCTGCTTTAAACATAATAATAAAGTCATATATTAATTTTATTCCATTTCTATATATACCACAAATGCTTTCCTTTATACACACAATAAACTCTAATAATGCAAACGCAGTGTTAATAACACAAATAAAAATTGTAAAAATTAAATTAAAAACTGACTCGACCATAAACTGAAAGCACGAAACAGTAAGTGAAAAAATGTTTTCCAAATCTATGATAAAATATGAAAAATCTTCACACATAATTGTAACACCGTTTATAGTGAACAATAAACAATCATATATCCCATTAAAACACTTGGAAACGATGTCGGCAATAATTTTTCCCACGAGAATGTTAACCGACAGACATATATTAAAGATATTCACCACATAATTAACAATTCCCACAATAAACTCTACAGTACTCCAAAAATAATGTAACATTTCCAGCATTTTACAGCGGCAACAATGCTCTTATGATCTACGAATAGGTTATATTCTGCAACAATTGTTATTTGTGAGTTACTTTATGCCGGCAAAGCTAACCCAAAACCTCGTGCCAAGAAATGAAAAATCATTTTTTAAATATTACAGAACATCGAAAGAAGTACAAGCACCTACTGCTTAATTTCAACCGAATGTTACCATATCAGCATAGGTCAAGGAAAAACCGTTATTAGATTTAGATTTTGAAATATTCACGACTAAATTGCCGGTACGTATACTGGAGGCAGAGATACAAATGTTTTTACGACCATTAAAATAATACAATATGTATTGGTAACCATTATATTTATACTTAACTGCTACATCAAACTTAATTTTTTTTTTTAATATATATATATATAGATATATTTTTAATTATTGGGTAGCTTTTATTAATAATAATATTATATAAATTGATATATTAATACTCTTAGGATTTTACAGTGATTTAATAACAAGAATACAAAATATATACACTGAGACAGTTGATCAAAAAGTGAGTAGCATTTCAACTTAAAACGCCCTATGTGAGAAGGGATGAAAGTTGCTCAGCAACCAAGTTACCTTCTTGGCTTTTCTCATACGCGGTGCATTAAGAGCTAATAAAAGTTACAAAGGATAGATGTAAAATATAACTTGCAAATGTCCTACATACACTTAAGTCGTCATTTACCTATTTAAGAATAACTAGGAAACTAAACTTTGGTATTGTATTTGGTCGTTGACAAAGTTTCCTTTCTCAACTGGCAATTTGAAGTTCTCGCAGGTAAGCTACGGAGATTTTTCCGTAACATGAATGAAGAAATTTTTCATCACACATTCCCGAGGATGTGATAAGACACAAACTGATTTTTCAAAACCAATTTATTTTCTTCAATTGAAATAAAGCTTTGAAAATACGTCAGAAAGATTTCAACAGTACTATAGGTAGTATATATTCTAGTAATAGTTATGTGGGTTAACCACGATTAAAGTAACCTACTGCACTAGTTGAGATAAAATCTTGAGACCTACTACTAATAATAGCATATCGAGTTTTCTCTTTAAACCATCCGTAAAGATGAAACTTCATCAAAAGTTTATTTCATACTTCTCGTGTAAACGTTACGATAGAAGATATTATTAGGTTTTGAGAGTATCGAAAGAAAGAAAATAATGTAATTCTAAACAAACACATTTCAGGGTTTCTTTTAAAACTATTCTTCAGAGCATGAAAGTGGATAAAGGGGTTTTGAAACGCCAGTTTAAATTTTGAGAATGCAAGAAATATTTAACCTGCTTATAACTTTGTATCGATATTACAATAATTATTGATTTATTGTTACTATAAGATAGTACTTGAACTGTAATTATTTTATTATCTGATTTTACTGTAATAACAATAATCATATTATTAGAAATTATAATCATAATATTTTAATTCGTGATAGCTTTTATTTCCTTTTAGATCGTCTTAACTTCGGTTCTTCTACTAGTATTTTAATAAACCTTTCTCTCCTCTCATAATGTATTTCAACCTATTAACTTGCATTAAAACAAAAGCCCACCGGTTCAGTCTAGTGGTTTACTCGTTGATGCAAGTCAGTTTTTTAACACCTGAAGATTCTGAGATTCTAATTCTAGTAAACGTTGAATTAGACAATGTTGAATTTGTTCTTTATACGAAGTTGAATACTATACAATGGATACCGGTGTATTTTGGTGGCTGGGGTTCAATTAACCACATATCTCTGCTTAAGTCTGTACAAGACTACATCTGATTACATGTCATACGTACCATCATTTCATTGGCCATGTATTTGTACGACAATTAGTTGCGGGTCAGTTATTAATTAAAATAAGGTCACTTTTTCGGACGAAACGCTATTTTCTCGTAAAGTTTTTTTGTAGATCGCGGTAAAAACTTTCCTACTTGTCATACAAAAATTACGCACAAAAGCTGCGTTCAAATGAAAGAAAAACTATCCAAATCCTACAAGAAGTTCATTTTAAAAAAACATTTTCCGAAGCCGTAAGTTTTAAAAATTACCAGCGTTAAGCGTGTTCTTCATGTTCTGAATTATATCCCTGTTAACTGTTTTTTAAATGAAGTATTTTAAGTGAAAAGTTATAAGTATTTGTGCAAATTACTGAGTTACACTGTTGTTTTTTGGACGTTCACTAAAAAATGTAAAAAAAGACCATATACCTTTATTTTATAATGCTTACATTGTAGTTCCATAGGGGCAAAATTTTTTACTTTCGCACGGAGAGATTAAAAGGTTAAACCCGACCCTGCTTTTATTAATATAAAGAGTCACTGAGTGCGGAAAACTAATTCTACAGTTTGTTGAGCAATTCTGTGTTGAGTTGTACTTCTGTAATCTAACTGCCGAGCTCACTGCTAAAACTATTTTATTAATAATATTGCTCTAAAGACACTGAAAGGGTTTTATATCATTGGATTAGTAACCTATTAATTAAACAAGAAACAAAAGCTGAAAAATAAAAATTTCATATCTGCATTAAAAATATTCTAACAAACTATTTATGCCTTATTTAAATAGTTTAATTCATAATGCGTATCGTAATTAACCCATTTACAGGCTTAAATTATATTATCATACTAACGTATCATTAATTTTTATATTAGTAAATAAATCTTTATATTTATTTTTGAAAGTACGATACCTACCGTTGAAAGCGGGAACATGGCTAAACTGTTTCGCTCGCCATGTTGGATATTACCACAACAAACAATAATATTGTGAGACTATTTTTTGTTTAAGTGAAGTGTTTAGTGCGTCCTATTTTTAAGGTTTAATTAAGTTTAATGATAATATAAAATGGAAAATACTCAAGAATACTTATCTACCGTTTCAGAAGATAATCTAAGGTCTATCCAGGGTCCTAGGTCTGCTAACGCTAATAGTTGCGAGGACAGGTCGATGTTGAACTCACAACCAGTTGATAGTTCACACCTAGAGATGGTGTTACTTGAAGAAAACAACAAATGCGATAAATGTACGTATTTGTCCTTCTAATATTAATAATTTTAACATAATTTATTTACCCTTTGCACGTTAGGGCTGTTAATTGCGAGGAGCATCCTATTCCGGGAATAAGCATTCAGGGTAATAGTCGTGTATGGTGTTAAAGGCAATTTCTAGGCCAATACGTTTTTTCTAATTCATTTATTTTTTGTTTAGTTTTTAAATAGTTAACGTTTTTGTTTTGATTTTAAATTACAATAATTGACGTTTGGTCGTACTTTGTATTTATCTTGGCCTCATTTTACCTTTGTAATTTTTAGGTCGTGTTTATATCCCTACTCGGAAGAATATATATATATATACAGATTTTAATTTGTTCTTACGTTTACATTTTAGCTTCAGGTTGTTGTAACTAAACTATATTTTTAGGCCCTTTTTGTTATAAAAAAAATAAATAAATACAAAATCCAATTACAATTTGTTACATTTTGGTAACTATTAAACATAGCCCAGAAAATTGAATGTATGTATTCTATTGGGTTTTAAGTGAACTATTGTAGAACATCTATCTTTGAGTACCTGTTGAATCTGTGACACTTTTGTCTGATTTTTATACAATTTAAAAGCATATTTAAATTATTTCTGGGTTCAGCTGTCACATTTTTGCAGTATAAGTAATTGAGTTTTCATTAGGAGATCATAAGGAACCTGTGCTTTAAAAAAATGTTTATAATGGAAACATTGTAAAAACATCAAATTATTGTAATTATCTAAACACGATCCTAGCCCATTAAATATGTTATTTTTCATAATTTATTAAAATTTGTTAAGAGGTAAATAATGGTAATTGGATTTTGTAACCAAACTGCTGCCAGTAAGAGATGATGCTATGTTTGAATAGTGTTAATTTGGTTTTTAGTAAACAAAACATTACTTGATCCTGTTATTTAGATTGCTGGTAGCTTAACCTCTGTTAATAATATTGTTATTTATTAATTGTTACTGCTGAAATAACAGTAACATTGATAAAATTAACATATTTTTTTATTTTTACTTTAAAATTTTTAATTTTCAATCAGAATAATTTTATTAGGGATATCTACTGGATGGTTTGTTTATTTAGTGTAGTAGGTTGAACATGTCTGTATGATTTTGCTTGTATTCCTACATTTTTAAGTTTCATCTGTTCTTTTATACTAAAAAATAACAGGATAGATAAAACTTTTAATTTAAAATGTAAATAATTGTTTTTAATTTATTTAATGTACTTTTATTGATCTGTTGTTATTAAATAATTAAGTAATATGTGCTTACAGTGTGTTCATTATTTTTCTGTACAATCTGTCTAAATTTTGTGTATTTAAGATTATGTATACTATACATTACATTGTGTATATATAATTTTTTTTTATAATTAAAGATATATTTCCAAAATGACAATTTTCCTATATTTCTTACAATAAAATTAGAATATATTTTGTAGGTAGAATGAAATGATGAATATATAAGTCAAGAGTTGCTGTTATGCTTTGTATTAAATATATATAAAATAAGCCTTTATGGCATTAAGAAATAAAAACTATATTATACAGTTATTTTCATTCCTGTTAAGAGGCAAGCTGGAAAAGACAAGACATTTACCAGCATATGTCTCTAATTTCCTTATTAATATAAGTTAATGAAATAGTTGGTAGAGGCCAAAGAATAGTATGCTATCTTGAGGAAGATCTGTGCTGCATTGTTTCATTTGGTTCCTTTGATAGTTTGAATATTTAAGAGAACTCAAAATTAACTGTTTAATTAAAGCACATGGAGTCTGTATGTTTAGTTTTATCGTGTGTTAGTGAAAGATCCAAATTAGATTATGGTTTACATTTTTATTCGTCTGCTAAAGAATGTCTTTTAGATTGTTATATTCTGCCCCATAACCAATGTTCTGAAATTAAATCTGTAAGGATTCTAGTGAGGAATGGTGGACATTCACTCTGGTAACAGTGAGATCTAATTATAGCAGCCTTTATGTGCCATATAAAGATCACATCATCTTTTATATAACATTATTTTTAAGAGTAGGATTTACAACTATTAAGCTGAACTTCCCTATTAAATGATATTGTTCAAACTCAACATACATTTTCTATGATATTTCTTTAATTACGAAACATATATATTATTCATTAATGCAGTTTTACTATCATAGCAGCTACTACATCTGCATTGTCTCTTTTTAGTACTGTTTAAAGTAAATAGCATTAAACTATTAAATATTGCAGCAAGAGTTAGCCAGTATTAGCCAGGAGAATAAAGATAGGATGATGAATGGATACATTGTGGTTTTTTGCAAGAAATTCATCTCAGAAAAGCTAAAGATTATTAGTATTTTCAACATCCAGATATGGATAGATGCTGTGATGATATGAGTATTCATTTTATCCCTTTTAATACAATGAGTTTTGTAAAGAGTGACCTGTCTATATTAGCCAAGTTTATTGTCATGATACAATTTTTACATGTTTTACTCTCAAAGTTTTTATTTCAATATATCACCATTAGTTTGAAGAAAACCAATTCTATATAAAATTAAATATTCTGTTATTAAATGCAAAGCTGCATAATAATTTGTTAATTTTTCAGTAAGATAAAAGTAGTCCAGATTTAAAATATTGGATATTTTTTAGTCATTTGATCTCTGTTAATCATTTTGTAGGGCAATGGAGAAAAAAATAAAGGATTTTGAATTAACTAACCATGTAAAGAATATTTTTTAGTAACAATATCTGTTCATGTAAGTAATTTATATAGTAATAAAAAAATATAAACCAAGTTTTCTACTATGTAGAACTTGATTGTACTTTATGTGTATATTATTTTAAATGGATAAAAATAACAGTACAGTTGTTTGATCCTAGAGAAGTTATGTTGAATTACCCTGTTCAGTTGCTCAAATGTGAGAAGTTATGTTTATGAGAACTCGTATAATGTATGAGTAAAGAGCTATATGCAGACTAGTTCAGCCATTTCCAAATTCAAGACAATTGCGTCATTTTCATGTCTCCAGTTGACTGGTTGTAATTTCTGAAATTTTTTTATACTCTAGCTTGTACAGTCCAGAATTGCTGTAATAGTTTAAGTAAGTAGTTTGTCCGTTGGAAATTTTTTGGTGTACTCCATTTATTTTACAATAGTTACCAAATAAATTAAACTTTTGTGTGACATTGGCTGAAAAAATTGTATTGTATGTCTCTCTGTGCTGCCCTTTCTTCAAAATTCTATGGGTAAAACATTTAATTCTTTTGTAAAAAAAATGTTTAAGTAGTAATTTTTTCTATCACAGGTTAACCCTATTGTAATTATTATAATAGAAGCAATAAATAACTGCCCTACGCCTCCATTTTTCACCTATCTCGTTGCATATTTGAGAAAATGTAAAGAATGATGAACTCCAGATTAGTGTGGTATTTCAGGAAAAATCTTGTATTCCATCAGAGCATTGTTTTAATTATGTTATGAAATGTGTAAACAAACCTGTCATATCTTTACCATGTATGGATGATTTTTGTTACTTATACAATCATTATTGTGTGGTAGTAATTGTTATCACTCAGTTGCAACATCAGTAGTCAATGGCGATTGCTTTAAAATTCCAATTCTGTTTTACTTAAAAACTACTGGATTAAAATTTTCAACTATTGATTCTCCTTGTGTATGCTTTTCTTGTTTTGTAACAAATAATACACCTTAATTGTTAAATCGACAAGAGATACTGAATTCTATTTTTAGGTCTTATTTTGATTAACAAATTACCCAAATTAAATAGAGAAATTAGAACACATAAAAATTAGTAGCTGCTACATGTGATAAGTAACAATAGTTGAGATACAATTCAAACATTTTTGCTTAAATTTTATCAAGTTTAGATCTCATTTGGACTGTGATTTAGTAAACACTTCCAAAAGAAAAATTATTGTTTAAAGTGTTGGTTTCAACCCAAAAAAACTTTGTTTTACTTGCTACTGGTGACATTCATTGTAGCTTTTTATTAAATTCTCAGGTTTCTCTATAAGCCATGAGGGTTTTTCCCGCAATGATAAATCAGTAATTGTAATCTTGTCTCAGTTGTATGAAGACACTATAATATCCTTCGTATTATTTTTTTTATAGTAATGGACATTGTAGTCTTAACTCTGCTATACAGCTTGATTGGCTATATGAATTCAGCAAATATTTTCTAAGTTTTAATTCAAAGTAACCAATACTTATAATCTTAAGTGGTTTTCCTCTATGGTAACTTCCATTACTACACCTTTGCCTTGATTTGACTTTTTTCAAGAGCTCTTAATAGCTGCAACCTGATTTTCCAGTTGGAGTTTTTCCACCTTCTTTGCCAAGTGAATCTAGATGTGATATATAGTGACAATAAAAGTATGTTCAGTTGGGTGTTGTTGATTCATGTTTGGTTAGGAAGCTTTCATGTTCAGTCTGCCTCAGACAAGTATTATTATTGCTGAATTTTTTCCGTATTTATTGCCTTACATGATGGGTTGGTACCAGTATATAACTTTGTGCTGTGGATCGATTGTACTATTAGCACTACATGGCATTTACTACACATAATAATTTCAGATATTTAATTTATATCTCGATTCTTTGCATACTTATGTGAGTTTCTCTGGCTTCCTAGCTGTGTAAGAATCTAAGGCAGCAAACAAGCACAGGAAGCTTACATTCAGTTTAACTTTTTGTGGAATTTGGAGCTTGTACCAATGTGCTTTCACTTCGTGAAATGCGGATTGGAGTATAGCAGATCTAGTTGGCAATTATACAATAAGCAGCTACACATTGTATAATATATATATATTGTCATATAATTTGTCACTGCACACTACTATGAAGGGAGTATCTTTTATCATCTATGCTGGAATATGAGTTAACACATAGTTTTCTCATGTAATTGGTGATATTTCGTTGTACTCCAAACAACTATATTGTAATGTTCATTCATTCTTCTTTATTATCTATATTTTGTGATGCTGCAATGAAAGTGAGAAATAGCAATGCTAACTATGTTCCTGGTGATTGTATGGCCAAAATGAACTGTTTTAACTTTTAAATTTTTCTCTGGGGATCCCATTAGTACTTATTCAAATACTCTTCTTCTGCCCTAGAATGCCACAGAGAATAAATGTGTTTTGTACAAGATAGCTGTTTTCTTTCATATTGATTTTTCAAAATTTAAGTATATTAAATCGGTACTGAAGCATTCATTAATTTTTTTTATTTGGGCAGTGATATTTACTCTCTCTGGTCATTTGCCCCAAAAAAAATTGTTGGTAATATAATGAAAGATATAACGTTAATATTAATGTTATATTAAGCAATTATATTTTAAATTATATATGATGAGAGATTATTTTTAATTGATTAGTCAATTTGTTTACAGTCCTTTAGTGAAGGCAGTGGGTTATTTCTAATAATTATATTAGATAAATTTTATGTTATTTATTTACTTATTTGACATCAAAGATGTGGTAGATTTTAAAATGCTTCATTGAAGTGTTTTTTTATCTTCTCCCTACTGTGACAAATACTTTTTAGTTATTTCTTTTAGTCACAATCTGTTTTACTGTGTAATCTTATTTTTTTACAAATAAAGTTACATGTAATTTGTTAAAAATTTATTGAGTTCCAGTAGGGCATCAAGCAAGTAATATCTTATTTATGCTTTCTTAAATTTAAAATTATAATTTACTCATTTGAAATTCACTGATCATAGATATTTTTATATGATTAGAATTGTTTTTATACAAGATAGAATTATTTTTAAGTTATTCACTTAGTTTTTAAATCTTCTTTCAGGTGGCTCTAATTACATTAATCGTAATTGTTCTTGTTCAACATCTATTAACGATACTGACATGTCTGTGCCACAACATTTAAACAGTAATGGTAATACTGGTAACAATACTGTAATGGATGATTGTTGCAATGATGATATCACAAATGTTGGACAGCCAGTGGAAATTACATTCCCTTGGATAGTACAATTTAAAAAATTGTGCATTGAAGCTCTTATCATGCCATCTATTAAGGGCCTTGATGAACTGATGTTATTCTATTTTGAGTATGTATTAATAAAACTTGCTATACTATGTCAATACTGTAGTAATAATTTTCTTATAATTTTTATGTCGAAGTGTGGTGGTACATATGTAACCCATTGGTTCCCAACCTTTTTTGACTGACAACACACTTCACTGAATGTGATATTGCAACACACTTACTTGTTTTCAATTAATAATGATGATACCAATAATAATAATAATTTGTATATAATTCTAAGTATGAGACATTTAGTGTATATAAGCTGATTTAACATGCAATCGGGAGCAATTCTAGCAGCATTCTTCTAAATACAAGCAGCATGTCGATTGGATTCAGAGAAAAACAAAGGTAAGTGCCTAGAACACTAAACTATCTGTGCTGGAATTCCAATTAAAAATTGTATATATTACTTTTTTTTTTAAACTCGTCTTAAAATTAATGTGATGTTTGCGCTCAATGTGTTTTATAATATTGCTCAATGTGTTTCATAATCGCTTTAATATTGGAAGGACAGGTAGAAGGGAAAAATTGTGTAGGCAGGCCACGTTTGGAATATGTAAAACAAATTGTTAGGAATGTAGGATGTAGAGGGTATACTGAAATGAAACGACTAGCACTAGATAGGGAATCTTGGAGAGCTGCATCAAACCAGTCAAATAACTGAAGACAAAAAAAAATAAGTGTTTCATAAGGTTTATCAACACGTGGTCTTATGGTTGACAAGGAAACCTGCTAATCATCTTCCTGATGTATCAGTCTGTTCTGCTTAGATTTTACTATTTTCATTGTAGAAAATGCTGATTTGCATGAGTATGATGTAGATAACGGCAGCAAAATTTTATGATAGTGAAATGTTGACATCGCGCATAAATCCAAAATGACTTCTGAATTATCTAAAAATTTTGTTTTCATGGTAGAATTGCATGTCAAGTCCAGCAGTTCATTTTTTTCATTCACATTGTGGTTAGTGGCATTTTGTATGTGGTCTCGCCAGTTATATTAAAAGAAAGCATTACCCATTCCAAATCTAAAGCAGACAAGGGAGGAAAGTATTATTTATTAAAGTTTGTAGCGCATTTAGATGTTCTTTTATTAACTTCTCCAGGCACTGTTTGTTATTTTGTGTAAATTTATTTTCAAAATATTTAACTGGAGGAAAGCAAGATAATTTATCTCCTACATCTGAAGACTGTCGAAATGCCATTTTCCCAAAATCCTTCCATTTTTTTTTTTTGTGGCTGAAATAATATTTTCTGTTATATGAGTTCAATCAGTCGAAAATTTTGGCAAGATATGCTAGTTTGGCATACCAAAAATTATCTTCCAAAAGTCTTACATACTCTGCCTTTTCATCTTTAAAAAAAAAGAAAAAAACTAGTCTTGAAGCTCTTCCACCTGCATCAATGTTTTACCCCTAGAAGCCTATGTGTTTCTGAATGCAGTAATAAATTGGTATGCTTGCTTTCCAAAAAGTCGCAAAAATTTTTAAATAGTTACTCTTAACTGGTCTTGTTTTTAAATAATTAATCATTTCAATAGTTCTTCACATTCTCTAGAAGATCCTGTCAGTATTTCTCATAATTAACATTTCTCTATTAAAAAATCAGTGAGTTGTCACTGTAGTCGGGTTGATTTTCCTGATTAAACTTATAAAACTTTTGATTTTCCTTGGTAATATAGATTTTCCTTCATTACAAAGAGATGCAATCTACTGTTTAAATGGCAAAGATACTTATGATTAACGTAATCATAAGTATCTTTGCCTGTAGTAGTGGTTTTAAGTTCTTGGTCCAAATAAAAATTGTCCAATAATACTTAAATTTTATTTAAACCTAATAAAGCTTATTAACTGGTTTTTTCCACTTTCATCCTTATTCAACTGAAGTGCAAACTGTATCTCCCACCAATTTCCTGCTCACATTAATTTTATTGTCGTGAGACATTTTTTCTATTTTGTGGCTGAAGGTATATTGGATAATGAAATTTTAGATAGTTCTTCCTTAGCATCACCAAGCATTTTTTATAGTTGGTAATATTATTGTTGTTTACTGAGAGGTTTTTTCTGTTGTGCTATTATACTGAGTATAAAGCATGCAACACTAAAAAACAGAATACATTTTATTAATGCACCAGAGGTTTTATTTTGACACCTCTCTATTCAAAAAATTTCTTTAAAAATATTCTCATTCTATTCTTTAAAAGTGTTCTCTTGGTTTTGAAGCTGTGTGAGTATTACTTTCTAAGTGTCTTAAGTTTATTCAACACCGTCAATTGATTTGATGAAACACTTCTGCATATAAGGCACTCTGGTATCTCTTTTATGTTCATTTCCCCCTTACGTAAAATCATATTTCAAGTATTCATCACTGCATTTATGAAGCATAGCTCATTTTTGAGATCCTGAAGAGAATCAAAATTTCTGCTCACTTTACTAAAGCTAGCTTTGCTATGATTGCTGTCACAGATCCCAGAATTTTATTCAGCCTGTCTTTTTCAAATGAGAAATCTAATAATGATAAAACTACTTTTGTAAAATAGTTGCACTACTATCTACTTATGCCACATATAAATTGAAACTGGTTAATATATTCTGATGACTCTAAACAGTCTTAAACACCTGCAGTGTTGCCAGATTTTTTCAACAGAAAATCCCTGTCTTGCAAACTCCCCATGCTGAGGGATAAATTCCTCAGCCGAGTGGGAAGAGTAAACAAGCATTGTTGAAGGTGTTCACAGTGATTGAAAATTATTGGCAGGCAGAAAAATTAAACTAACTGTTGCAGCTATTGACTGGTACAGTTTGTCCCAAAATAAATTTTGTAAGTGTAAATTACATTGTATACAGGCTTTCTGAATAGCATAAAATTTATTTCTAAATTCTAAACTTTCACCACACCTATGGAACTGTGTCACACCAGTATGTTGCAACATGATTGGAAACCACTGATATAATCTACTGTATGGAATACTGGTTTGCTTATATTTAACTGCTTGTATTTTATGGCACTTGGAGCCAAAATCATTTGCAAACTATCTTTTGTCAGTCTTAAAAAATTGCTAGTTGATTTTTTTAAGTGATAATTTCTATATTATAGACTTAATATATCTATATAGTATTTTATATATATATTTGGGCTCCTGCTGGTGGGGGGAACACTAGCCCTTGCAACCGGGGGTGTAGTTTCCCTCCGCCGGTGGCGGTCCTGATCAATACTTTGTAATGGCACATGAGATTCCATGATGGGACTGGGTGGTGGTGCGGGGTTTGTCCCCAACTTCTGCACAGGCCAGAATGAGGTTACATTCCCCTTGTTAGGTGATCTAAATTGGTCGACTTATTAGGGTGTAGATCTGAATTTCTATGTTGTGCAAGACATAATTTTGATTGGTATGAGTGTAGTACTGATTTACCTTTCAACTCATTTGTTTTCTGAGGCATTCACAGTCACAAATGATGCTGTCAAATCTGGACTAGGCACAGGGTTCATGTTTCCATGGTTTCGGTCAGTTATTTTGAGGGAATCATGTTAGATTGGATGTGAAGATGTCTGTGGTGAAGGCAATTTTTGATTTGTATTTTAGTGACGCAAATGTCTGCCGAGGCATTTACATCGGTGGCATCCCAACCATGGCCTGGCTAATCAGTTAGTGTCTGAGATGTAATCAGTTAGATGGTCTAAAGATGACCTTCGGTAAAGCCCCTCAGGGCTCAGAATGGAGGGGGTTGTGTGGCGACCAGTAACATCACAAGGTGGGTGTCTTCCCCCTATGGGATTGGAATAGTATTTTATATACGCACATGTATAATATATTTTTTTATATGAAATATTTCTGTAAAATATATATGAAGCCCAGCATTTGGTAACAGCTTGTATTTATATATATATAGGAAATAGCCAAAATTAGTTTGAAGCTACCAAAGGAGAGCCAAGTTAGAACCTTAGACTAAGCCAAATTAAGCAGTAAAAGTAGATTCTGGGAGATTAAATAAAGTTAAGTAAATTGGTGAATATCTGATTAAAATAATAACACTGATAAACATAATTTTTGTTTCCTAACAAGCGATATGTGATGTTAATCTGTTTTTTGATGCTGAAACGGATAATTCGGATCTTTCTATCACCCACTATTTTTGAAAAATGTTTAAATATTAATTAAAGAATTTTTTCATTTTTCAACGTACAGTTAGCATTTTAAGCTCTATATTGTATTTTGTTAGCTCATTTTTTATTGTTTAATTTTGTTGATGTAATTTGTAAATTATAAATAAACAATACACTAGAGAAAAAATTAAATCATATCATAGTCAAATATTACGACATCATATCTAATACTGAAAAATGAGCCTTCATGGACAAGATTAATCATGTCTGTGCAGATCAAAACATGTAGCTGAAAATACAACTGTGTTGTTTGTATTAAGCACTGGATTTAGAAATAAATTAAATTTGTTCAGTCTTATTGCTGTTTTAAGTTTGTTAACTGTGCAGTGTCATAATGCCTTGAAATTGTTTAAATGATGTGGATGCCTTTTGTTATGTATGTGGTGAGTTTACCATAAAATCAATAGGAAAAAATTACACCTTTAATTAAAAAAGCATATCATTTATACTTTCAGTGTAAAACTGGTGATTAGGATAAGATGTGGGTTCCTCATATAGTATGCTCCAATTGTTCTGATAATTTAAGAGGATGGCTGAAAGGTACACTGAAGGCTTTGCCATTTGGTGTATCTATGGTTTGGCGTGAACCAAAGGATCTTGTAACCGATTGTTACTTTTGTTTAACAAGTGTGTCTGGAATTTCTAAAAAATCTAAACATACTGTAAAATATCCTTCATTGCAATCTGCAATCATTCCTGTACCTCACAGTGAAATTATTCCAGTTCCTGACCCACCTGTGAATGTATGTTTTGAAAGCAGCGATGAAGAATCAGACAGTACTGAAGAAGACAACAGTGATTTTGATTTTGAATTATCTTCCTATAAGCCACATTTTGACATTGTGAATTAAATGACTTGATTAGGGATTTAGATTTATCAAAAAATCAAGCTAAGCTGTTCTTAACACCTTCCACTCTTGTTCCTAAGGTTGGAATTTACAAAAAAATACAAAAATTTCAGGCTTTCAAAGCCTACAAAAAGAACTTTCTCAGTACTATATTGATGAAAATAATTTGGTTTATTGTACAGATATTGATGAGCTTATGTTGCGCTTCGGACAAGTTCATAAACAAGAGGACTGGCACCTTTTCATAGATTCATTCAAATATAGTTTAAAAGTGGTTCTACTTCACAACAGTAACAAGTATCCTTCGATACCAATCACTTATGGTATTAATTTGAAAGAGACATACGATGTGATAAAAGACGTCCCTGAAAAACTAATTATAAAAAACGTAGCTGGAACATTTGGTGATTTGAAAGTTATAGCTATTTTGTTAGGCATGAGGTTAGGCTATACTAAGTACATGTGTTTTCTTTCCGAATGGGATAACTGAGCTAGGGATAAATATTATGTTATGAAATAGTGGAAGAAATGAGACAACTTAACTCCAAATGGGAAAAGTATTCATGAGCTGTGAGTTGAACCCAAAAAGATATTTTTGCCTCCTCTCCATATCAGGCTAGGATAATGAAAAATTTTGTAAAAGGAATAAAGGATAGTCCTGGATTTTTGTATATCAGGCAGAAATTTCCAAATGTAAGTGAAGGAAAAATTAAAGAAGGAATATTTGTTGGTCCTCAAATAAGAGAGTTGGTAAAAAATGATGTATTTAACTCAACGTTAAACAATGTAGAAAGTGCAGCTTTTGGGCTTCAATTAAAGACATTTGCAAAAATGTATTTATAAATAAAAATGTGACAATTACCAGGATATTGTTAATCAACTTCTTACCTTGTATAGAAGTATGTATAGAGCTCTGGGATGTAATACAGCTTTGAAAATATAATTCCTCTACTCACATCTGGATTTTATTCCGGACAACCTTGGAGATGTAAGTGACAAACATGGTGAACATTTCCACCAAGACATTTCGGTGATGGAAAGCCACTATAATAAGCCACTGGAATATTAACATGCTAGCCAATTACTGTTGGACATTAATTTGGGATGTGCCTGTTTATAAAAGAAAAGTATCAGCAAAATAATTCTAACACCGGTATGGCCATGCTGAATTATAAATTTTACAGATTTTATCTATATTTTTCCTTAATTTTTTTAAAGCATAATTTATTTAAAACTAAGGGTGAAAAATTTTGTATTTATAGATCAGTAATGTATGCAAAAAAGCAATTCAAGAAATGGTATCACACCTGGAGAAAAATTTTTTTTTTTATCAGTGTAATAATAGCAGATGCTGTCAAAATTATATAAAATATGAAAACGAGTAATTGATCTAAAACGATTATACAGATAGAAATATTTCATGAAATTACAATTTACAGGAAAGGTAACTTTCAAAATTGGATTCATAAAAATTAAACTTAACTTGCTCTGATTACTGTATTGAATACCACAAGATTTAATTAATTAATTTACAAAAATACAAAGTAAAGAACATGAGACAAATACTCATTCCATTTACAAATTGTAAGGATCAATCTTCAACATATCTTTTATACTTAATGCTTGAGGAAACATCACATTACTTCAAGTTTATAAGTCCGTTAATCTGATGTATTGTAAATAATAAATAAATAACAAACATATAGATTGCTCATGCAAAAATAACAAAAACTAATTTTAGAATTTTACACTAAGATTGAAAATTGTCCACTCTAAAACATGCAGTTAGGCAAATATAATAAAACATTTGTCACTCTGACAATAGAAGGTGTAGGTACAAATTCATTTGAATACTAGATCATGGATACCGGTGTTCTTTATTGGTTGGGTTTCAATTAACCACACATCTCAGGAATGGTCGACCTGAGACTGTATAAGACTACACTTCATTTACATTCATACAAATCATCTTCTTAAGTAATATCTTTGTTAGTTCCGGAGGCTAAATAGAAAAAAGAAAGATACAAATTCATAAAAATTCCAAGTAAAAAAGATTGGTTTAAGATTTGGATTGTCTTCTATGAGAGACAAAATATGTCTTTATTTTGTTAGATTATGTTAATGTATAATCTTTCTTATGTAATGATCAGAATAAAAAGTTTATCTATTTCCAGCTAAATACTTAAGAATCAGAGTATTTCTTTAATTATAACTTATAAATTAGTTACAATGTAGACTTTATCTCGTGCGTGTGTGTTCTTTATTATATAAAGAAGAAGAGCATTTTTCTTTGTTCAGGATAAACAAAAAACTACCCAATCAATCGCAACCAAATTTTTACCCATGTTTCTTGGCATAACTGAGATATATTTCATCTCAAGAAATTTGAGACGACAAATATATATACATATACACACACACACATATATATATATATATGTGGTAGTGGAGATTTTGCTGTTTGTAAGCACAAACTTCAGTGAATTGAATTAATGAGTTCTGAACTGTGAGTATCTATCATTGTATGAGCTGGGTTTTTATTTGAATTATTATGAATATTTATAAACCAATTTAAAAGTATTTTGAATTCAGAGTTTCAAGGGTTAAAAGTGATTTTTGAATTTTTTTGAAACACTTGTTTTTTTATATTTCTTGGTCACAAATGAAGAAATCAACCTCATTTTTGATGAGTGTAATCTTCATGTCAATAAATACCATTTCAAGATTTTTTAAATTTGATCTTGAAAGGTGATAAAGGTAAAAAAACTTTGAACAATGATTGTAAATTTTTCCAATCTTGATTATAGTAAATTAGATATTCAGTAGATCTGAGCTTACAAATACTCTTCAGATAAATATTTAAAAATCATTTTTGGGTTTCTTTAATGGGTACAAAGGCGCTGTGGCTCAACCAACACAGTTACTGCCATCGTTACTATATTTATTAGTAACGAGTATTAGCTCTCTCAGTATTAGCTACACTAGCCTTCAGTTACTTGACTAAAAAACATAAAATAAAAAGATTGACTGCTACGGGAAACGCAAGGAAACCATATAGCGCTGGCAAAGCTGCGACAGGGAGCAAAAAGATTGCACAAAAAACAATTGCAAGTGTAGATGATCACTGCAGTGATCGTCCAAATAGCACTTCACTGCTATACTGTTGTTCTCTGAAACATTGGCACATCATCAAGATGTGCCAATTTTTTATTATCTTATGTTTACAATTTTTTATTTTTCTATGTTTACAATATTAATAAAGTGACATCATGTTTCAAATACAAAACAATTATTATTATTTTATTCTATTTTTGTTTCTCTTTTTCTTTTCCATGTGTATGTAAGTTCAGTTCTGGTAGATCTTCCTCTCGGTACAGTTCTTTTGGCACGTGTCATGTATTTTGTTACATATTCAATTAATGTAAAATACAATATTTTGTAAAAGATTTTTATTGTGGTTTGTGGTTAAAACTTTTTATATTAGTTTGTTCATGTGCGAATAATTATGACTGATTTAAATTCGTTGTAAATGTTAAAAAACTAACAAGGATTTAATTGCTATACAGAAGTGTGAAGAGAGCTGCCTGTGGCAGTTTCAGCACTCACATTCAAAGGCTGAGGGGCCAGAATGTTCATTCATCACCCCAAAAAAGAAATAGAACCGTTCTAAACCAATTACCGGATTAGATGATTTTAATAAAGGTGTGGTTAAGTGAACTGTAAATGAATTTCACTGAAAGATTGGAGAGCTACCAACAGTTGACAAACTCTTAACGAATTAAAATTAATTTTAACCGCAGTGAAAGAGGCACAAAACAGAAGACAAAAGGAAGATTTTAGTTGAAAAACAATTATATTAGGCAGATAAGGATTTTATATTTGCAGGCAATCAATCAGTGATTTTAGAAAATGTAACCGGTGGTCATATACTTAGATGAATTTTATGTTTTATCATCTCAATCAACGGCAAAATCATGGGCTGACAATAGCAGTGCATGACTTCATTTACCAATAAATAAAAGTAAATGCTTAAATATAATTCACCTGGGAGGTGAAACGGGCTTTATTACAAACACAATGTTAACTTGGACAGACAAATAAAAAAGTGGTGATTGCTGTGATAAAATGAACACAAAAAAGTATTTGAAATGAGCTGAAGAAAAATTATTTTCTAACCTTCCGTCTGAGTCTGTAGTAGTTATTGCCAATCCTCCATGTCATAATACCTTTCCTGAAAAATGTCATCAAGCAAGAAACAAGACATGACTGTTTGGCTACAGAAACATATTCCATTTTTGTCCCAAATGCTTAAACCAGAATTGTATGAACTAATTAAGCTGAAAAAAGTAACAGAAAATGACACCAATTTGACGAATTGTTGGAAAAATATGGGCATTAAGTTCTGCAGCCTCCACCTTACTGCCCTGATTTAAATCCAATCGAGATGGTATGATCAGAGATAAAATGACATGTTGCGAGCCACAACACAACTTTTAAGATGTCTGAAGGGCAGAAACTATGTAAAGATACAATGAATTTACTGAGCAACGAACACTAAAAACCTTATTGTGAAAAGGTAAAAAAAATTGAAGGTGAGTATTGGAGCCAAGAATCGTTATTAAATTCCCTGACAGAATCTTTCATTGTCTCTATAAGTGACATTGATATTAATGACAGTCTCACTGAAGATAGTGACAACAGCTAGGATAATGTTCTAGCTGAGGAATTGAACGGATAATTTATTTTCCAGTAAGTAGTAATAATAACCATCTATTGCAATATTTACCATATAATTAGTAATAGATAATATTTTCTCATCTGTTATTACATTTTACAATATACAGAATAGAATTAACCGACTGTATTTCATTTCAAAATTGTTCCATTCATTTGTTAAAAACAGAACAATTATTTGGTAAGGGGAATTACTAAGGGTGAGGAATGTTTTTACATTGGGCTGTAATCGGTCACTTCAAGTTTTTTCTTACTTGGCGGCAACTGTAATTTTTTATTTTTTAGCTGTTTATATAACTTTTTAAAGTAAAACTTTTTTAATTTATCATTCATCTTCTTTAAATTGACCAATAAATTCTAATATTTAATGAAAATAAAATGCAAGTATAAGAATTAAAAAAAAAATTGTTTTGCAATTAAAGATTCCTTGTATCTTTCAAAGGTGGGAAAACCATAAAAGTTGCTTTCTTGTTGGGAAAATTGTGATTAGTATTACAAAAATTTTATGGCAGCATTTATATTGATATGCCATAATAACATCTTTTTTCCGGTTTAACCTCCGGGAATTACCTTTCAGGTATTAACTTCAGAGGATGAATGGGAATGATATGTATGATTGTAAATTAATTGTAATCTTGTGCAGTCTCAGTTCGACCATTCCTGAGAAGTGTGGTTAATTGAAACCCAACCACCAAACAACACTGGTATCCACGATCTAGTATTCAAATCCGTATAAAAGTAACTGCCTTTCCTAGGACTTGAACGCTGGAACTTTTGACTTCCAAATCAACTGATTTGAGAAACACGTTCACCACTAGACCAATACATCTGGAATATATCTTCCAGTCTGGAATTGGAAGCCTTCAAACGAAAATTTAGTAGAGCAGTTGAGAGAAAATGCTAACTTAAATACCGTAATGTAAATACTGGGTGCCCCAAAATTTGCTTGACCGAGAAATACAATATTTGTATTTTATGTCATATGACAAATGTTTAAAAAATTTCATATTTGTTTGGTAACTGTTTACATGATCGCTTTTTTCTAATGATTTTTAATAGTCAATGCCTGCAAAACAACAGAGTTTTTCATTCTGTTTATTTAAGATTTGGGTATGAAATTAAGGATTATGTTGCATGTGTTATTTAGTAAACTGTGTACTTAATACTATTTTCCATACTATTAATTTGTGTTTTCTGCCGAAGTACATGTTTGAAATCACTTATGTTTCTTTTATGGGGACAGAATACTTAATCCTGATATTTTTTATGGAATAGTCCATCAAATTAAATTGATGTGGGACATCTTGTGTTTTTAGTTACTGAGTTAAGAAAGTAGTAATTATTGCAATCATGTTAAAACTCTGTTATAGATGCAGTAATCAAATAATTTTAGCTGATCTGATGTGAATTTCTCCAGAAAATAGAATAACTCTTACTGAGTGTGATATGATCTCATGTTAAGCTTATTAGGGAAAGTAAGAAATGATTTGCTTTTTACTCAGCTGAATGTATTGTGCAAATCACATTGCCAAGCCCATTAAAATTTAGGTTATATTTAATGACATCTTTCTGTGACATTTGAGATAAACACATTTTTGTACACATTTGAGAGAAAACAACTCTGAATAATACTGCTTTTGCTAAAAGTGTTTTGTATGCATCACATCTAATAGAAAAATTGTGATAATGGGACACAATTTAATATGTTGTGTGTGTTTTCTCCTACCAATTTTCCAGCTGTTGCAGAATCTGAATGTGTGTGTAGGTTAGCAACTGCACTCGCTGCTACTGGCTAGTCAGGCTTGACATAATTGCAGACATAGTGCAATGTGGGTATAAATGTGTTGGAAAACATATAGTCTTGAACAGACTTAGGTTGTTCACTCTTGAGATGTGTAGTTAATTGAAACCCAATAACCAAAGAAACATCGATGTGGTGTTATCCATAGTCTAGCATTCAAATCAATATAAAAGCAATTGCCTTTACAAGGATTCTAATCTTAAAATTCTTGACTTTGAAAATCAGCTGACTTTGTGATATGAGTTTAACCACTAGATTAATCTGGTGGGTTACACAATGCAATATGTATTGCACACTAATATAGTCTGTCCAGTAGGGGGAGTAATAGCACAGTAATCATTTACAGCAGTGATTTCCAAACTGTGTGCCGCAGCGCCCTGGGGAGCTGCACCCTCTTCATAGGAATGCCATGAAGTATTGTAAAAGCTTCATAGTTAATTGAACCAAGATGTTTATAATTATTAATTTAATGTTAATAAAGTAAAAAATAATGAAGATGGATGAGTTTTATTTATTTTTATCTCTTACTTACAAGTAGTCATACTTTTACTTAGGGTAGGGCCAAGGAAAAATTTTAATTTAAAAACGGTGCAGTGACTTACGACTTTATACTGCTTTATAGTATTAATATCTTTAAATTTTATTTTAAAAAATAAAAAATTGTTGCACAACATTTTCAAAACCCTAGCTTCTATAAAATGAGATTTTATTTACTTAAATGTATGTGATTTATTTTATTTTTTTAAATTTTTGTGGAAAAATCTAATAAAAAACTATTGTCACTGTTTTTACGAGTAGCAATTTTTAGAATTTTTTTTACATTTTCAAAGTGAAGTATTTGTAATCATTTTTTATATTTTCATATTAGATAATTAAAAAATAAACATTAAAATTTCAGTTCTTTTATAGATCTAAAAAAAAAAATGAAGACTTGGCTGAAACCCTGGTACTATGTTGTATCAAACAGCTATACATGGTCTACCATCTGAGTTAACAAAGATTAACTGTAGTAAAAGTATTATATGGTAATTATTATTCCAATAATAGTAAATTCTAGTTTTCTATAGCAGCAGTTCATTTTTTTCCTTGTTTTTGAATATTTTGAAGTAGATTCTGAAAATTTGATTAGAGCTCGAATTCAATTTTTTTAAATTACAATAAATTAGGATTACTGAAGAATGTACTACATTTTTACATTTATTATTGAACATTTTTAGATAAGTACCTTTTATATTTATGTTTTAAACAATTTTTCCTTTAATTTTTTTTTCAGACATGTGTCAGTTGATGTAAAATCTTGTTATATGAAGCCTAACAGAGCCGCTAAATTAAAAAAGAGTCTTGGTGATGTGTTGACTTTCTTCTACATTCATTATAATGATTTAAAAGTATGTTATGAATATTGCAATAATTTTTAGGAAAATGAAGTCTGTATTGTAACTTTAGAATAACTAGTCACATTTCAAATTAAATTCATCAAATTTCATGTACTTCTTTTTTTGTTTTTGCACAGCCATTTTCAATTGTATTTAGAATATAGTATACTCATAAGAGTATACTATATTCTAAATATAGTTTAATATTGTTTATATCCTGATATCACTATTAACTAATTTTTAATAAGCATACTTATTTCATTGAACCCTTTAAGTAATTTGATGATGTCTTACACATATGATTCCTATCTCTAACACAGAATTTTGTAGTAAATCATAGAATCAGGAGTTAATTACCCACAAGCTGCAGGCTATATTAAGATACATTTTATACTGCAGGCTATACATTTTACATTGATGTTTCTTGAATCTGGAAATACTGTCTAAAAAAATATTATATACTCAGTAAATATAACGCACTAGTATAATCTGCAAGAGAAAAAAATATATGGAAGTATGAACTCTTGAACATATTATTTTTTTTTTTTGTATTTTCAGTACTTTATTATTTTACTTTATAATTTAATTTATTGTGTTAGCATGAAACTTGAGCATGGGAGTATGGAATGAAAATGTTATAGGTATAAAAGATACCAGACCAGGATTCAAACACTGTCCTTAAAACATTGGGATCTTCCTTTAAAATTTGTCAGTCTGTATTTTTCCGTATGAAAAAATTGGTACAAATTAAAAAAAATATATATATTAAAACATAAAAGAAGTATTTATGAATATTTGTTGATCTATAGTTCTGGATATGCATTTTGTAAAGTCTGCTTTTAAACATGAATATAATAATCTGTAAAATATTAAGATTTATCTTAAATACTACACCTCAACTTCACTTTATCACTAGTTCACATCTAATGTTGTTAGAGGTTACATTAATTTTTATATCAACTATTTAATTTTATAAACTACTGGTCCTGGAAGGATGAAACAAAAAGCAATTTAATCATATTTTCTCAAGGTAAAAGATTGGTGGTTCAGTAGTTTATTTACCTATCTCTCTTTTTTCTATGAGAAAATTACCAATAGAGTTGGAACATGAAAAACTTTAAAATTTCGCTTTTGGTCATTTTTTTCCAAAGGCATGGACGGCGTATACAGTTTGAATTATTTTTTTATATGTAGGTATATTAGTAGTTGTACCATAAATAATATTAATGGTGATATACTTACCCCTAAATTTTTATGAATTTTTGAAAACTAATTTTTTCAAAAATTCAAATTTTGGATTAGTTCTCCAAGAGGGGTTTCTTGTCTTCTTTGCACTCTACATTTATTATATTTAGCCCCTATGTTGTTGAAGTTGACGTTTTGAATATTTTTAAAATAGCTTTTTTTTAAATTATTGATAGGTCGTAATTTAATAACTTAACCAATACCAATAACCTTAATAACTGAGATTTCAATGAGTTACCTACATCTTTTTTTGAGAATTCATTTTTATTTTTATATTGGTTTATTTTTGTAAACACTATCGAAGAAAAAATAAATTGTAGCAAAATTTTAATTATTCTTTAATGAAATAGCCTGTTTTTGTATCAGTGAAAGTTTATTATGCAATGTGGTTAATCAACAGCTGTGATATCTCTTCTGTTAATTCTCTTGAAATTGTATGAGAATGACCCATCACTGTAGTTAGTTCAAGTGATACATCCAAAATGCTACAAGCAGCATCCAATTGTTCAATGTTGTGATGTGGGGCAATGTTTGCTCCTGGTCTTCGCATTCATATAGTTTTTTGTTCTGCTGAGAAAAAATACTTTTGAACAGTTAACATAAAGAGACTTTCCAGGAACTAAATTTAAATTAGAAAAAAGTCTGTTTTAAGAGCTTGCTCTAATGTTATTTGTCCAGTTTTTAACTGTTTTTTTATGAGTTCTCAAAGGGTCACAACAGAACTGTCCATACAGGTAACTGAATTTTGACAAAAACCTTTTTCATGATAAAGTACGGCTGCCATAACGCTCAATATATCGCAGATACAGATGTGTTGTGGGTTATAACTTGTCCCTGAAAAAATAAAATGGGATGAAAAACTAACTTGTTTCTAAGTAAGTACATATTATACTGTATTGGCTTTTTCTATTAAACCTTTATTGCCTATTTTTTTAATTGATCCCCTTTGTGATTTAAAATTTGCTTCTCAAAATAATGCGGGTGTCATGTAAGTCCCGTGATAACCGCATTATGGTGGTGTTAACCTATATCTACAAACACTAATGACATCTGAATTAACATGTAAAAAATTAAGTTGTTGGTTTTCATCACTAAATTCACAAATTTTAATGAGTTCTTTTGGAACTGTACTATACACTCTTTTATGACACTTCATTCACATAAATTTCTATGAAAGATTGTTCTTCCACTGTTTTATGTGAAATTACATGAAAATAAAGTAAAAATTTAACTGATTATAAAATTTGCAAATATAATATTAAGTGAAGCTTATTTATTTAATAAACACTTGCAAACACAGGATGAAATTTGAGACACTCGGTAAAGATGTGAGCAGGTCACTGACTAATGTCAGACTGACCAGTCTGTAACTGCAAAGCTAAATGTTGCAACAAGCATAAATTAGCATGTTGCAACATGAATTTTCCTGACGACTAGAAATGACTTCAAGCACCTGTTATAACATTAACACTGCAGTTGAATGGTTCAAACAAGTCTATTTTAACTATAGTAAGAAATATAAAAATATTGAAATGCCAAGAAAACAAGAAACCACCCCCTTGGAACACTTATATAGTGAGTCAAAATGATATCACTTTTAACAGGTTTTTCATGATTTTTCAGAGTTTATAACAACTTTATTAGTACAATACACAAGAAACTTTTTTATTTGCCATAAACCTGTACAAAAACACTAAGTTGTGCAAATTTGAAATTTTTATCACCAGCCTATCAGAAGTCAAAATTTGAATTTAAAAAAAAAACTATTTTTCAAAAATTCATAAAAAGTTAGGGGTAAGTATACCACCACCATTAATATTATTTATGGTAAAACTACCTACATATAAAAAAATAATTCAAACTGTGTATGCCGTCCCTGCCTCTAAAGTGAAATTTCACAGTTTTTAATGTTCAACTTTATTGGTCATTTTTTCAAAGAAAGGAGAGAGGTAGGTAAATAAACCACTGGACCAGTCTTTTACCTTGAGAAAATATTAATAAACTGCTTTTTGTTTCATCCTTCCAGAACTAATAGTTCTATAGTTATGATTTTTTTCTGTAAACCCTTACAATCACAAAAATAGGTACCACAGGTAAACTGCTTAAATAGAAAATTAAAAAAAAAGTAGTTTTAAGGTCCTGAGACATGTAGGAAACAAGTGGGTAAGTTTCAGTTTTTTTTTAATTGGTCAAGCAACCACCCTTGGATCACTTCAAATGAATTAAACAATTTCATATAATATATATAATTTTCATAAAATCAATCCTTTCAAGACTCATATCACCTCAGGACCAATAATTTAAATATGTATAACTCAACTCCATCCAGCTATATGCATCATATGTATATACTTTTGTAATTACCCTGGTAGATAAGAATAGACAACTCATGTCTATACCAGATTATAAGCAACTAATATAACAGGCAAAGGCATCTCTATAGGTTGCAGTATAACATTTCATCATTATATAAATATCTCTAAAACAACCATTATTGATTGAAAATGTTTTGTTATTGAATTCCCAATGTTGCCTCTAGAGACACAACTATGTTCAAAAATTGACTACTCAGTTTTACAG
The DNA here is from genome assembly GCF_047948215.1 of Lycorma delicatula. Taxonomy (NCBI): domain Eukaryota; kingdom Metazoa; phylum Arthropoda; class Insecta; order Hemiptera; family Fulgoridae; genus Lycorma; species Lycorma delicatula. The sequence goes on along the minus strand of NC_134462.1, from coordinate 52,840,992 downwards.
AAAGTAGCATCTACTCTCAGATCTTAAAGAAAAACTTAATCATTGGATTCTTAATTACATTTTTGCTAGTATAGAGTCAGCTTATTTTCATATTATTAGTATAAATTCAATCTATTTTACTACTTAGATTGTTGTTGAACTATACTTGCAGATTATTCTCTTTTATTTTTCAGCCTGTGGAAAATTCATTCTATTTAAATAAAATGTCAATTTTATTGTCATTTTATATGGATATGGAAATAAAAGCATCAAGGTATTACCAGCTTATTTTTCTTATATTAGTAATTTATACAATTTATTTTCTCTGTAAAATATTTTATTGTACCTTTAATTTGTAAAATCTTTTTATTTTCTCTCTCGGTTTCACTTGCATTGATGATGATTATTCTTGCACACATTTTATTTCATTATTCTGTTAATTTGCTTGTATAATTAATTAAATCTCTGTAATTGTACTACTTTTTTTTTGTTTATGCATTTTCTTTAAAAAGAATGATTATTTGTTTTTAATATTTCCATTATCCTTTAATTTTATGAATTGTTCCTTTCATTTACCTATAAAGAAGAAATAGGCTTTCTTTATCCTAATGTTTGTTAATAGTGATTACAATACTGGACTGATTTCATGAGTGTTAGCCATTAAGTTGCACCTTTTTAGTGTAATCCTAAGGAGGTCATCAATCACAGTCAGTCATTCAAGATCATACAGCCATAATCACAAGCTATTCTACAAACATTTTTAGTTTTGGGCAACATCCATTGCAAATAAATATTGTAGTTTTTATCAACATTGAAGAGCATCATACACAGTGTTCCTTTGAATAGTAAACTGTTTGCTGTTATTATGGGACTATTAGCTATTATTATAGGAATGTTAGCTTACAGATACATGGAGATAGCATCTAATCATTCATTGTGTCAGTCAATTGAGATTTTTCAGACTCAAAGGAATAATGGTGATATTTTTTGATCAAGAGCAGGGCACTATTTACAAATGTTTTATATTTTACTTCTGCAAGCCAGACCTAGGCTTCCATCTAAATAGCTGAAGATGCTAACCAGGGTCAACTGTCTTGCCCATTGGTACATTTCTGACTCTGAGTGAGTTGGCTGGAACCAAGTTACTGCACAAGTAAGATTAGCTATGTTTGAAGTCTATGTTGACTCCTGGAAAAAAATTCTAGGTGCCCCTTTCCTTAAAAAAATTACTTTTTTGCTTTTTAAAATCTCACTGGAAGCAGGAAGGGTTGACTAAACTGCCCTTGAGACAGGCATGCCGAGCTAAGAATAGCTACTGGAAATTCTAATTTTTAAACAACGCTAAATATTTTTTTCCATGGCTCATGGCAATGTCCTAATGTGTGGGTATCAGGAGAATTTCATACCTATGAAGGTGACAGCTGACACTACATTTGTCAGTATGATGCAACCAGGGTGGGTGTAAATATTTGCACTCAATGATAGGCAAGTGATTGCAATATCAAGACCAGGCAGGTGGTGTGTCATAAGCTATGTGCTGACTTGCATGTTCTTTGTTTTGTAATTTGCGCAGAGGAAACTGAAAGCATATGCATTCTGTTGGGATAATATGAATGATGATGACTGATTGTAAATAAAATCAAAATGCATCACTAAATTTAAATGCAAATAAAAAAGAAGAAAATTTAAACAATTGTAAGTTAAGACTTGCATTAAAGACTTTAATTAAGTAATATTATTTTATATTTTCAATTAATATAGTTTATTTTATAATGTTTTAGAAGAGGTAAAGAAAGTGTTAAGAAGATCTCAAGTAAATTGTTGACCACTCTATATTTATTCCTTGGTAAGCAAACAAAAATAAATTTTTAGGTTTATATTAATAACAAGGATTCTTAATAGTATTAATATAATGAAAAGAAAATTAATATTTTTATCAGTTTTTGTTTCTTTAAAGATAATGTTTTAAAAATTAACAAAAGCAATTATTAACCATGCCCATGTGGTTTTTACCAAATTTTATGAATTATTGTTGATTATGTTTTTTTTAAGTAGATCAGTTAAGGAATGTATTCATATATTAGTCATATAAGGAATTGAAACTACTGTTATATTATTATTAATTTTTAACTGCTCTTAAAGTAAACACAGATTTTCCATTGAAATTATTTTTTAAGAGATAATTTGTTAAAAAGAGAACTGTTAGAGCATAAAAGTAAGCTCTAAATAAAAAAACACTTTCATATTTGTAATGGTTGTTTGGAGGAAAACAACCATGGATGAATTTGGATACAGAAAAAATTTTCATTCTAGTTTTAAGTACTTTTCATCTTGTGAATTCCTAATCTTACTTCAATTATTTGGAAAACCCCTCATTTTTATATAGTTAAGGAATCCCAAACCAGTTAAGTGCTTATCCAAGGTACTTACTCCTTTTAATTTATCATTACAATTCATTATTTTAATTTCTGATTTAAAGTGTTTAGATATATTTAAAATTGATTTGTTTTTAATGTACATATATAATACATTCTTTGTTCAGTAAAAGAAATTAAATTCTGTTTAAAATTATTTTTTTTTTGGTGCGTGTTAGATAATTTACTTTAATTAACCAGTAGGAAGGAATTTTGATTAAATAATTATTGTATTACCTTACATTTTCTTTTTTTACTGTTTTAGATAAATCTATTGATCACATACTGGATTCAGTTTTAAATGCAAAATTAATGATAAAAAGTTTCAGAGAAATTTGTATTCCTATATTAAGGTAAGTAAAATGTTTTTTTTTTTGTTTTATTAAAAAGGTATAAAATGTATATTACATTCCTGAGTAATTATACAGAGTAGGGGGGAGGTCCCTTTACATTGTAATAAATCCAACTTAATCAAGCTCTACTGCTGCCAATTCTCGCTACTGATATCGTTTACTGCTGCTGGAAAAATTGGGGAGGATAAATATGTTCATTCGTGGTGGGGTGACCTTAAATAGACCAAACCCCCACTGGGTTAGTGTAGTAGTAAACATGTCTTCCCAAAATCAGCTGATTTGGAAGTCGAGAGTTCCAGTCTTCAAGCCCTAGTAAAGGCAGTTACTTTAATTCAGATTTGAATACTAGATCGTGGATACCGGTGTTCTTTAATGGTTGGGTTTCAATTAACCACACATCTCAGGAATGGTCGAACTAGAAGACTACCCTTCATTTACACTCGTACATATCATCCTCATTCATCCTGTGAAATAATACCTGAATGGTAATTCCCGGAGGCTAAACAAGAGAAAGAGAAAGGGGTGACCGTAATTATAGTTTGAGTGTGGAATGATGGCAGATAATGAGTGCATTCACTGTCATAAAGCATTTGTTAGCTTGTGTGTGGTACCATAAACATCCACACACTGGTAAAACATCGGAAAATATTAAGAATGTTTTCTTTTTGTGTTCTGGAAAATTGTCACCATCGTGGCAAACATTCCTGACGTGGGAGAAGAAGGCTTTTGTAACTGGAAGTGTTCTTGATGCGCCATGCATTGGGATGCTGAGCACTTGAGCTGAAATGTGTGCTCATCGATGGAGGCATTGATTCATTGATCACCAATGAAATCAACCTGCAAACTTTCTACTGAATTAGGCATTCCAAGACGTAATGTGAGACCATATACGGAAGGACCTGAAAGTTAAAATGTTTTCGTTCGGCCACAATTGTTGAGTTGAGGGACAAAGACCGTGATCAACATTTTTTGCTTGTAGATTATTACTTAACAGTTTTTGAGAGCAAATAATCAAAAGAACGTCATGTTCTCAGACAAGTGTACAATTTATTGAAGCTCTTGTAAGAGAAATGTTTTTTATTGGCAAAAAACAATCCTTTTTTGAGGAAATCCAACACCATCCACCTCGTGTTATGATTTAGGCTGGCTTGACAGCCGAACTACTCCTTGGTCCTTATTATTTTTTTATGGCACAGTTAACACTGTTATCCGAGAATGATCGACGAGTGTTCCTTCCAGAATTAATGGCAAAAAGGATTGCTGACATCATTACATTTTAGCAAGTTGGTTCTCCGGCACTTTTTGCTTTGAATTACTTCAATGAAATCATTCTAAAATACTGGATCAGACATGGGTCAGAAGAATTACCAGCTCTATTGCCTTGGCCAGCGAGAAGCCCTGACCTCACCACACCTGTCAATGCACTTCGGAGTTTTGTAACAGAAGAGATTTGAAAATGGCAGATATGTTAACAAGAGCAGCTTTAACACTGTTCGGTCAGCATTTGAAATGATCACACCTGATATGCTGTTGCAGATGAACAACCAGACATAGAGGCACATGAACATGATGAAACCCACACAGACATTTTAGATCCATAGTAGGCAAGCTGCACCTACCCTAATAATTTCATAACTAGTATAAAGGAACTTCCCATCCACTCTGTAGTTCTCAGTGAAGTTGATATTGTCAACAAATGTATATATTTATTTGATAATAGATGACAATGTTATATGATTAGTACAAACAATCTGAAATTATTTTATAAATACACATAAAAATATGTGAAGATTGAGAACTTCACACTCTTGTGAAGATTGAAAATAAACACTTGCAGATATTTACTTCAAAATATTGTGCGAAACAATATCTCAATATCTGTGCCTGTGTTGATTCCCATCAGCTAGATCCAGGTTATGCAAGTTCCAGTATAAATTTTTTCTGGTTTAAGTAGTGTTTGAGTAATTCATTTTTTCCAGTACTTTTTTCTGGTTAAGTGGAAAATATCTTCGGTGGTTTCAAAAATCTGATCTAATCCAATGTAATTATTAAATTATCAATGAATGCTTAATTAACATTGTCTTTTCAATAATCCACCAATATCTTTTATCATGTAGGTGATTTTATTTTAAAATCTGAATTGCTTATATAGTCACACTTTCAGAATTATATTTATTTAGAAATTCTGTCAATAACATAAACCACTACTGCTTCACTACTGATGTAGTCATTGCAGATCTTATCTAAATCTATGTAACCATAACTTATATAAGAAAATCAATTTTTATTGCCTGTATTCTATTGAGTGCTCGTTTTGTTATCTTTATTTGGTACGATGATATCTTCATTACATAGAACAACAAATCGGTAATCTAATAATAATCTTTTGGATCAAATTTTACTGCAATTTTTGTTTCGTACAAAAGTGTTATACTTTTTTCACTTGAGCTATAAGAAATCCAACATCTCATCAACTTTTTCCAATAGTGATCCAACATTTTTGTTGTCTTCAATGCCACAGCCTTCTTGAAACCATTTATACCACTCATAAAGACTTAACGTAACATCCTTGCCAAAACACTTTCTTTAATAACTTAATGCAAATCCTTTGTTTCATCATTTTTTAACAAAGTAAATCACCACTCGTAATAAAATACATTCCAATAACATGGCTGGCAGGTTTGAACTGCACTTCTAATATGGCTGAAAATATTAATATACACAATAGAGTAGCATTTTTTAACCTGCGGTTCATGATGATATGAAAGGGGAGTTGTGAAATTAGCCTGTAACTTTACACATAAACAATAATGAAATTATTTTATGAAAAAAAAAATCATTTATGTATTTTCAAAAAGTCATAAGTACACTTATAAAGAAAATAAATTAATGAGATGATTGCATTTGTTTTTCATTTAAGTTTCTCCATATGTGATCTATGTTAGAAGTCCAAAAGCAAATTGTTTTCAAGTGATAAAAGACAATTCCTATATTTAGTTTTTAGTGCATCTATAGACAAAAAACTCTTTAAACAGAGGTAAGACATTGTGAAAGGGATTAATATTTTCAATGCTTCTGTATTAAATTTCCATATTGCTTTTGACAAGCAAGCCAAAATGTATCTAAATCTTGAGATGTGATTTGTAATTGTAATGTTTTATTGGGAGACATTTCGATTAGCTGGTCATGAACCTCAACTGGTAACAGCTTCAACAAGGTTTTCACTAAATTGATTCAGTACCCATTTGAGAAATGATTTTTATCTTCTGGGAAATACTCTGCCAACTGAATTTTTAGCTCAAGCAAATGCATCTTCATGCTATGCAAACTGTAGTGGATAAAAGTGTTTTCATCAAAATATTTCTTATTATAATCGGTAGTGACTGGAAACATATTAAAATTTTTGCTTTGAAGGCAAATAATCCAGATAACAAGCTTATTGAAAGCGTATACTTTATCTGTTATTAATAAAATGATTTTATCATGTCCTTATAAATGCACATTCAAGTCATTTAAATGTTAAAATACATCAGCTAAGGAAGCCAGTAGCAACATATACTCATTCTGTAAAAACATTGAAAATGGCGTTTGTTTAACTTGGAAAAATATTAATTCATCTTGCAGTTCCAATAACTGGATAAACACTTTCCCCCATCATAACCATCTGACTTCTGTATAGAAAAGAAGAGGTTTTTCTTTTTGCCCATTTCATCACATAGTTCAGCTAACACCGTAATGGTCAGCTTTTAATGAGATTAAAGATTTTTACAGCTTTACAAAGAATATTTTTGAGATTTTCTGGCGTAGTTTTTGTGGCATGAGCATGTCAGTGAAGGAAACAGTGCGTCCATTCCGCCCTTGGTATAAGACGATCTATTATTTTTTTTTTTTTTCAGAAATCCACCAATCTTTCCTGTTATCGTCTTTTCATCATCACTACATATTGCAATACATTTTGCCAATCTATGTTATAGTTTTTAGCAGCCTCATAAAAAATTGTCCTGTTCCATGATTGGTATTGATTCGCAAAACAACATATTTTCTTTGATTGATTTATTCGTGTCGCTTTCTTATCTCACAAAACATAAAAACTGACAAATGTTTGCCAAATCTGTTGATTCATGAAATTGAATACTAAAATAATTCACTTTAACTCAGTAGCTGGATTATCTGATCATGAGCAATCAGCTGATATATCATTAATTCAGTTGATTCTGTGTTGTTAGAAAACAACATTTTTTTCTTCTTCCACGCCTATTAAAACACTGACTATATCAGTAGACAGTATGACGCTTTCTGTGATTGTATGGGGTTTGGACATGTTAGCTACTCTCTTGGGGTGTATCTTGATGAGAAATTTCAGTTCAAGAGGCACCTTCAATATATCGCAGAAAAGGCTTTTAGTGCCTTTTTTGGGATCTGACATGATCAATCCGGATTGGGGGTCTCAATTTTAGGACCCTAAGCATCATGTACAAGCGTGTGTGCGAAGCAATTATTTTGTATGCTGCACCAATTTGGGCAGATTGGATGAAATTTCATAGTTTAACAGATATATTATTGAGGGCCCAACAACTGTTACTGATGATGGTAATGGGTAGTTACTGGACGGTTTCACAGGAGATGGTCTTTGTGATTTTGAGAGTGAAACTGGTTGAAATTCTAGCTCTTGAGACAGGAGTGGTATGTTGCTAGGAAGTTGGGAGAGTTGACTTCCGAAAAGCTTCAGGTAATTGAGCAACATGGTTATGATATATGGCAGCCTAGATGGGATGAGACTATTACACATGATCTCTTCTCAGACATTAGAAACTTGCATTTTGCCTCATGGGTTTCCCCCAACAGGTACGCAACTCAGTTTCTTACTAGTCACGGGTCTTCAAGGGTAGACTGGCTGGGTTCAGCCTGGTGGATTCGGGTCTGTGCCCACTGTGTGGAGTGCAGTACGATGCCTTCCATGTGTTGTATGAATGCGCCAAATACGATCTGGAGCACACCGCAATAATTTGTCAACTGGATACCATCATAGCGATGCTTGACATCAGTCAAAACTGGAAGGACCAGGCTGAGTGGTCAGTGGTTGCAAAATTTTTGCACTATTTGGCTAGGGAACAGATTGTGGAAGGAATCTAAGGTACTGCTTGGTCCTGTTCTTCCATACTTTGTTTTGTTATGATTTATTGTTAGTGTTATATTGATTTTGGTGTTTTCCATGTTTGTGTTGCATGTGAGCTCACTTTACCTTTCGAGTAGGCAAGTGATTCAGTTCCTTCGACAACTATAGTTTTCAGGCTTGCTTGAGATTAGAGATGCGTTTTATTATTTTTTAGTAACTGTTACACCGATGGGAATGTTGCTTGTGGCATTCGCATTGGTGACATCCTGGGCTGAGGTGACTGAGAAATGTCATATGCCGAGGTTTATAAGATGACCTCCGGTAAAGCCCATCAGGGCTAAGTACCAAGGGGGTGATTGAAAGGTGTCGTTCCCTAGGGATCAGGATGTCATTGTACAATCTTGTCTTTTTACCAATCAATTTACTGGATGTAGATGGCTCATTTAGTTATTTACAAATTTATCCATTTTGCATAAGAATCTAATAAAAAAAAATACAGTTTCACTGTTTGACCACAAACTAAAAAAAACTAAACCTCAATAATTATTATTATTTTCAATGAAACTAAAAAACTTCTAAAAAACTTAAGTAACACACCAGACACACACTTCACATTCAAAAATTAACTGGCGTTCTACAATTCCTTACGTCTCTTTTATACCTCTGAGAGCATGATGTGCTCAAATAAACCATATGCATGTTTGGACATGAGGCTCTTACAGTGAATATTATGCAAGCAGATTAACTTAACAGGAGTACAGTGCTTATGTTTACACTTACATGCGTGTTCACATCCATCACTATAAACACAATAAATAGTTTTAATTAGGTTTCATTAAGTTGGGAGAGTTGTGAAATATTTATTGTATTTTTTTATTACTTTCTGGATCACTGCTGTAGAGTGCTGCTACCATGTGGAGAAAAAGAACTCTGTCAAAAAGACACTGGAGAATTAAAAATTCTCTTATTTTTTTTTATCACATCATATATATATTTGAACCAAAGTGTTTAAAATATGCCATAAAGGTGCATAAATACTACTCATTTGAATGTAATATTCTCTAAAACAATTTTAACTTTCTTGGCAGGTTCCCCATGAAAGCCATTTTATAAAAAATAAAAATTACATTCAACTTATGTTTTGTAAATTATAAATTATCTTCTTTATACCGAATAGCAATTAAATCATTTGTAAACATTAAGATGTACTAAAATGTAATTTGACTTAAGTGGATGGATGGATGGGGGCCTCTGTAGTAACCAGCCATAAACAGTATCAAGTGCCACATAACATCTGCAGAAAAATTAAAATTACTCTTGGCTTAGTTATTTATGAATTACATAATTCAATATTAATTAGACATTAAACTGTTCCTGCTGATACTCAGATTGAAATCCTTGACTTTAAATTTAATTATACTTCATTTAAATAAATGTAAAATAGTAGTGACAAGTTACATTCCTTCCTTACACCTTAGTTTTTTCATTTCTTCAGTCAAGTGAAAACTCATCTTAGTAACTACTCTAGTTCTATTGTGATCTTAAGTACATTTATTAACACTGCAGTGGTTGCACAGTTTTCTGAAACTCGGTTGGTTGCATGGAGGACTATTGTCTGCCATTCGTTTTTATAATTTTTGTGACAAATGAGTGTTGAAACTTTCTTTACAGGATTCTAGGAAGGGGATTGCTAAATAAACTTTTTAAACAAATGAATACAATAATTGTAAAGTTCATTTATATGAACAAAATATATTTTGAAATCATTATTGAAGATAAAATTGTAAATATATGTGGGTTCAAATATATAATTAAAAACCTATATTTACAAGTTCATTTGTAAAGTTTATATAACTAACAAAAAAAATGTGGAACTATAAAATACAAAAAGAATGTTTAAAATTTATATTAGTTTCTTGTCTTAAAAATTGCCAATTTCGTTTTCTGTTTAACTCCAAACACCCTTACATACATTTTTCTGATGGTCAGGACACACCCATCTCTTACATTGGTAGCAAGTTTTTCTTGTGGTTTTGTTCCTAGCTCTTCCATAAATAAAGCAACTCCCTTTTTGAGCTGTTTTGGTGTTGGTATGATGTCTTCTTCCTACAACTGCAAGGGTAGTTTCCTTTGGCACTTTATTTCTATTGAAATCATTTCAAGTCTGATTCACTCTTGGATTGCTGGTTTCATTAATTCAATGGCCATAGTTTTCAGAAATTCCCTCTGATTTATCATAACATATTTGTTATTAGCTCTGAAAATATTCAATGCATTAACAGATGCAATGTTCAAAAGGTGAAAAAACAATTCCAGAGATGGAATTCCTCGCCATATTGCCAGCACATATTATTTACTATGTCAACACTGTACTTTGTGTCATTATACACTACTTATTATTATTATGATGGGTTTTCCTTCATAAATAGCCCTGGTGTTGTGCATTGTTGATATACCAAGAACAGCCTTATTCTTCTTTGGGACATACAACACCAAGATACATTTTTCTAGGTCCCAAACTCATTGCTTTTTACAGGTCTGGTAGGATTAGGCAAGAAGTTGGCTGGTATTTCTGGTTTTTTTTTAATGTTGACAAAAATGTGAGATTTTTCTTCATCAAGTGCAAGAGCCAAAGGTACTGAAGAAAACCAGTTATGACAGGCTATATTTCCATTTTACCCAGCTACTGGCTCAACTAGGTGCAAAACCAAATCCTCTGGGTTATTGGTTACCTTGAAAGGACCATCTGGCTGATTTCCCAGGTAAACCTCCAGGTTAGTTGCATAAAAGTTTGATGATGAAACCACAGCAAATATTTTATGTCATATTTTGCGGGCTTACTAGGCATGTATACTCTAAAACATAAACAACATCAAAGCGAAAGTAGTGTTCACTCATTAAAACAAATACTACTTCCACATCAGTTCCTCTGCTATTGTCCCACATTTCAAAAACATTTCTCCTGCCAGATTTGAGTACTCTGGCCTTGAAAATTATCCCAGATAAAGCTTTTACTTCAGTTATGCTTGTACTTCTAGCATCTCTAGCCCTTTGATATTTTGTTCTTATTTCTTCAATATAAATATTTATGTATTGAACCACTTTGAGAATAATTTCTTCTTCCAGAAGGTACTATAAAGATTGAATTTTGGTGGAAGCATTTTTTATGTTACCTTTAGGTCCAGGACGATCTAAAACTGGGATGATGTGCTGTCATGGAGTACACAAAATATCCATGCTTCTTGTGGTTCCAAGTACCAATGGATTTTCTCATCTCTGCCAATGTAGAACTCTGGGTTATAAAAAACTGGGGTCATAGGATCTTCTGGCAAGTTTATGTTCTCTCCTAAATCAAGTTTATTTTCTGATGCAATTTCTTGGATGTTTTCTTCTATACCAGGGTCAGGATCATGTTCACTAATACTTGTGCCAACTCGCAAAGTTTCTACAATATTTTCCTCTCATCTGGATCATCATCACCCACAACTCTTTCATAATAGTCCTCTGTTTCATTAAACCACTGTATTAACTGTATTCGATTTCTTTCTGACATCTTAACTCATGTATTATATAGTTCAAAACAAATGAAATAAACTAAAAATATATTACCAGCAACTTCACTCAAACAACAAAAATACTGGGACAAAAACAGTCGCACAGAGTACAATAGTTCTCCAACTGACACTACTTTCATATTAAAAAAACAAAAAAAAAAAACGACATTACCACTAGAAAGCAAAAGCTGTACTAATTATTTTTAGACAATATGAGAAGAAGATATATGGCTACTCAAGATCACCAGTCTTGCCAACCATGACCAGCACTAAAATAAAACTGTGGTGTACAGAGGACAATGATCCTCCATGCAACCACTGGAGTGTTAAATGCTTAGGATATCCTTACTTTGCTAGTGTGTACCATATTACAGGTCAGTTGCAAACTTTCTGATATACCTCATACAGTGTCTTTTCTTATCCACATACTTCATCAGTTTATAAGAACTGTCTTGTTTCCTGTACAAATTTTTTTCAGTAATTTATAATTTTTTTAAAGATTGTAGCATTTCTGGTTTTTCTTTCAAATGAATACTCTTCTGTAGCTTCTTTAGTTGAATGAAGTTTTTTATATATAAATATGTTATAGAAACATAATAAAATAGAATTTTGCATGTTTACGACAGTTTTATTTATTCTGAAATGTTTGAATTGAATTTGATTAAATTAAAAAAAAATGACCTAGTAAATTGTAACTTTTATCAAAAAGTGCACTGTTAACTTTCAAATTTACTTTGTTTTAATATCTGTGATGTTTTGTGGTATTAGGAAAGTTCTGAGTGACATTCCTTCATCACATTCATTGATGTCCTCAACCAGCACTTATAAGGAAATGATGACATATGTGAGATGCTTATTAACATTTAAACTTTGGAAGCGTATTGTGAGAGGAGCAGATCAGCGCCGTCGTATAAACACTTTAGCAGAATCACAACTACAGCCTCCTCCTGCAAATATTAGGGAGTGCATAAAATCTGGTGTTTTAAATGGTGTTTTACCAAATATACCAAAGTCTAAAAAAGATGTTACACAGTTCCTAATCCAGGCAAAATTTAATGTAAAAGAAAAAACTCAGGTATTGACTTTCTTTATCTATAATAGCTGTATTATGTATAATTGTAAATTAAGTATTGATTGGATTGCTAAAATGATCAAGTTGCTTAAATTAAATTCCTTCAATAGCAAGGAATCATTATGAGGAGTTGTGGTTGTTTTTCAGCTGAAATTAATTAAATATTTTCAGTTGATGTTATAGTAATGATTGGTTGAAAAAATGGTTGGTTAAAAAAAAAACAATTTTTTGAAATGGTTTTAGATCTTTCACAGTTTATTACTTTTGATGTCCATTAAGTCCCTTTAGTTAAAAGGATTACTCCAAACCTGATATTTTGATTAGTGGGGTGTTCCAGAGATGTTTTTACTGACTAAAAAACACCATAATCTTGTTGTGTGAGTGCATTGTCATGATTGAAGCTCCACAAGAAGTTGAAGAAAAATTTTCTTCATTACTGTGTTTTATTTATAAACCTTTCACCATATGTAAATAGTAGGAAGACAAATTTAATCTACAACCAATTTTTGTAAATGTAAAAAGAACAATTTATTCAATATCAGAAAAGTTAGCAATGTTTTTTGTTGACAGTTGTTATTTATAGATAAGTTGTCAATTGTGTGTACTTTAAACTTGTATATATATTAATAAGGAGAAAAAATAGTAAGTGAGAAAGTGAATATCCTTTTGTGAATTAAAACTGAGACCAGCTGATCGAGAAATCAGCTTGCTAATAATCGCTACACCAACCAGCCAGCTTTTACATTTCAGAGTTGGTCAGGATTGTTTATCCAAAATCATGCCATCACCTGTGATGGTGTTGCCAAAGTGATTTCTTTCCTGTTCTTAAGGGCCTAACAAATGTTGCACCTTCTTTAAAAGATTGTAAGATTTTTTTTACACCTACATCATTCAATTCATTAGTTATGCTCCTGACATTCATTCAATGACTTCTGTGTAAATCTTCTCAAATTTAAGTAATATTTTATATCAGTTCCTCTCAATAATAGTCTTTTGTTAGCTTACCATCCATGAGTGATGTTTATTACTGTTTATATCAAATATATTTGTGGTTAAATTATTTTTTTTAATAAATTTCATTAAATAACATAGGAAAAACTTGTTTGAAAGATTATTGTTTATATACATAAACAATAGTCACATACAGTGTTTAATTTATTATAAACAGGTTTTGTTCTTAATTTAATCTTTTCCTTTAAACAAGTCAGGACCAACTCTGATTTTACAAGTTCACAGTGTTGGTTTTTTTAATTATATATTTGTGTACAGTTGCTTAAGTAATTTTTTGACTTCTTAATTTCTTTTTTGAATTGACTTTTTTTGCATTGTAATTTTTTTGTACTTTTTTGACTGATTATGTTTTCTCATTTTCATGTCCAATCAAAATTAAATACCATGTTTTAGCACATTTATAATTAATATTTTTGATTATATGGTTGAGTCAAATATTAATTTGATTTTGTAATTTTTGTGATCATTATTAGTTTATTCTCTTTCCAACAATTTACACCCCTATGCTAAACCAAATTATAACTACTTTTTCTTTTTTAAGAAATAATTTCTGTAGAATGTAAAAACCACCACATAAAGACTGATCAGGAACCTTCTGAATGAAAGACAAAAGTGTTATCGCACAATAGTTGGCAAATGTTGTGATGGAGTAATGTTTTATTCGTTTACCTGTTAATAAAGAAAATATCTACCCTATTAAAACTGATATTTCTTTTTTGTGTTATACTTGTAAATTTATTATCTTTGAATTCACTTCCATATTTGCCAAATGTTATGTTTACCTGTTGCTCTAACGTAAGCTCTGACATTCTCAGAATCATGGCATTCTCACAACAAATAAAACAGATACATTTCAGAAATTACACACCAATAAATTGCCTGACTGTGATGAAATTATTAGAGCAATGTAGGGTTTCTAATAAGTTCTGCTATAATAGCCTTATAGCAACAGGTTCATAAACTTCACTGTCAGAATTTATATGTAAGCATAGCATCATCTTGATTTTAAAGTGCCTATTATCATAAATACAACTTCTCAGAAAGAAAAGTGAAAAGAAATAAACATTAATTGACATTTTGATAATTCAAATTATGAAGAGATATTTATTATTAAAATATAATAAACAAGTAAATTACATTTAGGCAAATGAGTAATTTTTTATCCAAGGAATAAGGCTAAGCTTATTTTTATTAGTTTTGTATTTATAAAAAAATCACGTGGACATTTTGCCCTGAAGTAGTTGAAAATTTATGAACATACTGAATTATTTTAATTGGAAATAATAATGTCCGAGTAATATTAATTTTTTAATTTATTTTATGTTAAAATGGAGTTAGGACAGCATTTTTGAGGAAAAATAAATCATAGAAGAAAATCTAAACAGGTTGAATATTTGCACTTAAACTTAATTTTGCTTTATACCAGATTAACAGTTACATTTATTGAAAATTCTATCTGTCTTTTTTATAGAATCTTACAGAAATTTAAGTAAGTTGACCAACATTAATTGTAATCATTATAATATACATTTTTGCATATTAGCAAATGCTTCTATAGCATTAATGAATTTCTGGTACTGGGGCATAATTGTTGTCTGGACTGTACATCCGTTAATATATTAAGATAACTTTTATGCCTTGCACATATTTTTCTGAAAGAATAAAACAGTTTTCTTTTGTATTGAATCAGTTTTATGTTAATATGTTAAGTGTATAAATTTAATGTGAATAATACCTTTAAGTAATAATTTTATGCCAAATAAAAAACTAAAAAAAATATATATTTAAGATTAATTTTTGTTTATTAATGTTTTAAACCAACTTAGGAGTTGTTAATTTCTTTTAGCATAGTGTTTCTCAAGTTATATATTGTGTTTAATTTGAATTTTTGTAAAATTATTTTTTATGTTCCAGGAATTTTTCAAATTAATTAAAAATTCTAGTCAATTTGATTTATTATTGGATGCTGACAGATGCACTTTCTTTAATGATGTCACAGTTAGTAGCAATGATTACAACAGTGATAATAACATTAATAACCATCAGACTACTGTCAGTGATAGTAACTGTAATATAATGGATCTAAATGAAATGAAACCAAGTAATGAAGTATCAAATGTAAGTTTCTTCTATATATTTTTATATGTATTTAATTTACCATTAGAGTGACTTTCTTTTGCATGAAGAATTATTGGTCATCTATATCCTAATCCATAATGTTGATGTAGGAACTATTATTTTAGTAGACTATAGTCCTCGCATATCGTTACTTCAGTTTTGTTGTGTCCTAAGAATGTAATAGTTTCAGAATATTTGTCTTCAAACATAATCCATTTCTCAGGCTAGGCTGCCATTCATTTCCTGAAATTGTAACTAGTAAAACAACTAGTTCTTGTTGCTTACCATTGTAATGTCCTTTTTTATATATTTTTATATTATTTTACTGAGCTTATCTTTTTAAAATTAATGTTACTCCTGTATACTATGAAATTATGTTTTAAATTCTATTAATATAAACTACTTAATACAAAATATTGAGATAAGGCATATCTTGACTTAATTTTACCATGAAAGTATTTTTGCGGATCCAGCATCCTCATTCATGATTGAAGATGGGATTACGGGATCCCGTAAATGTACTTTCATGGTAAAATATATCTTATTTCAATATTCTAATATATCTCTTACAACATTCTAATATATGTCTTATCTCAATATTTAGGTGGTTTATATTGATAAAATTTAATTTATATTAATTTATGATTATTAAATATATATAATTATAAATTTTACAGTTAGCTAGGTAACAATCTGTTTGTTTTACTATTAATAAATAGTAAAACAAACAGTTTAAAATTTTTTATTTTATGTCTAAACACTAGGGACTGTGCCAAAAGATTGGTTCTAAGAAAAAAAGCAGTTTATTAGTAAAGATTATAAAAACATGTGTTGTGGATTTAAAAAAAATATAATCAATTATAAGTTGTATAAATAAACTTAGATCATAGGCATAGAAATGTGAAATGGATTTGAAGTACCTAGATCTACTAAAATTTAGAGTTTAAAGCATAATTAAATCCTTAGAACATTTTTTTACAAATATTAGAAACTGAGGCAAAAATTATTGAGAAACAAAAATCATATGTAGAGATGTTAAAGAAATAGAATTAATTAATTTTTATTTTGTGTAATTGGTTTTTTTAGTTAAGCAGTCAATGAAAATTATACATTTTAAAATATTGTTCCAATCAGTTTTTTTCATGAAACTAATAAATCAGTAAATTGTACCAAGTTTAGATTACTGGATAATCTATAGTATAAATTATTCAGTATTTGTCACTAATTAATTCAACATGATTGTGATTTTTAGTTAGACTTATGGATAAAGTAATTATCTTATTTTTTTTTTACAGGGTACTTTAAATCAACAGAATTCTTCATCTATTGTTTCATTAATTGATTATATTTGGCATGATATCATGAAACCACATCATGGAAGAACACATCACCACAGTCAACTTCACCTTCACAACAGTAATAGTAATAATGTAAATCTACCAAAGAGATATAACTCTAATATTAATGCTAAATTGATAAATAAAACGTCCAAGAGTAGTATTAAAAAATTGAAACAGTTACCTCAAAATGATAAATGTCCTGTTAACAGTGAAGTCAAGCCAAAGCAGGTATCTACTTTGAAAGATAAACCTGGAAATCTTGGTTATAATAACTATATTAATGAAGGGATGATGAAAAAAAGTAAAGTACCCTCAAAATTAGGTTTTAAGAGAGGTTACAATAATTTAAGGAAGAAGAGTAACCAACTGAGACAAGAAATCAATTCAAGTTTTGTTGGTAACATCAAAAAGCAGCATTCTGTGAGAAACGATATAATGATCGAAAAAAGTCATACTGGCGATAAAAGTGTCCAAGGAGAAGAAGAAATGAATACAAATATCATGCCACTTGCCGATACTGTTGATAATTTACACAGCAATAGTAGGTTAGATAATAGTATAAATGGGAGCATCGGTAAAGAAAATAAGAAACACTACGAATTAGATAGTGGAGGAGTTGGCAACGGATGTATCAGTACAGTACCTTCATCTGCAGCAATTACCACCAGTTCAACTATTTCTAATATTGTCATTACGACAACTCCCACAGCAGTGGTGACGACGACAATGACAACTACAACAGCAGTGACTAGTAGTAGTGTTTTATGCAATAGTGAAATAATCAGTAGGAGAACAAATAATGAACCAAACATGTCAGTTTCTACCACAAATAGTGACAGTGTTGCAGAAAATAACTGGAATATTGAAAGTATCAGAGTGAAAGTTGAAGCAGAAGAAATGGACTCTGTTGTTAATTATAGACCACAAATAACAGTCAGTGAAAGCCAGGTTGTTAATAATACTGAAAATCATATTACTAATTCTTATAATGTTATTAATCCTAATATTGCTGAGAAAAGTGTCTTAATGACGGATAATGTGATTATAAAACAAGAAGAAGCAGAAAATAATGAAAATGTCTCTAGGCGTTTTGTGCCACAACATTCATCTTTATATCACTATAACAGTATTAATAGAATGGCCTCTTCAAGTATGACTACTGATACTGCATCATTGCCTTCATTAGTCGATGAAGATGAATTAAGTGAAAAAATGAATGCTGTTTTGTCACTTAATGAAGTTGAAAATAATAACTTGCCTACAGATACACTGAATAAAAATCATAGAAGTAGTAATGGTAATATATTTTCCTGCTTCACAAGAGATAGGTTATTAGATAATAAAAAAACTTACACTATCCATACTACAGTCATGAATCCTCAGCGATCAAGCAACAGTTCAGTCACAGCATCATCATCATCACCATCTTCACCATACCTGAAATCAAATCTTCCTATAAATAATAAAATGAAAAAAATGTTAGTTCAGAACACAAATATTATTAACACTAAGGAAAATAGTAAGACAAATGTTTTATTAACACCAAAAAATAATTGTTTTATTATTGATAAAAATTCTATATCTTCTAATACAGTTTTATCACCTTATGGACTGAAAAGCTTAGGTTCAAATAAAGTATTTGTGACATTAAAAAATCCAGTCATAACAGATAATAAAGAGATATTCGGTTGTAAAAGTAAACAGTTTGGTACTAACATCAGCAGTGGTAGTACCTTCAGCGATTCTAGTATTAGTAGTTGCAATACTAGTGATATTTTTATGAATAATCTCCTAAGGAAACAACTGAGTACATCAGATTCTCTGACTAGTGTTGGCATGACTGTATCAAAACCATCTTATTTTGACAATTTGAAAGTTCATGATAATATAGAAAATTTTGGTATTGGAAATCAAACCAATGATAATGTTTTAAGTCTAGCGGAAAATCCAACAGGAAATGTTTCTATCTGCAGAGGTTCAATTGCCAGTACTGATGATCAGTCTGAATCAAGTTTTGGACTGGATTTATCTCAGCAACATCATCTACAACAGTCTAATGAATTTATTAATGTAAGAATAGCTAAAAATAATGGTGATTCAGAAACTAAATCACTTGAACGTTGTGCCAATGAAGTTTCAAGGTTAGCTGAAGATTGTTTAGATAATAATTTATCAGTTTATAATGATTCGGTTGCTGTTAATGAATATAATGAGAATGAACCTGTTGATAGGCTTGACTTACACAGTCAACAATCTGATGTAACAACCAGTGAAATTGTGAAAGAATTGAGTAATATAAATGACCAAACTACTCGTAATGATTCTGTAAATTTTTCACAGGATCTTTCCTCACATAATGTTTCAATGTATGACAATGCTGTTGCAGACATTGTGAGTCAGCATGAATCTACCATAAATCTTGATTTACAGCAGCAAAATAAAATGTTAAATGTTCCAAGTTCAGTAAGTAATACCAGTAGTTGTAATGAAGTTGTTAGCAGTTGTAGTGGAGTAGGAATGACTGAAAACGTTACTTCTTTTCTTTGTGTCTGTGATGATAATCATTCAGTAAAGAACACATCACTAACAGTTTCAACTGATGATTACAGTTCAAATGAAATTGAAACAAAAAGAAATAGTAACTTTAACAGATCTGCATTGACATCACCCAGTAAGGTTATTGATAATAATCTTGATTTAAAACAACCTAATTTAAATAAAGCACTATTTACACGACTTGAACCATATACTCTGCAGTTACATGATAAAAACAGTAGTAAATGTTATAAGATTGATGATAATAAAAGCTCAAACTATGAAAATACTTCATCAATTTCTTCTAATAATAAAATCCTACCTTTTTTTAATGAGAACAAGAGAAATGTATTTCGCTTGGAGCAGGAAATTAGTGACAAAGACAATAATTATGAAGAGAACGTTAGTCGCAGTTTGGAACATCAAAATGATATGACTAAAAAATTAATGAATATTGGTTATAATTATATTAATGATACCTGTGAGAACATAAAGCGCAAGAACACAAAAGAAATGAATGAGGATGACTCTCTGGATGCTTCATTTGATGATAACAGAAGTGCATTCGGTGGTAAATTAATAATAGATGAAGATTTTCTTAACAGAAGTAGTGACAGTGAAGATAAAGAAACAACAAATATATCGCATTTGGTAATGGATATTTCAGCAGTTGCACAAGAAATTGAAGTCATATCTGAACCCAAAGAAGACCCAGTTGTATATTCTGAAGAAATCTGTACTGATAGTGTTCCAAAAGCAGTTAATTTCGATCATAGAAATAGTTCCGGTAATCAGTTGGAGAAGGAAGCGGGTGATGCTAAGCGGTCAATATCAACTCCTGTCTCACAGGAATCTGAGAAAAAAGTTCCTAGTATTAAAATTAAAATTATACAAAACACTGTTCAGATGGAATCGGATACTAAAGAGTCTTCTGGTAATGGTAATGAGTCGCTATTTATTTGTGAAGGCAGTGGTAAAATGAAAAGAGTTAAAAGTAAAAGGAAACATAAGGATAGAGAACATCATGCCTCCAGACATAGATCAAGAACAACAAGCCGAGAAGATTCTGGACAAGATCAGGAGTCTACATCAGTTCCTGTTACTGTAAATAAAGAGACTACTGAATCGGACACAGTCACAAAACAGTTATCAACTAACGATAATGAATCCAGTGATAATATTGTGACAGTTGCTGGAAATTTAAATATGTCTCGAACAGAAGCAAATAGACTTCACTTATCCACTTGTGTAATGGATCGAACATTATGCATGTCACAGTTTAAATTTCGGGACTTTTATTCTTTATCTTATGAAGTTTCACCATCGATTCCTGTTCCGTATCCACCACACGCACAAGAGACAGAAGCTACTGATAGTGAAAAACCAGCTATTAGATGCCCTTGTATACAGTGCAGTGAAAATCTTTCTATACTGATAGCCAATTACAAAAAATTAACGCAGTATAGAAACGCTAGATTAAAAGATGATGTTGAGTTTAGAAAACATCAAAATGAAGAATTAATAAAACAAATAGAAAAATCATTTTACGGGAATAGTGATAAAGAAGAAGATAGCAGATCAGATTCATCAAAATTGGGTGCAGCTTCTACAGCTGATCAAGACTGTAGTTTACCATTAAAAAAGAGAAAAACCTTAACCCACTTAGTATCAGAAAATAGTTCTGATTCAGTAAATACAAAACCGCAAGAACTAGAAGAGTGTAGTATGGTTCCAGATACAGGCAATGAAAATGCAGTTAAAGTTAATCAAGAAAAGCAACAGGAAACACGTCATCACCACCACCACCACCATCATCGTCACCATAAACATCACCGTGATAATGGTAAGCACAAGAATAGTGACAGTGCCAGTAAAAGCAATTGTGTTAATAAATTATTTGATTCCAGTAATGTATCAAATTTTGATACTGGAGATAGCTGTTCTAGCAGTAACAGCAACAATGGTCAGGAGCAAGATGTGATAAGACACAATAGTAAAGAACATCATGAGGATCATTTACCGCCACAAAGTGTTCAGCCAGTTGCCTCATCGTCTGGCTGTAGTAGTCATACACATGGTTTGATGGCAAAATCTACTGCCCCATCAACAAGTTCAAATTTTTCTAATGACACAAGTATGGCTGCTGAAACTCTTTTAAATTTTGCTTACAATTTAAAACAACAGAAATTAAAAACAGTTTCAGTATCATCGCCTCAGACTCTCGTAAGTACCTCAGAAGATGAACAGCAAATGAGTAATAGTAATATTGATACTGTGGATAAATCTCAGTCTGTTATGGAAAGAGATCCACGAATTAGGAAAAGAAGTAGAAAAAATGCTGTCAGATAAATTTATTTTTTTAAATTAAATATTATCCATATTTTGTTAGTTTTTTTGTTTTTTTAATTTAAGTAATTATTTTAACGGAAATTTTGATAAAGTTAAAGTCATATAATTTTAAAATTTTCTTTTTAAAACTAAAAATATTTTTATTAACCATAATAATAATTCAATTTTCTATATTAGCAATTTATTATTTTCTTTTGACAAATAAATTTTTTTTCTCAAATAACTATATAATAAAGTAATTATTTTAAAATATGTAATTTTAAAAATAGTTTAAAAAATAAGTAACTCATGGGTAAATTGGATGTCAAACATTTCACTTCAATTGGATACTGCAAACGGAAAGAAGAAAATTCAAGACTCTGGGTGGATGGAAATTATTTCGTTTATTTTAAAATACTCGACTATAAAATATATAATAAAGTTTTTATTATATTTGTTTAATTTTTTTTATGTGAAAATAATTTTTAAATTTTATTATTTAATAGTTTTTCCAAGAAATTAATTAGTAATTTTTTTTAATGAGTTTACAAATTTTTAATCTATTTAAAAAATAACAATTTCATTTTATTAAATTGAAAGTATTAAATGGTGTGTTGTAAACAAGACTACATTCCTGACATTCATGGTTCTGTGCAAGGAATCATAAGTACTAGTAACATGGTCAATGAAAGGATGTACATTGTTTTAGAGTAAAATTATTTCAAAAGTAATCAATTTACAGTTTTCATAGACTCAATACGATAAGATTTTATTTTTAATATAAATAAAAAGTAGTTTTTATTTCTTCTTTTATATATAAAATCATATAATAAAAGGAATTTTCAAGAGAGGAAGTTCAAGAATATTTGATTATGTGTTTGAATTAAGTGCTGTTATAATATTTCGAGTCTTATGTTTTTATATATAATTGGCTATGTGTATTAAATATAATAGTAAGCAGTACTTCAATCATATAATTGATTTGTGTAAATATATATCGGAATAAACAGGTAATATAGTATGCTATTTATTTATGTATAATTTGTTGCTAGTTAAGTTTTATTTATTTATTTATTTTTTTAATTTAAGCTGGAAACCTTTTTTTGGGAGTTGTCTACTAACCATTAGTAATACCATTCATTAATAACATCAATTACAATAATAAATTAAAAATCTAAATTTTGAAATATAACATTCAAATTATAACAATCCTGTCTCATTAACCTGAAGATCAATCAGGAAGAGTCTCGTCCTCCCTGTCAGTGCCACCACCCCTGTCTTTTCTGGGTACAGTCTAAGTCTCTTCTCCATCATCCATTCTTGCACCTTCCCAATGGCAATTATCACTATCTTTGTCACTTCATCCTCTGACCTTGCTGTAACCAACACAGTGAGGTCATTTGCAAAATTAGCTATAGTGACCCCTGCAGGGAGATCTGTACCGAGCACTCCATTGTGTACAATGTTCCACACAATAAGACCTAGCACAAACCCTGCAGAACATCATACATCACCTCAAAACGCATTCTCCTATCTCTTATAGTATAGGTCAAGGACCTATTCTCCAAATAGCTCATGTTAAGCCTCCTCAATGACCCTTGAATCCCCCTGATCTCTAATTGCCCCGAAGATCACCCCCCATTGGAGGGAATTGAATGCGTTCTTAACGTTGAACATGGCCAGCACCGAAATTCTTCTGGTCCTCCAGGTGCCAGCCACCACCTGATCTGCCACTCAATTATTATACCCACTGTATCCATTGTCAAACTTTTCTCTCTAGCCGAATTGATGTTCATGAAAACTGCCTATGACTCTGACATCCTGTAGGTTGCAGCTCGCCAACATTCTCTCCAGTAGCTTACAGAAATTGTTTGATAAGCATATCTTGCTTATATAATGCTCTGGTGTATAAGGAGCATTCAGTTTTTGTAGAAAAATCAGCCTTGCCTCCAAAAGGAAGGGATTTTATCTCCTATTAAGATAGTATTCATGATATTTAGTACTGGTTCTTTCTCCAACATTATCTTTACAACCTCTACCAGTACCTCGTCTGGTCCAGGACTTGCGTAATCTCATTTTACGATCGGCTGCCATCAGTTTTTCTATCTTGAAGGGTTCTATCTCCATCACCTCTACCTCCTCTACGAATTCCCTTCAGGCCTCAATCCTGTCCTCATTACACCTGATCTCTTATACCACCTGTACACTGCCGGAGGATCACCAGGTCAGCTGACCACCAGTAAGTAGTATGTTTCTTCTCAGGACAAGATACCAGCACCCCAGATCTGTCACATTCAGCTCTAACCATCCTAAACTTCTTCAGCTTAATCCCATCCAGTGGTAGCTGTGAGATTGCCCCTGCAAATCTTACATAACAGCCACTAACATCACCTTCCTCCTGTGTTTTCTATTCATTCCACTGCTGAATTCAAATATACTGATTCAATGATCTGATGGACTTTCATCATTCAATATCTGCCACCCTTGGTATGAGCCTGCATGCTCCTCATTCACAAATGCCAGGTCCAACACCAATTTTACTTCCCCTCACTCAAATGTATTCCCTTCTCCATTTATACATTGCAGCTACATGTTCCGCTGAGTGTGACCTCCAAACACTTCTGATTTCTCTCCCAAATTTTAGCAACTGTGTGTAAAAGTTGCCGGCAAACTGGATGCAACATCCTCTAAACTGCTGTACCATCTCTTCCAGTTGGTCCAGAAACCATAAAAATTCCCTCACTGTGGTATTTGGTGAGTGGTAGCAGGACACCATTACCACATCCACAAAATCCACCCATACATAACCATTACCGGAACCCACTTCTAACCACAGGGATACCCTCAATAGGGAAACTGATGGTTGCCACCTTTGCCCTGTCAACCAACCATGCAGATCTGGTAATTGATCTCTCATTTGTTCCAATAACAATATAAGCTCCACACAATTCTGGAGGCCCACCTCCCAACTTATATCAGCTGACTGCCTACTCCTGTTTGTATTACCTTCATTTTCTGGTCCCACAGTCGATGGTTTTGTGACCCTCCTAACCACATGTTCCGTACAACCACAGACACCGGAAGACTAACTGCGAGTACCCGAGGGTACTTGCAATTAGTCCTCTGGTGTCTTTTTCTGCCACAATTGAAGCATTGGCGGGATCTATCCCATCCCCATCTTGCATATTGCCAACACATGGCCCTTTTCCCAGCACCTGAAGCACCAGTCCCCATCCTCCCTGATGGTGACATGGCATCGCACTCATCCATACGTATTGTGACTTTCTTGGCTGCCCTATTAGACATGATCAGCATGGCTTTCTGCGTCGATCGTAAGGCCAAGTGTAGAGATATCAATCTGAACTCCTCTTGACCCAGAACCACCACCACAATGTCCCTAACAGTGCCTGCATCCATAGTGGCGTCAATATCACTTATGTGGACTATCGTTCTACGATCGGCCCTCGATCTAATGTTTACTTGCAAGTCTTCTGCTTTTGTTTGAGAATGGTTCTAAATGTCTCCACCGCCTTAACATTCTTTACCCAATCTGTAGTTCCTCACTGTTGCCACGATGCAATGACAAAATGTCTGGCATCATCAATAGAAACATGTTCTTTCATAGACTTGCAATTCTGCGTAGGATTTGCCTGATGCCCTAACCACAGTGTCTTCGTTTCATTATTCTTCTGACCAACCATATTGACCATTCTTCTGGAAGCTGAACAGTCCCGTCTCATCTGAGTAATTTTTATTGGCCTACTCTTGCCCCTTCCCAGATTTGCTAATATTCTCCTTGTTGTGTTTCCTGTTAAATATTTAAGTTCACTGACTTTTAAAGAAAATTTCTTTTGTTGAATTATCCTTTGAAGGATTATTTAAAACAAGGCTTTACTTTAACTCAACAAGATCTGGAGTTGTTACAGGAACAATAGCAATGAAAAACTTATGACCACCTATCTAAATTTAAAAGTTGAATACTTGATGAAAAGATTTATATGTAGACGTCAAAATGCACTTTCAATAGTATCTTGATTTTATTCTTTAAGTTACTAAAGAAAAATAAGTGTAAAATAATAGAGTATACAGTGCCAATTAGACAGATAATTGAAATTCAGTTTAGTTGATATTCTCTGTTTTTATTTATTTATTTGAAAAAGTCTAGGATTTTGCAAAATATTGTATAATTTAACCTTTTTTTTTTGTGTATTTTTTATATTGTTTTATATGCTTGTTAACCTAAAAAAGCTGAAAAAATATTGCAAAACTTTCTCAATTCTGTCCTTTAAATTTAAAAAAAAATTAAATGAAAATAATATAATAAAATTAAGTAAAATGTATTTAATTTTAAATAATATTGCACAAAAATTAAACTATATTTTGTGGCATGAAGTTAGTAATTTTATGGAATAAAATAACAAAGTTAAAATTGGAAATAATATTATTATTATTAATGAAAATTGTGTTTTTATTGCTTTGGTTGACTAAGTACAAGAAGCACATTTGACTCCCAGTTGTGAAAAAGATCAAAATTATCAGTAAAATAATTTGGGTTCAGTTGACCTCATTGATCAAATGACTTTTTTACCTTAAAAATTTAATTGAGAAAAAAATTTATATTTTGGGTCCCAGTTGATATTACCTTTACCAAATGATGTCTTTATCAACAAATTTTACCTATTTAGAGTATATATTTACTGAGAAAAAAAATTAGGTACCACTAGATGATCCTCTTGCTCATCAATTAACCTCATATATTTTTAATAATAGTGAAAAACACTTGAAAAACAGATAAAGTATCAAAAATTATAAAAAAATTAAAATTCTTTTGTTTAGTCCTATGAAACTCCTTTTTAAAAAAAGTTCCCATGTCATTTCAATACTAGATACACTTAAATTTTCAAATCTCAGAAATAATAGTTTAAAAAAGTTGATATTTGAAATAGTTCCTATTCAGCCCTGTTGTTTTTTTTTTGAGCTTAAAAGTTTATTTATTTGGATAACTATTTACTTTAGTTATAATTATTGAAAATGACCTAACAAGTGCATTGTTATTTATTTAAGAAGGCTAAAGCATGATAAGTTTACATAAAAATAAATAAGGATATGGGATCAGTGATTCTCTGTTGATTAATAAGATAGAAAATCAGGTAAAAGTTGAGATGTGTGTAATATAGCCAAATACTTGTGCCAGATTTCAATGTTTTGAGATATGAAGCAAAAACTATTTAGAAATAATGTTGAATATCCCTAAATGTAACTGACTTTAAACATTGAATTTTAAAAATTAAAGAGTGGCCAAAACTATCCTCCCTTTTTTTAATTTTGTCCAAAATATATAAAAATTTCATTAATGCCCCACATAAAGAAATATTTTTTTAGCAATTTTCAAAGAATTTATGTTAATCAGTCCAGGGTTAACCAAAATACACATACTATGGGAAATTTTTATAATTTTTCTTCTTTTTTTTAATAGAACGTGAAACGTTGACATTTGTAAAAACCCTGATGCCCAAAATTTTGGCCAATTGCTTTACTTTCTGTTTGTAACTATGCTGCAACAGCAATAGAGCTGTAGCCAGGAAAATAAAAATAAAATTAAAGATAATGCTGAAAAAATAGATTATTTGACTTGACATTATTTTTTACATAATATCAATCCAGATTTTTTAAATTGTTTATTAAGTCTCATTCTACTGAACCCTGGTTTTATTAGGAGACAGGAATACATGTAGAAGTCTCTCATCTCAGTAGGGGAATAGTTTATTCACCCAATGTTGTATTGTAACAATTTGTTTATTTTAGTACCAAACAAGTGAAACTGATTGTACATATATTTTTGGGTAAGGGTTGTGTTATTTGTTTGTTACATAAATTGGTTTTTATAATGATAAAATTGTTAGAAAATTGATTATGATTGAATTCATGACTATTTGATCATATTTATGTGTTTTTAAAACTCTGCTTTTTTCCAGATGAAGCATTCGATACATCACATCGATATAATCATTACTATAACAAAAAAGATATTATTTATAGACTTCCTGGTTCTTGACACTAGTGTTGATGGACGAACAACATTTCATGTCTATATATGTACGCATATGAATATTATTTTTGATAATTAGATTTGACGTTCTGTTGGGTGTCTACAGTTAAAATTGTACTGTTATATATCTACTAATCATCTGAATGTATGTATGGGATATATATATTTATAAACATATACTGTACAAATTAAATTACTACAGGAGTGTTGCTTCAGATTGGTTGTTGATTATGATGAAGTATGATATAACAAGAGAATCTAGAAGAGAGGAAAATTGAGAAAAAAATGAGGAAAATGTATTAAAAAATTGGATGCCTGTTGTAACTTTTAGTAAGTATTTACAGTTTCACTTTTTTTTATATTATGATAAACAAGCTGTTCATGTATGTTTAGCAGAGTATTAGTACAGATACAGTTTGAATGATTTAATTCTAAATTATTTATAAGTGAAATAGTAATTTTGAAAAAAATAAATGAAATTGGAGCTGTATTTCAACTGTTAATGCCTGTCTGTTTGTGATAATCTATGCTCAGTATTATTTATCAACAATTGTAGACATGAGTTGTTAACAAAGTTTGAATTGACAAAATATATATCAACTCATGTATATAATCTGTATATATAATTTATTTGTAAATTCTAAACACCTTTAACTGTTCATAATTTAAAATTTTGAAAAAATTTTATTATTTATTGAAACTGAATTATAGAATAAGTATTTTCAAAAAAGAACACTACAGTCCAGTTTAGACAGAAACACTAAGAAATGAAATAAAATTAGTTATATATAATTAAACACTTGAACTAAAAGTTTAGAACAGTACACCCTTTTATTAGGGGACAGTCTAAGTTCATGCTACAGCACAGCTTGCTGTTTCAGTGTTTCTTTATTCCAATGGTTCTATTCATTGTAATCCATCCAAAAGTTATTAAAAAATGCATCTACATAAGGCATTTTGAAGATTGTTAAATTCTACTGTTTTGTTAAAAATCTCATCTCAAAGAATGTTGACTTCAATTTGTGACATTTTTAAAACATCAGATGTATTGGGAGATGATAATTAAATAATTTTAATTATTAATTTAGATTAAGATTAAATAATTTCAAACCACTTTGAAAATTATTTAATCTCACTGTGAAAATATTTTAAGTAGATTTGAAATTTTTAATTGATGTTTTTGTATTCTTGTTTTTGGAAGAATTTAGAATGTCTGTGATTGTATAAGGTGTGTTTTTAAAGTAAGAGAAACATCAAATACAATTGTGACACAGTGAAGCACCAGTTTTCTGAGATTTTTTTGACCATTTTTTCTGTCAAATCAACTATTTTCACAGATGGCTGTCCACTACATTTTTCATCATGAACAGCACCACTGTCTTAGCTTCACTGATAATATTCGGCTCATAAATGTTGTAAATTTCAGCCACAGAATTGTTCTTTGCCATCAAAAATCAGATTATTGTACTTTAAACTTGGTGGGATAACAAACTGTAGGATTCATTATAAATGGATGAATATAAACAACTAACAATAAAATGACTATACCATTGTCCCTTACAGCTGATTATTGATTGAAATAACTGAACTATGCAATTGCCATCTGTTTATATTTTGTATAAATTGACTATTTTAAAAACATGCCTTATATTTGTGTTTATTCTTAAACCATTTTTAATACTGAATAAATAGAGAAATTTAATTTAAGTATCTTAATATTATTAATAAATTAAATAATATTAATTAAAACATTAACATGTTCTCTCTTTCTCTTTACACACATGCATATATATAGAAGGGCTATCCATTTTAATTCAACAAATTATCAGTGCATCACTATTTTTGATTTTGATGATATTTGGTATATGATAACTACCCACCTCGTGAGCAAAAAATATATTTAAAAAAAAATTTTTTCTTGAGTAATAGACTATTTTCTTACTCACAAACAGGTAAAAACAGCCATTTTTATCACTTTTTCCATGAGCTGTAGCATTCTTATTTTACATTATACAGACAGTCAAAAAGGCCTTTTAGGAAGATGGAACTTCATCTTAGTACTCAAAGTTAATTTTGTTAAATAATCAAATCTTGTAATGTTTACTGAAGTTATGTTTACAAATTGTTTTTTTTTTCTTCAAATTTTGGGCCCAAAATAAATAATGAAGGATCTAAGGTAACAGAACTGTCTTTTACCTCTTAACACTTCGGTACTAGTGGTATGTATAAAACAAAAATTGGACTGTTACCAAGTGTCCTTCATTCAAAAAAAAATAGCCACCAAATTGTAAGATTTTAAAAATGTCTCATTATTGGGGCCCAAAAAACTAAAAGTGGGACAGGTGGCAAAAATCTGAATGTATAGAGCAGTGAGTACTTTTTATGAATTTTAAAACCATATAAAATTTATTTTGTTATTCAAAGAGGTTGACAAGTAATGAAGCCAAAAAACCGCTAAAAACACGTGTTCGTTCTAACCAAAAACAATGTATCCAAAAATACTGATGTTATGTACTTTTTCAGATTATAAAAATTACAACTAAACTAATTAGAATGAATAAATTGATGATTAATAAATAGTCAATTACAGAATGATAAATAATAATTACAAAATGATAATTCAAATACATTAAGAAGTTACTTGTTCAGTTCATTTTTACCTTATTTTACTCCTGTTAATGGAAGTAATGAATAAATCTTGCACTTATTGAAACTACCATAACTTAGTGCTCCTGCCATTTTATTAAGTAGAACTGATAAGTCCTTATTCATCTTTGGTGTAATGTTGTGTCCTCTTTCACTAGTAGATAGAAAAAGCTCTGAAGGTGTGAGAATATTTAAAATATTTTCCAGTTGAACCCATGTTTGATTATCCCTCAATGATTTCTTGAATGAAATACCAGGACCTTGCAGACGGAAAAAGTGTATTCGATATTCCTCTTCATTTTCATGTACTTTGACTTCAATGACTTCACTTAACCATCATTTGCCATTGTACGCAGCACACATAATTTTTACATTTTGGTTTTAGTAAACCTATAAAGCAATCAGAAATACTAATGTCCTTGTTTACCAATACTAACATAAATGTTTCTGATTTAGAGGTCGCCCGGACTTTCAGAATACATTTCTGACTTGTTGTTGGTACATAACTGTGAAAGGTTCTTGTTTCTGGGACTGTTCTGATTGCCTGATAACGAGAACTGAGGTATTCTTCAGTCTCTTGAACATCTTTATTATAGCAGAAAATAAATGTATTTTTATTATTGTCTGCAATAATTGTACATTTCAGAAGGTGTAACAGTTTGATTATTGACTGTCCTTTGAAGTCAACAGTCCTTTAAAAAAGCTTTAGTCACAGTCCTTTTTTACAGTTCCACCAGTACCATCACATGGTCATTTTCCATGGTATAAGGCAAAAAAATGCCATTCAGCTGCGATTTCAAAATCTTGATGGCAGCACAAATTATGAATTTTTTTTTGGTTTTTATATTGGGCTGCGGAGCCATCAGAAAAACAAAAAAAATTACTTAACTTATGGTAACAGTGTTTTTACTTCATTTATAACTTGCTTTGGGAAGCAGAAGAAAGATGTAATATTGTGGTTCAGTTACTCACTAATCACAATACCTTTGGCTTTGTAATTTTCCTTCTTTTTTAGAATATATGTGAAATGGGTGTACTATGTGCCATAAGTTTTTAACAAGTGATATTTATTATTTAGCGTATGGCACTAAAACATAACACCAATTACAGTCAGAATTATAAACAAAGATTTAACAAACTAATATATGCTATCGATTCTGGAGTCGCCATCAGGAAATCTTCAGGATTCCTTAGATAAGCTGTCCTAGGGCAAACATCTGTGATGTGTCTGATAGTTTGATTTTCACCACACTCACAAAGTGAGTGTGGTGAAAGTACCCCATTTATACAGGAAATAGGCACACCTACCATGCTGAGTCCATATTCTGTTTAGCGTTGACCATGTCTTACGTGGCAAGTCAAAACCCAGCGGCCTTTGAGTAATACATGGGATTTGGTTATCCTGCTTTGTGTCCCATTCTTGATGGCAGGCATCAATTAGGTCAAATTCGTCCTCTGTGGCAGCAATTGCTGTTTTGATAGGTGGCTTTCTAGATCGAAAGCAACCTCGATTGGCATCTTCAATGTCCCAATGTATTGTCAGGTTTTGATTGTCCATGATCTTCTTGTACTCTCTTACAAGAGCATTTATACGGCATAGGTTCGGGGGTGGTATGTGGCTCAATACCGGGAGCTACTCCATGGGAGTAGACCTGATAACCCTAGCACTCATTCTCATAGTGTCATTAAGTTGAGCATCAATTCTACGAACATAAGGGCTGTTAAGCCACACTGGCGCACAATATTCAGCAGCCGAGAAGACCAGGCTCAGAGCCGATGTGCGTAAAGTGGAAGCCGATGCTCCCCATATCATTCCACAGAGCTTATGTATGATGTTGTTTCTTGCTCTCAATTTCCCTGCAGTTTTCATTAGGTGCTCCTTAAATGAAAGCGTTCTATCAAGTGTCACACCTAGGTATTTTGGTGTCTTAT
The DNA here is from genome assembly GCF_047948215.1 of Lycorma delicatula. NCBI lineage: Eukaryota > Metazoa > Arthropoda > Insecta > Hemiptera > Fulgoridae > Lycorma > Lycorma delicatula. The sequence continues at coordinate 52,808,545 of NC_134462.1, read as the reverse complement.
TGTGAAAGAGCCATGTATCCTCAAGTAGAATTTTAAGCTCCGTATTAGCTTAAACTTGTTACTCAGGTGGAAATATGATACCTCTGTTTTACTAGCATTCGGTTGGAGGTGCCGTCTCCGGAAGTACCTCTCCAGTTTCTCCAGGTCAGCCATCAGGACCTCCTCCGACTCTTCAAATGATTACATTTTATTGTTAGCACCCAGTCATCGGCATAGCCATGCTTTTTAGATCTTGTCTCTGGCATGTCCTGGTATTTTATTAAAAATTCCAGGTTGATAACCATCAATTCCTGGTGCTTTCCCTGGAGCAACATCTTTGAGCGCCAACTCAACCTCTCCAGGTGTAAAACGGTGAGTGTACTCAGTCTCTCCTGCCTTCCTTCTCAAGTTCCTTAGTTCGCATTTTATCTCAATTGTGTGCACCCTGTCTCTTGGTGCTCTGGATGTTGCCACTATGTGGGATGCCATGGTGTTTGGGGAGACACCTGCTTTTGGTCTCTGAATAGGAGATCCGCTTCCTAATTTCCTTAGCAGAGTCCATGCACGACGACTCGGAAGTCTGAAAGTTCAAGCTTCCCACCATTTTCAACAATTTCTGTTGTCTTGCAGCATCAAGGCTATGGAGAAGATCATCTGCCACCTCTTGACCACCTGTCTCGAGGAAGCTTCGGTAGAGAACTTCTCTATTTTGGGACCACTCTGGGATATATTCTCTGCGAAACCCTCTAGGGATGCACTTCTTAGCAGTACTTGTTACTGCTCCAATAAATCTATTGTAGCTTTTGGTGATTGGTGGTATCCAGCCTAGACATTTATCCAGATACCTAGAAAAATTTTCCCAATTAGCCTCTTTGAAGTTACATCTAGGGCGGGGTTCAGAGGTCACGAGAGAAATTCCTGTTGTCAATTTCTGTTGTCTTGCAGCATCAAGGCTATGGAGAAGATCATCTGCCACCTCTTGACCACCTGTCTCGAGGAAGCTTCGGTAGAGAACTTCTCTATTTTGGGACCACTCTGGGATATATTCTCTGCGAAACCCTCTAGGGATGCACTTCTTAGCAGTACTTGTTACTGCTCCAATAAATCTACTGTAGCTTTTGGTGATTGGTGGTATCCAGCCTAGACATTTATCCAGATACCTAGAAAAATTTTCCCAATTAGCCTCTTTGAAGTTACATCTAGGGCGGGGTTCAGAGGTCACGAGAGAAATTCGGCTACCTGCCTCTATAATAACTGAACGGTGCTGGCTGTTAGGAAAGTCGCAGAGAACTTTTCGGGTGATTAGCAGCAGCCAACCTTTGCTGTCAGTTGAGGGGAAACGTAGATCCGGGTTATACTCCCACCTCCAAGTCGCCGATTTAAAAGTAAATCGGTCTTTAGCATCAAAGACAGGACTAAGGTTTTCATCCTCAGCCCATCTCACCAGAGCCTCACCGTTCGCATTGTCCGTGGAGGTGGTGATGAGAGGGGCCTTTTCTATATCGCGGCTAATGTAACTAACAACACTGTACGCATCATGGTATGTGGCACCAAGCAATTTATATCCAGGTATTTTGCCTCTTCTCCGCAATTGTTCCTCAGTGTTACAATGTGTTTGGATTGCAACCAGATCAATATTGTCGTTTCTCAGTAGTTTTGATAAATACTGGCTCTTAGAATAACTTATGCTTTCCATATTTATGTGGCAAATTCGGATAGAAGGTCTGAGATTTCTTGTTGGCAAGTCCTAAAAAGTACTGTTGGGTATATCTAGCAACATGGCCTGCAGTTCTTAACACTGTAGGCTTGTGTCTGTCTGGTCAGGAGAACCTATCATCTTGGTTTGTCTGACTGCCAGTATCTGCTAGCTCATTTAGTGTTACCCAGGGTACACCACCTGGAGGCGAACTAGCTTTACACCCCGTGATATGACTGGACTTCATCCTATATCACAAAAGGAAAATTTTGAGAGAAGTCTCCCATTACAATACATCCACTCTCCAACCAGTTTTCCTTTTTAATGTTGAGGAAATTAGCTTGTTTCTTCGCAACAAAATTCTGCCTTTTTAGAATATTTAAATTTCCAGTAACTTTATCCAAGTAAATGGAAGAATTTGAGTAGTTGGTTCACAATAGTCAACAGAAACCCACGGAAGATAATTTCAGAATCAGAATCATCCCAACTCTCTTGCAGTAATCTGAGCGGTTCATTAGTGCCTGAACATTTTTCACAATGTGACAGCATGCACGTTTCATTTTCTATTTACATACCATGGTTGAAAGGATAATTTTATAATAAAATTTCATTTTTAGAGCAGATAACATGAGTTTTACATTTTGGTGGGTAACACACACAGAGTGAGTACCTGACCCATCAGCCAGAACACAAAATTTAGGTCTTAATTCAGAAAATTTGGAAAAACCAATTTTTAAATTATGTTTTTCTTTGAAGGCTGTGTACAATTCTTATAATTTACATAAGATAAGCCTTTTTTGAATATTAATTTTCTTCCCGTCAGCTTGTCTTACAGAGACAAAATCCATCTTGCCTGGCATCATTCGGCTGTGCTCATCATTCTGGTAAAAATCTTGGACACATTTAATAACATTTTCATCAATTATGTGACTGGGTTTCTTTTTGTCGATTTCTGACAAAATTCCACTTGTTTTAACCAATTGGTTGGATTAACAGGCTAAATACTAACACTAAACTCATTTTGAATTTTTTGATTGCTCCAGCTGCTTGGTAATAAATTTAAAATATTAATTTTTTAATATTGATGTAATGTTTTCATTTTATCTTTTATTTTAATGATTAATTCTTCTAATTCCCTACCTAAATCAGCATAATTTTGGGGTACTAAAGGAATCATTTAATTTACTGGTAACTGACTTGAATATTTTTTTACTTTATTTTTTTAAATTGGTTCCTTTGCACTGCTTGATAATTTTTGAACCTTAATGGGGTAATGTCCCAATTGCTGAACAAACTTTATTCACAGACTCGACTAAAACACATTGAGGCTCAAATATATCTTGACATTCCAGTTCGCTTTCTGTATCATCTTGTGGTTTTCGTATTTTGTTTAAGCATTTTGTACACAGTGCTCTACCTGGAATTAATTTTAAATTTGGATTGCTTGTTGAAAGTGTCAAAGAGATTTCTTAACCAATTTAGTGTGAAAGCTAAATGGGTCAGAGAAGCTTTTTACATTAATATGAAAATATTTTACCTATTCAGTTTTATGTAAAGTACAGCTATTTTTTTATTTCAGTACATCACCTCTTAAGGATATCAATCTTATTTTTTGTTTAGTAAACTCTAAAATATTGTGCAAATACTGAAGCTCTATTGAAGTCAAGTTGTAACATACTGTTACAGTGTGAATGCCAATGGAACACTCCATATCCGTTTTTATAAAATGCAAGGGTTCTTATAATAACAATAAAATTAGTATAAATTATAAAACTACCAGTTCATAAGACTTTACTTTTTCTTATCCCAGTTTCTCTACAGCTAAAATAAAAATCTTTCTAATTAATAAAATTAAAAATAAAAGATATTGCATAAAAGAGAAATTTGCTGCTAATAAAATTATTTTATAAACAAGTATACATTACTTAACCACAGTATTAACACTACTAACAATACAACATATCACATTGAAATCAAAACAGTAACTGAGCCTTCTGCAGTGTTTACATTCGGGATTACGCAAACATTCATGTCCATGCACTCACTTTTGTGTTAAAACATGAGTTTGTGTGTATGAGTCATACTTTAAGTAACAAACTATCTAGAATATAATCTCATTATAGACATATCAAAATATTTTGTATAGTAGGCCTACATTATTATCTGAAAAAAAAACATGCTGTGAATTTTTTGGAACATTGTTCATGGATAGAAGGAATGGTGTTTTGAGCAGTTTTGATGGCTTCATTTCTCATCAACCCCTTGGAGTAAAAAAATGAAATTTTATATGGTTTTAAAGTACATAAAAAGTACTTACTACTGTAAACATTTCAGAATTTTGCCACCTGTCCATGTGGTTTTTGGGCCCCAAAAATAAGACATTTTCAAAATCTTACAGTTTGGTGGCCATTGTTTTTTAAGGAAAGGACACTGTAACAGTCTAATATTTTTTTTATAAGTATTACTAGTACCTAAGAGTTAAGGTAAAAGACAGTCCTGTTACCGTAAGCCCTTCATTATTTATTTTAGGCCTAAAATTTGAAAAAAAAAACAATTTTTGAACGTTACTTCAGTAAACATTACAAGATTTGGTTATGTAACAAAATTAATATTGAGTACACTAAGATAAAGTTCCATCAATACTCTTTCAAAAAAGCCCGTTTTGACTCTGTACGATGTAAATTAAGAATGGTACAGCTCATGGAAAAAGTGATGAAAATGGCTGCTTTTACCCATTGGCGAGTTAGAAAATAGTCTATTATTTAAAACACTTTTTTTAAATATAAAAAATATTTTTTTGGTCACTACAAGGTGGGGATAGTTGTCCAAATCAAAATTATTTTTTTTTTTGTCTTCAGTCATTTGACCGGTTTGATGCAGCTCTCCAAGATCCCCTATCTAGTGCTAGTCGTTTCATTTCAGTATACCCTCTACATCCTACATCCCTAACAATTTGTTTTACATATTCCAAACGTGGCCTGCCTACACAATTTTTCCCTTCTACCTGTCCTTCCAATATTAAAGCGACTATTCCAGGATGTCTTAGTAAGTGGCCTATAAGTCTGTCTCTTCTTTTAACTATATTTTTCCAAATACTTCTTTCTTCATCTATTTGCCGCAATACCTCTTCATTTGTCACTTTATCCGCCCATCTGATTTTTAACATTCTCCTATAGCACCACATTTCAAAAGCTTCTAATCTTTTCTTCTCAGATACTCCCAATTGTCCAAGTTTCACTTCCATATAAAGCGACACTCCAAACATACACTGTCAAAAATCTTTTCCTGACATTTAAATTAATTTTCGATGTAAACAAATTATATTTCTTACTGAAGGCTCGTTTAGCTTGTGCTATTCAGCATTTTATATCGCTCCTGCTTCGTCCATCTTTAGTAATTAATTCTACCTCCCAAATCAAAAATAGTGATTCAAATAAAACTTTTGAAAATTTGTTGAATAATTAAAATGAAATATTCCAGAATAAGAATATATAGAAATTTTTTCCATGTGATCTCAAGGTAGATGGCGTTAGGATCGTATAACTGGTAATGTTACTCAAATCTGTCAACACTTGCGTCCTTTTGAAAGGTGACATATCCCAAATTATTTTTAGGAAGGTTATGAAAATATTAGTTTCTAAAAGTTATGATGTGTTGAAAATGAGGAAAAAAAGAAGAAATTTGATTAATACTGAAATTTTAGCAAAAAGGGAAGAATTGTTGTTAAAATTGAATGAAATTTAAACAGCTTATTATGGGCAAAGAAGAAGTGTATCACATAGGAAAATTAAATATCAAAAAGATGGAAGTAAAAGCAAGATGAAGTTCCACAAATGGCAGAAAAGGTAGAATTAATTAAAAAAAGTGATGCTTTGTGTGTAGTGGGATTGGAAAGGGATTGTTCACTTTCTGAGTGTTGCTGCCTGGTCAGATGATTGATATAACCTCTACTGTCAACAATTGGAAGAACTGCAGAAAGCAATCAAGATAAAGCATCTAGAATATTGATCATTAGGAAAGGTGTCATCTTCTGTCATAATGCCAGACCACACAATATTCGGTGATCTGTCATTATTTTAGAAAGTTTGGCTGAGAAGTTTTGATGCTTTCACCTTAGTCCTGGCCTTGCACCATCAGAATACTGTTTGACAGAACTCGCATAATTATATAACAGTTGGCTTAAAAAGGTGCCTGCAAAGATTGGCAAAGTTTTTCATTCAGAAAACATAGTAGTTGTACGGCGACAAGATTATGTATGACTTTACCTCAAAAATGGCAAAAGGTACTAGATCAAAACAGCAAATATGTGGGTAATAAACTTAATTTGAAATAAAACTTTTTTTTAATGATTTTTGCAGTTATTGACTGCTGTGATCATTTAGCCTGAATTGAAATCTGTAGCGTTTGAAAAATGCCATGCCTGACCAGGATTCAAACCCAGGACCTCCAGGGGAAAAGTTGAGACGCTACCACTTGAGCCATGGAGGCCAGCAAAAAAATTTGTTTTACTTTTACATTAAAATTTAGAGAATTTTTCCCTCAACCCTTTATATATACCTAACATATAAATTTATCTGAATACATGTTTATTTAATAAAAAGTGACTATTTAGAGAAAAATTCATACCTGTACAATTTGTGAATATCTATTCTCAAAATGTGTCCTCCTTTATTCTTAATCACTTCATGTAATGATTTGACATTGATTCAACTAGTGTACTACACATTTACATTTATTTTTGATTACTTCATGAAACAATACAGATATTATTGCTTTATTGAAGTCAATTTTTGTAGAATAGTTTTTTGACTGTTGTCCAAAGATTTTCAATTGGGTTTAAGTCTGGGGAGTTGTCTGGCCATGGGTGAACTTCATTGTTTAATTCTTCAGAAACATTTTGTACTTTTTTGACACTATAGCATGGCGCATAAATTATTGGCACTAAATATTGTCAGAACACTCCGTTCCTTTATGAGAATTTGTTTTGAATTTGTATCACAACCCTTTCCTTCAGAATGTTAATATATCCTTCAGTTTTCATTACCATCTACTAGAAATACAGTAGAAGTCCATTAGTCCGGCATCCAACAGTCCGGAATGCCCGATAGTCCGGCATCGCTCCGGAAAATTGTAAAAATTTTGGTTTTCTCCAAAAGTGTGTCTTTAAAGCAAATAAAAACGCTCAAGAGCTATTCGGAAGTTTTCGGGGTAGTTCGGGATCATCCGGAAGCGCTCGGTATTATTCGGAAACAATTAGCGGCCGGCTAGTCTCAGCTGTCACAACAAATTCAGGTGTAGTGCAGCTCCGTTAATCAATCACGAAGCGTCTTCGCCATTTTTTTGTGTTTTGTAGTTTTGTGTCCTTTCACATCGCAGTAAGCATAACTTTTGAAAATGTTTATAAAAAAAGTGATTTTCGTTCTAACTGTACAGTGACCATGTTTTCAAAACCTAAGCCTTCGAGTTCAAAAGGAGAGAAACGAAAACACGTAACACTGACTCTTAATCAGAAAGTAGAAATCATCAAACGGCTAGAAAAAGGCGAGAATAGAAATGTTTTAATGAATGAGTTTAATATTGGCTCATCAACTATTTATGACATTAAAAAACAAAAAGATGAACTAATGAAGTTTGCTTTTCAATCGGTAACAACTGAAAAATTGGCTTCTAGACAAACATTAAAAAAACCAAAACTGGAAACAGCTAGATAGTGTATTGTTCAAATGGTTTAGTGCAGTACGTTCTGAAGGAAAGCCGGTAACAGGGCCAATGATTGTTGAAAAGGCAAAGAAATTCAGCCAAGATTTAGGAGTTGCTAAAAGTGAATGTAATTATTCTGATGGTTGGCTCAGAAACTTTCGGCATGGAATTCGAAGACTTGATGTAACTGTAGAAACACTTTCAGCAAACCAAAACTCTGCAGAAAAATACAAAGACGAGTTTGAGAAAATCGTGGCTGATAATGATTTAACACCTGAACAGATTTACAATGCTGATGAAACAGGGCTATTGTGGCGATGTTTACCAACATCTCCACTAGCTGGGGGAGGAGAAAAAGCAGCCAAGGATTTAAAAAAAAATAAAGACAGATTAACCATTTTGCTATGTGCTAATGCGTCTGGAAACCACCGAGTGACCCCTTTTGTGATAGATAAATCTGCAAAACCCAGGGCTTTTAAGAATGTTACACACTTGCCTGTCCAATACGATGCTCAATCAAATGCGTGGATGACTGCCGCCCTCTTTAAAGACTGGTTTTTTCACCACTTTATGCCTGAGGTTAAGGAATCCTTCAAAAGCCTTGGTCTACCAGAAGATACTAAAGCCATCCTTCTTTTGGACAATTGCAAAGCCCACCCGCCAGTAGATTAGTTAGTTTCTGGAAATATTGTTGCTACTCTGCTCCCACCTAACGTAACATCTTTGATTCAACCCATGGACCAAGGGGTTATTCAAAATTTTAAATGCTTTTATAGAAGGTCTTTTATTCAAGGCCTGTTAAATGCCGACTGTGACGTGACTGATTTTCAAAAAAAGTTTACAGTAAAAGATGCCGTCTATGCTATTGCACTGTCTTGGAACCAGGTAAAAAATACAACACTCCAAAAATGCTGGAGAAAACTTTGGCCAGCTGCAAACCCTGCATCTGACCTAACTCTACAGACTGATGAGGAAGAAAACCATCAAGATGCTCTGACCAAAGTTTTGGATGTCGTTAGAAGTGCTGACAATCCCTTGAAAAACCTGCCTGAAGATGAGGTAGAGGAGTGGCTTCTAATCGACGAGAATGAGCCTGTTGAACAAGAACTAACCGATGAGGACATTATCAACATTGTAGTAAACCCTCAGCCTACTCAAAATCTTGAAGAAAGTGACTCAGATGCCGAAACGGAAGAAAAGGAAAAAATCAGCTGGGCAGAAGCTGCAGAATCACTAAATAATTTTATTTCTTTTGCTGAGGCTAGTACTAGCTACAGTGCTTCAGAAATTATTGATTTCCATATCATTAGAAATAAATTTTATACTAAACACCAAAAGTCAAGAAAACAAAAAGACATTTGTGACTTTTTTAAATCTAAGTGAAATATGTTTTACAGTACGTGTACATACATTATATGAAATGTAAAATAAACTTTGTTGTATGTATTTGCATACTGTATTTGTAGTTTAATTATTAACCTAATTGTTCTTATAATTACCGCCTGATAGACCGGAATTTTCGGTAGTCCTGCACCGAGCCGGTCCCGAATGTGCCGGATTATCAGACTTCTACTGTAATGAACAAGGGCCTTCAAATGTAAAACAAGCAAAACATTTTTTTCTGAAAATGTTGAAATTGATTGTTGGATATGAGCTGGTGTGGTTATTTTCATTTGATGCTTTTCTAACGTATGGAACCTTTTGTCCCTGAACATAAGAATGTGACTTTTCAGGAAACATAACATTTTTCTAGTCTTCTTTGTTCCAGTTAGCATGTCTTTGGCCCACAAGAGCCTTTTTTGTTTCATGTTGCTGTTATTAAATATGCCTTTTAGCTGATTGACATGCTTTCCATCCAGCTGCAAGAATTTGGCGTTTTTATAGTTGTCATGTGGTAGATCTGTTCCACTGGCTGCTAATTCTCGATTTAAGTCCACAGCTGATAATTTCGGATCAAGATTACTTTTTCTCTTTAATAAATGATCCTGTGTTGGGGTACTTTTTTTATGGCCACATTTGCCTTTCCTTTGAGGTGAAAAGGAACCAGTTTCTTTAAATTCTTTTAAAATAGCATTCACTGTCCCCAATCCAACACCACACTCAGAAGCTATGTGTTGTATCACACTGTTATCCTCAAAAAGAGAAACAATTTTCAACTACTTTCTTGGATTGAGTCCATTATTATTATTATATATTCAAAACGCAGAACAAAAAATAGATAAATATGATTTTGTAAAAAAAATCATATTATAGACAACTTAAAGAATGGATGCGATCAAGCAGTTTAGCCACAACATAGAAATAAACAAAAAAAATTCCCTTTGGATTAATTTTCACACTACAGTGTATATATACATACATACATATATGCGTGTATATATATGTGTGTGTGTGTATATATATGTACACATTCCCACACACAATTCACAGGCGAACACTCAGTTCACCATCTCTCCTATCTCCTATAGTAGAAACAATTAATGTTCCCAGGAAAGATTTACCATCATTATAGATATGTAGATGCAAAATAAATCTTTTAAATCCAAAAGGGATCATTTAAAAATTATTAGATTAAGAATGCACTTTGTCATGTTTCATATTAAAAAGAATATGTTTCAGTCATGATTTATGATAAAATTCCCATGCAAAGTATATAGAATTATAAAAATGATAGTGTAAAATGGATGAAAATGGACTCGATTTCATCAGTTTTTTAAATTATTAAATAACACTTTGTAAATCAAAACTTTATTATATATGTGTATATTTAATTGTTTTTTTTTTTTTAATTTTTTTTTTGCTTATTATAGTCCATTCGATTTTTCTAGTTGAAAGGTGGTGGGAGAAATTGAGGAGGGTCTAAAAATGAATTGATGATGAATTTTTCCATTTTGTGGTGGAAATACATAGTATTTATATCAATAAAATATTGCATATGCATATGTTGTTATTGCTGTATAATTGGATCTGTAATTTCATTCTTAACATTAAGAGTGTCAATTGTTATAACCTCATAAGTGGTTTCTTATATGTAAATAAAATACATTTGGCATGAGATTTTCAATTGTAAGTGTAGTTGCAGTTATTCATATAATTTCTCTGATAAAATAACAAAATTTATCCCAATAAGTTCAGATTAACTAATTAGGTTGAGGGTATTATAAGTTCTCTGACACTAGCATTTCATACTGTTCTAGTTTTCTTTGAGCCAAACATCCTTTGCGGTAAAGTCTTAATGTAGCTGTATACAAACATTGAAACTTAATACTGGTTTAGTTTATTATTTGTGACTTATGAAGGAATAGAGAGATTACTTCTGTTGTAACAGGATTTTGCCTTGGTTAAGTAAATTAAAGAATGCTAATGGTTTTCTTTTTAGTAGTAGTGTTAAATTTTAATTCTGTTTATTTTTTACATGCAAAATTAAAATTAAGTAATTTTTTTTTCAGCCATTGTTCATCAACGTAACTTCAATACTTAGATAATTTCATAATCGTTACTACAGAAGATGCAGTTTTTTTATAAGTGTTTTAATTACCTTGTACATTTTTGTTTTATTTGTTGTCACTGGGTTAGTTATTGTTCTCTGCAACTGAATTATAATAGGATGTGTTATAATTTTTATGTTACTTGTTTTATAATTGTTAATCATTTATTTATTTATTTTTTTCATTATTTCAGTTGGTTATGTATACTATATTGTGTTTTTTTAGAGCTGGTAATAATATCATTCTTACTACATATTTATCTCATATATTCATATTATTGATCTAAGATAAAACTTTCTGTCAAAAAAATAGTATATGTAAGATTATTTATTCAGTGTAGTAGATTTTTTATCTTAAGCTACCTTTTCTGTGACCTGAATGTTTTCTTGTCAAACAGGATGTGTAACTCTTCCTGAGTTATTATAAAACTGCAAGTTGAGTAGCAGCTAAAGTATGGACAGGTAATAGCAATGAGAAAAAATGTATCTGCTCATAGCATGCAATATTATTGCATGTTCAGACAGTAGCAATCAAGATACTTTCTCAGGGCTATCAACAAGTACTCTAGTCGCCTGTGTAAATGTGTACTGGTTCTAAATCAGTCCAGTGCGAAACTTCGCACTTTACCTTCTCTCATTCTTAAAGTTTTAATTTTATGAAGCTGTAAATCTGTATATATTATGTCAATTTAAGGAAATAGTAGAAAATTACAGTTATTATAATAGTAATAATCTACAACAATTATGTAAGCCTCTTCCTAAACAATTACATTAATAAAACTAGTTTATCTTTATTTGGTCCCGTTTAAGAATAGGTTGATTAAGATCCAGATCATTATTTTGGTGGATACGTCTTTTTATTTAATTAAGCTCAGAATGTTATTTTACTCATATTTGAGATGAGACATTCTAGAAATTGGTTCAATTTTAGAAAATAAAATGTATTTACTGCGGATTTATATATATTTCAGTTTATTGGTATTAAAAAATTTCATAGAGTACTGGAATTTTCACTCATTAAATGATTAAATTATGCTGTAGAAGTGCTTAAATTATTACTACCAATGTTTTCACTGCCTTCCTTGTACCATTATCATTTTTATTGTGTTCATTTTATCTTATTCAACTTACAAATATAATTTATTTTTAAAAATTAAAAAAAAAATTGTAAGCTTGTTGTATAGACTGCCTAAACTCAGTAAATGTTAATTGTAATTTACGTATTATGTTGTATATAAAGCAGTTAATAAATTTAATGTACATGTTTTCTTTCTGTTTTATTTATTGTTTTAATACAAAATTTTTACATTTAGATACATGATTTCATTTTGATTTTAGACAGTTTGACTAATTAAAATGTATGTAGCCTTTTACTTTAATGTGCAATTTTGCTTAGGTCTAATTTTATGTGCCATTAACCCTTTCGCTGCATTATTCAAATAGACTTTAACACTTAAAAATTTTTACTTTTCTGCACATTAGATTATCATCAGTGTTTTCAGTCCTTTTTAAGAGTAGGCTGATTTAAGATTTCAGCTAACTATTTTGATGAATATCTCTTTTTATTTAATTCAGCTCAAACTTATTTTGCTCATATTTGTCATCAAACATTCTAGAAATTTGTTCAATTTAAAAATTAAATTTTATTTTTATTTATTAAATTGGTGAGAGAATGAACAGCATAGGTGGTTAGGGTTAGCATTCTTGGCCGGGTGTTTGGTACTACAAGGATTGGCCAAGCAAGTCATATTTTAATGTTAGTGACATATTTATAATCTTCTCAGCAACCCTTTTATTGGGTTTTTATTAACACATCCTGGGTTGCTGTGTTGACAATCCATGAATATCATATGACTGACACTCTACACCAAATACACAGTTACCTGTTGGCCCCAATTAAAGAGAGAAGAGCTGCAATAGATACCTGATCTGTGGTATGAATCAATAAAAAAACATATATAATATATATATATTTGATGTTCATATTATGTGAACTTGTGTTAAAAATCAGAATCCTACTAAAAACTCTTAAGACTGAAAATTCAAAACTCTTAGCCATAAAATCAAATGTTGTCCATGGTAACTTTCACTTATTTTATATCCCTTGGTCATTTGATTTACTTATACTAACCGTAAGTTGTTAAAAAATTATTTTATTATTTATTTATCTTTTTCTTTTGTCGTTTTTATAAATCCACCACTTTCTTGATTTTCCTCAAATTATCTTTCCTAATACCAGTACCACAAACTCCAACATTTTCCCATTTACCCTGTCATTCATCCACAAATTTATAAGCATTTTTGTTGATGATATCATCGATCATTAATGTTTCTTGCTTGTTGGTGCAACCTTTAACAACTTTTTTCCAGCGTAACCTTAATTTCAATTATTCAGACATTGACCAAGACCAATTTTTCAGATCTTTCCTTATTAGTTCAACTTCATCTCTTGTCTCTTTATCACCAATCCATCTTAGGTTTTATAGATTCTCCTCTCTTTCAAACTTTGGTTTTAGACATAACCAAGCATCCATTACCCAATTTGTAGCATGGAGATTTTTTAGTTTTGCTTAGCATTTTATTTATTTATTTTACGAAGTTTTGTTTGACTATTTTTTTCTGTATTGTAATTTTACCTCTTAAAGTTGCACTCTTTCTCCAAGTTAATTAAATCAGTGAGGCTATATTGTAACTTACATTCACCTTTGAAAGATCAATTTGTTCTATTATTCTATATTTTTCTATCTTTAGTAACTACATTATATAAAAATTTATTTAAATGAGATGGGTTTTTCTGAAAATATTTAATATAATACTCAATATTGGTGTAAATAATTTTACAATATATTTAGCTCAGAGTCAGCTGTTGTGTGAAGCTGCAAGATCCAGTTACTAGTCCAAGTAAAGTTTGAGGTAACTTATTTGGATTTCATTTTTAGATTAGTAATAAAAGACTTAAAATGTTTATGAAAGGGTTAATTAATTGGCACATATATCTTCCAACAACCTCTAACATTCGAAATACCTTTGTTTTGTATGATATTTTATAAATCATGTCTGAAATGAGACTTTGAAGAGGATAAATAAACTAGGATTTTATGTATAGCATGAGCAACATAAAACCAAACCCGTAATGGTAACTGCTGCAGAATCGGTACATTATGTTGGAATGAAATTTTAAGATATGGATAAATTAAATAAGAAAAACATAAAACGTTAAATCTGGCATTTATTTACCTTATTGTTACAAAAGATGTTCCAAAACGACCACCCTTGGCATCGATGCACTTTTGTGCTCGACTGATATCAGTCAGGTTCGGTTTATGTTGCTCACTCTGTATTATCTGATTCCCTTATGAGGAGAAAATTGTATATAATTAATATTTATAAAGTTGTTATTAATGTTTTTTTTTTTTTTGTGTCATATATATATATATTGGGAATAAAATTTGCTAGTTAAGTAGTATGAAAGTAAACTTTTATTTTTCTTTGATAATCTGCGCGTGTGGGTGTATGTGTATATAATATTTATATATATACATCTTTTAACATTAAAAAAACTGTTCATTTTTGTTGGTTTTTTTATGTATTTTACATTTAATCTCTTAGATAGATTAATTGTAATTTTATCTGATTCTGTCTTCTATATACTTCTTCTTTTATACTGAACATTTATTATTTATTTATATTTACAGGTTGAAGTTGTTTCTTTTCTTTATGATAAAAAGAATAGTAAGTTAATATAGGAATGCAGTATTTTTTTTTTCAAAATTTTATCGTATATATTTTTGTGCAGTAACTATATTCAGTTAAGAATATCTTGTTCACATGTGATTTCAATAATATTTCTGTAAAAATGTATTTTCTTGTACAGTATATAATGTTAGTATAGTTATATTTATTGTTATATAAAAGTGTGTAGTTATAATTTATGGTTATTCAGCAGTGATTAATTTATTTCATACACTTTATTGTAATTATAGTTAGTATAGGTGGCAATGTAATTATGATAATATCTGTTAAATATTTTTTAGATGTTAACTTCAATTATGTTTTGTACATTTTTGAATATATGAAGTTATTAATTTTGATACTCTTGTTTTTTAATTAACCTAGTTAAGCTTAAATTTAACAGTAATTCTCATTAATTAAAATTCATTCAGTGTTTAATTACCTTTCTTGGAATAGTGTGACATATTCTAATTATTTTTGTGCAGAGCACAAGATAGTATTTCATTAATGCTCTTTTCCAATTTTATAAATATATTTATATGTATAAAACTCTGTTTTACTTTTCACATCTATATTCTGAAGAAAATTAAAAGTGCATCAGTTTTATTTTCTTATAAACTACTGATGCACGTTAGAAAAGTTTGATGAAGTCATTTCGAGCAGAGAAAATGACTACTGATTTTTCCTTCTTGTTTTTGT
The DNA here is from genome assembly GCF_047948215.1 of Lycorma delicatula. Taxonomy (NCBI): domain Eukaryota; kingdom Metazoa; phylum Arthropoda; class Insecta; order Hemiptera; family Fulgoridae; genus Lycorma; species Lycorma delicatula. The sequence goes on along the minus strand of NC_134462.1, from coordinate 52,793,252 downwards.
TGATTAGTTAAAATAGTTAAATATCTTCATTTTATTTCTGTTTTAATGTCATTCAGTGATGATCTGCATTTATGTATTAGGAAGGATTAGGACTCAGCTTTTCCTAATAAGGTGTAGCTGTAGCATTTGTAATCATCAAATAAGAAGCAGTTTCCTGACAGGTTCATTGGCAGAGCCATTCCCTCAACAAAACTTCACTTATCCAAGGAAACACTAAGATCACCATATCCTTATCACAGATTCATGATGTCTAGCCAAAACTCACAGAATGCCTTACAGGAAGAAAAGAAATAATTGTTGAGGAAAATTGTAAGAAAAATCAGTAAATTTTTCAATAGAGTCTACGAACAAGACAAACATCCTTGGCCAAAATTTTTCCAAAACTCAGAAGATTAGGGTGTCTGTACCAAGAATGGGAGTGACACATTACTGTTCACACGTTTTGCATTGATCATATTAAATTTACATTTTAACAAATTGCTGTCTTCCTAATTATAGGATCCCTCCTAAATTCATGAGTAGACTTCTCTAAGAATATCCCTGTCCCATCCTTATAGTTGTAAAACATATTAATTATACTGAAAGTGATTTTATTCATCCTCTCCATCAATTAAAAATGTTAAATCATTTGATAACCACAATTTTTAATATACAATATTCTGAATTATGATTTATATTTTAATTAGTAAATAGGTTTAAGTATTTACCACGTACAATTGTATAAGCTGATTTCATTTTGTAGTTTGATAAGTACTATATAATCATTAAATATAAATCAGTGTTCAGTTATATGATAATAAAAATGTCTTTTAATATGCTCCATTAAAAATGATAGAAAAATTAAAAAAATACCTGTGTTCATTTTCAAGAGGATTAACAAAATCTGTATATTAATTAAAATTACCCTATTTTTCAATGGCCACTAAATGTTAGCATTGTATGTTGATGTATATTACAAGGCGTGTTTATAAAGTGAAGTCAGTTGCAAAATAAAACAAAACTGAAAAATATGAACAAACTTTATTACTTAAGCATAAAATTATATTTATGTACTGCTTTTCAACATTGCTGCTTTCAACTTAAACGCTTCATAGCATTTCACTGGCATCATTTCCTCTTAATAAATTCTGCTGCCAGTGACTTAAACCAAACAGAAAAACAATTTTTCAATCCTTTGTCATTGTCAAACCTTTGTGATGCAAGCCACTGTTTAAGGTGAAGAAAAAGAAAATCTGTGGGAGCTAAGTCAGGGTTAAATGGATGATGGAAGAAAATTTGCCTTGTGTGGCCAGGGCATTGTCATGCAAAAACAAAATCCCATGGGACAGCATCTCAAGTCGTTTGTTTTTTTACAGTTCAAAGATTTTTTAACGTTTTACAATATATATGTTCATTCACAGTAGTTCTGCAATCACTGAATTCAAGCAAGATACCCTTTTGTTCTCAAAAAACAGTAGACATAGACTTATTACTAAACATTCTTGCTTGAACTTCTAAGATTTAGGAAATGATGAATGCTGCCATTGCATTGCCTGCTGCTTTGTATCAACGTTCAAATAAAAAATCCAGGTTCTATCTCCTGTAGAAATGTTATCAAACAATCGCCTACCTTTTCATAACCCCGCAAAAATTCATGTGCTACAGCTAGATATAGATAGATTATCACAATTATATGCTTGTAAATATGTTTTAAATAAAGTATAGACAAACTATATCATCTTATAATTCTTTCATTTACCTAATTTTGTTTAAATTAACTGTTATATGAAGTAGAAGTAGACTTTACAATAAATATGACTTCTGTTCAGAAGATAAGGCATCGGCAAGTCATTTTAATGTGAAAATTTCTTCTTCTATTCATGCTAAATTTTTATTCAAATTTTCATTTATATCATTGTAATTGTAGTAATCATTGCTACCGTGATAAATTCAAGACAATAAATTTAACCTGTTCAACTCTTGAGATATCAAATGATACTACTAGATTCTATGAGGGTAAGTCAATTATTATCCGCAATGTAATTATAAATTTTATTGCAATACAAATAGGAAACTTACATGTATATCATTTTTCAACATAGTCCCCTTGCATTTCAACCATTTGGTCCATCATTGCACAAGCTTCCTGACGCCCTCATAAAAGACTCCCTGGCGGGGAGTCTTATTCTTTAAGACTCTGGGGGTTGGCATGCCCACGGGCCTAGCCTCTGCAGCTTTTCTTCCCACTACACACTAAGCTGCAGACTACTTTACAATATACACATATACTACACCAAGAACACTACACGAATTACAACATATACATTTACTCAAGTACACAAACATCCAACACAATTTTCTCTTTATTTACTCTCGATGGTGTTGCGACATCTTACGAAACGCAACTGTAACCTAAGGTGGGAACTATTGTGCCGATGGGTGAATGGCTCTATGTAGTGAGTCTCAAACAATGTCCTCTGGGCACCAGAGCAAACCCAGTTGTATTTAGCTCTAGCTCTAGCTCCAGTACGTGTGTGCTCTGCTGGAGTGTTCTATTATATCACCGGTTCTCGTGGGACTAAAATTCCAGTTCCTACAGCAAATTCTATGATGGTTGGTGGTCCATCTGAAAAAACCACCAATTTCAGAATAGTGAAAAGGCCTCGGTCAGCTTCATCTGACGAGAATAATTTTGCTACAGCGGACGAAGATGGTGTCAGGTGTAAAAATGTTCACTTTGTTGTTATCCATAATAATCAGGAAGGTGGCTCCCTTCAAAAGGTCTCACCTTTCCTGATTAATAAGTGCGTCACAGGATGTATTGGTTCTCCGAGGAATATTAAGAAATTACGTGATGGAACAATTCTAGTGCAAACAAACGTTGAGCAGAGTCGCTCCCTATTACGTCTCACCAATATGAGCAGTATAAACATAAATTCGACATGCCACAAGACCCTAAATACCAGCCGAGGTGTAATTTTTTGTCGTGACCTTATGGAAATGCATTTAAGTGAAATTGCTAATGGACTTCGTACTCAAGGTGTTGTAGAAGTGAAACGGCAGAACAGAACAGAAGAACCGACACTGTCTCTTATACTGACGTTCAGTCTTCCTATTCCACCAGAGAAGATTAAAGTGGGTTACCTCTCCGTTCAGGTACGCCCATTCATACCGACCGAACCCACGGCGGTGTTTCAGATGCCTAAGGTATGGTATCACACTACAGCATCTTGTTGCCAAGCCTCTGGTACCACATGGCCTTACCTCCACTACTGATATCACATTCCATTTCCAGTCTGTCTCTCAGTGGCTGTTAAATAATACTTTTTCACATTTTTCAACATTTTAAAGCCTAATATATGTATACATTCTCATACTAAAATACAACCATGATGATTTTTTTCAATATGCTATTAAAAACTTAATTTTTCATTGGTTTTCTATAAACATATTTTATATTATTTTCCTCTCAAAAAACATTTGAAAAATTATTAAAAAAAGAAAAAATCTACATGGGATATATTTGAAGAAGTACCTTCTTGACAAGTCACCATTTAGTTGTCAGTTTTCCCTGAAAGTAGTACTGGCCAGCACACTGGTGCTGGCTAAATGTTATACAATAAATAATGATTTACAATTCTGTTTCAGACTTTATGTAAATTTTCTTGTAGAACATTGTTAAATTTAGCTTATAAAATGAGAGACCTACTGCTTACAGAACTGCTAGTTAAATTTTACGAATTGTAATAATAAATGAACAAAAAAAATGAAAACTTTAAAAATAATTAAGTATATTATTAAATTACTTATAAATAATTTACATATTATTAAATTTAAAGATAACATAACTTAACCGGAGAACAAAAAAATGAAATGATTACATCTAAATGTTTTAGGAAAATCTGTGTTTGTAAACTTATTTGTTCTCCAGCGACAGAGAAAAATAAAATTGAAATTATAACAAACTTAACCATTTATTTAATAAGTACAGTAATTTTTATTTTATGTACCAGAATATTAAAATACTTGAAACAAAGTAACGTTTAATAAAACATTATAGAAAGGCTTTGTACTCGCAAAAACTAATTTATACTTTACAAATATTGTTGTTAATCTGCTAGTAAACAATTAAAATTCACTAATCTCCTGTTTTACTGCAGGTCCTTGGTGGAATTCTTTCTTCGTTTGTTTCTATTATTTTTAAAATCAGAATCGATTTTCACTCTTATTACCTTATGCACTTTTCTTTTGTTCATCATAAAGCCTTAATACACCTCTTATATGCTACATCCTTCCAGTTAACAATTTCATATACTCTTATTTTTGTCTTGCTTGCTGTTTAACATTCCCAATTATAAATTTTCTATTGCACACTTTACTTTAAATGTGATTGGGATTGTTTTACATTTAAACAAGGGCAGTCCAGAAAGTAACTTACATTTGTACCTAGCGTGGAGATGGGTGAGGATAGAGCTGCCAACTTAGCATCAAAACATTTCTACACTCAGTATGCATCAAACTGTCTTATCATGTAGACTATGATTTTTCTACTTTGCTCATTGTGAATTGAAATGTGCGCTTCAGTAGAAAATCCTGTGAGCTGTGAGGTTCATCAGTGTTTAGGTTTTTACTGGCAAAAAACCTCAAACCAATTGAAATTCATTGGCAAATTTGTGAGATGTACGGAGATGAAATAATGAGTGAAGGTGGAGTGAGGCAGTAGTGAATTCAGTTGTGGCTGCACCAATGTACATGATGAGAACTGCAGTGGTCGACCCAGCCTTGTGACTGAAGAACTGACAATGAAAATCAATGATAAAATTCGTGAAAAATTCCGCATTATGATTATGGAATTCTAGCTTCATTTCTCCAAATTTCTTGAAGTTTACCACATGAAATTGTATCAAGGAAGCTAGCTTATCGCAAGATGTGTGTCAATAATCTAAGGCAGTATATTTCTACAGAGAAAAAGCTTGTGTATCATTATAATAAGTGCCTCAATTTAAATAGTGACTATGTAGAAAGTTGTCCCTTTCAAATGTATATAATAAAATTTCTTTTTTTTTTGTTGGTTTTTTTATTTCAAAACAAAGTTTCTTTCTGGACAGCCGTCGCAATATAAACAGGTACCTTTCTTATGAAATAAGAAAGCTACCTGTTGTAATGGGTACCATGGTTCGACATCTCCCAGACCCCAAAACCACCATCAGTTCAAAAAGTTTATATATATATATTTCACTTTCTTGTGGACATGATAACTGCTGTAATTTTGCACCAATCACTTTTAAATTGATACATAAAATATAACAACCCAAAATCTCAGTCAAGTTCATTAATGGGTAAAATCGGACCAGGGGGGGCTTTTTTGAGAAAAAAAAATATCGCTATTACTTTCTAATTAAGTAAAATATCAAATTTGTTTGAAATTCCTATTATTCTTTGGATAAGGGCCTAAAACTTATGTAAGTAAATTTTTTTATATTGCCAACCATTGGCCCAGGGGGTGGAAAAAATGGGGTTTCAAAGAAAAAAAAATCATACCTCCCTTAATAGGCACAGTATGGAATTGGTTTAAAGTGATGGTTAGTTCTCTAAATATTACCTAAAACTTTGGTCTGAAACAATTTTTGATATGACCAAATGGGGCTTGTATGCTAAATATGTGAAACTTTTTTCATATGCAACCATTGTTGTATTGAGTAAATTGGAAGTTTTTCTTAACTTTAAGGTGAAATTTTTTTTTTATCCCCTACTTAGCACTGGTGAAATCTACCTTTGCCTTCTGGTGTACCAAAAGGAATTTTTAACTCTTTTTTAGACTGTTCAATAGTCACTATGGACAGGTTCATTTTGTTTTTTTTAATGGGTGTCTACTATCTCTTTCTCATTATTTTTTTTTTTTCGAACTAAGATAAATTTTTAGTGCAGTGTATATTACATTTATGTGAAACAAAAAAATCAATCTGTTTACCACATCTAGAACGTAAAACTCTTCACATTATGAAATTTCTTTATTTTTATTAAATTGGTACCCTCATTTTCTTGTAAACTGAACCAAATGTTTACTTTTATCTTTAGACCTATTCAATTTCTGTACAACTTCACATAACAAACCTCAATTTCTTCTAATTAAAATAGCATCTGTCACTATTTCAGAACATATTCCAGTGTGTGTGTATATATATATTAAATTTATAAATTTTATTAAAATGAAGCACTTGGTACATAACATTGAGATGAGACATGGGTTTCCTTAATTTTTCAAAGAAAGTACTTTTATAGAAAAAATGGCATGTGTTTTATATAAATATATATATAATATTAAAATCGCCTTACCAATCAATTAGTACATTCTCTCAAACATTCTCAGCTACTCAGTCATCTTCAGGATGATAATTTTTCATATAGATTAATATTAAAATATAAAGTAAATAAAATCGATCAACAAAGTCGTAACAACTGATCATCAATACAGCAAAAAAATTTCTGTTTTGTACATATGTGTTTTATGTACCCAAAATAAACAATGACAGTCAAATTGAAACATCATTATATAGAATATCTACATCTAATAATATAAAAATTCATAAAAAATCCAATCGCCCTTCGTCTCATAAAATTAACACTTATACAAATATGATTAATACAAGCATAATAACAAAGAAAAGTTAAATAATGAAAAAACATAAAGCAGTTGAAAATGGATGTGATACTACTTTAATTATAGCAAACAACTATCTAAGCATATTAACTATCTTGCAACCAATACACAATAAAATACAAAAGAGTGAAAACATATACAAAAAGTATTTATACAATAATAATATTATTGAAAACGTACAAGACATTTAAACCTAAGAACCACATAATAAAATATTTATAAAACAAAAATAGTAAACAATCTGTGTGAAATTTATAAAGCTAAATGTAATGTTTGTGATTGTATTTATATAGGAAAAACTTTTAAAATTAGATTTCTTAAAATTACAAAAATAACAAATTGAGTTTATCTAATAAACAATAAAATTCTATTTCTGATATTAACATAAATTTAAAAATGTGTAAAGATTACATAAAATTAAATATGTTAGAAAATGGTGCATAAATATATAAAAAAGTTCAGTGTGATAAACCATCAGACAGTGTTTGAGAGAGATGGTCTTATAAAAACTGCAACAGATTACATCACTTGTACAAATTAGTTCGCAATTTAAGTATTTTAATTGGTTATTATGCAATAACAAAATTATTTTAGTCATAACTGAAAATGCAGGATCCTGCAAGAGTACTTTCATGGAAAGATTAAGGTAATATGTATCTAATCTCAATATTCTGTACTAGGCGATTTATTTTAGTAGAATTTAAATATAATTTAACAGTATAGAGGAATTATATAAATCTTAAAAAGACTAATATCAGTAAAATAATATATATATAAAACCTTTTAATTACATCCTTTTCTGTTAATAAGTCAAAACTTATAATTAATGAATTGATTTGCAGCATAATTCTTTTAATTGTAATACTATGAAAAGTTGTTTCATAGTCTGTCATAAGTTTATCTTTTTAAAATTTTTTTATTACAAAATCCATTGATATACCTCATTTTCATTATTATCCTTTAACATCACATATCAAACAAATCAACTCTTACCTTTCTTATTACCCATACACATACTCACACTATATTACCCAAAACACTTCATTATTTTTTTCTTATTCTTAAAGCCGCATTTGGTCTGACAAACTTATCTTTGGTAAAGTTATTTTTGCTTATACAAGTCTATATCTTCTTTATTTTATCTATTGTAATTAATTTTACTACTGTAACAGTACAGTTTTTCAATGTCGGTAAAGTTTCATTATAAAATCTCAATTTTCCACTTCATTATAAAATATAGAATTAATTTTTTACATTCTGATTACTTGTTATGTCATGTTTATGTTCAAACTCAGTTTCTTTCTAAGGTTTATTCATCTGTAATCTGTATTTCAGTGTTTTTTTTTCATTTTAAATAACAAACTGATAAGAATATCTAAACATCTTTATTCCTTGCTACTTTTTTTCTTTGGCATTAAGACCTTTGTGCATGTTAGTTTCCTCATCAATTCACCTCCATCCATTCCTATTCATTACAATGTACCTTTTACATGCACGCCTATTAAATCCATCATCACTTCATGTATCTATCTTATTTTATTTTGTCTCTTTCTTGACCTGAGTTGTGATGGTTCTCTTCATGATCTGTTTCATAATAATCGAGCTATCAGATTGGTTAGGATTTGATGGATCTATCAATAATATTACCTTTTAAAATGAAGTCTAACTTGTGCATTCTTACTTTGGCTTCATATTTTTAATAATTTCAAATAACTGCCTTACATCTTTCATTTGAAAGGCAAAAAGTCTTTATGTCAGCAGTGACAGTTCATTTCTCATAGACTTACCATATCATTAGTGAATATTTTCATTTTTATCTACCTACATAATAGTTTCCTCCTTGAAATATTCCTGTTGAAGATATATGTTTTATTGCCTGCTAATATATTGCAATACTCTGACAGTTTTTCTCATTTCATTTTTAAAGATAATTGTCACTCCTATATAGTTAACTTCCTTACCTCTATCAAATTACTTGATTTCTATTTTGATGTTTGAGACAATATCATTCTAGCTGCAGACATTTTGGTGTAAGTTTTTTCACTTTGTTGTATCTTGATAGCCAATTCTTGCTATTTATAATTATTATGGGTAATTTATGTTTGGACAGAAAATACAGAAATTGAAAAAGAAGATTAATTTTCTTTTTCTATACTTCATCCTTCCATATTTTCTTCATTTACAAATAGCATCACATTAGTTTACAATGCTATTCACTATATATGATCATTATCATATGTCAGGAAAATCATGGTTGCAGGATGTTATCACAAACTGCAGAGTCATACGGCTCAAGCCTGTAACACGGTTGTGAAAAAAGCAAAAAAAACTCATCAAATAGGGTTTCATAGGATGACTTAAAACTACAAAGTAAGTAAACAACCTGTTTTGACAAAAACACTTGATTTCTGGATTACTATCGATAAAATGTAGGTAATTGGTTGATAGTGAAGCCTAATAACAGGTTGACCTCCTTAGAAGTTAGACTGAGGGTTGACTTGACTGAGACTACATATCAACTTATTTAGACTGTATTTAATAGCTATATTGAACACATTACTTACCCTGTGCCCTGCTTCCTTGAATGTCCTCCCACGAGAAGATAATGATTTCTGCAAACATCAAAATGCTTTCAAATAAGCTGATATTGATGATAATTACATAAAAAAGGGCTAATCATTGAGTTTGCAGCACAACATGATGAACCCTTCTCACTAAAAGGATCTGTTTGCTATTGTGAATGTAAGAGGGGAACATTTACAAGATCCAACTCTATACTTTTAAAGGTTTCATGAAAGAGATCCAATCCTGTTATTTAACTACTAATGAACTCTAATTGAGAGATCCTAGCCACTGGAAAGTTTATGATATTTTTTCTCAGAATTATTTTAGTTTACTTACTAATTGGATAGACTTGCTGAAAATACACTCTGATCAGTTTTTCCTAACGTGCCAAAAGAAGTATAACTTAAAAAATTCCTTAATTCCTTAGATGGTTTTGAACTGGAGCTGAATTGTAATTTAAAATAAAATAAGGCTTCTAACTTTAAGTGGTATTAAATTGCATTCAGCAAATTCATTTTGTAGAAACTTAGTGATTCTGTGTTTTCATAATTGTGCAACAGAGGACATTACTCTAGAAAGCTGCATGATATTCTTCATTAATTTATCATTTTTGTATTCCTTTTATCATAAGGTTGAGGATTTTATTGCTCATCAAGACGAACCATGAAAATACATCAAGACTGAACCAAATGAATCGCAGCAGTTAGCCCTTAAATTAACAAACCTTGTTGAATCGCCTAATCCTTCTTCTGTGCTTCCAATAACATTTTTGTCCTAAGAAAAACACAACAGTTGTCCCTTACTTCCTTTGTTACAAAACCTGTCCCTCAAAGTAAAAGCCGAGCATTAGATATTCAATTAATTAGGTTAATAACTAAAGAATATCAACCTTTTTCACTCGTTGAGGATGAAGAATTCAAGAAGTTTGTTCATATGTTAAATCCTGGGTATTCGCTTCCTTGTCGGAAAACAATTACAACTAGTTTAATTCCACAATTATATGATAAAATTTGTTGTGAGATTCGTAAGTCATTATATAATATAGAAGCATGCGCAATAACAACTGACAGTTGGACATCAGTTTCAAATAATAATTATATGGCCATAACTATCCATTTCATTGACCATGATTGCAATTTAAAAACCCAATTACTTACTTGTATGGAAATCTGCAGTCAACATACGGCTGAAAACATTGCCATTGAATTACAAGGTAAATTCAATGAATGGGCTATTACTGACAAAATAGGAGTGGTTGTTAGTGACAATGCAGCAAATTTAAAAGCTGCTATTCACAATTGTCAGCTACGCAATTGGCGTAGCTGACAATTGCTTGCTTGCTTAAATTAATTGCTTGCTTAGCGTATACAATTAATTTAATTGTCCAAGCAGCAGTGTACTTAACATTAAATCTTCTACTCAGAATTTTGAAATCGTTAAAGTATGTAACAAGATGTTAGACCAACTGCAACATAGATTTAAGGATGTTGAAAATAATAATATTTTGCTTGAAAGTATGCTATTAGATCCTCGTTTTAAAAAACAAGGCTTTAAAGATGAAGCATCTTACCAAAATGCTTACACAAAACTTTCACAGAAAGTTCGAAGTATTCAGATCGAACAAGGCGATAGGTTTGAAACCGAACAAGAAATTATTGAACCCTCCATTTCAACTGCATGGGAAGATTTTGATGAAAAAGTAACGCCAATTTTAACTAATTCAAACCCAACAGTAGCAGGAATTTTAGAGCTAGATAAATATATAAATGAACCGTTCATCTCAAGAACACAAAGTCCTCTCTCTTGGTGGAAAGAAAAGCGGTTAATTTATCCAAGATTATTTAAAATAATGCAAACTAGACTTTGCATTCCTGCAACCTCTGTTCCCTGTGAACAATTTTTTTCAAAAGCGGGACAGTTAATAACAGAAAGGCGAAATCAAAGAATTTCGAAAAATTATATTTCTACATGTAAATATGTAAAATACTATAAATTTTATTTGAAAGGTATTAACTAATTATTTATTTTGTTTAATTTTTTTTTCATTATTTTTTTGTGATAACAGAACCAACAATTTTTAAAAACAAAATTTTTGTGTGTGGCTGTGTAAGTAACTGTGCGGGTATTAGTAAAAACATAAAGTAAATATAAAATAACATCGATGTGATTAAAAAGACAAAGACGGAATCAATGGATCGCTCAAAAATAAGGTATGGTACAAGCTATATTATTTTAAATTATTCATTTTGTCATTTATAGCTTTAGAGAAATTAGTTTAAGATACATTTTCTAGTTATAAATACTTTTACTTGGTCTAGTAGTGAACGCGTTTACGCACATGAGCTGATTTTGAAGTCGAGAATTCTAAGGTTCAAGTCCTAGTAAAGGCAGATACTTTTCTACGGATTTGAATACTAGATCGTGGATACCGGTGATTTATGGTGATTGAGTTTCCATTAACCATACATTTCACAACTGGTCGACTTGAGACTGTACATGACTAAACTTCATTTACACTCATACATATCACCCTTATTCACCTTCTGAAGTAATTCCTGACGGTGCTTCCGAAGGCTAACAAAAAAAAAGATATAAGTACTTTTAATGAGTTGAAAAAATATATATTTGGCTCGCATTCGTTGTAGTTGAGGATAAACAAAAATTGTTTTATGGGGCTTACAGATAAAATTTAATTGTTTAAGATTAACTCAGATGAATAGCACAGTTAATGAAAATATTTTATAATCAGAAGTAATAAATTTGGCGAATGTCAATAAACATTAGTGATGGCGATGTAATAAGTTATGCGTCACGTCTGGAAAATAATAAATAAAATAAACGCAAGCTAGAATTTGGTATGGTAGTTGGATCCCCCAATACAAGCTATGCATAAGAAAGATTGCTATGAATCGAATCGAATCGTAATTGAGAAAGATTGGTTTGGCGTTTATTCGTTTGTGAAGTTTGGATTGCGTTCCGATCTAATGGAGGGTTTGTCGGTTGGGGCCCGATGGAACGATGTGCTAATAAGCGTATCAAGATTGGTTTCCCGTCGCCTATTCATTTTATTGTTAAGAATCGGTTTCTCCTGCAAACCGATTCTCGATTCTTTCGTTCAGTATAAAGAATCGAATCGAAGGCACGACTCGTTCACGATTCTTCGCATTACTTCTACAGGTTTAGTCTCATCGAAAAACAATTTAAAAAGATGGAGGTTAGCTATTGGTTATGTGCGATAAAGACGTTACTATTTGTTCAGTATTGCTACTCTCGAATACACACATTAGAAATTAAGGTAAGTTTGTAAGTAATATATAAACATATTAACTGATTAAATTTATTATCAGAGCATTACTACTTTGAATGTAATTTACCAGGTAAGGCGTAGTACTTCAAGGAAGTACATTGCACGATTGGAAATTTCATTATTTTTAGTATGAAACCATTGCTGTTGACTTTTGGAAATGGCTGTTGTTATAGTTGAAAATATTTATGTGTCTTGTAGTTCCAGTTTAAACCAGTCTTCATGTTTATCTCTAACTTCATTCACACCACTGTAACTGATGTGATTTTTTTGCCCCAGTTGTACATAAAAACAAACTGTCTTTTGAAATGGGATGATGAATTGTCAGTCATGTACTCATTTGTTTTTGGTAGCAAAACCAAGTGATCCCTTGTTAATGCGTAGCATCTATAATGTATTGGTAATTTCGTGTTTCTTAGTATTCAAATTACAATTTCAATTATGTAAGCTGAACTATTGGAAGGTAGCTTGAGACTACCTGTAAACTAGTAACTGAGTTGTCAGAATTTATTATTATTTTTTTTAATGATGTTGCAATATATGTGTTTTTTGTTACAGAATGATCACAGAAAATACATATCTGTCAGTAAATTTGGTTTCTATAAAGATGGAATATTAGCTGTTAATCTCAAAAATTTTCATGTTCAACCTCCTGGTGAAGATTATTTGGTAATTATTGATATCTTGAATTATATATATAAATTCATATTTTATTATTATTTAAAAAAATTGATTTCTGGGTGAATAATTCGAACTGGTTTCATATTCCAACTGATTCAGTATGTTGATTGCGTGGTATCATTTTAATCTGGTTAATGGACCAATTAATTTTTACTTGGTAATACAACAAAAAAATCTGTAGAGAAATTACATAGGTAGTACATAAGGTAGTGTACTAGACACTACCTTAAGACAACATTTTGACAGCTTTTGACACATTTTGTTGTCAATGAGTTTATTTTTAACAGCTTAAAAATTTCCGATAAAGTGATGAACACTGAACACATTTTGTGTTTCTCTTTTTATTCCTTGGATTGACCCTATAAATAATTATACATATAGCCTACCACCAGATTTTTTTCACAAAATCTTTAATATTTTTATTACTCTTTGTTAAATGCTGTTACCACAATTATTTAGGAGTGACCTTATATGAGCTGCAAGTCATTCTCAAATAACATAATATCAAGCCAGCCTTACTGTAAAAATGGGATGTGGATTTTTTTTGTGTTGCCTTTTTCATCAAGTCAAATGTACTGTTGCACATCAGCTTATCAAGCCTACTGAAATACAGATGTTATACATCCCAAAAAGTGACACCCTAAGCTATTCTACAAAGGAAAGTTTGTATAGTAATATTACCAGTAAAAGTAATTGATTAATACGAGAGCGGATCAAAAATTAATATAGTTTTGCCATAACACACTGTAAAAATACAGCAAAATACATTGTAAACATGTCCGCTCTGCTAGCAGTTTGCACCAAGGAGGAACAAAAAGAAGTGATTCAACTTCTCTGGCCGAAGGGTGTGAAAGGAGCTGAAATTTATCATAGACTTTTAACCCAGTATGAGGACAGTGCTTATCATGTAAAAGTGTTTTTTTGTGGATTGAGAATTTTAAAAGTGGCTGGATGCGTGAAGAGGAAGTAGGCAGTTGTCAACCTCCACTACGGATGACAAGATTCAGCAAGCTCAAGAGATGGTTCTGGCGAATATGTGAGTTACCATTGATGTAGTTTCTTCTATGAATTTGTCATGGTTATGCCTATCAAATCATCCACAACAAGCTCGGCTTCCATAAAGTCTGTTTTCAAAGAAAGTGTTCTGTTCTTGCATGACAACGTTTTCCCGCATACAGCTCACCACACTGTTCCAACATTCAACAAGTTAAATTATGAGTACTGGAACACCCTTCTATTAGCCCAAATCTTGCTCCCTTCAAATTTCATCTGATTGGGCTGCTCAAGTATGCTTTGCGAGGTTGTCAATTTTTCACAGACTTGGCTGTGCAGGAAGTGGTACAAAAGTGGCTTCGCGACCAACCAAAAACCTTCTTGGAAGGAATGTGCAAGCTTGTGGACCGTGGTCCAGGTGCATTGACATTTTTTTTTTGTAATTTTTAGAAATAAGTTATATTTTAGGGTTCATACTTATTGCTATTTGAGATTTGTGCACAACCAAGTTTTTCTTTATATTTTTAAGGTAGTTAAATTTTTCCAGTATTTAATAATCTTATTATGTTATACATTTTCTTATCCGTTTTCACCATAGTGAAAATCACAAAATGGCTCCTTTTAAAATGAGATGAACCAAAGTAATATTAGTGTAGGTATGTTTCATTTTATTTTTTTTATGAAAAAAGAAAACATGTCCCGCTCTGCTAGCAGTTTGCACCAAGGAGGACCAACAAGAAGCGATTCAAATTCTCTGGCCGAAGGGTGTGAAAGGAGCTGAAATTTGTCATAGATAAACAGGGCATGTAATCTGCCTTTCCTTTGTTGTGTTACTGGCGGAATCAGCAAGAGGAATGGAGATTATATTAAAAACACTATCTAAAATACTAACAAAACTTAAACTGAAAATTAATGACTAGAAGACAAAGATTATGATTGTAGGAATAACAAAGGAAGGTACAAAGGTTGATATTAAATTAGACAGTACTGTTGTATAGAAGGTTGACAGTTTTTGTTATTTGGGAAGCACCATCACTGGCGATAATAAATGTGCCACTGAAGTAAAAAGAAGAATAGCGCTGGCAAAATGAGTTTTCCAGGATACAAAGAATGTACTGACTGATAATCATATGAGTATGCAAATAAGGAAACAGTTCACTAAAATTTATGTCTGGAGTGTTCTAACTTATGGGTGTGAAACATGGATGCTTGGGAAAGCAGAAAGAAGACCACAGGAAGCAATGGAAATGTGAATTTGGAGGAGAATAACAAGAACAAGCTGGCTGGATAGGAAAAGAAATTATTAAGTGTTAGCAAAAGTGAGTGAGAAGAGGTCCTTGCTAAATGTTATATGAAGAAGAAGAAGAAGAGTGAAATTGATAGGATATGCAATTCAACATGACCAGTTCTTGACGAATTTATTTGAGGGCAAGGTTTTGAGTAAAATACCTAGAGGTTGACCAAGAGCAACCATCATCAATAATGTTAAAGAAGAGATGGGCCTTGGTTCATATAATGACTTGAAGAGAGAAGTGGAGATGAGAGTGACGTGGCTAAATTGACGAGGCGCAGCCTGTAGTGAATGATTATGATAAAAATATTGTTTTTGTAATTGAATATTTTTAAAAAGGTTCATGTCTTATAAATTTGTTCAAAAGAAAATGTTTTCTTGAAAGTTTTTATGTTTTTGTTCTCTTACTTTTTTCTCATGTTGGTCTCTATGGATTGCATTAAAAAATAACTGTTTTGCATTTTGATTCTGTTTCTGCTTATACTCTTTCATTTTTTGACTAATTTCATCCCTCTATTTTTAGGAAAATTCTCTTTGCTTTTTCCCTTTGTTTTTCCTGAAAACTCTTAAAATTTTTTATTTCAGAAATTATTTTGGCAAAAAGCTCTTCTTCATTTCTAATTTCTTTTGATCTTTTTCAATTTCTTAAAACTAGTTATACTGCATTTTTAATTTAGAAAGATAATGAAAGAGTTTTTGTTACTGTGTCGTCCTACATTCTTTTTAAGTGTCCATGAAAGCCTAATCTTCTTTTTCTTATAGTCTGTTATTTGTTCAAATTTTTGATGAAATTCTTTATTTGATCATAAGATATTTTGATTATTTTTACATTTAGGTCTTGAAATCTTTCTTAAAATTTTCTTTTCTTTTTTAATTATTTTTTACATTCTAGGTCTTTTTATTTCTATCATGATTTCTGCGACGTATAAATATTCTGGTGTAATGGTTGTGTTAAAATTGTCTTTAAGTTTTGCATTAAAAGAAAGGGATTTTTTGTTATACAAATGTTTTGTTAGTTTATTACCTTCTTCCATTGTATTTTGTTTCATTTCTGAATTGAATCTTTCCAGGGTGTTATAAAAATCTTTTAAAGAACTGAATTTTTATATGATATATGTTGATTTACTCATTTTATTGTGTAATCAATGTATCATTTTAGTGTGTGTGTGCATGCATGCACATATATGTGTGAACACACACACACTGTTATGTGCTTGTTGGCTTGCATGTGTATATGTGTATTTCTATTTTCATCACTGTTGTCTTTTGATCAGTAACTAACTATTTTATATATTCTAAATAGTAAGATATTGTTATAATTACTATTTTTTTTTTTTTATTTACAGTTTGGATTTACTTTAGATAAAGTCCAAAATGATGCAATGAATCCATACTTAGATGCACACCAAGAAAAATGTCCTTTGGAGCAAGCTCCAGATGAACATTTTAATACTAATTCAGCTGCTGTTGTACACTTTATTCTAGATTTGAAATCAAAACAGTCAGTAATAATTATTTATGATTTAATAAGATTGTGAAATAGCAGTCTTGTTTTAGATTAAGGCTTATCTTTTACAGCCATAAAAATAGAAAAACTGTAATCAGATGTAGTTATACATCATTAATATTAGTTATACTAATTAGTTATACATAATTAAATCATTGTCATATTATGACAATGATTTAATTATTGAAAATTATGTATTAGTATTTTTTTAACTGCCATTTAATAAGTTGACACACTTCTCAATTCCTTTATACATTTAGTAATATTTTAAGCTACAATTTGAAGATATAATCTATTACTTATCTTAATTTTTCATTGTAATCTTTCTGTGTTTTCTGTACTCTAATCTTCAACCATAGACCAAATTTCATTATAAAAAATTATATTACCCTAGCTGACCTATCACCATCACTCTTTATTTTAATAGAATTTCTCCCATAGAGTTCTCTAATTTATCTGCAAACTTGTTGACTTTCAGATCATATTTTGTCACCATTAAGTGCTTCATTTACACATTTTTTAAAAAAATTTCTTTTTGTTAAATATTATACAATGTTTGGTACTGTTTCTGCATGTAGCTTTCCTTAATTGTGGTAGTCCACATTGACTACTGATATATTGATCTCATATTTTATAATTTATCATGTTTTCAGTTCGTAATATAAAACTTGATCTGGTTTGGTATTTTTCTTGTACTATAAAATTCATATCATCATTATCAGTAAATTAATTGTAATTCGGTTTAGTATGTCGTAGTAATTTCTGTAATTAAACTTGGCTTCTATTATATCTGATTACTTTAATTTTTTAATTTTTTCCCACAGTGGATCCTATGACATTTTCAGCCAGAACAGGGGTTAGAGAATTGTTTTTATTATTTTCTTCATGAATTTTAATGTAGTCTCAAGGTTTAGAAACATGTAGAGAATCTTCCATACTTTAATATTACCGTACTCTATGATTTAAAATCAAATTATAATTATAAAATATTATTTTTAAATACCAATTGTTTTCATTGTAGATAAATGCAGGAACAGTGCAGTAGTACTCATTTAAACGTTTTTAATTTATGTTAATTGTACTCAGTAATGCTTTTTTAATTACTCATAATTTATTTTTTATTGTGGCTTAGCTCTGATTTTGTGAAATTTATTTTAATAGAATTTTAAAGAAATACAATGACTTGATTGTATGTTTGTTGCATCTTTAATATCAATTTGTAAATATTACAGCATGATTTTCAGTTATTAATTGCTTTATTTCATGACAGTTTAGTTCTTATGTTTTAAGACGGTTGCTTGTGCCTTTAGGTACTGTTCTCATTTTGTACCAAAATATATTTTTTTTAATAATTATATATATATATATATATATATATATATATATATATTTATTGAATGAAATTAATTTCAGTACACATTATTTTCCCATGCTTATTAAATTTAACACTTTTTGTCTTTAACTTTCCTTTTTCTTGGAATGAATTATGAATTTAGATTTGCCTGATATTTTGTCATTTATGATTTTGCACACAGTTCTCTCAAAAATGCAGTTGAATGTAAATTAAAAGATTAACTAGTCTTTAAGATATAACTATATTTAACTGGCTACTTTCACCAGATATAAGGTGTACAAAAAGAATTTTTATACTAATGAATCATAAATAAAATAAAAGAGTAACTCGTTAACAGTTTTCCCTACTAGTGTTTAATGTGAGCCACTTTTCATCACATGGCACATATTCAACTGATAAGAGAGTTTGTCCCATACTTTAACCAGCTTGTTTGGAGTAGTAGAACCAACAGCTGCTTCAATTCTGTGTCTCTAATCTCGTTGATCAAAGGCAGCAGGAGCTGTTATAAAACAAGATTTTTTATAAAACTCCCAATGTATATAGCATATTCAAATAAGCAACTCTTGTTACACATGCTTCAGAAAAAAAAAATGGCCATACACTTGCTGACTGGTATTAATTACAGAATATAATTAATTTTGGGGAGTCCCTTTTGCATTGTAAGAGTTCGTGGGGGCTTTCTGACCTCTAGTAATGAACATTATGTATTTTATCTTTTCCATTAAGATGAAATGTTGACTCATCATTAAACACAAGAAAGTCGTCATCTTCATGCTGCAACATTTTGATTGTTCAGCATAATTGATAGGCTTCAAAGCCTGTAACAGCTGTAAACACTTACATGTGAGCAAAGCATTTATTGAAACTTTCTACCCTGTCATCACTGGCATTGCTAGTTTGTGGCTGGTGTTCCTTCAACAGATCTTTTTGGAAATACTCCCTGACATATTCACCATTCTCTTCAGACTCCTTTGATCATTCTGTATTCTTCTCTTTACACAGACATTCAGTTGTTTAAAACTGATTATACCATTGATGAATGATATTGTCACTTTGGAGGATTCACAATAAAAGGTTTTCTATTCAGGAGTCACCAGCTTTGCTGTCATGGTGCTTCAAGCGGAAAGATAGAGAGTCAGTCTGCGGCCATGTGTGTAACTAAAAATGTCTTTTTTGCTGTTTGATATTAGGCTTAAATCAATACTGTACATCTCATCCAAGAAATATAACAAGTTAAAACCAATATCTTGTATTCTTTTTATAAGTGTTCTGGGTTATCTGGTTATAAGTGTTGTGAGCCACTTTAAACTGTTGAACACTAATTAAGTACTGTCCACAGCAAGCAAACAAGTCAAAGTTTCCTTTTGCACTTCCTTCTTCACCTTTTTCGACCACAGCATTCAGTTTCCTATAGGTATCTTACAGCATTCCCTTTGTGATATTATTACATCTTCAATACACTCATACATCTCTTCATAATTCGATGTTGGCATATATGTGTGTACTATAATTAAATCTTTTGGTAACATTCCAATCCTTAACAATATTAATCTATCATTTGTGTATCATAAGTTCTCTACCTGTTTTGTTTCTTTATTCCTCACAATTATTGCCATTTTGTTTTTTCTTTCTTTTTTCCAAAATAGAATGTGATAACTTCTTCAATCCTCATTTCACCTGTCCTTCATGATTAGGAACACTACAAAACAATTCCATCCTAACATATTATATAATGAAACAATTAAAAGTTTTTCTGTTTAATTTAAAAATCAAACAAAAGATTATGCTTAGTAATACTATGTAATTGTACATTTATGTAATTTTTAATTGTAATTTTATTTTATTTTCTGCTAGGCTGCATGTTAATTGCAGTAAGGAAATGAGCAATCTTCATATTTATAGAAAGCATTCATTTGCACCTGCATTAAGAGCTAAACGTGATTTATCGAGTGACCAAACACCAATTGGTAATCGTAATAAACAAACCATGTTGTCAAAGAAGTCAGATGGTGGTAGTGGTGAGTTCATTTTATATATATGTATGTTATTATTATTATCTTTTATGATCACATAGGATCACTTCAGTTAGACCACATTATCCAAGTCTCTTCTATGGAACATTGCGATCCTCCCAGCATGTTTAGGTAGATTTCATAAGAGAGCTACCTATTGTAATGGGTACCATGATTAAAGTTCGGGAAACTTTTGACATATCTTTGCATTTCACTTCCCCCAGACTCCAAAACCACCATCAGTTCAAAAGTTTATATATATATATATATATATATATATTTTTTTTTTTTAAATCGATCCTTTTGAGAATATACATACAGAGAATGAGGATGACACAATCATAAAAGCTGCTATAGAGATAGCAGCACTACTTTAGACACTGATAATTCATAATACTTAACTCTATACAGTCACATAACTTTGGCTAGCTAGTCCACATGGATTTTTGTTTTATTTTTGTTATTGTTTTGAATTTTGAATTTAATTTAAATTTAAAAAAAAATTTGAATTTAGAAATTTTTAGTTTTAATTTCTGTTTAGATATTTGGTAAAGGATTTTAACAATTTTAAATTTTATGTATAGTATAGGTTTTGTAATTTCAATTTTAATGTGTAACTTGGTATGAATGATTTGAAAAATTATATAGAGCAACTGATGATGCGAGGGACTCGCAAAAGCGCTCGTGCTTGAATTATGGAATAAGGTAGGTGTCATCTTATTTTATTTTATTATTCTGTACTTAGATTGATTGTATTAATATTTTTTTTTGTCTTCAGTCATTTGACTGGTTTGATGCAGCTCTCCAAGATTACCTATCAAGTGCTAGTCACTTCATTTCGGTATACCCCCTACATCCTACATCCCTAACAGTTTGTTTAACATATTCAAAACATTGACTGCCTACACAATTTTTTCCTTCTACCTGTCCCTCCAATATTAAAGTGACTATTCCAGGATGCCTTAATATGTGGCCTATATATAAGTCTGTCTCTTCTTTTAGCTATATTTTTCCAAATGCTTCTTCATATATTTGCCACAACACCTCTTCATTTGTCACTTTATCCACCCATTTGATTTTTAACATTCTCCTATAGCACCATGTTTTAAAAGCTTCAAATCTTTTCTTCTCAGATACTCTGCTCGCCCAAGTTTCACTTCCATATAAAGCGACACTCCAAACATATACTTTCAAAAATCTTTTCCTGACATTTAAATTAATTTTTGATTTTTTTTGAACAAATTATATTTCTGACTAAAGGCTCGTTTCGCCTGTGCTATTCGGCATTTTATGTCGCTCATACTTCGTCCATCTTTAGTAATTCTACTTCCCAAATAAGAAAATTCTTCTACCACCATAATCTCTTCTCCTCTTATTTTCACATTCGGTGGTCCGTCTTGAATGATTATTTCTACTACATTTCATTACTTTCATTTTGTTCTTGTTTATTTTCATACGGTAGTTCTTGCATAGGACTTCATCCATGCCATTCATTGTTTCTTCTAAATCCTTTTTACTCTCAGCTAGAATTACTATATCATCAGCAAATCGTAGCATCTTTATCTGTTCACTTTGTACTGTTACTCCGAATCTAAATTGTTCTTTAACATCATTAACTGCTAGTTCTATGTAAAGATTAAAAAGTAATGGGGATAGGGAACATCCTTGTCGGACTCCCTTTCTTATTATGGCTTCTTTCTTATGTTCTTCAATTATTACTGTTGCTGTCTGCTTCCTGTAAATTTTAGCAATTGTTCTTCTATCTCTGTATTTAAACCCTAACTTTTTTAAAATTTTTAACATTTTATTCCAGTCTACGTTATCGAATGCCTTTTCTAGGTCTATAAATGCCAAGTATGTTGGTTTGTTTTTCTTTAATCTGAGGCCTAAAATTCCTTCCCTTGTCTCTATACTTTTCCTGAAACCAAATTGGTCTTCTCCTAACACTTCTTCCACTCTTCTCTGAATTCTTCTCTACAGAATTCTAGTTAAGATTTTTGATGCATGACTAGTTAAGCTAATTGTTCTATATTCTTCACATTTATCTGCTCCTACTTTCTTTGGTATCATGACTATAACACCTTTTTTGAAGTCTGACGGAACTTCCCCTTTTCCATAAATATTTATTATCTATTCCATCTATTCCAGGAGCCTTTCTGCCATTCAAATTTTTTAATGCTTTTTTAAATTCAGATCTCAGTGTTGTTTGTCCCATTTCATCATTTTCAAATTCTTCTTCCTTTATAACACCATTTTCTAATTCATTTCCTCCGTATAACTCTTCAATATATTCCACCCACCTATCGACTTAACTTTTCATATTATAAATTGGAGTACCATCTTTGTTTAACACATCATGGGATTTTAATTTATGTACCCCAAAATTTTCCTTAACTTTCCTGTATGCTTCGCCTATTTTACCAATGATCATGTCTGTTTCCACTTCTGTACACTTTTCTTTAGTCCAGTCTTCTTTCGCTAGTTTGCACTTCCTGTTTATAGTATTTCTTAATTGTCGATATTTCCTTTTACTTTCTTCATCACTAGCATTCTTATATTTTCTACGTTCATCCATCAGTTGCAAAATATCATCTGAAACCCAAGGTTTTCTACCAGTTCTCTTTGTTCCGCCTAAGTTCGCTTATGCTGATTTAAGAATTTCCTTTTTAACATTCTCCCATTCTTCTTCTACATTTTCTACCTTACTCAGAGCTTTTGCAATGTTCTTCTCAAAAATCTTCTTTACCTGCTCTTCCTCAAGCTTCTCTAAATTCCACCAATTCATCTGACACCTTTTCTTCAGGCTTTTAAACCCCAGTCTACATTTCATTATCACTAAATTATGGTCGCTATCAGTGTCTGCTCCAGGGTAAGTTTTGCAGTCAAGGAGTTGATTTCTAAATCTTTGCTTAACCATGATATAATCTATCTAATACCTTGCAGTATTGCCTGGCTTTTTCCACCTGTATATTGTTCTATTATGATTTTTAAACTGGGTGTTGGCAATTACTAAATTATACTTCGTGCAAAACTCTATAAGTTGGTCCCCTCTTTCATTTCTTTTGCTCAGCCTGTATTCACCCACTATATTTCCTTCCTTGCCTTTTCCAATGCTTGCATTCCAATCTCCCACTATTATTAAATTTTCATCTCCTTTTATGTGTTTAATTGCTTCGTCAATTTCTTGTGTACAGACCCTACCACATTATCATCATGGGCGCTTGTAGGCATATAGATGTTAACAATCGTTGTTGGTTTAGGTTTTGATTTTATCCTTATTACAGTGATTCTATCGCTACACATTTTGAAATACTCTATCCTCTTCCCTATCTTCTTGTTCATTATGAAACCTACTCCTATCTGCCCATTATTTGAAGCTGAGTTAATTATTCTAAAATCACCTGAACAAAAGTCGTTTTCGTCTTCCTTCTGAGCCTTACTAATTCCTACTACAACTACATTTATTCTATCCATTTCCCTCTTTAATTTTCTAACTTACCAACCTTTTTTAAACTTCTAACATTCCACGCTCCGACTCGTAGAATGTTATTTTTTTATTTTCTGGTGACCCCTTCCTTAGTAGTCCCCACCTGGATATCCGAACGGGAGACTAGTTTACCTTCGGAATATTTTACCAAGGAAGGCACCTCCATCACTGCTATATGAAAATGCAGAGAGCTACATTTTCTGGGGAAAAAAAGCAGCTGTAGTTTTACATTGCTTTCAGCTGCGCAGTACTCAGAGTGATGTTGATATGGCTGTTTAGGTCGTCCTGATTTATGCCCTTAACAACTACTGAAAGAGCTGCTGCCCTCTTTCAGGAATCATTCCTTAGTTTGACTCTCAACAGATTCCTCTCCGATATGGTTGCACCTTCAGTCCAGCTACTCTGTATCACTGAGCAGTCAAGCCCCCTCACCAACAGCAAGGTCTCATGATTCATAGAGGGAGGATTAATATAATATATATATATATTTCACTTTCTTATGGACACGATAACTGCCGTAATTTTGCGCCAATCACTTTCAAATTGATACATAAAATGTAATGAGCAAACTCTCGGTCAAGTTCGTTTATGGGCAAAATTGGACCATGGGGAGCTTTTTCGAAAAAACAATATTGCTATAACTTTCTTGTTAAGTAAAATATCAAATTCGTTTAAAGTTCCTACTATTCTTTGGATAAGGGCCTGTAACTTATGTAAGTAAAGTTTTTTGATATCACCAACCATTGGCCAGGGGGTGGAAAAAATGAGGTTTCGAAGACAAAAAAAACATACCTCCCTTAATAGACACAGTATCAAATATGTTTAAAATGGTTGTTAGTCCTCTAAACATTACCTAAAACTTCTGTCTGAAACAATTTTGGATATGACCAGCCCTTATAGCAATGGATGACCAAAATGATGTTGGAATTGTATGAAGATGGTGCTTGTCATATGCTAAACATGTAACCACCATTGTCATATTTAGTAAATTTGAAGTTTTTCTTAACTTTAAGGTGGAAATCTTTTTTATCCCTACTTAGCACCGGTGAAATCTACCTCTGCCTTCCAGCATGCCAAAAGGGTTTTTTTTCATATGTTCTGATCTTTATGCCCTTTCTAGTGTTGAAAATGTGTGCATTGTTAGGACTTTCTTGTGAGTACGAAGCGAGTGTTTTTGTTCTTGATTTTCTTGTTTAATTTTATGTTAGCTGTGGTGTCTTTTGATGTAAGGCCAATTTCCTTTCGATCCTCTCTTATTTCTCTGATCTATCTGCATCCTGTTTTGACATTTTTTGAATTTAGATTGTACTGTAATAGCTGTTCAGAAGTCTTAAATCTTGCATCCTCATTACATGTCCAAAGAACACTAGTCTTCTCTTACTACATATTGTATCAATGATGGGTGCTAACTCTTTGTACATGACTGTTGGGCACAATTCACCACTGCTCATCTTTCTGGTACTTTTTACTGATGTAGTTTCTTCCAATTCATTAAATTTTTTGGAGTCTGTCTGTGATTGATTGTTCCTTCTGGTGGAAGAGTGTTTCTGATGCGTAAAGTGGCTTCTGGTTTTATAACTGTGTTGTAGTGTCATATTTTGGGTATTTTGTTATGTATTTTTTATTGTAAGTACAGGTTAATTTTCTACATAGGTATGTTAGATGGGCATCGATTGTTTCTTGGAACGAACATTGATGTTACCGTTGGTAGGTTTATCTCTGCCAATGTTTGTAATTGGAAGGTTGTTGATGATAGCTTGGATGATCAACAATCGATTGTCTATGAGATTGCTGGTGGCTTGAGTTAGCACTACAGATATAACATTCCAGTTCAGCACGGTTGTTTCCTGCACAGATGTTCGGACTGGAAGAAATTTGTTGATTTACTTTCAACCAGGCTCCGAGTTTTGGATTGGAGTCTGAATGTCTTGGATTTGGAAGATTTGGCAGTTGGTTTGTCGGTGGTTTTTCTTGATACCGCTGAGTGTTCAATTCCCTGAAGTTCCGGTTGAGAGAGAATTGAATCATGGTAGATAGGGAGCTGTCCGTCATGAAGAGGGTTTTTTGTCATTTGTCATTATATATATAAATAAATAAACAAAATAAAAGTGCAGTTCAATATATTTATCTAGTGTTTTTTTTAGTGTGTAGTATAATTTTCATTAGTCGTATTTATTTTGATTTTCCAGTATATTCAAATATCACTTTCTGGTTTTAGTGGCATGAAGCCACTCTTCAAGGAACAAATTAAAAGAGCTTGATTGGCCAGGTAATTACAGTTATAAATCAGTTTGAGAATTTGTTGGATAGTATTAAAAAATAGATTTGGTCAAACAGATCGCTGCTCAGAAATTGATTACATAGATTCTGTTATTAAGGTTTCATAATGAAGAGATTAAGAAAAACTGTCAGTTATTGGATTTAAACCATTTCAGAAAGAGTGAACTAAATTACAAGAAATTGAGGAGGATATATTTTGTATTAAAATTTTATTATTATTTTTTATATGATTTAAAAATAAAATTTTAACTGTTACGATATTCTTCTTCTTAGATTAATTTTTTACTACTTTATGCTGTTTTCTTTACCGAGTTGAATGTATATACTCTTGTATATCATAATGCCAGCCACTTCAAACTGCAGGAAATGTTCCACCCTTTAAGTGATCCTTCACTTGCATCACAGGTATTGGGTGTACAATGAACGTTATGAATCTCAGAGATAACTTTTATTAATGTCATTTGTGCTTCAAATGCTTTTTACATCAGTCGTAAGTACAAAAATCTGAGAATGAGATTATAAAAAAACTACTTTTTTTTACTGTCAGCAATTCTCACATTATTTTTTTAATCTACATTGATTTCTATTAACAATTTTATTTTTTAAAGATGATAATACTTTTGTTTTAATTGGCCAAAATATTCATAAATTAATTTTTAACCATGCCTCTTCAGTTTTTTCCTAATTAAAAATAAATTTTTAAAAGCTTCTCAGTTTTTAAGTCCATAAACATGTCTTTTTAAATTTCATATCAACACTTTAAAATGACATATTTATCAGTTTTTTTTAGATTTAACAGGGGGGCTTAGTGTTTTGTATTTCAAGTTGTGGTACTGACTATTTTCAAAACTTTCCTCTCTTAAATGGGAGGTATAAAATTTTTTGAATATATATTTTTAAATATCTTATATTGAAGTATAAATAACTTAATATTAAACTAAAGTCATGATATAAAGGTTACCGCACTGATTACTTTTACAAGAATTATCCATTATGAGTAATTATAAAAATAGATGATTTAAAATTGTTCTTCTTTTCTCTTCACTTTGGTTTAAACAAATACATAAAACTGATGAGATTTTTCAGTTTTATTAAGCAATGAAATAATAACATATAATCTATACTATTATATAAAGAAGAAGGGTTTTTTTTTGTTTAGGGTAAACAAAAAACTACCTGATCAGTCGCAACCAAATTTTTACCCATGTTTCTCAGCGTAAGTGAGAAGGTTTGAGATGTACACAGTATGTCTAAAAAGTTTTTGAACTAAATGAAATAAAAATACTGATTTAAAGATAAACAAATTTACTCACATCAGCCCTCTACACAAAACCCTTCTCTAGTTATACATTTCTTGCAGTATCGGTAGAGCCCATCAAATGGTCTGGAGAAATCATTTTGTGAGATAGCCTTCAACTGCTTGTGTAAGCCCTTTGGATGGCTGGAATGTTGTTGAAAAAGCGGCTTTTCATCTTTAACATTTCATCTTTAACTGTTTTGGGAACAGAAAATAGTCTGCTGGAGCTAAGTCGGGTGAATAAGGTGGGTGGGATAAGACAGTGATTTGATTTGCATTGTAATAATTTGTTACAACTGTTGCCATGTGTGCCAGGGCATTGTCATGCAAGAGTCCAACTGCCTGGTACTCAGGCCGGATTCGACCAATGTAACACATCAGGAGTTTCATTACTTTCCAATAGAATTTAGAATTCACGGTTTGACCAGTTTGGACAAATTCAATGATGAAACAGGCCCTTTGAGTCAAAAAATGCAATCAGAATCATTTTCACTCTTGATTTTTTTCTGCCTGACTTTCACTGGTCTTTGTGCTCCAGGTCTCAACCAAACAGTGGATTGATGCTTCGTTTGCGGATCATACATGAAGCATAAGCTTTCATGCTTAGTTACAAATGTTTGCAAAAAATTCAGGTCCCTATCAGTAGTTTCAACAAAGTCTTGAACACAAGAAAGACACACTTGTTTTTGTTCTTCGGTCAAGAAGTGTGAAATGAAACGAGACCACACCTTTTGGCAGTTCATTTTTTCTGTTAGAATTGCATTTACCAATGTTTAGCTTATCTGCTATGGCTCTAAGGGTCAGATGAGGTTGTTTGAGCAGGACTGCGCACACTTTTGTACGTTTTCATTGTGAACAGTTGTTGACGACTTCTCACTTTGTTTGTCGTCATCCAAAGACTCTCTACCGTCTTTAAACCCCTTCCAAATGTATGTTGTAGTATGTGATGTAGCTTCATCAGCAAATGGTTGCTGTATCATAGAATAAGTTTTAACGAAAAACTTTTGAAGTCAAATGCAAAATTTTATTGTGCTTCTCTGTTCCATGCCGCAAGCTCACACAAGATCATATGAAGACAACACACGTGGCTGAATATAACTTGAGACTGGAATGTATTGTGGGAAATGTTCCAAAAAAATTTTTGTAAAAATATTTTATATCAAATCTGACGTCAAACCAATAACGTTGAGATTACAATTTCAGGTGAAATATTGAATAGAGGTCTGATTCAGATTGAAGATGTTGTCATTATGTTAAGTGAGAAATACTTAAGCAATTTCGGTTTACCAACAACAATACATGATAATCAAGAAGCTATTAATGCTTATGATGCAATGTTAACATTTTTTTTCGATATCGATGAACAGAAAGAATTTGTAAGTATTAAACTTCCAAAATTAGTACCAGCAACAACCCTAAGATTTTTTCTTAGATTCTCCTGTAGCTGCTGGGAAAACTTTCTTTCTTAATTAACCTGCTTCTTGCTCAAGTTCACTCAACCAAAAACGTTCCAATCAGTGTAGCATCATCAGGAAAAACAGCAACTGTATCTTGCTGTTACATGTATAAATGGTGGGAGAAGTGCACATTGTACATTTAAATTAACCTTTAATATTACATGTGGGCAAGAATACCTTTGATCTATTCATGAAAATGGTCCACTTGGACAAATTTTGCAAGATTCTGAACTTTAGTGTATGGTGAAAGCACAATGAGTCATTGAGCTCATATTAAAGCCATTGATTGACCCTTTAAGATATTAGATCATGTGATAAATTAATGGGTTGTATAACTTTCATGATGTTTGTTTCAGACTTTTGGCAAACATTGCCTGTCTTCGAAAGGGGAACTAGGACTGATGTTCTTCAGGTATGCCTTAAATCATAACTTATGGAAATTTTTTCTCAATATTAACTTAAGAACTAATATGAGAGTTCATCTTGGGGGTGGCGATGCTAACTTTCCCTACAATTATTAAACATTGGAAATGGGACTCTCCCCCACATTGATTGTTACATTTCTGTCAGTGAAAACATTGGTACTGTTGTGCATACAATGGATGATTTCATTTCTAATATTTATCCAGAAATTAGTAAGCTTTTACAAAAATCGTTCAAGTGGCTTTACAAAAGAAATATCATAACTCTTCTAAATATTTCTACATTTGAATTAATACTAAGATCTTAGAAAAAGTTTAAGGGCAAAGTGAGGAATATCATTGATCTGTAGATTCTATAATCAATACTGAAGATGCAGTCCACTATTCAGAATTTTTGAATTCTCTTAATCCTACAGGTTTTCCAGTGCATAGTCCAATCTTAAAATGGGAGTTCTGATTATTTTACTATGAAACTTTAACCCTCCACGGTTATGTAACGGCACGAAGTTGCAAATCAAAACTATATGAAATCACATCATTGAGGTTACTGTTTTGACAGGTCCAGCTTAGGAGAGCTTGCTGTTACCAGCAGACTTACCATTTCCATTCATGAGGCTGCAATTCCCCATAAAACTTTCGTTTGCTGTAACAATCAATAAAGCGCAACGCCAGACAATCAAACATATTGATATTGATTTATGATCAGACTGTTTGCCTCTTGGTCAATTATATGTTGGGCTTTCCAGAACTGGCAATTCAGAAAGTCAGTATTTTCTGCTACTAGAAAATCAAAATACTGCAAAAAATATCACATTCTTGGAAGTTCTAACAAGATGTTAAAAATGGGTTGGCTATATTATATTCGCTGGTGAAGCCGAGAGATTCTATATATACAAATAAAATAACATGTCTTGAGTAATCAACGGCCAGCAAAAACTACTGAACATAAATGGATGAAAATTTGTCGCTTTGAAATTCGGAGTTTAATGGATTGAAATGGAGTAACAATGAAATTATTTTTTATTTTTTTTCGATTTCTTGGTAACAGACTTAGATTTCAACTTAATTTTTGTATGTAATCTTAATATGAATATCTAAAAATTGATTTGTACATTTTTTGAAATTCAGAGATGAAAAGTGTTAAATGGATTTTTTATTTTTTTTAGACACATACTTTTAATTTCTCAGTAGCAAATGAAAAAAATCAACCTGATTTTTGGTGAGTGTAATCTTCATGTCAATAAACCAGTTTCTAGATTTTTGAAATTCAACCTTGAAAGGGGATGAAGAAAGGTAAAAAAAATTTTGTACAAGGCAAATCTTCCCAATTTCAACTATACTAAACTAGATATTCAGTAGATTTGGGCTTGCAAAATACTTTTGAGATAAATTAAGTATTGAAAAACCATTTTTGGATTTCTTGTAATTCCGATTTTTTAATGGGTGCAAAGGTAAACGGTACTGTGGCTCGACCAACACAGCCACTACCACCGTAACTGTATGTGTGACTGGCTGCACCTATCTCAGGTTACTTGGCTAAAGAACGTAAAATAAAATAAATTATTCATTATTTGCTATGGGAAACGTAAGTAACCATATAGCAAAGGTGAAGCTGCGTTGGAGAGCTAGTTTAAAATATAACTAAACTATGAATATACTTCTGAATCTTCTTTTAGAAAGTTTTGTGGATAATTTTCCTTAATTGTTTTGAGTTAGATTAAAAGTTAATGTTGAAAATTGTTTGTGTGTTTTATAGGTATTCATGCAAATACTAATAATGGTGGTTCGATTGGTAATGGTGTTAGTAAAACAGATGATGACCATTCTTGTACTGATCAGCATTTTCCAATTACTGTTGAGACAAAAAATAATATAAACTATTATAATGCAAATGTGAGTATTGTTTCTTTAATGATTTATTATGTCTTTGTAATATATGTATATGTTATTCACATTAATGTAGTCATCACTAAGATTGTACTTCTGTGAGCTAGTGTATCTATAAATATACACAGGTGTACCACAAAGTTATCTCACGGCTTTCATAACCTATTCTACTTGTGAGAATAATGGAAAAAGTTCATATAAACATATTTTGTAAAATTCTTCATTTGCGAGTTACAGCTAGTGAAAGATTTCATATGGATCTTACCTACCTGTGTGAAATGAGGTTGTACTGAAATTTTTCAGGACATTAATTAAGGGGAGAATTATTGATTTTGTATGGTTTTTGACCTGAAAAATCACATTGGAGTTAAAAAGCCTTTTTTTATGTTTCATGTAAAATAACTTAGTTAAATAGGTAATAAACACATAAACCTTTTATACAAAACTTTTCGAGAATTTAATTCTGAACAAGATGGTGGTGTAAGATAAACGAATAAACAAGAAAAGTTAGAAAAATTGAAATTTTATTTAGCAACAGTATTTTATTACATGTCTCAGAAAGTACTTATTTAATGAAAACAAAAATAAAATTATTTTTTGGTAATGTAAAAAATTTGTAAAAACAAAATTTATTGTTAAATATTTCTTTAAAAAATTAATTTTTTTTTTGTCTTCAGTCATTTGACTGGTTTGATGCTGCTCTCCAAGATTCCCTATCTAGTGCTAGTCGTTTCATTTCAGTATACCCTCAACATCCTACATCCCTAAAAATGGTAATCCCTAAAAATGAGGTAATTACATAACAATTGTAAAATAAAATTTACCTAGTTAATTTTTTTTAATGACAGAAATGCAATAAATTATTCGAAAAATTATTATTTCAACATTGTTAATAAAATAACAACAGCTGACCAACAATGTGCAATACTGTATTAATACTTAAATAATTTTGTAAAGTACATTAAGTATATCAGATATTGTGAACTGTGGTGTTGTTAACGAAGGTTTTTAGTTAATTAAATGATCAGTTTGCCATTGAAG
Organism: Lycorma delicatula; assembly: GCF_047948215.1. Taxonomy (NCBI): domain Eukaryota; kingdom Metazoa; phylum Arthropoda; class Insecta; order Hemiptera; family Fulgoridae; genus Lycorma; species Lycorma delicatula. Next base: position 52,761,034 of record NC_134462.1, on the reverse strand, counting down.
TAATCCCGTAATGCTATTATTGTTGAAATATTTATTGATACAGTTCAGGTGTCAGTATATGACATCTTTCTTAGCGGAGTTTCGTATTCAATGGTTTGGAGGACAGTTAAAACAAGTTTTACCCTTATCATAAACAGGCAGTTCAACAACTACACTCAGGAGATGGTCCACTTCACTTGGAGTTCTGCAACTGGTGGAATACAAATCAACTCTATAAGAATGTTTTGTTTTCTGATGAGGCAAATTACACTCAGGATGGTGTCAGCAACTTAACACATTGAGCATACACGTGCAGAAGTAAATCCTCATGAAACAGCGGAAAGCAATTTTCAACACCCATTTAGTGTCAATGTATGGTGCGATCTTCTTCACAATCAGCTGTTTGGGTTCATATTATGTAGCCGTTTAAATGCTAAGGTCTACTTGCTATTTCTTCAAGAAGAATTGCTGCAGCTGCTTGAAGATGTTTCTCTAGTGCCAACAAGATACAAAGTATACTTCAGCACAATGGCGCACCTCCCCAATTCCCTTGTGCCGTTTCCACTTGCTTAAATCATCATTTCCTTGAGAAATAGATCAGTCATGGAAGTTCACATTCCTGGCCCCAGATCGCTTGATCTAACACCTGTAGATTTTTGCATCTTAGGATGGATGAAAAGTATTGTATACCAACCAAAAATACATTTTTGTGAGGAATTAATATTGTTCAGCCGCATTATGGATGCGGCTGAACAATATAAGGACAACTGAAGAACTGAAAAGAGGAACAAAAGCAGTACAGAAGTAAGCTATGAAATGTATTGAAAATGGCGGGCTCATTTTTGTACATTTATTATAAACTGGTAAGTATAATGCATTTTGTTCTAATGTACGTTTCTAAATAAAATTTTAATTTTTCTAACTTTTCTGTCTTATTCAACTTTCACCATTTTGTTCATAATTAAATTCTCTACAAGTTTTGTTTTAAAGTTTTATGTGTATTACCCATTTAATAAAGTTATACACCAAACACAAAAAACAGGGTTTTTACCCTAATTTATTCATTTTCACCCCAGATTTCACAAAAACTCTGTAGATTTGGTTCTGGGACCTATTCTGTTTGATTTTTCAAGTCAAAAACCATTATAAATCACTAATTCTACCCCTTACAATAACGTACAAAAAATTTCGGTACAACCTCATTTCACCCGTGTAGCTGAAATCCGAGCAAAGTTTTTCACTAGCCATAACTTTCAAATAAAGCATTTTAGGACAAATGTTTATAAACTTTTTCCATTATTTTCATGAGTGAAATAGGTTATAAAAGTTCCAGAAGAAGTTTGTGATACATTCTGTGTGTTATATACAGTAAAATGTTGATTGTCAGAAAGCAATAAATCTAGGCTGAAGAAGTTGTACTTTTTTTTCAGATAAGTGTCCCACTTTTTCTATTAAAATGTAAATATTTTTAGGTATATGGAATCTAAATATACAATTTCTAATTCTAATTTTACCATTTACTAATTTTCTATTTTTAGTGTTAAAGATGAATTACATTAATTAATCATTTTAGGTTTGAATATGTTTTTGTATTTGCATATTTCTCAGTATGTTTAGCTTTTGTAGTCTTATTATTTCCTGCTTGTCATTACCTATTAGGCATTTTTATTGGAGTATATTTTAGATTATCTCTTTTATCCAAGGGTGAATTAAGATGTTATGTTCAATAATGTAATCATAACTTTCTTCAAGAATTTCATTGGATGAATGATGTGAAAATTGGCTTTAGTCAATAAATGTTTGTTTTAAGTATCTAAAATACAAATGCAATTTTTTTTGTGCATTTAATGAAAAAAGTCAAGTTATTGCTTTAATTTAACACAGTACTTGCATTTATTACACAGTTTTATCAATTTCAGTGACATTTTTCAATTTGTGCAGGTTTGTGAGTGAGGAAAACTATATATTGCTACAGATTATTATTATTTTTAATTTTATTATTTATTCAAACACACTCTTGTGCATGTGCACACACATGCACACCATGAATATAAATTATCTTATAATTTCAGTCAGTCACACCTACATTTTTGGTTAAAAAGGGTTACTGTAATTACAATCATAGGTTCCTCAAAAATTGTTGTATGTTAAAATGATCTTAATCTCATTTATTTGTCATATTCTGGTAAATTTAAATGTATACATGGTTTTTTATGTTGGGCCATTTTGATATAAAAACAAACGTGATTGATAGAAAAAACTTTTAAACTTACAGAATTTAGGGTTTTTTCACACATACATCATTCACTGAAACAAATTTTTCATATTGTTCAACTAGCTTTATTAACTGTCTTTGAAATATGTTCTGTCAGTGATTTAAATCAATTAGTTAGTTACCTTAACTTACAGTTTCTCATTTTCTAATCTCTGCAGTATTAGCTATTTTTATTAAACTGAAAGGAAAAAGAAGTAATTGTTAGGTACAAGGTTAGGAGGATTGTACGATGGATGTTCATAGATTTTCCAGTGAAGTTGCTTTATTTCTTGAATCATTTTTGTTGCAATGTGCAGTCAAGCATCATCGTTTAGAAACAAGATCTCGTTGAGCACCTTTCCTTATCTTTCATTCTGAACATCATGTCAGAGTTATGTTTCACAATGTATATTGGTATTTACTGTACTTCCATGATTCCAATAATTGATATAATTGAACTCAATAAGCAATATTCCTTTGTTGTCCTAAAAATCAGTAGCTGTAAGTTTACTGTCTGACTGTTCTTACTTAATTTTCTTGGGCTTGTGTTCTTGTAACAGATGACTCCATTTTAAGATTTTTTACCTTCATAAAAAATATTTTGTCCATAAACAGCAAATTTCAGCAGCAGATTTGTTTTTTTTTTTGCTGTTATGAAATAAATGTTGCTCAATCCTCATACTTCACGAGATTATTTTAAAACTACTTTTAATTAGGTTATAAATGGCAACTAACATGAATATGACTGGGCTGTTTTTGCCAACAGATAATTATTCTACAAATAAATATTCAATGCAAGCACCTGTTTCCAAAGTATTAGCAGCAACATTGAAATGGTCTTTACTTAAAAAATATGCCTTGTATTCATAATTTCATTTAGACTTTTAATGTAAAATTAACTATGTATATTAGATACATTAATTACTGATCATGTAAGTAAAAAAAGTTGTTTACTGAATTTTGATATTTGTATGATTAATTTGTTAATATTTCTAAATTTTTCATTACTTTTAATGATTACAGTTTGCTATAAACATAATGACTGATAGTGAAGAAGGGTTATATTACTTGTATTTCCACAATTGTCCTAATTATGGCGATCTGCAGAATGTTGGTCTTGACTTTACTGTAAGTGCATTGTATATTTATATTTTTTCATAATTTTTAATTGTGTTTTGATTATTTTTTTGTGAAATATTGGATATATTGGATCTTTTTCATCATTTATTTTTAATTTTACAATTTGATATGCATGTAAATAAAGGGCTATGCTGAACAGTTCCTGAAATAAATTGGAAAACAAGATTACACTCCAAAAATCATTTTTTTTTTGAATTTACTTAAAATCTAAATTTAGATGTCTATATTAATTGCTAAGCAGTCATCATCATATATATATACTTAATCAATTCAGACTGTAATCTAAATTGGAAAATTGCTGTTTTTAATAATTTAGGTGTTTTTAATATAAATTTATTCTTTCTATTGGGATTGTCTAAAATTACAACTGCTGTTTGTATTTTTTTGTTTTCTTCTGTACATATTTGTTTTATAGTGTTTGATAAGTTCTGTATATTTCTTTGTTTTTTTTTTTTTTAATTTATTTGTTAATCTACTTTTTTGTATGTTCTTTCATAGTGATGATTATTTAACAATCAAGATGACTATCTTGGTTTAGATTTTAAATAAAATATTTTTGTTTGTAGTTTTTGTATATAAATTTGCATAGATGTATACCGTCATTCAAACTTCTGCATCACTTGATATGAAAGAAGTTGTTTTTATTTGAATTATATTATAATAATGGTAATAATAATTATATATATAATACACACACGCGCACATGTACAAGGTTTGATAAAAAATATGCAGAATTTTAGTTTTTCTCAAAAAATCTTTATGTATTCTTCAATATTGATTTTGTCATTTTCTAAGTACTCCTTTTCATATATAATTCATTTTTACCAGTGCTTTTTCATAGCTTCGAAACGCCTCTGGAATGCAATATCTTGTATGGCGTTTTGTTCCTTCAGCAATTCTGTCTTTATCTCTTTAGTATTGGCAAAATGTCAATACTAAATTAAGGTCAATACCGTTTTTCATGATTCTTTTCAGCTTAGGGCGTAGAAAGAAGTCACAGGGGGTTATTTCTGACGAATTGTGGGAATTTGTTTTGCCACAAATGCAGGCATTTTCTTCGGATTGCTTCACACAAACAGTGTAGAACGTCTAGATAGTAATCCTTATTGACTTTCTGATTGTGATTCTAGATTGTCCATAATCATTTTCATCACTTTTTCAACGTCATTGGCTGTTGATCTGCTGGGATGTCCAGGGTGCTCTCATCATCTTCAATGTCTTCACGGACCTCTTGAAAATGTTTGTACCACTTATAAATGCTTGTTTTATTCATAAAAGAATCACCAAAAGTAATATCCAATGTTTCTAATGTTGTGCTGCCCTTTATTTCATTCTTAAAGAAAATTTTAATACAAATTCTTTGTTCCATTTTTTCCACAAGTTAAAAATTGCTGACCATACCAAAACATGTGTAACCTTTTTGATGGCTAACAATAAACCAAGCATCCAATATGGCTTCCAGTATAACATATATTAGGGACAAGAGGACCAATATAAAAAAAATTTTTTTCTATCAAACTTTGTTGTATGTGTGTACATGCGCATGTGTATTGCACATTTTAAGGACATTGAGAAAAGTCCAATGACCACAAAATCATGGGTATACCACTGATGAAAACAATTTTAAGATGTAAGCTTTTTAGAACTGAGAGATCAGACCGACTGTAAGATCAGTTTAGTCTACAGTGCAAAGTGATTGTACACTTTCATTAGACCAACTAATCAGAATCCTACCAATGAACTGATTAAATAAGCCAGTAGTTATGTAATTGACAGAGGTTAGAGAAAAAACACAAATTAGTTGCTTGTTGCCATCTTAAATAACAAAAAAATAATAGATGCATGATCTACAAAGAGAATTAGACCAATTAACATTGAAATCTATAAGAAACCTGAAAGGGCAATTGCATACTCAAGAGTATCTCATTCTGTCGTCTGTTTAATATGAAAGCTGTTGAACCAATCTCTTTCATTTAACAGATATTGAAATGCACTATTACATCTGTAAATATGTATATCAGCTGCATATGCCAGGAGCGACACATAATGTCTGTTAAAGTGTCATATTGTATTATTTTAATGTTGTAAAATTTAATATCAAGTATTGTGATTAGATAACCTTTATAAATGATCTTAAGTAATTAAAATGATAAGTAACGATACATTACTTATTACTATTCAGTTAAAAATAGATCTTCAAAGTAGTGATGATTAACTCTATATTATGCTTCAATACTTTTAAATGTAAACCTATTATTTACCTTTTTACCCCAATTGGACCAGTTGAATTTATTATTTGGTCATGAAAGTGCAGAAGATCTTAATCCAGATCTTTCTTGAATAGCTCAATAATAATAGCCTTGTCAAATATGTGTTGATGTATACATCTTGGAGATTGTAACTTTTAGTGATTTTTGTAAAATAGAAGAAATTCAACAAAACCTTTTGTGATCTGTGTTCTACAGAATGTACATATACCTATGAATAAATACTGACTCGTAAATATTTTGTAGCAAATTGCATATAACCAAATTTATCAACCCTTGAATTTTGTTGCTAGTATAATGATTGACCCTTTTTATATAAAGTAAACAAATTACATGACCCTTCATTTCCATCTTGAACTAAATTATTTTAACTCCAGTAAATTTTTAAGAAATGTTAATTATTTAAGTATATCCTGTTACCTATTATATTTAATTAATTTCAAGATCGGTAAAAGAAAATGTTATATGTTATGCTGATAATCAAAATAATTACTACTGGTTGGATTTATTTTTACCAATTTTAATATTTAAGAAGCTATCAAGAGATAATATAAATATATATATATATTAAATCCTATTAAAATAAATATGATATCTGTTGAAAATGAGCAACCATTAATTTCAGTATGTTTTATTTATTATTATTTTATTAGATGGAAATAGAGGAAAAGAGTGGTGGAAATTACTTATCAGCTGGAAAAATGTCTTTACCAACTTTATATTCTATGATGTCCATTTTATTCTTGTTATCAGGTTGTTTCTGGGTTTTCATTATTACAAATAGCAGGTAAGAATATCCTAAAGTCAGTTTGTTATGTTAAGCTGAGCACTACACTTGCATTAAAAAGTAATCACATATTCTATGATTTTGCAGTTGACATTCAGTTCAGATGAAGATCACTTAATAGTTATTTTTCACCTATTCTTTTTTTATTATTTGTCATAAAGAATGTTATTGTCATACGTTATTATATGCGTTTAAATGTATTATTAAATTAATGAAAAATATTTGATCTTTTAGTACTGGAAACTTGTTTGAAATTAAAAAAAAAGTTAACAATTTAATTGTGGTGTGTATTTTCTTTCATAAAAAAAAAATTAATAAATGATTTTTTAGAATTGACAGATGATAGTTTTCTAGATGAAATAACAGTGTGTTGACATTTTATTCATAAAGAATTTGAAAATGCTCTGAAAAATTCCCAAATAGGAAACAACTGGTACAGATGGTATTTAATTATGAATTAAGTATGAAGGGAGTTGCTTAAAATTTTGTTTAATTAAATTTTTTTAACCTTTGTTCATTATATCTGTGAATTTTATACCTGTGTTGTTTATAGTTTATCTGAAGATTGGAAGGTATTACGATAATATTATTGTATAAAAAAGGAAATATTATCAATACATATAAGTATACTTATAGTTTATCAACGTCAAATAATGGGCAGGCAGGAGTACGTTTCGTGATGAACAAGAAGATAGGGAGGAGAGTGGAGTATTTCAAAATGTATAGTGATAGAATCGCTGTAATAAGGATAAAAGCAAAACCTAAACCGACAACGATTGTTAACGTCTATATGCCTACAAGCGCCCATGATGATGATGATGATGATGAGGTAGAGTGTCTATACGAAGAGATTGATGAAGCAATTAAACACGTAAAAGAAGATAAAAATTTAATAGTAGTTGGAGATTGGAATGCAAGCATTGGAAAAGGCAAGGAAGGGGATATAGTGGGTGAATACGGGCTGGGCAAAAGGAATGAAAGAGGGAACCGACTTATAGAGTTTTGCACGAAGTATAATTTAGTAATTGCCAACACCCAGTTTAAAAATCATAATAGAACAATATACAGGTGGAAAAAGCCAGGCAATACTGCAAGGTATTAGATAGATTATATCATGGTTAAGCAAAGATTTAGAAATCAACTCCTTGACTGCAAAACTTACCCTGGAGCAGACATTGATAGCGACCATAATTTGGTGATAATGAAATGTAGATTGGGGTTTAAAAACCTGAAGAAAAGGTGTCAGATGAATCGGTGGAATTTAGATGAAGCTTGAGGAAGAGGAGGTAAAGAAGATTTTTGAGGAGGACATCGCAAGAGGTCTGAGTAAAAAAGATAAGGTAGAAAATGTAGAAGAAGAATGGGAGAATGTTAAAAAGGAAATTCTTAAATCAGAAGAAGCAAACTTAGGCGGAATAAAGAGAACTGGTAGAAAACCTTGGGTTTCAGACGATATATTGCAGCTGATGGATGAATGTAGAAAATATAAGAATGCTAGTGATGAAGAAAGTAAAAGGAACTATCGGCAACTAAGAAACACTATAAACAGGAAGTGCAAACTGGCGAAAGAAGAGTGGATTAAAGAAAAGTGTTCAGAAGTGGAATGAGAAATGAACATTGGTAAAATAGACGGAGCATACAGGAAAGTTAAGGAAGATTTTGGTGTACATAAATTAAAATCTAATAATGTGTTAAACAAAGATGGTATACCAATATATAATACGAAAGGTAAAGTCGATAGATGGGTGGAATATATTGAAGAGTTATACGGAGGAAATGAATTAGAAAATGGTGTTATAGAGGAAGAAGAGGAAGTTGAGGAGGATGAAATGGGAGAAACAATACTGAGATCTGAATTTAAGAGAGCATTAAAAGATTTAAATGGCAGAAAGGCTCCTGGAATAGACGGAATACCTGTAGAATTACTGCGCAGTGCAGGTGAGGAAGCGATTGATAGATTATACAAACTGGTGTGTAATATTTATGAAAAAGGGGAATTTCCGTCAGACTTCAAAAAAAGTGTTATAGTAATGATACCAAAGAAAGCAGGGGCAGATAAATGTGAAGAATACAGAACAATTAGTTTAACTAGTCATGCATCAAAAATCTTAACTAGAATTCTATACAGAAGAATTGAGAGGAGAGTGGACAAGTGTTAGGAGAAGACCAATTTGGTTTCAGGAAAAGTATAGGGACAAGGGAAGCAATTATAGGCTCAGATTAATAGTAGAAGGAAGATTAAAGAAAAACAAACCAACATACTTGGCGTTTATAGACCTAGAAAAGGCATTCGATAACGTAGACTGGAATAAAATGTTCAGCATTTAAAAAAAATTAGGGTTCAAATACAGAGATAGAAAAACAATTGCTAACATGTACAGGAACCAAACAGCAACAGTAACAATTGAAGAACATAAGAAAGAAGCCGTAATAAGAAAGGGAGTCCGACAAGGATGTTCCCTATCTCCGTTACTTTTTAATCTTTACATGGAACTAGCAGTTAATGATGTTAAAGAACAATTTAGATTTGGAGTAAGAGTACAAGGTGAAAATTTAAAGATGCTACGATTTGCTGATGATATAGTAATTCTAGCCGAAAGTAAAAAGGATTTAGAAGAAACAATGAACGGCATAGATGAAGTCCTACGCAAGAACTATCGCATGAAAATAAACAAGAACAAAACAAAAGTAATGAAATGTAGTAGAAATAACAAAGATGGACCACTGAATGTGAAAATAGGAGGAGAAAAGATTATGGAGGTAGAAGAATTTTGCTATTTGGGAAGTAGAATTACTACAGATGGACGAAGCAGGAGCGATATAAAATGCCAAATAGCACAAGCTAAACGAGCCTTCAGTAAGAAATATAATTTGTTTACATCAAAAATTAATTTAAATGTCAGGAAAAGATTTTGAAAGTGTATGTTTGGAGTGTCGCTTTATATGGAAGTGAAACTTGGACAATCGGAGTATCTGAGAAGAAAAGATTAGAAGCTTTTGAAATGTGGTGCTATAGGAGAATGTTAAAAATCAGATGCATGGATAAAGTGACAAATGAAGAGGTATTGCGGCAAATAGATGAAGAAAGAAGCATTTGGAAAAATATAGTTAAAAGAATAGACAGACTTACAGGCCACATACTAAGGCATCCTGGAATAGTCGCTTTAATATTGGAAGGACAGGTAGAAGGAAAAAATTGTGTAGGCAGGCCACGTTTGGAATATGTAAAACAAATTGTTAGGGATGTAGGATGTAGAGGGTATACTGAAATGAAACGACTAGCACTAGATAGGGAATCTTGGAGAGCTGCATCAAACCAGTCAAATGACTGAAGACAAAAAAAAAAATAGTTTATCAATACTTATAGTCTACTATAAGCCTGTAAAACTTATAAAATTTATAGTAAGGTAATTAATAAAAAAATAGCATTGCCGATTGAATATAGTTTTAAAAGATGATCAGTCTCGATTTCATAATGGAAGATTTTGCACTGGTAGAATTGAATTTAGAAACTCTCCTAGCATTTGTTATATAAAAGCTTTTAACTGGGAGTTGAAATTAGTTCTTTGGGACTTACTAAAAAGTAGGGAATGTGGAACTTGTTATGGTGAGATCAAAAGTTTACATAGTCTGACTATTAGTAAATTTAGCATTAAGAGTATTTGCTAATATGAGTTTGAAGCACTGTTGTTCGATTTCATATTCCCTGTTTAATGTTTACATTAATAGTACATTTAGATCCTGAAAATGACCCAAGTTAATGAGGAAATTTAAGGGAATCAAGAAATTAATATTTTATTTTATAATGTAAGAACTGGAAGAACTATTCATTATTTAATTTAAATCTTATTGATTTGGATTATAATTTAAAAATTTCAAATGAGAAAACCAAAATTATTGGACTGCTATAGATTTCTTAAAGCAGTAATGTTTTATCATTCTATGGAAAGGAAAAAATATGGGAAGACTGTACAGAGTTGCCAATGATGTTCTTAGATCAGAGTGGGTGAATTTCTATAAAGAACGATGATGAGTTTATTAGTACAAACCAAATTTTTTCTGTAATATTTAGATAATTGAGCAGTCGATGTGTGTTAACTGCTCCTTTGAAGTACTCTTTGTGCAAATTTTTATACTACTATTGTAAACAATTTATAATAAAGCAAAATAATGTTTTTTCTCTGGTTTTGGCATTATTATCAGTTTATATTACAAAATATTATTTTGAAAATTGATGTTAGTTTTATATGCGGTATTTTTTTTATTTATTATTAATTGATACAAGTTTACTTTTGTTTGAGTCAATTTAATTATTATGACTTGAATTCTTACTTGGTAAGGAATTGTTTAAAATTGCAATTATCATTTTATTACTATTAGAAAAGAACTGATGTAATTTATTGATTTATAAAACGATCTTATATCTAATGTGATTCTTACACTTGTGCAGATATAAAGAAACATTATTGTATCTTAATATTTATTTAAAAAAATGTCATATTATTATTAATTTTAGCTCTTTTATTTTTTTTTTGTGTTAAAATCTGTAAATTTCTTTAACTCATATTTTGTAGTGCAGAGAAGATTGAGATTGCATGTCAGATTAACTGGTCCATCAATTTGTATGCAGTTTTAGACTCTTTCAGAATATTGATATATATATAATAATTGGTTTAATTAATAATTAAATACTTGGTAGTGTGTATTATATTCAGGTTGTTCATTGAATGATTATTTTTAAGATTTTGAAAATTATTTACTTATTACAGGTCATTCAAATGTAAACCAAAATTTGTTTATGTAGCTAAATTGATATTAGATAAAATTACAAATAAATTATCTTATTTTTCTTCTAGTTTCCTTCAACAGAAATACATTTGCTCCACTATATGTAGCTTTCTGATACCCTCATAAAAAAAAACCAGATGGCTACATCTAACCCCAACAACTAATTGTATTCATAATGGTCGACTGTGGCATTGTCTTTGAATCTTTCCCCTCTTAAAACTTCTTTCAGAAACCAGATATGTAGAAATCAGATAGTGACAAATCTGGATGGTATGAAGGGTGTTCAAGAGGCGTCCAATGCATTTTAGCCGTTTATCGCAAGTTTGAGCTTCTGTATGTGTCTGTGTGTTGTCAGGAGAAGGAGGACACTGCAGATTGGTTGCCAATATTGTTTGCTGCAATCATCCTTCGTTCATATAGAAAATCAATCAGCAGCAGCACACCTTTTGAGCCCCAAAACACAGTTGCCAGAACTTTTCCAGCTGACAAGTGTTTTTGACCTTAATTAGGTGCCCCCTGTTAACTTTTCCACCACTTCATACTTGTTCTCTTGCTTTCTGGGGTGTAGTGGTGGACCCATTTTTCGTTACAGGTCACAATACAGTCCTAAATGCCTCCTTCCTCAAAGCAATTCAAAAGCAGCTTACCGATGTCTTTCTGTGTCTCTGTGAGAAGATGGTAACCACCTTGCCAACACATTGCTGTATCCAAGAGTGTTTGACAACATTATATGCACACTACCAACACTTGTGCCTACCTCTGCTGCAATTTCAGCAACGGTTATACGGCAGTCACCTTCTACAAGGTCATGAACAGCTTGAATGTTGTCATCATTGATGCTGGTTCGCGGATGACGTTTGTGATTTTGTTCTTCACTGCATCACAGCCACTTGAAAATTTTTTGGCCCATTTAAAGCCTTAAGTTTTTGACAGGGTAGCATCTCCAAACCGTGCCTGGAGTCAGAGTAAAAAATTTCAGAGGATTGACACCTTTGTTGGTGAGAAATCTGATTATGATTCGTTGCTCAATGGATGATGGTACCTCCTGCTCAGACATTCTGCTACTGACATAGGAACATGGACCAGTTCACACCCGCCTTCTTGCACATTAAACTAAGTATATGCAGTGCCCGACCGTAATCACTGCTTTTCTTCAGTTTCATGGCAAAATTCCAGTTTATATTTGAATGACTCTCTTATTAATTATATTATTTTGTATTTCTTTATTTTTATGTAAGATTTTAATTCTGAATTAGTTTTTTTTCTAGTTGAAATTGAAAACTAAATGATAATGAATTTGTTGTATATGTTGGTCAGTGATGAAAATAATACAAAATTAGTCGCCTCAATTATTATTTTATAAAGTAATGTTTCTGATTGATTTGTTTTATTACAGTATTAATAATAATGATCTGATTTTCAGGCATCCAGTATTCAAAATCCATTACTTGATGGCTGTGCTTGTGTATCTAAAATCATTATCTTTATTATTTCACGGAATAAGTTATCATATTATTCAAACTAAAGGACAACATGTAGCTGCTTGGGCTATACTATACTATATTACACATGTGTACGTATAAAAGTTGATCTATAATAATTCACATTTGTCTGGAGCAGAACTGTACTAACATTGTACTATACTAGTGACTGTAGTTGTACTTTATACTTCTCGATAATCCATTTTTTCCTTTTCCTTTCTAACGACTTATTTTAAAGACCTGCAGGCTTCATTATGAAGCCCCCAGACTTTATCGTGTAACATAGAACAAATTTTATTGTTAAAAAATACATATATGTACAAGACTGAAAATAATTTGACAAGTGCACAAAAAAAATATTGGGGTTTTGTTATACCTTTTGAATGAAGGATACAGTGTTGATTTAAAGCTAGAAATGAAGAGTGAAAAGACAGTTTTATTTGTATGCATACTGTCATTGATTCATACTTTTCCACTTGATACTACCAGTAGTAAAGATGGTGATTCCTGAAACAGAACTCATTCTGTGTCTTATAGTTTGCCAAGTGTGAATTACTACAGTGAGAATTTAGTAGAGAGTTTAATCATTATCCTCCAAGTGACAGTAACATTCATAGATGGCATAATCAGTTTGAAATGACCGGATGCCTATGTTTCTGGTGGCCTCCAAGGTCACCTGTTCTCATCCCTGTTTTTTTCCTTTGGGGTTTTATAAAGGATCTTGTGTATGTACCTCTTCTACCTACTTAAGTACTCAGTTTGAAGCATAGGATTGAAGCAGCTGTTGCTTCCATTACTCCAGATATGCTGGTTAAAATATGGGACAAACTCTCCTTTCGGTTTAATGTGTGCTGCATGACAAAAAGGGCTTATACTGAACACTTATAGAGAAAGATTTACTCTTTAATTTTATTTGTGATTCATTACTATAAATTCAAGTTAAATGATATTAAGTAGCTTTAAAACCTCATTTTTGTACACTCTGTAATATCATATAAAACGAATTCTAGAGTATCCTGTATGAAAATAATTTAAATTTCAAATTCTTCCAACTCATTTTTAAAGATATAAGAAAACTGACAAATTTTTAAATTGATTTATTATTGGTAGAAATAAAATAAATAAGGTATCATTATATTTAAAATAAAATGGATAATATGTTTACCATTAGTTACATTTTTATGTATTTTTGTATAAGGAGTCAATTTCAAAAGTTTTTATGCCCTTACTGAGATCACTATAAATTGCAACGAATAGTCTTCATATAATCATATAAATACCAACTTTCTCCAATTAAAATATTTTTATTTTAGTTCAGATAATTGATTTCTGTTTCTGACAATTTATATTAGCTAGCAATACATTTTTTAAACATCACTTGTTATTGATAGTTATTTATAAGATCTGTTTGTGTAATGACTACTGTATTTGTATAAATGAGAGTTTTACATTTAATAAATTGTAGTGAGTGAGAAATATGAGGCATGTCTAGAAAATGAGTGGATACAATTGCTAGGGCTAACCAACTGTTGCAACTGACTTCTTTATATCGGCTTTCTTGAAATATGAAAGTTTTCTCAAGCTACTACTAATAGAAAGAATTATCATATATAGTTTATGCTGCAATCACTTTTTTTGATGCAAGGGTAAGAGCATCTTATGAATTCATTTCAAAATAAGTTAAAATTTACAAATTGCAAATTTGAATACAGGCAGAAAGTGAAAAAAATCATACATAATAAAAGTGAATTATAAATTATGATGAAACACAGTTTATTACTACTTTCGTGAAGAAGAAATAACAGTATTTATTTACGGGCTACAGTACTGAAACTTAAAAAAAGTGTTTCAAGTTTAAGATAAAACTTATATTTTGTTGTATACATAGTCTTCTATGTACATGAGTTTCACTCAACAGCATTTTAGAAGAATCTCAATGGTACTTTGTAAGTAATTATTCTGCTAGGCTTGTTGTAGATATGAGTCCAATTTGCACTGTAGCAGCTATGAAAAACAATTTTTTTCTATGGTCATAAGCAATATAAATGAAAAATAGAAAATATAAATGTTCAGTGTATAGTGAGAGTGCATTCAATATTGTTCAGTTATAATTATTTTCAGTAACTATTTAATTACGATGGCTGTTTTCATCTTACATCCCCTTATCTATGAAAACCTAAAATTTTGTGTTTATAAGGTTTATAAAGTTTTGTGTTTACAATTAAATTTTTCTCGTAATTACTGGTATCCTGTTAATTTATGGATAAATTAATTTTCTTTTTTTAGATTAGAAGGATCTGTATTGTTCATTACAATTGTATTAATTGGAACTGGTTGGAGTTTTATAAAGCACCTTCTGTCTGAAAAAGATAAAAAAATCTTGATGATTGTCATACCTCTGCAGGTAAAGTATTATTTTATTACTCCTTACAGTGTATTTAAAGAATTAACTGTATTTATTTAGAATTATATTTAAGTATCATTTCATTTAACAACAATAAAAATCTCAACATAATTTAAAATCATAACAAAATTTATGGCTATAAATCAGTTTTCTAATCATTAAAGATTAATGATTAGAAAAGTAATAAAAGTGATAAATGATTAGGGTCAGTGTTTTCATGGACAAGTGATTTCGAAGGGATTGTAGCCCCTCAGTGTCCTCATTTATCTCCTCGTTTCTTTTTCTTGTGGAAATATCTTAAGGTTGCTGCTTACAAAATTCATCCTTACACCATTCCCGAATTGTACAGCAAAATTGAACAATATGTCCCTCCAATTCCACAATAAATGTTACCATATGTGTTTAAGACCACGCAACGTCATACTCAGTTATGTGAATCACATAAATGAGGTCACTTTCAACAACTATTGTAACTTACTCATTACAAAGTATTACTTTGCAATAATTACTTCATTTTTATTTATTCAAGTACACAGCTATGGAATGAAACCAGGTAAATGAAAATCATAAATAAAAAAAACTGACAACGAAGTTATACTTTTCTAGCATTGGTTATTTAGTCTTTGCAGTGAAAAAAAATAATAATAAATGGAAAAAGTTTAAAAATTTAAAAAAAAATTCAATATTTTTTACTTTTTTCTGCTTCTCTACCTGAAAATCACCTCCCAAGAGATCTTTTTTTTACATTTATTGTGTTTAAATGGAAGAAAATAAAAAAAATCCACTGAAAAATGTACAACAAATAAACCGTTGGTTAAGATTAAACTTCATGCCAAGATACACATGTACAAACATTACACCCACTTTTTATTTTTTTGGGTCATGAAATGTCAAAAAATGCAAAAATCCTTACCCCATTTTTTGATTGATTACTGCTTTCCTTCTTACAACTAGTTCTAGATGTGTGATGCCAGGAAAGTAAAAGCTGGCAAAGAAATGGTTGCAGCTTCTAGTTATTGCTACCCTGACTATCAATCCTTAACAAATTACTAAGTAAGTATGCACATAAATAGTTCAGTAAAATTTTGAAATATGATGTCTATGGTGATAGTGGTATCCTCCTCTTCCCACCACTTTACATATTTAATCAATATCATGAAACATGTATATATTCAAAATTTATCTTATAAAGTTTCATAAAAAAGGTTCTGAATATCAATAAAAACAGTAACTTAGTAAAAATATTTAAAAAAACAAGCTTATTATCCCCCTGCACTGAATTAAATTACTGAAATACATCAGTCCAGAAATGACTAAAACAAGAAAGGGATTTTGCTGTAAAGTCATAAGCTTTTTATGGGAAACATTATTGAGGAAATTATAATTGTAACTTAACTCTTTAATTAAAAATGTATCTTTATTTAATACTAATAATATATTTTTCTGGCAGTCATTTTAGGACCAAGCTCGATAAATCCAGCCAGGTAAGTATTGTTAGTTATGAGTATTATTTTGCTCTTAAAGTCGCTTTTGGTAATTAGCATTGAGAAATTTACATATTCTAATTTAACAATCTTAATAATTTCATAGTCTATGTAATGAAATATTTAATAAGCTACGTTGTTATTAATAACAAAATATTTCTTTTTCCAAACATTATTTGAGATATTACTTTAATGTATTTAATAGTAGGAATTGGTTTAGATTTTTGATTATTGTTGATCTCTTTAATTATATATAATCTTCACTACAGAGTGTAGTGCCGATTTCCTCTTCCAATCCAATAATCACAGATCACAGAAACTCCACAAAAAATTTAAAATGCCTTCTTGATTATCTTGATATTTATATGTTTCCAATTTCATGTAGAACCACATTTTTTAATTATAGTTATAAAACTATTTACTACTTATAAATAATTATTTTGTTACTGTTAGGGTTTGGAGATATTTATTTTTTAAAAGACTGGAAATAGTCACCAAAAACAACCCAAAATTTATGTTAGGTAAAGGTAAAAGACCACAATTTAACTTAAAAATGGCATACTTCCAAAAACAAAATGTTTACTAGGATTTCCTTCAAATATAAATGACGTATTTCTTGTAGTTTAAATAAGTTCTTAAATTATGTAAAAGAAACCAGGCTTTACATCAGTGTGAATTATATTTTTTATAAATCTCTTGATAAAAAAAATATAATCTCGACTGAGGTGTCTCTCAATAACCAAACTAAGTAATTAATGCTTAAGTAATTCACTGTTAATAGAAGTTCACCATTCTTCCAATGGTGAACTGGTTTTCTCATTCTGTCAATGAAGAATGTTGCTAGTCTTTCCTTGATCCATGACCTCTCTAAATTCTTAAGTTCATCATCTTTGGTGAAATGAATATCCATAATATGCCTCTTTAATTGCAGAAAGAAGTGAAAATAATAGGGCATCAAATCTGGTGAGTGTGGATGATGTGGAATAAGTTCAAATTGGGTGATATGGTTACTGGGATTGTCACAAAGCGAGTGACTTCTTCTATGGATTCAGGATAGTGCTTCTCATCAATCACAGAACTGGTTGAATGCTGTGAGATTTCATCCTCAATATTTGCTTTTCCAGATTATGATGCACAAAATTTTTTTGCCTACCTACTCACAGTATTTCGATCAATAGCTTCATCACCATAAATGCTCCGAGAGGGAGTCTTACTTTAAGATTTTGGGGGTTGGCATCTCTGCAGATCTAGCTTATGCAGCTTTTCTTTCCACTAGACACTGAGCTGCTGAACCTTTTATACCATACACATACACCACACCACAAACCCTATACAAATTACAGTGTATACCTTTACACAACAACATCTTACATTGTTTCTTACACATACACTTGGGGGTGTGACACCTTATGAAACACAAAATCTAACTATAACTCTAATACTGATGGGTGGATGGCTCTATGTAGTGAATCTAAAATGATGTCCTCTGGGCAACAGGGTGAATCCAGTTGTATGCAGCCCTAGTTCAAGTATAATTGCGCTATTCTGGGGTGGTCTGTTATATTGCCGGTACTTGTGGGAACCATGTGGCAGTCCCAATTAAAAATCTCTTAGTAGTTGTTGATCCACGTGAAAAAACCAACAAACCAGGGAGTTTGGAGAGACTTCAACCGACATTAGCTGATAATGTGTAACAAAGTAGAAAGAGATGTACCAAACCTACTGGGTTGGTCTAGTGGTGAACGCGTCTTCCAAAGTCAGCTGATTTGGAAGTCGAGAGTTCCAGCATTCAAGTCCTAGTAAAGTCAGTTATTTTTACACGGATTTGAATACTAGATCATGGATACCTGTGTTCTTTGGTGGTTGGGTTTCAATTAACGACACATCTCAGGAATGGTTGAACTGAGACTATAAAAGACTATACTTCATTTATACTCGCACATATCATCCTCATTCATCCTCTGAAGTATTACCTGTGAGGTAATTACCAGAGGCTAAACAGGAAAAAAAGATATGTACCAAAGAGTGGTAAATTAACAACTATACGTTTCTTGTTATTTAATATAATGAGGAAGGTAAAACCTTTACTGTAAAACTAAATTTCTGCAAGGGAATGATCTTTTGCCATGACTTGGCTGTATTGAATTAGCAGAAATATCATAAGACCTATCACTGCAGGCAGTCACTTCTGTGCAGAGGATTATAAGGAAGAAGAATGATGTTGATGTGCCAACATACTCACTCACTCTAACCTTCTCTGTTTTAACGGTTCCTGAATGGATAAGAACTGGCTATTTTTCTGTCCATGTACGACCATACATACTAAACCTCAGATGCTGCTTTCAGTGTCAGGGTTTGGTCTTGCCAAAACTGGTTGTATAAAGGAAGAAGTTTGTGGGTGTTGTGGCTGTATGGGACACGATGACATCACATGAGCTGGGGCAGAAAAATGTGTAAATTATAAAGGTCCACACTTGACAAGGTCTTGAGAATGCCCCATTTATAAAGAAGAAAAAGCCATTTTGAACTGTTCAGAAAGTATCCTTTCCTGTAGCACATCGGGGATGCAGAAAATCCCTCAGCATATGAATCCTGTACAACTTGATATTAGTTTTGTACAAGCTCTCACAAGCAACGTACAAAAAGAGAAAGAACACGTTTTATGTAAAGAACTGACCAAATTGGTAGAAGCTTTGTCAGAACAAGTATTTCAAGTAGTCACCATTTACAGCTACAGACTTCTTCCAATAGTGAACTGGTTTTCTCATTCTGTCGATGAAGAATGTTGCTGGTCCCTTACAGTTGCTTCTGCAGCATTGAATACTGACAAGAAGGTAATTTCTGCTGGAATTGGTGGTTCATCTACAATCACTTCAGTCATTACAGGATAACATAAAGTTCCTGCTGCACCAACCATGCAGCAAACAACAAAGAACCCTGTGAAAGGATCCATAAAAACATCATTACCAGGCATGGCATCTTTGTCAAAGTTTGTTAAAATTATTGGAATTGTGTTGTATTTGGATAAAAAATATTTATATGAAATACTTTATTTAGTTTTTAAAAATTATTTTAGTATTCTATTATTTCAGGTTTTGGCTAATGTTGCCAGTATTATAATAGATGAATCAGAAGAAAGTGGTATTGAGCCCCAGACTTTGTTAGATGTTTTCATGTTGGTAGATTTGTTATGTTGTGGAGTCATACTGTGTTCTGTTCTATGGTAAGTTTCAATAATTATGTTTTAATTATTTGATAAGAGTTATGAAATAATAAAATGTAGTACATTACGCACTACTTAACACTTACGCTAGGGCATAAAAAGGAGTTCATTTAAAGAATGCTAGCTATTTTTGTCAATATTTGAAAGTTTTTCAAATTAAATGTAAAAAAGATATATACTTACATGACCAATGGAAGTGCCATTGCACTCCTTGCAACTTCTAGTTTTAGATGATATATAGTATACAGCTGTAATATCTATAAATACAAAGATGTAATGTATTTTCCAAAGCATGTTTACAGTATGAAAAAAGAATTTTTAGGGATGCGGCTCACTTTCTTTACACTTTCAACGTCACTGACACTAATATTTATTTCTTTATTTTAAAACTACACTCTCTAAAATATACTAACTTAGTTTGGAACACAAAAATTTACAGATAATTCTTTTTTAAATGAAACTGCTTGAAACAAGGCTGTTTGCATAATGCCACTTTACACTCACAGCAATGATATGATGTGTTTTTTCTGGTTGCCTTCCCATATTCTTTTGTCCTCTTTTCAGAGCAGACCTTGCAAATTCTATGACATCTTTTTTTTTTTCTGGAGGTACAGGAATTTTTTCTAAAAAGTGTTTTCCTGCAGCAAGTCTGCTCAGTTGAGTTCCAGATGTGCTTGGTTGACATGGTTCTTCTGACACACCAAGTTACAACCACAAATTCTTTATGAACTGTCTTGTACTAAGTTTTTTCATAGTTACTTGGTTATACAAAATGTAAGAATTAACTAAAGACATGAGAATCATATGGAAGGCCAGTTTCTGCCACCACAAGATGGACGGACCTATGTTGTTAAGCCCCATATGATATCCCTGGTCTGATAAATCGACCCCAAGCTTATTTTTATTGTAGTTAATTACACAAGCAGGTTTGGTTACCTCTCTTCTAAACCTGCCTTTGTATGTGAGCATATCAGCCTTATGTCCCATACATCACACTTATCTTTCTAGCATAATGAAAGAATATTGTCTTTTCTACGAAACACTTGTCCACGCTGCAGCCTAGTGTTTTGTTTTATTGTTGTACCCACTAAAACAGTTTTTAGCTTTTCTAGCTCTGAAGCTAATGCTGGAATAGTGTCAAATCTATCTGTGTATAAAGTACATCCATTATTTGTCAAAGATTCAAGCAGATTTTTAGTCTAATCAACTATGTTATTACATTGTCCACTGTACACATCAAAATTCCAAACATAGCCTCTAGTAGGCTCTGGTAACATGAACAGTTTGATGCCATCTTTTCTGAGCTTTTTGGGAATGTACTGTTTAAAGTACAGCCTACTGCAAAATTTACAGATCCCTTCAACTATGGTTAAACTTTTTCCAGAAAGGTAAGCTTTTTGAAATTTTTTCTGTAAGGCATCAAGTAATGGATGCACTTTATATAAAGGATCATGGCCCAGCTCACCTCTAAGCACATTATTATTTATGTGAAAACTTGATTAAATTATTATTTATTGATTACCCATAATCAATAAAAATCTGGCCCTACTAAAAAGATTAAGGTAATAATTGCATGACATTACAGGGCAATTAGTTGGCAGTAGCAGTTCATAGCAGACAGGAGTGTCAAAACAATGTAATTAGTTTTAAATGATTACAGGTATGTACTGTACTACATTTATTTTTGCAATCTTATTTTACAAGTGGCTTTTAAAAAGTTATTTATTATTTTTTTTATGAACTTATTCTACTTTTTTTTAATTATTTTAAATTGATTTTATTTGTGTTAATTAGCTAGCAAATTTTAACTTAACTAATTTTTTGTTCAGGTCAATACGCCGTTTACGAGAAGCATCACATACTGATGGTACAGCTGCTATTAATCTGAGGAAACTGAAATTATTTCAACATTTTTATATAATGATTGTATGTTACCTTTACTTTACACGAATCATTGTATATTTGTTACAGGTAAATAAATAGATTCTATACACTTCCTCCTTAATGAGATGTAATTTTTTTCTCTTCTACTCTTTATGTTATTAATTATTGGCGATTTACAGCCTATATTTTGTGAGCTTTAGGATGACATCTCACATCTTTTGTTTTGATTATATTTTGATATTATTAGGATAAGTTTTTATATTTTAAATGTAGTACAAAATAAACTATTCAGATGTTATTTTCATGTGCCAGTATTTGAGAAAAATCATAAAAAAACCTTCTTAAAAAGGATGTTCTTAATTTAATGTTGTCAGTTTGAACTAGCTACATCCTCACAAAATGAATGAATGATGTTTCTAGGATTAGTTACATTTGTGGAGAAACTTTAATTTTAAGGTTTGATATTTCTTTTTGTATTTCTATAAGTTTTCTGCTGTTTCAGATGACAGTACCATTTCAGTACGAGTGGTTGGATGAAATGTTTAAAGAGATGGTTACGTATGTTTTCTTTGTAATGACCGGTTACAAATTTAGACCAGCCTCTGCCAAGCCTTCTTTCAAGTGAATGTAGATGATGATGATGTTGACGTGTAAGGTTATAGAATCTTTATTATGTATAAATTACAAAGTAGTAAATATGAAATTGATAGGAAAGATGTGCCTTATTTAGCTAATCAAAACTTCCAATGTTCGTTTTAGAATATTTGTAAAGCTAACATGTGGAGCAAGTAATAATTAATGTAAAAGCAATCACCAGTGCCTAATGTTTGTGTGCTGACCTCGAGATAAATGTAGTGTTTTTGCTTAACAGGTTGTGCATGAGTTTATGATTGTCATTACCAGTTGGTTCTATGCAGTGTATTTTAACTACAAGTGAAGAGTACGTCATGAGTGTACCAGTATGGACAGTGGGTAAATGGGTAAACACAAAAGGTTGTTCAGTGAGTTATTGGTAAACAGTAGTGAAAGTCAGTATATTATATTCATTCTTAAAGTGCAAGGTAGTAAACAACAAAAGTAGTTCTTGCAAAACTTGAATTGTGTGACCTTTAGACTTTTCTAGTGTTATCCATGTTAATGCAATATTAGGTTCTAGTGATCATTTTAATGTTTTTAGCAAATTTGACTATATTCTGGTTTTTATAATTTAATTCCCCTTTAAAGGTTACTCTCATTTTCAGCTGTGTAAATTATAAAATTACAAATTAAATAAAATTGTTTATAATTGATTTATGATTCTATTTAGAACTCTCTTCCATCATATTGTTTGTAGTAATTGTATATTATTTGTCTCGCTCATTTTAAGGTAATTTTATTTTTAAAGCCTTAACACTAAGGAAAGCAGATTTAAAATACATTATTCTTTTAATATGTGCTGTTAATTTCTTTCACTGTGATTAGATTTCTACATTTTTATGGCAATTAATATTTGATAAAAACTATTTAGATATGCTTTGTTTGCTTTATATAACTATTTAGACATGTTTTGCAGAATTTAATTTTGTTTTAAACATTTTACAGATTTTTTTATTGTTGTTGAGTAAGCATTCCTGTTTAATTTTTAATTGAGATATTTTATTGTTTTCTAGTTGAAATGAATGTATTTTATTTTAATTAGCATTAAGTTTGTTATGTTTAAGTTTTCTTATTGTAAATAAACTTAAAATAAAATATCTAAATTTGTTTTTTGTTTTTATCCTACTATTTATGAAAAATAATTTTTTTTAAATACTTTAAATTTCTCATTAGAGCCAATTGAAGATTGTTTCCAGTGAAGCAGAGTATCTGTTCAGAATGTGATAACTTTTAGATATGTAGATTATGTTCTTGTTTTTACATATTCCATATTAGAACATTTGTTAAGTTCTTAGCAGTATTATTTGACCTTGTTAAACAATAATTGCTGAAAAAAAGCTAAACTGACAATGATATGTAAACTTTTAAATAGTGGTGTCACATGTATTCAAGAGTTACTGTTACTGATGTACGTGTATGTTTAGTTTAATTTTTTCAGGTAAAACATTATTATGATGATAGCATTTATATTATTGTATGCTTTATCATCTCAATAAACTATTTTCTGTACAGTATGTTTTTCAGCATTAGATTTTTCTAATGGAAACATACATGATTTTCACTGATACCTCTTTTCTTTCTTTGACAACATAAAATTTCCTTTTTCAATATTTAATATATACAAATACATTTTCATGTACAAATAAATCATAATAAATACAAATCGTCTCTTCATTAAGCTATCTTCACCAGTACCTTACCATCTCACACAAGCTTACAACTTTGCAAGTCATACAGTTCTGCTTTTGCATTCTACACTCATACAAGACAAGAATTGATTATTTAAAGACAATAATATTAGAATTAATTATAGGGCTCAACAGTGATTAATTGTTATAGCACATACAGCACTGCAGATAGATATTTGTCAGATAAATGCTTCTTTTCATGATCGAAGAGCAGCAGGATTAATTAGGTAATAAAAAGTAATAAAGCATGAACCAGAAAATAAAAATAAATTTGGATCTCAGAATTATTTTGATTAACTATTATGATAGTTATTGTATAAATCAACATTATTATGTGAATTTTATAATGTACATGTATCCTGCAGAAACATATTTTATAGTCCAATATTTTACTCTTAAACAGTAAGACAGTACAGATATTGAAAATAAGAAAGAGTAATTAACCATTCATAATGTAACAGGTTGAAATTATATATATTTTACATATATACCATAGGTTAAATTAAAAATTAACTGTATTTAACCTATCTTACATATGATGACATTTGAATCCAAAATTATAAATAAAATATACCTTTCAAATAATATTAAAAAACTGATAATAAATCAATAAAAAACTGCAGCATTGTGTAATATACAAATAACACATATTTATAATAATTTAATGTTCAGCTTTAACATTTCGACACAATAGTTGTAAAGCAAGCAATTTTACTTCATCATTACTAAGTTTAACAACCCCTTCAGTGTTGTCAAATGATATCAGTTGCCCGGTTGCTTGCCTATCTTCTCTTATAATAACTTTTACAGTGTCATCACACATTGGAACGGCTGGCTCAAGGTGTTTGCAACTAATACTGACTGTACGATCTTCTTCAGGTAGAAATACAGTACATACGAGGGTTATTTTTTTTCAAGGTCTGATCAGTCACGAAATTAAAACCACAGTGAAAATAAAAAATTTTTTATTTGTAACAAGTACTTACATAATTACGCTATTTCTCTACATAGTCGCCACTTCGATTTAGACATTTGTTGTAGCGTGGTACCAACTTTCCAATACCCTCATCATAGAACGGAGCCGCCTGTGTTTTCAGCCATGTTTTTACGCTGGTCTGCAGCTCGATGTCTGTGCCAAAATTTTGTCCTCCTAGCCAGCGTTTCACGTGAGCAAAGAGGTGAAAATCAGATGGTGCCAAGTCTGGGCTGTATGGTGGGTGATCAAACACATCCCAATGAGAACGCTGCAGGAGCTTCTTTGTTGCAGCTGCAGTGTGCGGCCAAGCATTGTCATGGAGAAAGACAATGCCTAATGACAACATGCCTCTCCACTTATTCTGAATTGCCCTTCGTAGACGTTGAAGAGTCACGCAGTATGAGGCTGCAGTGATGGTCGTGCCACGTTCCATGAATTCCACTAAGAGAACTCCATTCCGATCCCAGAACACAGTAGCCATACACTTTCTGTTGGAGAAGGTTCGCTTGAACTTCTTTGGTTTACTGGGAGAATGAGAATGCATCCACTTTTTGGATTGTTCTTTTGTTTCTTCAGTTTCAAAATAGACACATGTCTCGTCCCCTGTGACAATTTTGTTCAAAAAATCTTCTCCTTCATTGTGGTAGTGCAGGAGAAACGTTAAGAAGGCATCCATTCTCATTGTTTTGTGATGGTCGGACAGCATCTTGGGAACCCATCTCGCACACAGTTTGTGGTACTGAAGTCTCTCACTCACAATGGTGTAGAGAGCTGACCTTGAAATTTCAGAAAACGAATCACTCAATACAGAAATTGTGAACCGACAATTTTCTTGAATTGCCTCATCCACTTGCTCAACGAGATCATTGGTTGACACTCGCTTCCGTCCCTGACCGCCTGCATCATGAACATCTGCATGTCCTGCTTTAAAGTTCCTGCACCATTGTCACATTTTGCTATCACTCATAGAAGTTTCACCGTACACATTAATTATTCGTCAACGAATTTCAGCTGCATTACACCCCTCAGCTTGAAGAAATCGAATTACCGCAGGCACTTCACTCTTGGCGGGAGATGCTACTGCTGTAGACATGTTTACGTGCTAGCTGCGTGTTCGGAACTAAACGAAGTGACACGGCGTGATTGAAGGCCATACTAGAGACGCTGCACAACACATATGTGCAAAGGTTCATCAGATTTTTGCGCGGGTTTTTATTTCGAGACTGATCAGAAAAAATAATAATGGTCGTATTAAACCCTAAAACAATAATAAATAATTACACAACCTCAATTTATTTACAAGCAGCATGTTTTCATCATCCCCAAACCATGCTAAAAATTTTTATTGTACTCTATCGGCTGAAATATACAATTTTTTTTAGACTTGACAACCACATTTATTATCTTAGTTAATTCTTTATGGTTCAGTATACAACTTCAAACACCTTTGGTATTTCTAAACCACAAAAAACGCAGGCAAGCTATAAAACCTATCCATATATAGCTGTCCCACGGATAAACTTTCAGGACAAATTCTACTGTAAAAATAATGAAACAAGTTCATATAAAACATAGGTCTGGAAACGCTTCATTTTCAAGTATGGGTGAAATCTTTCACTAGCCGTAACGGGTAGCAAAAGATTTCACCCATATTTCAGCTCTTCTAATAAAAAGAAACCTACTGTAATTTTTGGAACCCCAAATTAAGGAGTAAAGTTTGCGATTACTTATGTAATTACAGTTATGAAATAGGATAAAACAGGTTCCACATTAAATTCAGTGTTGAAAAACAGTTTTTTTTTTAGGTTTATAGTGCAATAGCTTTGTTAAATTACTAATAAATGAGAAGATTTAATAACAAAACTTGCAGAGAATTTAATTATGAGAAAATTAATGTAAATACAGCCAATAAAAAGTAAATAAACTTTTTAATCAGTTTTTTACTGAAATAAGACAGACAGAAAAAAAGACAAAATCGTATCACTCTTTCTGTACCTAATAAATATTATTCTTGATTATTATTGTTTATGACTGTGTAGGATTCATTTTAGCCAGTCCATTTTCCAAGTCTCTTTGATGGGATTGTATGGGCCTTGCAGTTCTCCCAGTACTTTTTCATATGTTCCGATCTTTGTATCTTTTCTAGTGTTGAAAATGTTTGTTTTGTGAGTTTTTCTTGTGAATGTGAAGCAAGTATCTTTGTTCTTGATTTTCTTGTTTAATTTTATCTTATCTGTGATGTCTTATGGTATAAGAGCATTTTTCTTTGGATGCTCTCTTATTTCTCTGATCCATCTGCATTCTGTCTTGGTGTTTTTCAAATCGAGATCATACTGCACAAGCTGTTTCAGAAGTCTTGAATCTCTCATCCTCATGATATGCCCAAGAATCCTAGTTTCATCGTATGCATGGTATCAGTGATGGATTCTAACTCTTTGTATATAACTTTGTTGGACACAATCCACCACTGCCCGTCTTTCTGATACTTTTTATTGATGCAGGTTCTTCCAATTCTTTTGTTTTTTTAAGAATTATTCTTAATATTGCAAAACAAAAAAATAAAACACATGAAATTATAAATGGTAACAGAATAACAACCTCAGTTACAGTAATTGTTCAAAATTCCTTCCTTCACAATGTACACAGGCCTGTTATAAAATACTTCCAGTGGCTTTCCATATCATCTCAGAATCTTTTGTATATAATATCATTTCATATTTTAATGATTAACTTTTTGTTGGTACTATCATTTTCATGTGGTCTAAAATGAAGTAATCTAGTGGCATTAGGTCAGGTGATCGTGGTGGCCAATCGATTGGTCCACCATGTCTAATCCAGTTTAAGAAATTAGCATTCAAGTAATTTGTAGTTACTAAAGAAAAATGTGGCATTGCACCATCGTGCTGGAAAATCATTTGCAATCTAGTTTGTAGATGTACATCCTCCAAAAGAGCCGGAAAATTATTTTTCAAGAAATGAAAGTATGCACTTCCATAAAAACAGATGGTTTAAAAACCATTAAAAACAAATGGTTCTAGAGTTTTGTCATAAATAATGCCACATCATACATTAATGTGAAATCTATGTTGGAAACTAGTTTCCAGAGTACCATGTGGATTGTCTTTGCTCCATAAATGAGTATTTTTAGAACTGAAGACTTTGTTTCTTGTAAAAGTGGCTTAATCAGTAAATAAAATTGAATTTACCTTATCAGCGTTGTCTAGAAGTCTGACTGCTGAACCAGCTGAAGTTTTCAGCATATATTGAACCTTCTGCACGTGGTAAGGATAGAAGATTTTCTTTTCATAGGATGTGCCATACTTTGCTTTTGACAAACTAGTGTGACATGAAATTATGCCTATTGGACTGCTTCACCAAATTATTGGAGAGAATGCTCTTGTGGAGATTGAATGAAGTAGTGGAGGCTTCTGGAGGGCTGCATGCAGATCAGTATGGCTTCCAAGTTGGATGCCGTTGGGAGAGTTCTGAGCATTGTGAGGCCAGCGACAGCGGTTGCAGGGACATGGTGGACCAGGAGAATTGGGGCAGTTATGTTCCTCGATATTTGAAATGCTTTTAATGAAATTCCATGGCAAGTTATGTTTCACGAATTACGGGACAAGCAAATCCTGCCGTACCTTAGGAGAGTCATACAGGAGTATTTCAGAGACAGGTAGAAAATTCTGAGGAGGGAGAAGAAAAGTTCTCTGTTGAAAGGGGTGAACCTCAGGGGTCAGTCTTGAGTCCAGCTTTGTGGAACATAGCATTCGTGGAGTATTACGACAGGAGTCTCTGGAGGGGGTCACACCAGTGGCGTTTGCAGATGACCTGGCATTGGTGTTATTCAGTAAAACCAAAGACGAGCTGTTGGCTGTGGGGTAGGAGGCAGTGGACTTGGTGAGGGGATGGCTGACCACTAATGGACTGAGGATGGCAGATGATAAAGTGAAGATGGTTGTCATGACTGGACACGGACACTAGAGATTGAGTCCTCTTCAATTCTTGCTGGATGAAACATTTGTCTACCCTTGCCTGGTGGCGAAGTATCTGGGGATTTGGATGAATAGGCACAGGTCTTTCTCCATATACGTCGAGGAAGATGTCAGAAAGGGTGTGCAGGTTGTCCAAGCCCTGACAAGGTTGATGAGCAAAATGGGTGGCCCCAATACAGCGAAGAGGAGGCTACTGTCCAGTGTATACTCTTCAGTACTGCTCTATGGGGTGTCTGTTTGGGTTGGTTCTCTTGATAGGGCACGCAACAGAAGGAGGTTGTTGAGCCAATGACAGCTCAATCTGCAGGTTATTGCAGGGAAACGCACGATAGGTACAAAAGCGGCATCAGTCATAGGTGGTGTGCCACCGATTGATCTGCAGGCCAGGATGAAACATTCTATTGCTTCGGGGAGTGAGAGGAAAGTGGCTGTCGATAAGATGTTCAGAGCTTGGAATGTGATGGAGACTGGACAGTGGACACACTGGCTCATCAGTGTTGTCAGAAGCTGAGTAGAGTGGAAACATGGTAACAACAATTATGAGCTCATCCAGTTTCTATCTGGGCAAGGGTGCTTTAATGATTTTCTGTACCGTATGAGTAGGAGTACCACGAGATGCTGCTATGATATTGGGGAGCAGGATATGGCAAAACATATAGTATTTTCATGCACGAGATGGAGAGACTTGAGGGCTGCCATGATGAGCCATGGCGCAGTTAATGTGGATTATGTAATAAGTATGATTTTGGGTGAC
This sequence comes from Lycorma delicatula, assembly GCF_047948215.1. Taxonomy (NCBI): domain Eukaryota; kingdom Metazoa; phylum Arthropoda; class Insecta; order Hemiptera; family Fulgoridae; genus Lycorma; species Lycorma delicatula. The sequence goes on along the minus strand of NC_134462.1, from coordinate 52,731,297 downwards.
AGAGATGCTTGGATGAGAGTGACGACTGTGGTGTCAGCCATAATTATAAACAAGGCAGCGGAGGAGAGGGGCAGGAAGACTGCAATTGACTTGAGGCAGAGAGACCGTGGTTGGATGGCTATGGGCGGTGAGGACTCCTCAGAGTCGTTAACCGATGATCCCCTTGGGACATCGCTCTGGCTATTCTAATTCAGTGACAAGAGCGCCCGGGTGGTTGTGCAGGGGCTGTGTACATACCATATGGATTAGGCCTGCGTGACTAGAGGGGAAGGTTTTTTAGTGGGTGAGAGCTCCGCACTTGCCATCAGAGCGGTCCTAGCAGCAGCTGGCAGAGCTTTTTCCTCCTACGGAAAACAAAAAAAAAAACCACCAAAAAACTCTGATATCCATGATCTAGTATTCAAATCCATATAAAATTTACTGCCTTTACTAGGACTTGAATGAGGACTTCCAAATCAGCTGATTTGGGAAGATGTGTTCATCACTATACCAACCCATTCGGTCTTGTACTAATGCCTCAGCTATGCTGAATCATTAGCACGATGATTTACTTGGTGTTTAACAGAAAACAAACATGATCCTTTCGTTCATAAATGCTCATACACCAAAAAATAGTATGATTTTTTGTCTGTTTTGCTTCAATAAAAACCGATATTTAAAATTTTTTATTTCTTTTTACTGGCTCCATTTACATTAATTCTCTACAAGTTTTGTTATTAAACATTTTGCATTTATTAATAATTTACCAAAGCTATTGTACTAAAAACCAAAAGAGAACTTGTTTCTTGACACTGAATTTTGTGTTTTACATCAGATATTTTAAAAACTATTACTCCATAATGTGGGTCCCAAAAATTACTACAGTAGGGCTTCTTTTTATTAGAAGAGCCTAAATCTTTTGGTAGCCGGAACTCCAAAACAAAGGCTTTCCAGACTTGTATTTACATGAACTTTTTTCATTATTTTCACCAATACATGTTCTGAAAGTTTCTCTGTTTCTTCATGGAACACCTGTGTATCGTGCATTTTTTATCTAATCAGCAAGGAGTCTTTGAAGAAGGGACCAGTGTAGACCTCAAATGTCAGAACATAATCAGCTGAAGAATCGCAAACTTTATTTACTTTTTAATCTATATTTATTGGGCTTGTTTTTGTTGCTTCTGAAACCACAAATCCCTTGAACAATTAAATTCTCAAATTGAAAAACAAAGCTGGATATATTGAAAGCAGCTGCTTTCAATATATCCAGATTTATAAGTGGTCATAATTTGTGCAAAGGATCATTGGTCTACTTCATTATATGAAATGTATTGGCATTGTCAAACATGAAAATTCACAATAATGGATAAAAACTGATCCCTAGCCATTGCAGGTGATGGATAGGGATAGCATATTAATAGATTAGTAGACCAGTAATCGCTTAATTTAGGTTTCTTTACAATACCCATGTGTAAAATAATAGAAAAAATGGATAAAATTCTTGCAATTTTAAGTTGCCCACTCACTTCCATACATTTTTTTTTTCAAATTGTTCTTTCCAGTTTGTTGGTTACAGCTTTTGAATATATGTTAGTTTCAGATTTAAATATTTCGTCATATTTTACAGGGAAAATATTGAACCATTAATTGGCTTTGATAGTGCATTTATTGAATTTGATATTCCACTATTTTCATTGAATACTGGTATCATAGGTCATCAATAAATGATCAGTCAAAATCCATATTGACCTGCTTATCAGTTTTTTGCTTTTTATTATTGTTACTTTACCCTATTATTATTTTTAGCATTAATATTACTGTTATTAGTTTTACTAGTTGATAGCCTAGGATTGTTTACATCTACAATATTGCAATCATTATCAGTATCTGACATAACCTCAAAACCAGAATCAACTGTGTTATCATCAATAATTTCGGCCTCTGAACTGGAATTATAAATTAGGTCAAAGTTTTGGCATTCAAATTATTAATCATCCCTTGAACAAAACTATTTTCCAAATTAGAATCATCACAACTATGGGACTGTGGTAGTAAGTCGGAATTAGTTTAATCGTTTTTTGGAACCATTATTATAATAATTATAATGACCTTACTAATAACTTACCTATACTTACTTACTACTTACTTATTCTACTCATAAATCATAAGTTGAACACACGTTTCTACATTGAATTACGTAGTTATAAATATTAATAATAATGAAAATCTGTTGTACAAATAATTTTATTTTATAATAGAATACTTTTGTATTTTATATTATACAGGATGTCCCATGTAAAACGCAACCCATCAATCACTCATCCATGAAATTTCAAAAGTCAAGCTTACTCCCCTACTCGATTTCATCGAGTAGGGGATTCAGATCTCAGTATTGTTTCTCCCATTTCTCGATGAAATGGGAGAAACAATACTGAGATCTGAATTTAAGAGAGCATTAAAAGATTTGAATGGCAGAAAGGCTCCTGGAATAGACGGAATACCTGTAGAATTACTGCACAGTGCAGGTGAGGAAGCGATTGATAGATTATACACACTGGTTAGTAATATTTATGGAAAAGGGGAAGTTCCGTCAGACTTCAAAAAAAGTGTTATAGTCATGATACCAAAGAAAGCAGGAGCAGATAAATGTGATACAGAATAATTAGCTTAACTAGTCATGCATCAAAAATCTTAACTAGAATTCTGTACAGAAGAATTGAGAGAAGAGTGGAAGAAGTGCTATGAGAAGACCAGTATGGTTTCAGGAAAAGTATAGGGACAAGGGAATCAATTTTAGGCCTCATATTAATAGTAAAAGGAAGATTAAACAAAAACAAACCAACATATTTGGCATTTATAGACCTAGAAAAGGCATTCAATAACGTAGACTGGAATAAAATGTTTAGCATTTAAAAAAAATTAGGGTTCAAATACAGAGATAGAAGAACAATTGCTAACATTTACAGGAACCAAACAGCAACAGTAATAAAGTACATAAGAAAGACGCTGTAATAAGAAAGGGAGTCCGACAAGGATGTTCCCTATCCCCGCTACTTTTTAATCTTTACATAGAACTAGCAGTTAATGATGTTAAAGAACAATTTTGATTCGGAGTAACAGTACAAGGTAAAAAGCTAAAGATGCTACGATTTGCTGATGATATAGTAATTCTAGCTGAGAGTAAAAAGGATTTAGAACAAACAATGAATGGCATGGATGAAGTCATACGCTAGAACTACCGCATGAAAATAAACAAGAACAAAATGAAGTAATGAAATGTAGTAGAAATAACGAAGATGGCCCACTGAATGTGAAAATAAGAGGAGAAGAGTTTTGTTATTTGGGAAGCAGAATTACTAAATATGGACGAAGTAGGAGTGACATAAAATGCTGAAAAGCACAGGCGAAACGAGCCTTTACTCAGAAATATAATTTGTTTACATCAAAAATTAATTTAAATGTCAGGAAAAGAATTTTGAAAGTATATGTTTGAAGTGTCGCTTTATATGGAAGTGAAACTTGGACGATCGGAGTATCTGAGAAGAAAAGATTAGAAGCTTTTAAAATGTGGTGCTATAGGAAAATGTTAAAAACCAAATGGGTGGATAAAGTGACAAATGAAAAGGTGTTGCAGCAAATAAATGAAGAAAAAAGCATTTGGAAAAATATAGCTAAAAGAAGAGACATACTTATAGACCACATATTAAGGCATCCTGGAATAGTTGCTTTAATATTGGAGGGACAGGTAGGAGGAAAAAATTGTGTAGGCAGGCCTCGTTTGGAATATGTAAAACAAATTGTTAGGGATGTGGGATGTAGGGGGTATACCGAAATTAAACGACTAGCACTACATAGGGAATCTTGGAGAGCTGCATCAAACCAGTCAAATGACTGAAGACCAAAAAAAAAAAAAAGAAAAAATGGCAATAAAGACTTTTTCTTTATCACACCATATTCAGTGTTGAATCAACATTCATAATATGCACACCAAAGTATCAGAAAATCCTCATGAAATATTGCAGTGTAAACAAGACTCCCCAAAACTGAATGTTTTTTTGTGCCATATCCTGACTGCAAGTTTATGGGTGGTTCTTTTTCTTGCGGAAGCTAGTACACCTGGAATTAATTATCTTGATATGCTACACTTATAGCTCTTCCCTTAATTGCCATACCAACCATGGAACTTTATTTGGCAACAAGGTGGTGCGCCTCCTAACTGGCATCTGTACGTGATTGGTTGAATGAAATTCTCCCTGACTGCTAGATTGGTACCAAGAGACCAGAAGAAAGGGCTTGTTTGCCGTGGCTTTATGTTCGCCCGATCTGACCCCCATGTGATTTTTTTTCTTTGGGAGTTTATAAAGGATCATGTGTATGTACCACCGTTACCAGCTGACCTATTTGACTTGAGACATAGTTTTCCATGGTTCAGTCAGGCAAATTTTGGTAGAGTACCTACAATGTGTATTCATGTACCAATCAGAATGATAAATCAAAAAGATTTATTTATTTAATAGAGAAAGTTTCTCTGATGAACCCACAGTCATTTTCTTCCAGCTAATATCAGTGAAACATGTTTTCAATGAAAAATTACATGGTTATTACATTATTAGATGATATTATTAGTTTATCATCATTCTTACTTAGTATTGGATTATAAAATAGTATCAATATATATATATATACCTTAGTAATTTTGACATTAAAAAATATTTCCTCATGAAACTTTGAGAATGTTACTTGGAAATTTCAGGTAAAAAAAGAAAACATTTTATGTAATATTATTATTCAAGATGACTTAACTAATGTTCGATTTCTTTGTTTTATGAAGACTCAAGTTCCTTGCCTTTTGTATTTTTAGCAGATGGCTGTTTTTTATACAAGAAGTGTCATTTTACTTACTCATCCAAACCTCTATTGCTGATGAGCAGCATAACTACAAAGGGAAAGTATAGCAATCAACCTACATTTTAGGATTCAGGATTTTTGTTATGTTTGTTTCAAGAGACCCTTAGTCCAAAAAACACAAAAAAGGTTATACAAATTTGCAGAAGATTTAGTAACTTTGCATCCAAAGTGTCATTCTTGAATTATATCTCAGCAAATGTTGTCTTCAGTTTAATTATTTCCTTTTTAGTCCATTCACTCCTTCCTTTACATTCCTGAGCTAAATCTATTTTTGACTAGATTTTTATTTCTTAAAAATAATATTGCACTTTGCTATTAAGTTCTGCCTTCAATGATGAATCTTACTAAACATACATATTTAAATACATACATACATACATATTTGAATTCAAATTACAATGAGATGAGTGTAATTTATAACAATTTACTATTATCATTTATCTATTAAATCAGCAGTTCTCAAACTGTGGTATGTGAAGCTTCTCAAGTTGGTATACAGACACAACAATACAAAAAAATACAGGTGTCCCATATAAAACGCAACCCAACCTTATATTGGTAGGTATTGAAATAATAAAAAGGCATGTGTAAATGTAATTTTTATTATTACCATCCATTGCCTTACATTTAGGGTAAATGTTGGAAGTGGCCGCCATCTTCTTCAATACAAGCTTCAATTCTTTTTACAGCGTTTCTTGCAACTTTTTTCAAAATTTGTGGCTGGATATTTAATACAGCTTGTTCAATATTGACTTTCAAGTGTTCGTGGTTTGTTGCTGTAGGCTTTTTCTTTGAGATAACCCCTTAGAAAAAAATACGCCGCTGTCAAATCTGCAGATCTTGGTGGCCACAAGCCTCGACCGATAACACGATTACCAAAGAATTCCTCAACGAAATCAGAAGTTGAACCTGCGTAGTGTGATGTCGCACCGTCATGTTGTAGCCCGCAGTGTCTGTCTTCCTCTTCCAAGAGTGCAATGAACTGAAATAAAATATCCTGATATTGTTCTGCATTAATGGTGTACTCGAAAAAAAATAGGACCGATTATTTTCTTCCGCGATGTCGCGCACCACACGCCCAACTTCTGCGGGTGTAATTGTTTTTCGTGATAAACGTGGGGATTTTCAGCACTCCAAATTCTACTGTTTTGGCTGTTTACGTAGCCATCCAAATGAAACCATGCTTTATCTGTGAAAAATAACCAATCCATAACATTAATTCACGCAGAAGTCGAGGGAACCATTGAAAATATTGTAGCCGTTTTTCTTTGTCGGGCTCAAGCAGTTGATGATCCGTTTGAATGCGATAAGGTCGTAATTGCAATTGTTTGGTCGCCCGATGAACAGTTGATTTAGAGAAATTAATTTCAGCAGACAAACGTCTGATCGATTTATTTGGCGAGGCGAGTAATCGGTCTTTGATTTCAGTGACTGTATCTGTATTCAACACTGACGCAGATCTTTTGTGTTCCTTGTTATTAACAGAACCAGTCTCTCTATATTTTGCAACTAACCTTAACATTGATATAACTCTTCAATATATTCCACCCACCTATCGACCTTTTGTATTATAAATCGGTGTACCGTCTTTGTTTAACACATTATTGGATTTTAATTTGTGTCCCCCAACATTTTCCTTTACTTTCCTGTATGCTCCATCTATTTTACCAATGTTCATTTCTCTTTCCACATCTGAACTCTTTTCTTTAATCCATTCTTCTTTCGCTAGTTTGCACTTCCTGTTTATAGTATTTCTTTATTGTCGATAGTTCCTTTTACTTTCTTCATCACTAGCATTCTTATATTTTCTACATTCATCCATCAGCTGCAATATATCGTCTGAAACCCAAGGTTTTCTACCAGTTCTCTTTTTTCCCCCGAAGTTTGCTTCTGCTGATTTAAGAATTTCCTTTTTAACATTCTCCCATTCTTCTTCTACATTTTCTACCTTATCTTTTTTACTCAGACCTCTTGCAATGTCCTTCTCAAAAATCTTCTTTACCTCCTCTTCCTCAAGCTTCTCTAAATTCCATCGATTCATCTGACACCTTTTCTTCAGGCTTTTATACCCCAATCTACATTTCATTATCACTAAATTATGGTCGCTATCAATGTCTGCTTCAGCGTAAGTTTTGCAGTCAACGAGTTGATTTCTAAATCTTTGCTTAACCATGATATAATCTATCTGATACCTTGCAGTATCGCCTGGCTTTTTCCATGTGTATATTATTCTATTATGATTTTTAAACTGGGTGTTGGCAATTACTAAATTATACTTTGTGCAAAACTCTATAAGTCGGCACTATATTTCCTCCTTATTGCCATGATACATCATTTAATTTGCAAAGCTAGCTCTCACCAACCATAATCTGTAGACTTTAGAGCTTGCACACAGCTAAAACTGTTTCAGCCGCTCTTTCATTTCATGTATAATTAATTAATGTACATGAAACTTGAGAAATATTACATAGCTTTAAAACCCCAGTATTTGAAACACATGATATATATAAATTTAAAAAATCTATCAGATGAATGAGTCATTTTTGAATAACTGATATCTCAACGCTTCATTTTGAACATTTCGGAAATCTCGTATGTGTACATGTGAAGTTGTCTTACTAGTGTTTTTACACGACTGCCCAAAAAGGAGTGTAATGTATTTAGGGTGTATGTGTGTATATGTTTGTTCCATCATAATAGCTCAATGGCTGAATCGATTGTAACATGCATGCTCTTTAATTATCCTATATTAAAGAGCAATCTTTTTTTGGCAGTCATGTTTTAATATTTATGTCTTAAGCTTGGTGCCATACATCATCGGCTTACATGTTCCAACTGCTCACTTGTCATATATTTGTTAAAATGGGTAGGCACACCCCATCAATTACTAAAAATATATATAACATCCATAATAAAACTTATTTCGTCTAGGCAGCAATTTGCTGCCGTGCCTAGGCATTCACTGAATGCCAGCAAGTACCTGTCAGCACTTGGAGCCGTAATAATTGGCTGGTGGCCAGCCATACTCGGGTTAGCTTTCCATGGCAATGCGGTAAGAGTCTTTCCCTTAAGCAAACCACAGATTCCAGTTGAACAAAGCAACTGCATCTAAGAAGTCCCGCATGGTCCAACAATGCGTCTCTGACCACATTGACTTGCCACTTGTGAGTGCCAATTTTCCCCATGACCTCTAAGTTTCAGGGTGACCCAATCTCTCTAAATTTATACAAGGACTTCCCTTAGTCGTGGTGTTCCATTCCAGCTGCCATGCTTCCATTGCGAGGCTCTGCAGCCTCTTCCGCAGGCGGGAGATTGACAACTGAACGAAATTTAGATCCGGTGCATTGTGATCGCTGTTCTGCTCTGGTAGTGACCGGGTGTGAAACTGCATCCCAAATACCTTGGCCTCCCAGCTTCTTCGCAATCTCCACATAGCTGTCCGAACTTTCACTACTAAATTGAGTGGGAGAGCTTTTCCCAATACAGTGGTATTTAACCTCCTCGTAGGAGGTTGTTTTAAATATTTTACCTATTTAGGGTATTTGCTACAACACAAAAATTATTCTGTGTACAGTACTCAAAAATAAAATACTTGAATTTAATGAATTCTTATTTATTTTCAATTGCATATCATAACTCTTATTCATTAATCCATTGTACTTATAATCGTATAGCATAGTGGTTACACTTTGCTTAATAATTAAATTTTGCCTCAGTAAGATGCAGAACATATCAAAAATGTAATTTAAAATTACTTACAAATTAAGACTATTGACTATTGCTAGATGATAGAAACTAAATATTTTGATAAATTCTAAATTGGGTGTTGGGTGAAACTAGACTACATGTGAGAAAAATAATTCAATATCAGCACTATCCAGAAGCAAATTTTTTTAATGTGCTTCTGAAAACGCTGTCCCAAATATATGGGGAGCCACGTATATAGAATCTAAGGTATATTTCTTTATGGAGTCTCGGAGGAAGAAGTACACCTATTGATCTCAAAAATTATAATTATACTTGTGTGTATTATACCTATATATATTAGTATTGGCTACTTTTGACAAAACATTTTGAGACTTTATAAAAATATATATCTCAGTAGAAAGAGCCCTGTGTCTAAATAATATCTGAAATAATAATTTCTGAGAGATAAGCACCTCCCCATACCACCAACCTATACTGAAGTCTACTTTAATTAACACATAGTATAACATATTCATTATATAGGTTGGGCATAAGCTATGGATAAAAATTTATGAAATGCAATGAGAAGCTCTTTTCTTAAATAAGTAATATGGTTACTCCAGGTCAATATCTCTTTTCTTAAATGAGTAATATGGTAACTCCAGGTCAATCAGGAGTCCATTGTTATGCCAAGATATTTGACATAATCAGCTTCTTTAATCACTCCACATTCACAGGCTGCTGCTATGCATCCAATTGTATTTATTTTGAAGATCAGTGGCTTCTGCAATTGGCTGTAACTTACTGGAGAGTAGTTGTGTTTTCTCTACATTTATACTCAACACGTTTAAGTGAAACCATAGATTAAGTTTTTGATCTTTGTACACCAAATCTGAAAAAGATCCCTATTAGCTGCACTGTAACTCAGCATCATATCATCAGCAAAAGCTGTGAGCTTGTCATTTAGTTTTCCTTCACAGAGGTCATTAATGAAAATGAGGAACAGTTCGGTTGAGAGTTCTGAGGTCTGTGGTACCCCACCTTTTATTAGACCATCAGCACTCAATGTGTCTGAAATATGGACTTTTGTATCCTATTTGACACCAGTCATTGCAGACCCTTTGTACAGTAGCATTATTCTGTTTAATTAAAAGAATATCATACTGTACAAATTGAATACTTTCCTGATGTCAAGGAAGAAGCTCACATTCTTATCAGCAACCTTGTAAATAGATGCCAGAAGATTTAACACTGTGTCTTCTGTCTTGAGCCCTTTTCTAAATCCAAATTGTTTTTTTAATAAAGTAATTAATTTTTGTAAGGTAGCTAGGTAGTCAAATTCTAATAATTTTTTGCAGCGACAGATAGTCAACGACAAAAGTAATTGGTCTGTAGTTATTGGGACTATCTCTCCCTCCTGATTTATTTTTTGGAACAATAACAATTTTTTTTCAGAAACTGTGAATAAATCTCTTTAGCCGTGCTCTTATAAATAAATGCTAGGAGTTCAGAGATGTGTTCAATTTTCTTAAGTGATTCAATTCTAATCCCATCAATAACCAGTCCTTTTTTCAATTTTAAAGGTTTGACAATATTTTCGATTTCAGATGAAGACGTGGGAAAAAAGAACACTGAAGAAAAACAAAGTTTACTTTGACCAAATAATAAATTTCATGGAATTTTCCTTCATCAAGATATATGTTTTTATCAGAAAGCTCATTAGTTAACATTTAAGAAATGATCATTAAATATGTTAACTATTTGTAACTTATCAGTTACAATATCCCTCTTTTCTCTCTTTAACATTTATATTTTCCCATCTGCTGTGGGATCACCTATCAGTTTATTAATTAATGTCCACATTCCCTGCTGTTTCCTTATGCATTTTTAAAAACTTCCTGGCAGCAATTATTTTTGGTTTGTAATATGCCAGTTTTTAGTATGTTTCAAAATTTATTGTAATATTTGAGTAGAGTTTTGTTATAAGGTTGATTACATTGACTGGCACATTCACTGACGTACAAATAGCACATGGAGAATATGCAGGTCCTGCACAACAGAATCAAATTTTACAAATTGTCTTGTAGAAAGGAGGACATGTATATTAAACACCAACTGCAAATTACACATATCTCCACACATTTGAATATCAAATTTATAGACACACAAAAACAAAAAATATAGACAAACATTACACAGATAAAATATATTGTTATATTACATACACATAAAATGGGTAAAATTAATAACAATGCCCACAATAATTTCGAAGAAAGTTCTGCAAATTAACTTCAAAAGATCCTTTGGATCAAAATTCTAAAAGCCAGCAATTTAATAATTTAAAAATATACTGTATACATGGGTAAAATTGAGAACTCCCTTCTTTTTTTTTTTAATAAGCTTAAAGTTTAATAACACTAAAAGAAGCAGATGTTTGGCTCTGTTAATTATAGCAGAAAATTAGAGTTGAAAAATACTAGTAATTCTAGATATAACAAAAATTATTAAATAGAACCTAACAGTAAAGAATTATTCAGGAGATTTGATTCTAACTAAATGACAATGATTAAGCAACTATGAAGTTGAAATTTTAAAAATGGTACACTGGTTAAAAACTGGTGCACTGAAGCAATGGTTAAAAAAAATACCTATTTACCATCCCAACCCCGTGGGGGGGGGGAAGACCTCACCTTGTGACGTTACCGGCCGCCACACCACCCACTCCAGTCATCAGCCAGGCCTCGGCGGGATGCCACCGATGTAAATGCCTCGGCAGACATTTGCATCAGTAAACTACATATCAAATTTCACCTTCACGTAGGTCTCAAAACGGACATCTACACATCCAACTTAACATAATTCCCTCAAACTAACCGACCGAAACCGCGGAAGATCGAACCCCGTGCCTAGTACAGATTTGACAACACCGTTTGTGACTGTGAATGCATCAGAAAACGAACGAGTTTAAAGTTAAATCGGTGCTACACCCATACCATTGAAAATTGTGTTTTGCGCAACACAGATATTCAGTCCTACACACGAATAAGTCGACCAATTTAGGTCACCTATTAAGGGAAACGCAACCTCATTCCGGTCCGCGCAGGAGCCGAGGAAAAACCCCGCGCCCCCACCCGGTCCCGTCATGGTGTTTCGCATGGCATTACCAAGTCACGATTAGGACCGCCACAGGCGGAGGGAAGCCACGCCCCCGGTTGCACGGGTTAACATACCGCGGCGGCGTAGCCATTCCCATCAGCGGGAGCCCCAAATCGAATCAAAAACAATACCAATATAACCGTGGCACAATAACAATGTCCCTACCTCCAACCATTCCAATGCCTAAGCCGGGATCCTACCAAGATCAAGAACCTAGATTAAACTCTTTCTGCAGACCTAATACGGAGATCCAGAAAGGAATGTATTCTCTCAAGTTCCCTAACAGCTGGTGTACGTTCGATCTCGTATCGGGGACAGACGTAGAGGACGTGGTCCACTGTATCATCAGTCCCGCAATCCGGGCATTGACTGGAATCCACCAAACGAAACCTAGCCAAACTCGCCACCATGCCCGGAGAGAAACTGTGATATACCGATTGGAGGAAACCCATCCAATCGAACCTAAATCAGACATTACATGAAATATACCATGCGTGTAGCGACCTGTGGGGGGATTCTTCGTCCCACCTGACCTGCCAAGATGAAAGGCTCCGCTCTTCAATCTCCTGCTTTCGTTCTGACGTCAACAGGTTATTTACTTTGGAAATGTAGCGTTCCTTACGCTCATTAACCAAGATATCTGTTAGTTTGACTCTGGCTATAACACAAACTGCCTACCGCGAGAATGTTCTATGGAATGGAATGGAATGCAAAGTTGGCGGGAGTTTATAGATTCTCCCTACGGATCGCAGAACCTGGACAGAGTCCCTTGCTGCTGGATGATTCTATCGGGCGTATTTTTAAAGGTTTATTTTAGGCGATGGATCTAATTTTTCAAGTTTTTTCTTATTTAATATTTTGTGTTTTTAAGGACGGATTTAATTGCATTCCAATCCGTTGTTAAACCAGCGTTATCAAACCCATTTTATGGGCCGACCGCGGAAGGCTAGGCTTATGAAACCTGTCGTCCCGGCGTAATTCCCCTTTAGACCGTCCACTGAAGCCCTTTCGGTGCTAACGCTTCATAGGCTAGCAGGAATACGCCACAACGGGGCACTAACTGTATGGAGGGAGCAATGCGCCCCCTTCTCCGGAGGAGTCGCGATTGCTGATTTAAGTTAATTTAAATGTAAGTTTTAAAGGGAGAGGTTGAGTAGAAGTTCTTCATCCACTTCTGTGATGGCTGCCTATCGGGACGCATCTCTGCTGGGCTCTTTTCCGGACTCTTGTCCGTGATGTTGGGTCGAGTAGAGAGGGTCTTCCTTCTTCTTCCGATGACCTCTTCATTCTTCTTTGGCCTGCACTTTCCGAGAATTGGCAGTAACCGAAGTTACATACCATTAACCTTAGTATTCCCGTGGCCCCGAAGGGCTGAACGGGGGAAAGTGCCGGTTTCTTCTTTCTTCCATGCTGTCAGTGGCTGCTGGGCTCGTTCCCTCATTTTTCTTTCTTGAAAGGAAAGGGAATAGGGAACTTACAAATTTAGTGATACCTATTCGCGATCCCGATTTTGGGGCGGCGATCGCCTTTTCAGAAGAAGTAAATAGAAGTTCTTTACGCTATATAATATTAATCTCCAGACACACGTGTGTCCGAGAAGGGGTTGGGGGGACCGCGTGGCCGCAGTGAAGAAACCATTTGTTAATTGTGGTGGCTGTGGGTATCTGCAACAAAAGAAACAGAATACACACACGAAAAAAAAAGGAAAAAAAAGAAAGGAATTTATATTTTATTTTTATTTTGGGATGGCGGGATTAAAGGAAGGCCGTTTCCCTCTCTATTTCGGTGAGTGCTTAGCCAAAGACCAAGACGGCACGGCAAGTCGCTCCACACCCACGTCTCTCACGTTTCTGAAACAAGAGAAACAAAACACACGCACGGAGAAAAAAAAACCGCGTTTTTGCTCTTACCCACAATATTGTTGTGGCAGAGTTCCACTTTGCAGAGCGGAAGTTGTGTCTGAAAAAAAAAACACAACTTACCGCATTTTGTTGTCCTGAGACCGTATAACTCGCTGTACAGTTTACACTCGCGACCCCGAAACGTTTCTGATGCGTTTTTCCGTTTGTGGCTCATGCAATATGGAGATATGACAGGACCTCGGTCAATGACGACGTGACACGCTCGAGAGTGTCGTCGATTTCCTCTGGGGTGTTCAGGAGCTCAGGATTCACCGGCCTGTACTCCCGTTGGAGGGTCTCGTAGAACCTTTTCCAGTTAACTGACCTCCGGGGTATAGGTGGGGGATCTCGGCCGCCCCCTGCCTGCCATAGTTCCAACAGAATAGGGGAATGGTCCGAGCTGAGGTCTTCTATCGTTTCAATCATGAACGGGAGGGTTACCCCTTTCATGACTGCGTTATCCAGCACGTCAGGCCTCGCTCTGCCTGTTCGATGCACATACGTGGGCACCTCAGGGCCTACGACGACCAAGCGGCGAGCTCTCGCCCTTTCGTACAGCAATCTGCCATTCGCGCTTGTCAGATTGCTGTTCCATGACACGTGTTTGGCATTGAGGTCCCCCATGAGTATCATGGGCCCATCCCAAATTTTCCAGCACGGCATCCAGATCTGCGCCGGCTACCGCATCGTTCGGCTTGCTATAAGCCGAAACCAGCCGATACACCGTGCCTAGATGCTCCACATGCACACAGGTTTGTTCCATCACGTTTGTATGAAGAACAACGCGCGTATGCATGTGGCGTCTATGGACTAAAACCGCGGTTCCACCGGCGGTGGGGTATCCGGGTCGTACTGGCCTAACCGTCCTATATGTGAAATAGTTCCGAAGGGTCAGTTGCTTCTTTGGGTTCAAGCGCGTCTCAGACAACAGTATCACGTCTACCAGTAGATCCTCGGCCAGACGGCATAGTTCCCCCGTCCGGCCTACTACTGAGTTTGTGTTCCACTGCAAGAGTCTGAGGGTGGGCCTAACCATACCTAGACAGTATAGTCATGAGGCACTCTATTAAGGACTGAATACAGTCCTTGAGATATTTTGCCTGGAGCAGGCGTGGCAAGACCATCATAATGTCTGGCAGGACATCCCTCACTGTCATTTGTGACAGGAAATCCATGCCGGTACTCTCCATCGGGGTGGCCGGTTTTGGTTTGCCGCTGGAGGCGCCTTTTGGTGCGGCCGCCCTTTTGGTGGGGGGGCGGGGCCTCAGGGGTCGCGGTTTCCTTAACTGCCTGCTTGGCCTTCCCCGCCGGGGCCGGCTTGGCCGCAGCCTTTCGTTTTACCACCTTTTTGGTGGTAGCCGCCGGTTTTGGCTTGGCAGGTGTGGGGAGGGTTCCTCCCCTTTTTCCACTACCGCTGCCACAGGTGCCGGCACCACCGGTTTGGGGACTGCTTTTTCCCCACCGGCAACGCGGGCCCAGCTGCGGCCGTCAACAGTCGGGGGCTTTTTAATACCCTTGACCCTGTTGACTTGCTCCTTATAATAGGGGCAGCCCCTTTAATTAGCCGGATGTGGCCCCCTACAGTTTACACATGAGGCTGGTTCCTCACGTGGTTTAGAGCATGTGGCAGTGTCGTGGTCCCCACCGCACTTAACACATTGCTGGGCTCTTCGGCAGTAATTTGACGAGTGCCCAAATTTCTGGCATCTGTGGCACTGGTGCGGCCCTCCTCGTGACACAAAAGCAGTCACTCCGACCTTGCAGTAAAAAATACTGCTAAGGTCGTATATCTGTCTCGCATTGGGGGTCCTTTTAAGGGCCACTAGGGAGGTCGGGGTTTCCCGACCGTCCCTGGTGAGAAGCTTCTTAACAGAAGTCACCTCAAAGCCAAGGGAGGTCAGTTCCTCCCTTACTTCCTCCGGGGTAGCCCCATAGGGGATTCCCCGTATTACTACTTTCAGCTCCCTGTCCTTCGGGAGCTGAAAGGAGTAGAAGGCAACTCCCTTTGAGTGGAGAAAACTCTGCACCGCCCGGTAGTTTGCCTCGCTGCAGCCTTATGGACAGCCCCAGGCGCTCCCAATCCTTGCCTTTATGTCACGCGATAGTGCTGGCAGTCCAGCATTATCGGCGGGATTTTCTCCCGCCTGACGGTAGCAGGCTGTGATGGGCCACCATCAGCCTGCGGGGTGGCGGCTGCAGCCCGCTATGGGCTCCGTCTCCATAGGAGGCGCGGAGTTCCGGCGTTTCTGGCGCTTTGTAGCGCCAGCCCCGCTTTCCACTCCACCATCGGACAAATCCGTTGAGGGAGAACGGGGTGGAGGTGGAGGTGGCCTTATTTTTCCTTCCATTTTAGGAAAAATAAAGCTAGGAAAAAATTAAATTTAAAAAAATTAAAATTAAACTTAAATAATCACTTCTTACAAACTACACTTCCTGTAATAAAAACACTGCACAAAGAAAAATAAAATTGTAAAGTAAATCTTTCCTGTTATAAAGAATAATTTAAAATTAAATTATTTTATATTAGTTCACAATAGACCTATACAAAATTTGTATAGGCTATTAAAAGTGTATTATTAAACATTTAACAAAGTTCAATTTACATAATACAAAGAATCAGTAGAAATAAAAATCTATTATAATCTTATCTGAATGAAGACAATGACCTGCTATACAGGCAGGTGCGGCCCGGCGGGTATCCTAACGGCACTCCTCTACATGGTCAGCCAGGTAGCCAGTTGATACAGGTATAAAGTACTGCAGAAATCGGTCCTAGTAGCACTGCTCAGAGACACACTATAAAACACAACCTTCCACTACAAGAGCCAAGGATGGAAAAATCCCATGAATGTTCTATAACTGCCAGCAACAGGAGTCGCTGGGCAGCAAAATGTCCGCGCCATGCGGTAAGCCCAGACAGGCGCAGCATAATAGCATAGTCATAATAACATAGGGTGTCAGTGAAGAATAATAGCTTCTCTGACACCCTTGTAAAGGAAACGCATGGTACGGTAATTCAACCCCCAATCGGGATGAATGACTCTACGGATTCCATAAAAAGCATCAGCGGCCTTTTTTGCTACATACTATAGATGTTTCTTGAACCGATAATTCTCATCAAGGATAACACCCAGGTATTTTTGAGCCGTAACGTACCGAATAGGGAGACCAACATTCGAATTCGTCGGGAAGCAGCCAATCTGCCCTTAAGCAACATCATTGTGATTTTCTCTGGACTGAAAATCATCTTATGTTGGAGACTCCACAATCGGAGTTTCTCACAAGCATGAGCAGCTCGGAACTCTACCTCGTTACGTGAATTGCAATCATCAAATAAGAAGCAGTTTCCTGACAGGTTCATTGGCAGAGGCATTCCCTCAACAAAACTTCTCTAATCCAAGGAAACACTAAGATCACCATATCCTTATCACAGATTCATGATGTCTAGCCAAAATTCACAGAATGCCTTACAGGAAGAAAATAAATAATTGCTGAGGAAAATTGTAAGAAAAATCAGTAAATTTTTCTATAGTCTACAAACATCCTTGGCCAAAATTTTTCCAAAACTCAGTAGATTAGGGTGTCTGTACCAGGAATGGGAGTGACACATTACTGTTCACACGTTTTGCATTGATCATATTAAATTTACTTTTTTACAAATTGCTGTCTTCCTAATTATAGGATCCCTCCTGAATTCATGAGTAGACTTCTCTAAGGATATCCCTGTCCCATCCATACAGTTGTAAAACATATTAATTATACTGAAAGTGATTTTATTCATCCCTCTAACAATTAAAAATGTTAAATCATTTGATAACCACAATTTTTAATATACAATATTCTGAATTATGATTTATATTTTAATTAGTAAATAGGTTTAAGTATTTATCACGTACAATTGTGTAAGCTGATTTGATTTTGTAGTATGATAAGTACTATATAATTATTAAATTTAAATCAGTGTTCAGTTATACGATAATAAAAATGTCTTTTAACATTCTCCATTAAAAATGATAGAAAAATGTTAAAATACCTGTTTTCATTTTTGAAGAGGATTAACAAAATTTGTATATTATATAAAATTACCCTGTTTTTCAATGGCCACTAAATGTTAGCATTGTTTGTTGATGTGTATTACAAGGCGTGTTATAAAGTAAGGTCAGTTACAGAATAAAACAAAACTGAAAAATATGAACAAACTTTATTACTTAAGCATAAAATTATATTTATTTACTGCTTTTCAAGATTGCTGCTTTCGACTTAAACGCGTCATAGCATTTCACTGGCATCATTTTCTCTTAATAAATTCTGCTGTCAGCTACTTAAACCAAACTGAAAAACATAAATCTGTGGAAGCTAAGTCAGGGCTAAACGGTGGATGATGGAAGAAGATTTGCCTTGTGTGGCCAGGACATTGTCATGCAAAAATAAAATCACATGGCACAGCATCTCAAGTCGTTTGTTTTTTTACAGTTCAAAGATTTTTTAACGTTTTACAATATATATGTTCATTCACAGTAGTTCTGCAATCACTGAATTCAAGCAAGATACCCTCTTGTTCTCAAAAAACAGTAGACATAGACTTCATTACTAAACATTCTTGTTTGAACTTCTAAGATTTAGGAAATGATGAATGCTGCCATTGCATTGCCTGCTGCTTTGTATCAACGTTCGAATAAGAAATCCAGGTTCTATCTCCCATAGAAATGTTATCAAACAATCGCCTACCTTTTCGTAACGCCACAAAAATTCATGTGCTGCAGCTAGATATAGATAGATTATCATAATTATATGCTTGCAAATATGTTTTAAATAAAGTATAATATATTTAAAATTTTATTTGTTTTCTGTTGACATTATTTACGTCAATCTTTTGATAATTAAATTCTCTACAATTTATGTTTAAAAAATGTATGATTTATTGCCAATTTAACAATGTTATTGTACGTCAAACGTAAAAAAATGTGTTTTTGACCCTTTTTTTGGCGTTTTACATGGGATATCTTAGAAACTAAGAGAGATACAGTTCTGGGACCTATTTTTTTCGACTTCGCAGCTCAAAAACCCTAAGAAACAATTGAATTTGCTCCTTAATTGACCTTCCCAGAATTTCAGAAAGCCTTTAATTTACCCGGAGAACTGATACTCGGGCGATATCTTTCACC
The DNA here is from genome assembly GCF_047948215.1 of Lycorma delicatula. NCBI lineage: Eukaryota > Metazoa > Arthropoda > Insecta > Hemiptera > Fulgoridae > Lycorma > Lycorma delicatula. Next base: position 52,712,501 of record NC_134462.1, on the reverse strand, counting down.
CTGTAAAACTCGCTAACGAAGCGTTTTCGGACCTATGTTTATATGAACTTTTTTCTTATCTTTAGCCTCTAGAATGAGTTGTCAAAGTATTGCCCTATCTTCCTGAATCACCTGTATGTATACATTCTCATACTAAAATACAACCATGATGATTTTTTCAATATGCTATTAATAACTTAATTTTTCATTGGTTTTCTATAAACTTATTTTATATTATTTTCCTCTCAAAAAACACTAGAAAAATTATTTAAAAAAAAAAAAAATCTGCATGGGGATATATTTGAAGAAGTACCTTTGTGACAGTCACCATTTAGTTGTCAGTTGTCCCTGAAAGTAGTACTTATTGCTAATTTAGTCAAATTATTTTTGGTGTTGGCTAAATGTTATACAATAAATAATGATTGATAATTCTGTTTCAGACTTTATTTAAATTTTCTTAAGTATATTATTAAAAAATTAAATGATTGTATCTAAATGTTTTAGGAAAATCTGTGTTGTTAAATTTATCTGTTCTCCAGTGACAGAGAAAAATAAAATTGAAATTATAACAAACTTAACCATTTATTTAATAAATCAGTAATTTTTATTTTATGTACCAGAATATTAAAATACTTGAAACAAAGTAACGTTTAATAAAACATTAGAGAAAGGCTTTGTATTCGCAAAAACTAATTTATACTTTACAAATATTGTTGTTAATCTGCTAGTAAACAATTAAAATTCACTAATCTCCTCTTTTACTGAAGGTCCTTGGTGTAATTCTTTCTTCGCTTGTTTATGTTTGTTTCTATTATTTTTATAATCAGCATCGATTTTCACTCTTATTAGCTTATGCACTTTTCTTTTGTTCATCATAAAGCCTAAATTTTCTATTGTACACTTTATTTTAAATGTGATAGGGATTGTTTTATATTTATACGAGGGCGGTCCAGAAAGTAACTTATGTTTGTACCTAGCATGGAGATGAGTGAGGAGAGATGCCACCTTGGCATCAAAACGTTTCTACATTCAGTACGCATAAACTGTCATAGCATGTGGACTATGATTTTTCTACTTTGCTCGTTGTGAATTGAAATGTGCACTTCAGTAGAAAAATCCTGCGAGTTGTGAGGTGCGTTCAGTGTTTAGGTTTTTACTGGCAAAAAACCTCAAACCAATTGAAAACCAAATGGAAAAAATGGGGTTTTAAAGACAAAAAAATCATACCTCCCTTAATTGGCACAGTATGGAATCGGTTTAAAGTGATCGTTAGTTCTCTAAACACTATCTAAAACATCTGTCTGAAACAATTTTTGATATGACCAACCGTTATGGCAATGAATGACCAAAATGTTGCTGGAATTGTAAGAAGATGGGGCTTGTTGTATGCTGAACATGTGAAACTTTTTTCATGTGCAACCATTGTTGATTTAGTAAATTTGAAGTTTTTCTTAACTTTAAGGTGGAAATCTTTTTTATCCCCTAGTTGGCACCGATGAAATCTGCCTTCTGTTGTGCCAAGTGGGATTTTTTACTCTTTTAAGACTGTTCAATAGTCACTATGGGCAGTTCTTTTTTTTTTAAAGGGTATCTTTACTATTTCTTTCTCATTATTTTTTTTAAACTAAGATAAATTTTTGATCGTGTATATTGCGTTCATGTGAAACAAAAAAATCAATCTGTTTATCACATCTCTTAGAACGTAAACCTTTTCACATTATGAAATTTATTTTATTTTAATCATATTGATATCCTCATTTTCATGTAAACTGAACCAAATTTTTACCTTTATCTTTAGACCTATTCAATTTCTGTTTATTTTCCCATAGCATACCTACATTTTTTCATTAAATAGCATTTGTCACTATTTCATAACATATTCCAATGTATGTGTGTGAATATGTATATGTGTGTGTGTATATATATATATTAATTTATAAATTTTATTAAAATTTATAAATATATTTATTATTATATTTTTATATATATATTTATAAAAATTATATTTTATTTATTTATATTTATGCACTTAGTGCATAATATTGAGATGAGACATGTTTCCTTAATTTTTAGAAGAAAATACTTTTATAGAAAAAATTGCCTTTTTTTTATATATATAATAATGAAATCACCTTACCAATCAATTAGTACATTTCCTCAAATGTTCTCAGCTATTCATCTTCAGGAGGGTAATTCTTCATATAAATTAATATTAAAATATAAAGCATAAATAAAATTTGTAAATAAAATCAATCAACAAAGTCGTAACAACTGATCATCAATAAAGTAAAAATAATGTCTGTTTTGTAAGTATGTGTTCTATATATTCAAAATAAACAATGATAATCAAATTGAAACATCATTATATAGAATACCTACATCTAATAATATAAAAATTCATAAAAATCCACTTGTCTTTAGTTTCATAAAATTAACACTTATACAATTAGCAATCAAGTACAGGCATAATAACAAAGAAAAGTTAAATAATGAGAAAAACATAAAGTAGTTGAAAACGGATATGATACTACTTTAATTATAGCTAACAACTATCAAAACATAATAACTACCTTACAACCAATACACAATAAGATACAAAAGAGTGAATATATATACATAAAGTATTTATACACAAATATTATTAAAAACATATAAGACATTTAAACCAGCATACAAACCTAAGAACCACATAATAAAATATTTAAAAAACAAAAATAGTAAACAATCTGTGTGGAATTTATAAAACTAAATGTAATGTTTATGATTGTATTTATATAGGAAAAACTTTTAAAATTAGATTTCTTAAAGTTACAAAAATAATAAATTAAGTTTATCTAATATGGCAGACCAAATTAGAAATAAATATTATACAAATTTAGAAATGTGTAAAGATTACATAAAATTAAATAAGATTAACATTAATTAAATAAGTTAGAAAATGCTGCATAAATATATAAAAAAGTTCAATGTGATAAACCATCAGACAGTGTTTGAGACAGATGTTCTTATAAAAACTGCAACAGATTGCATCACTTGTATAAATTAGTACGCAATTTTAGTATTTTTAAGTATTTATTATGCAATAACAAAATTATTTTAGTCATAACTGAAAATGCAGGATCCTGCAAGAGTACTTTCATGGAAAGATTAAGGTAATATATATCTTTTTCTTTTTCCTGTTTAGCCTCCGGTAACTACAGTTTAGATAATTCTTCAGAGGATGAATGAGGATGATATGTATGAGTGTAAATGAAGTGTAGGCTTGTATGTTCTCAGTTCGACCATACCTGAGATGTATGGTCGAACTAATATAAGGTAATATATATATCTAATCTCAATATTCTGTACTAGGTGATTTACTTTAGTAGAATTTAAATATAATTTAACAGTATAGAGGAATTATATAAATCTTAAAAAGACTAATATCAGTAAAATAATATATTTATAAAACCTTTTAATTACATCCTTTTCTGTTAATAAGTCAAAACTTATAATTAATGAATTGATTTGCAGCATAATTCTTTTAATTGTAATACTATGAAAAGTTTTTCATAGTCTGTCAGAAGTTTTATCTTTTTAAGATTTTTTAAATTTCTTTATTACAAAATCCATTTATATACCTCATTTTCATTATTATCCTTTAACATCACATACCAAACAAATCAACTCTTACCTTTCTTATTACCCATACACATACTCACACTTTGTTACCCAAAACACTGTTCATTATTTTTTCTTATTCTTAAAACTGCATTTGGTCTAACAAACTTATCTTTGGTAAAGTTATTTTTGCTTATACAAGTCTATATCTTCTTTATTTTATCTATTGTAATTAATTTTATTGCTGTAACAATACAGTTTTTCAATGTCGGTAAAGTTTCATTATAAAATCTCAATTTTCCACTTCATTATAAAATATAGAATTAATTTTTTACATTCTGATTACTTGTTATGTCATGTTTATGTTCAAACTCAGTTTCTTTCTAAGGTTTATTCATCTGTAATCTGTATTTCAGTGTTTTTTTTTCATTTTAAATAACAAATTGATAAGAATATCTAAACATCTTTATTCCTTGCTACTTTTTTCTTTGGCATTAAGAACTTTGTGCACGTTAGTTTCTTCATCAATTCACCTCCATCCATTCCTATCCATTATAATGTATCACTACTCTTTTATATGCATGTCTATTAAATCCATCATCACTTCATGTATCTATCTTATTTTATTTTGTCTCTTTCTTGTCCTGAGTTTCTGTGGTTCTCTTCATGATTTCTTTCATAATATTCGAGCTATCAGATTGGTTAGGATTTGATGGATCTAACAATAATTTTACCTTTTAAAATGAAGTCTAACTTGTGCATTCTAACTTTGACTTCATATTTTTAATAAGGTCAAATGACTGCCTTACATTTTTCATTTGAAAGGCAAAAAGTCTTTATGTCAGCAGTGACAGTTCATTTCTCATAGACTTACCGTATCATTAGTGTATATTTTTATTTTTATCTACTTACATAATAGCTTCCTCCCGGAAATATTCCTGTTGCATATGTAGGTTTTATTGCCTACTAATACATTGCAATACTCTGACAGTTTTTGTAATTTTATTTTTAGAGATAATTGTCACTCGTAGTTAACTTCCTTACCTCTATTAAATTACTTGATTTCTATTTTGATGTTTATGACAATATCGTTCTAGCTGCAGACATCTTGGTATACATTTTCTTTCCACTATTGCAATGTTATTTTTTCATCACCTCTTCTAGTTTTGCAATACTATAACTGACATATGCAAATGCCTGTATTCACAGAGTTTATAGCTCTTTATTTTTCTCTATGAGGTGGTTCACAAATATCGCTTCTAAATCATAAACTGCATGTGATTTTACAATTTTTTGTATCTTGGTAGCCAATTCTTGCTATTTATAATTATTATGAATAATTTATGTTTGGACAGAAAATATATTCTGAAAACTAAATGGGGCAACTATTATTCATTTTATTCAACTGGTAATACAGGACACATGTGGGCATGAAGCTCATCTTTTATCAGCGGCTTGAGATTAAAAATTTGATACAAATAGTTTTATTTTATAATAGTGTATTTTATCAAAAATGTTATTTTTTATAAATTTAAGATTATTTATGCAATATCAAGAATGTATCTGATGTGTGCTATTTTCTGTGTCTTTAAAAAATATAATTTTACTCCTAAACAATATTTACATAAATATAACCTCAAAGTTTGATATACAATTTTCACGCAAAAAAAAAAATATATATATACACGCTGCAATATAAATAGAGTTGTATGAATATGAACAATATTCAGAGTTTAAAATATCCGTCTTCAGAAATCCGTGTATATAATCATACATTTATTACGACTCAATATTTGTTATGTCTGCAGCACATGCTAATCACTAAATTGCATTGACGACTGACTGAATTAGAAACTACACGCATGTGCGTGCTTACTGATCCACTTGAGCCTGCGCAAATCTTCATGGTGTGATACATTGGCGTGCGTAACTTCCGTAACTTGATGAAAATGCACTCTGATAAGTTTCATCTAACGTGCCAAAATAAGTATAACTTCAAAAATTCTTTAATACATAAGATGGTTTTGAACTGGAGCTGAATTCTAATTCCAAATAAAATAAGGCTTCTTCTAACTTTACGATCTGTTAAATTGTATTCAGCAATTTCTTTTTGTAGGAACTTAGTGATTCTGCGTTTTCATAATTGTGCAACAGAAGACACGACTCTAGAAAGCTACATGATATTCTTCATTAATTTATCTTTAGATATTTACCATTTTTTAATTCGTTTTATCATAAGGTAAATCATAAGGATTTTATTGTTCATCAAGACGAACCATGATAACACTTTTTAAGATATTAACGACTGGCTCTTCTCTTGAGTACTACTGTTAATGCTGCAGATGAATTAGAAGTATAATTTTAAATAACAAAACTTCTGGAAACAAAATTTCTATGTAGTTTTAAATTTAGTTTTTAAAGATCGTATTTTTTGAGTCGTTTCAGTTGCCGTACGAGTGCTTTAGGTACGATCGTACAACTTATTTTCTAACTCATGCTAGGGCAATGAATACCCTGTTGAATGATTATTTAAGAGTGGTGATTTATTTTTTTCTGTTTAACGGAATTGTAAAATTATGAAAACTTAATGTGAAAATTATTCTCCATCGTTAGTTTTTGACTGAACGCTTGTATAATGAACGAAACAAAATAGAACTACAAGTTTAGTCTCGTAGAAAAACAGTTTTAAAAGATGGAGGTGAAGTATTGGTTATGTGCGATAAAGACGTTACTATTTGTTCAGTATTGTTACTCTCGAATACACACTTTAGAAATTAAGGTGAGTTTATAAAAAATTTATGATCATATTAATTGAATTAATTTATTATTATTAGAGTATTACTACTTTGAAAGTAATTTGCTAGGTAAGGCGTACTACTAAGGAAGTAAAGGTAACATAGTTGGATTAGTTAATATTATTTAATTTAAGAAGAAATCTATTTGTGATCTGTTGATAGTATGCGCACACCGACCTATGTATTAAATTATGTTGACTTTTTTACTCCAATTTTTTTTTTTTTTTTTGTGATAAAGTTGTGATTTATGTTGACAACGATGAGTGTTCTGTAATTAGGGGTGGTAATCATTGTAATATCATAATTTGGATTTTCTATCGAGGGATTTTAAAAATGAATGTTTAGGAAGATGTTTATGGTAAATATAAACCTGAAAGTAATTCTATAATGAAAATTGAGTTATGGTTTGGGTTGCTAAAATTATTTAAATATGAACGAACTACAAAACACAGATTTGAATTAGACTAAGAAGTAATTAGGAAGAAGCGAATAGGGTTGGTAAATGTATTGATGGCAGACAATAATCAAGATCTTAGTTCAATTTCCTAGTAGAATGAAATCGTTCTGGGTTAAAATATGTTATGATTGTATTTTTTCATCACTTGCTATTCATTTCTTAAATAGAAGTACGATGCTTTTGTAGACATCATTTATTAAAAATAGTGAACAAACAGAAAGATCAGCTTAATAATAAAACAATTATAGTTGTGTTTTCTTTATACTGGAATGTTATGTAATTTGTTACTTCTGCATTAATGGGTGGTCATTTAACTTTTCTCCTTTATGTTGTATGGTTGCATTTATAAATTAAAATAAATATGATTAATTTTTTCTGGAAGCTTCTAGAATTCTTTCATAGTACTGGTTAACATCTCTATGAAAGAGATCTTAAATTTCTAAGACAGGCAGTGAGTATTTTAGTTTTTCTAAGTACAAAACCAAATTGTGTCTTACTGTACCTTTACTGCTGATTGTTCAGTCGCTTTAGACTTCCCCCAGTTTTTTGATGTGTTTTATGTATATACACCATTGGATGCACAATATTTCTGTAATTGAGTTTGAAATGTTGAAATCCAGATGATTCATGTGTTGTGGTAGAGTACACTTACTGATAGTTGGATTAATTGAGAGACCCTCTTATAAAACTATTTTTGATGGCGTATATTGTTCTGCTGAATAATCTCCCAAAAATAATTTTGCAAGGACTCACTTGCACGATTACTAATTCCATTATTTTTAGTATGAAACCTTTGACTTTTTAAAATGGCTTTTGTTATAGTGGAAAGTATTTATGTGTCATGTAGTTCCAGTTGAAACCAGTCTTCATGTTTATCTCTAACTTCATTCACACCACCGTAACTGATGTGATTTTTTGCCCCAATTGTACATAAAACAAATTGTTTTTTGAAATGGGATGATGAATTCTCATTTGTTTTTGGTAGCAAAACCAATTGATCCCTTGTTAATGCATAGCTTCTATAATGTATTGGTAATTTCGTGTTTCTTAGTTTTCAAATTAATATTTCAGTTATCTAAGCTGAACTGTTGGAAGGTAGCTTGAAACTACTTGTAAACCAGTAACTGAGTTGTCGTAATGCATTGCTATTTTTTTCTAATGATGTTGCAGTATATATGATGTGTTTAATTGTTTTTTGTTACAGAATGATCACAGAAAATACATATCTGTTAGTACATTTGGTTTCTATAAAGGTGGAAAATTAGTTGTTAAACTCAAAAATTTTCATGTTCAACCCCCTGGTGAAGATTATTTGGTAATTATTGATATTTTGAATTGTATATATATAATTTATTTATTATTATTATTTATATATATAATTTATTATTATTTTAAAAAATTGATTTCTGGATGAATAATTTGAACTGGTTTCATATTCCAACTGATTCAGTATGTCGATTGCGTGGTATCATTTTAATCTGGCTAATGGACCAATTAATTTTTACATGGTAATACAACAAAAAAATCTGTAGAGAAATTAATTAGACACTACCTCAAGACTCTGTCAATGAGTTTATTTTTAACAATGTAAAAATTTCTGAAAAGTGATGAACACTGAACACATTTTGTGTTTCTCTTTTTATTCCTTACTTGGATTGACCCTTTGTTCTTATTTTTTTTTTATGAACCTCAATCTAGTTAGTAAAAATAATTATACATGTAGCATACCACCAGAATATTTTTCACAAAATCACTAATATTTTTTATTACTGTTAAGTGCTGTTAGTACAATTATTTAGGTGTGATTTTATATGAGCTGCAAGTCATTCTCAAAAAAATATAATATCAAGTCAGCCATACTGTAAAAATGGGAAATGAATTGGTTTTTTGTTGCCTTTTTCATTAAGCCAAATGTACTGTTAAACATCAGCTTATCAAGCCTATTGAAATACAGATGTTATACATCTCAAAAAATGACACCTTAAGCTGCTCTGCAAAGGAAAGTTTGTGTAGTAATATTCTCAGTAAAATAATTGATTAATAGGTGAGTGAATAAAAACTTACTATACTTTTGCCATAACACACCTGTTGTCATACTGCCTTCTGCGCATGCATGCTTAGAGTTGGTACGATGACAGTTACAACTGCAAAATTTGATCCTAATTGTGTCATTTGCTCATTTGCCTTTCAGCAAAATACATTGCAAACTTGTTTGCTCTGCTAGCAGTTTGCACCAAGTAAGAACAACAAGAAGTGATTCAACTTTTCTGGCCGGAGGGTGTGAAACGAGCTGAAATTTATCTTAGACTTTTAACCCAGTACGAGGACAGTGTTTTATCATGTAAAAGTGTTTTTTTGATGATTGAAAATTTTAAAAGTGGCTGCATGAGTGTGACATGTGAAGAGGAAGTAGGATGGCTGTCAACCTCCACCATGAATGACAAGATTCAGCATGCTCAAGAAATGGTTCTGGTCAATAGGCGAGTTACCATTGATGTAGTGTCTTCTATGAATATCAGTTGTGGTTATACTCATCAAATCATCCATGACAAGCTCAACTTCTATAAAGTCTGTTGTCGAAGAAATTATTCTTGCATGACAACATTCATCCGCACACAGTTCACCTCACTGTTCCAACCATCAACAAGTTTAATTATGAGTACTGGAACACCCTTCCATTAGTCCAAATCTTGCTCCCTTCAATTTTCATCTGATTGGGCTGCTCAATTGTGCTTTGCAAAATTGTCAATTTTCCACAAACTTGGCTGTGCAGGAAGCAATGCAAATTGGTTTCGTGACCAACCAAAAACCTTCTTCTGGGAAGGAATGTGCAAGCTTGTGGACCCTGGACCAGGTGGATTGACATTTTAATTTTTAGAAATAAGTTATGTTTTAGGGTTCATACTTACTGCTATTTGAGATTTGTGCACAACCAAGTTTTTCTTTATATTTTTAAGGTAGTTAAATTTTGCCAATGTTTAATAGTCTTATTATATTATACATTTTCTTATCCTTTTTCATCATTGTGAAAATCATATAAAATAGCTTATTTTGAAATGAGGTGAATCAATTAATTTTGGTGTAGATATGTTTCATTCTATTTTATGAAAAATATTGTGTTTTTATAATTGAATATTTTTAGAAAGTTCATGTCTTATAAATTTATTTAAAACAAAATGTTTTCTTGAAAGTTTTTATTCTCATACTTTTTTATCTTGTTGATTGCATTAAAAAATAACTGTTTTGCATTTTAATTCCATTTCTGCTTATACTCTTTCATTCTTTGACTAATTTCATCCCTCTATTTTTAGGAAAATTTTCTTCCCTTTTTTTCTCTTTGCTTTTCCTGAAAACTCTTTAAATTTTTTTAATTTATTTCAGAAATTATTTTGGCAAAAATCTCTTCTTCTTCTTCTTTTCTAATTTCTTTTGATCTTTTTCAATTTTGTAAAACTAGTTATACTTCATTTTTAATTTAGAAAGATAATGAAAGATTTTTTGTTAATCTGTTGTCTTACATTCTTTTTAAGTGTCCATGAAAACCTAATCTTCTTTTTCTTATAGTCTGCTATTTGTTCAAATTTTTGGTGAAATTCTTTATTTGATCTTAAGATATTTTGATTACTTTTACATTTAGGTCCTGAAATCTTTCTTAAAATTTTCTCCTTTTTTAATTTTTTTTTCCAGTTAGGTTTTTTGTGTTTGCCATCATGATTTCTGTGACGTATAAGTACCGTATTTATTCCAGTACCCCCCCGATTTTCCTCGATTTTCTGGACCGAAAATCTAAAAAAAAAAATCGAGTATATACCGGTATTTTAAAGTGCAACAGATATGATAAAAAAATACGTAAATATGAAAATATTCAGAAAGTAAAGCATTTAATTCGTTCATTTAAATTACAATATTAATATTACATTAATAATTAATTGCCATAAGTATTAGTTTAGTTCAGAATCAGTAGGCCAGTAAAACAAAAAGAAGGTATCATGTTGAAAAGGATCATTTCAGTACACTTTTTAATATGGGATTTTATTTTTAATTAATCACTGTCACTGTCAATGTCTATAGAAGAGTTACTGGTAGTCTCCACGTCACTCTGCCAAAGGTGATTGTCTTCACTACCACCAAGTTCATTAGATATTCTGCATTTTTTAAAACTTTTCCTTACTAATTCTGTGGAAATACCTTCCCAAGCATCTTTTATCCAAACACAAATCTGGTTAAAATCTGGGCGTTTGATTTTTCCTGTAGGCATGAGAAAGAAATTTTCATCAGCCATCCATTTATTGTACAGTTGTTTTAATGCAGATTTGAACGGTTTATTAATGCAGACATCTAGTGGTTGCAATAGAGATGTCAATCCGCCTAGAATTATTACTTGGTCTGTCATACCCTTTTTTAAAATGTCTTTCACTTTATCAGTAGTATGCCTCCAATAACTATCCATTACTAGCATACTGGTATTTTTTTTAATTAAGTAAATCTGATTGCTTTTGCCATACACATCTGATCCAATCTAAAATTAAGGTTTCATCCATCCAACCTGATTCCTGTGCTTTGATAATAACTCCCATTTACCTGTACGGTAGGAAGAGTTTTTCTTTTAAAAACAATGTACGGAGGTAATTTTGATCCATCAGAGGTAATGCAAAGCATAACACTACACCTTTGTTTTTCATTACCATCAGTGTGAATCGTAACAATTTTTCACCTTTTTTGTTTACGGTTTTGTCAAATGGCATTTCAAAATATACGGGGGTTTGATCAGCGTTTCCTACTTGAGAAGGCAAATAGCCTTTATTTTTTTCTAAGATTTATTATGTATTTGTAAAAATGTAATATTTTTTGTTCATAAGCGTCTGGAAGTCGTTGAGAAATGTCATCTTTCGTCTTATTGACAAATCATTTTGTGGAAAAAATCGTGTTATCCATTCACAGCTTGCTTTAAAATCAACTTTATTCAATGTTTTAGCGATTTCACGAGCATATGATTGACACATTTCTGTCGTGACAGCATAACCGCATTTCTTTTTTTCCATAACAAAGTCATATAATTTTTTTCTATGTCTGTGTAATTAGGTTTTAAGCCACGAAAAGCCCTTTTATTACCAATGCCTTTCACCAGAAGTTTCTTCTTACACCAGTCTCGAATGCAGATTTCATCTCGTCAAATTTTCTTCCTGCCAGATGATTTCCTATTTTTTCAGCCTCTTCTATAAAGTGCAGTTTTTCATTTATTGTAAAAGATCGTAGATGCTGCCCTTTTGTACTCATTTTAATGCTGTAATTAAAATAAATCATCGTATTAAACTTTACAAGATAAACTAAACAGATAAAATCCATATAACTGTCCATATATTCAAACAGTACAATGACTATGGTGAATAGGCAAGACGACAATGGGTAACTGATAATGTAACTGTAGTGTCATTAGAACCGGATGCAGCCTATACAGAATGAATCAGTTTTATAAAAATACCGTAACTTCATTCCTATCGAACAGGATGTTAATAATTAAGGATGTATTCTGTATAAGTGGCATCCGGTATTGATAAACGAAATCCTAATGTAACTATATTTATGTGATTGAATGTAGGTACTTCTAAGAAAATGGTTACTTTACATGAATTAGGCTGTTTCAAGTAAGCCCCGCACCCTTATTTTTTCTCTCCAATTCCAAGAAAAAAAGTGTGGGGGTACTCGAATAAATATTGTATTCTGGTGTAATGGTTGTGTTAAAAGTGTCTTAATTTTTGCATTAAAAAAAGGGAATTTTTGTTACACATATATTTTGTTAGTTTATTTACCTTCTTACATTGTATTTAGTTTCATTTCTGAATTGAATCTTTCCAGGGTGTTACTATAAAAAACTTTTAAAGAACTGAATTTTTATGTGATATATGTCAGTTTACTAATTTTATTGTGTAATCAATGTTTCATTTTAGTGTGTGGGCGTGTGCACACGCATGCACGTGAACACATACACACTTTTATGAGCATGTTGGCTCGCATGTGTACATGTGTATTTCTATCTTCATTACTGCTGTCTTTTGAACAGTAACTATTTTATACATTCTAAATAGTAAGATGTTATAATTATTAATTTTTCTTGTTTTTTTTTTTTTAATTTTGTTACAGTTTGGATTTACTTTAGATAGAACCCGAAATGATGCAATGAATCCATACTTAGATGCACACCAAGAAAAATGTCTTTTGCAGCAACCTCCAGATGAACATTTTAATACTAATTCAGCTGCTGTTGTATACTTTATTCTAGATTTGAAATCAAAACAGTCAGTAATAATTATTTATGATTTAGTAAGATTGTGGAAATAACAGTCGTTTTAGATTAAGACTTATCTTTTACAACCATAAAAATAGAAAAACTGTAATCAGATGTTGTTATAATCATATTATTATATTGAAAATTATATATTAGTATTTTTTTAAGAGTAATTTAATTAATTGATATACTTCTCAATTCCTTTATACATTTAGTATTTTAAGCTTCAATTTGAAGAAATAATCTATTACTTATTTTAATTTTTCATTGTAATCTTTCTCTGTTTTCTGTACTTTAATCTTCAACGATAGTCCAAACTTCATTATAAAAAATTATATTACCCCGACTGACCTATCACCATCTCTCTATTTTAATAGAACTTCTCTCATAGACTTGTCAAATTTATCTGAAAACTTGCTTACTTTCAGATCATATTTTGTCACCATTAAGTGCTTCATTTACACATTTTTAAAAGATTTTCTTTTTAATTAAATATTATAACTTCATAATTAATAATATCTTCAATATAATATCTTTTTAATTTAATTAAATTTGATATCTTTTCTACTGATATATTGATCTCATATTTTATAATTTATCATGTTCTCAGATCGTAATACAAAACTCGGTCTGGTTTGGTATTTTTCTTGTACTATAAAATTCATATCATCATCATCGTCAGTAAATTAATTGTAATTCGGTTTAATACGTTGTAGTGATTTCTGTAAGGTTAACTCTGCTTCTGTTATGTCTGATTACTTATTCTTGTTTTAATTTTTTCCCCCAGTGGATCTATTTCGAGTGCCATTTTCAGTGGTATCATCTTTTCAACCCGAAGAGGGGTCAGAGAATTGTTTTTATTATTTTCTTCATGAATTTTTAATTTAGTCTCAAGGTGAAGAAACATTTAGAGAATAGATGTATTTTCCATACTTCAATATTGCCATACCCTATGATTTTAAATCAAATTATAATTTTAAAATAATATTTTTAAGTACCAATTGTATTCATTGTAGATAAATGCAGGAACAGTGCAGTAGTACTCATTTAAACTTTTTTCATTTATGTTAATTGTAACATTTTTTAATTACTCGTTTATTTTTTATTGTGTCTTAGCTCTGATTTTGTGAAATATATTTTAATAAAATTTAAAAAAAAATTATTACTTGATTGTATGTTTGTTGCATCTTCAATATCAATTTGTAAATATTACAGAATGATTTTCAGTTGTTAATTGGTTTATTTCATGACATTTTAATTCGTTTGTTTAAGACAGTTTGTTATGCTTTTAGATACTGTTCTCATTTTGTACCAAAATTTATTTTTTTTTAATGATTTTATATATATATTTATTTATTTATTTATCAAATGAATTTAATTTTATTACATATTTTCTCACACTTATTAAATTTAACGCTTTTTGTGTTTAACTTACTTTTTTGTTTGTATGTATTATGAATTTAGATTTGCCTGATGTTTCGTCATTTATGATTTTGCACACAGTTCTCTCAAAAATGCAGTTGAATGCAAATTAAAAGATTAACTAGTCATTAGGATATGACTGCATTTAACTGGCTACTTTCACCAAATATAGGGTGTACAAAAAGAATTTTGGGGTTTTAAAGCTGTATTTACAATAATGAATTGTAAATAAAATTAAAGATTAACAGTTTTCCCTACTAGTGTTTAATGTGAGCACTTTTCATCACATGGCACATATCCAACTGATAAGAGAGTTTGCCCCATACTTTAACTAGCTTGTTTGGAGTAGTAGAACCAACAGCTGCTTCATTTCTGTGTCTCTAATCTAGTAGGTCAAAGGCAGCAGAGACACTTACACAAGAGATCTTTTATAAAACTCCCAATGTATACAACATGTTCAAATAAGCAACTCCTGTTACACTTGCTTCAGCAAAAATAGTGGGCCATAAACTTGCCGATGGATATTGCACAGAATACACTTAATTTTGGGGAGTCCCTTTTGCATTGTAAGAGTTCGTGGGGGCTTTCTGACCCCCAGTAATGGACATTATGTATGTTATGTTTTCCATTAAGATGAAATGTTGACTCATCATTAAACACAAGGAAGTCTTCGTCTTCATGCTACAACATTTTGATTGTTCAGCATAGTTGATAGGCTTCAAAGCCTGCAACAGCTGTAAACACTTACATGTGAGAAAAGTGTTTATTGAAACATTCCACCCTGTCATCAGTGGCATTGCTAGTTTGTGGCTGGTGTTCCTTCAACAGATCTTTTTGGAAATACTCCCTGACATATTCACCATTCTCTTCAGACACCTTTGATCATTCTGTACTCTTCTCTTTACACAGACATTCAGTTGTTTAAAACTGATTATACCATTGATGAATGATATTGTCACTTTGGAGGATTCACAATAAAAGGTTTTCTATTCAGGAGTCACCAGCTTTGCTGTCATGGTGCTTCAAGCGGAAAGATAGAGAGTCAGTCTGGGGCCATGTGTGTAACTAAAAATGTCATTTTTGCTGTTTGGTATTAGTCTTAAATCAATACTGTACATCTCATCCAAGAAATATAACAAGTTAAAACCAATATCTTGTATTCTTTTTATACGTGTTCTGGGTTATCTGGTTATAAGTGTTGTGAGCCACTTTAAACTGTTGAACACTAATTAAGTACTGTCTACAGCAAGCAAACAAGAAAAATCACGGATGGTTACAGTGATACCCCACCTGGAGTCAAATAGCTGAAAAACTAGATGTCAATTAATTGCTATACTGACATCTGTAATTATATGTATATAAATATGTTTTTTTAATTTTGTCATTTTTTCCATAAGTAGCGAACATCACTATTGATATCTTCATCTGGTAATCCACTGGCTTTCTTAACAGTATTTCTCTACCTTTCATCTTCTAAGATATAGTAAAGATACCGTATACCTAAGTATATATTATCTGATACTGTGCTTTGTCTCCAGGGGATACCCATATATACTTCTTCCTTTTTTTTAACCAACTGTTGATAAGTAATTTTTCCTCTTGACAAAATTCTACTAATCTGTTCCCTCTTTCATTCCTTACCTATAAGTCAAAGTTTCCTTTTGCACTTTCTTCTTCACCTTTTCCGACTACAACATACAGACTCCTATAGATATCTTACAGCAATCCCTTTGTGATTTTATTACATCTTCAATACCCTCATACATCTCTACAGTATCTTCAGTGCTGGCATACATACATGTACTATAATTAAATCTTTTGGTTACATCCCAATCCTTAACAATATTAATCTATGATTTGTATATCATACTTTCTTTACCTGTTTTGCTTCTTTATTCTTCACAATTATGGGCACTTTGTTTTTCTTTTCTTTTTTCCAGAATAGAGTGTGATAACTTCTCCAATCCTCATTTCACCTGTCCATCCCATCTTATTTCAGTCAATCCTTATATATCCATTTTATTTATCTTAATTTACCTCCTCAGATTCTCTAACCTTTTGCTCTATAACAAGGTCTTTACATTCCAAGTTCCTATTGCTACCAATTGGTCCTTTAACTTCTTTTGCTGCTTCTCCTGAGATCCGAATGAGAAACTATTTTAACTCCGAAACATTTAACAGAAGAAGCCAGAATTATAATGTAATGCAAGGAATTATCACTAGCATCCTAATACAGTGATTTTCTGTTACCTTTTGAATTCAAATACCTTGTCTTCCTGAAGAAGTTCCTTTGATTTTGGGGACAGTTTCTCAACCCCAGGACAATGGATGACCGTTACCGACCAATTTTATCCATCCTCTGAGGAAGCCATTGACACTTGTTATGGGGGGGAACTTCCTATACTTTAATTCCCTAATTTAGTCCTTTCATTTGTTAACTGCTTGTATGTACTATCAGTTGTTTTATACAGTAGCATGCAAATTAATCTGAATACAGATTTTATTTAATAAAATGAAACTTGTATTTAGAAAAAATCATATTTACACAATTTGTGAATATCTAGTAATTAATATGTCCTTTATTTTTAATCATTTCATGTAGACAATTTGCATTGATTCAGCAAGTGTACCTGCATACATCTTTTTTTATTTCATCATGAAATCATACCATTATTATTGCTTTAATGATGAAATTCATTTTTGAGAGTCATTTTTTGTCGCCCAAAAATTTTCAATTGGGCTTTGGGGAGTTGCCTGGCCATGGGAGCACTTTAATATTTTATTCTTTGAAAAATTTCTCCACTGTTTTGGCAGTATGGTATGCTGCCAAATATTGTTGGAATACTCCATTGTCTTGCTGGAATTTGTTTTCACATTGTCATAATCCTTTCCTACAGAATCTTGATATATCCATCACTTTTGAACATATATCCATCATTTCTACTGGAAGTAATGAACAAGGGCCTTCAAATGTGAAACAATCAAAATATTTTTTTCCAGAGGTTTTTAATTGATTGTTGGATATGAGGCAGTGATATATTTTCATCTGATGCTTTTCTAATGTGTGGAACCCTTTACCTCTGAACATAAAAGTGTGACTCTTCGGAAAACATAAGATTTTTCCAGTCTTCTTTCGTCCAGTTAGCATGTGCTTTGGCCCACAATAGCCTTTTTTTGCACATTACTGATGTTAAAAGCTGCTTTTTAGTTGGCTGACTAGCTTTCCATCCAGCTACAAGAAGTCATTTAACAGTTATCATCTGTAAATTTGTTTCACAGGCTGCTAATTCTCAATTTAAGTCTACAGCAGATAATTTGAGATCAAGTTTACTTTTTATTACCAATAAATGATCCTGTGTTGAGTATTTTTTCTTTTACAGCCACATTTGCCTTTCCTTATAGGTGAAAAGTAACCTGTTTCTTTTAAAATAGTATTCAGTATCCACAGTCCAACACCATACTCAAAAGTTATTTTTCATGTCGTACTGGTATAATCAGAAAGAGAAACAATTTTCGAATGCTATCTTGGAGTTATGTTCACTATTTACATAGAACAAAAAATACAGAATGAAATAAAAAAATGTAATAAACTTTCACAAAACACTACTTACAGTGTGAAAATTGCTAAATAACCAAAGAACAATGATCTCATATTAACAGGTAAGAAGAATCACCCATTCTGGTCAAACAGTGTAGCCACAACATTAAAATAAACAAAACATTCCCTGCAGTTTTATTAATTTGCATGCTACTGTGTGTGTGTAGGAAATGCTTTTAAGGTTCAAGAAATTTTTTGAAGGGAAAAGGCTTTCCCCTTCAACAAGCCAGTGTGTGATGTGTGAAGCAAATTATGTATGTGTGTACACACACACACACACACACACAATTGTTCCCCCCCTCTGTTATGGGAAGGTGAATATCAAGCTTTTCCCTTCAACAAATTTCTCAGATCTTAAAAGCATTTCCTATATTCTCTAGTGTGTTTAGAGAGGTTATATGTACGAGGGTTATTTTTTTTTTCAAGGTCTGATCGGTCACGAAATTAAAACCACTGAAAATAAAAATTTTTTTTATTGTAACAAGTACGTACATAGTTACCTATTTCTCTATATAGTTGCCACTCCGATTTAGACATTTGTCGTAGCGTGGTACCTTTCGTGTTACTTTCCAATACCCTCGTCATGAGGGTGAAACTCATTGAAGTTTCACCGTACTCATTACTTATTCGTCGAAGAATTTCAGCTGCATTACACCCCTCAGCCTGAAAAATCGAATTTCTGCACACACCACACGTGGTGGGAGATGCTATTGTTGTAGACATGTTTACGTGCTAGCTGCGTATTCAGAACTAAACGAAGTGACGCAATGTGATTGAAGGCCATACTAGAGACGCTGCGCAACACATATGCGCAAAGGTTCATCCGATTTTTGCGCAGGTTTTTATTTCGCGACCAATCGGACCTTGAAAAAAAATAACCCTCGTATTAACTTAGCAAAATCAATTCTTTTGTTATTGTATTTGTACATTTTATATATATATATATATATATATATATATATTTTAATTTATCAAACATTGTATTGAAAATATTAATAATTTATCTTAGAATAAATACTAAACCATTAGGTATATTATGGAAAGGAGTATGAACATTTACCAAAATGTAGGTAGTATTTTCTAGAAATGTTCTTATTATTGATGTTAACTATTATTAAATACACATAACAGAAAAGTACTTATTGAGTTAAACGTTTTAAATATCAATTAATAGAGATAAGAAGTTATAAACAGTTACAATACTATGCTGATCTATTTTATTTTTAATATCATTTTTTTAATTTTTATGATTATTTTTTACTTCATGATTAGAAACACTACAAAACAATTCCATCCTAACATATTATGTAATGAAATGATTAAAAGCTTTTCTGTTTAATTTAAAAATCTAATAAAAGATTATGCTTAGCAATACTGTGTAATTGTACATTTATGTAATTTTTAATTGTAATTTTATTTTATTTTCTGCTAGGCTTCATGTTAATTGCAGTAAGGAAATGAGCAATCTTCATATTTATAAAAAGCCTTCGTTTGCACCTGTATTACGATCTAAACGTGATTTATTGAGTGACCAAACACTAATTGGTAATCATAATAAACAAACCATGTTGTCAAAGAAGTCAGATGGTGATAGTGGTGAGTTCATTATTTATATATATATATATACATTATTATTATTATCTTTTATGATTACATAGGATCACTTTAGTCAGACCATTATCCATGTCTCTTCTATGGGACATTGCAATCCTACCAATACTTTTAGATAGATTTCATAAGAAAGCTACCTATTGTAATGGTTACCATGATTCAACTTCAGGAAGATTTTGACTTATCCGTGTTTCACATCCCCCAGACTTCAAAATCACCAGCAGTTCAAAAGTATATATATATATATATATATTTTGTTTTTTTCTTTTTTCCTAAAATCGATCCGTTTGAAAATGTGCATACAGACTATGAGGATGACAATCATAAAAGCTACTGTATATAGCAGCACTAGTTTAGACATTGATAATTCATAATACTTCAACTCTGTACAGTCACATATCTTTGGCTAGCTAGTCCACATGGATTTCTATTTTGTTTTTATTATTGATTTCAATTTTGATTTTTGAATTCAGTTTTATTAAATGACTTAATATTTTTTCTTATATATGTAATTTTTAATTTTTGTTTTGATATTAATTTGTTAAAGGCTCTTTTAACAATTTAAAATTTTAAATCTTATGTGTAGTATAGGATTTTTAATTTCAATTTTAATGTGGGTCTTGGTATGAATGATTTGAAAAATTATATAGAACAATTAATGTTGCGAAGGACTGCAAAATCGTTCTTGCTTGAATTATTGAATAAGGTAAGTGTCATCTTATTTTATTTTATTATTCTGTACTTAAGTTGATCAGATTAATATATTTATTTCATTTTCTTGTGGACACAATAACTGCCGTAATTTTGTGTCAATCACTTTCAAACTGATACACAAAATGTAACGACCCAAAATCTTGGTCGAGTTCGTTGATGGGCAAAATTGGACTATGGGGATGGAAATAGGGGCTTTTTAAAAAAAAACAAAATATTGCTATAACGTTTATTAAGTAAAATATCGAATTCGTTTAAAGTTCCTATTATTTTTTGGATAAGGGCCTAAAACTTATCTAGTAAAGTTTTCTGATATCACCAACCATTAGCCCAGGGGGTGGAAAAAATGGGGTTTTGAAAAAAAATCATACCTCCCTTAATAGGCACAGTATTGAATCAGTTTAAAATGGTTTTTAGTCCTCTAAACATTACCTAAAATTTTGTCAGAAACAATTTTTTATATTACCAGCCCTTATCTCAATGAATGACCAAAATGTTGCTGGAATTGTATGAAGATGGTGCTTGTCATATGCTAAACATGTAACCACCATTGTCATATTTAGTAAACTTGAAGTTTTTCTTAACTTTAAGGTGGAAATCTTTTTTATCCCTACTTAGCACCGGTGAAATCTACCTCTGCCTTCCAGCATGCCGAAAGGGATTTTTTTTTGTATGTTCTGCTTTGTGCCCTTTCTATTGTTGAAAATGTTTGTATTGTGCGGATTTCTTATGAATATGAAGCTAGTATTTTTGTTCTTGATTTTCTTGTTTAATTTTATGTTATTTGTTGTGTCTTCTGATGTAAGGCCAATATCCTTCAGATCCTCTTTTATTTCTCTGATCCATCTGCATCCTGTCTTGACATTTTTTGAGTAGAGATTGTACTGTAATAGCTGTTTTAGAAGTCTTAAATCTTGCATCCTCATTATATGTCCAAAGAACACTAGTCTCCTCTTACATATTGTATCAGTAATGGGTGCTAACTCTTTGTACATGACTGTTGGATACAATCCACCACTGCCCGTTTTTCTGGTACTTTTTATTGATGTAGGTTCTTCCAGTTCTTTCTTTTTTTTGGTGTGTCTGTCGTTGATTGTTCGTTCATGTAGAAGACTGTTTCTGCTGCTTAAAGTGGCTTCTGATTTTATAACTGTTGTAGTGTCATATTTTTAGGTTTTTTGTTATGCATTTTTTTTTGTAAGTGTACAGGTTAATGTTCTACGTAGGTATGATAGATGGGCATAGATTGTTTGGTGGAACAAACATTGATATTACTGTTTTAGGTTTATCCCTGCCAATGTTTGTAATTGGAAGGTAGTAGTTGATGATTGCTTGAGTGATAATTGATTGATTGTCTATGAGATTGATGGTGGCTTGTGTGAACGCTACTGATGTAACATTCCGGTTCAGCAGGGTCGTTTCCCTGCTGAACACCTGCATAGGTGTGTGAACTGAAAGAAATTTTTTGATTTAATTTCAACTAGGCTCTGAGTTTTGGATTGGAGTCTGAATGTCTTGTATTTGGAAGATCTAGCAGTAGGTTTGTCGGTGGCTTTTCTTGATGCCGCTGAGTATTCAATTCCCTGAAGTTCTGGTTGAGAGAGGATTGCATCATGGTGGAATAGGGAGCTATCTGGTATGAAGAGGGTTGTTTGTCATTTGCAGAGGGCTTCTCAACATGAGGGTGATCCGGAACGACTGGCAGTCGTTGTTGCTGAATACAGAGCTCTGAGATTTAATTACTTTCATAAAATCTGGACTGCAAAAAGGAACTCCTGCCGTTTCTTTGTTCATGAGCAGGGGAACAGGGATTCCTGGAGTGTAGTGTATAGGATCTTGGGACACAAATGATGAAAGGACATTCTTCTGTCTGCTCTCTCGACCAGGTTTAGTGTAATTTCAGATACTTCTGATATTTTACATGAATTACAGCAGAGCTTCTTGTTTGCTGGATTGGGGTGAGTGTGAGTATTGTCACTTGTGTATTTAATAAATTTTTTGAGGATACTTCCCTGTGTTTTGGAAGAAGGGGATTGTGAAATTGTTGTTTAAAGGTGGCAACAAGGATCCTGCTGTTAGTTCATCATATAGGCCTCTGATGTTATTTCCGGTTATTGGCAAGGTCTTTGAAAAGGTTCTGTATCTGTGTATAAATGACTGAACTTTAATGAACTTTCTTAATTAACCTGCTTCTTACTCAAAAGGTCACTCAACTAAAAATGTTTCAATCAGTGTAGCATCATTAGGAATAGCTGTTACACTTATAAATGGTGGGAACACTACACATTCTGCATTTAAATTAACCATTTAATGTTGCATGTTGGCAAGAATCTCTTTGTTCTATTCATGAAAATGGTCCACTAGGACAAACTTTACAAGCTTCTAAACTTATAGTATATGGTGAAAGCACAATGCGTCATCGAGCCCGTATTGAAGCCATTGATTGAACACTTTGAGATATTTTGGCAAACATATGCTGGAGATTTTTGGCAAATATTGCCTGTCTTCATGAGAGAAATTAGGGCTGATGTTTTTCAGGCATGCCTTAAATCATCACTCTTATGGAAATTTCTTCTCACTGTTAACTTAAGAACTAATATGAGAGTTCATCTTGGGAACTGCGATGCTAACAATTAGCATTTATTATTAAACAATTGCAATTATTAAACATTGCAATTATTAAACATTGGAAATGGAACTCTTCCTTACCTTGATTGTTACATTTCTGTCAATGAAAACATTGGTACCGCTGTGCATACAATGGATGATCTCATTTCCAATATTTATCCAGAAATTAGTAAACTTTTACAAAAACCATTCAAGTGGCTTTGCAAAAGATCTATCATCACTCCTCAAAATATTTCTACATTTGAATTAATAATGTGATGTTTGAAAAAGTTGAAGGGCAAAGCGAGGAATATCATCGATCTGTAGATTCTATAATCAATACTGAAGATGCAGTCCACTATCCTCCAGAATTTTTGAATTCTTTTAATCCTACAGGTTTTCCAGTGCATAGTCCAATCTTAATATGGAAGTTCTGATTATTTTACTACGAAACTTTAACCCTCCATGTTTATGTAACTCCATGGGGTTGCAAATCAAAACTATGCGAAATCACATCATAGAGGCTACTATTTTGACAGGTCCAGCTTAGGAGAGCTTGCTGTTATATCCTGCATCCCAATGATTCCAACAGACTTACCATTTCAATTCATGAGACTGCAGTTCCTTATAAAACTTTCATTTGCTGTAACAATCAATAAAGTCCAAGGCCAGACAATCAAACACATTGGTATTGATTTATGATCAGACTGTTTGCTTCATGGTCAATTATATGTTGTACTTTCCAAAACTGGTAATTTAGAAAGTCAATATATTCTGCTAAATCAAAATAACACAACAAATATCATATACCTGGAAGTTCTCACAATCTAATGATGTTAGAAAATGGGTTGGCTACATTATAATCTCCGGTGAAGCCGAGACAAGCGTTTCTATATTTATATAAAATAACATGTCTTGAGTAATCAACAGCCAGCAAAAACTACTGAAGATAAATTGATGAAAATTTACATACACTTTTTCCTTACAGTGTAAGTGCAAACTAAGAAAATTCACTTTGAAATTCGGAGTTTAATGGGTTAAAATGGAGTAACAATGAAATTATTTTTTTATTTTTTTCGATTTCTTGATAACAGACTTAGGTATCAACTTAATTTTTGTATGTAATCTTAATATGAATATCTAAAAATTGATTTATACATTTTTTGAAATTCAGAGATGAAAGGTGTTAAATGGATTTTTTATTTTTTTTAGACACATGCTTTTAATTTCTCAGTAGCAAATGAAAAAATCAACCTGATTTTTGGTGAGTGTAATCTTCATGTCAATAAACCAGTTTCTAGATTTTTGAAATTCAACCTTGAAAGGGGATGAAGAAAGGTAAAAAAAATTTTGTACAAGGCAAATCTTCCCAATTTCAACTATACTAAACTAGGTATTCAGTAGATTTGGGCTTGCAAAATACTTTTGAGATAAATTAAGTATTGAAAAACCATTTTTGGATTTCTTGTAATTCCGATTTTTTAATGGGTGCAAAGGTAAACGGTACTGTGGCTCGACCAACACAGCCACTACCACCGTAACTGTATGTGTGACTGGCTGCACCTATCTCAGGTTACTTGGCTAAAGAACGTAAAATAAAATAAATTATTCATTATTTGCTATGGGAAACGTAAGTAACCATATAGCAAAGGTGAAGCTGCGTTGGAGAGCTAGTTTAAAATATAACTAAACTATGAATATACTTCTGAATCTTCTTTTAGAAAGTTTTGTGGATAATTTTCCTTAATTGTTTTGAGTTAGATTAAAAGTTAATGTTGAAAATTGTTTGTGTGTTTTATAGGTATTCATGCAAATACTAATAATGGTGGTTCGATTGGTAATGGTGTTAGTAAAACAGATGATGACCATTCTTGTACTGATCAGCATTTTCCAATTACTGTTGAGACAAAAAATAATATAAACTATTATAATGCAAATGTGAGTATTGTTTCTTTAATGATTTATTATGTCTTTGTAATATATTTATATGTTATTCACATTTATGTAGTCATCATTAAGATTGTTCTTCTGTGAGCTAGTGTTTCTATAAATATACAGGTGTACCACAAAATTATCCCACAGCTTTCATAACCTATTCTACTTGTGAGAATAATGGAAAAAGTTCATATAAAAATATTTCCTAAAATGCTTCATTTGCAAGTTACAGCTAGTGAAAGATTTCGTATGGATCTTACCTACCTATGTGAATTGAGCTTGTACTGAAATTTTTCAGTTTTAAGAGGAGAATTAGTGATTTTGTATGGTTTTTGACCTGAGAAATCACATTGGGGTTAAAAAAACTTTTTTTATGTTTCATGTAAAATAACTTTGTTAAATAGGTAATAAACACATAAACCTTTTTCTACAAAACTTTTTGAGAATTTAATTTTGAACAAGGCGATGGAGTAAGATAAATGAATAAACAAAGAAAAGTTAAAGAAATTAAAATCTTATTTAGAAACAGTATATTATTACATGTGTCGGAAAAGTACTTATTTAATGAAAACAAAAATAAAATTATTTTTTGGTTATGTAAAAATTTGTAAAAACAAAATTTACTGTTAAATATTTCTTTAAAAATTAATAAAATTGTAAATTACATAACAGTTGTAAAATAAAAATTACTTTGTTAATTTTTTTTTTTAATGACAGAAATGTAATAAATTATTTTAAAAATTATTATTTCAACTTTTAATAAAATAGTTAATACAATAAAAACAGCTGATCAACAATGTGCAATAGTGTATTAGTATTTAAATTATTTTGTAAGGTATAACAGGTACCTGATATATCAGGTATTGTGAACTGTGGTGTTAACGAAGGTTTTCAGTTAATCAAATGATCGGTTTGCCATTGAAGTAATCCCTTAATACTGTTATTGTTGAAATTATTTTTGATGCCGTTCAGATATCAGTACATGACATCTTTCTAAGCGGAGTTTAGTATTTGATGGTTTGGAGGACAGTTAAGAAGAGTTTTACCCTTGTCATAAACAGGGAGTTCAACAACTATACACAGCAGATGGTCTGCTTCGCTTGGAGTTCTGCAACTGGTGGAATACAAATCAACTCTTAGAATGTTTTGTTTTCCAATGAGGCAAATTACACTCAGGATGGTGTCAACAACTTTTGCATTGAGCATACATAGGCAGAAGTAAATCCTCATGAAATGGCAGAAAGCAATTTTCAACACCCATTTAGTGTCAATATATGGTGCTACCTTTTTCACAATCAGTTGTTTGGGTTGTTCATATTACCTGGCCACTTAAATGCTAAGGTCTACTTGCTCTTTCTTCAAGAAGAATTGCTGCAGCTGTTTGAAGATATTTCTCTAGCGTCAACAAGATACAAAGTATACTTCAGCACAATGGTGCACCTCCCCGATTCTCCTGTGCCATTTCCACTTGCTTGAATCATCATTTCCTTGAGAAATGGATCAGTCAAGGAAGTTTACATTCCTGGTCCCAGATCACTTGATCTAACACCTTTAGATTTTTGCATCTTAGGAAGGATGAAAAATATTGTACGACAGTAAGTCAATTACTATCCGCAATGTAGTTATAAATTTTATTGCAATACAAATAGGAAAATTATATGTATATTATATTTCAACACCACTTCTTTCACTGTTTCGTCCGAGGTAAATCGACAGGACTATATGGAGGATGAGCCAGTACCTCAAAGTTGAATTTCTGGAGCATTTCAGCAGTGTGGGCTGCAGTATGTGGACGGGCATTGTCGTGCAACAACACAACACCTTTCGCAGCAGTCCTCGGCGTTTGCTTTGAATTGCAGGCTTCAGCTTGGCAGTAAGCATCTCACTGTAATGCGCACTGTTTATTGTCATGCCCCTTTATTCATAATGTTCCAGTACAGGGCCTTGTGAGTCCCAAAAAACTGTAAGCATTAGTTTTCCTGCCGATGGTTGGGTTTTGAATTTTTTTTTGCAGAGCGAATGTGGATGTTTCCATTCCATACTCTGCCGTTTACTCTCTGGCTCATAATGATGGATCCATGTTTTGTCACCAGTGATTCTGTCTAAGAAGATGTCCTGTTCGTTACCATACCGATCCAAATGTTTTTGGCAGATGTCCAAGCGTGTTTGTTTACGCAAAGCGTGTTTGTTTTGAACACATTTTGCACAAACTTTATGAAACCCAAATCTGTTGTGGATGATTTCTTAGGCAGAACCGTGACTAATTTGGAGACTTGGAGACGATGTGCCACTTCATCAATATTTACTCATCTGTCTAAGAAAACCATGTCACGTGCACGCTCATTGTTTTCCTCAACTGTGGTGGTAAACGGTCATCCGGCTTTTTCGTCATGCGTAACACTTGTGCAACCATTTTTGAATTTTTCAATCCATTTGTAGACACTCCGTTGCAGCAACACACTGTTTCCGTACTGTACCGAAAGTCTTCATTGAATTTTGGCCCCTGATACACCTTCCGACCACAAAAAACGGATCACTCAACGTTGCTCTTCTTTGGTGCAAACAGAAAGCGGGGAACAGCCATGGTTAACGGCAGGGTAGCATTAATGGAACCTAGCAGCATCATACCTGCACAGACATAACAACAATTAAACCACACATCCCTCATCTACGCAACACGAGAGTACTACGAACATAAACAAAAATATAACTAAATTGTGGATAATAATTGACTTATCCTTGTATATGAAACAAAAATACATTCTCGTGAGGAATTAATTGTCCGCATTATGGATGTGGCTGAGCAATTTAAGGACACCTTGAAGATGTGAAAAGAGGAACAAAAGCAGTACAGAAGTGAACCAAGAAATGTGTTGAAAATGGCAGGCTCATTTTTGAACATTTATTATAAACTGGTAAGTACAATGCATTTTGGTCTAATGTACTTTCTAAATAAAATTTTAATTTTTCTAACTTTTCTTTGTGTTACACCACTTCAACTTACACCATTTTGTTCATAATTAAATTCTTTGTTTTAAAGTTTTATGTATTTATTACCCATTTAATAAAGTTATTATACAGCAAACATAAAAAACAGGGTTTTTACCCTAATTTATTAATTTTCACCCCAGATTTCACAAAAACTCTGTAGATTTGGTTCTGGGGCCTATTCTGTTTGATTTTTCAAGTCAATAACCATAATAAATCCCTAATTTTTCCCCTTATTTAACATACAAAAAATTTTGGTACAAACTCATTTCACCCGGGTAGCTGAAAATTCTGCGAAATCTTTCACTAGCCATAACTCACAAATAAAACATTTTAGGACAAATGTTTATAAACATTTTCCATTATTTTCATGAGTGGAATAGGTTATAAAAGTTCCAGAAGAATTTGTGATACACTGTATGTTATATACAGTAAAATGTTGATTGTCAGAAAGTAATAAATCTAGGCTGAAGAAGTTGTACTTTTTTTTTTCTTCAGAAGGTGATGCACTTTTTGTATAAAAATGTAAATATTTTTAGGTGTAACGAATCTAAATATACAATTTGTAATTCTTTTTTACCAGTGTTAATGATGAATTGCAGTAACTAATCATTTTAGGTCTAAATATGGTTTTGTATTTCAATATTTAGCTTCTGTAGTTTTATTATTTCCTTATTGTAATTACCTACGAGACATTTTTATTGGAGTATATTTTAGATTATCTCTTTTTTATCCAAGGGTGAATTAAGATGTTATGTTCAATAATGTAATCATGACTTTCTTCAGGAATTTCATTGGATGAATGATGCAAAAATTGGCTTAAGTCATTAAATGTTTGTTTTAAGTATCTAAAATACAAATGCAATTTTTTGTATGCATTTAATTAAAAAAAGTCGCAATATCTTGTTTTAATTTAACACAGTACTTGCATTTATTAGGCAGTTTTATCAATTTCAGTGAAATATTTCAATTTGTGCCAGAGTGTAAGTGAGGAAGAGTATAAATTACTACAGATTATTATTTTTCATTGTTTATTCAATCACACTTTCGTGCAAGTGCACACATATGCACACCATAAAAAAAATTATCATGTTTTAATTTCAGTCAGTCACCTACATTTTGGTGTAAAAGGGTTACTTTAATTACAGACATAGGTTCTTCAAAAACTGATTTATGTTAAAATGGTCTTAATCTCATCTATTTGTCAGAGTCTGGCAAGTTTAAGTGTAGACATGGTTTTTTAGTTGGGCCATTTTGATATAAAAACAAAAGTAATTCACAGAAAAAACTTTTAAAGTTACATAATTTAGTGTTTTTCCAAATAGCCATCATTCACTGAAACAAATTTTTCAACTAGCTTTATTAATTAATTGTGTTTGAAAATTTTTCTTGTCAGTAATTTAAGTCAACTAGTTAATTAAATTTTAGTGTCTCGTCATTTTCAAATATCTGCGGTATTAGCTATTTTTGTTAAACTGAGAGGAAAAGGATGTAATAGTTAGATACAAGGTTAGGAGGATGGTATGATGGATGTTATAGATTTTCCAGTGAAGTTGCTTTATTTTTTGAATAATTTTTGTTGCAATGTGCAGTCAAGCATCATCGTTTAGAAACAAGATCCCACCTTTCCTTACCTTTTGTTCTGAACATCATGTCAAAGTTATGTTTCACGATGTTATTGACATTTACTGTACTTCCATGATTCCAGTAACTGATATAATTGAACTCAGTAAGCAATATTCCTTTGTTGTCCTAAAAGTAGTAGCCGTAAGTTTACTGTCTGATTATGCTTACTTAATTTTCTTGGGCCTGTTTTCTCATAACAGATGACTCCATTTTTAAATTTTTTACCTTCTTAAAAAATATTTGTCCATAAACAGCAAATTTCAGCAGCACATTTGTTTTTTTTTTACTGTTAAGAAATAAATATTGCTCAATCCTTATACTTCACAAGATTATTTTAAAACTAATTTTAGTTAGGTTATTCATGGCAACTAACATGAATATAACTGGGCTATTGTTGCCAGCAGGTTGCAATATATACTTGTACAAAATATTCAGTGCAAGCACATGCTTCCAAAATATTAGCAGCAATGTTGAAGTGGCCTTTACTTAAAAAAATATGCCTTGTATTCATAATTTCATTTAGACTTTTAATGAAAAATTAACTATTTATGTTATATATATTAATGACTAATCATGTAAGTAAAAAAAGTTGTTCATTGAATTTTGATATTTGTATGATTAATTTGTTAATATTTCTAAATTGTTCATTATTTTTAATGATTACAGTTTGCTATATATATAATGACTGATAGTGAAGAAGGTTTATATAACTTGTATTTCCACAATTGTCCTAATTATGGTCAGCAGAATGTTGGTCTTGACTTTACTGTAAGTGCATTGTATATTTATATTTTTTCATAATTTTTAATTATGTTTTGATTATTTTTTGTGAAATATTGGATATATTGGATCTTTTTCATCATTTATTTTTAATTTTATGATTTGATATGCATGTAAATAAAGGGCTATGCTGAACAGTTCCTGAAATAAATTGGAAAACAAGATTACACTCCAAAAATCATTTTTTTTTTTAAATTTACTTAAAATCTAAATTTAGATGTCTATATCAATTGCTAAGCAGTCATCATCATACATATATACTTAATCAATTCAGACTGTAATCTAAATTGGAAAATTTCTGTTTTAAATAATTTAGGTGTTTTTGATATAAATTTATTCTTTCCATTGTGATTGTCTAAAATTACATCTGTTTCTATGTTTTTTTTCTTTGTAAGTATGAGGCTAAGTCAATTATTATCTGAAACGTAGTTATAAATATTATTGCAATACAAATAGGAAACTTACATGTACATAATTTTCAACATAGTCCCCTTGGATTTCAATGTACTTGGTCCATCATTGCACAAGCTTCCTGATGCTCTCATAAAAGAAGGTTTTTGGTTGAGCTGCGAGCCAGGAATGTGCTGCTTCTTTCACTGTTTCATCCGAGGTAAATCAATGGCCCCTTATTGCCTCTTTGAGTGAACCAAACAAGTGGTAGTCAGAAGGGGCAAGATCAGGACTATATGGAGGATGAGCCAGTACCTCAAAGTTGAATTTCTGGAGCATTTCAGCAGTGTGGGCAGCAGTATGTGGATGGGCATTGTTGTGCAACAACACAACACCTTTCGCAGCAATCCTCTGCGTTTGCTTCGAATTGCAGGCTTCAGCTTGGCAGTAAGCATCTCACTGTAATGCGCACTGTTTATTGTCGTACCCCTTTACTCATAATGCTCCAGTACTGGGCCTTGTGAGTCCCAAAAAACTGTAAGCATTAGTTTTCCTGCCGATGGTTGGGTCTTGAACTTTTTTTGCAGAGCGAATTTGGATGTTCCATTCCGTACTCTGCTGTTTACTCTCTGGCTTGTAATGATGGATCCATGTTTCTTCACCAGTGATTCTGTCTAAGAAGATGTCCTGTTCATTACCATACCGTTCCAAATGTTTTTGGCAGACGTCCAAGCGCGTTTGTTTATGCAACTGTGTGAGTTGTTTTAGGATCCATTTTGCACAGACTTTATGAAACCCAAGTCTGTTGTGGATGATTTCATAGGCAGAACCGTGACTAGTTGCAGACGATGTGCCGCTTCATCAATAGTTATTCATCTGTCTAAGAAAACCATGTCACATACACGCTCAATGTTTTCCTCATTTGGCAGTAAACGGTTGTCCGACTCCTTCATCATGCATAACACTTGTGCGACCATTTTTGAATTTTTCAATCCATTTGTAGATACTCCGTTTGGCAACACACTTTTTAATTTATTTGTTTATATACTTTTTTTGAATGTTTATCTCTCATAGTGATGATTATTTAATAAGTAAAATGACTATCCTCATTTATATTTTAAATAAAGTATTCTTGTTTGTAGTTTTCATGTATAAATTTGCATAGATGTATACTGCCATTCAAACTTCTGCATCACATCACTTTGATATGAAAGAAGATGTCTTTGAGCTATATATTAATAATAATAATAATATATATATATGTAGTAATCTATACATACATACACACACACACATACACACATGCACGCACACACGCATGCATGCACACAAGCGGTTGATAGAAAATATGCAGAATTTTAGTTTTTCTCAAAAAATCTTTATGTATTCATCAATATTGATTTTGTCATCTTCAAAGTACTTTTTTTCAGATAATTCATTTGTACCAGCTCTTTTACCTATCTTCAAAATACCTCTGGAATGCAATTTCTGGTATGGTGTTTAGTTCCTTTAGCAATTCTGTCTTTATCTCTTTAGTATTCACAAAATGTAATTTCTCATGATTCTCTTCAGCTTGGAGCATAGGATGAAGTCACAGGGGGTCATTTCTGTTGAATTGTTTTAAAAATTCTGCTGTATATTTTTCTACCACACTTTGTGTGTGAGTGTGCGGATGTGCACTGTGAATTTTAAGGCAATGAAAAGAGTCCAATGACCACAAAATCATGGGTATACCACTGATGAAAACAATTTTAAGATGTAAGCTTTTAAGAACTGAGAGATCAGGCCAATTGTAGGATCAGTGTAGTCTACAGTGTGGCAGTGATTGTACACTTTCATTGAACCAGCTAATCAGAATCCTACCAATGAACCGATGAAATAAGGCAGTAGTTATGTAATCGACAGAGGTTAGAGAAAAAACACACAAATTAGTTGCTTGGTGCCATCTTACATAACAAAAAAATAATAGATGCGTGATCTACAAAGAGAATTAGACCAATTAACATTGAAATCTATAAGAAACCTGAAAGGGCAATTGCATACTCAAGAGTATCTCATTCTGTCGTCTGTTTAATATGAAAACTGTTGAACCAATCTCTTTCATTTAACAGATATTGAAATGCACTATTACATCTGTAAATATGTAAATCAGCTGCATATGCCAGGGGCGACACATAATGTCTGTTAAAGTGTCATATTTTATTATTTTAATGTTGTAAAATTTAATATCAAGTATTGTGATTAGTTAACCTTTATAAATGATCTTAAGTAATTAAAATGTTAAGTAACGATACATTACTTATTACTATTCAGTTAAAAATAGATCTTCAAAGTAGTGATGATTAACTCTATATTATGCTTCAATACTTTTAAATGTAAACCTATTATTTACCTTTTTACCCCAATTGGACCAGTTGAATTTATTATTTGGTCATGAAAGTGCAGAAGATCTTAATCCAGATCTTTCTTGAATAGCTCAATAATAATAGCCTTGTCAAATATGTGTTGATGTATACATCTTGGAGATTGTAACTTTTAGTGATTTTTGTAAAATAGAAGAAATTCAACAAAACCTTTTGTGATCTGTGTTCCACAGAATGTACATATACCTATGAATAAATACTGACTCGTAAATATTTTATAGCAAATTGCATATAACCAAATTTATCAACCCTTGAATTTTGTTGCTAGTATAATGATTGACCCTTTTTATATAAAGTAAACAAATTATATGACCCTTCATTTCCATCTTGAACTAAATTATTTTAACTCCAGTAAATTTTTAAGAAATGTTAATTATTTAAGTATATCCTGTTACCTATTATATTTAATTAATTTCAAGATCGGTAAAAGAAAATGTTATATGTTATACAGATAATCAAAATAATTACTACTGGTTGGATTTATTTTCACCAATATTAATATTTAAGAAGCTATCAAGAGATAATATAAATATATATATATATATTAAATCCTATTAAAATAAACCACTTAGTACAGAATGTAGAGGTAAGAGATATATCTTACTTTAATATTTCCATGAAAGTACTTTCATGAGATCCCGCATCCTCGGTCATGATTGAAATAATTCTGTTTTTATATAATAACAATTTTAAAAAGAATATGTACATATATATATATGTAAATAAAAATTAAAAATAACTTTCACTCTAAATAATTATATATCTTTTAACGTGTGTAATTGAGATAAATTCTTTAATTTTATATAAATAAATATTGTTACCTTTTATTCAATTTTCAAACGGTGACTGTAAACCGTGAGAGCGTAGATATATCTTTTTGAAATATGATATCTATTGAAAATGAGCAACCATTAATTGCAATATGTTTTATTTGTTTATTATTATTTTATTAGATGGAAATAGAGGAAAAGAATGGTGGAAATTACTTATCAGCTGGAGAAATGCCTTTACCGGCTTTATATTCTATGATGTCCGTTTTATTTTTGTTATCAGGTTGTTTCTGGGTTTTCATTGTTGCAAAAAGCAGGTAAGAATATCCTAAAGTTTGCTATGTTAAGCTGAGCACTACACTTACATTAAAAAGTAATCACATATTCTATGATTTTGCAGTTGACATTCAGTTCAGATGAAGATCACTTAATAGTTATTCTTCACCTATCTTTTTTATTATCATACATTTATGTTATTGTAATAGATTATTGTATCTGTTTAAATGTATTATAGAAATACATTTACAAATAATGTATTTATGGCTACAAATAATGTATTCGTGGAAAATGTTTGATCTTTTAGCCCAGGAAACTAGTTTGAAATTAAAAAAAAACATTGATGTTTTGATTGTGATATATATTTTCTTTCATAAAAAAAAAATTGATAAATATTGTTTTTTTTTAAATTGACAGATGATAGTTTTCTAGATGAAGTAACAGTGTGTTGACAGTTTATTCATAAAGAATAAGAAAATGCGCTGAAAAATTTCTAAAATTGTAAACAACTGGTACAGACTTTATTAATTATGAATTAAGTATGAAGGGAGTTGCTTAAAATTTTGTTTGTTTCATCTTTTTAATCTGTGTTCATTATATCTGTAAATTTTATACCTGTGTTGATTATAGTATACCTGAAGATTGGAAAGCTGTTATGGTAATATTATTTTAAAAAAAAAGAAATATTTTCAATACTTATAGCAGTTTAAGCCTGTAAAACTTATAAAATTTATATTAACTTAATTAATAAAAAATAGCATTGCCAATTGAATGTAGTTTTTTAAAAGATGATCAGTCTCGATTTCATAACGGAAGATTTTGCACTGGTAGAATTGAATTTAGATTCAATTCACCTAGCATTTATAATGCAGAAGCTGGTAGCATTTATTTCAACTGGAAGTTGAAATTAGTTCTTTGGGACTTACTAAAAAGTAGGGAATGTGGAATTTATGGTTAGATCAAAAGTTTACATTGTCTGACTAATAGTAAATTTGGCATTAAGAGTATTTGCAAATATGAATTTGAAACAGGGTTGTTCGTTTTCATATTCCCTGTTTAATATTTACATTAATAACCCATTTACATCCTGAAAATGACCCAAGTTAATGAGGAAATTTAAGGGAATCAAGAAATTAATATTTTATTTTATAATGTAAGAACTGGAAGAACTATTCATCATTTAATTAAAATCTTATTGATTTCGATTATAATTTAAAAATTTCAAATGAGAAAACCAAAATTAGAGATTCCATGGAAAATTCCTCGTCAAATAAAAAATTGTTCTTTCTCACAAAACTTTAGAACATGTGGCCAATTTTAAATATCTTCTGTAGTGTTACATAATATAGGATGATCAGGACGTAAACTTTAGGACTATCATTTTCAGACATTCTGTTGCAATATCTATCAAATTTTGCATTAATCAATCAGAAGAAACTGTTCAAATTTTTATAAGTGATAGCATTGCTGACACAGGTACAGGAAAAAATTTAGTTTTTTGTAAAATGAAAAAATTAAGCAGAGTTCAAGTGGCCAAAATAAGAGTCCTTTAGCCATTATTAAACATTGTACAAGGGAAAATTTATTGTTTAGTAATGATGTAAGCAATGAATTAAATTTTGAGTCTACACATGGTTTAATAACTCAAATCAATGAAAAGTATTGTTTGCTATGTGTTAAGAATAAGAAACAGGATTGCTATAGATTTCTTAAAGCAGTAATGTTGTATCATTCTATAGAAAGGAAAAAATATGGGAAGACTGTACAGAGTTGTCAATGATGTTCTGAGATCAGAGTGGGTGAATTGTCCATAAAGAACGATGATGACTTAATTATATTAGTACAAACCAACTTTTTTCTGTAATATTTTTTTATATTTAGATAATTGAGCAGTCGATGTATGTTACCTGCTCCTTTGAAGTGCTCTTTGTGCAAATTTCTATACTTGTATTGTAAACAATTTATAATAAAGCAAAATGATGTTTTTTTTCTCTTGGTTTTATTATCATCAGTTTATACTGCTAAATATTATTTTTAAATTGATGTTAGTTTTATATGCGGTATTTTTTTTTTTTTTTTATTAATTGATACAAGTATTCTTTTATTTTGTTTGAGTTAATTTAATTATTAAAACTTGAATTCTTACTTGGTAAGGAATTGTTTAAAATTGCAATTATCATTTTATTACTATTAGAAAAGAACTGGTGTAATTTAATGATTTATAAAACGATCTTATATCTAATATGATTCTTACACTTGTGCAGATATAAAGAAACGTTATTGTATCTTAATATTTATTTTAAAAAATGTCATATTATTATTAATTTTAGCTCTTATATATATTTTTGTGTTAAAATCTTTAATTTCCTTTAACTCATATTTGGTAGTGTGCATTATATTCAAGTTATTCATTGAATGATTATTTTTAAGATTTTGCAAAATATTTACTTATTACAGATCTTTCAGATGTAAACCACATTTTTTTTTACGTAGCTTTATTGATATTTGATAATATTACAAATAAATTACCTTATTTTTCTACTAGTTTCCTTCAACAGAACTGCATTTTCTCCACTGTATACATAACTTCTTGATCCCCATAAAAAAAACCAGATGACTACCCCAATGACGAATAATGTTCATATTGGTCGACTGTTGCATTGTCTTTGAATCTTTCCCCTCCTAAAGCTTCTTTCAGAAACCAGATATGTAGAAATCACATAGTGAAAAATCTGGATGGTATGGTGGATGTTCAAGAGGTGTCCAATGCATTTTAGCCGTTTATTTCAAGTTTGAGCTTCTGTATGTGGCTGTGTGTTGTCAAGGAAAGGGAGGACACTGCAGATTGTTTGCCAATATTGTTTGCTGCAATCATCTTTTGTTCATGTAGAAAATCAATCAGCAGGAGCACACCTTTTGAGTCCCAAAACACAGTTGCCAGAACTTTTCCAGCGGACAAGTGTTTCTTGGCCTTAATCGGGTGCCCCTTGTTAACTTTTCCACCACTTCATACTTGTACACTTGCTTTCCGGGGTGTAGTGGTGGACCCATTTTTCGTTACAGGTCACAATACAGTCCAAAATGCCTCCTTCCTCAAAGCAATTCAGAAACAGCTTACTTGTGCCTCTTGTACCGCTGCTGCAATTTCAGCAACGGTTATGTGGCAGTCACCTTCTACAAGGTCATGAACAGCCTGAATGTTGTCATCATTGATGCTGGTTTGCACATTTGTGACTTTCATTCTCCACTGCATCACAGCCACTTGAAAATTTTTTGGCCCATTCAAACCCTTAAGTTTTTGACAGGGTTGCATCTCCAAACTGTGCCTGGAGTCAGAGTAAAAGATTTCCGAGGATTGACACCTTTGTTGGTAAGAAATTGGACTACAATTCGTTGCCCAGTGGATGATGGTACTATCTGCTATGACATTCTGCTATTGACATAGGGACATGACCTACGGGCGTGGTTGGCCAGTTCACACTCGCTTTCACACACATTCAACTGACTATATGCAGTGCCCGACCATAATCACTGCTTTTCTTCAGTTGCATAGCAATATTCCGGTTAATATTTGAATGACTCTTATTAATTATATTATTCTGTATATTTTTATGTAAGATTTTAATTCTGAATTAGTTTTTTTTCTAGTCGAAGTTGAAAAGTAAATGATACAATTGGTGATAAAAATAATACAAAATTAGTTGCCTCAATTATTGTTTTATAAAGTAATGTTTCTGATTGATTTGTTGTATTTCAGTATTAATAATAATGATCTGATTTTCAGGCATCCAGTATTCAAAATCCATTACTTGATGGCTGTGCTTGTGTATCTGAAATCATTATCTTTATTATTTCACGCAATAAATTATCATTTTATTCAAACCAAAGGAGAACATGTAGCTGCTTGGGCTATACTGTACTACATTACACATCTGTACGTATAAAAGTTGATCTATAATAATTAACATTTGTCTGGAGCAGAACTCTACTCACACTGTACTCTATTAATGACTAGTAATTACTTTATAATTCTCGATAATCCATTTTTTCTTTTTCCTTTCTAATGACTTATTTTAAAGCTCTGCAGGCTTCACTATAAAGCCCTCAAACTTTTATCATATAGCATATAACAAACTTTATTGTTAAAAAATACATATATGGCAAGACTGAAAATAATTTGCCAAGTGTACAAAAACAATATTGGGGTTTTAATTTGTTATACCTTTTGGATGAAGAGTAGAGTGTTGATTTAAAGCTAGAAACGAAGAGTGAAAAGACAGTTTTATTTGTATGCATACTGTCATTGATTCCTTACTTTTCCACTTGACAGCACCATTAGCAAAGATGGTGACTCCTGAACAGAATGCATTCTGTGTTTTATAGTTTGCCAAGTGTGAATTACTTCAATGAGGATTTTGTAGAAAGTTTAATCATTATTCTCCAAGTGACAGTAACATTCATAAATGGCATAGTCAGTTAGAAATGACTGGATGCCTACATGTCTGATGGCTGCAAGGTCACCTGTTCTCATCCCTGTTTTTTCCTTTGGGGTTTTATAATGGATCTTGTGTATGTACCTCTGCTACCTACTAAAGTACTCAGTTTGAAGCATAGGATTGAAGCAGCTGTTGCTTCCATTACTCCAGATATGCTGGTTAATATATGGGGCAAACTCTCCTTTCGGTTTAATGTGTGCTGCATGACAAAAAGTGGTTATACTGAACACTTATGGAGAAAGATTTACTCTTTAATATTATTTGTGATTCATTACTGTAAATTCAAGTTACATGATATTAGCTTTAAAACCTCATTGTTTTTGTACACTCTGTAATATCATATAAAACGAATTCTAGAGTATCCTTTATGAAAATAATTGAAATTTCAAATTCTTCCAACTCATTTTTAAAGATATAAGAAAACAGACACATTTTTAAATTGATTTATTATTGGTAGAAATAAAATAAATAAGGTATCATTATATTTAAAATAAAATGGATAATATGTTTACCATTAGTTACATTTTTATTTATTTTTGTATAAGGAGTCAATTTCAAAAGTTTTTATGCCCTTACTGAGATCACTATAAATTGCAATAGTCTTCGTATAATCATATAAATACCAACTTTCTCCAATTAAAATATTTTTATTTTAGTTCAGATAATTGATTTCTGTTTCTGACAATTTATATTAGCTAGCGATACATTATTTAAACATCATTTGTTACTGATAGTTTGTTTAAATGCAATGAACAAGTAAAGATATTATTAGCTTGAATATAAGTGACCAAATAGTTAGATTTATAAGATCTGCTTGTGTAATGACTACCATATTTGTATAAATGAGTGTTACATTTAATAAATTGTAATGAGTGAGAAATATGAGGCATGTCTAGAAAATGAGTGAATACAATTGCTCAGGTTGTAACCATTCTAAATTTTGTTGGTTACGAACAATATATATTCTGTCATAAAGAAAAAAGTTTCAATATTTTAAAAAGTATTTAATATTCATTTGGCTTAGCTTATATTAAAAACAGAAAATAGGCAATATAGTATTATATTATTTTAATAGTTAAATAAACGTAATTAGTTTGATACGAAATTGTATATACAAAGTAATTAACTTTGTTTTTTGATGTATGACATGGTCTGGATAGCCAGACGGTGATGTCATCGTGGGCTGGTGAGAGCATATACATTCTCAAAGAAAAGTGTGTACGTGCATAAGTAAGAA
Organism: Lycorma delicatula; assembly: GCF_047948215.1. NCBI lineage: Eukaryota > Metazoa > Arthropoda > Insecta > Hemiptera > Fulgoridae > Lycorma > Lycorma delicatula. Next base: position 52,672,514 of record NC_134462.1, on the reverse strand, counting down.
GGGGCGTCTGGTGGGGGAAGCCAGACTGACATTCTTTGTTTCGGGGCTAGTGTGAATTTAGCAGTCATGGAGTGGAGACGTGTTTTGAGTTGGCTCGCATGGAAGTGGTGATGTGTTCTTTGTTCGATGAGACAGGACAGTGAGACTGGGTAAATAGGTGTATTCGATGCGAGGTCATCATTATTTTTATATGTGCAGGGAAGTATCCTTATGTATATGAAGAGAAAAATTAATGATTTGATTCAAAATATATGATTCCATATAATTCTGATATAAATAATACGTTTAACTAATGTTAAAAAAAAATATTTTCTTGTATTGTTAATGTTAATTACTTTATTTTATATATTTTTTTAAATATGACAGACGAGTAGTGTGGAAATGTGTTTTCTATAACTCCATATATATGATTCAAAATATGATTCCATATAATTCTGATATAAATAATATGTTCAATTAATGTTAAAAAAATTATTTTTCGTATCGTTAATGTTAATTATTTTTTTAATTTTAATAATATACTTGTGATCAGACTACATAGCCCTAGTACATTTTTTCGTTGTTCCCCCCTTAATTTGAATTGTTTTGTGATTGAGCTTTTATTTTATTTTGATTCACTTGAGCTTTTCAAATTAAATTTTCTTTTTTTTTTTAATTTGGAAGTAAGCTCGCAAGGTTGCTGATATATTGAAGTTGCTCGAGTTAACCAATTGTTGCAGCTTACTTCATTATCATTATATCAGCTTTCTTGAAATGTGAAAGTTTTCTCAAGTTACATCTAATAGAAAGTATTATTATATATAATTTACGCTGCAGCCATTTTTCTTTGATGCAAGGGTAAGAGCATCTTATGAATTCATTTCAGAATAAGTTAAAATTTACAAATTGCAAATTTGAATACAGGCAGAAAGTGAAAAAATCATACATAATAAAATTTAATAATAAATTATGATAAAACACAGTTCATTACTACTATTGTGAAGAAGAAATAACAGTATTTACTGGCTACGGTACTGACATTTTTAAAAATATGTTTCAAGTTTAAGGTAAAAATTATATTTTGTTATATACATAGTCTTCTATGTAAATGAGTTTCACTCAACAGTATACATTTTAGATTAATCTCAATGTTACTTTGTAAGTAATTTGTCTGCTTGGCTTGATTTAGATATGAGTCCAATTTGCACCATAGCAGCTATGAAAAACAATTTTTTTCTATGAACATAAGCCACTAATAAATGTAGTGTATAGCGAGAGTGCATTCAGTATTGTTCAGTTATGATTATAATTGTGGAACTATTTCATTATGATGGCTGTTGTCATCTTACATCACCTTTATGTATGAAACAAAAACTTTTGTGTTTATAAGGCTAAGTCATCTTTTACAGTAATTAAATTTTTATGTAAATTATTGGTATCCTGTTAATTTATGAATAAATTATTTTTCTTTTTTTTTAGATTAAAAGGATCTGTATTGTTCATTACAATTGTATTAATTGGAACTGGTTGGACTTTTATAAAGCACCTTCTGTCTGAAAAAGATAAAAAAATCTTTATGATTGTCATACCTTTGCAGGTAAAGTATTATATTATTATTCCTTTCAGTATATTTAAAGAATTAACTGTATTTATTTAGAATTATATTTATATTTAAGTATCAATTCATTTAACGACAGTAAAAATCTGAAAATAATTAAAATCATGATTTATAGCTATAAATCAGTTTTCTAATCATTAGAGATTAATGATTAAATAAAAATGAAGTAATTACTGTATAAAAGTACCCAGCTATGGAATGAAACCGGGTAAGTGAAATCATAAATAAAAAAACTCTGACAACAAAGTTGTTATACTTTCCTGGTGTTGGTTATTTATTCATATGCAGTGGAAAAATAAATTAAAGAAATTAAAAAAAAAAAAAATCAATATTTTTCTACTTTTTTCTGCTTCTCCACCTGAAAATCACCTCCCAAGAGATTTGTCTACAATTATTATGTTTAAATGAAAGAAAATTAAAAAAATTCTACTGAAAACGTATCCACGTACAAACATTATCCCCACTTTTTATTTTTTTGGGTCCCTGGGTAATGAAATGTCAAAAAATGCAGAAAATCCATACCCCATTTTTTGATTGATTACTACTTTCCTTCTTGCAGCTAATTCTAGTGCTATGATCCCAGGAAAGTAAAAACTGGCAAAGAAATGATTGCAGTTTTTAGTTATTGGTATCCTGACTATCAATTCTTAACAAATCCATATCCTTAGCAAATTACTAAGTAAGTATGCACCTAAATCGTTATATATAAAAACATTCTACTCCTTGAGTAAAATTTTTAAAAAAATGTCTATGGTGATCGTGGTATGATCCTCTCCCCACCGCTTTACATATTTAATCTATATGATTTATATTTAACGAATATCATGAAATATGTAATATTCAAAATTCATCTTATAAAATATCATAAAAAAGGTTTTTCCAGTCTGAATATCAAGCAAAACAGTTACTGAGGAAAAATATAAAAAGCAAGCTTATTATCCCCGCTGCCCTGAATTAAATTACTGATATACATCAGTCCAGAAATGACAAAAAAGAAGGGGTTTTTTGCTTTAAGATCGTGAGCTTCTTATGGGAAACATTATTGAGGAAATTATAATTGTAACTTAATTCTTAATTAAAAATGTAACTTTATTAAATACTAACAATATATTTTTCTGACAGTCATTTTAGGACTAAGCTCGATAAATGCCGCCAGATAAATATTGTTTATGTTATGAACATTATTTTGCTCTTAAAGTTTCTTTTGGTAATTAGCATTGAGAAATTCACATCTTAGGATTCAACAATCTTATAATTTCATAGTCTTTATAATGAAATATTCCATAAGCTACTTTGTTATTAATAGCAAATACTTCTGACATACTGCTTCAATGTATTTAATAGTAGTAATCTGTTTAGATTGTTTGATTATTGTTAATCTCTTTAATTATAAATAGGCTTCACTACAAAGTATAGTCTGATTTCCTCTCCTAATGCAATAATCACAGGTCATCAAAAAATTTAAAATGCCTTTTTAATTATTATGTGTTTCTAATATATATGCGTTTCCAATTTCATGTAGAACCACATTTCTTAATTATAGTTATAAAACTGTTTACTACTTATAATAATTATTTTGTCATTATAATGTTGTTTGGAGGTATTTATTTTTTTAAAGATGAAATAGTCACAAAAAATAACCTGAAATTTGTTTTAGGTAAAGGTAACACCATAATTTAACTAAAAAATGGCATACTTCCAAAAAAAAAATTTATTAGAATTTCCTTCAAATATAAATGACGTATTTCTTGTAGTTTAAATAAGTTGTTAAATTATGTAAAACAAACCAGAATTTACGTCAGTGTGAATTATATTTTTTATAAATCTCTTGATAACAAAAATATAATCTCAACTGAGGTGTCTTTCAATAGCCAGACTAAGTAATTAATTAATACTTAAGTATTTCAATGTTAATAGAAGGGGTGGCTGAAGTTTAATGTACAGTCGCTCCTAATTTGCAATTGAAAAAAGTAGTCAATTGAAACAAATATGGTGTAAAAGTAGATTTTGTTTGCTACAAAAACTTACACTTATTTTCCCAAGTAGTCACCATTTACAGCTACAGATTTCTTCCAATGGTGAACTCGTTTTCTTATTCTGTCAATGAAGAATGTTGCTGGTCTTTGCTTGATCCATGACCTCTATACATCCTTAAGGTCATCATCTTTTGTGAAATGAATGTCCTTAATATCCCTCTTTAATTGTGGAAAGAAGTGAAAATAATAGGGCATCAAATCTGGTGAGTGTGGATGATGTGGAATAAGTTCAAATTGGGTGGTATGGATACTGGGATTGTCACAAAGTGGATGTCTTCCCCTATAGGTTCCAGTTATCTTTCAGTGTCAGGGTTTGGTCACACCAAAAATGGTTACATAAAGGAAGAAGTTTGTGGGTGTTGTTGCTGTACGGGACACGATGACATCGCATGAGCTGGGGCAGAAAAATGTGTAAAGGGGCAAAAAAAAATTGTAAAGGTCCACACTTGGCAAGGTCTTGAGAATGCCCTATTTATAAAGAAGAAAAAGTCATTTTGAACTGTGCAGAAAGTGTCCTCTCCGGTGGCACATCGGTAATACAGAAAATCCCTCAGTATGAGGAATCCTGTACAGCTAGTATTAGTTTTGTACAGGCTCTCTCAAACAACATAGAAAAAGAGAAAGAATGTGCATTGTGTAAAGAACTGACCAAATCGGTAGAAGCTTTGTTGGAAGAAGTATTTCAAGTAGTCACCATTTACAGCTACAGATTTCTTCCAATGGTGAACTGGTTTTCTCATTCTGTTGATGAAGAATGTTGCTAGTCCCTTACATCTGCTTTTGCAGCATTGAAAAGCGGTTCGTTCCCACTTAGATTATGGATGTTTGTGCTCAATGCAGTCCATCATTCATTTATCCGTCTTGCTAGAGGTGTGTTTCGCCCAAGCCCTGTGGTAAGTCTGTTGGTAGACAGTAGTGAGCCATCTTGGAAAGGTGAAAGCAAATGATATGCTCCTATGATGGCACACATTAAAAAGTGTAACCAAATCATCCAGCTTTTGATGCATTATTTTCCACCCAATGTGTTAATTGATACCAAGAACAGCCAAGATCTACTGCTCTGCTAGCCATCAGAACTCGTAGATTTTTTTTTATTTCTAAATATACAGTTACCTTCAGTACCTCCTGTTACTCAACGTTATTACCCCCTTGGCGACCTTCCATTATGAATTGTTGCTTTAGTCTTCGTTGCTATTAAAAAAGGACACGAATCCAGTTATCTTTCAAGAAAAAGTTTTTAATTTTGTAATTAGCATGAGTCCTGATTGCATATTTTTACAGGTAGCTCTAGACATGATAATTCTGTTGGTTTTGCTTTTGTAGTTTCCAGTAGAATACATGTTTGGCCTTCCCAGTGTTTTCATTGTGGAGCTGAAAGCTATTAATAAGGCCTTAAATATACTTAGCCCACATTCTGCACAAACTTATCTTCTCAGATTCCATGAGTGCCTTGCAGGGAATTAGTGACATGTACTCCAGACACCCTGTTGTCTGTGATATACAGTCTATTATCTCTGAAATGATTCAGCATAACACAATCATGAGCTTCTGTTGGATCCCTAGTCAGATTGGAATTTCAGGCAATGAGCACGTTGATCGTGCAGCAAAAGAGGCCTGTTTGCAACCTCCTTTTGCTAATCACATTGTTTTGAACAGTCTAGTCAGTCTAGAGGGTGATTCGTGATGAGTGGCAAAGTGAATGGAATGCTACAATCAACAATAAAATTCATCCAGTTTAGAACACTGTGTCACCATGGAGCTCCTCATGCAGGAATAACTTTCGAGAGGAGGTTATTATTTAACGTTGGCAAATAGGACACACTGAAATTACTCATGGACACCTCATGAATCAGACCAATGCACTCGATCTGTGTTCACTGCAACTGCCAACTAACGTTCACCATATCCTTCTAACTGTGTCTGTTATGTGGCATTGTCAGGAGTTTAAACTAGGGGCTAACATCCAAAATATCTTAGCAATAATGTATCAGTGTTATCTAAATGTCTACAATTTCTTAAGGCCATGCATCTGAATTCAAATATTTTATTAAAATGTAATTTTTGCCTTTTGACATATAGCAATTTTGTTCTTTTATGTTATATTTCTGTTTTAGTTTTATTTCGCACCTAGCATATCACACAAACATTTTACATCTTATGAATTTTTAAGGTAAATTTTAATTGTTAATTTTTAATCATTTACTATATAATTTTTTGTCCAGGCACTGATAACGATGACACCTCATGTGCCCAAGAAAAAAATCATTATGAATGGCTTTTTAAATGACAATGAGTATCGCTAGTTTCCACTTTTTCCCAATGTTAAAAATTCAGTTACTGAATGTTGTTTTAGACAACAGTGTTGATACAACAAGCATACTTGACTCCACAAGTTTTGTAATGTTAATAGTAGAGGAATGAAGCTACAAAATGGCAGCATCTGTGGCTTTGTGACTTATTTTTCTTTGCCACTCCTCACTTGTTTATCTTTTTAATTCAAAACGGTCCAAAGTTTGTTAAAATTATTGGAATTGTGTTGCATGTGGATTAAAAATATTTATATGAAATACTTTATTTGGTTTTTAAAAATTATTTTAGTACTCTATTATTTCAGGTTTTGGCTAATGTTGCCAATATTATAATCGATGAATCAGAAGAAGGTGATATTGAGCATCGGACATGGTTAGATGTTTTCATGTTGGTTGATTTGTTATGCTGTGGAGCCATTCTGTTTCCTGTTGTGTGGTAAGTTTCAGTAGTTATGTTTTAATTATTTGATACAGTTATGAAATAATAAAATGTAGTACATTACGCACTACTTAACACTTATGCTAGGGCATAAAAAGGAGCTTGTTTATAGAATGCTAGCCGTTTTTGTCAATATTTGAAAGTTTTTCAAATTAAATCTAAAAAAGATATATACTTACATGACCAATGGAAGTGCCAATGCACTCCTTGCAACTTCTAGCTTTAGATGATATATAGTATACAGTTGTAATATCTATAAATACAAAGATGTAATGTATTTTCCAAAGCATGTTTTCAGTATGAAAAAAGAATTTTTAGGGATGCGGCTCACTTTCTTTACACTTTCAACATCACTGACACTAATGTTTATTTCTTTATTTTAAAACTACACTCTCTAAAATATACTAACTTAGTTTGAAAAACAAAAATACACTTACAGATAGTAGTTTTTTAAATGAAACAGCTTGAATCAAGGCTGTTTGCATAATGCCACTTTACATTCACAGCAATGATATGATGTGTTTTTTCTGGTTGCCTTCCCACATTCTTTTGTCCCCTTCTCAGAGCAGACCTTGCACATTCTGACATCTTTTTTTTCTGGAGGTACAGGAATTTTTTCTAAAAAGTGTTTTCCTGCAGCAAGTCTACTCAGTTGAGTTACAGATGTGCGTGGCTGACATGGTTCTTCTTCTAACACATCAAGTTACAACCACAAATTCTTTATGAACTGTCTAGTACTAAGTTTTTTCTTAGTTACATGGTTATACAAAATGCAAGAATTGACTAAAGACATGAGAATAATATGGAAGGCCAGTTTCCACCACCACTTGATGGACCTATGTTCATAAGCCCCATATGACATCCCTGGTCTGATAAATCGACCCCAAGCTTATTTTTATTGTAGCTAATTACACAAGCAGGTTTGGTTACCTCTCTTCTAAACCTGCCTTTGTATGCAAGCATATCAGCCTTATGCGGCATAGAAATCATGAATACATCACACTTATTTTTCCAGCATAATGAAAGAATATTGTCTTTCCTACGAAACACTTGTCGTCCACGCTGCAGCCTAGTGTTTTGTTTCACAACAAGTGGTATGCCTTTTCGGTTTTTTATTGTGCCCACTATACCAGTTTTTAGCTTTTCTAACTCTGAAGCTAATGCTTTATCTATTTGTGTATAAAGTTTTTTTTTTTTTTTTTGTCTTCAGTCATTTGACTGGTTTGATGCAGCTCTCCAAGATTCCCTATCTAGTGCTAGTCGTTTCATTTCAGTATACCCTCTACATCCTACATCCCCAACAATTTGTTTTACATACTCCAAACGTGGCCTGCCTACACAATTTTTCCCTTCTACCTGTCCTTCCAATATTAAAGCGACTATTCCAGGATGCCTTAGTATGTGGCCTATAAGTCTGTCTCTTCTTTTAACTATATTTTTCCAAATGCTTCTTTCTTCATCTATTTGCCGCAATACCTCTTCATTTGTCACTTTATCCACCCATCTGATTTTTAACATTCTCCTATAGCACCACATTTCAAAAGCTTCTAATCTTTTCTTCTCAGATACTCCGATCGTCCAAGTTTCACTTCCATATAAAGCGACATTCCAAACATACACTTTCAAAAATCTTTTCCTGACATTTAAATTAATTTTTGATGTAAACAAATTATATTTCTTACTGAAGGCTCGTTTAGCTTGTGCTATTCGGCATTTTATATCGCTCCTGCTTCGTCCATCTTTAGTAATTTTACTTCCCAAATAACAAAATTCTTCTACCTCCATAATCTTTTCTCCTCCTATTTTCACATTCAGCGGTCCATCTTTGTTATTTCTACTACATTTCATTACTTTTGTTTTGTTCTTGTTTATTTTCATGCGATAGTTCTTGCGTAGGACTTCATCTATGCCGTTCATTGTTTCTTCTAAATCCTTTTTACTCTCGGCTAGAATTACTATATCATCAGCAAATCGTAGCATCTTTATCTTTTCACCTTGTACTGTTACTCCGAATCTAAATTGTTCTTTAACATCATTAACTGCTAGTTCCATGTAAAGATTAAAAAGTAACGGAGATAGGGAACATCCTTGTCGGACTCCCTTTCTTATTAGGGCTTCTTTCTTATGTTCTTCAATTGTTATTGTTGCTGTTTGGTTTCTGTACATGTTAGCAATTGTTCTTCTATCTCTGTATTTGAACCCTAATTTTTTTAAAATGCTGAACATTTTATTCCAGTCTACGTTATCGAAAGCCTTTTCTAGGTCTATAAACGCCAAGTATGTTGGTTTGTTTTTCTTTAATCTTCCTTCTACTATTAATCTGAGGCCTAAAATTGCTTCCCTTGTCCCTATACTTTTCCTGAAACCAAATTGGTCTTCTCCTAACACTTCTTCCACTCTCCTCTCAATTCTTCTGTATAAAATTCTAGTTAAGATTTTTGATGCATGACTAGTTATCTAATTGTTCTGTATTCTTCACATTTATCTGCCCCTGCTTTCTTTGGTATCATAACTATAACACTTTTTTTGAAGTCTGATGGAAATTCCCCATTTTCATAAATATTACACACCAGTTTGTATAATCTATCAATCGCTTCCTCACCTGCACTGCGCAGTAATTCTACAGGTATTCCGTCTATTCCAGGAGCCTTTCTGCCATTTAAATCTTTTAATGCTCTCTTAAATTCAGATCTCAGTATTGTTTCTCCCATTTCATCCTCCGCAACTTCCTCTTCTTCCTCTATAACACCATTTTCTAATTCATTTCCTACGTATAACTCTTCAATATATTCCACCCATCTATCGACTTTACCTTTCGTATTATATATTGGTGTACCATCTTTGTTTAACACATTATTAGATTTTAATTTATGTACCCCAAAATTTTCCTTAACTTTCCTGTATGCTCCGTCTATTTTACCAATATTCATTTCTCTTTCCACTTCTAAACACTTTTCTTTAATCCACTCTTCTTTCACCAGTTTGCACTTCCTGTTTATAGCATTTCTTAATTTCTGATAGTTCCTTTTACTTTCTTCATCACTAGCATTCTTATATTTTCTACGTTCATCCATCAGCTGCAATATATCATCTGAAACCCAAGGTTTTCTACCGGTTCTCTTTATTCTGCCTAAGTTTGCTTCTGCTGATTTAAGAATTTCCTTTTTAACATTCTCCCATTCTTCTTCTACATTTTCTACCTTATCTTTTTTACTCAGACCTCTTGCGATGTCCTCCTCAAAAATCTTCTTTACCTCCTCTTCCTCAAGCTTCTCTAAATTCCACCGATTCATCCGACACCTTTTCTTCAGGTTTTTAAACCCCAATCTACATTTCATTATCACCAAATTATGGTCGCTATCAATGTCTGCTCCAGGGTAAGTTTTGCAGTCAACGAGTTGATTTCTAAATCTTTGCTTAACCACGATATAATCTATCTGATACCTTCCAGTATCGCCTGGCTTTTTCCAAGTGTATATTCTTCTATTATGATTTTTAAATTGGGTGTTGGCAATTACTAAATTATACTTCGTGCAAAATTCTATAAGTCGGTCCCCTCTTTCATTCCTTTTGCCCAGCCCGTATTCACCCACTACATTTCCTTCCTTGCCTTTTCCAATGCTTGCATTCCAATCTCCAACTATTATTAAATTTTCATCTCCTTTTACGTGTTTAATTGCTTCATCAATCTCTTCGTATACACACTCTACCTCATCATCATCATGGGCGCTTGTAGGCATATAGACGTTAACAATCGTTGTCGGTTTAGGTTTTGATTTTATCCTTATTACAATGATTCTATCGCTATGCGTTTTGAAATACTCCACTCTCCTCCCTATCTTCTTGTTCATCACGAAACCTACTCCTGCCTGCCCATTATTTGACGCTGAGTTAATTACTCTAAAATCACCTGACCAAAAGTCGCCTTCCTCTTCCCACCGAACCTCACTAATTCCTACTATATCCACATTTGTCCTACCCATTTCCCTTTTTAAATTTTCTAGCCTACCAACCTTTTTCAAGCTTCTAAACATTCCACGCTCCGACTCGTAGAATGTTATTTTTTAATTTTCTGGTGACCCCTTCCTTAGTAGTCCCCACCCGGAGATCCGAACGGGGGACTATTTTACCTCCGGAATATTTTACCAAGGAAGGCGCCTCCATTATTGCTATGTGAAAATGCAGAGAGCCACATTTTCTTGGAAAAAAAGCAGCTGTAGATTTCCATTGCTTTCAGCTGCGCAGTACTCAGAGGACTGAGTGATGTTGATACGGCCGTTTAAGTCGTCCTGACTCACGCCCCTAACAACTACTGAAAGAGCTGCTGCCCTCTTTCAGGAATCATTCCTTAGTCTGGCTCTCAACAGATACCTCTCCGATATGGTTGCACCTTCGGTCCAGCTACTCTGTATCCCTGAGCACTCAAGCCCCCTCACCAACGGCAAGGTCTCATGATTCATAGAGGAGGCTGTATAAAGTACATACATTATTTGCCAATGAGTCAAGCAGAGTTTTAGTCTAATCAACTATGTTATTATATTGTCCACTGTACACATCAAAATTCCAAACATAACTACTAGTAGGCTCTGATAACATTAACAGTTAGATGCCATATTTTCTGAGGTTATTAGGAATGCACTGTTTAAAGTACAGCCTACTGCAAAATTTACACATCCCAGTACTTGCATATTAATGCCACCGCAGCTACAGCTTTATTTAAAAACAAAGTAGTCAATCGGATTTCGGTGGAAAATGGGCCGATATAGAGTTTAACATAGATTCAAAACAGTCTCTTTATTAATTTTAATAAATGGTTATTTATATTTATTTATTTTATAAATGTATAACCAAACTTAACCTACGCTCGCTAACCTTGACTAATTAACAGGAGTGTTTTGTTTATTTAAATAATAAATAATTGCAATAATTACTGAATTTATTAAATAAATACTCAAAAAATTATGGTGTTAGTTAGTCAAGGTTAGCGAGCATAAGTTAAGTTTGGTTAAATTATATATATAAAATAAATAAATGTAAATAACCATTTATTAAAATTAATAAAGAGACTGTTCATTTTCCACCGAAATCCGATTGACTACTTTGTTTTTAAATAAAGCTGTAGCTGCGGTGGCGTTAATATGTAAGTACCCACATCCCTTCAACTATGGTTAAATTTTTTTCAGAAAGGTAAGCTTTTTGAAATTTTTTCTGTAAGGCATCAAGTAATGGACGCACTTTTGTAAAGGATCATGGCCTGGCTCACCTTTAAGCACAAAAGTACTATTATTTTTTATGTGAAAATTACCCATAATCAATAAAAATCTGTCTACACAGAAGATTAAGGTAATAATTGCATGACATTACACTACTTTTTGACATGTGGTCAATCTGTGGGTTCTATCGATTGACATGTGTAGTATTATTGAAAATTTATTTATTTCAGCTATAGTGAATGTCTTTCACCTATTCATTCTACAGCCAGGTGATAATTTTTCTGCAGCTTTTAACTGCTTTAGTTTCTGCTGCACACAAGGTTGCTTTGTTGCTTCAAAAGATGAAGCAAATCATTATCAATATAATGAAAAAATTCCGAAACAACTCTCTCTGTCCAACTTAGGAACATCAGTCATTGCATAATCACCACAAAAAATATCAATATTAGGTACCTTATTTACAATTGTCCAACTGTCACCACTTCCAACACCTTGGGTCCTGTTTTGATCAACTTCACTTTCTTCAGAATCTGTAGGAAAAAGTAAATAAACATACGGCAGTAATACTTTATGAATGAGGGCTATAGTATTTTCCTGGCAATATGTATGTAAAAATAAAACAATACAATTTCTATGAATAAAAAAAAACAATTCAAATGAATGGCTAATATAATTTGTTTGTTAGTTACAAGTTTTACTAAAAACATAAACATAACTTGAAAAAATATAAGTAAATAGATGTAGGCAAGTGCAAATAAATGCAGGTTATTCATTTATAAACATAGGCTATTTACTATTATATACTCAGTTTGGCATGTTACTAAACAGAAGAGTTACAAAAACAAAACAAATGTAGGTTATTCTTTTATATGTACATAGTTTTGCTTTTTTTTCTACAGGAGTGTCTAAGCTTTTACATGCTATTTACAAAAAATGCAATGGAAACAAAATAATTCAAATTAAGAGGAAATAATATATAAAAGAAAAATTTATTGACAACAACCTGAAAATCAAACAAAATTAATTTAGGTTATTTATGAAAATTTTCTTACCTATAATATCACTGCTGTCTTCATTTACAAAATCCACATCATCAAAAGGAATATCTTATCGCTTTGAAATCATAAAAAGATCAGTTGTATTATCATAAGCACTATTAGCCATTGTAACTTTTATTTCAAAATGTAAACAAACACGGTAACTCACGAATTCAGTAAATGTAAACAGACACGATATCATCGATATTATGACTCAAAATGAAACGATAAAAAGAAAATCGATATTACAAAAATGCAATCTAATTGTGAATTTAGGTATTAAAAACTACATAGTATGTTTTGAACTGAACGGATTTCGTCTTTTGATGTGATATTACATTTAACAATGTGTAAATACAAAGTCCATTAAATGACGTGATCGGCATTTCTTGGTAGTTGATCCATCTCGTCAAATGACGGGATTAGTATTCTAAGTGTTAAAGATCATCATAGAAAGTTTCAACTCAACCTTGAATTTTAAATTTACTAGTGCATTTTTTACAACTCATCTATTTCTTGATGAAATTAGTATTTCACCATAAAACCTGCAACATTTTAATCCTACAACCAGTGGATTTTTATAGTATTTTAAAGATAGATTTCAATTTTTAACTGAATAAATTTTATTTTAAATTGGTAAAAGTATAAAAAAAAGAGGGTAAAAAGAAATAAACTGATACTTATTGTGGTCCAAAGCTGGCTGTCATGCATAAAAAATAAAACCATTAGTTTGGCTTAATAATTTATACCTGTAGAGCCTTATTATATCATTTGTTGACTTTTAGAAGACAAAATCTTTTGCTAGAATATAGTGGTGTTATAATGTTGTTTCCTTGCCTGTGACGCAGGTATTCTTGTACAACAGTCACATTTTTTTTCTGTTTTTGTATATGTTTGATGATGCTCACTATCATATTCAAAGCACTGCTAATATAGATTTTGGAGTAACTAAGAACGATATTGGTAAAAGAAATGTTAATTGTTAACCATAATTTTATGGTCTTTATTTTAAGATTTTTTTATTTAGCAGACAAAAATTTAATAAATTTATCTTTTATTAGGCATCTTTATCTGTGCTTGTTTATTGATTTTGAGATGTTTAAAGTCAACATTCTCAAAAAACTAACTTTCCATCCTTCTAGTAATTTAATTGTGGGTTTAAAAAGTAAAATTTAAAGCACTGTGTTTTATGCAGAAATAATGGCAGGTTTGAATGATATTTTTATTTTTATCATTTGATTTTTTTTTTTTAGAAACAACCTCAAAAAAATAAATTGTCTTTACAAACTGTAGGTTTCATTAAAACAAAAATCTACGACAGTTGCTTACTGTACTGTGCTTTGTGGTAGAGTAATGATTGGAGTATGCCCCTACTTTTAAAAAGTTGACAAGATCATTGAAGCATCTGTGGTAATAGTACGTAATATAATGTATAATTTTATACATAAATTTTTGTTGTTCTGAGAGTTTAAAAATTTAACTTATTCAGCTAATTTAGTTTACATCTAATTTGTAACATCCATCTGTTTAATTTTTATATGATCTATTTTAAATCTGCTGTACTGCTCATATCATGTAACATAATTGATTTAGTATTATTTTTTATAATCGTAATTAGAAATTGCTACTTATTGTAAATGTTTTATTATCAAAAAATTAAATTTTCAATAAAAACCCCTTAGTTCAGTCCTTTAATAAATTCAGGTAAAATAAATAAATGATAATATTCAGTTAAAATAGATGGTAAATTATTTATTCTCACTCTGTAAGACAAGAACTAAAAGTCAATAATTTGTTTGTTATAATAAATAATCTCATTATATGTTATATTTCTTTAATGAATATTTATTGCTAGTTTTAATGAATAATTTTTGTTTTTCTATACCCTGTAAAGTGATTTACTACATCCCTGCATGTTCTATTTAACATTTTTGTGTTGCCCAGCTTTTTGGCTTGGGGTGTGGTGGTCTCGTACTGTAAAGTAGTTGTCTCAGGATAGAAAACTAAATTTCATATTTCGATGTTTAATTGTCAAAAAGTTATTTAACATTTTGTATACTCTATTATGTCTGTGTGTGTGTGTGAGTGTGCATGGAGATACTGATGTTTAACAATTTTTGGTGTATGTAATTTTGTGGTTGTAAATTTGGTTTTAAAACCTGTTGTTATAAGCCAATGTTTTGTAAAATATGTTATTTTTGGTTGATTTTAATGCCACTATAATGTTTACACAAAAGAGGCTTTACTTTTAAATAACTTTCACTTTTATTTACTGTAACACAAGTTATATTTTATTTTGAAAATAAACCATTTAGCCTAAAGCTCACAAAAATTATAAAATTAAAGCTTTTCAAACACAATTGTGAAATATGATTAAAGAATTTTTAATTAAACATTTCAATTGACAATTGAAATCTATAAATTAAACCATTAATAGTTACATTTATAAACATCTTTGTTATTATAGTGGTTTTTAGAATGTAACCGGATAAATGCTTACAAATTTGGCAATTAGTTGGCAGTAGCAGTACATAGCAGACAGGCGTATCAAAACAATTAATGTAATTAGTTTTAAATGATTACAGGTATGTACTACATTTATTGTTACAATCTTATTTTACAAGTGGCTTTTTAAAAGTTATTTATAGTTTTTTTATGAACTTATTCTACGTTTTTTTTAAATTATTTTAACTTGATTTTATTTGTGTAATTAGTTAGCACATTTTTATTGTTCAGGTCAATACGCCATTTACAAGAAGCATCACATACTGACGGTAAAGCTGCTATTAATCTGAGGAAACTGAAATTATTCCGACATTTTTATATAATGATTGTATGTTACATTTACTTTACACGAATTATTATATATCTGTTACAGGTAAATAGATTCTATGCACTTCCTCCTTAATTAGATGTAATTTTTTTTTCTCTTTATGTTATTAATTATTGGTTATTTACAGCCTACATTTTGTGATCTTTATGATGACATTTCACATCTTTTGTTTTGATTACACTTT
This sequence comes from Lycorma delicatula, assembly GCF_047948215.1. Taxonomy (NCBI): domain Eukaryota; kingdom Metazoa; phylum Arthropoda; class Insecta; order Hemiptera; family Fulgoridae; genus Lycorma; species Lycorma delicatula. Next base: position 52,656,866 of record NC_134462.1, on the reverse strand, counting down.
GATATTATTAGGATAAGTTTTTACATTTTAAATGTTATTATTCAAATGTTATTTTCATGTGCCAGTATTTTTGTAAAAAATCATAAAAAAACCTTTTTAAAAAGGATGTTCTTAATGTAATGTTGTCAGTTTGAACTAGCTACATCATCACAAAATTAATGATTGATGGTTCTAGGATTAGTTGCATTTCTGGATAAACTTTAATTTTAAGGTTTGATATTTCTTGTATTTATTTTTACAAATTTTAGTTTATATGGTATTTCTTTTTGTTTTTCTATAAGTTTTCTGCTGTTTCAGATGACAGTACCATTTCAGTACGAGTGGTTGGATGAAATGTTTAAAGAGATGGTTACATATGTTTTCTTTGTTATGACTGGTTACAAATTTAGACCAGCCTCTGCCAACCCTTACTTTCAAGTGAATCTGGATGATGATGATGATGATGTTGACATTGTGTAAGTTTATAGAATATTTATTATGCAAAATTGCAAAGTAGTAAATATGAAATTGATAGTAAACATGTGCTTTATTTAGCTAATCAAAACCTCTTCCTATGTTCATTTTAGAATATTTGTAAAGCTAACATGTGGAGCAAGTAATAGTTAACCTGTTAAATGCCGTTAACCCAATAACGGGGATTTGTAAGGCTATTCTTTTGCCGCCTGTAAAATATGAACCGATCGTTCTATTCATAAGCTGTTATCGTTGGAAAGAACAGATTTCAATCTTTAACATTATGTAGTTTGTATCTGTATATTGTAAAGGGAAATTTTGTTATAGAAATTTGAAGTTGCATTACTGCGGCCAGCGGAGGAAGCCGGTCGTGTGTATATGCTATGAAAAACATCTCCCACTGCAACCTCGTACGTTAGCTTTGTATTCAGTTTGAATCGTTCGTTTTCGTAGAGCGTAGCGACATCGGGATCATTCAGTTAGTCTTATTTCTAACAGTTTGTCGAGTTACAAGTGGGAGGGGGATTTTTTGTCAATATTTACGCCAAATCTTGTGTAGGCTTAGCCTTTTGTCCAAAAAGCATGTACCGTTACTCAATGTATAGAACAAAGATAGGAGAATGAGAATAGTCACTTTCTATCACTCCAGCAGGGTGGGGCTGAATTCCATCATTTTCGCATTGTTGCCAAGCGACCCCACGCGTCCCGGTCTCGTCATTCACGTTAGTTTTTATTTTATCTTACTCAAATTTGGCCCGATTGGGACCAAATTTATTTTTTTTGAATCTGCGAAATGTGCTTTATAAAACTGTGTATAAAATTTTTTTTCCGATAAAAAGATTTTTACTCTTGAAAGGGTTAAACGAAGAAAGTCACATATTGTTTCCGAATTTTTTACGCTTGTCGGATTTTCAGCTGTAACATACGTAAAAAAAATCGCACAGACATACGGTTCAGTTTTTTCGAATCTATGAATCTTTCTATAACCTTTATTTTTTTCTAATTTTTCAGACTATAAATGAATGAGTAGTGACAAATTATAATTTTTCGCACACGTAACTAGTAACTCTCGAGAGAAGACTCGGGACCCATGCGGATTTACAGAGGTTAATGTAAAAGCAATCACCATTGCTTAATGCATGTGTGCTGACCTCAGGGTAAATATATTGTTTTTGCTTAACAGGTTGTGCATTAGTTCATGATTGGTTTTTACTTAGTATAATGCTATAGAAGTTGTTATTCATTACCAGTTGGTTTTATACAGTATATTTTAACTGTGTTTGGCGCATTCGGGATATTAGCAATATCAGTAATCATGTGTTAACTGCAAGTGAAGAGTACGTCATGAGTATACCAGTATGGACAGTGGGTAAATGGGTAACACAAAACGTTGTTCAGTGAGTTATTGGTAAACAGTAGTGAAAGTCAGTAATTCATTCATAGAGTACAGGGTAGTAAACAACAAAAAGTAGTACTTGCAAAACTTGAATTGTATGAACTTCAGACTTTTCTAGTGTTATCCTTTGTTAATGCAATGTTAGGTTCTAGTGATCATTATAATGTTTTTAGTAATATATTTATTAATATATTTAGTGAATATATTCTGGTTTTTATAATTTAACTGTTCTTAAACAGATCTTGTCCTTTTTTACTTGAATAGTATTTTGTGGCTGGAATATTTGAGTTACTGACAAGTAAGAACACTCATCACAGTAAGCATTTTTCAAAACCCAAGGAAAATCATGTCAGAATGCATCCTTCAAAAAATAATTGCTTTATTTTTTGTGAATGTCTTTGATTTCAATATTAGTCAAATTTTCACTCATCTGATAAAGTTCTTTTATCACCATATTCAGATATTTTTACTGTAATTTATATTTTAGTGAGAAAAAACTTTGCTATTTCATATTTGGGGTTTTTGTTGATCTCTTTTCTTTTTTCAGTGTTAGTCATTGCGGTGTTACTGAAGGTCTTAGTAAACTGTCAAGAGTGGTTAATACAGAAACTACTGAAGAAGAAAAGGAAAATTTACTGTTTTCTAAGCGTGAAAGTAGCCACGAGTATGACTAATTTCAGTAATAGTTTGAAAATATCAGCTTTATTATTGTACTATACACATACACTTCCATCCTCATCTGCTGTTGGCACATTTTAATTACCATAATCATTTAATTATTCATTGATGTCATTATTGTGATTTAATTATTAGTATATTCTTATTTACTTTTATTAATATTATTATTTATTATTGGTTTTGCAAATGTGTTTGTATATATAGATGTATGTTGTGTGTGTGGCAAATATGGTTAAAATGGAGGAAGTGAGTGAAAGTTAATTGCCTTTGTAATTTATTTTAAAATAATTAACAAGTGTGTACTTCAATTATAATTTAGTTCCTGAGGAAATGTGGATTAGGATAAGAAAATATATATATATATATATTGAAGTGATATTGATCTGCTGCTTAGAAAAATCACTTTAAAATCTGAAAATTTACCAGTTAAATGTATATGTAGTATTTTGCTTGTATTCATATACTGGCAAAATACTACATATAAAGTGAAAAATTAATTAACTGAAATTAAATTATTTTGTTAATAATTTTCATATCACATTTGACCACTAAGTTTTCAAGATAATTTTTTTTTACAATTATAAAAAGTTATCAAATTGTTGGCATTTATGAATAAATAAATAAAATGTTATTTTGAATGAGATTTTTGGCTTTCACTCTGTAATGAACACTAACTGAGAATGAAGCAAGATGTGTGTAAAATTTATCACTGTGAATTTTAATATCAAGTTTGCTGTATCTTTACTGTATTTTACAGCTGGCAGTATTTTTATAAAATTTCTGAAAACTGAAAACCAGGGTATAAGCTGAATGGTTGCACTTTTTTTAATCTAGCACCTTTTGTATATATTAATCTAGCCTATAATGAAATACATTGTCTTCATTTTTTTTTTCTTAATATGATATAAACTGTTTTTGTGTTTGATATGATTTATGATGAACACAAAGTAAATATTATATAGCTTAAGCTGTATTGATCACCTTCAAGAAAATGAAGTTTGTTGTAAACCTTGCCTATTTTTTATATACTGGTACATTAGTATAAAGGATGCATTATTATAAATGACATAAATCTGAAGATTTTCTTTGTTATGTAGTAACTTGTAGATCTAACTGTTCTTGTTGCCACTGAATTAATATCTGTTTTCTTCTGGTTGATAAAACATAGATTCTGAAGACAATAATTTTTTTTATATCCCTAATTCTTCCTTCAAAAGTAAAACTAAAGATTACGGGTGCAAGAACATTCAGCAATGATCTAGTACTGCTGCACTAAATTTTGGGTTAATGGTAGCAACATTTTGCGCATTCATTGATCTAGTACACTTGCACTAATTTTTTTGTGTAATGACAGTAGAAGTTTGCGAGTGCATTGAGATTCATGAAGCATTAGATGAGGCATTGAAGAGGAGAAGATTGTATTAAGCGTAATTGAGTGTTATAATACTTATCAGGTAAAGAAAAGCTATGAATGAAGATTGGGAAAGATTGTGTGGTGAGAATTGATAAAGAATGTTACAACTGCAGTTTTAGAAAAAAGTTATAAACAAAAAAGTTATCCCCATTTACTTGGGATATCCCCAATCATTTTTTTTAAATTGCTGTAGTAGCATTCTTTATCAATTCTACAGATAGACCACAGAAGGTCTTGTAGCCTACCATGTTTAATTTGTTTTTGTATTTTTATTCAGGGCCAGAATGTTTTTAATTCATTGTCCTGAAAATGCCAGTGCATTTAGCACAATATATAAATTTATTGCAGCATATCCAAATAAAATAAATCAAACATCAGCTTGCTTCCTTGGAGCCTATCTAAACTATTAATGTATATATTAAAAAAATATATGTTAAAAGAATGAAGTCGAATAAAAAAAATGCATGCATTAAGGAGCAGTTACTCTCACTTTCTTTCAGCTGTGTAAATTATAAAATTACAAATTATTTAATAAAATTGTTTATAACTGATTTATGATTCAGAACTCTCTTCCATCATTGTTTGTAGCTAATTAATTTCCATCATTTTAAGCTAATTTTATTTTGAAAGCCTTAATACTAAGGAAATTTCTTTCACTATAAATATATTTTGGCATTTTTATAGAATTTTAGAGTTCCATATTTTTATGGCAATTAATATTTAATAAAACCTATTTAGATTACTTTTAAAGACTAAAACTATTTAGACGTGCTTTGCAGAATTTAATTTTGTTTTAAACATTTTACAGATTTTTATTTATTAATTGTGTAAGCATTCCTGTCTAATTTTTGAGATAAATGTATTTTATTTATGTATTTTATTTTAATCAGCATTAAGTTAGTTTGTTATGTTTAAGTTTTCTTATTGTAAATATACTTAAAATAAAATCTCTAAATTTGTTTTTTGTTCTTATCCTACTATTTGTTAAAAATACTTTAAATTTCTCATTAGAGGCAATTGAAGAATGTGATTATACAATTATTTATACAATAACAGCTGGAAAACAGCTAAACTGACAATGATATGTAAACTTCAGGTAAGTATGTTTTATTTTTTTTTCAGTTTTTCTGGCATTATGATGATACATTAAACTTTATTGTACATCATTTCAATGAACTACTAACTACTGTTCTACTTTTGCATTCTGTGATTAACAGTCGGATATATATACTTCTTTTCATGACTGAATTAAGTTAGGTAATAAAAAGTAATAAAGCATGAACCAGAAAATAAAAATAAATTAACAATAAGTTGGTTCTCAGAATTTTATTGATTAACTAGTATAATAATTATGTATAAATTAACATTTTATGTGAATTTTAAACGTACATGTATCCTGCAGAAACATATTTTAGAGCATTACATTTTAACATTTTCATTGTTAATATATTAACAATAGACTGTTTACAGATATTGAAATTGAAAATAAGAAAGAGTAATTAACCATCTAGTGATATAATGTAGCAGTTAAAATTATATACATATTACATATATACCATAGGTTGAATTAAAAAATTAGCCATATTTAAACCTATCTTACATATGATGTAAGATATGTAACATCATATATACATATGATGTTTCAAATAATTAAAAAAACTATTAATAAATCAATAAAAAACTGCAGTGCAGTGTAAAATATAAATAACACATATTATTGATATTAATGTTCAGCTTTAACATATCGACATAATAGTTTTAAAGCAAGCAATTTTACTTCATCATTACTAAGTTTAACAACCCCTTCAGTGTTGTCAATTGATATCAGTTGCCCAATTGCTTCCCTATCTTCTCCCATAATAACTTTTACAGCGTCACCACGCATTGGGACCACTGGTTCAAGGTGTTCACAACTAATACTGACTGTACGATCTTCTTCAGGTAGAAATACAGTACATATTAAACCCTGAAACAATAATAATTACAATTAATTTATTTACAGACCATCTTTGTACTGTATTTGTATTTTAGCATTAACCACAATCTTTATGGTTCAGTATACCACCTGTATCCACCCACAGAGAACTTTCAGGACAAGTTCATATAAAACATAGCTAGCAAATATTTCACCCAGATTTCAGTTCTTCTAATAAAAAGAAGCCCTACTGAAATTTTTGGGACCCAAATTAAGGAGTAAAGTTTGTGGTTATTTTACTTATAGTACTTATAGTAGTAATAATAACGAGAAGTTTTAATAAACAAAATTTAATTATGAGAAAATTAATTTTCATTAAAAATGGTAACAGAATAACATTCCTCAGTTACAGAATTGTTAATAATTAAAATACTAATGCCTGTAATAAAATACTACCAGTGGCTAAAATTAAATAAATTTTAATGATTAACTTTTCGTTGGTATAATATCGCTTTCATGTGGCCCAAAATGAAGTAATCTGTTGGCGGCCAGTTGACTGGTCCACTGGTCCACTTAAAGAAATTAGCATTCAAGTAATTTCTAGCTAGATGTGGCATTGCACCATCATGCTGGAAAATCTTTTGCAATAGTTTGTAAAGGTACATCACATCCTCCAAAAGAGCCAGAAAATTATTTTTCAGGAAATGAAAGTATGTACTTCCATAAGTTTTTAATTGAATACCATGTGGATTGTGTTCGCTCCATAAATTTTTAGAACTGAAGACTCAGTTTCTTGTAAAAGTGGAAATAAATAAAACTGAATTTGCATCAGCATTGTCTAGAGGTTTGACCGCTGTCTGCAACTGCTGTACCTTATGCAGGTGGAAGGATGTGGAATACTTAGCTTTTGACAAACCAGTGTGCCTTTTTTCTGTTCAGCCTCCAGGAATTATCGTTCAGGTATTACTTCAGAGGATGAATGAGGATGATATGTATGAGTGTAAATGAACTGTCTTGTACAGTCTCAGTTCGACCATTCCTGAGATGTGTGGTTAATTGAAACCCAACCACCGAAGAACACTGGTATCTAGTATTCAAATCTGTATCCGTATAAAAGTAACTGATTTGGAACCCTCAACTTCCAAATCAGCCGATTTGGGAAGATGTGTTCACCACTAGACCAACCTGGTGGATAATGCCCGAGCTATGCTTAATCACACACTATGTTCATCATTAGCACGATGACTTACAAAAAATGAACATGACCCTTTTGTTCATAAATGCTCATACACCAAAGAATAATATGATTTTTCGTGTTTTGCTTGAATAAAAAAACCAATATTTAAACATTTTTATTTACTTTTTTTTATTTACAGAATTAAATCCATTCCCTACACTTTTTAGACTTGTTTCTTGACACTGTGTTATCTTTCTTGACACATCAGATATCTTAAAAACTATTACTTTGTAATGTGGGTCCCAAAAATTAAAAATTACTACAGTGGGCTTCATTTTATAAGAAGAGCCTAAATCTTTTCCCTTTTGCTAGCCATAACTGCAAAATAAAGCATTTCCAGACTTACATTTATATGAACTTTTTTCATTATTTCCACCAATATTTTTTCATGAGACACCTGTATATGCGTCCTTTACCTACATAAGTAGGTAGTCTTTGAAGAATGGCAAGATAGCTCTTTACAGAGTTATCATTTGATTTACCAGTGTAGACCTCAAATATCAGAACATAACCAGCTGAAGAATCACAAGTTTATATTTAAATAAATGTTTGTTTTTGTTATAGAAACCAATCCCTTCAACAATTAAATTCTAAAACTGAAAAACAAAGCTGGATATATTGAAAGCAGATTATTTATAAGTGGTCAAATATGAAAATTCACAATAATGGATAAAAACTGATCCCTAGCCATCACAGGTGATAAATCAATGCTTAATTTAGGTTTCTTCACATGTGTAAAATGGAACAGGAAAAAATGGATAAACTTCATGCTATTTTAAGTTGCCCACTAGCTTCAAACACTACTCTTTTCGAATTGTTTGTTCTTTTTAATTTATTGGTTACAGCTTTTGAATATTTGTTAGTTTCAGATTTAAATAATTTCATCACTTTACAAGGAAAATATTGAATCAACTGCTTTGATAGTTCATTTATTTTGATATTCCACTATTTTAATTGAATACTGGTACCATAGGGTGATATGGTTCCTATCAATAAAGATAGGATTGTTTACATCTACAATATTACAATCATTATCAGCATCTGACATAACATCAAAATCAGAATCAATGGTGTATCAATTTCGCCCTCTGAACTGGAATTATAAATTAGGTTAAAGTTTTGACAAAAACAAAACTATTTTCCAAATTAGAATCGTCACAACTATGAAACTATAGTGTTCATAGTTTTCGGATCATAAATGTCATCCTTTATTATAACTATAATGACCTTACTAATAACTTACCAATACAACAAAAGTAACTTACCTATACAATAAAAATACAACTAATAAATTTATCCAAAAATATCCGATAGAGATATCAGTGTAAAACAAATTTATTGTTAATGATGAAAAACCGCTATTGAAAATTTTTAATATTATTAAATAAGACATCCCATGCTATACACAGGCTCAGGGTTCAAAGTGCTAACAAGTTAAAGTATGTGCAAATAATGTTTCACTATTAAATAATACATATTTTAACGTGAAAGAGCCAATAAACCTAATTTTACACCACATGTGAATTAACTAATCATTTGTGAATGCCTTTACAGCACATGCAAATATGCATAGGTTTTAAAAGCTCTCAGTTATAAATGATTTACTGTTTGTTTGTAATTTTTAAAAAGCTTAGCTACCAATAAAATCATTTTAAAAGAGGATTTCAAGATCATTCATGAAAAACTGATATTTTGGTTTATGAATAAATTTATGATGTATTGTTTAACAATGCTTTAAACAGTTATATTCATATATTGTAATTATAAATAATAAAATTCATTAAAAAAAGTGATATTGTTAAATTACCTGCCATAAACTTATACTAGCTAAAACTATTGAAATTACTAACTGTTTGATGTTAATTTGCTTCTCAAATCCAATCCAAATTACAAGCACTCTTTTCATAATTATAAAACCAAAAAATAGATTCCTCCAACGCACATATAAATATTATTTTCACACAGACAAATGACATAATAAACATTGTAAAAATAAGTAATATATTTTAAATACTGAACTGTTAATGAAAAATTTAAGTGCTAATAAAATTGCACTTACATTAATTCCTTTAATTATACCAGTTTGACCAGCCAATCCAGCATCTGTATGGGTATCTTTAACTCTGACGTCAATATCAACGGTATGCCACTCTTGTAATCCGCTGTCCATAACTACAAAAAATTTTTTAACATACCAATAATCAATAACCAATAACATCATACCAATAAAAATAACTTTTTTTTTTAAAGAAAAGTCTAAAAAGTTTCCTTTGATCTGAAGTACTTTATTCAAAGCACAATTATGCTATTTTAATTGCACTGTGTCATTAAGACATTAATTTTCAAAGGTAATGTTTTACAAAAAAATACTGCCTCCCAACTAAATCCTTGTAATAAGTATAAAGTTGATAAATAGCATTACTAAATTTCAGATATGAAGGATATTCAATGTAATTTCTACATGATCATATAAAATAGTTGGCAAAATCAAACAACACTTGAAATAAGGTAATTTACATGTAAGTATTAAATTATCTACATGCAAATGTATGAATTTCTATTTTCATCAAGATGTTTACTTTCATGATCTTTTAAAGGGTGTAGAGAAATTTCACCAAAATAGTTACAATATAAAGAAGATGCAATAGCAAATGTATGGGTTAATGAACAGTAACAAAAGTAACAAAGAAGTAACTGAATTATACATTCCAACACCATATTAATAAATTTCCAACATAGAGATGGACCACCATCACACTATCTTTTTGTGAGCTCCACAAAACCACTTTGTTAGGGAAACCAGCATAAATGGGTCAATTATGACAACAAAATCCTGAATTTATCAAACTGAACAATTCATTATAGGGAATTATTAAACACAAACTATACATTTGCATGCTGCTACACCATAAACAAGGAACTGAAAAATGTTTTTTCTGAATCCTACCATATATAAATTTATTAAGATAAGTACATTTTGGTGAGAAACTGAAATCAGATTACTAAGTCAGTTACAAATCCATTAGATACATGATAAAACATATAATTTATCTATCTGAACTAAATCTACCTCACTCTTATTTTGAAGAGATACGTTACTGTTACATACGCATTTTTGACTGAAATTGGCTATAGTAAGCAGTCTGATAACATAATCAAAAAGTTTTACCTTCAGTATAAAAGAGCAAATGATTTGGAATTTTATTAATTATAAACTAAGAATTAATACTATTATAACTTACCGGTACCAGGTGTTTGAGGATTATAAGGAGATGGCACACCACCATCATTCAATGGACTATAATTAGCAGGTGAAGGTGTTCCATATGGAGCGATACCACTGCTGGGACTCGGTGTCTCAACATATCCTGAACTTCCACCTGTTTACAAATAAAGCAAAAATAAATGAAAACCTTCTAAAAATCTTTCTTATAAAAATTGATTTACATTTCTTCAGGCAATCATTTAGTTGTACTTCTTAAAAACAATTGCGGTATTAACATATATACAATATTTGGAAAATTCTAATTTTCCTCACTTTTTGTATTGAAAGTGGCATCAACTGTTATAGTCATTAACCATTAAAATTTCAGCAGCAACAGCATATTCTTGACATATGGGTCTTATGAATGACCTTGTAACTTTATGGATATTATGTCTTTTGTACTCAACAGCTTTCGTCATGTATTTTAAGAATGATTATTCCCTTTTACTTTTTTAGTTAAATACTTTTTTATAATGTAAATAATTAAAGAAAAAGAAGAAAATTTATGTGAGGTGTTTGATAATTACCTAGAATTACAGTAGACGGCACAACACTAATGAATAATTGAACCAATTTTACATAATTTCCGTAAAAACTTCATAACATTCAGTTTACAGAAAAGTAGTAAAAATGGCTTTACATTTTTTTAAATGATAGTAAAAATTAGTATCATGCAATGAATATTTGATATTGAAAGGTTTGAACTGCTCAAGATATTACAGAGTTCAATAATGTCTTTGCCAAGAGCACGAAGAAAATCAACATTTACATTTGGTTTGGCGATTCAAACGTTGTCAAAAGATGCACCCCTCACACACTGGAAATCCAAACGAGATAACAACAGAAGAATATCTGAATAAACACTAACATTCACATACGAAAACGCTCTTAGCAAAATAGTTGTCACATCAGCCCACAATCAAAAATTCAATCGTGCAGCCATCTCTAAGCATTGCTTAAAGTAGGTTAAATATAAAATGAATTTCCACATCAACTCATAATACAAATAGAATTAAAGTATGGATTTATCTGGTAGAAAAAAAATTGCCAACATTCTAATAATTCAGTATTAAAGACCAAAACATCATTACTGTATGGCCCCAATCTTCTTTAGTATTGTACATTAATAACCTCTTACCGGTTCTTTATTTTAGTGGAAAATATAATTGTCCCCTTTTGTTTTCACCGAACCTTGGCCAACCTTTTTTCTACATATCTATGCAATGAAATATGAAAAAAAAAACTAATTTAAGAATCTATTCTTGTACTTTTCTTAAAAGAAAAGTATAAATAAAAATATAATGAACTAACTTGTTGACATCATGATGACCTAAGGATATGATTATACATATTTTTCTCACAACAAAAAACATATATGATACACATGAAACTTTACACTAAAAACTACTAATAAATTATTTTTTATGAAAATATAGTTGATAAATATTTATAAATTTAGGCAATCAGAGTTCAAGATCACATAACAACAAACATTCACATACGCCAATTCACAGAGCTGTAGTAACAGCTCTGTGAAATATAGTAATATTTCAGTTTAAAACTAGTTATAATTATTTTTTTAAAATGAATTTTAATGTTTTTGAAATACGAAAATGTTTAAGAGAAATTTTTGAATTTCTTCATGTGTAAATTATTACAACAGGGGAAGCACAAAGACCAAATCACATTCATAGCAATATCACAATTCCTTTCCTATGTTGTTTGCATAACAAACAATACATCTTGGTGTAGCCTTTTTTTCTGTAGCTGGAATATATGACAGGAAATGTTATTCATGGAGTCAAGAGTACCATCTTCTACAGAGAGCCTACCTTTTTTGGGAATGATTTTATGATAAATTTCAACAATTTGCTCAATAAGGGCTTTTCTGAATTGAAGAGGAGTAAACATGAGTATTGAATATAGTCATATTTAAAAGGTGGCGGAACTGCTTTTTATATCACACTTTTTGTCTTTTTCTTTCAAATGGGTATGTGTTCAGTTCAGAATTTGATCAATCTGATAAAAATTCCACCCATAAAAACATTATAACTATCAACAGTTGGAAGTATTTCTTTCTGTACAATTTCTACAAAATCTAATTCATGTTTAGTTGTCAAATAAAACATCTATCTTGCCACTTTAACAACATATTTTTACTCTCCTTATTGCACACATTTGATTTTTATTTTAAAAAATGCAGTATATCTTTTGGAATACCATGACAGTACCCACTAAATAAGTATTTCGATCACTCAAAGTCAGAGCAAGTTCAGGGCTGCAACAATAAATGTCAGTGTAAATACGGTAACCTTGAACAGGTTACTAGTTTCTAAAAGAGTCATGACGATATTAGTGTTGTAGCCATGATTTGGCTACAATTTTTGACAATGGTTTACTATATTTACTATGATTTTTTACAATTTCTGTGTATGCATATTTATATCTTAATAGTTTATGTAGATAATAAACTTACTTAGTAAAATATATCTTACATCTTAATGCCAAAGCATGCCCCTTTTTATTCCAATACTGAGTGAAGCTTAGCCTATCTTTCCACAGCAGTAAACTTTCAAAAACTGCTAAGTTTTTTTTTAGCACTTCTCTGAATCTGTTATCAAGGAAGTCAATAATTGGTTTTACTTTTTGAAGTTTTTTTATTTTTCAGAGATGGATTAGTATAATTATTATTATTATCATCATCATCAGTAACTGAAGGGTACACAACAGAAATTTGACTTTTTATATGGGAAAACATTTTTCCAAAGCCAGGATAGTAAAAAGGGGCTTGTTTGTATAACTTTCAATTTGTAGCAAACAAATAATTCCTGATAACATATATATGACTAGAAACAAAAGTTTCTCACCTTTATCAGTCGGTTTCCCCAGGTGAAACCTCAAAAATTGTTTTATTATTTTATTTTTCAATCAATTTTTGGCAAAGAGAAATTTTTATAATCTACTTCACTAGATTATCAATAAATTCATCAGTAAAAAATAACCTGAATAAAGGATAAACATTGTTAGGGTCATCCATTGGGAAGTTTATTCCTGGAGTACCAGTAAATATTCAAGGGTAGCAAAGCTTTGTGGTAACATTCTAAGCCCAATGTTTTGTCTTTTTTTTTAGCAACAGATATATCAAGGTCTTCTACCTATCTGAACAGGAGGGTGTAAATCCTGTTCCTCATCATCATGCTTATCATCAGTAATATCCCCCAAGAAAATCAGAATCACTACCTGAATTACTGTCGGCTAAATCATTTAAAAGTTCAATTATATTACCATCAATAGTATTGTAAAACACTAGTAATTCAAATAACACAAAGATCATTTACTCATACAAAAAATTACTAAAATTAGGTTATAATAAATAGACAACTCTGTTATTTGTTATGTACAGTCATATCCACTACACACAGAGTTGGAAATAAAAAAATGATTGAAATTACACAAAAATAGTAATAAAATTATGAAAATTATAAAAGAAAACAATAAATAACACAAAGAAATAGTAAAACTATCACGAGAGCAACTTACGGGATGATCAAAACAACAAAAACAAATGCATGGCAACAGCTGTTCAGAGCGATACGAAACAGACAAATAGAATAGAGAACCGATATGCTACTAGCTTCACCGTTAAAGCTGAGTAAAAATGGAACTAGACTTACACATGTTGCAGCAACTTGCCAAAAAAAATAATAAAACAGGTCGGTTCATAATGACAAATTATTTCATTAGTGGCACTTTTCGCCAAAAAAGTGGTTGACAAATTATTTAACCAAGGAAAATTTTTATAAAAGTAGTTTATGACAAGTTATTTCATCAAAAACCAGTAAGTAAGGGGTTAACTATAAAGTGATTAATCTATAGTTGCACAATGACTGTACACCATAATTCCAACTTAATGATTTTTTTTTTAAATCTATTTTAACCTCATGACTTTACATGTTACTAATACAGTTTAGTGTATATTAAAACACTATTAAAGCAAGTCCTCACAATATGTAAATATATAAATATTTAAATAAAGATTTGTTAAAGAGAGTAAAATATAATAAATTATGATTAAAAAAATTTCCTGTATCTCCTAAAAGTTTGATTCAAAGATTAAAATCTGAAATGAACATTTTTTAATGTATAACTTTACTAAAATAGGAAAAATATGCATCCTAGTCAACATACTCATCCAGTTTATTTTTCAATTTCATATATTCTTCTTTATTTTTCCTGTTTAGCCTCTGGTAATTACGGTTCAGATAATACTTCAGAGGATGATATGTATGAATGAAGTGTAGTCTTGTACAGTCTCAGTTTGACCATTCCTGAGATGTGTGGTTAATTGAAACCTAACCACCAAAGAACACCGGTACCACGATCTAGTATTCAAATCCATGTAAAAATAACTGACTTTACTACGACTTGAATGCTGGAACTCTCGACTTCCAAATCAGCTGATTTGGGAAGAAATTTCATAGCTTTTATACTGTCTACAAGCCTATAATCATTTTCGTTATTAAATAACGCAATACATATCGTCAATTTAGTACAAAATGACTAACCAATGCTCAGGGCCTGTTAATTGTTTTTATTTTTATGAGGATACAGCTGACAAACTTGTAACAACAGTTACAAAATTTGGCACTTGGAAATTAATTATTTATCCCCCAACTATTAATGTATATAAAATCTTGCAATAGAAAAAGTACACTTTGAAGTAGGCAATAAAAACGAAGCAGTAATAAAACAGTAGAATCAAAATCAGATGATGTCTAGTAGTAGATTAGTGTAACAGTATCTTTCTCTACAGGAAATACTTAGCCAGAAACAACTAACACTGGGCCAAATAAGTAGAAAACCGTTAACAAAATCCTTATTAAAAATGAAGGGAACAAAGAGATTAATACCAAGAAAATTAATAAAGTAAACTCACTGTGATAAGCAGTGGGTGAGGGCGATGTCTGATAAGGTGAATAAGATGGTTCAGACCCATACATGGTACCAGGTGTTTGAGGTGTGTATGGACCACCAGGAGTCTGGCCATAACCTCCATCATCCAATGAATAAGTATCAATATCTGAACGTACAGGTGTATTTGTGATGGTTGGATCCCATGCAACTGGAGTTCTTGAACCATCATGCGAAGGTGTCATGCCGCCATAGGGAGTTCTTGAGCCAGCTGAAAAAAATGAGAAATAAATCATTCTGATATCAATAAATATAACAAAAATTATTAATAAATACAAAAATATGAATGTTATACTGAAAATACTGTACACATAGTCACAGTACGTACAAGTAATGTTAGAAATGTTATATTCCAATATTGTTTATAGAATAGCCTATTGTCAAAAACTTGTAATTTTTTTTAAGTTAATATATAATACAATATTTTAATTGTTGATTGTAATTTTTTTTAAACAATTTATAAAACTGATATAACTGCTCAGAATACAATTAAGCTCTTACAATATGAATAATGGATGCCAATAGGAGTATTACTAAGTGCAGTGCAATTCATCACTCCTTATCAGCACTGAATGACAAATACAAACCAATAATGAAGAATAATGATGCCAATATAGGGATTTTAAGTACTGACACAATTTACTATCTAATCTTCAGCACCATGAAGAAATCTTTATTGGTAAAATTTACTTTTTACATTTAAAACAAATTATATTTGAGGAAAAATTATAAATAACAGGTACATCTATGAAACAGGAAAATTTAAAACGACTGTATTTAAATAAATTTCTATTTTGAGAGTTCCTACAGTTTTCTGTTAAGTAAGACATGCTATGTCTTACTTTCAACTCTTGAAAGGTGGTCACCATTACGATCTACGCATGCTTGTAGTCTTAATGAAAAATGTTCTATTATTTGCCATAACATGGCTGGTATAATGATAATCATAAGCATTAAATGAGCAAATCCCCAGAAAAAGTCATTGCACAAATCAAGAGATGTAACTGGCCAAACAATGTCCCCATTTTTGGATATGATACAGTTCAGAAAGAGTTCTCTTAAAATAGTAATAAGACACACAAGCAGTACTGTCTTGCTGGAACCACACAATTTGTGGAAACTGAACTAATTCTTGACTCAAAAATGTCATGACCATACTTGTGTAAATCCCTGTAGTAATGGTTGTAGTGTTTCCTCAATCGTCTTGCAATTAATGGTCTGATAATGCCAGATAAGTTTTCATCACCATCCTAATGCTGCATTTCTTGACATGGAAGCAACCAAATCAGTATCTTATAATTACTGAACAATCTGAATTTCATAGGAGTAAAAACTGAAGTCTTTATGTAAGATTAACAGATTGGTGGTTTAGTGATATTCAGTGCTAATGTACATTTAATCACAGAATATTTTGGACTGCATGTTAAGAAGTTCAAACTCTAATGTTTTTTAGCATTCTAAACTATTTGCTGCTCCTTTATCTTTTAAATTTAATGTGGATCCAGTTTCGACAACCTTTTAACCCAACAGTTAATGACATGATTAGATGGTACCTGCCCTCATGACACAGAATATTGAATCAATAACAAAATAAGTTTCGTACAATTGTCATTAAACCACCATTATTATAAAATGATTTAATACAGAAAGCACAAAATGCACCTTACTACTGTTCCATATTTATTAAATGACATTAAAGTTCATCGCATTCATGTAAATGTCAAATGAATAGATATGCTTTTAAATTTTTACACTTCACTTATGTGCCCTTTATTTGCATTGTCAATAAGTATCAAATTCATTAAAATAGATATAAAAATTGCTTTAATTGAAAACACAATTTTTCAGTTATTGATTATTTTATGATCATGACTTGCTAATCAAATTTATGCTGTATTTACTTATTACAGAGCACTAGATAAATCTTTTAATGATATTATAAACACATATAGAAAAAATAAAATATCATCACAAACTATCACATTACCTTCGTACAGAGGTGTCTGTGACCCATGCAAAGGTGTTTTGTTTCCAGCATGGTAAGCAGGAGTGGCAGCCCCACCATAAGGTGTTCTGCTGCTGTAACTTGTGAAGCTGCCATCCTGAAATAAGACAATAATTTTAAAATTGCAATTACAAATATTATTAATATATACTAATCTATAGAAGATACTTCAATAAGAATAACTAACTGTAAGATTTTCTTCAAAGACAAAACATTTTGTTCTGGAAAACATCTATTTCATAGACATCCAATACATCTATTAAAGCAAATTATACTTAATATTCTTTATTTAATACTTGGAGGCAAAGGCCAACTTTTTCTCATCCATCCTTTCAAAGGGCTTACAGCAACAATTTTTTATGACAAGATTACAAACATAATTACCTTTGGCATATTAAAAATTAATTCTTAATATCTCACTAGCATTCTACCACACTTAGTAAGTATATAAAATGAAGATGAATCATTGTCAAAAAATAAAAATACTACATAAATCTGAAAATCTACCAAATTGTATCCTAGGAGCAGAATGTAATTATTTATAAAATTTTTTTATTTTTATTTACCAACTCTGTTTATTGTTTTTTTTCTTTTCTCTATTTTTAGTGCTATTGAATAGATCTTTTCTTCAGCATAATGTATGAATGTAGAAATTTTGTATTAGAAAAATATTTAAAAACTTCAAAATAAAGAGGCATGTTTACCAACTTGATCACGGACATAAAACTGTTTTTCTTCACTGAAATTATCTGATGATACATACACACTTTAAACATTTTATCACTCATTTAATAGTGATATACTGAATCTAATATTGAAACAAAATGTCACTATTACTCATTTTGATGAACCAGAGGTCTCTCTCTATATTATGAAAAATGTGCCATTTTCGCAAGTTGTAATAATTCATATAATAGTCACATCATAAATTAAACACTGGTAACTATATTTGGGATTTAGCCTACGAGCCCATAGAACCTAAATAAATTAACCCAGTTTCTTCTTATTTTAAATACCTATCATTAAGCAGAATTAATGAAAAATAAAAATAAATTATTAACACAAAGAACAAAAATATTTATTTAAAAATTTGAAAAACCTTTTAAATTAATGCAAAAAAATTCAAATACTAATAAGTAAAAACCAATATATCAAGCAATAACTTCTTCACAACCAATTCTTATTTTATCTAAATAATAGATCAAACAAGATAAATCACTGACCTTTGATGGAACTCCAACATTGGCAATATGTGATCTATCAACAGATATAGTCTGGCATGAAGAATGTAATTCAACCCGAGCTGTATTCATTGTAGCATCCTTAACCATACCAACATTACCTGAAAAATAAATAAATAAAATAAGTAATAATCAATATTATTTTCAACGAGAATTAAATAAATTATTTCTATAATGAACAGATATTAAAACCAGTTCTGCCAGACGCACCAATATAAATTACTTTTTATCACAAAACAAAGAAAATTTTTATCAGTTTTGTTTTAGATATACTCAAATAAATAAATAAATAAATTTAAATAAAATAATTTTATGTAAAAACTATTCCATTCAAATTCAATTGTAAAGAAAATTTATATTGAAACAAAAAAATTATCAACAATAAAAAATAATTATTTTAGTTAGAGATTACGACTATTATAAATAAATTATCAGAGCAATGGTATAATACTTTTATTCAAGTAAAATCTAATAAAATCTTTAAAATAAAAAACATAAATCCAATACATACCTTTATATGGTCCACCAGTAATCTTAATTGTCTGTCCGATAAGATCTCTATCACGGCGAACACCTCCACCACCACCTCCACCACCACCACCACCTCTTCCACCCCGTCCTCTGCCTCCACCGCTGCCAGGATGAAAAGGTGATGATATACGTGGTGACATATAACCACTAACTGGGCTGATATTACTGTTAGTCTGTAAAATTAAAAAATGTAATCATAATAAATGAAACTTCTTAATAGAATGATCATTTGGCAAAAATTTTCATGCCATAACAATTACTGGTGACCACCAATATTGGATAATTTTAAAACTTGCATATATTAAGTGACTGTATCAAAGTAGTATGGAACTACCTCTTGTAGATGTATGGGCCCACATGGGATCATGTGTGTATTTATAATACAAAATTACACTACGTGACTTCCTTGTACACTTATTAAATTACATATACACATTTTTTGCTGCACTTCATTTAAACTCATTTCATTTGAAAGCGAGATACGATCCTCCAAGTCTTTAATAAAGTGAACAGATACACAACTGCTTAAATATTATTTTTTTTAACATCATTTATACAACTATTAATTCAACAATCTTACATGAAATATTAGAATAGAGTAAAAGTCCCATTATTACTCGTATTACTAGATCAGTATTATTCATATCTTTGCGAGTTGCTGATTAGCAAAAGTTTTACATTTCTGGTGTGTCATATAAATAAAAGTTGGTAATAATTAAATTATTCCGTTTAGTAATAACTCTTGTATACTGGTCACAAATGTTAATTTTGACCTAACGGTGTAAAATATTCAGTTTTTATTATTGCATTATTTGGTGAATAATCAAAAATGAAAAAGAAACAATCATACAGGAAAAAGAAAGATAACACGAAGAAATATATCTCAACAAATATATAATGAAAAATATAACGACAAGAAGACAAATTTGAAGAGCAAGAAAATGTTAAAACCAAAGAAAGAATAAAAAGGAAGAAATGTTGCAAACAAGGAAAGAATAAAAAGGAAGAAATGTTACAAACAAATAAAGAATAGAAAACATTAAGATGATAAATATAAAGAGGAATATAATTGTTAAAACCAAAGAAAGAATAAATAGATTAAGAGAAGATGATAAATATAAAGAGGAAGAAAACATTAACACCAAGGAAAGAATAAAAAGATTAAGAGAGAATGATGAATATAAAGAGAGAAAATTAAAAAACTAGAGAACATGTACGCAAAATAAGATCAGAAAAATTACATTAAACCAAAGAGCGATTAAATGATTGGTAACAAAAACAAATAAATGAAATGATGATGAACTCTAACTTAGGAAAAATATTGTTAGACAATATCAGAGGTGTAATGAACTAAAAGATAAGAATTTTTTGCAATTTATTAAAAAAAGATTTGTGTATATGTTGTTCTTGTGAGGATCTATTTTTCAGTCACTCTGTAGTTAACTTTAATGTAGATAAAATTAAACAGAAATTCCAGAATAATTAAATAAAATTAAACTAGAAAATCGAAAAATAATATGATTCTAAACTATAACTTTCAATTTAAATTAAAGAATCAGGTGTTTCACCAAATCTATTACATGTACACATATATAATAATGCCTATTAGATTACATATACACATTTTTAAAAGTAAATAGAATTTTATTTCACTAATGTATAATTATTTATTATAAAAATATTTTTACAATCACGAGTTAATAATTGTTAATAAATAAATATACTTAAATTAAAAAAAAGTTAAAAAAAAAAGAAAAGGAGTTGAAGTCTAATTCGGACCGATGTGCCTTTACTTATAAGATCCAAATATTTAATTAATTAAAATTTCATTTGGCTATAACTTTGGAACGAATGAAAATAAGTACCACTTATGATATATCATTGAAAAGCTCTCAATGAGGGCTTATCACTGCAGTTAAGAAAAAGTCCAAAATACAATTTTTTTGGTTTTGGGCTTTTTTGGCCACTTTTGGTTCAGTCAATTGAAATCAAAAGGGGAGGTGTGCTCAACTAGATGTTACAACAGTCCTAAATCCAAAATTTCAACATCCTACAGCTAATAGTTTTTATATTGTGATGATAGAATGTCTGGAATAAAAGTTTTCTAAAGCTAGGAAAGCACTACACGAGTCACGGCAAATAAGAATATTTGGTACTTAAGAGTTAATGATATTCAGAGGCTTATTTATAGCCTCAGCAGTAAATACTGCTGAATTATATGCTATAAATAGTGTATTTACACTCGTGATACCAGGTAGACCAAACATATAAGTTCTATCACCGACAACAAATGTGCAATAAATGGTATCATTGTGTTTCGATCCATTAGTGATACTACTGCGTCTGGATTTATCTTGAAGATGTAGTGAAACATTTCCTGGAAGACAATAAGTGGTGTTGATTCTTTATTGTATATTGTAAGGTCAAACATAAAATTTATAAGGTTAATTCCCCACGGAGGATATGAGCATGGATACGTTGGAAAAATAGAAGGTATGTCAACATTTATAAGGTGCAGTAGATGACAGATACAAACCTACAGATGTGTTGTATTGCACCTACAGGTGCAATATAACATGGCTGGTTCTCATACCTACCTAAATTAGAATTCCCAAGGAATGAGTCAAAAACTGGGTGATCTGGCTGTCCTTTGAGATGGGCAAAATAAGATGCTAAAAGCTGGTCCCATCTATCTCAAAGTGATGGCTGACCGCAGTCAGCAAGTAAGCTTACAACAGGGCTTGATCTAAAGGCACCTGTGGCAAGATGAAGGAAAGTATAGCATCCAGCGTTTTAAGCACGGTATGATGCACTTAAGAGCAGGCAACACAACCATAATCTAAACGGGAGCAAACTAAGGAATAATAAAAATGTATCATACATGACTGATTGCCTCCCTAATCAGTCATGTGTTAAGACTTTGTGGGTTGGCATCCCCACGAGCATAACCTCTGCAGCTTTTTTTCCCACTACGCAATGAGCTGCAGAACACACTTAGCAACATACAATTTATCAATTGTATGTTGCTAAGGACTTGCAGCATATCTAAAAGTTTGGAATAGTTTGTTTTTAATTCTTTGATGTGTCTGACCCAAGTAAGGCGGCTATCAAAAAATAAACCTAAAAACTTGATGTCAGGAGAGATAGTAATTAGCTCTCTGTTGAGAAAGACTTGCAGAATGCACAGGTCCTGCAGCCAAGAAAAGACACATTTTGTTTTCTTGGTGAAAAGGTGAAGCCAGTAACCCTGGACCAAGCTTCAAAGCAAGATATAGTGTTCTGTAGTAGTCTCTCTGGTGTGGCTGTTGAACAGGATGTAATGTATGTAGCAAAATCATCAACAAATAATGAGCATTAAACAGGTGGCTGCACACAACTGGTAATACTGTTGATGGCTAAAATTTAAAACAGTTCCTTGAGTACCCAATTTTCCAAGGTAATGCTATTCGATATAGAGTCTCCAACACGGACATGGAAAGTTCAGTCATATAAGAAACCCTTGATAAATGCAAGAATACTGCCCTTGACTCCCCGTTCTTTAAGGGTGTTAAAAATACCATGTTGTATGCCTTTCTGATATCAAAGAAGGTAGTTTACAAGGTGCTGGTGAAGTAGAAAAACGTTTTGAATAGCTGCATTCATGATACTAAATGGCCAGTGGAGAATGACCTTGGTAGAAACCACATTGTTCCAGACATAGAAGACCATATCTCTCTAAGTACCATGTGAGCCTCCGGTTTACCATTCTCTTAATCACTTTGCATAAAATGCTTGTCAAAGAGATAGAGTGGCAGCTTCAGGGACTTCCTTTGTCTTTACCATGTTTAAGTACTGGTACAACAATGGCTTCTGACCAGATTGAAGGGAAAACTTGTGAGGAGAACAGACTCTTATAAATACACAATAGGTGTTGTAGTGTTGAATTAGGTAGGTGAGAGAGCATACTGAGATGAATGTTGTCAGGTCCAAGTGAGGTATCATGTGAGTTTTTAAGTGCGTGTGACAACTCGTTAATGAAAATGGAGTATTTAATCCACCAACCGAATCACCAACATTTAACAATAGTACTTCCATCTGCAATTTGTACCTCTGAAATTCATTACTGTATGAGGTAGGACACAGAATGGAAACAATCTGCCAAAATACTTGCCACTATAGAAGGTGATGTAAGGAGTTCTCCTTCATGAATGAGTTCAAGAATGGATTACTTTGTTGATCCGTAGACTGTATGGATCTTTTTCTACACAGACGTGGAAGTAGTGCGTGAGATGGTGTTCATGTAATTCCTCCATGACTCCCTCCTAGAGTCTACAAATACCCAACGACATATTGCTCTATCCTTACAGTAAAAATCTAGGTGTTCATTTGTAGGCCTACGGTTAAATTTGCGCAGTGCTTGTTATCGATTGCTAATTGCATTTTGGCAATCAGCATTCCACAAGGAACGGAAAGACATCATGGGTTTCCCAATGTTTGTGGGATATATCTAATAGCATTGTCAAGTATCAGAGGCATAAAATAGGTAAGTTCATCAAGGGCATCTTCACCATCGTCATACTGTGATGGGAAGGCTTTATGGTAACTGCTCCAATCTGCCTTTTCAACAATCAATTTCTGTCGTCTTTCATCTTGCAGTCAACATGAAAAGTTATAGTAATTAGCCTATGGTCACTGCCATAGCACACGCACACCAATACAAGCTTGTGCTTGTATGCACAAGCACACCAATTAAGACAAAGAAGTAAATTTGGTGAGCAAAAGGAGAGGTCAATGTTTGAGTGTAACAGACAATGAGGACATAAATGTGTATGACCCATCATTCAGTAGACAAAGGTCCAAGTCTAGTCTCACTTTTTTATCATATTTCCTCAAGAGGAGCAGAAAGATGAGCCCCATGAAATATGGTGGGCATTGAAATCTCCTACTATTAACAATGGTGGTGGGATTTGAGTGAGGAGATTTGATATTTCTAGAGCATTGAACTCAGAGTTCGGGAAAGATACAAATTGCAGATATGCAATTTAAAGGGGACTGAGATTTTTACAGCAGCAACAGGAATGAGGGTGGCTAGTTGTAGCCTTGTAGCAGACACCTCATTCCACACGAAAATAGCAGCACCACCACTCTCTCTACTATCTGCAAGACAGTCATATCTCTCACATGTATAGCCTCTGAATGTTACCGAATCTTGCTGTAATAGATGTGTTTCTTGTAAGCACATTAATGGTTCACCTGCGCGCATAAACACTCTAGCATCTTCAACGTGGGACTGAAGACCTCTAATGCTCCACTGAATAATGCTCATAAATAAAGGTAGTTAGATACAGAAATACAAATAAATATATATGAAAAAATTAGTTGTAGGTGATTCAGTTTTTCTTTTTGAAATTTTGTTTTAAAAAATTCTGTTGCCCTGGGTGGTTTCTCTACCATATCCTCCAGCAGACATAGTGTTGGAGGGGAAGATTTTGATAAATGGGAAGTTGCAGACAACATCACAGAGGAGGTGGTTGTGTGGGCTCCCATAACAGGGAGCTTATTTGATGATTTACCACCAGCTGTATTTACTCCTGATCGCAAAGGTAAAACTTTAGGGACAGGAACTTTAAGAGGGATTCCACTAGTGTTTCACTAGCTGTAACTACCAACTTCTTATTCACCTTCGTTAACAGAGATACTTGCAGTAAGTGAAGCAACCTGATCAGATAACATCAGAGAAACCTTTTGCAGTTAACTGCAGGATCCACTGTTGGTTGCCTGAATTTGTAGGAGCTTTGCTTGATGTCACAGCAGCAAAAGACATCCGGTTTAACGAGGTTTCGAGAGCTAACTGTTCATATTCTCTTCAGGTGGCTGGGAAAGAAAGCTTTTGCTTGGTACAGATTTTTAGGATTGCCTTCTCTTCTTTAAAAGCTGGGAAATCTCGAGACCAAGCTGCATGTGTGCCTCCATAGTTAGTACATTTTTCTTCCTTCTAGCAGTCAGTGTCGTTATGATCTTCTTCTGCACATCGAGTGCAAATTGCAGTTTTTGAACAAGATGTTGTGGTACGGCCATACCCTTGGCATTGAAAACATCATCGTGGGTTGGGGATGAAAGATCACACCCGAACCAACAGGTAACCCACTTTAAACATCTCTGGTGGTACTAGAAGATTAAAAGTTAATATAGGGGAAGTATAGGTTCTTCCACTACATTCTGTCATTTCTTCATTCATTTCACCTCCTTCAATAACTGGTTACAAAGTTTATCAGCTATTTAAATTATATCCGTGTCCAGATGGTCGCGGCAAAAATTTACTCCCTGGCTTGTATTTAGCATCTTGTGGCATACTGCACTTATGTTTATGCTGTCCATATTGCTGAGACATAACAGAGAGCGATTCTGCTCATCATTTTAAGTTTCTATTTGAATCTTTCAGTCTCAACATTTTTTTATATTCTTTGGAGAACCACTTGAACCAGTTACAACTTTGTTAATCAGGAAAGGCAAGACTTTTTGAAGGGAACCACCTTCCTGATTATTCTAAAGAACAACAAAATGAATGTTTTTATGTTTTATATTTGATGTTTTCAAATTAAATCTCTTCTGCAGGATTATTATCCTTGTCAGACAAAGCTGATCAAGGTCTTTTCACTAGACAAGAAGTGGTGGTTTTTTCAGCTGGATCACTTACCATCATTGAATTTATTTGTGGACTTGAAATTTTGGTCCCACGAGTACCGGCGATATAATAGACCACTCCAGCAGAGCGCACGTGTACCGGAGCTAGAGCTAAATACAACTGGGTTCACCCAGGTGCCCAGAGGACATCATTTGAAACTCTCTACCTAGAGCCACTCACCCATCGGCATGACAGTTTCCACCTTGGATTACGGTTGCACTTCGTGAGGTGCCACAACTTTCACCGAGTGTATGTGTAAGAAGAAATAGTGTAGAATGTTGTAATGTACTTGTGTAAGGGTATATGTTGTAAATTGTGTAATGTTTTTGGTGTAGTGTATGTGTATAGTGTAAAGTGTTCTGCAGCTCATTGCGTAGTGGGAAAAAAAGCTGCAGAGGCTATGCTCGTGGGGATGCCAACCCACAAAGTCTTAACACATGACTGATTAGGGAGGCAATCAGTCATGTATGATAGAATATCACTCCCAGTGGGAACCTGCACATTTTGCTCTATCAGTCCGCACGTTTCTGAATGAAATGTTTCCAGGATGCTGGACTGGCCGCGGTACTCCAGTAACCAGCTCCGTTATCATAGCCACCACAAAGACCTGATCTCACATCAGACAATTCATTATGGAGAGGCCACGGTACTCGTCACCAGCTTTGTTATCATAGCCACCACTAAGACCTGATCTCACATCAGACAATTCATTATGAAGAATTATCAAGGCACATGTATCTGCATGTCGCTACACCACAAATGAAGGATTGTATGACACTATAAGGGACACCTTCCATAATCATCAGAAATGCTTCGTTGCTTGTCACAGATGACGTGGCGATGTATAAAATTATGCGTGCAAGATGAGAGTGAACACACAGACCCAGTGAACCATTAAAATTAATACTATGTATCTATGTAAATAAAATAATTCATTATATCACATTTTTCATTTACAACTCCTAACAAATTTTAGTTCTAACTTTATGGGGTACAGTGACTTCCCAGCCAACTGTACTTATAAACTGCAGCTACTCCAAGAAATTAAACCTAATGACAAGCCACTAAGAATTCAATTTGTAATTATCATGTTAAACTTCATTTCTGCTGATAAAACCTACCTGCACACATTTTTCTATTGAAGCAACATTTCATGTTCATGGAGTTGTGAATTGTACAATTATCAAGTATAAAACTCAAGAAATTCACATGGATTAGTGGAATTTGTTCACAACCCTCCCAAAGTGAATGTATGGTGTAGCATCATACATAATTAAACATTTACCCCATTTTTTTCCATGATCAGACTACTATGTTCGTAGTGTACTCAACAATGTTAAAGACCTTTATCCTTGCACAAATGAAAAATATGGAGCCTAATTTTCCCACAGGATGGAGCCACTCCATATCACGCAAAAGTTGTGTGGATGCGCTCAATGACAGATTCTTAGAAGACTGAATAGGCAGAAGTTTCCACTGCTTGGCCACCATGCAGTTCTGATTTGATGCCGATGGATTTCTTCTTTTTGGGGTAATGTAAAAGACATCGTATAGCAGTCCAGACCAAATCCAGTCACTTGACCACTTGTGCCAAAAAATAAAGAACAGCTAAGAAAGTAATTCCTGTAGAATCAGTTTGTAATATAAACAATACTCACACTGAGTTACATTAGCAAATTAAAAAAAAACTTAGATTTTGTACTTTCATGCTCTTACTTAACAAAATAATAAGTTTTTAATTCTAAATGTATTTAAAACTACAAAGTTCTTTTTTGGACACCAGCTACATTTATATCAATTATTTTATGTTTCTTTCATTTCTCTAAATGTAAAATATAATCACCTGAAAATGTAATTTGTGACCTGAGCTACTTGTACCACTAAATTCATTTTACTAAAAAAATAAAATTAACAAACCAATTACTAAATAAATATCAAATCCAGAAATAAATTAACAAACAGAAAAATATTTGTACATGGAAGAAAACATAATTCACACAAACCTTGTTCCCACCAGCCAGTTGAAGGTGCCTAGTTTTGCAAACAAATATACCACCATTATCTAAATATAATCTTGAGTACAGAAATGCAAAACTACGATAGAGATGTTTTATTTCACCACCTCTACCCTGAAAAAAAATAAAAATTCAATTATTACTTTTATATATTAGCAGCCAACATTCACAAATATAAAAGATATTAGTTTTATAAAACTTCACACTTTAATTTTTTTTTAAATTATATTTTACACTGAATAAAATAAACATGTTAATAAACACCCATGCACATAAGGTGATATTTATGAACCAAAAATATAATTAAAACAGGAGTGAAGTTAAAGTGTTTATTAAAATAACATATAAATGAATAGTCCATTAGAAAAAGGTTTAAATAATGTGAGTAATAATTAAATCATTATTGTCATTATTATGATTATTGTTATTAATAGCAGTATTAGTTTATCAGGCTGTAATTAGATACCTAATTTACTAATTAGGTATCAATAAATAAATAAACAATATAAAATGAAACCAAGTTAATTTACCTTAAATCTTTCGGAGCAGTTATACCAACCTGTAGTCATATGTGTAGTTCACAACTAATGCATGCAATTGACTACACATAGATTCTGCTATTACTTGTATTTCTTAATCCCTCCATGCTAATAAAATGTTTTTATATAAAGAGGGCACTTATACAATGTGCAAAATTTAAATAAAAAAAACTTAACCAGTTAGATCCTGATAAAGTGTAGTTTTATAAGATGTGCAAAAAGAAACAAATCTTGAAAAATTATAAAATTTTGAAATAGTGTGATTTTAATTCATTGGTTAAACTAATAGAAGAAAAAAACCACTACCTAAGATTTTCCTACTTTCTTTTTAATTTAAATAATGCATTAAAGAAAGTGTTTAATAATTTATAAGAGACTGTCAAATAATTTTGATAGCTAATCACTTTCTTTTTAAATAATTACCGGAATAACAATATAAATATTTATGTAACTACTAATGGTAGTATGAAATAAAAAATTAAATAATTCTGTTAAAATACTATTTTATAAGCTCAATATAATATAAAAATATTTTACTAGCTTCCTTTTTTTTGGCTTGTTTTTCAGTATTATTCATAGAGGAAAACAAGGGCAAAAATCAGAATATTTTGAATTTTATTAAAAACTAACAGTAGTAATTAGTTAAGTTAAAATATCTGTCATATATTTCACAACTAATTAAATAAAATTTCTAAGCACACTTTTGTTGCATGTTTGAAGAAATATTTAGAAGTAGCATATTTGAAATAAAGATCTAAATTTCATAAAGATAAAAATACACTTCTTTGTATATTGCAAGAAGCATTTTGTAAACTTTATTTTATGAACATTAAAATCTACAAACATTAATATACAGATTTCCAATTACAATAGCACTTTTTAAAATTGTTTGAAAAAATTAATTTTTTAAATAATTTTAAATGGATGAGGGCTGAATACAAATTTTGGAACAATATAATCTTGAAATAGTGACTGATATCCATAATAAAAGGGTTGGAATTCAACAGTACAAAACAATTAAGTAAAACACTAACATTAAAAAACTTATTAATTAAAATAAATGATAAAGAAAAATTAATTATTAGAATTAATAAATAAATAATAGAATTAAATAATAATGTAGGAGAAAAATTAAAAATACAAATAATACATACAGAGTGTGGCCCATCAACTACTTCAACAATATCTCTCTTCTGAATAGCATTTTGCTCAGAATCTAATGCAACTGTATTACGGAATTCTTTTTTCTTATGAAGTGCCTGTGGTTTTGCTTCAACCAATTTACCTTGCATGCTCAAAACATGGAAGTTCTCTCTTTCCAACCTTACAATTACACCAACATTCTGTGAACTAAAACACAATAAAAGGTTTTGAATGATTATTCAGAATAAAATCACTTTTATTAGCAACATAATGATCTAATCAGAGCTGTTATAAAACATCAATAAAAATAAATATAGGTAACCTGCATAACATGGTTTTTAAAAGAGCCACCTGATGAAGTGACAAAATACACCTGCTTCTCCAATCCAGGGAACTAAACTTTTTTCTGCATATTGTAAACTACTATTCCACTCAAACGTAAAGGTTGTTGTTGTTATACATCTGAGAGAAAGATTTTTTGTAACTTATAACATATCATAAAGATTCTGAAGTTCAAAATGTTTTCCTAAAGAGGTATATAGGAAAAGGTATTAACTTACTAAACAATCTAATTTTCTCAATAGAGAAATGAAAGAAAAAATTGACAAATGTTTAGGCCCATATTATATAATTTATATAGATCTGATTAACTAAATGCAAACTAAAATTACATATTTTGGAAAAATTAAATACTACAAATATAAAAATCAGAAAATAAGGATATCTTTCCAGAAAGAAAATACAGAATTTTGCTTACAGTGATGAAAAAAAATGTTTTCTACAATACAATTAACAGCATTGAATGTAGAAAACTATCAATTTTAAAAAACTTATACAAATTTATAAAACTTGTCATGCCAGGTCTAACATAAAGTTGCACAGGAGTTCTAATGCTAAAAAATAAATGCCATTTTATGCTAAAAAATAATTTTCAGTTAAATAAACTGGTAGTTCATTATAAATATAACAAAATATGGCAGTATTCTCTAATATTTAAACATAATTTATGGGGTCATTGTTATTTCTGAATGATGTTTCCATATTCTTCTAATAACTCAAGAGTTTTGCAAATGGATTATTAAAGAAATTTCAAAAACATGTTAATGGTGATATCATTTTAGATGGAATAACAGAAAAAGAATCTTTCATCTACTAAGAAAATTTTACATCTATATCTTATTAATGCCAATCTTTTAAAACTTTTCTTAAAACTAAACAATTGATTACTTACTCTAACTGGACCATGTCACCCCATTGGAATTGTCCAAGAGAATCTACACCCGTAGCCATATCAGAGCATAACTGTAAGTCACGAGGTAACACTTCTAACTCATGCATAGTTAGATCAGAAAACAATACAATTCGATTATCTTCAACTCGGACAATCAAACCGGTGTCACCTTCATAACGACCAGCAAGAACCTTAACATGATCACCCATGCAGAAATATTTACGTAATTCAGTCGCTTGAAACACCAACGGGTCTGTTAGATCTTCATGTTTTGGCATCACTGTTATCATACTACCATCTATCGCAAGGATTTTACCTTGCAAATGCATCAATTCACCTGAACAGACCTCAACATTATCACCAGCACTAAATGAATGACCCGGTCCATCCTCTTTACTTCCTGTCGATAACTCTATATCAACACCTTCAGGAGCTTCTTCAAATTTTTCTAACTCTGACAATGTTGGTTTAACGCCTGTAATCAAGAATATCATCGATCAGTGTCCTATGGCAATAAATTATTGGATAAATTTAATGAGATGTATAAGGAAAATCATACTTATATAATCCATAGATATTTTAATTACACTTCATTATTATGCTTTTAAACTTTTAACAATGGAATTAGGAAAATACACCTTCAGTGTCCACCTCGGAGCAGTGCATTAGAAAAAACATGACGTCTAAACATTTGCATTGAGTTAGAAAACGCTATAGCTCATGTAAAACTGAAACAGCTAACTGATAAAAACTGATATTCATAACATTTTATAAAAATGTAAAAATGAATAAATAGATAAATTCAAAATACCAAACATTTACAAAGTAATACAGAAAATAAAACACTAAAACCATGCATAAAATAAGAAGTAAAAACTTCTGGTTTCCCTCTTAGTAAATTCTGAAGTGTTATAGAAAAATATCAAGAACATACTTATTTTTTATTGCTCTTTAAAGAATAAATCTCACTCTACTCATATTTTTTTACATAAGTTCTTGCCACTGTTGAGACACTTATCATAGTGGGGCATCAGAAGTTGTATTCCTTTGTCATAGAATGATGCTGTCTATGAGGCAAGCTACATATTAGTAACTTATTTGACCTCATTGTCATTGTGAAAATATTGGGCCATATAGAAATTTTTAATATTCAGATTGATAATAACTTTGTGCAAAGTCTAGGCTGTATGGGAGATGATCAAGCTCTTCCAGTTGCAGATCATGAGATGTTGTGTTGTGGCAGTGTGTTGGTAAACATTGTTGTGAATCAACATAACACCCTGGATAAGCAAGCCACTTTGTTTATTCTGGATCACAAGGCAATTTTTTTAGCATTTTGCAAAAGACATCATCACTAGTGATTGTGCAGCTCTGACACAAGAAGACAAACAAGTCTCTTTTTTTGTCCCAAAACATGAGCACATGATTTTTAAAGGAAAACATTGTTTTAACATTTTATTATTTTGTGTTTCTGTGCTATCATTCCATATATTATCATTTCATTTCAGGCATTGGTGCAATATCCATGTCTCATCTCCATCATTATACAGCTCAAGAAATAACTGGCTTATTCTATGCACAAAGTCAATAATCGAACACACTCGTCGCTCGTTCACTGTTGAAGAAATCAGATCAGAAGTGGGTATCAGCTATAGGAGAGCTCAATCCATTATCACTGATTATATTAGCTCTCCGTTGAAGCCCATCAGGACTAGGAATGAGGGGGGTGGCGACCAGAATCGTCACAAGGTGGTGTCTTCCCTTACAGGAGTTGGGATGATCATCTTGGCTTTAGAAAAATTAGTGCTCCATGGGTTTCAAGAATATTGACCGAAAATCAAAAAAAGGTCAGGTTGCAGACATCATGATTTTGACAAGGGATGAATTGGAAAAAATGCACTGGGAAATCCTCGACTACCCTCCCTACAGTCCACATATATCCCCCCCGAGACTACTTTTTGTTTGCGCCCTTGAAAGAATTGCTTGGAGGGAAACGATTCGGAAACAATGAAGGAGTGTGTGCGCAATTGGTTGATGATTAATCCTCAAGCATCCAAATCGTTGGCAAAAGTCTATATATAGAAATGAAGAAGGTATGAATTTTGTATATTATTAATCAATAAATTAATTTTTTTCTAAATTACAGTTTGATTCACCCTCATAATTTCCGATAATTCAATCTCTCGGACACAATTTTGTGAAGAAACGAACACAAATTTTCTGAATAAGATGTGATGGTGAATCACCTATTCTATTTTATCTTGTCAAGTGCATTCACCAAATCAGTAATCAAATATCTTCACCCACTTAATTCATCATTGTACATGTTATAATATATCGCTCATTAAAGAATTATACTCATCTCTAAACTGTGGAATTACTCATTGTATTTTGTCAAAATGTTGCATTTCTGGTGGTGAATTTCAATTGGTAAATAATTAAACAGCACTAACAATATTTACAAACAGCACCTTAATTTCTGTTTCTACCTTGTTCATGTAAATAAATAAATGAAATAATTGCAATAGTAAACTGCAACAAATATTATTCAAGTTCTTCAAAAAGTAATATGCTAAATTAATTAGAAATTATTTATTATTTTTGTTTAGAGGGAGAATCTTATAAAAATATAAGACCTTTATTTCTTGCACCACCTGAGAGGAAATCCCATCAAAAAATTGAATGAAAAAAATAAATGCAGTGCATTATGGATTCCTTAGTAGTTCTTTCATGATATAGTAGGCAGCTGTATGGAAAAATTACACAGTTGCTTATATATTTACAGAAAAATCAATGTTGTTGAAAATTTAAAAACATATACAGTGGCAAACAAATTAATCCGAACACAGTTTCTTTTAAAAGAAAAAAATGTTTAATAGTCAAACTTACTCAAATTTAATAGTGTATGTATTCTTTGTTTTTGATTATCTTATTAATCCTCTTTGGCATTGATTCCATTAAGGTAGAACAATGATTTTTGATTTCTTCATCTTGAAACTTGTATCAGTGAACTAATAATGTCAGTTTTTATGCTACAATTCATTTTCCCAAGTCTTCTTTTTTAGTATGGCACATAGATTTTCAATGAGATTAAAGTTAGGGGAGTTCCCTGGCCATCACTCAAAGCTTTTGGTTTTTGAAGAACTCTTTTGCGTTCTTTGACGTGTGATATGGTGCAAGGTCCTGTTGGAAAATGATTACTGGGTTCTTCTGCATAAGTGGGACTATTTTTCTTTGGCATATGTTAATGTATGGTCCTATTTCATCATCCCATCTATAGGCATAAATGCTCCTGACCATTCATGTGTAAACATCCCCAAAACATCTTTTTGGCAGGGTGTTTGGGAGATTGTTGCAGGTGTGCTGTTGTAGTAGTCTTCTAATCTACTGATTACAAATGTAAGCTACTCTCTCACCTTGGACAAAGAAATGAGTCTCATTTGAAAAAATAACTTTTTTCCACAATAAGGTCCATTCTTCATGTTCCCTTG
Organism: Lycorma delicatula; assembly: GCF_047948215.1. Taxonomy (NCBI): domain Eukaryota; kingdom Metazoa; phylum Arthropoda; class Insecta; order Hemiptera; family Fulgoridae; genus Lycorma; species Lycorma delicatula. The sequence goes on along the minus strand of NC_134462.1, from coordinate 52,622,677 downwards.
CCCATTGAAGTCTTTTGTCTTCATAACAAGTGTCAGTAAATGCTTCCTTTTAGGTTTCCAAGCAATTCTTCCCAATGCCAACAATCTTCTATGAACTGTCATATCAGAAACATTAGTCTCACTGGCTCTCAAGTCTCTATTAAGGTCAACAGCTAACAATTGTGGATTAATTTTGCTTTTTCTTATTAGTAATCTATCCTGTGTGGGCATGGTTTTCTTTTTCCATCCACATTTTTCTTTTCTTGTTGGAGAGACAGAACCTATTTCCCTAAACCTTTTTATGATTTCACTTACAGTATGTAATTCCACACTACTAACTGACCATCTGTCTTTGAGTCATTTGTGAGTGTTGGGACAGAATAACAATTTTTTTACAATTTTCATAGGGTTATATCCATTATATTAACTAGAAACGAATAAGAGACTTATAACAGAAACTCAGAAGGTCACCAAAAACTAATTGACAATGAATTATAAAAACCACTAATTCTGTTTGTATATGAACTAACAACATAACCTGAAACACCAAACAGCAAGCAGTCTGCCACAGAATAAAAATTCCCTTTGTTCAGATTAATTTTTTCTATTTATGTTACTACCAATGCTGCAGCAAGTTATCGAAAAAGTAAATGCAATAAAGCTTTATTTTACAAAATTACTATCAGAGTACCAAAAATTTACAAAGTATTTTCAAATAGTTCCCAGAATTGTTTCTATAAAACAGCAATTGTATTAAGGGAAATTTGCTTTTTATGTTGGCAACACTCACAATGTCATGATGTAGATGCATTATATATTTCCTATTTCAAATACAACTATACAAGCTGTTCAGTGAACAGTGCCCAAAAATCAGATTTTGCATTTTACTTAAAAATTCACAGTCTGAGATATTATTCCTGCTTGAAACAAGCATAAATGGAGAAATGACAATGAAGAAAACAGCATAAGCATTTTGGTGATAGTTGGGTTAGTGTTGAATACTACATTTGTAGTGGCGAGACTACATAAAAAATGAAGAAAATTTTGATCAAAATAACTAGATAAAAACAGTCAAAGAAATAGCGTCAAAAGTTTGATATCATTTGGAAGTTGCCACAGTATTCTCCATAATGATCTGAACATGCATCGCATTTGGAAACACATTGTTCCAAAAATATTATCTGCAAATCAGAAAGAAACACACATGTCAATGACAGACCTCATCAATATAGGTGATCATGATCAAAATTTTCTGACAAAGATCGTAACAGGAGAGACGAAACATGGTATACAATCCACAGACAAAACATCAGCAACAAGTGTGGAAATCAAAATCATAACATGGTATTTTATATATATATTTCAAAACATAAATAGTATATGAAACCCCAACCATGATTTTACAGACATACTGCAATTTTAAATAAATTTTATGGCAATGCATTTAAATAAAAATTTAAAACAATGACTATGATTTATTCTTTTTGCAAGTACATTGTATCACACAAATACTAACATTTAATTAAACAACTTAACTTTTTTAAAATCTCTTTTAATTGTTAAAACTGAATTTTTTATCACAATTACAAAAAGCAAAATGTACTGACAATGCATTTATAAGATTCTATTACAAATATTTACCATCAGCTATAATTGCACTCATTGTAAAATTCTTATATAAGAATCCTTTTCGGCTGTAGCGATTGCCTTCAAATATAAGAAAATCACCATCACTCGTCACTTCACCGCCTATTGCACGTATTGCTTCTGGATCAAATGGTTTAGCAGGTGGCCGCCTCTTTTTCTTTCGTTTTAGTAGATCACTTTCCTAAGCCAATGAAAACAATAAATACACTGTGTAAAAATAAAATTTCCACTGCAGAGATAGTCTTCAACAAACAGCTATTAAAGGTTTTTACAATAAAAGCTACACAAATTATGCCAGTAATAGCATACATGTAACTATTTGATCATCAGTTTTTTGAGGTCACAGCATCGATCTATAAACATTAAAATTAAGATTTTAGGGTTTATACACCTAAGTCCTAAGTCTATGTCCAGATAAAATTAACATTTTAATGTTTATAAAACTGATAATATTAAGTGGAATGAGATAATAATGCAGGTAATTATGTGTGTAGTTTATATAGATTACTATATAAGAAACCTAAAACAAAAGAAATTTGACTTGTATTTAAGGAATTAATACCAGCAAATTCTTAAAAAGTCCAGAAGGAATACGACTGTACTAAATAGTGCTTTATTTAAAGATAATGCAGACTTGATGAAAATTCTAATTGCATATTTAACAGCTTATATAAAATGAGGTATAAACTCATATTTTATGGTGATATGTTGAAAAATATTTCAGAAAATATTTAATTCATAAGAAGTTATACTTTCTATCTAAGCAATTTCATTATTCTTTATAAATGTACATTTTTTCACACTCAGAAATAAAATATTGATTTTTTGTAATAGCTAAAAAAGATTTCTAAAACCATTCTCATCCCAAAAACTGGAATCCTAGTTGTTATATACATTTTTATAATTCTATGCATATAAAAAAATCCTTCTGCAAAGCAAGTTTAACACTTTTAAAAAGTTTTACAGTTTTAACACTTTTGGTTCTAACATCCGGATATCAGGAAGTTCATAGTTTTGTTGAGAAATACCAATGTCAGGATATAAGAACATGTGTAGGACTGTCGAGAAATACCAACATCCTGTTATCTAGACATTTCAAATTTTTTTTTTGTAATTTTTGTTGTTCAATGAAATTTTACATGTATAGTAGTAAATTAATCGCAAGGAATTGTATATTCATTACATTTATAAATTTACACAATTTTCATACATTAAGAAGGCTTTTGAAGTCAAGAGTTTAGTTAGTTGATTTAGACGATTTTGACAACTGCAGAGTTGTTTTTTTGTTTTGTCAGTCAGGGTACGTGTTATTGTTTTCAGTGTTATTTGTTTTGCGTACTTTGTGAATTGAGGGTAGAACTGATTTGTTTACTGAATTTAATTATTAAAAATGAATAGATCATGGTCACCGGTAAGTGAAAACACTTGCATGATTTGTTGGATGATGAAAATGTCAGACGAAAGGGAAGATAGCTTTGTTGTAAACGGTAAGGGTGGTGATCCTGATTATGATCCGGTTTTTGAAAATCAATTATCAACTTCTGGTATACTAAGTCTAACTTTTGGTGACAGTAAAAGAAAAAGGCCAAGGTTATTTAGTTCCTCAAGTGACAGTAGTTATGACAAAAACATAATCTCAACAGCTGAACAAATTCCCAAATATAATTTCAGTAGTATCAATATAGGCCTTTCAGATTCAGGAAAAACTGATAATATTCAGTGGAATGAAATAAATTATGAAAATTATTTTGGGATGGAACATAATTTTAGTAACCATGAATTGCCAGCCGTTAAACATTGTCCACCTAGAAATTCTCGACCTATTTCATGTTTTAGGTTATATTTTACTATCAATTTGATTTTGAACTTTACTAAATATACAAAGAAGTATGCTATGAGATTTTTGGAGGAAAATAATGATAGATTATCAGTTAATGGTCTATTGTGGAAATGGAAGAAAATTACTGCAGACGAAATGTTTGCATTTATTTCAGCTACTGAACATGGGTATAAATAGAAAACCTAGATTGTTCCATTACTGGAATACAATGTCTACTCAGAGGATGCCGTGGTTCAAACAAATGTTTAGCTGAAGTTTTTTTTTCAGTCAATTTTGACATTTTTCCATATTACAGATACCAAAGTCATCCCAAAACCTGATGAACCAGAATAAAATCCTTATGCAAGATTTCAGCCATTAGTTGATAACTTCAATAGAATATCTAAACATTATTTTACTCCTAATAAATTTATCTGAATTGATGAGAGCATGTTCACAATAAAAAATCACACTCAGCTGCTTCAATATTTACTGAAAAACACCATCAATGGGGAGTTAAATTATGATCAATTTGCGACTCTGTTACTATTGCCTAGGTTTTTTTTGTGTATAAGGGAGCTTCTATAGAAGAAAAACATTATAAAAGCTAATGGTTTTAGGGTTTTATGTTGTAACAAAATAGATGTGCGCAGATTGTTCAGGAAACAATTTCATTTAATTATTGATAATTTATTCCATTCTATTCCTCTGACTAAACATTTGTATGAAAATGGTATTTTTGTGACCAGAACTCTAAATAGAAACAGAAAAGAATTCCCAAAATGAATGTTAGGAAAATTTAATATTGCCCAGAAAAAATATCTGAGGAGTAATGAATTACTGACTGCTTGGATTAGGGAAAAATCTCAGAAACACCAAGTGTTACTTTTGTCTTCTGGTGCTAAGGCAGACAGTAAGCAAAGAACAAAAACATTCAGAACATATACAAAAATAACAAAATAACAAACAAACTATGATAAGAAATTACAATCACTGATAGAGGGATTGATGGCTGATCAGACGTTGCATCAATATTTAGAAGAAAGGAATTTCACAAATGCTTGGTAAAAAATCACTTTCAATATCATTGGTAGAATGATGCTGAATTGATACATCCTGTATAAAGAAAACAGAGTCAAAACCCTTGAAAGATTAGATTTTAATATTTCAATTACTGAAGAACTGACTCATAATTGGCTGACACATAGAAGTGAACAAAATTCTCAAACTAGTACTAGCAGGGCTGTTGCAATACCTAATATGTTAACAGATAGATGGTGATACTGAAGAGAATTTCCAAATTCTTTTGGAAAAAATACCATTGCAGAGAGAAAAGAACTGTTCAGTTTGCAGTGCAGCTAGCACCAAAGATGGAGGAAAAAGGAAAAAAATCAACTTTTCAGTGTATAAAATGTATTAACGGTTTGCACCCACTATTTTTGCCACATAATACTTGCTAAATTTTTGCGTAGGTTTATAACTGAAATAAAGGCAATTTCATTTTTTATTATCTAATGACTTTGAAATATATGTTTCCCCTGTAATGCTGTACAAGATGTAATGCTAATACAGATAAAATGCATTCAAGGAACTGAAAAAAAACCTGGGTTTTTTTCAGGTAACATCACATTTTTAAAAACATTTTTTTCAGGTTTTCAATGTAACATAACTATTTTATTTTTCAACGATTTCTTTAAAATTTTGTGATTGTATACAGTTTTAGTTAAGAGAAATAAAATGTTTTGTGCCCAGAAATTTTTTTAAGTGTGTTTCCAGTCAATGACAAAAATATTTTTGGAAACATATTTTGTGAGTAATTTTTTATTTGCTTTTTTCTTTTCTTTTATGTTAATATATTAATTATTGTAATAGAATATTAATTATTACCACCAAAAATAACTGTTTTTACGAAAAAAATTGTAAAATAGTGACTAACAGCCAAAAATAGGTCTGATATTTCTCAGTAATGCAATCACAAAAATCACTGATAATTTTGGGATAATTTTTTTTTTGCTTTGGTACCACCAAAAGGGATAAATTACCAACTTTTTTTTATTATTATTTTACTTTTAATCAGAAAAATACCACACTATCAAGGTGAGAATATTTTTCAACCTTTATCAAAGGGTTAGGGATGAAATCAGAATTTGAAAAAAGAAAGTAATGTTAATTTTAAACAGTTTTCATCCAACAAAATTTAAATTATAATTTGCAGCATTCCTAATATTTTACAATATATTAGGTTAGAATCCCTAAGGACATGGTTGAATCAATGCAAATTTTTATAACTTTTCCCCGATTTAACAAATCAATCAAGCAAGTTTTACATTAAGAAGCTAAAATTCCAGCAAATCTGGGGAAAGATAATCAACAATACTCTCAGCATTTTTCATTTTTTCATATTTCATAAAATAATCATTCTTGAGGAGAAACAAAACAATATTTTTCATTGGTTAAGAATTATCTAAAATCATGCTTATAACAAAGATACTAATAAACAACCTGTGTTTGTCTCAACGCTCCACGTGGTTTTGTATAGTCTACTCGTGGTAGCAACTTCAAATGAACTTGATTTTGCGCTAAATCAACATAATCTACTTGCGCAATATCATCCTTATACACACCTAAAACAAAGAATAAAACTTTTGTTTTATAATTTCAACAAAAATTACACTTTATTAAGTTACTACAAATTATTAGCTCTTATTTTATTAGAACAGTCAAGTCTAGCACACTTTTCTAAGCATAAAGGAAAAGACAAAAACACTTTTTTATCTCATAGAATATTTGCACATGGCATGAGATCTGACATGCACTTACTAACCTGTACATCAAATTTGTATTTCCTAGAAAATATAATACCTGGCACATAAACCAAATGAATAAAATCTATCCAAAACTACAAAATTTCATCTTTCCTTAAAATATACGTAAACATATACTGTAAAATCTTATTATTTGGGATATAAAATGCTTACAAAAAAAATCATAAAGTAGATTTAATACTGTAGTTTAAATACATACTAACTGAATAGCTAAAACAATAAGATACTACACTATGTCAGTGAAATGGCAATACACATTTAAAAAATATATATAGAAAATTTGTGATCAGCTGACTGTTTAACAGAGATCTTATTTGTCCCAAAACACTGTCTCTATTCATTTCATACGCCTTATAGTTTTTATTATTTAGAGGCAGACATACATTTCAACTAGATTTCAGACTTTTTTTTAGATTTGTTTTTATAACCACCACATTTATAATTTTTCAAAATTTTTTCTCACAAGTTTTAACACTCATTTTTAAAATAATCACAAACCTATTGATAATGTGTGCATGATTTTTTTTATCTTTTACATCCGTAATAAATTAGAGCAGTATTAAAATTTTAATTACCTCTTTTCAAACGAACCCACTGTTTTGGCCTTAATCCAGACTGCACTTTAACAACTCTTAATACATCTGTCATTTCTTTAATAGGTACCATCTACAAACAATAAAATATATGAGTATATTGTAAATAAAGACCAAACTTACAACAGGTTAATAAATGTATATCTGTTAATAAATTAACAGCTCTTAATACCGTAACTCTTAATATCATTTCTTTTAGAGGTACCTTCTAAAGAATAAAATATACGAGGTCTGTTCAGAAAATAACCGAACATTTTTAATTATGTGCCAACATATTATTTAGTGACGTGTAGTTGGCAGCATTGTGTTCCGCATAACTCCCTCTGCAACTGAATGTTCTTGGATTGTTGATATATCGTTTAGTTTTCATGTTTTATTTGAGTGCAACGTATTTAAGTGTCAGTAGTGATTTTTGTAAGGTACGATTTCAGGAGCAATGATGCAACATAAAATGTTGCATGAAACTGTAGAAAACTTTCACAGAAATGTTTCAACTTTTGAAACATACTTATGGAGATGATGGATCATACACAATGTTACAAATGACTTTCATGATTTAAAAGTAATAATAAGTCAATTGATGCTCGACCAGGAAGGCCTTTGACTTCAAGCTGATGACACCCACATTCAGAAAATCAACGATCTAGTGTGTGCAATCGCCAACTGACTGTCAGGGAACTTGCAGAAAAGGTTAGCATCTTGATTGGATCATGCCATAATATTTTGACTGAAAAATTGAACAAGCATAGAGTTGCAGCAAAGTTTGTTCCTCATTGGATGACCAAACAGCAGAAAGAACATAAGTGAACATTTGTTGACAACTTCTTGAGCAAGCTGATGACAATGAAACATTCATGCAAAGGTTCATAATGGGAGATGAAAGCTCAGTTTACAGCTACAACACTGAGACAAAAGTTCAATTATATCACAATGGATTGGCAAAAGATTTCTATGCCATAAGAGAGCATGTCAGTCAATCCAATGTCAAAGTGTGCTCTCTATTTCTTCAATTTTAATGGAATTGTGCATTTTGAATTTTTGCCTCAAGCTGAAACAGTGAACCAAGCGTACTATCAAGGTATTTTACAATGGTTATGTGAAAAAATATGCTAAAAGAGTCCAGAGTTGTGGCAAAACAACTCATGGTTCCTTCACCATGACAATGTGCCTGCACACTCAGCTTTGTCAATTTATCCGTTTTACGCCAAAAATCAGATGGCTGTCCTCCCTCAGCATCCCTACTTGCCAGACCTGGCTCCTTGCAATTTTTCCTTATTTCTGATATTAAAATCAGTGATGAAAGAACGCCAATTTGAGACTAGCAAATTTGTCACAGACCTTAAAGGTCATTTGAAATGAAACTATCCAGGACTGCTTCGTGAAGTGGAAACACTGCTAGGAAAAGTGTGTGAATAGGGGAGGAGAGTACTTTGAAGGAGACAAGGACCAATAATCTGTAAAATTAATAATAAAGCTTAAAAAAAAAAATAAAGTTGGTTATTTTCTCAACAGACCTTGTATGTGTACACTGTACATAAAAACCAAACATACAAACAGGTTAATAAATAAACATCAAAATATGCAGATAATGTAGCTTAAGTTACAAGAAAATATTAATTAGCTTTCAAAAATTTAGCAATAAAATTGCTAAATCATCTGAAATAATAATAATTTCAGATGTAATATAAGCAAGTCAAAAAACCTTGTACCTTGTAAATGTGGAAATAAAAACGGATAATTTAAAGTAACAATTATTCAAAAAACATATATTATATGTATGACTCACAATTGATTGGTTTTATGAATATTGTTTGCAGCAAGTCACATCATCACTCTCTGCATCTGATGTGTTTCTAAAGTCATTTGTGTATGATTTGTAGTTATATTGAACTTTCTGACAGTCACATATATAATATTTTTAATGTTTCATATTTGATACTGTTCAAAATTCATAAACAAATTATTGTTATGTTCAGTGTTAATATAATATATAAAAGAAATGAACAAAAATGATGTGAATGTTTCCCAACAGTAGGCAAATGTGAGTGAGAAATGGCATTTCAGACTATCCAACTATCAACAAACACCAATGTGATTCACATTAGAATCTTTTGATGTATTATGCACAAGATGATGAACACAAAAATTACTGATGTGCATGTTGCGTAATACTCCCGAAAAAAAACAGCAGTTACTTGAATAACAATACTAGTTACCAAAGAAATCATAAAGTGTAAGCAAAATCTGTCTATGAGCAAATTGATATCTATACTTGATCACCTGGAGTACATTTGCTATCTTGTTGATAGACTTCATGGTACAGGAAACAATATATAATTAATAATAACAATAATAATTGTGCCACATTATTCTAAAGCTGTGACCAAGTCAACTGATATAAGCCATAATGTTGTATGTTATGTCACCCATATTTTGCAGTTGTGACATGCGATTCATTGGGAATATTCAAAAAGAAAGCTTTTTATTTGACATTGGTCTACCATATTGGCAGCAATAATTATAGAGAGAAAAATGAGATCAACCCTATTAATAGATCAACCCGTAGTACAGAACCAATTGAAATAGGATGACTTATCTTATTTCATTACATAAAAAAGCACTTTCAAAAATTTGAATCGCATCATCAGCTGCATACATACATATATATATATATATATATATAGTAAAAAACCATCAAAACCTTGCAATCCATGACAACATACTGCCCATACGCTTATGTTGTCATTATATATATATATATATATAAAATGTATGCAGCTGTAATGATGAGATTCAAATTTGCAAAAGTGCTTCTGTTATGTAATGAAATAAGGTAAATCATCCTATTTCAATTGTTCTATACTTTGGGTTGATCATTAAATAAAAATCAATTTGTATTGGTACAGAGGAGGATGGTTATTAAAAAAATACTATACGTATATAAAAAATTAATAATATGCACACATTAATATTATAATCACCAGATAAAGTCAGAATAAAAAGGTGAGAACACTTACCTTAACTGTATGCCTTTATTATCATCCCATGGTAGGTAAGTGAGGTTTTAGTTTATTATGTAGTAAATAAATACTGATGAAATTTATTTTAATTTTAATTAATTGTAATATATTTTTGACTGCTGAAGATGGAGTGACACTCTGAAAGCACTGTAGTTATTTAAGTGTTCTTACCTCCTTTTTATTCTTACTGTGTCTGGTGTTTAGAAAAATAGGTAATCTAAAAAGTATTGAGCCTTTTGCGCACAAGATAGCATTAGCATATTCTTGCAAAAATTGAGAAAGAACGGCATGTAAACAGTCATCGCAGAAGACCTACACATCCATCTCGAAATAGTGTTAAACCATTTGGAGAAAGCTGGCTACAAAAAGAAGATCTGATTTAGAAAAATTTACTCATACCCGACTCAGAAAAATTTACTCAATCCAATTTCAATCTGCGAATCTCTACTAAAATGTATCGAAATCGAGGCATTTCTGAAGCGATTATCATGAGTGATGAAAAGTGATAACCACCAACGTGCAAAAAAATCTTAGATGAAGGCAAGGAGAAGCTCCACAATAGTAACAAAACCCACAATGACGCCCAGGAAGTTTATGCTGTGCGTTTGGTGAGATTGAAAGGGCATCATTCATCATGAGCTAATGCTGCCAGGCAGAACAATATACTGACCTGTACTGACAACAATTACCATGATTTCACCTAGCAATTCAAAAGAAATGGCCTGAACTGGTCAACAGAAGAATGGGTGCCGTGTACCATGCTTGCAGTGGGCACACTGCATACATCTTTAACAACCTGTCAGAAACTGAGAGAACTCGACTGGGAGGTCTTAAAACATCTACTGTATAGTCCATACCTGACACCATCAGACTATCGTTTGTTTCGGTCTCTGCAGAACTCCCTGAATGGTGTTAAGTTAGTTTCAAAAGAGGCCTGTGAAAAGCATGTCAAAATGTTTTGACCATAAAAAACACAAGCTCTATAGTGACAAATTAAGTTTTTTTCTGGAAAAATAGCAAAAGGTCATCAAAAAAATGATGCATATATGGTCTTAATGTTATTTTGCAATAACAATAAATGTATTCTCAATTTTGGCCTCTAAAGTTCAATTGTTTTTAGAAAGCCTTATATAATTGTTTAAATTATTAAATAAATAGTTTTGCTAAAAAAATTTATATTTGCAATATCCTAATATTAAAATGTTTATCAACAGGTGAACATTTTAGAAATTATCTCTACTTTTTCTCAGCCTTCAAATTTTTGAGAAAAAACTGGATAGAAACATCATTCATAAAAAATAACTGATCAAAATGAAATAATAACATAAAAACCCACAAGATTAACAAAACTAAATTTAGATAGGAAATGAAAATATTATCCATTTTACTTTTAGCTTTTAATTTTACTTACATGTTGTTTCCAAAAACCCATCCTTAAGTTGCCAACATTTTCAATTGCTTGTTTAACATGAGCCTGTTTATAAGCTTCTATATAAATATAACCTTTTACTCCTTCAGGAGCTACAACTGATTTAATTTGCAAAGGTTCACTACTATATTGATATGCAATGAATTTACGCATTAATAATAAAGCAGTTGCTTTCTCCTCACCAATTCGACATCTAACCATCCATAAATTAGGATCTCTGCAATAAAAAATTTAAGTAACTGAATTTTTATACCATATTACAGCAACAAATGTACACATAATAAACAATAATCTAAAATAATAAAAATATAAAATATACGTCAATATTGTCTTTCTTAAAATTTTAGCCTAACCAAATATTACTGATCATAATTCAAGCCAATACATCATTTTTTATGATGATGTCTAAAAATAATCCCTTAACTTTTACATGATTATTGTATTTTGAGAAATTATCTTGGCAGCATTGAAAGCCTCCATCTGAAAATTTTGTGTAACAGCCATTGTATACTGCATTGGTCTCATTATTTGTTGCTGAGACATGTTTCTTTGTTTAATATATTTTCTGTTTAAGAAAATGCACAATATGTTTTATGACATGCTGAAGTGCAGTCAGTTCAAAGTAACAGAAGATAGTGATGACAGGCAATCTAAAATCAGAAGTGCTATTTGTGATACTCACAAATATGGTGATCTGAAAATAGCCATGTAATTTTTTTAGAAAGCATGCAACAGATGGAAATTAATGTTTGGTGTGGTTTAATGAAAATGTTTATCTTGATATGTTAAATGACAACTGCCTTCCTTAACTGGATGAACTCGAAAATGAGAATGAATTTATTTCTAACAAGATGATGCATCCCAATATTTTAATTCATTCATTAACCAGGCTTTGAATGGCAAATTTCCAGGTATTCCATGGTATATCCTGGCCTTCAGAAGTCCAAATCTAACCCTTCTGGGGATACATTAAAAACACTATTTACTTGCAAAAATTACATTTAAACAAAAAAAAAAATCACATAATGAAAGGAATTAAGGAAGCCATTACAACCAACACAGAAGGTATGTTATGTCCTATACAGGCAGTAACCTAATAAAGGTTAAACATTTGCTGCCATAATAGCCACATATATTGATAATTATTGATTTGTAATTAAATTTATTTGATAATATAATGTTTAATTCATAAAAATTATTTAATGTAATTTTAAAAATCATAGTTTAATCCTAAGCAACATAAATAAATGAAGAATTGTTTATATGAGCCATCTTAGTATGACAAGTGGAATGAGGACAGTTGCTGTAAAGATAACTGAAACTTGATTAAAGAAAATGGTTTCTGCAACATATTACTAGGAAAGAATGGTATGTTCCACAACACAGTAACCCCAATAAAAATTTGATGTTTATAGAGATACAGGTGCTGCACTTGTATAAAACTATTATTTTATAAGGACAGAGTTTTTGTAGAGAAAATATTTTTTATATAAGAGGGGTCATCATAAAATTTAAAATATAATATCAATTACAATAAATTATTTCCTAAATACTAAATAGTAATTAAGTATATAAATAATTTAAGAACCAATTAAGTATGAAATCACTACAAAAGCAAAAAATACATACTTAACCCCAGGAAGTAATGTCTGCTGCGTAATTTCATCTGACATATCCTCTCCACCATCTCCAAAGTGGCGTGCAACTACAGATTCATCCGCATACTTCTTTCTTAAATATTCCTCAATCTCAGCTTCCTTTTGAGAGCTAAAAGAAAATTAATATACAAAGTACAATTAATATAACATCATCACTCACAGAGATATTACCATTTACCTTAATAAATATCACATTTATGGAAAAACTACAAATTTTAGATTAATACACAGTAGAAATTTTTTTTTTTTTATAAAATCATAAAAGTACCAAAATTACTCAAGATTAAATTCAGAATATGAGGCATGTTTTTAAAGTAAAGTCCATTTTGAATTTGCCAACTATATATGCCATGTAAAGAGATATAGCAATTGCTTAGCTCAATTATTTCAATCAATAGTCGGCTGTTAATAACAATAGTTTAGTTATTTTGTTGTTGGTTGTTTATACTCATGTGTTTATAACGAATGCTACAATTCATGTTTCAGCAGAATGTGAAATACGAGGAGTAAGCAGATTCTTTTACGGTAAAAAGAACAATTCTGATTGAAATTCACAGGCCGAATATTATGAATGATGGTAAAGTAAGACAGCGGTGCTGTTGATCTTGAGAAGGGCGAAAAATATTCATGATTAAAAGATTGAGAAAACTGGTCCAACAAGTCACAATTGTCACTGATGTTCCATTATCTTTGATTTATGAAATTCTGACTGAAAAATTAAGCTATAAAAAATTATTTGCCAGATGGGTGTCAACAATGTTAACAGAAAACAGTTTTGCTGCTAAGCATGAATTTTTGCAGTGTTACGATAATGAATGTGATGAATTGTTTGATCACATTATTACCAGAGATGAAAACTGGATATCTTATTCAAATCTCAAGACAAAGAAGCAGTCAATGCTATAGATTTTTAATTTTATTAGTCTATAATATAACAGAATTCTGAAGCCTTTCTTTTTCTGTTTAGCCTCTGGAACCAGAGGATGAATGAGGATGATATATATGAATGTATATAAAGTGTAATCTTATACAGTTTCAGTCGACCATTCCTGAGGTGTATGGCTAATTGAAACCTAATCACCAAAGAACACTGGTATCCACTATCTAGTATTCAAATCCATTTAAAAGTAACTGCATTTAGTAGCATATGAACCTTGGAACTCTCGACTACAAAATCAGCTGATTTGCGATGACGAGTTCACCACTAGACCAATCTGGTGGGTTAGAGGTTAACTGGCATTTCTCCCACCGCCATCCCATTCAGTCGCCCTAGAGCATAGACCAAATGTCAGTGCCAAGATACAGCTACTGTGCCTCTAAAACAGTTTAGTGACCTCGTTACCTAAAAGCTCCTATTGAGCTACCTATCAGCGTGAGCGGATTAAGCAGGGTGCTATTCACCACCCGCTTATGTGTCCCAACCGCTCACTTGTCAAACTAAGTCTAGATCGGGGAGGCGCACCCCTTGTTACCAATTACTAAAAGTCATTAAAGTTAATAAAATAAAAGACAGTAATTTAGGCTGTCAGGCCTCTGTTGCTGTATGCCAGCTAGTGCCTGTCCACCATTTAAAGCGCTTGGAGCTTGTATCTGGCTGGTGGCCAGCCATTATCTCAGGAAAAACTTCCCACAGTGGCGCTATAGGAATCAGTATAACCCAGATTAATTAAAAAACTCTAGCGATGACGGTTGAACTTCGCAACCTCATCGAGGAACTCCCACACGGTCCGACAATGCGGCTCTCGCCACACTGACTCGCCGTTTATGAGCAGCCAGTTTTTCCCCTGACCTCTAAGTTCCAGCGTGGCCTGGTCTCTGGGCCCCCCAAGAGCAGGGCAGTCGAACATCATATCCTCGTTCGACTGGACCTCCCCGCAGACACACAACTCATCAGCTGCTAGGCGAAACCAAAACAGATATTGCTTCAAATCCACATGGTTGGTGAGCACTTGGGCACCAGATCCTGTATAAATCTATACAAGGATCTTCCCTTAGTCGTGGTGTGCCATTCAAGCTGCCATGCCTCCATCGGAGGCTCCATAGCCTCTTCCACAGGCGAGAAATGGGCAACTGAATGAAATTTAGATCCGGTGCGTTGTGATCGCCGTTCCGCTCTGGTTCTAGCCCGGCTCGAAACCGCATCCCAAATGTCTCGGCTTCCCGACCTCTTCGCAACTTCCACATGGCTGCCCAAACTTTCACCACTAAATCGATTGGGAGAGCCTTACCCAATATGGTGGTAGCCTCGTAGGAGGTTGGTTTAAACACACCAGTGCATACTATCAAGGCTCTGCGCTGGCACTCCTTAAATTTTGAAGCAGTGCTCTATTTCTATCCAACCTATGCGCCCAAATTGGTGCAGCATATGCGATCATGCTCTTGAAGACACCTCGGTACACCAAGTACATTTGACGGCCCGACAGCCCATAATCCTTTCGAGCAACCCTTCTAAGTTTGTGCATTACAGAGACGGAGTCTGCCGCAACTTGCTTAATGTGGTTACTAAAAAGCAACTTGTCATCAAACAAAACACCTAGGTACTTATGAACCCTTACTTGGCTGATTACACAGCCTTTATACTTAATGTGGGGGTTACGACTGCTTGATAACTTGTCTGTACCCTTCAGAAGCATAAACTTCGTCTTGCGCACAGAAATCTTTAAATTTTGCATGTCCATCCAGCCCTCGGCGGTTGACAAGTTCACCACTAGCCCAATCTGGTGGGTTAGTATTCTGAAACCTAGCTAAGAGTAAGTGACTGATAAAAGATAAGTGAAAAGAAATTAAATAATTTTTAGAGAAAATCTCTGAAAGAAATTGAAAACCAGAGTGTATGTTAAGGGAAACTTACTCCCACAGCGTATTAGCACGTCTTCTCCCTTCAATTTCTCTGGCGGTTGGTCCCAACTCTTCCATTTCGGTACCAACAATGCCAATTTCCTGGGCACCTTCCTCCCATTCATCTTCATCTTCAACTTCATCATCAACCTCAGCTTCATCAATAATAAAACCACCATATCTATCTGTTTTCTTTTTCTTTTTATTGCGAGGGCCTTCATCCTCTTCTTCTTCCTCCTCATCATACTCCTAAAACAATTTGGAATAAAAAAAATCATTAACATCTTGAATTGAAGAAAAAGTATAAAGTAGAATTAAAAATCATTTAAAAGAACAGTATTATTACATACATAATACTTTATAAATAAAAAAGTATATCTTTTAATGAATACATTCAAACAAAAGATTGCTTATAAAAAAACCTTTCAAAGAACTTTCTAATAAAGGAATTAAATGTAAATTTCACACATTATGTTATAAAAATGTTTTCACAATTATCAAAATTTCAAGTATTGCAATTGTATATAACAGGCGATTTGGTTTAAGTAAATGAAAAGATTGGTGAAAACTAGTACTTAACCATTTTACAATTGTTTTTGATGTTTCACGATCTTTGATTTATGAAACTAAAAAAATTGTTTGCCAGATGGGTACCAAAGATGACAACCAACATGCAAAAGGAAAAACATTTTGTTGCAGCGCATGAATTTTTACAGCATTATGAAAATTAAGGTAATAAATTGTTTTATTGCAGTGTTAATCTGGATTTCTTATTCCAATGTCAAGACAAAGCAGAAGTTGGTGCAATGAGAGCTTTCATCATCTCCTAGTCTGAAGTTCAAACAAAAATGTTTGGTGAAAAATCTTATGGCTACTGTTTTTTGGGGCAAAAAGGGTGTCTTCTTGCTTGTCAAATATGGTGATCGTAAATCTTTATTCAAAATCATTTTACATGCAAGTCAGGATATATGTCTGCTCAAAAATATAGTACTAAAATTTACAGGGATCACACATTATTGTACAATTTTTTTTCTCAGTAGTTCAATAAAATAGAATATATCTTAAAAAAATTATGTCACACATGTTCCGACTATACATTAAGGGGGTTTGCCTATCCTATATTATTAATTTTAAATTTGCAAAGTTTAGGTACATATTTCTCAAAAACTGTTTTAGATAATCTGATCATGTGTTTTTTTTAATTTTATTTTATTCATTCTCCTTTTTTCTGCAATTTAACAGAAGCGTTTTTTGTTTCAGAGAAAAATAACTTTTTTTAGAATTTTTTTCCACAACCCTTTTTCATCAACATCAATTTTTTGAAAGAAAATCTTTTTTTTAAATTTGTTTTTGAATATTTTATAATAAACTCCCATTACAATGTAGAACTTTTATCACTGAACAAAAAAAAAATTGTTAAAATATCTTTATTGGTTGCCAAGAAACATGTACCCAAATGAATATAAACATAATCTTTTGGAAAAATGACAGTACTTTTGGAAAAGTGACAGTACGCTCTCAATGTTCACCAACAGCGTAGGAAGGGTTTTTTCACCTTCAGCAGCTTCATAGTTCTTTTCAAGTCTTCTCCTAGCATCACTTATATCTCTCCTGGCCTTTTTTTCTTTTTGAATCTTCTTTTTAGAAATTTTAATCCTTTTCTCATCAGTCTTTTTCAATCAGTTTATTAAATTTTGTCCTGGTTTTAATCCAACTTTATCCAGAATCTTGCATTTAGTTATGTTACTCATGTTATAACAGTTGAATGCTGCTTTATATACTCTTAGCTCCAGAGTATTTAGAAAAACAAATATCTTTTGGTATACGCAAACACTACCGGGTGATTCACAGGCATTCTGAGTTCTGCTGTATATACATTTTTTAAATAAGACAGAATTTGACAAATCCCTAAATATAGGTTTAACAGCAAACATTACATCCTGAGGCAAATGTGTATGAGTTTTGTGATCATATTCTATACCTTTCAGTTGTGCTTTTCTGAATTAGCACCAACTCTTTTACCTTTAGGACACAATCCACATGAAGGTTAATTATTACTTGATGCAAGATGAAAATACATAGTCCATATGGCTGTACGCACGCTATCAGTACTTGAAGTTTGAATTTCAGAAATCTTAGTGTCAGGCTACAAAGTCCTCCAAGGGATTTTCCATTAAGTAATTTTTCTTTTCCCATCTTTGTTTTGAAGACACATAGACATTTGCTTCTGAACAAGATTCACACATTCCAGTTTTATATTTTTAAAATCTGACCCATAAGGTTGCCTTTCAGCTACAGTTTTGTATGCACTGCTATTGCCATCACCAAAATAAAATGTATACTTATGTTACATAAATCTTCGGATCATTCAAACATCTTTATAACCCCCTTCAACCTCCATGCCACCACCTGTTCCAACATAATTGGCACAACAAGATTCTTCATGTTTATTTTCTAATTTAGTTTTACATCTATAGTATTTGGAGAATACACTTAAACCAATAACTTAATCTGTTCCAACACTAACGGCAAAAACAGTACCATTTACAGACGTGTGTCTCTGTTTTTGCCAACTCCTATCAAAGACAGCAGATATGTTTCCATCACCATCATTGTGCTCAACTGACTCAAGACAAACATCTCTTGCAGCAGCACACAAAATTTCATTGTAATAACTAAATTTAGAGGGTTCAACATAAAATAAAAATTACAAGGAGTCAAAATAAATTGCATGAGTACATGAAAAAAATAGTTTTTTCATAGAAAGAAGTTTTTCATTTAAAAACAAAGTAGTCAATCAGATTTCAGTGGAAAATGAACAGTCTCTTTATTAATTTTAATAAATGGTTATTTATATTTATTTATTTTATAAATATAAATTAACCAAACTTAACCTACGCTCGCTTCGCTCTCTAACCTTCACTAATTAACACCGTAATTTTTTGAGTATTTATTTAATAAATTCAGTAATTATTGCAATTATTTATTATTTAAATAATCAAAACATTCCTATTAATTAGTCAAGGTTAAAGAGCGAATCGAACGTAGGTTAAGTTTGGTTATATATTTATAAAATAAATAATATAAATAACCATTTATTAAAATTAATAAAGAGACTGTTTTGAATCTATATTAAACTCTAATCGGCCCATTTTCCATCGAAATCCGATTGACTACTTTGTTTTTAAATAAAGCTGTAGCTGCGGTGGCGTTAATACGTAAGTACCCATTTTTGTATGTTTATTATTTAGTTTCGATGTTAAAAATTGTTATTTTTAATCAACCGCTGAAAAGTTACGGATGCTTAAAACAGTTTTTTGAACACTACGTATAAATACTGTCATAAAATATAAAATAACACTATACTGGTATTAAGGTATTGCTAAAAAAAAAAAAAAATATTCAAACTCAAGTAAAATTTTTTCTAACATTAAAAAATATTCTAAGTTTATTAATTTCATATAAAAAATATATAGTAATAACTAATTAATGCTAAAAAATAGAAAATATACAACAGTGAATAACTTTACTGATACTCCAGGAGGAATTGTCACAAGAGACAAGATCACAAATGCATTCCAGTCCTGGACACATTGCAAATCTGATTTATAAAGAATGTGCATGTTGATTATGTGATTACATAATCACACATGTGATTATGTGCATGTTTATAATAGTTTAGAGAAATATACAGCTACGTAAAAATTAAATTTTATAGTGAATTTTCTGATATTTAAGATGGCATAATTTATTTTATCACCATTTTACGACAAATATTTTGCACTTAAAACAAAAAATGTGTATACAGAATAAGAATTCCAATGTCTTTAATTATTAATTTCAAAATTAATTAAATTTTGTAAGCTTTAAAACCTACCTTGCGATTTTTTTTTATAAAACACTTATTTTTAGATATATTTCAAAAAAAATATACAAATATTTCACATTTCCCATTTTCCCCTCGCTGAAACCAACAACTCATCAACCATCCTGTTAACATCAACTTGTTTTCTTTTTAATTTTACTCGATTATTACAGTACCATAAATGAAAAAATTATTTATTTAATGAACTTACATCATCAGTGTTAAGTTCCTCTCCTTCAGGTTCTTCTTCTTCTTCTTCTTCATCACTGGAAAAAAAAAACAGAAAAAAGAAAATAATTTTTTATACAAAAATAAATCAAAATCAAAAGAATGCAATAATTAATGAATTTAATTAATAAAAAATGTAAAAATATATTATAATATAGTTAATTCTCATTACAATATCAGATTCAAACAACCTTTTATGGTGTAATTACATGACTAACTTTTAATAGAACAACACGTAATAGAAAAAAGGGCAAACTAAATTTGGCAATTTAAATAAAAAAATATATGTTCCAGCCTTCATCATGAGATGTACAGAGTCCGATTCCTTTTTTATTTTCTACAAGTAATTTTAACAAGTGCTAATAATCTCCATGGTAATTAAAATTCTACCAATTCTGTGGCAGAGTGGTAGCATCTCAGCCTTTCATCCAGAAAGTGAGATACTTACGTAGTGAATTAATCATTTATAAAATCACTCTAGTAATGTCACATAATAAATTTCTTCCAGATAATATCAGGAGAAGGTTTTTCGTTTTTGTTTTCTTTTTCTGGGCACAAAATGCTATAACGTTATTGCCCAGACACGATATATTTATTTTAGATAACTAAAGATTAAAAACTAAAACCTAGCAATGTATAAATGCAACTTAAAATGAAAAAGTCAGTAACATAAGCTAAAAGTGAAATAAAAACCACAGTGGATATAATAATAAAAAGTAACTTAAATGAATAAAAATTACCATTCGGTATATGCCAAATGATACACACAGTCGACAGGGACCATATAAATAATTAAATTCTTGAATCAAGATGCACGGCCTTTATAAATCACATGACAGTCCTGCTGCTTATCATGAACTACCCTCTTCAGGAAACAGACAAGACCAGAAGGATTTTTTTTAAGCAAAAAATTAAATAGTTGGACAGTTAGGAAAAAATTTTATTGGTGATGGACGGCTTAACTATATATATTTTAAAATCTGTCAGATTCATTTTGTTCTTTTTTCTTTTATATGCTAATAAATAAATATTTAATAGCACCATATAAAGTTGTTTGAATCTGATATCATAATGAGAATTAACTACATTCTAATACATTATAAACATTTTTTATTAAATTAATGTATTATTCTTTAATTAAATTTCTATTTAATTATATATGTATGCTAACTACCTCCTAGCATTATTATCTTCTTCAGCCTCTGAAGCACTCACAGATCTACTTCTGTTCTGACTTGGGCTTCTACTTCTGCTATGGCTACGGCTGTGGCTGCGACTCCTACTTCGACTTCTTGACTGACTTTGGCTACGACTTCTGCTACGACTAGGTGTACGACTTCGGCTTCTACTATGACTACGGCTGCGATTATCCTCAGAATCACTGGCTTGAACATCACTAACTTGTTCTGGTTCGCTTCCTGGTTCACTACCTTGGTAACTACCTGCTTCACTTTCACCTCCACTCTCATAATCCTCTCCATCTGACATCCTGATATCCAATTTGAAAATCAGCCACTATAAATAAAATAGACATTTGGGTTTAATATCTAATTTAAAATCCATTAAATCAGTTTACATGAGAATAATAAATGTAAACTAAACTATTTCAGCAATATTAAAAATGTATGACACCTTGAGTAACTTCAGTTCATGAAGTAACATTTCAGGTCATGGGTAACATTTAATCATTTACAGAAAAAAATAGGAACGTAGTAAAATATATTAATATAACAACAGTATAGTTGAAAAACTATTCTTATATAAAATCATACATTTGAGAATTACCAAAGACACTACAAAAACAGTAAGTTTAATGTTATTAGAACAAATTTATGAACTACTGGATAATAGAAAAAATAAATAAATGGATGTTGGAAAGCAACTTCTCCCAAGATTTATTTGAAATGTAGAAAATATTTTCAAAGTAATATCAGTAAATTTAGAGCAACAATACTGGTATATAATAATGTACCTTCAAATATCATATAAAAGAATGTAAAATAGACCAAGAAAATACACAGTTACAATAGCCATAAAAATCAGAAAAAGGGATCCAATGAACTACATAAATGGCAATAATTCAATATCAAGAATGTAATCTAAAAATGCAGAACGACCCAAATGGAACAGATTACTAATACCAAAGTCTATAAGTGTAAGTTCCTTCTGCTGCAGAATAGATGTGTCTAATGCATTTTTTCATCACTCTTTTCTTTCCATAAAAAGCCTAACATAGGTTCTTGTTATTCCTGTATAAATGTCTATAGCATTTTAATGAATTAATGTCTCATTCAGATCAACTATTTTATATTATAGAACACATGTAATTACACACACGCAAATGCTGCCTTTTTGATGGCCTAGACAGAAAATTGACGGAACAATGATAAGAATGTACAAAGTAAAAACATTAAAAGTCGAACAACCAAACAATAACAAAGTTAACATTGTACCACATTAAATTGTGGGTTCAGAAGAAATTTTTTATGTCTTATTAACAAAACTGTGATGGGCCGATACTAGTCAACGTATCAGTATCCAACAATAATAAATAAATATTAAAACAATGTAGCCTACATAATATTTTCATAACCTTTTAAAAATAACAATCCGATAGATTTCGGAAAATCAAATTTTGAACAAAAAAAACACAACAAACAATATTACAGAAAAAATATAATGCAAAACAGAAACCTACTTACCAATCAATCCTGAATCAAGCACTAGTAGTAATATTCAACAGCAACAATATTGACATTAAACACTACACTCTTCTACTAACGCAAGCAACTCTTTGCTTGTAGAGAGTTTGATGTAAACCAAAGAGGTATGACTTTAAACTCGCCTATAAATACTAAGGTATATTCCACAAAAATACATTAAATTACTAAATTATATATTTTAATGTTACACGTGTAAAATAATGATATTTAATTTTTCCCAACAAAAGATATATATTGATAATTAATACAAAACAAATTTTAAATTTTTATAGAAAATAAAATGTTTTTTATTAATATTAAACTGCGTCTGTTCTGAAAATACGGTTTACGCGTGCACGTTGATTACAAACCAGATAAATTATAATTGAATAGTGTTTTCAGTAATTCACCTTTCATCAAAAATGAGGTCACGAGAATAGTTAAAATATTGTATGTTAAATCTGGGGAAAAGTAACACGTAAAAATCTAAATAACTCCTTCATTCCGTACGATTGTAATAATACGACCATAGAACACGACAGGAGTGGGTAGATAAAACTGACAAAAAAGGTACTCCTCCAGCGTTTATCTGGATGTATTAAGTAAGAGTAACTGTTGTAAAACCTTTATCAGAGCAGCATCACAAAACTCACAATTAATTATAAATAAAAAATAGATGAGATTAAAATTCATTTAAATATTTAAAATATGATATTTTATTGAATTTTCCTTTTTTTATTATTATTATTATTATTATTTGTAATGTAATGTCATTACCGGGCAAAACAAAATGTTACAGAGAGAGAGTTAAATAAAAATTTACTAAATTCACAAAGAAAGTTTTTATTATATTGTACTTAAAGCAAAAAATACTTTTCCTCTGTTTCTTTTTCTTCGCTCTTTTCATCTAAATATCCCTGATTTAGTTTATTTCTTCCTAGCTGTATGGTTAAATAAAATGCCGATATAGAACTATCGTTAGAATCACATTATGAACTATTTCAGAAGAACTAGTTTAATTTTGTATTCAATTTGCTGGTTACGATGCAACAGTTTCTAATTTGGGTTATCAAAGGAGAAATTCATTTTTTATCGTTATAATTTTTATTTCTTCGTTGCTGTCAGATACGAATCTCAACTACGAACTGATGGATGAAATGATAGGTGAAAAGATACCAGATCTTTCTCGAGAATAGGACCTGAAGTAAGCGATCAGTTGAAAAAACTAATTTAATATGTGGAGTCTCCTGCATAAAATCATCATCTTAGGAATTAAGTAAAACCTAATGTCTCATAAAAATAAGAAGTCATTAACTCTTGTAAAAGATCTGAACTCTTGTTATATTATTTTTGGAAAGTTTTTCCGGAAATATGACAATACTGACGTGTGAGCAACTGTACGAAATATAAAATTCTGATGCTTTGCTTCATGTAATAATTTTTTTCTGTATTATTTGTATAATTTTATACAATGTTAACAGGTTATATTAACTTAAAATACTGATAGTGAAGATTTACATTTACAAGTTTGCCTAATATTTTGAAAGCATACTGAAATTTCTTATTGCGGTCAGCCAATTGGATTCAGAGATAGCTGGGGTTCGCCAAGATTCCGACATTTCCTCATTTTTTTCTATCATTTGTTAAAGTAACCGAGTATTATGTCCGAGTTTGCCGATGTTTGTTATTTTTAATTATTATTCTTCTGATATATGCAGGCATTTTGCTCAATACAGTCATCCAAGCTTGTTCTTTTTTATGATAGAAAATTGCGTTTGAAAAAATTCCAAACATGGTGGGATTCGAACCCAGAACTTCTCAGCGTATAATATCAAAAAGATTTTACTAGAATAATTCTGCATTTGCTGTTCGGTGCAATGTGACAGTTAATTATTTTCCATAACGATTAATCTTAGGTGAAGGGAATTTCTAGCTTAACAAATTCCATTAATTTTTGTCACGCTGTAAAATGAGCCGAATTTTTGTTACAATTTTTAATTTTTCTTTGTAAGATATAAGCAGTCAATTGCTTTCAAAAAATATAACAAATGACGAGTTAGCAGGGAACTGCAATTTAGTATGTAGCATGTGATCTCCTATCATTCTCTTCCAAACCGCGTAATTCTGTTTTTTAGGTTGTGCAATGTTGGCTGGCATGACTAACCACACCAACAGTAAGGCTACAAAGTGACGTCACTATGAGTGAAGATGATTGTTTGCATCGAATTGTTTCTGTAAATGTTTTTAAGCATGGACCTGGTGTCTTTTATTAATCTACTTTATCATCGCTTTAATTGCGTTTAATGTATAAAGTTCCGATTTAACAGTGGTCTTTGTGCTATGTTTATGTTAATGTGTTGTATTTTCAAAGTGATTTGTGCTGAGGAATAACATTAACTACTACAGAAGCGTTTTGACCCGTCCTGCAATGGATGTTAAAATAAACAAAGAGAATCATATACATTTATTGAAGATATATAACGTATAAAAGTTTGAAATGTAGCAATATGATCGGTTGTCAGTGTTTTCTTGTTTGAACTTTATTAACATGGCTTGCCATCCTCAGGAGTCCCTGGTTTCCAGTACCCAGGATAGAACTTCGTGTTGGCTGAAGACTATTGATGAATCGAGATCAGGTATCGTGTTTTTATTTGTATTTTGGGAGTATGGATTTTATTTTGTGTTTGAATTGTAGTTTGACTTTTATTCTTTTTAACTTGCTGTACTGCTTTAAAGAAACAAAATGGCCTTACCAAAAGATAACTACGTTTCCAATTCCGATTCGAACGTTTTATTATGAATTATCATATTTGTTGTGTATACTTTATTTACAGTAAATTTTCTATAGATAGATGTTCATTTTTAAAATTATTTTTGAATCTGGAGGTTGATTGCAAGTAACTATTTGAGATTTTACCGCTATTGTATTTTTGTGTGGAGTTAGGTTAAGTAATTGTGTAGGACACGGTGTTTGGTGGGGAGTTGAATAAATGTTTTTTTAAATGATTTTCGTTAAAATAAGCATATGATACTTATTAAAAACTGTTAAAATTCATCATGTTAAATAAATAATTAAATTTTTATCTGTATTTACGAAATCTCTTTGAGAACCGTTTTTTTAGAATTAGGTATTGTTTGCTGCTGTAGTGTTTTGTTTGTTCTAGTTTTAGTTCAGTATTTTTAAGAAATTGATATTGTAGATCATTTTGTCACTTTTTATTTTTAATTAACCTATATTTACAGTTCTTTAAGTTAACTGGTACTTTCTGGTTCAAAGTTATATTATTAGGTAAATGCTTATTTGATGGTATGTTTTAACATTTACATTAAGTTTTCAGTAACAGTATTACAAAGAGTAAGGAAAGAGAAATTATGTCTTTATCATTACTTAATGTCATATTATATTACTTATTATTATTAGTGTTTATCTTTGGTAAAAGGAGGATGATCTCAGTTCAGCCCACTTTTTTTCATAAGTCTCATCCTTTATAAAATTGTCCAGTCTTGAAAATTCTTTTTTTATTTTTGTAGAGAAAGTTCCCATAGTAATCCAGTTGCTTCTACATAGATTACTTAAGTTAAATATCAGGATATAGGTTTCTTATGTAAGAAGTTATTTTTTCATGTAGGTCTGCCCAGTTTTTAAATGCATCTAAACAATGTAAAATAAATTATATTTTTATTTAAAAAGAAAATAAAATCAACTGAAAATCTACAAAAAAATTTCAATTCTTTTTGAATCTACCAGTTCAAAGATTGGAAATTGTTGCTAGTTTGGTTATTTACTTACTGTCTTATTATCACATTGGTTATTGTTTGTAGAAGAATTGAACATATATTTACTTCCTTGTTCTAAGTAAAGGAAATATTGTGATCAAAAAAATTTTAGTTTTCAGGTTTCAACAGAAATAACCTTTTGACCATCCCTGAATCCATTTTAACTAGTTTTGGCTTGATGTCTGTATGTATCTCGCAAAACTCAAAAACGATTAGCCATAGGATGTTGAAATTTTGGATTTAGGACTGTTGTAACATTTAGTTGTGTACCTCCCCTTTTGATTGCAATTGACTGGACCAAAAATGTACAAAAAAGCCCAAAATTCAATAAATTTGGATTTTGGACTTTTTCTTAACTGCAGTAATAAGCCCTCATTGAAAGCTTTTCAACATTATGTCTTAAGTGGTACTTATTTTCAGTTCCAGTGTTATAGCCAAAAAAAATTTAATTAATGAAGTATTTGGATCTTACAAGGGGAAGGCACATCGGTTTGAATCAGAATTCATCTCTTTTTTTTAACATTTTTTTTTTATTAAAAGAATTTTTACAATAAATAATAATTCAGTAATAACAATGAAAAAATATCAGAAGTTATTAATGAAATAAAATTTTGTGTACTTTTCAATTTAAAAAATGTGTATATGTAATTTAATAGCTGTACAAGTAAGTCATGTAGTGCCCATATCATATTTATTGATTTATAAGACATGAAAATACAAATATATTTATATCACTTTAATGTTAGTAAACAGTAAATAAATTACGTTCATAAGAATTTTAACGTGTGTAATTTTAGTTGGTTTAATTCAATATCAGTTCATAAAACATATTTTGTTATTAATTCAGTGCAGTACACCTTGCAGGGAGATAGTGAAATAAGATTTTATATACTTTCCATTTTAATTGAAAAAACTTTACAAAGGCTAATAATTATTAATAAATCAGTATATTTAAATTAAAAAAAATATATGTATATGAAGTCAGATTCAAACTGATGTGTGCATGACTATGGATCAAAATGTTGTCACTTTACACTACATAACTACTTGAGTGATGTGAAACAAAATTAATACATAAACTATTATAAAATAATGATACGGACACACAAAAAAATGTTATGCAATGTGTTGTTCACCACAGTGCAATTGTGTAACTATCCACCTTATTATAGAATTGGAGGATTTCTCCCGTTTTCAAATGAAATAAGTTTAATGAAGTGTAGCAAAAAATGTGTATATATAATTTAATAGGCGTACAAGGAAGTCATGTTGTGTCCACATCAGATTTTTTTCAGTTTTAAGTATTAATTTTTCTTCATTATGTTTTGTAATAAAATTTTATTTTGTAGTAATACTATTTATATTTTAAAAATGTTGACATTATTTAGAAAGATGACGTGCATTCAAAAGTCAATAATCTTGGCATATGATTTCACCACGCTGATTGTAAATGTAAATATACAAAAATAAAGTCTCTTTATTGTAGTTTTCGAATTATAAAGATTATCAGAAAATTAAATATTCCCGTAGCAGCGAGGGTAATGTTGAATTTTGCATTTACCGATTTAATATTTAAGGTTAATTAGACAAAGTTAGTGAGTGAAGCAAGTTAGGTTTTGTTAATATCATAAGAAGTTCAGTACAAGGAATCATTAGTTACCTAACCTAACTTTAACTAACTACATAATTAACTTGTAATTTTTCGATTGACTAATTTCAATAAACTATCATTGAAATTTGCAATTACTTTCAGTTATTGATAGTCTGTAATGTAATTTCAATGCATTCAAATTACAAAAATGAAATTAAACAAGTTTCTGAATTTCATACGATATCAGTAAACATAACCTAACATTCACTTTGTTCTCTAATTTAAAAACTAGTATATTGACACTTTTTCTGTGTATATTTACTATCAGTGCAAATAAAACTACAACATACGTCATGATTATTGACTTTTGAATGTGTGTAATGTTTCTAAATTGTTGTGTAATGTTTTTGAATGTGTGTAATGTTTCTAAATAAAGTTAATAAAATTAAGCAAAACTTTAAAATCAAAAAATTAATCGAGTTACCCAATCATTATAAATACTTCTATTTGCTATATTGATAGATCATGGAAGAAATCTATGGTATATTAATTTTCATGACCGCATCCAAATCAAAAATTCATATGTTTATACTTATAAAATTTGATAATGTGTACAATTTTTAAATTAATGATTTATAATATTAAAAAGAAAATGTAACATAAAGTTTGGAATTTTTTTTTGGTGTGAAATTATTATTTTATATTATTCATTGTGGATATACTCCATTCTTCGGTAATTTTCTTTAGTATTTAAAAGTAGTTTGTTCCTATACAGTTAATAATATCTGCATTATTTTTTTATTGTTGTTATTTATTTATCAGTGCATTAAATTTTGTCTGATATAGGTGATCTTAAAATCAAATTTTCTTACCATTGTGCCTTAAATTATTACTCTATATTAGTATAAAGATTTATATTTATGAATTTATAATTTTGAGCAATTACTTGATCAACTTCAATTTTGTTCGTACTTTAATATACCTTATTAGATATGCTTTAGATCATGAAAACACAAGATCCAAATGCCTGAAAGCAGGTTTGGACAGCGGGTCAAAGTTGGACACTGTGCAAGGTCAAAGTCCATGATGCTTTATTAGTACATTAGACAATTAGCTATCAGTTTTGTGAGTTATGCAATATGTTCAGATGCTAATCTGTTCTGTGTAGAGAGGTTAAGGTTAGACTTTTGTGTAAAGAGGTTAGGATTAAATTACCAAGGTATGGTGGCAATACTTAACACATTCTTGTTGGACATTAGGCTGAATTTATGTTAAAACATACATATAGTTGCTAAGAGAGAGACAACATGTAGAGAGATGAAAACTGTTGTAAGTCATCTTCAGTGGCAGACTCTGAGTCTGCTCTGATGAATATTAAAGTTAGTTTATAGTTTATTCCACTCTCCATAAAACTCTAACTGCAATCTTAACTTTAACCCTAGCCTCTCTCTACAGAACTAATTAGCAAGAAAAGGTCGCTATATCTCACAGAACTGATTGCTAATTGACTAGAATACTGATAAAAGGGTGTGGATTTTGACATTGCATAGATCACCTGCTTTCTAACATTTTCTGATCATAAGAATTTCTAATATGGTATATATTAAACTATGAAGAAAATTGAAGACGATTGCTCAGAATTACCATAACATTTAAGGATGGAAATTTTGTATTAAGTAATCAGAAGAGTTGATCATAAAATTCTTTCAATATTTAAAAGCTAAATAAAGTTTTCTTTTTGTGGGCAAGTAATATGTATGCTTTATTTTGCTCTAGCTAATAAAAAAAAAAATTGCAATTTATTACGTAAAAAAGAAGTGATAATACTTCAAATTACTTTTGAACATAATAAAGTTAATAAAATTAAGCAAAACTTTAAAATCCAAAAATTAATCGAGTTACCCAATCATTATAAATACTTCTATTTGCTATATTGATAGATCATGGAAGAAATCTATGGTATATTAATCAGTATTGAAAATGTGTTCGCAATAAATTATAATAATTAATTTTAAAACGTTTATTGCATATGCATGTAAAATATAGGAAAGTGTTATTTTCATCTCATTTAAAGTGTGTAACATATAAATATCTTTTAACATCACAGAATACTTGCTCTTGTATGTTCCTACAAAAGAACATCTTATAAAGTTATATGGATTTCTATGAAGGTAAATAGGTCAATAAATAAAGAGATTTTCCAGTAAATTTGATTTCCATTAAATGAGACCGGTCCTGTACATATTATTTTATTTTATTATAGGATTAACTGGTAACTTTTGTTCCAGTCAAATTATTTAAAGTTCTGTGCTATTGTCATTATTATTTATGTTGGTTTGAATTTGTCATATTAAGTTGTTTGAAAAATATCTGACTATAGCCAATAAGAAAAGAGTAGCTTTAGCTTAATAATCTCAGTCTCAAAAAAGTGGCTTCCAATCCTGCCCTCTATCGAAGTAGTACATGTAAGGACCAATTGTTGTACCTGTTCCAGGAAACATATCTTGTTTGACCTTTTCTGGAATTGTATAAGCTGGTATCATTTTGCCCTCTAGGTGTCAAATGGAGCCATTTAGTGGTGTGTTCAGCTTGAGAAACGACCAGAAATTGAACCTGAGGAATTACAGGGTAAACCAAGAAATCTTGGATTAGTCGTGATGAATGGACAGGTGCTTTAGTGTGTTGCAACTGTCATCCTGTTTCCACAGATCTCTTGTGTGAATTGCATCATGGAGACATAGTACCTTTAGATAGTATTGTTTGTTTTTGTTTTGGTAATATGTTTTAACACTTTGGCCTTCTAGTGTGTATTCATGATTCACAACTCAGTGATAATTGAAAAAAAATTCAGCGTTTACTTTGCTTCTCACTTGTCTTGTTTTCTTCTTTAACCTTATATATGAGTTGACTTCTGTTGTGAAAAATGAACAATAGTTTTCGGGTTGTAGTCATAAATTTACTATTCATCACCAGTATCATAGTCAGAAAGTTAGGATCACTGTTGACATGCTCCAGCATGTCCTGTCAATTCAAAATGAATGTTTGTCTGGACAGATTTTATGCATTCACAAATTGTTAAACTTGTGTCCGTTGTTAATGATGTTTGTAATTTTGACAGTCTACTGGCATGCTGGTTACTCTCAATCTGAGATTGGACGTTTGGAAAACTGTTATACCACTCTTATGTTTGTATAATCTCCTGCTTTGGTCCTGAAAGCCTGCTTTATTTTACAAGTTTTGTGGTAGAATATTTAGCAGTAACATTGTTCAACATCATTCTGTCATTATGCACAAAGTAAAAACTGTTGTACCAATACTCACGGCTGCTTGAAAATAAATGATTCCTTTTATAAAGTTACAAAAAACATTCAACTTCACTAAGTATTAATTCTGCGCTCTACCAAGTTTTACCGTGCATGTCTGAATACTTTTAGAAAAAAATTAACCATCAATAGATATCTCTCAACTATAGACATTTTTACAATTTTCTTAGATTTATAGTTACTTAGTAAGATACTCCATATTGTGGAAGCTGAAAAATGAATGAAAGTATTATTCAAATTAATTTTGTGTATAATTTTTATCTTTAATAATGTTTATGTTTGTTAAGATTATTTTTTCAAAGACATATTTTATGGTATCTAATTGTCATTGTTGCTTCACCTACTTCATGAATCATCATGGTACGTCTCAAAGTGGTGTTTTTTTTTTTCTTTACTCAGTCATGTATTTACTAAACTTTTCCTGTAATAGTGTAAACATTCTATTTTAGATATAATTAGTCCATAATAAAATTTATCTTTGTAGTTAATGTTCAATTATGTATTGTTACTTTCAAGTGAGTGTTGGAAGTATTATATTTTCCTGTTTTTATATCGGTTAGTTTCTTCATTCTTTAAAAATGAATAAACCTCAAAAATGTAAAAGATTAATATTAAAAGAAAATTTAAGTCATAGAATGAAGAATTAAGTATAAAACATAGCAAAGATATTTTAAATAGGGAAAACATAAGCGAGTAAAATGTTAAACGATATAAAAAGCCATTTATAATTTATAGTTAACAAAAGGCGAATGCTAATCTAAAAAATGTGTATCCCCAATTTGTCTATAAAATAAGACGAATTGGTTTAGTAACATAAATAACGATTTTTTGTGTGATTTTATGCAATAGCTACAAAAAGTAACCCTCTAAAGGAGAAAGTATTAAAACTGAGTAATTGGTAATACTAAGCAATTACTTGACTGATGTCAATTTTTTTCATACTGACTTATGATTATGTTAACGACCGGTAGTAAAGATCAATATAAATTAAGTGTGGGAATGCAAAATAAACCATAATAGTCCTCTAACGTAGTTAAAACTTATTCAGCTGTTGAAGATGACTTACATTACTCCTTCATAAAGTGATTCTCAAACATATTTATGACTAATAGCACAAAAAATGTGGTGTAGTCTCTCTGTAGTGACTATATTTCCATTTAAATATAAATTCAGCCTAGTTTCCTATGAGTTGATATGTAGTATTGCTGTACCTTAGTACTTAACCCCTAACGCTATCCACAAAAGTTGAATAAGCTAACCTCTCTTCACAGATCTCTAACCTTAACCATAATTTCTCTTCATTGAACGGATTAGCCATAGCATATACAGGTTGCCATAACTCACAAAACTAATTTGATAATTGACTATAGTACTGATGTGTTACTTTGACCTTGGATGGTTCAACTGCTGTCCAAAACCTGCTTTCCAACATTTATATGTAAGTTTTGAGAAATGGGTATAAAATGGGTGGTTAAAAAACATACCATCTCAGTATTTTTTTTACGCTATCTGTTAGGGAAGTAAATCTGTTTATATAAATGAAGTGGATAGCATGAGAAATTGAAAACACTCTTGGAAAATTATGATAAAAGCAAAATTTATAACAGATGAAACATGTCTATTTTTTTTTTTACAGTACTGCCTAATAAAACAGTCTGATGGTTGCAGATTCTAAGAAAAATATCCAAAGAATGGTTAACAATCATGCTATGAATAAATACGTTAACTTTAAAAAACCATTTGTAGAAGATGGTAATCCTAGAAGTTTAAAAAAATTGGATAATTTATGAGCGTCATTCATAATAAATCAAAATGTTGGATGATTAATATTATATTATAATGGTTTGGTTGATTAAACAAATTCAACAACAGAATGTATATAAAATATTTTTTTTCAATTATCCTTTTATTTTGTCATTTTCTTGATATCAGTATCACTTCATATCCTGATCTTCAACTTATAAACATACAACCAGTATTTTTACTTCTGAATACTACATCCTACTGCCAACTGTCAGATCAGCAGATCATACACAATATTAAATAATACCATTATAGAAATTTCATTGAATTTTAGTCAGCATGTTTAATTATGAAAACAGTAATGAATTTACAGAGTTTAAATAATGTACTTTATCATCAATGTGATAAAAAAATCAAATGAATCTATTATAAACTTATTTCACAAGACGGGCTTTCTCAAAGGAAATGTAATTTCTGACATTAACACAGAAAGTGACCTTGACAAGCAATGTAGTGCATTGATTACGTTGGCAGCGTAGAAGAAGTTAAATTTTTCGATGTTGACAGAAATCTTTTGAAGAAAATAGTGAAATTTTACATTTTTCGTTAAAAATTTTTAAACAAAAAAATTATATTAATGATAAAGACTGTACCGAAGAGGTTAACTGACATTAAAGAGGTCTGTACAGAGCCAACTGATATTACTTTACCCAAAATTACATCATTATTAAAAATAACCCAACATATTTTAGCCTGAAGTTGATGAAATCGGAAAAAGATGAATTTGTTTCAGATGGAAAAGAGTTTAATTTTGCACTTAAAAAGACAAGTTTGTGTAGTAGGAAAAACCAAGCAGCAAAACAAATGATTGGTTTCTTCAACTTCAAGATTTTCTTTTGTTTTTATTTACATATATTAATTTCCCGTTTTTGTGGTAGTGAACTAATTCATTGACTTAAAATATTTAAATAATCGGTTTTTTAACATTCTCCAATTACACGGTGTGGTTAAAAAAAAATTAGAATTTTTTTATTTCTGCACGCTTTGTTTTTTTCGACTGAGTTCACTGTTTTTCCTACGCTAAAGCACAACTGTGTAATGTATATTAATATCTTCAATTACATTAGATGCTTAGTTGAAATTTGCCAGTTGAGTAATTAGGATGTATTTTATTACAAGCAGCAATTTATTTTGTTTGAAAATGACACAACAAAGGATTTGCATTAAATTTTATGTGAAAAATGGAATAAACAACAGTAAATTGAGATGTTACGAAGAGTGTTTGCTAGAATGTTATGCTGACATCAATGGTTTGTAAGTGGTATAAACAGTTTCAAGAAGGCTGTGAAGACGTCATAAGGTTTGGACATCCTAACAACCAAGAAAATTTGAATATTATGATCAGTTATCATTGAATCACTAATAGAGAGGTTCCTGAAGAGTTGGGGATCTCTTATGGGTAGTTTGAAACAATTTTGACCAACTTCTTGTTATAAAGAGTAGCAGTAAATTTGTTTAAAAACTTGAATTTTCAACAAAAGAAACATTGCAGTCTATTGTTAGCTGACTTTGCTGATTACTCAGAATTATTTAAATGTGCCAGTAAATAACAGAATGTTGATATACAAGGGATATTCAATAATTAAAGAGACATACTGATGTAGAAATAAAGCAGTTTGTAGGAGTTTTTTACTTTCATGAATTTAGGTTGGCATCACTGGTATGAGCTGAGAACAACTGATGGATAAAATTTGTTTTGTTTATAACCTCAGTATTGCATTTAATGACAGCATGTCCGCTTGAAGTTTCCACATTAGTTGAACAACGTTCAGTGATCCATTTTTTGCTTTCTGAAGGTGAAAACCCGGCTAAAATCTTTTCTCGAATGATTTTACAGTATGGTGAAAGTTGTATGAACTGCAGAAATTTTTATAAGTGGGTAGAACAGTTCAAAAACAGTCGAACTTCAATGACGTGACTAGCAACATCCTGGCCAGCCAATTGAATTGTCAACTCCTTTGCTTGAAACTCGCATTGACAATATTAACAACAATATTCATGAAGACCAACGTATTAAAGTTGAACATATAGAAACAGTCGCGGTAAGTGTTGACATTTCATATGTTATCAGTAACAAGCTCAGTTACAGAAAAACAAGTGCAAGGTGGGTCCTGAAAGAGTTAAGGCAACAACATAAGGAAACAAGACCCAAAGTGTGTACAGACTTGAAAGAATGCTATTAAAGAGAAGGTGACCCTTTTCTTAAACAAGATTTTAACGTGTGGTGAAACTTGGGTTCACCATTTTATACCAGAATCCAAAAGATAAAGCATGAAATGGAAGCACACCAGCTCACCTGTCCAAAAGAAATTCAGAACACAAGCATCAGTGGGAAAAGTCATGTTGACCGTCTTGTGGGATGCCCACGGTGACGTCTTTTGTGAATATCTGGAAAATCAACGTACAATAAAGTATCTACTACTCAGACATGCTGATGAAAGGTAAAGCCAGCAGTGTCTCAGAAAAAAGGTGTGATATTGCTACACATTAATGCTCGCACTCACACCACCCAGCTGACCCAAGAAATCATTGGAAAAATGGGTTGGGAGATACTATCACATCCTCCCTACAGTCCAGATTTGGCTCCCTCAGATTTCATTTGTTTGGTCCATTCAAGGAGGCATTACGTGGTAAAAAGTTCAGCAACAACGAGG
Organism: Lycorma delicatula; assembly: GCF_047948215.1. Taxonomy (NCBI): domain Eukaryota; kingdom Metazoa; phylum Arthropoda; class Insecta; order Hemiptera; family Fulgoridae; genus Lycorma; species Lycorma delicatula. The sequence continues at coordinate 52,586,926 of NC_134462.1, read as the reverse complement.
AGGTCAAAGAATTTGTGGGAAAGACTGGTTTGATGCAGCTCTCCAAGATTCTCTTTCTAGTGCTATTTGTTTCATTTTGGTATACCCCCTACATCCCTAACAATTTGTTTTACATATTCCAAATGTTGCCTGCCTACACAATTTTTTCCTTCTACCTGTCCCTCCAATATTAAAGCGACTATTCCAGGATGCCTTAATATGTGGCCTATAACTCTGTCTCTTCTTTTAATTATTCTAAAATCACCTGACCAAAAGTCGTTTTCCTCTTCCCACCGAACCTCACTAATTCTTACTACTTCTACATTTATCCTATCCATTTCCGTCTTTAAATTTTCTAACCTACCAACTTTTTTTATACTTCTAACATTCCACGCTTCGACTCATAGAATGTTATTTTTTAATTTTCTGGTGACCTCTTCCTTAGTAGTCCCCACCTGGAGATTTGACCGGGGGACTAGTTTACCTCTGGAATATTTTACCAAGGAAGGCGCCTCCATCATTGCTATATGAAAATGCAAAGCTACATTTTCTTTGAAAAAAAGCAGCTGTAGTTTTCCATTGCTTTCAGCTGCGCAGTACTTAGAGGACTGAGTGATGTTGATATGGCCGTTTAAGTTGTCCTGACTTACGCCCTTAACAAATACTGAAAGAGCTGTTGCTGCCCTCTTTCAGGAATCATTCCTTAGTCTGGCTCTCAAAAGATACCTCTCTGATATGCTTACACCTTCGGTCCAGCTACTCTGTATCACTGAGCACTCAAGCCCCCTCACCAACGGCAAGGTCTCATGATTCATAGAGGGAGTGCACCATTTTATGCATATTTTATTTTTATTAAGTTCTCGAATGTAAACATAAATGTTAAAATATAAGATATATGATGAAATGATATTCTAGACATAATATTCAGTTTTATGCTGATATTACTAAACAATTAATTAATAATAGGCACTGCTAATATTCAGTTTCACTTGATAGATATATTTTACATAAAATATCACATAACTGCATTAGATGTTCATTTATTTCCCAATCCATTCTGCTAGCATGAGGAAATTTAGTTCCACCAAATTCTGGGATCTGATTCTCTAGATCTGGGTAAGATAACATAATTTATTAGGATTTGGGCTCCTAGAATCCTTTTGATTTACAGCAGGAAAAATTGAAATATTCATGTATTTTCTACTTGCTTTTAATAGTGAGTGCTGTATGGGCATGTAAAGAATTTAATAGTGTTGAAGTGGTCCATTATTTACTTACTTGAAATTACTATTACTTACTTGCTTTAAATACTATTATTATTATTTCTTATTCTATTACTATTCTATCTTCTATTCCATTACTATTACTTAGTCTATTCTATCTTATTCTATTACTTACTTGAAAAGTTATTGGAGGAGTATTTGGAGTCATTCATTTTCAGAAAAGTCTTACATACAGACAAAACTTCTGGTTCTTAAACAAATCTATAAGTTGCATGAAATGGATCTAACTTTTTTACTTCTACAAAAATACTATCTCATAATGTAGGATATAAAATGTCAAAACAGTCTCAGTTTGATCAAATGTAACTAGTTCTTGCATCTTATTTGTTTTTTTATTGGAAAATGAATCCATGAGCCTTCAAAATTATTAACCATTTATTTTTCTGCACTGTTTATTGTTCCTAAATAGAAGAGTTGGCTGATTACACCCTTTAAAAAAAAAAAATATTTTTTGAAGAAAGAAAAAAGATTGATAAGAAAAACAATTCATATCTTTGATACTGCTTTATCACATGCTGGTTAAGAGCAAGTTACATGTGGAAAAATTTCACCAACATTTTATTTCTTGATCTCATGGCATTCTCCACTATCTGTGTGCCAGATAAGTTAGGGGAGTATGATGTATATGATACAACAAATAACTATTTTATAAAAAAACATTTATGAATAGAATGGGTCGAGTTTTAAATGTCTTAAAATCTATTCATATTAAAGTTTGGGACAAAATACCCAATTTGATAAAAAGAGTTATGGAAAGATATGTAGCCTTTAATTAAGTATGACTATAATAAAAATGTTTTGGAAGATTAGTTAGAGCTACTACATTGCTACTATTCGTAAAATAATTTGAAAGTTATTATGCTACAGGAGAATACTGAAAGATGGATTAATGAAGATAAAAATATGAAAAATCAAATGCTATGATGAAAGTAATTTACAGAAAAGAATTGCATAAAATGTTTCACATACTAATATAAAGAAGTTTTAGAAACTACACTGCGATGCATAGAAGAAGAATATTGATGTCGTGCTAGTAAAATACTATCTATACTGATATCATGCTATTAAAATAATATCGATACTGGTGTCATGCTACTAAAATAATTTTAATTATACTGTCTTGAAAGGTATTGTCACTTTTATGAAGCTTTTAAAGAATTGTTAAGACCATTTTATCATCTAGTACAGATGTATTTTTATTAAAATGAAAATATGAAATAACCTTTAATAAATTTTAACAAATCAAAGACCATTGTTTGTGTATTGTTTGAATGTTTATCTGATATATACTGATGATTCCAAATTGCATGGCAGTCTTGGGAGATGATTCTATAGCCAAAAATAAGAAAAAAGTTCACATAAACAGATCAGATTTTAAGAAAAATGGGGTAAAACATGAAAAGGTTTTGTCCAAAAATACACTTTTTAGGCTTGGAATAAAATAACTTCGTTAATTTATCAATAAACAGATAAAAATTTTTAGTTAACTTTGTAGAGAATTAAACTTTTTAGTTTAATTCCGAGAAAGATGACATAAATAACGTTTATTAAAATTACAAATTTTGAGAATTTCCACTTTAATTAGAAACATAATGTACAAACTGGATAGGAAAAATTTTTTAAACAGAATAATTTATTTATAAATGATAAAAATTATAAATATATATTTGAAAGACTTCTAAAACATGTTACAAATTTTTCTCTTTTTATATGTTGGAAATAACAGTTGATCAACAATTAAGTTTAGTGTCAAGAGTTTGAATATTCATTTAAGCAGTGTTTTGTGCTGTTATTGTTTTGTCAGCCATTCACATTGGGCGAAACCACAAATTTATTTTCATTTGGAGAGTTGATGGACTTGTTAATGTATAGTAAAGTAAATAAAAATGGATTGGGTGCTGTGTGCGAATAACGGGAAATTTATTGAAATAAAAGATTTCCGAATCAAAAAACATTTGAGGCTTTGAAGAGGTGAGTTCGAGAAACAATGGTTTATACTTAAACCACAGTGATTCGATACTGGTCGTGAATGTTTTATGACAAATGTCAATGCTGAATTGAATATTTATATCAATTTTAGTATCAAATGTGGTACAGTTATCTTCACCTCAAACACCAGAAGATTGTTGTCACAATGCTTTCATGTTTTGCAATCAAGTGTGTGGCGAACGTTATGGGAGCAACAATCGTATCCATTCCATACAACAGGTGTACAAGAGTTATTACCACCTGATTTTGACAAACAAATTTCTGTTCATGATTAATTAGAAAATGTGAACATCATCTTGATTTCCTAAGTAATATTCTAATTACTGATGACTCCTATTTTACAAGAAATGGCATTGTAAATTATCAAAACACTCGCATTTGGGTAGAAGAAAATCCCCATCAGACTACAAGTCATTTCCAACTCACTTTTTCACTTAATGTGTGGTCTTGTTGATAATCTCATAAGCCTTTTTTCTCTTATCACCAAGGCTCAATGGAGAGAGGTTCTTGCGTTTTTTGCAGACAAATCTGAAGGAACTCTAGGAAGATATTCTATTTGCAGATGTAGTTTTTCAATAATGGCACATCTGCTCACTACTGCGGTGATTTGATGAATCATTTAAATTTAGTAAGCAGTGGATTGGTCGAAACAAACCAGTAAATTGGCCATCTCGATCTCCCTATCTCACACTAGCAGACTTTTTCGTATGGGGTTGGATGAAATCATTACTTTGTTCCCCTTGTTTTGGCACACGGGAAGAATTGAGACATTGTATAGTAGAAGCTGGAGCTACTATTAGGAATAATAATGATTCTATTAGACATGCCTGGGTAGCATGGATTCGCCAAGCTGAACTATGCACTGAACAGAATGCCAGCTGTATTGAGCAACTGCTTTGAAGAAATTTAACTGCAGTAATTTTTAAATTACTGCAGTTAAGAAAAAGTCCAAAATCCAAATTTATTGAATTTTGGGCTTTTTTTCTACACTTTAGTCCAGTCAATTGCAATCAAAAGGGGGGGTGCACAACTAGATTTTACAACAGTCCTAAATCCAAAATTTCAACATCCGATTGCTAATCTGAGTTATGCGAAGTACATACATACATACGTTCGTACAGATGTCATGCCGAAACTAGTCAAGTGGATTTAGGGATGGTCAGAATGGATATTTCCATTGAAATCTGAAAACCAAAATTTTTCATGATCACAATACTTCCTTTACTCTTTGTACAAGGAAATAAAGAGTGTTATGAAAAATGAATAAATCTATTTCCTTTTTACAAAAGGAAAGTTTTTCATCTCGTAATGGTAAACTTTAATGATAATTTAATAATGCTCACTGTAAAAGTATGATTTTGTACAGGCTTATTGAATTTTTTACAGGCCTTAGAATTTTCTACTTCACAAATTAGCTGATTTCAAAGTCAAGAATATGTTATATATGAGGTGTGTTCAGTTATTAAAGAGGCAGATGATTAGAAAAATGATAATTTATTCAATGATAATGCTACTTTTTAACATAATTCTTGGCTGAATTTAGCCTCTTGTTCCATTTTTCTGTTAGCTTCCTTATTCCAGTAGAAAAATAATTGTTCACTTAGGAGTCTTGACTCATTCTTGTACAGCATTTTTGACTTTCTCATTGTTGTCGAATTCATTTTCACCTAAAACTTCTTTGAGAGTATCAAATGAAAAAAAATCCGATGGTGTGATACTGTAAGGTAGATGTGAAATGAGCTGCCAATTCAACTTTTAAATTCTTTTATCTTGGAGGGGTAATGGAGTCAGTGTTATCATGCTGAATTACTTACTTCTTTTGAGAGAAATTTAGGAAGTTTCCTCCTTATTCTGGTTTTCCTATTATTTTCTAGCATGTCACAATAGATCTTGCTGTTGATTGTATGATGTTCTTCCAAATAATCACAATAAATCGCAATTTATTGTAATTTAAAGACTTATCTTTGTAGTCTCAAAACACCATTATCATCACTTGACTGGCTGATATGTAGGTTTTTTTTGGTTTTTTCCTGTTTGGTGAACTCGTATATTTCCATTCCATTCTGACGTTTGTGATCTAAAAAATCATTACTTCATCTAAAAGTTATTTAAATTCTGTACAAATGTGAATTCAGATGTCTGTGATTTCAACTAAACTGTAATGGCACCCATCTTGAACCTGTTTTGAGGTAATTCAGCTTATCATAGAATGGACAGTACCAATACTATTAATATAAATTTTTACAGTTTTCCAAATTTTTATGTCTATCCTTGTAAATAAAATATTAATGCAATTTTGCAAAGCGCCTGTCAAAACTTTCACCGATTTTCTACTACAATGAAAATCTGTGATAATTGTTTTGCATGATTTAAACTATTCAAAATGTTTTTTATAGCCACTATTATAAAATTTTTGTTATTTAATACCATTTTATCTTACTGTTTTAACGTCTGCGAGCGAATTACTGCCTTCAGAAAATAAAATCTTATTGCAGCATGCTGGTTTTCCATAGTACCCGTTCCAAGCGATCCAAAATTTTGAAATAAACAAAAGAGTTTATAATGGAAATTCTTTTCAAACAGCTAATATTTTCTGTCAGTAGTACCAACTTGAACATCAAACAGTTTAGTTTATTCTATTAAATAGTTTTTCTGCTGTTACCATTTTTCTTTTATTGTTGAATAATCCTTTTAATCATGATGGCTGTTGCTAATGTTATATTAGCAAGTACCTTCAGTATTTAAATATGTTTTATAGTACTTGCTTGTATAATACTTAAGATTTATAAGTAGCCTTTCCATGTGGAAAGTTGGTAGTTTGAGGCCTTTTGGAACCAGTTGTATTTTAACACTGATATGATCGCTAGGCACCTTTTTTTTGGTTAATAATAACAACATATTAGACTAACCTAAATAATAACATATCCTATAAATACAATCATTACACACAGGATTTGTCTGTCTACAAGGATTGTGTTTATAAACTTGCACTAGATATCTAAAAACTTCTGGGTCATTGTATGAATTGGTCGAAGATCTCTAAATATCCAGAAGTTTTTGAAATCATTTGTAATTGTGCTTTAGTGATTGGGATTATAAGTCGAAATTTAGTAATTAAGTTTATTGTGTAACTGATGGACAGGATGAGCCCATATTCACCAGGATCCTTCATGTATCCTCATTCTAGACCAGGTTTGAGCTTACTTAACTCCACAGAACCAAAAATAGGGAAGAAGGGATCAGAAAAAAGATTGGATGGATAGTGAGAAAGACTAAAATGTATCCATGGTGGAATCAGTGCATGTTAGTTAAGTTACACCACTAAGGTGCTAGTATCAAGACATCTCATCATCAACCTCTTATGAATTTTAACTGGGTTGGGGCTAGAACATCTTTCTCCGCAAATTTAAGAACTACCCGACAACAGGCTAAGGTTTTTTAAAGGAATATTAATTTCCATCTTTGAAGATTGTTTTGGTATGTTTTAAATTATAATACTTATACTACCAGTATAAATTTGGAATTCACCTTGGCTTTGTTGTGGAGTAATTTAACCAAAAATCTTGATTTACTTTTACACTAAATCAAACATATATTGATGAAATTGTGATATTTTTACAGCTTAAGTTCATATCCTGTGATTTAACTCTGTTACGGAACTACATAGTTCTCACATTCAAAATTAACTTTGAATATGTTTTTCTCATATCTAATATGTTTTTTAAACTTATAATTTTTATTTGTGATTTGTTTATAAGATATAATTAGAACTTTTTGTAAAGAGCTCTTTTAAAAATTTACTTATTTTCCTTATAATAAACAATAAATTTGCCACTTAAATCATAGTATATGTGTAATGATGATGTTATTTTCTTGTAATCATTTTTTAAAATTAGTTACCATTTAAAAGTTTGATATAAGCAAATATTTCCTTATGCTCCATTGTATTAACTTATAAGTGAAGGAGGCTCTAGAGATTGAAAACCATTAAATAGGAAATAGATTACATTTATATTAATTTTTATAATGTATAGTGAATGGTAATACAATTTAAGAAATAAATGAGGATTTCATTAAATTATTTATTGTCTAAAGATAAAAAAAGGCATTTTCCCTACTTAAAATAATGATGTGTTTTTCGCTTTGTTAAATGCTTTCACGGTTTAAAAACAAAAAAAATTGCCAAAACCATATTATCCTTAGACAAGTTAATTAAGGTTATAATTCTTGATTTCTGTTCTTTGTTATAATGTATCATTCTCATTTTAAAGATTAAATATGAGTAAGTTTATTGTTTAAAAGAAGTGATAGATTTAATTTTAATATAAATATGTAAAACTTTTGCGTATTAATTTTAACACAGTGAAGTGTATTGTTATAACAGTTTTGCCAATTAATAACACATACTGCACAATTATTTGTTACTCCAAAAATCAGTTGTAATCAATGTATAAAGCAATTAAATATTTTATGTGTTTTAAAAAAATTTTATGCTATTAGTATAACTTCTGTAACAGTCACATTATTAGCTGTTATATGCCTTAATAGTACACGCATAACAGTCATTGCATTAGTCACTTTCTGTATTATCAGCACTGTGTTTTCATTTCATTATTATTAACTTTTAGTATTGTTTTGTAATTCATTAGAGTTGTTTGTAAATATTCTTTTATCATTGGCAGAATTATGTTAACACTTCATTTTTCTTACCCCTAATCTTCGATCAACTTTCATTGGCATATACTCACTTGTGTTTAGATTTTATTTATTTTTTGTGCATGTTCTTCTTTTGTTTTGTGATATGCCAGTAAGTAGTGAGAAAAATTGTTTTTCTTTCAATTTGCTTTTTTTAAAAAGAATTGAAATATGGGGAAATGAAATGTAGTTTAGATTTTTTTAATATTACAAGTATTGTATGTGGACAAAATGCATTACTTTGAAAATGATGGGATTAATGAAGAAGGTAATAGATTTTTTCCAGAAGTGTTATCTGTTGGAAAACATGCTAATTTTGTATTTATGTAGGTTGAATTAATTATATTAAACATACTTCAAAGTAGTTTTTTTAATTTTAAATTTGACAGTTACTTTTGTAAGGACAACTAAATTAAAATGCTCATGTCTCTGTACTGAGGAATGACTAAGGTAGTTAATATACTTATTGTTTATTGGAAAGAAACTTGCATGTATGAGTATGTGTGTGGATTTTTTAAATTATGTAATTTTGAAAAAATACATCTTATTTTGTCCAAGTGATAAGTAAAAAGTTGCTTAGGAATTTTTAAATATCTGTTTGATTACAAAATTCTGTTTATGCACTCCTTAGATCTGTTTCTAATAATTAATTATTTTATGATACACTAATAAGTTCCTAATGAATAAATAAAACTTATTAATGGATTAGATTCAGCAGTTAAGTTGTATGATTTTGTAGTCATGCTTTGCTTGGGAAATTTTTAATTTAATAAAAGTTATAATAAATGAAGACATTTTACTTTAAATAAATTTCTAAATAATTTGCTAAGCATTGTAATTTTTACTAAGAAATAATAAACATGTTGTATGCAGAGATGTGAAAATGAAATATACACAACATGTGTGCTTAAAAATTCGGTTTGCTGTTTTTATTTAGAATGTTATGTAACGCACCTTGCTATCAGCTAAAGATTGATCAGAATATGACAGTTTTTAATTATGTTATTGTCAAAGTTTAGCAAGTTCAGTTGACATACAAGGTGAGGATGGATTGCTGAATTCACACAACAATTAACCTCATTCTTTGTTATGGTTGTGATGCATTTAAAGCATCTCAGGTATTGGTGGCATCATTTAGAATTGCTTTCTCCGAGATACTGCTGCCACAGTTATACAGACAGTTTCTGTAGTGAATAGAGTGAAGATTTCACTTCTAGCGCTGAATATAAACTGAATTTTAGTGAGGTTGGCATGCTGATAAGCAACACTATATTTGTCTTTGAAGATTGTGAGCATAAAATACTCTTGAAGCATTCTCTAATAGCATAGCATAGGATGCTTATTATTTTTCAAATTGTCTTTGCCAAATTCAGGAATGATTGTGGATTTCTATAGAAATCTAGTGCATAATTCCTAATTAATTTTTTTTTTTAGAATAAATTTAATAAAATTTTTACAATGACTGAATGGAGTAAAAACTTTAAGGTACCCATTAATCGTAGAAAAAAAAGTTGTTTTTATGTAAGTGTTTAAATTTATCATATATGATTTATAATTATTATGTAAATATAATATAGCTTGAGGTTCCTATGAAACAAGAACAAACTAAATTAAGCTTCTAACAGAAAACTTTTGTTTGCATTTACAGAGGAGGTAGTGCTGTTTGACATTGCTGGTTCAAACTAGTGTTAATAATCTATATAGTATAAATTGCATTATTTTTTTATATAATTTATAGTTAGTGCAATTCAAACTGGTGGATGGTTTTCAATATTGGTTCAATCAAGTTCAGAATGCAATAAGCAATTTACATGAAGCATATAATTATATTTTCACTTCAAAACATTGTTCTTACAAACAAAACATACCTTTTTAATTAAAAATTAACTAAAGTCATTTAAGAATGTTTTGCAAAATCAAAAACAATTAAAAGCTTAAAATTAGTAGAAAAATTGTTTAGTTCTGTAGAAATGAAATAATTAATTATATGTTAGTTTTGTAGAAATTCTGTGTTAAATCTTCTTAACAGAACATTTAATTTATACAAATGTGGTTTGTAAAATTAGACAGTCATGAAAATATAGTAATACAAAAATGAAATAAAGCAAACTACAATATTATTAATTAATGTTTTAATCACAGTTTTCACCTTCAGCTGTTACTGCTACTATCACTTTTATATGAACTAAGTTTCAACTTATACAAGTCCTTGTATTTAGTAATACTGCTTTTCAATTTTTTTTATATATTGATAGGACTTTCTCCAGTCATCTACAGTAGTGCTTTCAAATTTTGATTTGAATGCTTTCATATGTCATCTGTCTGAAACATAAGATTATGACATACAACCCAGTTTTTTATTTGAGCCCATATTAGTTCTATGGGATTCAAGTCCAGGTAATAATGTGATAAATATAAGCCCCAGCATGTTCTTCTTTTTAACCTGTTCTTTAAATTTGAATTTTTTTTTTGTTTTTCTTAATTAGTTACATTAACATGTATTTTGAATAATTGAGATAGACTAATACAGTAAGTAAGCAGTTAATTGAGATAAAAGAGTGCATATAATTTGGATTTTTTGTCTTTTCCTTAGTTAATTATATTAGTGTGTAATATTCCTTACAATCAATTTTTCTTTACTCAATACAATAGAATTTTTAGTTTATGAGAAATTTGGTACTTTAACTTCTTGGGTGATGTGTCTGTTATTATTACACAAACTAGGGATTAGTTTTTTGTCATCCGCTTAGAAAGTGTAGTGTAATTAACTTGTTAATGGTGATTACTTGATGATAATTTCCACAAAGCAAGACAATAAAGAATGAAGCTGCTCACCTCCAGCATGGATAATTGTTATTTTGTGACTTTTTTTAAATTGGAATTGATGACATACCTTCTTGTTTGTGTTATTTTGTTGATAGTGTGAACTCAGAATGTTGGTTTTATCAGTAAATACAAGAGGTCTTCCATTCTGCCCAATATAAAACAATTTCTTTTAAATTATTAAATTATTTATACTGTATATCAAATTCTATGAGAGCTAATCTACTTTTGCCTTTTCTAAATATTCCATCAGTTTTAATTTTATTGGAAGTTTTGGCAGAGCAAGTAAGCAGTCTTCAGAAAAATGCTAATTATTTACTGTCTGACGACTGGCATTGTTTTCAGAAATGTCATCTATATCAGACACTTTCCTTTACAAAGTTTTTCTGTTTCTGAAATTAGACTAGTGATTTCATGACATTTTGTAATTCTCTAAATATTTATTTTAGACATGTTAGTAATGTTCTAAAGTTTTCTTGGCATCAATAGTAAAAATATTACTACTATAATATACTTTTATCTTGAGTTGTTATACCACTCTACGTATAATATGGTCATTAACTGAAGGGAGTTGAGTAATATGAATGTGTGAATACAACCATCCACCAATTTGAAATAGTCAGAATGTACATATCAGCTATGTATTTTTAAAAAATGTATATATTTGTACGATAATTATGAGAAGTTAAATTAGAAGGTAATCAATTTGTTCTTTGTAATATAAAAGTATTGTAAGTTTGTTTTGGTATGTATTGTAAATTTAAAAAAAAAATTTAATGTTTTAATTTTCTTATAAATGTAATGAAACTGAGAATATTTGATTTAAAATATATATGTATTTGAAAATCAGAAAAAATCATACTTAAAATATCATTTTATAACTTTACAATAATTATCTGTCGATAATACATATATAATTTTGTAAGTACAATAATTATTTATCAATAATTGCATGTAATGAGTCAAATTCTGATTTCATCATCTAATTCTATTCAAGGACTTAAAATATTTTTTTAAACCTCTATGTTTACAAATACAAACATTTTTCTAGTTTTTAAACAAAGTTAACATGTAACAAAAATGGAACAAGAAATGCTACTTTATAGTGGAAGAAAATTATATCCATCTGAAATTAGAGTGATAATAGATTATAGAGAATAATAATAATGATGATGACGTTGACAACAACGATAAAGATAATACACCGGTTTAAAACAAACTCTATGTCCTTGCAATAACATTTATGCACACATCTGGGACAGGCAATGACATAGTACTTCAGAACTTTCACTTATGTCAGCCAACATATCTCAGCAGTTGTTTTGTTCAGTAGCTCCCTTGTGGAGTACAGGATTGGCGGTTTTGAGCTGGTTGCGATTGTGCTTCTCAATTTTGCATCGGGGCAGGAGGCATGGCCAATGATATGTTTTTGCTGGTGCTGGGCAGACGGGCAGTGCTCATCCCTCTTCTCAATTGTGGAGCTGGGTTGAGGATGATCTGATGTGAGCCTAGCTCTGCCAAAGTCCTGTGCTGCTCAGTATGAGTCAGTCACTTCGGTCTTGGCAGAGATTGCCCCATGGGAACCCAGGCAGGACTAATGAGTCAGGGTATGCCCAACCATTTCTCTGCCTGCACCTTGTGACATCATGTCTGATGAAACCTATTATATGGGAAGTTCAACTTCCACGATTTTGTAGCAGAGGGTCCACATAAAAACCCTAGTCTAGGAGAACATTTGTCTTCACAAGCAAAGAGTTCAGTGACTTGGAAAAGGTAGATCAAACAAAGTGTCAACCAAATGTCAGTGAAGTGATACCAAAATATTTGGTCATAAAGAAAAAAGAAGGGGATTTTGCCAATGTAAGTCCTTTTGTGACTGCTTATAGGATCGTGGAAGCAGCAGAAGGATCTGTTAAGGAGACAAGAAAGACTGCAATAAGATTGTTTGTTGAGACCTTTAATGATATACAGTCATCAAGGCTACTCACAGCAAAGAAGATTAGACTTATCGATATTGAGGTTGTCCCACATAGTATTAGATACTTTCAATGGTTTTGTTATGTGCAGGGATCTTCTAAACTGTATAGAAGGAAAAATTGTAAAAGAGTTTCATCAACAAGAAGTTGTTGCATATTGAAGGTTGAACACATGATGCAATGGAGAAGTCTAACCTTCCACATCACATCTTGTTCAATAAACTAAAATGTCAAGAAAAGTTAAATGCTGGTTTTCATCAATTGGATGTATATTCATTCATCCCAACCCCATTTTGGTGTTTTGGGTGCTAGAAATTTGGATATACAGCATTGTGATAAACAAGAAAACAGATCTGTGTGTGTGGTGAGCTGTTGCACTCTGATGACCCATGCAGGGATCCACCTATGTGTGTCCATTGCCACAGACACCTGTCAGCAAGATTACGTAATTATTCAGTTTACAACAAGAGCAATCCAGAAAATGAAGACCATACAGAAGGTTAGCTACTTTGGTGCTAAGAAAATTGTGTCTAGTAGATTGCCAAAGTTTGTGTCATATGCATAGGTTGCTCCAGCTCCAATAGTTCCTGCAGCTTCCTTTAAAACAGGAGATCTGAACTGGCACTAGTATTAGCTAAAATTGTGTACCACATCAGCAACAAAAAACTGAAAACGAGACCAGTTAAAGAAACCAGTCAAAAACTGCTACAGAATCGTGGAACGCATCATTAACAAAAAACTGAAAATGAGACCAGTTTAAGAAACCAGACAAAAACCGCTACAGAAACTAGCAGATATTATTAAATCAAAAAATTTTTCTCCACCTAGGATTGAGCTTTCAACAGGTTCTAAGGTGAAGCAAAATGAAACGAAAGCCAAAATAAAGCCTTAGCAAACTAAATCGGAAGTTAAAGTTCAGATTGAGAAAATCCCCTTTCAGGGATCTGGGAAGCCAAGTAAAAATGTTAGATGAAAAAGGGTTTTGAAAGACCAGTAATGGAGTCTCCAAAAGCACAGAAGTCTTTAAATTAGAGGGCGAGCACTTCTGTCGTCCCACATGCTTTTACATCGAGTCTCGACTCTGATGCATTGCTGACCTTGCCATTGGAATTGGTATCATCTCGTTCTGGTAGCAAGACATCCTCTGTAATTTACTGCAGACGATCAGAAGAATCCATCTCCGAGGCCTCTGACACCTTGGAGTTTGACATCAACTTCATGTAGATAGAAAAAAAAAACAAGGAAGTATGGCCTAAGAATAAACCTGGACGATAGAATTTAAAAAGTTAACTCTTACATGTTTAGATTAATTTTAATGAAAGGATTTTTTTTTTTTTATATTACAGTGAATTTATTTTGATAGTTTTTGACAACATTTCATTAGAAATGGTCATATCAAAGTATTTTTTAACTGGTAAGTCCCTTTACACCTTTGTCATCTTGTGTTTCCTTAGGGTTTTAATATTCTTTGACAAGTCTACTATTTCTCTGGATGATATGTTTTGACAAAACTGGTGTTCTGACTATATCGCTAGTGTTCTTATCAGTAAGGGAAAGATTTTTTTTTTTGGAAGGACCAATGACAATAGCAATCAATGCCCCTAAAACTTAAAAGAAATATATATATAATTTCTAAGTTTTATAACTGTGTACATTAAATTTTTCCAAAGCACTGTATTTTTAAAGATATTGTAATAAGACCAGTATAGCGAACCTGAGAAACAGATTCCTGCCAAATAAAAAGAAAGTAGTAGAAAATATAATAATTGGAGGAATCCAGAAAGGGGCTAAAATAAAGTCTTTTAGTAAAGGTAACAGAGCTGTTTAACAGTGGTCCTTTGTAATACTACCTACTGACACACCTAAACAGATTTTTGTTCATGAGAAAAGTTACCAGATCAAGGTTTGGAATTTCATGAGAAAATGTGAGGGCAGTTGACATTCTCACGCTTTGAGTTGAGTCCAGTTCAGCAAGTAAAGAGGATAGGAGTGTAAATACTCTGGGAAAGACCAGTTAGAAAGCAGTTCTGCAAATCAGTCCAAGCAAGACTTTATGATGTCAGTCTGCGAGATGTTAGTCAGTGAGAGTATTCTGCCAGGAAATCAGTGAAGAAGTGAATTTCGAGTGTAGGTTCGATGCAACTAAGGTGACTCCACAAGTAATTCCAGTACCTGAAAACAAGAAATGATTCGATGAGTTACTGTAAAATTATAAGTGAAAGAGAGAATACTAAATTTCATTCATAAACTGTTACGGTAGTTTTATTTGTGAACAGCAAAGAGTATTTGCAGTTGAAGAACTTTATACTTGTCTTACCTATTGTTGTTAGTACAAGACTGGTAGTTAAAAGTGTTTAGTGGTCACGTTAATTTTTTTCGTCAATGGGACTGAATTGTGGTTTTCATTATTTATATATCTGTGAATAACTCCTGACTATTACTTTAAATTCTGTTTTGTATGTAATCTTTGATTATTATTATTATTATTGTGGTTGTGATTACTATGATTATCTGTTTGTTATTGACATTTAATATTATTATTATTATTATTACTATTTACTGTTGCCATTATTGTCATTATTCTAATTATTATTGTGAAATGATTTTTTATTGTCTGTTATTATTATTATTGTGATTGTGATTACTATACTTCTTTTTTATTTGTTTTATTATTGTCATTTACTAGTATTATTACCATTGTCATTATTATTATTATTATTTATCTTGTTCTACTTATGTTTTGAAACCAATAAATTGTAATTATATAAACCTTTTCATTTGTCAATATCCTGATCAAGCCGTAAACACGCAACAGTATTTACAAAATATTAACTGCTCTATCTCTTAATGTGGGATAAAATAAAATGTTACAGGAGATTAAGTTTCTGTTTTAGAATTTTTTAATTTTTATTAATGAATTTTTTAACTTTTTTCCTGTACCATAAATTCTATGACTAATTTAATATTCTTTTCATTTATTAATGTAATTAATATTTTATAATAATTAATTTTAGTAGTTTTAATTAAGTAATTTTAGTAGTTTTAGTTAATTTCGTAGTTTTCTTTTTATGAGTGTGAGTAAATATTTACCAAAATTTCAATATTAACAGTAATTATTATTACTATTATTATTATTTAAATACTGCTTGCAGTGAAATTAAAGCTGAATTATGTACCATGAATGCAGTAAAAATTAACTTGTTTTATTATCATGAGTAATGTAATTTTATTTTATTTTATAACTATTTAATTTATTGATTACAGTTGTTGGTTTATTTGGAAATAATTTACTCTCCCTCCCTTGATCATGCTTACACATTCTTTTTTAATTTAAATACATTTTTGTTTATATTTTTATGATCATTATTTCAAGGTTTTAAGACTAAACGTTTTTTTAATTATCACAAGCTCAGTAAATACTTTTTCGTGTGAAAAAATGAAATAATTGTCATACTAAATCAATTTTCATTATGTGGTTCATTCTCTTACATACTCCTGTCTTACAAAATTAAAACAAATAAATTATAAAAGAAAATTCTCATTAATAAGAGTAATAAGTGTTTGATAAAACTTTTAAAAGCATAATATAATAATTGCTATGACAAATTTTTAAATTATATTTTTGTTTTTATAAAGAATTTGACTACAACAAATAAGCTAGTTTTAAACGTTGCATCTGCTATATTTCTATCTGTGAAAGACCCCTGTGTAATCGACTTAACTGGGAGTTCACATACTTTTTTAATGTTCATTTAAGTGTAATAAAAATTATTTGGGGAATTGATTTCAATCAGAAAAAATTTTTTTAAATTTCAGCATTTTGTGTATAGGTCCCAGGTTCGAATCCAAGTCAGGCATGGCATCTTATAGGTTTTTTTGTCTTCAGTCATTTGAATGGTTTGATGCAGCTTTCCAAGATTCTCTATCTAATGCCAGTTGTTTCATTTCGGTATACCCCTTAAATCCTACATTCCTAACAGTTTGTTTTACTTATTCCAAATGTTGCCTACCTGCACAATTTTTTCCATCTACATGTCCCTCCAATATTAAAGCGACTATTTCAGGATGCCTTAGTATGTGGCCTGTAAATGTGTCTCTTATTTTAACTATGTTTTTCCAAATGCTTCTTTCTTCATCAGTTTGCCCCAACACCTTCTTTTTTCACTTTATCACCCATCTGATTTTTAACATTCTCCTGTAGCACTACATTTCAAAAGCTTTTAATCTTTTTTCTGGTGCTCTGATCGTCTAAGTTTCACTTCCATATAAAGCTATACTCCAAACATATACTATCAAAACTGTTTTCCTGACATTTAAATTAATTATTGATGTAAGCAAATTATATTTTTGACTGAAAGCTTGTTTTGCCTATGCTATTCGACATTTTATATTGCTCCTGTTTTGTCCAGCTTTAGTAATTTTATTTCCCACATTTTCCAACAGAATTCTTCTACTCCATAATATTTTCACTTCCTATTTTTACATTCAGTAGTCCATCTACATTATTTATAGTACATTTCATTACTTTCGTTTTGCCCTTGTATATTTTCATGCAGTAGTTCTTGCATAGGACTTCATCCATGCTATTCACTGTTTCTTCTAAATATTTTTTTACTCTCGGCAAGAATTACTGTATTATCAGGAAATCGTAACATCCTTATCTTTTCATCTTGCACTGTTACTCTGGTTCTAAATTGTTCTTTAACATCGTTAACTTCTAGTTCTATGTAAAGATTAAAAAGTAACAGGGATAGGGAACATCCTTGTCAGACTCCCTTTTTTATTACAGCTTCTTTCTTATGTTCTTCGATTAGTATTGTTGTAGTTTGGTTCCTGTAAATATTAGCAATTGTACTTCTGTCTCTATACTTGAACCCTACATTTTTTAAAATGCTGAACATTTTATTCCAGTCTACATTATCAAATATCTTTTCTAAGCCGGTAAATGCCAAGTATGTTGGGTTTTTTCTTTAATCTTCCTCCTACTATTAATCAGAGTGCTAAAATTGCTTCCCGTGTCCCTATACTTTTCCTGAAACCAAATTTGTCTTCTAACACTTCCTCCACTCTCTTCTCAAATCTTCTGTACAGAATTCTAGTTAAGATTTTTGATGAATGAGTAGTTAAGCTAATTGTTCTATATTCTTCACATTTATCTGCTCCTGCTTTCTTTCATATCAGTACAATAATTCTCTTTTTGAAGTACAACAGAACTTCCCCTTTTTTGTAAATATTACACACCAGTTTGTATAATCTATCTATCGCTTCCTCAACTGCACTGCACAGTAATTCTGCAAATATCCTGTCTATCCCAGGAGTCTTTCTGCCATTCTGATCTTTTAATGCTCTCTTTAATAAAGATCTCAGTATTGTATTTCTTTTTTCATTCGCTTTGACTTCCTCTATATGTAACAACAGTTTCTAATTCATTTCCTCCGTTTAACTAATATATTCCAACCAACCTATTGACTTTTCCTTTCATACTATAAATTGGTGTACCATCTTTGTTTAGATTTTAATTTATGTACCCCAAAATTTTCCTTATCTTTCCTATATGCTCTATTTTACCAGTGTTCATTTCTCCTTCCACTTCTGAAAACGTTTTTTAATCCACTCTTCTTTCACTAGTTTGCACTTCCTGTTTATAGTACTTCTTAATTATTGATAGTTCCCTTTACTTTCTTCATCACTAGCATTCTTATATTTTCTACGTTCATCCATCAGATGCAATATAGCCACTGAAATCCAAGGTTTTTTACCAGTTCTCTTTGTTCCACCTAAGCTCGCTTCTGCTGATTTAAGAATTTCCTTTTTAACATTCTCCCATTCTTCTTCTACATTTTCTACTTCATCTTTTTTACTCAGACCTCTTGTGATGTCCTCCTCAAAAATCTTCTTTACCTCCTCTTCCTCAAGCTTCTCTAAATTCCACTGATTCATCTGACACCTTTAGGATTTCAAACCCCAATCTACATTTCATTATCACTAAATTATGGTTGCTGTCAGTGTCTGCTCCAGGGTAAGCTTTGCAATCAACGAGCTGATTTCTAAATCTTTGCTTAACCATGATGTAATCTATCTGATACCTTGCAGTATCACCTGGCTTTTTCCATGAGTATATTCTTCTGTTATGATTTTTAAACTGGGAGTTGGCAATTACTAAATTATACTTTGTGCAAAACTTTATAAGTCAGTCCTCTCTTCCATTACTTTTGCCCAGCTCGTATTCATTCACTATATTTCTTTCCTTGCCTTTTCCAATGCTTGCATTCCAATCTCCAACTATTATTAACTATTATTTTCATCCCCTTTTATGTGTTTAATTGCTTCATCAGTTTCTTTGTATACACAATCTACCTCATCATCATCATGGGCGCTTGTAGTCATATAGATGTTAACAATCGTTGTTGGTTTAGATTTTGATTTTATCTTTATTGCAGTGATTCTATTGCTATGCATTTTGAAATACTCTTCTCTCTTCCCTATCTTTTTGTTTAGTATGAAACCTACTCTTGCCGGCCCATTATTTGAAGCTGTGTTAATTATTCTAAAATCACCTGACCAAAAGTTGTTTTCCTCTTCCCACCAAACCTAGCTAATTCCTACTATATCTACATTTATCCTATCCATTTCCTTCTTTAAATTTTCTAACCTACCAACCTTTTTTAGACTTTTAACATTCCATACTGCGACTCGTAGAATGTTATTTTTTAATTTTCTGGTGACCCCTGCCTTAGTAGTCCCCACCTGGAGATCTGAATGGGGGACTAGTTTACCTCCAGAATATTTTACAAAGGAAGGCGCCTCCACCTTTGTTATATGAAAATGCAGAGAGCTAAATTTTCTTAGAAAAAAAAGCACCTGTAGTTTTCCATTGCTTTCAGCTGCGCAGTATTCAGAAGATTGAGGGATGTTGATATGGCCGTCTAAGCTGTCCTGGCCTACTCCCTTAACAACTACTGAAAGAGCTGCTACCCTCTTTCAGGAATAATTCCTTAGTCTGACTTTCAACAGATAGCTCTCCGATATGGTTGCACCTGGTCCAGCTACTCTGTATCATTGAGCAGTCAAGCCCCCTCACCATCGGCAAGGTCTCATGATTCATAGAGGGAGCATATTTTCGTATGCTACCAATTTCCACTGAGCTAATGACCATACTGTTGATGCCTGCTCTTTCATAAAAAAAATTTTAAATGCAAATTAATTGTACAAATTATGACAAATTCTAGTTTTAAGATTTAGTTTTAAAGGATTTTAAATTTAAATTTTTATTCTTGCTGTCATTATTTTTGTATACAAATTGTTATGTTAATAATAAGATTTAGGAACTTTAATTGCAAATCAAATTAATTCTAAGTATAACTCAAGAAGGAAGAAAACTTTTGAGATCCCATTGCATAGGATAAAATTTTTTAGGAAAGTTTACATTGTATGGAATGAAAGCTTTCACTTAAAAATTATATTATAAGCCTTCTATACAGTAATGATATAAAATTGCTGAATGCAATTTTAAATTTATAAAATGTTTTATTTGATGAAAGAATTTATAAATGACTTGCCCAGTTATTTCTTTTACTTTTTAGAGGTATAATTTTAATTATTTTTTTTAATAACTTGTGTATTCATTTAATGTTTTAGATGTTCTCAATTTGAAATATTTTTTTGTAAAAACTTAGTTGTTTAATATTGTGTGAAACACAGTTCTATTGAGAAAAAAATTAACTGCAACTAAATTGTGTATTTGTAAATGTTAATGAATGCATAAATGAACCAAATAAAATTACATGTGACATATGAGTCTGGACATAATCAAATACAAATTGTGTGGAGATAAGTAATGGATGCATTCCAAGTAAAAAATAATTGTTTATGCATAATTTGATAATTTTATTGAAATATATCTCATTATGTGGTATATTTAAATACATAATTTTAATATAAAGAACATATTTGTTTGTATTTGATAGTAATTTTTTTTTATCTTTTCTTTAGTTTCAGATGTTTCGGATCGTGATAGTCTGATAAATAGTCATGGCAGTGATCGATCATCAGTTATTGTATCAGATGACCGTGATTTATATCATTCAACATTTCCTTGGCTTACAACATTCAGCAATAAATGTGCTAATCTCATGGAAAAAAAGTTTGATCTTCCTATACTCCATGACTTAATGACAGAATTTGTTTTGTGAGTTATATGAAAAAAATTATTTATTACAGTTTGTTTTTGTGTAGATTTTTTTTTTGTAGAATAGGTGGTCTTTTGCTGGTGACTGGGTGGACTATCAATGATTGTACTTTAACAATTTTGGAAGGCTTAGAAATGACCAAACAGACAGTATATAGAAAATACATGTTTTTGCTAAAATTGTGCCTGTATTTCTATGTTTTACTAAATTTCTTTATGTTCAAAAGATGTAAAAACAGATGTTAGTTTAACGAAAAAGAAGAAGGTAATGAAAATTTTAAAAATACCAGTGTCCTGTTTGATGGCACATGAAGAAGGGATGCCATTTAATGGGGCGCCATTAAACAGTTTTAATGGCGAAACTGGTTTTGAACAGTTTTTGCCATTATGGTTAAAAATGTTTTGCCATTTACCTCATAGAGTTCCTCAAACCTTAATTTTTTTGTTAAAAAAAGATATCTATGTTTAAACATAATTTTTTTTTTTAAAAAAAAGGTATATTGGAGTGCTTGTTGAATGCAAACAAATTTTATAAATTATTTAAACAAATCTTTTCAGAGGTATTTAGATTAAATGTGTTTTCCGCCTCAGTAATAATGATTGTATTTATGAAAACTATATTCAATATTGTTGCAATGTACAAGTTGCAGTGATGCAACTTGCATATTTTGATTGGAATCAAAACATCATCAAAGTTTTGTAAGCTTACGAAATTTACTCTGCAAATCTATTCTCTACCTCCCTATTTAATTTTTCTTTTGGTTTTTGAGAAAATTAAATAATAGTTTAAAAATTTACCTGTACATCAGCATTTTTTTGGCTTGTTTTTGGATAGAATAGCTCATATTGTTTGCCAATAAACAATAAAAACATAACATTTAAAGATACATTGGCTAAGATTTATTAGCGTTTATCAAGAATTAACACAAAACTGTGTATGTGTATATGCATATGCATATATATATATATATATATATATATATATATATATATATTTATTTATTATTTTACTGAAATTAATCTTTTTATAATTTATATTATTCCTCTGTACTACTAAATTATATTTAAATTTTATTAAACCACGTAGTACAGAATATTGATATCATACTTTACCTTAAATTTTTCATGAAAGTACTTTCATGGGATCCTGGATCCTCAGTCATGATTGAAATAATTCTGTTATTGTATAATAAAAATTTAAAAATAAAATTTCTAAAATATTGAAAATATCGTATTAATTTACATGAGTGCTGCTATCTGTTACAGTTTTTATAAGACCCTCTCCCTCAAACAGTGTCTGATGATTTACCAAATTGAAATTTTGTTTGTGTTTATTATATGCAATATTTTTCTAATGTATTTAATTTTATGTTATCATTAATTTCTAATATTTTTAAATTTATGTTCAATATCAGAAATAGAATGTTTATTCGTTATTAGACGGTCTACCATATTAGATAAACCTAATTTGCTCTTTTTGTAATTTCTATAATGTTCAAGAAATCTAGTTTTAAAGGATCTATTTGTTTTTCCTTTATAAATACAATCACAATCATTTCATTTGATTAATTCCACAATTGGTTATTTTATTATTATTGTTAGTTTATCTTTTTATTTTGTGGTTATTAGGTTTGTATGCTGGTTTAAATATTTCTTTATTGTAAGTTTACTAGTGTATAAATGCTTATGTATATTTTTCCACTTTTTTTGTCTTATTATATATTGGTTGTAAGGTAGTTATTTTTTATTGTGTTTTGATAGTTCTTTTTTATAAATATTATTAATCAAAGTATCCATATCCATTTTCAACCACTATATGTTTTATGATGTTTATTTCATTATATTTAAGTTTTCTTTTTTATTAAGTATATATTTGAATACTCTGTTAATAATATTTGAATAAGTGTTCATTTTATGAGACCAAGGGTGATTTGATTTTATATGAATTATTATGTTATTTATGTTTAGGTTTTCTACAAACCTATATACCAATATGGTTGTCCTTTTTTATTTTGATATTAATATCTTAATAATTTAACATTCTGTTATGTATTTCAAATGTGAATTTAAATTTTCATTATAAGAATTTAATTTGTTTAATATTATTATTACATGTTCATTGTTTATTACTAAGTAATAAACAATAAACATTTTCTATAATGAGAATATCATCAACGCACTGTGTCCATATTAAAACTTTGTGTACGAGTGATGCCATGTACCAAATTACTGTCAAAATCCTGTAAATATATTTTTGACATAACTGATGATAATGGAAATCCATAGGTTTTATTTTTTTGTTATAAAATTTTTGTATTATATTCTTTATTAGGTGGTTCATTTAATAGAATTTAAACATACACACACATGACTCACCACCATGAAAACATCAGCGTCACATCATGGATCTTACATATGCATGAATTTATACTGGCTAATGTTAAGCATGAATATCTTAAGTATCCAGTGTAGAGTAACTTGAACACTAATACACACTGATCACTGCTGATTGCATCTTCAATGATATGCATTAGTTTAATGCATTGGACCTTCTATTATACTGCTAAATTATGGGGTCTCATACATCAGTCACCATCTCTTATACAAGCTGAGTTTCCTAGAGAATTAAGCAAGTGCATAATAACTCTTCTAAAAGTATGAGGTTGGTGAATCAGATGTGGAAGATTTCAGAAGCTTCTCAAAGCCTCTTCTTTACAGGTCCCATAATTTGTTCTTGAATTACACACTCGCTGTCTCATTCTCATGTTAAACTCAAATTATTCTGAAATACTCCAACTTTCAGTAACATTTCAATTACAGTATGTTAAATACATGCTTGGAAATTATTCTTCCTTAATTTGATTATTGAATTATAATGTTTATTTATTTTTAATTGCAGGAGTTTAACAGCAGATGTTAATGAATGTTACAAAAAACCTAATCGTGCAGCAAAATTAAAGAAAGTTGTCAATGAATATCTTCTGTTTTTTCATATGGTTTATTTAGACATAAAACAGGTGAAAATATGTATTTTTTTATTAGTAAAAATTAGATTGATTAAATAATTTACTTAGTGTTATAACACTGTGAGCTTGTATTTTCTGTTATGTTCACTTTTTGAGTTCTCTCTTGATTTGATATATTTTTTGTTAAATTAAATAAAAATTCAATAACCATCTGATGTGATTTATTTCAATTTTTTTTGTAATGTTGAAAATGTTTGTACTTTCTTTGCTTAAAAAATGGATATGCATCTATATTTTAAAATTATTATTGATATTAATATTAGCTTCAGTGTTATTAAAGCATCGTTCATTACATAAGCATTAACTGCATTGTATTCTTGTGAGAGCTGCAATTAAGTAATAAGATACATTTTCTTTAGTGAGAACATTAAAGAAAAAGAATTTGTTCACTAATTCAAAAAGGTGTACATTACCTGTACTAGAGAGTATAAGGGAAAAGAGGAACCTGGCAGAGAGGAATAAAATCTGTGAAATACCGTTTAAGATTAACATGCTTTATTGTCTAGTTATTGTAAAACTACTGAAGTGTTCTTATATAAAAATGATTCCAGTATTTGGACATCATTATTTACATTTGTAAAAAAAATCTCAAGTTTCATTGAGAAAAAAAAACAGTGAGATTTTATTCATTTTGACTCTACTTACTACTGAATTACCCAAAACAAAGTGGTGAAATTTTATATGTGGCAACATGCTTATTTTATTACCTTATACACAATAATCAAGAATGTAATGAGGAAAAATCTATTAGTATTTTTTTTATAGCAGTAATCCCAGTCTTCAGTTATGTTTTCTTTTTGATAAAGCATAGTTGAACATATGTTATTACGTAAATTGTTAGAACAATAGGTATTTTACTTCTCAGTCAGACTGTATGTTCAGAGAAGATAGAAGATTGGTATGAGATTTAAAAAAAGAGAATAGTGAATCAATTTTTTAAAGGAAATTATAATAGCTGGTAGTTATCAGTAGATCATAATTCAGTTCATATCACTGCTGGAAGATGATAAATGTTATTGCCAACATGATTTTTATGTGTTAGAAAGAACAAGTTCTGAAACGTACAAAGAGGATTTTTAAGGATTAGAAGTTAGCAAGGCTGTCAATCAGTTAACCAGTGTCATACCTATTATAATATTTTGTTTATAGTCTGTTTGTATATATTAGAATTAATATAATAACATTACAAATTTATTGATCTCTAATTGACTGTTACCATTACTGTTTCAGAAGTAATTTTTAAAGAAATCTTTTTTTGCAAAAATATATTTTAATACAAAATTTACTTTTCATTTTGTTTTTCAGAATAATTATGCAAGACACATCTGCATCTGTACTATATCTATATCGCATAATTAAATCAAACTATTGAAAATTATGATAAATGTTACTATATAGCTTGTATCAATGTTTACAAAGAAGATCGTAATGTTGATACGAGATAGAAAGTATAAAATATGCATACAGAGTGCTCACATATTGTTACTGGCACTTTCTCAACTCATTCTACTAATGAAAATAATAAAAAAATTATGTAAACATAGGTCCAGAAAAGCTCCATTAGCGAATTACAGCTAGCAAAATATTTCGCTCTGAAAGTCAGAACCTAAATTAAGGATAAACTTGATGGTTTCTCATGGTTTTTGACTTGACAAATTGAATAAAATAGATTCCAGAATCATATCTCCAGTAGTTTTTATAATATCTGATGTAAAACAGAAAATTTTGTTGTCTAAAAAACAAGTTTTTTTATTTTGTAATACGAAAACTTTGTTAAATAACTAATAAATCAATAATTTTTTTTATCAAAACTTTTAGAAAATTTAATTCTGAGAAAATTGATGTAAAATAGCCAAATAAAAAACAAAAATCCAAGTTCAAGAAATCTGAACTTAACACATGAAAACTTTTGAATGTTCAACTACAGAAAAATAAGTTAACATAAACTGATGCAATGTTAAAAAAAAATAGAAATATAATTGATACATTTGGCTGCATGCTTTCGAATTTCTAGCATTGCTGTCTGAAATTCTGCATGATTTTCTTTAATTTGTGCACAAGCACCTGTAATCCGAGAAACCAACTCTTCACGTGTATGAACTTTTTTCTTGTACACAATACTTTTCATCCAACCCAACACGCAAAAATCTAATGGTATTAGATTGGGTGATCTTGGTGGCCAGGAGTGTGTACCTGTGCAATCGGCTGTTCATATTCGACCAGTTACAATATTGTAAGTGAACAGGAGGATCTCTTGATTCAAGATTTTGTACTTGTTGATTATGGTAAGGATACAGTTTGTTAAGAAGTGGCTCTTCATACCATAGACTGGAAACTCCGAACCATCGGGAAAGGTGTCTGATCTGATGTACTAACATCTGGATTGCGTTGTGTAGCCTTGATAATGGTTTCATCAATATCGGCATCATGATGGGAAGAATGGTTGAGGTGAGTACTAATGCTGGGAAGTGTACTTTTTATCATAGCGTATGGAATGTTCTACTAATTGTTTTAGGATTTGGAACTCTGCTGTTAGGAAAATGCCTATCATATTCTGCAGCAGCCACAGTTGCATTTCCATCAAATACCCCCAAGATAAATACTATGTTGGTGTATTCTTCAGTCATAAGCCATTCTTCATCTTGACACCAGTCTTCTTCATATGACACCAATTAAAACAAACATTTACACATTTTATTAAACTACACTGTACTGGCAACAATTCACAGCAGTAACGCAGAACATGCAACACACTTGTGACACAATATAAAATGTATTGTTGGCCAGCTGATTTCTGTTACCACTTATGAAATCATAATTTCTCAAATTTTCGATTTGACGGTGAATTTGAAAAAGATACATAACCTTTATTGTCTGATAAATGCTAGTATTAACAGTAGTATTTTATTTTTAATTCAACCCTGTTTTTTTGTATCATTGCACTTTGTAAGAAAGCATCATACCGTTTTCATACAGTAAGTGTTGGTAATAAAAGCAAATTTCTTGAACTTGTATTATTGTTTTTTATCAGGCTATTTTTCATCAGTTTTCTCAGATTTAAATTCTTTACAAGGTTTGATATAGATTTTATGCATTTAACAAAGTTTTCATATTACAAACATAAAAAACTTGTGTTTTTTAGACAATAATTATTTCTGTTATACATCTGATATTGTAAAAACTACTGGAGATATTGTTCTAGAACCTGTTTTATTCAATTTTTCAGGTCTAAAGCCATAAGAAACCACCAAGTTTACTCCTTAATTTAGGTTCCTAGAATTTCAGTATGATTGTATTTCACGCTTCACGCTAATGGGGTGTTTCTGGTTATGTTTATATGAACTTTTTTTTTTATTATTTTCACTAGTAGAATGAACTCTAAAAGTGCCAGTAACACTATGTGAATCACTTTTACTTTGTATGCTTATCTTTAATGAATTAATAAATAAGAATTTAGTTTAATGTAAATTGTATATTACATTATACATGTTGTGTATTATCATATACAAGAGAAATCAAATTTCAATTAAGGTCTTAAAACATTTCTATTTAATTATTGTGAGTAAAACTTTTATTATGATTTGCTCTCCAGTTACAGTATTGTTGCTACATCAATATGTGATTACAAACAAATAATAATTAAAGATTAACTTAACTTTTTATTTGAAATTCACATTTGAATAAATTTTAGTTCTATCTTAATCTATTATGTCTAACTAATAATCTTCCAATTTAATATTCCTAGATATAGTACATTTTGCCAGTGGTGTCTATGCTTTCATGTAATAGCTGACAGTTTCATTGGTATGAATCACGCCTGTTTTCAAGAAATAACCATTCATTTCAGTTATCTAAAGATGGAAGGAATCTTAATCATGTTCAATTTTAAGAAATTAGTCAGCATCACTCATACCTTAACCTTGCACGTCTTTGTAGAGTAGAAAATTTATTTTTGTAATATTTGAATTTAAATAGAATATTATGCATCAGTCTCATCAGCTATTTTATGTTGTTCTATTTATTTATGTGTTAATTTTTTTCTTTTATCAGCCTTTGGAACATCTGCCATACCTCAATAGGATGTCAGACTTATTGGCAATGTATGTTGATCTAGAAATTAAAGCTAGCAGGTAAGCTATTTTTTTTAATGCTTTTGTATTTTCATTAAATTTTCTAACATTTTTATTTGTAGTTTCTGCTTTCCATTTACTCAGAAATAAATTTATTTATCAGACTGTTGTACTCGTAGAATTTTGTAAAGATCTATAAGTTTTCACAATTAAAAGCTGTAATAGATTATATTAAATTATTAATTTCACTAGTTTTCTGTAAAATTATTCTACTATGCTTGAAGAAATGGAAGATTATAAAGAATGATTATTATTGACTATGTATAGGAATTGTGTTTTTTAGATTTATTGCTATCATTAAAAAATTTGAATGTGTTTTTGAGAAGTAGAATATTTATTTTAAAAATAATTTACTTAAGAATTGTTCATAGTATTGTATAACATCAAACTTGATTTATAATTTATTAACATATCTTATTATTATTATTATTATTATTATTATTCTGTGTAATAAGATACTGCATGAAATACCAGTTGAAATTATTTTGATTAATTTAAAATGTATTTCATATATCAAATTATAATAATTATTTCATTTTTAGTTAATTTAGTTCTTAAAATTAAAATTTCTACAGTAAGATGTATTTCAAATTAGTTACTGGGTTGATTATAATTCTGTTAGATTGATAACCTATTTCTGTTCCGTCAGTCATATCGTATTTGTACGACTTCACTTGTGTTCATATGGGAATCACTATTTACACAGCTAAAGCCACTAACCATCCTTGTGTAGTTGATTGAAACTAAATCATATTTTGTAATTTTCTATTTATATAAAATTTTTGTCTTATTTACAAGGACAAATCAAATATAAACGGGATTTTATTTTTCTACATAGTTTCCTACTTTAGAAATACATTTTTTCCAGCGAGAAGGTAGGTTTTTATCGCAGCATTGTAGAATGAAGCTGGTTGCATAAAGAGCCAGTTGTGCATGAATCCCTCCACGCCTTTGTCATCTTCAATTCGTTGTCCTCCTAGAGCTTCTTTAAGCGGCCCAAGGCCCAAACAAATGAAAATCGCAGGATGATAGGTACAGGTTGTAGAGAGGATGATCAAGATGAGTCCAGTGCATTTTTTCTAGTTTTGAGACCGTTAGAGCTACAGTTTGGGGCCTGGTGTTGTCATGGAGGAGGATGCCCTTTCAAATTGGTTGGTTTTGTCTTTTGCGGCGATATGCAGCCTTCACCTTGTTCAACAGCTCGCAATAGTAAGCAGCATTGATTGTGCGTCGGTCGTGCAAAAAATCAGTGAGCAAAATGCCTCACTGGTCGAAAAAAATGGTTAAAAGAACCTTGCCAGCTGAGTTGAGTCTTGGCTTTCACTGGGACTGCCTCCCCATGCCACTCCATACTGGGTTGTTTCAGCTGGGGAATGTAGTGGTGGACCCATGTTTCATTGAAGGTGACGATCCATCTCAAAAATGCATCACCTTTCGCAAACCTTGCTGTAAACCTCTAACAGACCTCCAAATGTCTCAAATTCTGATCTGTGGTCAAAAGGTGAGGGAGGGGCCCATCTGGCACACACTTTATGGAACTGCAGGTTATTTGTGATGATCACTTGACAGCTCCCATAACTTATTCTGATTGGTTCTGCAATTTTGGATATTCTCATCCGTTGATTGTTTTCATTAATGTCTCAAACCGCATGAGTGTTTTTATCTGTAATACTGGTCCAAGGACAGCGATTGTGTTTGATTTTCCACTCGTTCTCGTTCTTCCTTGAACTCTTTTTGCTGGCAAATACATGAGTCCATACATGAATGTGCAGCCCGAACTGCACAATCATCCTCCAGAAAATTTCCGTCACTTGAATTCTTTAACGAGCAAAAGATTTTATAATTATGCATTGCGCAGTCAAGGGGTGCACCTGTTGCTCTGACATTGTGAGCGTTACTGATGAATTGGTTAGGAGTGTGGAATGGCCGGCTCTACCCTCTTCTAATGACCCCCACCCAAATTTACTAGAAGCGTAGGCTTAGTAAAGAAAGCAAATTGTTGAGAGAATTTTCAGGCAAATGCAGCAGTTCCCATTGTTGGTAAACCTGGTTCGAGTAAAATTAGAAAAAGTTCCAAAATGTTTCTTGCTTGCGCCATTTTACACAATTTTGGAAAACTGATGAACGATGTATACGAAGTAGAATAAAGGAATTCATACTGTTGATGAAGAAATTTTGGAAAATGATGAAATAGAGGAAGCGTTCGATAGACAGGTAAAAAGAAGAGAACTGAAGTAATAGGTATACTTGGAGTTGATTAATAATTGAAATAAAAATCCTAATTTTTAATCCTTTTGTCCTGTGAATTTAATTTATTCTTTTCGTTTGATTAAAATAAATTAATGTTACAAGAACACAGTAATGTAGGATGTAAGAGTGTAGTTGTGTCTAAAAAAATTATAAATAAATAATGTTAAAAAAAATTATTGGTAATAAAAAATAATTAAATAAATAATTATTACATACATATAGACTCAGCTATGTAAGTAGGCTAAAATGTTGTACATATACACATATGTAAATATCTGTGTACCTATATATTCATACATACATATGTAAGTATACATATATGCATCGGCGTATGAAGACCACTAAACATGCATTGTTTTTTTTGTTTTATTTATTAACTTATTTATTGTATTTTTTAAAAATTAGGATAGGATGGGATAAAAGAAAACGAACTTAGTTACAAAACACGTTTGGGAAATTGTCACAAATTGAAATAAGATATGTTGAATTGGTGATTAATTTGTTCATTGGAAGAGGCAAACGAAGTGGTTTCAGTTTCCTTGCCATGTTCCGCTTCTTTTTACAATTTTTTGAACTCCAGTAATTCTCTCCACAATCTTGTTTCTTTTCTTTTCATTTTAACTTCTCGTTTCATTTGAGTTCTGATGAGTTTAAATTGTTCATTGTTTTGATTTTGATTCTCCGTAATTTGCTGTTTGACAAGGAAGCTGTTACATCAGTGTCACCTGTTGTGTGTTTCAGAGTTGGCTTGGCATTATGATTATTCGCATCAGTTATAGAAAGTACCGGTGTTTCTCATTCTTCTGGATAATGTTTATATTTCCCTGCTTCGACTAGCACTTGCTGCCCTTGGAACTTGTTTTAAATTGGGATTTACATATTCTTCTAGGAGGTTTAACAAATCCTTCACCCAATTTAATAATTTTTTTCGCCTTGTTGCCTGTTTTCTGCTTGTCTACTTTCATTTTAATTTCATGCTTCATATTGTTAAGCATTTTCTTTATTTTTGTCAGCAACATTTTCTTTCCCGTGCTGTGTTCAAATTCTTTCAAAATGTTTGCCCATGCTTTTTCTTTAGCGTATCTAAATTTAAAGGCCAAAGACTTATTTAAAATAACTTTATTTTTTCTTAATATTTTTACTAATTTTGTCCTATCAACCACATTATTGGTATCATTTGAAACTGGTGAAAATTGTTTTTCTTTTTCTTTGATGATATGTTTAACAATTCAGTTGAAAAGTAGAGTTGACTAGCAAGGAATACGTGATATAGTGAGATGATTAACTTTAACAGAATGACATCATCATGGATAGACGTGAATTATCAGGCTCTTTCCATTTTTGTACGAACAAGTTTAAACATGTAGGCTTGTTTGATATCTGGGCATCATCAGCAATTTCTTAAGAGAAAGAAATGCTTTTACGTAAAGTAAACTACACGCAAACTGAAAGTAATTACTTATAAGAAAAAGAAAATGTTTATTCATTAACTCCTAAGAGAATACTTTTCTGAATAATTAATTACTTTTCTTAACAAGTAATTATTGATCAATATTCAGTATAGTTTATTCACATCACCCTATGTTTAACATATTCTAAAATTTATAATGTTTCAGTTAGATAAATTTCTACAAATGCTGAATATGCACTTTAACAATTTAAGTCCAATCACTGTCAGTTACTTTTTAAAAATCACAATTTCAAAATTGAACAAAATAATTTAAGATCATTATTTTTTCCAAAGTGTAATTTTTATTTTATCATTGACACTAGTTCAATCTGCACCTCTAGTAGACTCGTGTAATGCATGTGCATTTTTCTTTTGTAAGTTATGTAAAATATTTTTATTTTTTCACTTGGTTACTTTCAAAGAGATAATGTCTTAAATCAAATGTTGGAAGTAAATAAAATTTCAGTACAATAAGCTAAATACTTTATTTCATACCTTTAAAGTAACAAAACTTGGAAATTTCATTTTCTACTTAAGCTGCTTATACAATTGGATTTTTAACATCAGTTACCAATATAATGGGGACACATGTGGATAGCTGTCTCATCGCAGGATGTCTTGTCCCAATCATCTATCCCTGATGTGATCATCTTCATGTACATAATGTCCAGGCTAGATATCCAGAAGGAACAACTTGCATTAAGAGAACCGTTAAATAATATAAATTATATATTTTTTTTTTAATAAACAGCGATTCACATGTTTTAATGTTGGTTAGTCAAGTTCAGTGTATGCACCTTTTGTGGCTTGGCTGACATCAAAACTCTGCCAGGTGTTTAAGAGTATCTGTGATGTTACTAGACCAACAGCTTCAACAATTCTCTATTTTAAATCGTCCAAATTTTGAACTTTCCTTTTATACACACAACTTGTAAAAAATACCTGAGCAAAAAAGTCCAAAGAAGTGATATTGATATCTGGAGATCTAAGTGTCCATGCAATTGGATCTGATCCACCATCCTGGGAAAGTGTTCAAGAACATGGTAACATCTTAATGAAAGTGTGGTGGAACACCATCTTGTTGGAAACTGAAGCCTACAGGAATCTGAGAAACAGCAACATTTTTAAGCATGTCGAGGTATGTATGTCCTGTCGCAGTGGGCTCCATAAAAAAAAAACAGACAGAAATGGTGCCATTTTTGTTCAGTCCTATCTAGACAATGACTTAAAGTGTGTTCCTTTCATTTTTGATTACTGTGTGGGGGTTTTCAGTATCCTAAATTTGACAATTGTGTCTGTTAATTTTCCTGCACATATGGAAGGTCGCCTCATCATTAAATAACAATGTATCAAGGTAATTAGGATTGCCTTCAACATGTGCATTAACCTCTGCAGCAAACTGATATCATAGGCAGAAATCATCTGGTTTAATAAGATGAAGGAGTTGTAACTTTTATGTATAAATGGAGCCCTTAATAACAATGTTGTGACCAGTGGAATGAAGAATTTGCAGTTTGTAATTAGCCCGCCTAATTGACTTTACAGGACTGGCAGAGAATGCATCATGTACATAATCCACTTTTGGTTACCTTTTTAGCCTGAAATCTTTACAAATCATTTCTGGAAGTATTTGAATTTCTAATATGAAATAGGAGAAGTAATTTATGTAAGTTGCAAAACTGTAAAGTTCTCTTTTAGAATTAATAATTGAATTGCAGTGGTTTTGATTTTCTGTTTTGACATTTGCTAATTTGCGTTTCTTTTTGTTTTTGCCAATTGATTTAAAATGCAAAATATTTTTTTATTTTGTTATTAAAATGTCTTCATTATTGTTAATTTTTTTTTTATTTCATAAAATTACTTTTTTATAATTTTTAATAAAATTAATTTATGATTTAATTATTTTTTAATATTGTAATTTTTTTTACAATTTCAGGAGAAGAAAGGAGCATGTTAAAATTATTTGTGGCAAGTTAACAGCTGCATTATTTGTTTTTTTACGTAAGTATATTTTTAAAATCCACGTTTAGTAATTATGTTGCTGTTAAGTACAAAAATTAATATGTAGATGTGTTAAGATTTCTTGAGCTCTGACATTGCTTTCTTCTCTTTTCTCAAAAGTTATATTTCATTTAGTAATATTTTTTATTAAACATTATATTCGCATGTATTATGTTAAAGTTTTGTAATTTCACAGTGAAAAAAATTAAAATGTTCAAATAATTGATTTGGGGAAAAAATTTGTTAATTATGTTTGTAAGTGTGTTTTGTAAAAATGCTTTTGTAAACGTGTTAAAATAAATTTGTTAAAGACACATTTTAATCTTCAATTTTATAGATTGTAAAGGATTGGATTTGTTGCTAGCCTAGTTGTTAATATTCTATATTATAGCTTGTTTGATTGCCTTTTTTTTTGTAAATATCTAAGAGTAAGATTACTTTAAGAGCTAAATTTGCTTATTAAAATTCAGTGTACTATTTTAGGGTAGACCATATGTAACATAAATCAGGTAGTTATTACAATTAATTGCTTAATTAAAACAGTTCATTATTTCTGATAAAATTGATCCTATCAAATGTAGACTTTAATTATTTTTTTTTTATAGACTTTCATATTAATTTCTTTTTAAATATGAACCATGTTGTCACTTGTTTTTATAAGAAAATTACAAAGATAAATGTAGGAATGTAAAATAATTTTATATAATTTATAACCAATTTAGTAACAAAAGAACATTTTTAAAAAAACTATTGTTTTGGTGTGGGTTTTTTTTTTATTAATCATTGTAAGAGAAAATTATTTTTATCTACACATATTTTAAATCAGCAAGTTTTTTTATATTTATAATCTACATAAATATATCTGTACACTGCCAAAAACTATCTTTCACAAGAGGATGTGAATCCACTTTTAAGTAATTTAAAAAAAAATTAAACCTAGGATATTGATAAATGCAAAAAGACATTGGAAAACAGTCGTCATTCAAGGAACATATATATTTAAATATTGTAAACTTTTCTTTGTAGAAAATCAGTGTACCTAACATGTTTACAAGTGTAGGAGTATAGAAAGAGGCAAAAGGGGTCCATATGGTCAGTGAAAGGATTAAGAAAGAATAGATGAAACCCCTTTGTGAAAAGAGCTGATTCATATAAAATGCAGCTTTCAGTGTTTTTATCCTTTATTTTAAAGGTCTTGCATTTCTTATATCTAGCCTTACTTAATAGGTGAAAATAAAAAAAATATTCTTGTTTGTAAAATTTTAACATTTTCCAATGTGTAATTAATTGAATTTTAAGAAAGATTAGAAACCCATATCATAATTTTTTTAATATTTAATCAGTTTTATATTCTTCTTAGGTAAGTTAATCTGTTTGGGAAAATTTCAACTTTCTTGATTATTGGAAAAATATTCTTTTTTATCCTTGTGTTATATCATTTGTGATAAGTTAAGGTTATATAATTTGGTTATAAACAAGTTATATCCACATAATTTTGGAGGACTTGTGTTCATAGAAGTACTAGTTTTATTTCTAAATGTTCCTTTTATTTTGATAAACAGTGTAAGTTAATTTATTCAGTGGTATTAGTAATTAGCCTTTCAGTATGAATTTTTAATCAAACTTCTCTCTTTTTTGTTTTCATTATATAATATAATATATTATAATTTAAAATACTATTCTTATTTTTCAGAACTTCTTTTAACAATTATATTTTATAGCTCTTAAAAGTTTTGTTTAATTCTGCAAAAAATTTTTAATTTTATTTAACATTTTTAGATACTTTTAAGTACTTCTACTATATCCAAAAATAGTATTAAATTTTAGATAAAATTTCCTCAAATGAAATTAGCGTACCTGTCTTAGGTTAATATTATATTGTATGTAGTTGTTAAACTAAATATGATATTTAGTTTAATATACTAGAGGCCTGTTAAAGCCAGAATTTAAGCTGTGCCAAGAATTCCATAAAAAGAACCGTATTATATTTTAACAGTTTATTTCAGTTACCATTTACCATAGCTCTTTATTTGTATTTATAAAATGAAGTATATAGAATTTTAATAAGAGAGTTATTATTTGACAATAATTATTACTGCATATGTGTATATGTTATTTAATAGTTTCCCTTTAATAAAATTTTAATAGGTTTTTTAATAATGGATTATAAACTTCATTGAAGACTAATTAGTTTATCAATTTACTGTGTTCTACTTTGTAAACAACTGCATTTCCTGCCTTGTTTTTATTGGTACATTATGCTGATAATCTACATTGTGTTTTGTATTATAATCTATTTTACGTTATGACTTGTTTTATCACCATGATCTCCCAGAAAATTTATAGCTTTTTTATGTATTTTTTTATCAGTCTTGCATCAGCTTTTATTGTTTGTATTTGTACTTCAAAAATGAATTGTGTACTGTTTAATTGTAAATGAGTGATATCCAAGAGTAAAAAGATAAAGATGAATTGATTTAGAAAATTAAAATGGATTTTGAAGTTAAGTTAGCAATGGTTAAAGGTACAAAAAAATAGATAAAGCCTACAAAGCTACACTATTAAAGGATCTTAGGTTCCCCCTGTTGATTGTTAAATAAAAACCTAATTAGGGAATTTTAGATGGTGCATGTTGTTTTTGGTTTATTGAGCAGTGCAATTTAGGGCTATATATTAATCTAAAAATAAAAGAGAAAGCATTACCTTTAAATCTCACATTAATTATTTAAAAAATTTATTAGCAGTGGTAGTTACTTTTAAGATTTAAAAAAAAAACGCTGTGAGGTCGATATGTTAGCTATTTGCTGTAAAAAGTTGATTACTGCAACTTGAGGTGATAAAAGTAAAAAAGTGCTCAAGATGATTAATTGTTAAAATATGTTTCATTCAAAAATAATAAAATGAAAAACACAACAAAGATGCACTAATTAAGCTAACGTTTTCACTCATCTGATTCTCTTTTCAGTACAATTAAGTCAGTTTAGAGTCTATTGTCTGCAATTTATACATCGATTAACATTATTTTGTCAAAAAATAACTTTTAACTGTTACAAAAAATACATTTTATTCTTTCAACTCATTCTAATTTTACATTTGTATATGTACTTAAATTTAGTCTCCCATTAATTTGTTTTTTATTAGTTTACATGCTTTGTATTATAATGTTCTCTATTAATTTTGGTCAGATTATGATTTTAATCTTTTGATCAAACTGTAATATTACAATCTTTTTATTTAAGGATATTCTATGGATCATATATTGGACACTATGTTAAAAACAAGACTGATGGCAAAATCTTCAAATGAAATCAGCGCACCTGTATTAGGGTAATATTATTACATTAGTTTCTTATGCATTATATTTAGTTCTATTTCCTTATTTTGAATAATACAAATTTATGAGAAGATTTTTTCTGTAAAATTGTTTTAAGAATAACTGCTATGTATACCGTAAAAGCAGGGAATACATAGTGATTGATTGTATATAGTTTTTTCTGTTAATTGACAAATAGCTTTGCATGATGTGAAATCTGTCTATACTGAGTCCTGTTTAAACCAGAATTTTGGCTATGCCAGGAATTACTAATTTTATACTTCATAATTTGTATGTAAGGCATGGCATTTTTCATTTGTTACAAATTCCCTTTTCAATATTCAAATACACGCTTTTCAGAGCGTCTGTGTAATTTCATCAACCAATAAATAAATAAAATAAATATTTTTCAATACTTACATATAATTTTTTCTTAAGGAATTTATTAGCAAGAATTTTTCTAATAGATTAATAGTTTTTTCCTGTACATTTTTTGTTATATTTACTGTGTAAGCAGGAGTATGCTTAACTATTGCTAGAATTCTTTTTGCTTATAGAAGAGAAAAATACTATATTTTTTTTTTTAAGTAGTAGATTTACACAAATAATAATAACCAATTGGAAAAGAAATAGCTCATGTTTATTGCTATAATACGAGGGTCTTCCAAAATTCTCGGTCTGACAAAGAAGATTTTTTTTTTTTAATTTTCGGCATAGTCACCTTGCAATTCAATATATTTAGTATAATAGGCAGTAGAAGGCCTACAGAAAATTGGGGGTGTTCAGGTGGTTTATGAAGGTGATGGCTGATTAAAAAAAAAGCAGAAATTATGTTTTCCTGATATTTCAAACTGAAATTAAATACTTACTACACTAGTACAAAAAATTAAAGGGACACATATTTTATTAGAAAGAGACAAATAAAAAAATTAAAGCTTGAATTCTCTGCTTTTTGACAGTATACTTCAGATTTCAAAAATCATCAAATTAAAATAAAAAGAAAGTCATTGAGAAGAAAAGTTTTAAAAATTTTTAAGTTTTTCTTTGTGTTTAATTGAGCTCATGGGGGAAATGACATTTTTTCAGTAAACTGTATTAAAATCATTTAAAAGCTTAAGACTAGCTTTAGTTTCTTTTTTGTATGTCTACGATTTTTCTGAACCGAAATATTCCACTTTAAAGAGAAAGGGCCACGTTTGTTTTTAATGCTGCGTATCTCCCAATCTAAGCAACGTATTGATACAAATAAATATGGGAAAATACTTCCAGATATGATTAGATATGTGTTTTAATTGCTCTCATTTAAAATGTAAGTTTCAACTCAGAAATAGAATATGCCACGTTTAAAAACAATAATTGCAATTGCAGTTTTTAAGAGCTCATCTTAAAAACAGCAATTGAAATTATTATTTTTAACAGATAAGTTTAAAAATTGTGGGGGTGCTAGAAAATTTTTGATTCTCAATGTGGACAGTGAGCGAAAGAGTTTAGAATCAATGATTTAAAGAATCACACTTGACAAACATAATTATTCAGTCGTACTTGCCCCATCTCTTGTCAGGATGTGAACTTTACAAATACTTCGCTGGTATTTATATACTATACTTTCCTAGTATATTTGTGCCAGCATACCATCTATCTACAAGGCGTTTCATAATGTTCGTCGGAGTTTCGAAAATTCATTAACAAAAAACTATTTCACTCATAAGAATAAAACAAGTATTCTGCAAAAGAGTACTTCAAATAGTTTTTTCCACATATACTAGACAGTTTATTAAACCATTTGCTCACTAGGCGTCGACAGTAAAGAAAATTGCTGCCACGGGAAGCGAGAAGTCGTATTGTGTGTTAGAATTTCACTTGTCAAAGTCAGTAATTTCTGTGCAACGTGTGTTTCAGTTGAAATTTCATAAGGAGCCACCAAATGACAATTCAATTCGTGCATGGTATAAACAATTCAACAACTGGTTGCTTGTGCAAGCGAAAATCAACTGGTCGTCCATCAACCTCAGAAGTCAATGTCGAACGTGTGCGTGCAAGTTTCATTCACAGCTCGTCAAAATCGACTGCGGCTGCAGGCAGAGAATTAGGAATTCCGAAAACAACAGTGTGGATAGTCTCTGTGAACATTTATTATGCAAACCATACCATCTTTAATTAATCCAGCGTCTTTCTGATGGAGATAAAACACGTAGGCTCGATTTTTATTTTTTCCAATTACAGGAATAAATGTTGTTAGATGAAGGTTTTCTAAACAAGATAATTTTCAGCGATGAAACTACTTTCCATATTAGCGGCAAAGTAAACCGTCATAACATGTGAGTTTGGGGAACTGAAAACCCACATGTTTATGTGGAACACATTCGGGATTCTCTGAAAGTAAACGTTTTTTGTGCGATCTCTTGTGAGGCAGTGTATGGGCCGTTCTTTTTTATGGAAACGACAGTAACCAGCATCATGCTGGTTACTGTCGTTTCCATATGTAACAATATACCTGGATATGTAACAATTATGGCATATGCCTCAGCTACTCAACGACTTCATTTTCCAGCAAGATGGTTGTCCTGCCCATTTTCATAACGAGGTTCGACAGTACCTTAGCACAACATTACCTTGGTGCTGGATAGGACGTGCATTTGAAGGAAGAAATCACCAGACCTCACGCCATGTGATTTCTTTCTCTGGGGTTACGTGAAAGATAAGGTGTTTATCCCACCAATGCCGCACGATATCGCTGAGCTAAAGGATCGCATAATCAATGCAATCAACTCTATCGAAAATGACATGTTAGAATGAGTTTGGCAAGAGCTAGACTTTCATGTTGATGTGTGCCGTGTCACCAGAGGAGCACATATTGAACATTTATAGATTTTAACAAAAACTGTTTGAGTCCCTGCATCACCTCATACACCTTTCATTTAGGTAAGTGAAATACTTTTTTTGTACTGAATTTTTGTAACTCCTAAGAACATTATGAAATGCCCTGTATGAATATATATATATATAATACAAATAATATAGGATCTTGCATTTAGCAAAAATACAACTGTAAGAAATCATCAAAAAAATATGTTGTTTCTATTCGTACTACTGTAAGAAATTTGTGAAGATTTCACAAACCTATTTTCAGACTTTGTGTATTTATGTGATTTAGTATGTACAACAAGGAATTTGAAAGAAAATGAAATATTTAATTATTAATTGAATCTCAGTTGTATACCTAAATTAGTTACACAATTGTTCTATTTAAGATATCTTAACAGTGCTAGGATATGTTGTTTTTTTTTCATTAGCTTATGTAATAGGATATTTTTATATGTCTAAATTTTACCCATCACTTGAATAATAGTGTAGGTTATCCTCAGCTGCAAGTTGACTCTTGAATGGAGACCTTCTTTAATCCTAGGAATTCATACAGTGAAAGAATGTTAATATTTAACAATAATGTTGGATATAATACTATTTGAAAAAGTTAGTTGGTAATAGTTTCACCTTTTATTGGAACTAGTGCCAACTTCAGATTTCAAGTTTCAGTTGTGGTTTATGTATTTCTTTTGAGTCCATGATGTTTCTTGTTATATTAGCTTTAACTATCATGAGATGTTTCTGTGCATAACCGCTCTTTAGCGTGTCATAGTCTTAAGATGCTGGATGCTGTGTGCATCATGCTTTCTTCAATTTGCTATATTTCTTTGGGATAGATGGGATCAGCTGCTAGAATCTCACTCTGCTCGTCTTAAAGAACAACTGAATCACCCGTCTTTAGCAAACCTTGCAAACCTTTATTTACAATGGTATAAAAAGACCATCCATGCATTCAGCACCAATGGGTGTTCATACCCAGCTTTTACTGCACCTTTTAAATTTTGACACCTTCGATTTCCTAACTTATCTCTGTTCATATCCTCCATGGAGTCTTGACCCCATAAATTTTAATTATGACATGACCATATACAATAAAAAATCAACAACTTCTATCATCATCTTTCAGTAAATGTTTTACTAATGTCTCTCAAAGTCAAACCCAGACATAGTACTGTATATAGATGGGTCAAAATAGAATGATACCGTTAGATGCGGATTAGTTAATATGATAGAACCTATATGTTTGGAGTATTAAAAGTGTCCTCACTACTGAATTGTACGCCATCAATAAGGCTTTGAATATCAACCCAGAATACAGTCACATCCTTATTTGTAGTGGTGACTCGGGTAGTGCACTCTGAGCTTTAGAAGATTTGTACTCTTGGCATCCTATTGCCACCAAAATTTATAATGCAATAGCTGAGTTGAACCATCACAACACACATTTGAGTTTCTGCTGGATTCCTAGCTACGTGGGAATCCTGAGTAATGGACGTGCAGATTCTGCTGCTAAAGACGCATGTAGTCAGCTGTCTTTCGCCACTCGTGTGACTACTGATGATATTATTAATTATGTTAAATACACTCTTCAAGGAAGC
Source organism: Lycorma delicatula (assembly GCF_047948215.1). Classification (NCBI taxonomy): domain Eukaryota; kingdom Metazoa; phylum Arthropoda; class Insecta; order Hemiptera; family Fulgoridae; genus Lycorma; species Lycorma delicatula. The sequence continues at coordinate 52,545,360 of NC_134462.1, read as the reverse complement.
TGGCAAGCTGACTGGACTGCTGCAGTAAATAATAAACTCCAACACATCAAGCACACTGTGCTTCCATGGTGCTCTTCATACAGGAATAAACATTCAGAGTAGTTACCTTGTTAGGAGGTTGTATGCATTTGCGAATAGAGCACGCTAAACTTTCTCATGGACACCTAATGAATCAGACTAATGGACCCATTTGTGTTCACTGTAACTGCCAACTAATGGTATACCACATCCTTGTGTTATGCGGCATTCCATCATAAATTCAAATTAGGAGCTAACATTTGAGATATTTTAGGAAACAGTACGATGATGTTATCAATATCTTGTTTCTTAACAGACGTGTATCTGTATTTGATATTTATTATAATTTTTTTTTTTTTATTGTATTTGTTGCGGGCAGTGATAACACAAAAGCATTTTTCACCATTCCCAAAAAAATAGGTTTTTTCTGTAGTTAAACTTTGTTTTGTATTGAAATTATGCTGAACAATCTGCTGCTAATCTTACAAGATTTTTTTGAATCCTGTAGCAATTGAGATTTACCTAGGTACAGTTATATTCTCTATTTAAATCATTACCTTAACTTTAGTTATTCAGATTTTTTAATTGATTGTGTAAATTGGGTATGTAGAAGATACAAAGTCTAAAGATGGTATGGGCATTTTAGACTGTCATTTGTTTTTTTAACATTAATGTGAAAAATTATGGTATGATCTTATTTAGTTAATTATTATATTTTCCTTAGAAAAACATAACTGTGTTTTGTTTTCTTTTAATATTAATAAAATATTAACTCTGTTATATTTAAAATTACTACTATAGGATTTATAAAAATCTAATAATGTAATTTGTTTCAGATGTGTTTTGCACGATAAGCCAATTCACCCTTTGTCTGGTATTACATATGTAAGGTATATTCTGGTGTATAAATTATGGAAAAAAGTTGTCAGGGGTGCTGACGAAAGGAGAAGAATAAATAAACAAGCGTGTGAAAACGTGATACCACCTGATGATTTCAGAAAAATCGCTCGTTGCACAATGTTAGATGGGATACTACCTAATATTCCAAAATCACGCACTGATGTTACACAGTTTTATATGCAGGCTAAATTTAGTGTGAAAGATAAAGCCAAAGTATGTATATTTAACAGTATTAGATAGATAAATTTGTTGTTTATTTGTTGCATATGTGTTAGGGGAATTGTTTATATGTTGATTGTTACTATGTAAGACTATATTTTCTGATCATCTGTATTTTTCTTTTGCTCTCTTTCTTTTTCTCTCCATCTCTTCTTGATATCGTGGGAATCATGTTGCTCCCTACATGTTTGCTCCTGTCCAAGAGTTGGAAAAGAAGACAGATTAATAGATAAATATTTACCTGCAAAGTAAATCTTAAGTCCTCTGAAATTAAATTATGCATGTCTGTACATATAAATACAAGGGTTATTTTTTTTTCAAGGTCCAATCGGTCGCGAAATAAAAACCTGCACAAAAATTGGATGAACCTTTGCGCATATGTGTTGTGCAGCGTCTCTAGTATGGCCTTCAATCACGCCGCGTCACAACACGCTGCTAGCATGTAAACATGTCTACAACAATAGCATCTCCCGCCAAGTGTGAAGTGCGTGTGGTAATTCAATTTTTTCAGGCTGAGGGATGTAATGCAGCTGAAATTCATCGACGAATAAGTAATGTGTACGGTGAAACTTCAATGAGTGACAGCAAAGTGTGACAATGGTGCAGGAACTGTGAGGCAGAACTGACAAGCAGGACGTGCAGATGTTCATGATGCAGGTGGTCAGGGAAGGAAGCGAGTGTCAATCAATGATCTCGTTGAGCGAGTGGATGAGGCAATTCGAGAAAATCATCGGTTCACAATTTCTGTATTGAGTGATTCATTTCCTGAAATTTCAAGGTCAGCTCCCTACACCATTGTGAGTGAGAGACTTCAGTACCGCAAACTGTGTACAAGATGGGTTCCCAAGATGCTGTCCGACCATCACAAAACAATGAGAATGGACGTCTCCCTAACATTTCTTCAGCACTACCACAATGAAGGAGCAGATTTTTTAAACAAAATTGTCACAGGGGACGAGACATGGGCACATTTCGAAACTGAAGAAACAAAAGTCTCATTCTCCCAGTAAACCAAAGAAGTTCAAGCTAACCTTCTCCAACAGAAAGTGTATGGCTACTGTGTTCTGGGACTGGAATGGAGTTCTTTTGGTGGAATTCATGGAACGTGGCTAGATCATCACTGCAGCCTCACTGTGTGACTCTTCAACGTCTATGAAGGGCAATTCAGAATAAGCGGAGAGGAATGTTGTCATCAGGCATTGTCTTTCTCCATGACAATGCTCGGCCGCACACTGCAGCTGTAACAAAGAAGCTCCTGCAGCGTTTTCGTTGGGAAGTGTTTGATCACCCAGGCTCCATCCGATTTTCACATCTTTGCTCACATGAAACACTGGCTAGGAGGACAACATTTTGGCACAGACATTGAGCTGCAGACCAGCGTAGAAACATGGCTGAAAACTCAGGCGGCTCCGTTCTATTGCGAGGGTATTGGAAAGTTGGTACCACGCAATGACAAATGTCAATCGGAGTAGCGACTATGTAGAGAAATAGTGTAACTATGTAAGTACTTGTTACAAATAAAAAACTTTTTATTTTCACTGTGGTTTTAATTTTGTGACCGATCGTACCTTGAAAAAAAAATAGCCCACGGATATATTTTTAGCTTATAAGTGGTGTGGCAGTGAATCAGACTTTGGCTACACCCAATACGGTCTACTATTTATGAATTGGGAGAATGAGAATATCACTGTCTTACAGCCCTTGTTTTACCCAATAATTCATAACGGCATCATGGAATGGGCACACCAAGCTTTTGTTGTTGAAGCCAATTACAAAAACCAAATAATAGTTACATGACAACACAGTGAATGTTTTGGAATAATTTTATTAGTTATTGTAACATTCCAGTGCCTTCTGTCTATACAATAAAAACATGGGTAAAAACTTTGAAGAAACTGACTCCACATTAAAATGAAAAAAAAAAAAATCGAAGTGGTTAAAAGTGGGTATACATCTGAAAATGTTACAAGAGTGGAGTACTGGAAAGTGGACTTCTGTAAATATAAACAAAAAAGGATTATTGTTTATCTCTGAAATTTGAGTAGCATTTCTCAGAAAGAAGTTATCATTTTTGTTTTAATTTGTAGTTCTTAATCAGCATGTATAAACCACATAATTCTGTCATTTGTTCTCAGAATTCTCATATATTTTTAGACTGTCCCTTTTCCTCCAGCATTAAAATGTTTGGGGGGGGCTTTTTTTTAAATATTCCTTGAATATTTAAGCTTAATTGCTAACATTTGCATAGTTTTATTTCACTCTTTTATCTACCCATCCGCTTAGCTGTTGGTTACTCATTGTTCACACTTGTATTTTGTCACATAAAGTCTTCCATTGGGTTTATGACAGAAATCATATCATAAAGGTGTTCCAGGATTTCAAGTAGCTGTTTTACATTTATTGGTGTATTATTAATAATCTTGTGTTGTTTTAATTAATCTTCCTGTTCAGATAAGTCCATATTTTTATGTGTAAGGAAAATTATCTATTTAGTAAATTAAAACAAATTCTATGAAGCAGTAAAAAATAAAAATGGCAAAAAGTCCCTGCAAAATAGTTAGGACAATTTCTATTATACCTATACCTTTTCAGAATTGAAGATTTCAGAAAGCTGCTGAAATCTGTGAAAATTTTTCTCAGTAATAAAAAATTATTTAAACTTAATTAGTTAGAGTTGTTTTCTCTAACTATGGTAACAAATGACTATGATTCTCATTAGATATTAATGTTTCTACTCGCTGTGAAGGTATCACTGCTTTTCTGTGAGTCAGCAAGTCAGGTGTCTATTTTGGTGAAGAAGGGAAACAAGCAAGTTTGTTATTTATAAAGGGTATGCTAGTTTTGATTGTGATGTACATCTCTTTCCAATTTCATACAACTTGTTAAGGATTAAGGTAGATGCATTATTTTTAACAAGTAGCAATTGAATTTTAAATCTACTTTCTAAAATATGAGTTCAGATAATCTCAAAGAAGCTACAGACACAGGTTCATTCAACCTTACATATAAAATCTACTGTCACTGGTTACAAAGAGTTAAACAATATTTTTACACTTTACACATTCTGTGATATGTCTTGGATTGGTTATTTCATCATCCAGACAGTGAATTGTTACTGGTTTAGACATTTGATTACATATGTGATGAGTTAAATATATATATAAATTTTATAAATAAATAAAAAATATTATTATTTTATAAATGATATTTTTTATAAAAGAAGTTCAGTAAACATAAAAGTTTAATCAGAAAAAGCATTTTATTAATCTATGAAAATACAGTTCTTGCATGATAGTTTTATTTTCAAAGACAAAGATTTGGCAGTGACCAGTATGCTATTATTTATTTTGGAAATAAGATGTAATTCAGGTAAATATTATAGTCTTCTATATTTCGAGTTGTAAGGGTTCGTCATTCAAATGATTGTACAACATGCAGAATATTTAGGACTAAGGAAGCTTATTATTGCTTAGATTATTAAATTCCTATTTTTAGCATATAATATCAATTAAATAAATAATCAAAAAGAAGAAGAGATTAATATTATAAACAATATATAATTACCAGAAAAAACTGAAAAAATATTTATAAAAATTGTATACATGCCATATAGTAAAAGATTGAAAAATTTTACAAAAAAAATTTTGTAAAAATTTTACTGGTGTATACTACAAATAATAAATTAATTAAATATATTAATAATAATTATAATAAAACATTAAATATTAATGATTCCAACTTTAATAAACAAGGTGTATATAGTCTTAAATTGTAAAGATTGTAGTATGATAGATATCTGTATGACCAACTATAAATTTTCCATATGCAAAAGAACACATTAAAAATAACAAACCTGAAAATTCTAATTTTGCTAAACATATCTTAATGGTCATACATACAATCAAAATACTTTTATAAAAATTTTAGATATTTCCTATAATTATTTTAATACACATAGCTTAGAAAAATTTCACATATATATAGTAACCATAAAAATGTAATTAATGAACAAAAATTTGTTAAAGAAGATAATTAATTATATATGTCCTAAACACAAATATAAATAGATAATAATCATTAACAACTAAAATATCATATTTGGTAACACGGTTTCCTTTAATTATATTTTATTCTACTAGAATTCACTATATTGTCTTCAGTATACTGTTGATATTGAAACAGTCATGACTAGAGATCGGATTATATGCATTTGAATTTGCATATTTTCACTATATTTACAATATTTTTCAGTAGGGCACCTAGTTAATAAATGAAATCTTGTGTTTTAGCTGGCCAAATCTATTAGCCGCAAGGCTCTTAGAGTGCACTTAGCAGCCGCTGAACAGTATCTCTGATTGTTTATGTTTAAAAAAGTACCAAAATGTTAAATAATTATCGAATTTATCGATATGTTATTCAACCACTTACTAATTTGTATGCTGATTTTGAAATAAAAAAACTAAAAATTACTATTTTTTATTACTTAAGTTGCATATTTTGACACTTTTCATGCATATTTCAAGCTTTTTATGTTGGATATAATCCGGTCTCTAGTCATGACTGTTGTCATTTTAATTTTTGACGTAATATTTTTAATCTTCTGATGATTGTTTGAAAAAACTGGAAGATCTTGAGAACATATATCTCTTTTGCCGGTAAGGTGGCTAAAAAATTTTTAATTTTTTATTATTAAAATATGTCAGTGGAAACCATGTTTAAGAACGTTATAATTAATGTATGTTTTTTCTAGTTTTACGTGACACAGATATATTGACATTTTTAATTTACCTTTTTATCATTACAATAGTTTTTCCTGATAATATAGTTAAAAGCCACAAACACGCTTTTTATTAACCGATTTTTATGACTATTTTGATGATAATTTTTACTGTGTAATTTTAAACTTTATGAACTGAATATTTTCTAGTGAAATTGAGGATGGGAAGACATTTCAGTTTTTGCATTAATCTATCTATGTAGATTAACTATTTATGTATACCCTAGGAATAATGCACTTTAGTCATTAATATTATTCTAGTCATCAATAAATTAATTCTTCCTCATCATCTTGTGAGATGATTATCACATAAATACAAGTTTTGATTGATACAAGCTATTTAATTAAGATCAGAATTTGCATGTCACCCAGGCATTGAAACAAAAAACTAACTGAAAATGTTTTAAAGATCAAGAATTATAAGAGATTGATGTCTTAGCAGCAATTTTAATATATTTAGGGAAAGAAAGTAAGAAAATTATTTATGAGGAAAATCAATACAAAAGTACATTAACAATTGCGAACAGTTTTTGGTGACAAAAGATTCTAATTTTAAAATTTCCTTATCATCTCCTGATTTTACAGTCTGTGATGATATTATTCTGTTTCCAAAAATCAAAAATAGTACTGATTTTCAACCAAATAAGAAGAAACAAAACTGAAACGTTTTGAAGGCACTCTCCATGGATCTGCTTCAACGTTACTTAAAGCAGTAGAAAATTTCAATAGAGCTTTCTAAAGAAGTAAATGTAAAATGTAGTGATTGGTAAATAAGCATTTTATAAATAAGAAATTTATGTTTGATACCATTATTTATTTCAGTTTTATATATATATATATATATATATATATATAAATTTTATTTTTTTTTGAAAATTTGAATAATTCATTAACATAAGATCACTGTGGTAACCCGTTAACACCTGAATTAATTTTTTGTTACACATTATTTTTTTAAATTATAAGTAACCTTTTTTTATGTCCTTTACACTTCAAAAATGGTCATTATACTATTTATTGAAGCCATATGGAAAAATTAGCATGAAAATTCAGCAGGTGCCACTTGGCATTGCTAAGCGCTTACACTGCCTTGCTGGGCACAAGCAGCAATTGTTGTATGGCACCTCTAGGTATTCTCAGTTTTTTCATTAGAATCAAGTATATAACTCTCAAGTGGAATATTTTTTCATTATCATCATATTTTTTATTATATTTTGTTCTGCATTTGCATGTGTTTTATAATGTAAAGATGCGTTATGATTATTGGCCAACATATTTTAGCTTTAGAAATCACAAGTCAATTTTTTTAAATTGTAAAACAAAAATGATTTATTAAAATTTTATTACAATTTTTTAATTCTTTCATATCGTAACAAGATAATATAATTATTATATTTTTGCAGTGTTTACATTTATAAATCAAAATTACTTTTGATGATAAGGTATGAAACAAGCATTTTAAATTTGTGAAACCCACTTTAAATTTGATGCATTCATTTTTAGTTTGACTACTACAAGAAGAAAGGGCACATTTTCTTCTTTTTATTTTGTATGATACTTTTACCATTTGAGCTACATTATTGAACCGAGCAGCATCAAAGTTTCTACAAAAACAAAAAACAAAATTAAATTTTGAAAAACCATAAATGCAATGCAATTTACATTTATATTTTTTTTATTTTTTAGAAAAATTGTGTAATTACCTATGTGAATTAGCACTTGAGCATGATGGTGTATTCCCCACTGCATAAATCTAGATATTTATTTGCTATAGCTTTTCTGAATTCCAACTGGCATATGTTACTTATGATTCCCTTCATGAGAATCCAGGCATTTACAATTGACACATCGATAAGATATGTAAAGATTGGTCACTATCACTTCTTGCCACAAACCTCAATACGTAATTATTCAGTCTTTCATTCATGGTGTCACTCCTCATATTTTTTACGTAATCGTGAGATCAGATTTGGCCACTGACTTGAATTTCTTTTTTTTTTGGCAGTGAGATCACTCAACTATTCCAACTGGATTTATGCCATGATTATTAGAAGTAATACTCACAATATTATTATTGTCTTTCCATTTAAGTTATTGTATTTTTAGTCTCTGTTTTACAATGCGTATAATATCTAGATTTTTTGTTAACAAATTATTGAATGGCAATGGGCAGTTTTTAGGGATGCTATTTTCCATTATAATACCTGTTGCAGTATAACCTCTGTATTTCAGTGTGTTCAGTCAATTCATTCCCGTAAAAAGAATAAAAGTAATATGGCAAGTACTTTTTGTCTTTGGGAAATTCATCTATCATTGTAATTATCTGTGAAACTGCTTTTTCATACAAAGTTTCATGTTCGCCATTGCCAACAGTTGATTTCCCCTGATATATTTTGAAGTTACAGAGGTACCCCCATTTGGAAAATTAAGCCACCATAGTTTATACCCAAAATGAATATGTTTTCCCCTCAAACACTATTTGCAACCATGCTTGGCGAAGTATTCTATCATGACCTCATCATCGGCTAATGATTGAGTGGAAACTTTCTTTTTAAAAGATTTACAAGAGGGCAACGTTTCTACATTTTGTTATTTGCATCAAAGTCAACATTGTTTACAGAGTGAATAAACTGATTTATTGACAGAAACCGATCTCTTCTCATTGACCCTGTACACAAGTTCATTTCTCATATCAGAACTCGTTTCTCAATATCAATGTTTTCCTGGCAATATATTGCAGCCAGACACGATTAATATACCAAGAAATACTTTTATTCCTTCTTGGTGATTAAAGGATTTTAGTTATTTGTGAAAAGGATGTAATGGTTAGTCTCAGTTACAAACACATTTAGGACCTCATCATCAAAAAAAATTTTTAAATATCAAATAAAGACATTTCACAATATTTTGTATAATTGCTTTGCAGAAAAACTTTGTTGTGCCCTGATATATCATTGTTTATCCATGTTCTTGAAACAATTTTTTGTTTTTTACGTGGTGGTGCTTTAGGCCTACTAGGAAAACGGGACATTAAAGCAATACGACATTCAAGTCATGATTATAACTTGTTCAAGAAGGGCTATCTGATTGATTACTATGCTGTTGACTGACAGATATGTTGTCAAGTACATAGCCAATAGACTCATCAGCTCCAATTCTTCACAAATCAGAAAAAACTAATTCAGCTGCAGCAAGTTATTTATCAGTCCACCATCATCTGAATGTTCGGTAGGATCAGGTTGTTCAATGAATATAGATTCAACAGGAGGAATAAGAATCATCTTCTTCTAGTATCATCAATATTTCATTCACATTCAGAGACCTGAAAACCCCAGATTAGATAATTTTAGCATATTAATTCTAAGAATCGATTTTCACAGGATCCCACATCTTCAATTGGTATTTAATTCTATAATTGCATTAAAATAAATAGTTTTTATAATTTTGAATTTGTTGAAATTGTTACTGTTCTCCAGTTTCAATGTAATTATAAAATTAAATGCCAGCTGAAGGTGTGGGATCCTGCAAAAACCAATTCTTGGAATTAATATGGTAAGTTTAACTTATCTATTTACTGTGTTTTGGTGGTTTAGATTTCATGTAGAATATCTGTATATATATTTATATATTGAGTATGATGAAATTATGCTTATGATGAAACAAGCTTAACAGCATATATTTCATAATTTTAGGGATGCATGCTGTCCAAAGCATGGGATATCAGATTATGGACAGTTTCAGTCCTTGTTACATTATGCAAAAAATATCATCTTTCGTCTAGATTTTATTAATCATATTACTGTTAATTCGTTGGCTTGGATCAGAACTCTGCTAATTCCAGAATTTTCAATTTTGAGATATTCTATGTAATATTCTTGGGTGCATACCTTTTGAGTGCAGAACTATTCTATGTCCAATATTAAAAAAAGAAGCTATTTTTCTAAAAAAAAAAAAAAAAAAAAAAAAAAAAAATACTAACTTCTTCATACAGAAGTAACCCAATTGAGCTCTCCTGAAAAAAATAGTTTTTTGGACTTCACACAGTTCTGATCCAAGCCATTGAATTGTTTCTCTTCAGTATTTGTATAAGTGATTTCAGAATGAGTTAAAATAAAACTTATTAAGGAGCAATGAAGTGACTCAAAGTAAAGTTGTGTAATGCAGTATACTTAGTGAGAATCCATTGTCAACTTGCAGTACTTGAACTAACTGAGCATTTAGTAATATAAATGGTTGTAAAATAACATTAAAAGTGGGTTATGTACTGCATTATTCATTATGTTTATATAACATTTTGTATACTTAACTTAGGTTTTATATATTTTTAGTAGTACCTTGATAATTAATATAATATTAACAGCTTTTAACTAACTAAACCAAAGTTTACAGAAAATTCCCTGCCTTAGAGTAGATATGCTAATTATATTCATGAGTGTATATATGTTAACAAAAATAGAAGGTTTTGAATATATGTGACTGTATAATATTTGATTTTAGGCATTTTTGAAGGTCAGCCAGGATCCTAATGTTGCTGATGACCTAGTGCCTAACTTCTCCCCAGATTTGGACAGATTTTTTATAGAAGATATTGTAGATTCTTCAAGGTTTAACAACTCTCCTGTTGATGAGGTCTGTTTATGTAATGAAGTATTTTAGAAATTAAGTATGTTAAGTTTTGTTGAAACCATTAAGTAGGAAGTTTATTCTGCAGTCCTACTGAGATCTGTGGTATAGCAGTAAACTAAGCACCAGTGAAGGTTATTTCCTCAAAAAAAGTTTCCTTCTTTTAATTATGTATATATTAAAAATTGATCAGTACTTCATATCATCAAATATGATACCAAGAAGTAAACAAATTATCACTCACATTTGGTCAGCATATACATATGTGAATACTATATTGATATTTGTGTCACTTTTGTGTACATATCAGGTTTTGGTATACTTATCTGCAAAACTGGCAACTGAAAAGCATTTTTAGTTGTTCCCAAAGATAGAAATTATTTATAATCAGGTTTGGGTTTAGATCAGGTGATCTGATTATCCAAGCTACTGTTGTGTAATAAGGTGGATTAGTCCTGTACGACTAATTCACTTATCTTTCAGGGAAGTAATCGGGTAAGTATTGGCAGACCCTGCTAATTGGGTATTGGGTAAGTATTGGAAGTCCTTTGAGGCATCTCCTATGTGAACCGTGTGTTATACCTAGTTCCAATAAGAACTTATCCAAATAATTTGGTCGGAAGCTTTCTAGGAAATGGTGATAATTCTTGCCATTCTAATGTTGACAGGAAACATGGACCAATCAGTGAGTCACTGATGATGTGAATGCAAATATTTATTGAAAATGATTGCTGTAACTTTACTTCATTATGAATGAGATTTTCTTGTACCAGCTGTTGCGAAAATTGATGATTTCATTTTAGTTGAATCTGGCTTTCATCAGTAAAAATGATTGTGCTTAAAAGTTGCAGATTAGTCATCAGTTTTAAGGGGATTAGGAAAATGTTTTTCATATACACGGCAATTTAGCTTGATTGCAGTCTTAAGTTGATACATGAGATGCATGCCTGCTGTTTCAATGTGAAAATAAACTTCCATTTTCAAAAACTGAAAAAATACAATAACAATGAAAATAAAAATAAAAAAATTAGTAAACTAAAAATGGGATTACTGTTACTAACATAATATCATACTCAGTGCAATTGTGATATAACAATTTTATTACAACTTTTATTACAGTTGTGTGGTTGTAATAGATGGTGATGAAATTTGGCTAAAAATTATATCATCAATTTTTTGTAGTAACTGTTATTTGTCAACCAATTTTCAAAAGTAAACTGTCACTTTGTTTAAATTTACTTATTATGTAATTTTCTAGGTAGCTTTTTAAAGCTAAAATGTTTTCAATAAGAGTATATTACTATTGAAAATGACTACTTTGATAAAGCACACATGATGATCATGCTTCTCTGTCATATTTCCTAGATAAAACCTGTGTAAATGCTTTTTCAACTACTCTACTAGACATTATCAACCAAATGAGTTATCTTGGAATAATTTCACTTAAGTACATTATCTCTGATATACTACTGGTGTTATAAGTTTACTTTAAATTTAGAGAAATCTTATTTATTGAGAATTGTCTATTCCGACCATGGAAAAACTTCTGGAATTAAAAACCCTTACTCAGTTGAGATATTTTTTAATTTTTTTTTATAATAAAATTATTCAAATGAATTTTATTTCATTCTTAATCATTTATAATTACTCTGTGAAGAATATTTTCTAATTATATTGCTTTTTAAAACAACTTCCATTAGCTTAGAAAAAATTTTTAATCATTTTTTGCTTGATTTATATTTTTTATCAAGAAATTAAGTGTAATGAGCTACCATTTGTAACTTCTTTGAATGTAAAAATTATTTATTTTAATATAAAAATTAAGTTATAAATTCTTAAGATTAGTTGTATCAATCATTTATTTTTTCTTCTTGCTTTTATACTTTATTGTTATGTTATTATTGTATAATGTTTATTTTTTGTTTAGGTGAAAGGCAGCAAATCATTGTTGGATGAATTATATAGTATGATGTCTAATTCAGCATCAACTGATGTAATGTCTGATCATGTGCTCGGGTGTAGTGAAGATAAAATTAGACAAAATTCTAGTGTAAAGAAAAGGAAATCTAGTGATGTGTTGTCTAAGAAACTGTCAAAAAAGAAATTAAAAAATAAGGAAATAAAATTAAGTTCTTGTGATTCAACTAAGAAAAATAAGAATAAAAAACTAAATAAACTTAATAAATTATCTTCTAGTCCATTTAATAAAGAGAAAAATAAATTCAATAAAGAAGTCAACGATGCATTTAATAAACTAAGTAAAAACATTAATGAAGATATGTTACATAGGACATCAACCCTTACAGTGTTAGATGATAATTTAGATGTAATTAAGAAAGTCGGACAAAATAAATTAAGTGATAATAAAAGCATAGAGAAGAAAAATAAATTATTACCAGAAGTTACAGGTAATGAAGATGATGATAATGAAGAAGAAGAGGATGATGAAGCTGACGATGAAGATGACAATAAATCAACTGTGAGTGCTATTACTTTAAAGGAAGAACATCAGAGTCCAGAAAAGGAAATCACAAGCGGTGATCTTTCTTTTACTAATAGATTGACATTAGATGAAGATAGGGATAAGGAAGATAGTAAGGATGAAATATCCAAACAAGATGAAGCCAGTGATGTTACAGTTGCTGACAGAATAACATCAGATAAGGACAAGGAAGATAATGAAGACGAAGTGTCTAAAAAGAATGAAGATAGTAATCTTTCTTTTTCTAATAGATTAACCTTAGACGAGAACAAGGAAAATGAAGTAACTAATGAAAATACAGTCGCAGTAGCTGTGGATGAAACTGAAAATACCAATATGGTACAGAGCACTGAGATAACAGGGGATAATAATGTATTGTTAGATAAATCAGAAGATACTAATGACAATGAAGTCTCATTCTGTGGTTTTCCTGTAACTACTCAGAATAAGAAAGATACTGAAGATGATGCTGCTGGTGTCACACCTTTGCATCAAGAAGAAAATAAAAGTGATTTGCCTTTACCTATCGCACAAGAAGTTGATGAAAGTAATGTTGCACTAGCCGATCCATCTAATTTGCCCAATTCTTTACCCATGAATGACGATTCAAACAGTTCAGATTGTATCATTGAAAAGGTTTTTGAAGTACCTGCATTGACCAGATCTGAAATTTCAGATGCTACTACTTCAGTCATTAAAACCGAGGATACAGAAAGTGAAAATTTTGAAATTCCCTTAGCTTCCACTTTGACTCAAGACACGTACAGTATTGTGTATCCGACTCAAACTAATGAATTAGGTGGTGAAGAATTCCTTACTGATTTAATGCAGCAGTGGACTTCACAGGATGAAATTTATGCATATCCTAGTTATGAACTAGATGTTGTTGAACCATGTGATAATATTATTATGGTCAGTAATGGTGAAGAAGACATTATTTCGGGAAGTGGTGATACATTTTTTGGAATATATGATGATGGTGTTCCTTCAGAAGACAGAGAAAGAGATTCTGTACCAACACGGTCATCTTTTGGTAGTAGTACTGACGTTAGGGATGGCAAAATCACATACAGTGGTAAAACACAGCCTAATCTGGACTGTTCATCATCTGAAGAGCATTCTTCAACACATATGGATGTTCAAACATGTGTATCAGACAGTGAACCTCATACACCAGGCAATTGTGAAAGTAGCCCTGATACTAGTAATAACACTGATAATATACCAGTAACATCACCTCCAGCTTCATCACCAACTACATCAAAAATTATTGAAACACAAACAAGTTCTCTTTTTGTATCTTTATCACGATCAGATATAGAGTTACATCAGTCAAGTATGAAGGCACTTTCATCAGATGTTGCTAACAACAATAATAATAAAAAAGGTGTTAAAAGAAGAGCTGTGTCACTTAAAGAATCAGAGCAGCCTGTACGTAAGCAGCCACAACTTCAAGAGGATCTTACATTTAATAACAGCCGGGAAACAAGAGTTAGAAAAGACAAGGAAGATGAGCCAATAAAATCAATTGAGACTGCGTCTTCTAGTAGTTGTGTTGACAATAATAGTGCGGGTAATAGTAGTAGTAATAATAATAATAGTGGTAGTAAGGGAACCAGTGATTCAAAGGAGTCGCGTTCTTCGCTGAGCACAACATCAAGTAGAGGTATGTTTAAAATGAATCAGAAAAGTTTACATAATAGAACGCTACAGCACGATTACAGTTCCTACACATCGCAAGAGAGATTCCGTTCATTTTACCTATCAGAAAGTATCCCACCTTCTTCAGCCGTTCCATTACCATACTTTTATTCATCATTACAGTCATCTCCTGTTGATCATAGTATTAATAATAACAACAATAATAATTGCAATTCTAGTGATGGTAAAATTGGTAATGAATTAAGATGTAATTGTAAATTATGTCGTGCAAATCATTCAGTTTTGTTGGCAAATTACAATAGACTGAGTCAATATCGTAATTTACGTTTGAAAAATTATAATGATGTTTTAAAGGAAAATGAAAATTTGCTGCGTGATATTGAAAAGTCTTTATCTAGTGATTCATCAGCAGATAAAATTTCAGAATTGGAATTACAATCCAGTATTGGTATCAATAATAAAAATATTACTGGTCATACAAGTAATCTTCCTTTGAAAAAAAGGAAAAAATTTCTTCCTTCTGCTATTTGTAATGATGAAGAACAAATTATTTTTAAAACATCAGACGGTTGTATATCGTATCCTTGTACTCCGATGATCAGTATTGCGCAACTTGAATTAGATAATGTCTCACAAAATATAACTAATAAAAATGATAATTTTCTCGATGAAAATTCAGTAGGGATAATGAATATTTCAGAAAAATATCCTGTTAAGAGTAGTATTAATAATAATGAAATAATTATAAACAAACAAAAACTACATCAACCGTGGTTAGATTCGGATTGTTGTAAAGGTGCAGTAGGTGCTATAACGTTACCAAATTTATCTGTTGAAGAAGAAGCTTTAAAATATAAAGCATCAAAACAAGTATTGCCGTCGCTGCAACACCAGCGAATGAAGCATTCATTACCTCCTGTTATTGAATATCCTTATCAGCAAAAATTTATAATTAATAATAATAATAATAATAATAATAATAGTCAACCAAAATTAAGTAATAATTCTCAAAAAAATAAAATTAATTCTAAAAAACGCAATAAAAAAAATACAACTCAGTTACAATTATTATGTAATAATAATAATAATTGTAACATTAATATACAAAATAATTTAGCATGCTGCGATAGTAGTTTATGTAGGTATTGTGATTACACGAATTATTGTAATTATAACGGGTATCAAAATGGAAATCTTCATAATGATAGTCGAGTACGGTTATTAGGTCAACCTCTTTTTCTGCAGCAAAACAGTCAGACATAATAAATTGTAAATAATTTTTTGAAATTTGCTATCTCAAGAACTAACTTTTTTTTTGTACGCATACAAGTAGATACATTTTCATTAATGTAGGAACAAATTGAAACTTTTGTATCCTCTCATACTGTAAAATGGAATGGTTGGAGTGAGATGGGTGTATTTGTGTATTTTTTTATTAATTATATGTCTTAACATCTGTGTTGCTTCTTGTCACAGTTTTTACTTTTTGTGTTAATTATATTTTGTTTTTTAAATTATATTCTAATAGCTGTCTATCTTTAATATGATAGTTCTCTAGTTACAAACAAGAATTCTTTTATTATTTTATCCTTTATTAACTTGATCATTTTTAAGTAAATTTCTACACCTACAAGTTTTTTTTTGTTATATCTGATTGGTTTTTACATTATATATTTCTGTTTTAAATATTCTAGATTTCATCACTTTCTTTTTAAGTTTTTTCTTAAGTGTTTTTTGAAGTAATAAATTTGAATTTTTCTCCCTTAATTTAGTTTCATTGTTTTTTGTAGCTAATTATTTTAAATTTTTCAGTAAGTTTTATTAACTTTCATATTATTATAATATGATTGTATTTCTGCTCTTATTAAATATTTGATTATGAATGCTGTATGTTGGACCATCTATGTAATATTAATAATTTTTTTTTCGGCTGAAATATTATCTACAGAGTTACAATGTAGTGAATATTTATATATTAAGTAAAGATATTTATATATCCTCTCTTTACCAACTCTAATTAATTGTTGTCTAGTGGTTGTAAATCAAACCTCTGGTAAAGCCCCTTAGGGCTTGGAACAGAGGGGGTGGTGTTGCAACCAGTAACATCACAAGGTGGGTGTCTTCCCCTTACAGGGTGGGATGGTTGTAAATCAAGCTATTTAGTAATATATAATTATATTTCTCCAGGAAGATCATTCAGTAAATTTTTTTTAAACTGAAAGTATTATAATAAAAAATCAATTTTTATGCTCATAAAAGCTCAGTTGTACATTTTTTATTGAAACCCATTGTAATTTTTTCTTCTTTAATTTTGTATTGGCATTCATTTCCAATTAAAATCTATTTCATTGAAACAGAATATCAAATAAACTGAGTATTCGTGTTCTTATATTACTTAAAATGTTAAGTTAGTCTTCAACTATCTAAATATTTACACTTGCAACTTCATTAGTACTTGTATATTCTATATTTTTACATTTTTAAATCAATTAAATCACCTTTTTTTGATGTAGAACATTATTTATTTATTCTTTCCTTAACTTCTGAAATATTGAAATATCATTTTTGCAGAATTTGTGCTTGGTTAGTACATAACATACTTACATAAGGTAATCAAACCTTATGTTAATCCATTCTGTTAAAATCTGTTTTTTACAGTGTGATTATTTCATGAGTCATTTTCTTCAATAGTTCAGTGTAACATTTCTTTTTTCAAACATTTCTTCTTGTTTCTTATTACATTACTTACAATAAAGTTTTATAATCCACATTTTGTAGTTATTCCATTTAATTTTACACTTGATTTCTTAGTTTTTTTTTTAAATAGCTTGTTAATTTTTTTCTATCATATTACTAAACATTAATACTCCTACCAAAAAGTATAAAATACCATGAAAGTGAAGTGGTTTAAGCAGAATTTTTGTATGCACAAAATATCAGTTTTGTCGTACAAAAATTCTGCTTAAACGTATGGAAAATATGAATTTGTATCAAGGGAAGTTCAAGTAATTTTTAGTAGTACTATTATACAAGTAAATGACAATAAATAAACCTTTTCTTTATGCAACCCAAGATTAATTAATTTTTAGTAAATTAAGAAGCTTGTGATCAAAAGTCGGCATTCTATTGTAAAAATATATTTATTTGGCAGAAAATTTTAATCTGTAATTTATAATAATGATTATAATGGAATAAGCATATTGCTTGTTATTTTTGTTTTTTAATGATTTGTTAATTTTATCACTGCGAGTTGGTATTTTTTCATAAACATCAGTTTTTTCTCTTAATTATATATTGTGATATTATTTCTTAATTTATACATTAATTCATTTTATTACGGTATTTAGCTGTTTTTCAGTTATTAATAATTCGATCGTTCCTATATTTATAATTATTGTCAGTCATGTTCTGTTTTACAGTCTGTTTTCATCAGTGTTTTTCACTGCCTCATTTT
The DNA here is from genome assembly GCF_047948215.1 of Lycorma delicatula. Classification (NCBI taxonomy): domain Eukaryota; kingdom Metazoa; phylum Arthropoda; class Insecta; order Hemiptera; family Fulgoridae; genus Lycorma; species Lycorma delicatula. Next base: position 52,527,225 of record NC_134462.1, on the reverse strand, counting down.
CGAGCATTATTTTGAAATTAGTATGCATATTTTATATTTGTGTCCCTTACTGTAAATAAGTTATATTTGCAATATATATTCCTGTACATTCATTTTTAGCATAATCATTTATATACATATACATAGGTGAGTATTTTAATGTATATTTGTTCAATATAAAGTCACTTCTAAAAATTTTAAAATTTTAAAATTAACGCAAAGCTTCACATAGGCAGTGAGACCTCCACATTTGTAACCAGTTCAGACATTTATCTTCTGGAGGAATCTAATCTATTGATGTGTATATGCACTATTAAAACACATATTTCAGGTTGTGTTTTGTAAAATAATAGTAATTGCTCTTTGCTCAAGTATGAATCTTTGTTTTATGTCTTTGATTTTATGTTGTTTGGTTTTTTTAAACATCTGACTTATTTCCATTACCGTATGAGAGGTTATTGCTTTGTAATTATTATTTGTGTATATTTTAATTTGTTTATAAATGTAAAATTGATTATTATTAATAATGGCTGTGATTAATTTTTAAGTCATTTATTTAAAAAGAAATTTCCTTTTTTAACAAATTTTTATGTTATTGTTTTGTATTATAAGATATATATTGAAAGTACAACAATATGAGAGAGTATAAGACTAATTATTACCCGATTTATTTTACTGTATTGAACTGAACTGTTTTCATTTAACTTTTCCTTTTTCTTTTTTTTTTACTTTTATTAATTTATTATACTTTATGTGGATTGGTATGCATTTTTTGAAACAACTATTCAATGGTGAGTTTGATTCAGAATTTTTTCCTAATTTTTTTTTTCAACATGAGAACAGTGTTGTTCTTGTTTCATTTTGAAATCTGTTTAATATGTATAAAGAAAACTTAAAACTTCATTACCAAAAGTAAATTAAATTTTAATGATAAACGTTTATAAAACTGAATGTCAGTTGTTTAATAACTTGTTAATAATCCTTCTTATTACTTAGTTAAAATAAATAATGATTATATCCATTTAGATACTCATTAGAGAATGAAACAATTTCTTTTAAAAAAAGCTACCTCAGTATTTTTATTCATTGCTTTTAAAAATTACAGTATTTAAGCATTTGGAATTTTATAAGACTGTTAAAAGATAAAGCTTAATGAGGGTTGACGATTTTTGGTGCAATTTTTACTGATGGTGATATTCAATAAAATTAAAAGGATTTAATTGCAGGCAAAATTTAAAACTGAAAAACCACTATGCATAGCCATTATAAAGCAGAGCAAGTAAGTTACACAGTTAAAGACTGGATTCGCTTCAAAAGTTTATTAATGGAAACACAGAATTTACTTAATATTTTTACATAATTGTCATTCCTTTTAATGTATCTCTGTATAATGTGAATAATAGTAAATGAGTTATAGAATATTAATATTATTGTTTGTTGTGTAGGTGGCCTTAAAGTATTAATATTTATGATTTTAAATAACTTGCAAACTGACTATATTCCTTTTTAGTTATAACTTTTTTTTGCTAATTGTTGTTATAAATTTAAATATTTATTTTGTTTATGCAGTTTTTGATCTCTATAATTTTATTTAAATCTATTCGTTTTTAATGTTATAAGGTTTTTAGAGTTTATTTATTGATCTGTATAAACTAGTGTTATTAATTATGATTTATGTACACAGAAAAAATGGAATTCTTATGTATCGGTTCCCATATTAAATCTTTGTCTACATGTAGTTTGATGTTTTTACATGGATTTCTGTTCAGTGTTTGGACATATGTTAAATGTTTCCTTCTATGTGTTTATATTTTTATAAATAGCTATTTGCTGATAAAATAACTGCATTCTTAATATCTTTATTTAGAACATTTTATACCTGATATGTTTTCATGAGAGAAGAGCACATTGATATTTCATTATAATTGTTAAAGATCTCTTGTGAAGCCAAAGTAAGTCAAATTAAACGGCCTATATTTATCCGAATTCCTATTCTCTAACCAGATTTTTTTATCATGTATGTGTATCTAGTTTTTATTAAAGACAAATAAGATTTTTTAGAATATCTTCGTGTAAAAATATACAATAGATGTCATGTAAATGAACTTCATGCTGTCATCTACAATTGATTACAATTAAACCACTTGACATTATCAACCAGAATCTACATTTTAATTATTACGTTCTAATATTTAACTGGCGTACATCAATAAACCCATTACTAAGCATGTATCAAGAGAGGAGAGATGTAATAAGAGGAAAACTGCACACATCACATTTTCTGTCATCATTCTGCTGGATAATCAAGATATCATTTTTCATTTGTATAAATATTATTTTTTTCTTTTAATTTTATTAAAATTTTAATAATTAAATTTAATTCAAGAAGAAAATGAAGGATAATTTTTTTCTTTTTAAAGTAAATTTTTTTCTAAAATAAATATCAGTTCTAATTATTAAATATTAACCACAAAATAGCTTTGTTTTAGAAACAAATTTTTTTAATCATATTTTTTATTAAAATATTTTTTGCAGTTAATTTAAATAATTATTTATTATTTTTTTTTATAAAAATGTTTAATTCATATAATATTTATTACTGAAAATTTTCACCACGTTACTGAATTGGATATTTTTGAGAACACACATGAAGAATTTATTCAAGAAATAATGCACTAAAAAATTATATTTTGGAATACTCTGCTGCATCATAGTTTCTTATGAAGATGGATTTTGTTACAAAATAAATGCGTCTATAAAGGATTCAAAACAAGATGGAAAAAAATATATATACATATGATATTTTATTAAATTTAATTTTTTTAACTTATATTAATTTATTTTATTTATTTTTTTTATTTTATTAAAATTTTTAATAATGCTCAATTTTTATAAATATTGCTATTTATATTTCGTCTTGCCTTAATATATCATTCCATATTTTGACTGATACAGTATATTTTTATATAATAATTATATATTTCAATTTTTAATAATTCATTTTAACTTCATATCTTTTTAATCAGCATTTTTGTATTCTATATTGTTGTTTATCTTTTTAATTAATTACAATAAATATAATAAATTATTGTGTAACATAAAGGAAGCTCTTACATGGTTAATTTACAATTTCATAAGCACCTGATTTAAATGATTATTTACATGACACATTTATTAAAATAAAAATGAAGTTGATGATAAATAATAATATGTTACTGTACGAGATTGTTTTTTAAATTTAATTTTTAATTTACTTTCTACTTATATTAAATTGGGTAAGTACTACTTCTCCATTTTATTATAGTTTATATTATAATTATTTTTCTTGTATATTTGTGTATTAAGAATTTATTTTCTGTAGTGTTTATATTGTTTTTTCTATGGATAATTATTACCTATTATTATGTATAATTCTATGTAATTAATTATATTTTCTTTTTTGATAATTAATTATGAGGAGTAAAGATATCTACAAAAAACTTAGTAATTTTGCAAAAACTTGGTAAATTTGTTACTAATCTTCTTCAATTTCTGATAATAAAGAAAGGAAGTTAAATTTTAATTTTACCTCGGGGCTGCTGAGTTGAATCCATATATACATAATGTATTGTTTTTTAATGCAAAGGAGAATGTTAATTTGTCGCTTTAAATGATGCAGTCTTTCTTACAATTGTGAGAAGTTCCTATTAGCATTACATTCTCTGAGAGTAGTAACCATGTTCATTCTTTACAGATAGATTCTGTGATAGAGTACAAATTTTACTTAGGGGATAATTATCATCTGTATTTCAGTAGTATTATATTTATCTTTATTAGGAAGTTAACTGGAAACCGCTTTAATATTGATAGTCCTTGTAAATTGACATGGGAACTTATTATTCCTTAAAATGGATTTTATCATTTTCAACAGCTGTTCACTTACTTTATTAGTGACGTGCAACCTGCATCATATTGCCTATGGTCATTATGGTTATGAAGTTAAAATATATAGCCTTTGTACGTTTAGTTATTGTGTAAACTGCCTTCATTCATACACTTTACTTTAGTATTATTAAATTTTGACCTCGTTTTTTTATTTTATGCATCCCAGTTTTAATGGCCTAATTGCAGTTTGACCATCATATGCTTTTAACTCAACCCCAGTAATCAAAGTGCATTAGTGATAAAACCATTTAGATTCAATTAGAAATAATTATATTGAATTTTTATGTTTGGAGTCATGAACTATTGATACAGAATATCAGGATGTTGATAACCAGTGTCTCAAGTGATTGTGAATTACACACTACTTTTGATCACTGAATTTTTAAGAGTTCATTTGAACAAGCTATCTTAGATTAAAAAGTTAATTTTTTTTTACAAGTAGATAATTTTGATTACTTGCTTGCTACCTTTTTAAATAATATGTGGTAAGTTGTTTTTATCTCCGCACAATAAATAACAAAAGAAAGGAATCATCAAATCGTTTAATTTTTATCAACCCTTTTTTTTTTCTAAATTTTTACATTTTATTATAAATTATATTACTGATATTCAGTATGAGATTGAAAAATAGAAAGATAGAGCTTAGACAAGCCAATACTCTTATGAAAATAAAAAAATAATTATGTATGTATGCAAGAGCTGACAAATCGGTGGAGATTTATGAGAATTTTGCTTTTTACAAACAATTTACAAAATATTCAAAAATTAAAATTCACATTAATTTAGGAAAAATAATTATAAAGCATATTTAACAACTTTGAGAATTTGAAATTTTCAAAAATTCACTTCAAATGCCAATTTCAAAACATAGTTCATAAAAATAAAACTGATGTGGCTTTAATTATAATTTAAAATACTAAACAAGATCAAATTGTATCTGTCAATAAAAGTAAGGAAGAATGCATATTTAACAACTTTGAGAATTTGAAATTTTCAAAAATTCACTTCAAATGCCAATTTCAAAACATAGTTCATAAAAATAAAACTGATCTGGCTTTAATTATAATTTAAAATACTAAACAAGATCAAATTGTATCTGTCAATAAAAGTAAGGAAGAATACAATATTTTTCCTTAAGTAGTTAGTAGTTACACTGTAATATACAAATAATTAAAATATAGTTTCAAAAATGTATTTTTTGGCTAAAAACTTCCTCTTATAAAAAAAAATTGATTCACTTCAAGGATCTGGCAATGTTGCTTGCTTCAGAAACTATATTCTTATTAGGTGGCCGATGCTATGACCTTCTGGCCGACATTCTAAAGATAGGCAAGGTAATTGATCTGTCTACATATTATCCACACCAGTTTATCTTATATTCTTTCATCTTTCCTCTAAATTGAAAATCTTGAAATTCTGTCTAATACCTTCATTTGGTATTTTCCCCTATAGTCTGCAGTCCCTTACTGCTGAAAAACTATCATAAAAATTTTGCCCTTAAAAAAAAAATCTAAGGGACAAATTTGAAAAAATATCTGAGGAAATCTCTGTGAGCTTAGGCCAAATGGCTCATGCTAAAATGTTGTTATTTCTATTTTTTTTTTTTTTTTAATGTAAAAGTATTGAGCACTTTTAAATGAGATAACTAGTATATAAATTTTACAAGAAAAATCTATTAGTTTTAAAAATATTGATTGATATCTTTGTTTCATTTTTAATGAGATTTTGTATATGGAATTCATACAGTAGACCCATTACTCAGTATGCCAGCCCTATTATGAGGTTTGTTTTTTAATTAAATATTTTATTTTGTTGGCCATAAGACAAAACTAACAATTTTATATTATTTCAAAAAAGCTTATTCTTAGTATTTCTGAATTGATAAAGCACTCATAAAGTAATCCATAATTTTATGTATTTCCATAATCCAGCCAAGCCAATTAAAATGAAAAATCATTATATTTAAACGATTATTTCTTTTGCTTTCAGAATTATATTACGGAATGTTGTTATGAGAGGGAGATTCAGGATAGTCTAGTGTTATAGTTTTGTTATATACGTAGGAATTAATAGTTAAAAAAAGTCCAGTTTAGTTAAAATTTATATCATGGATGATTAGGTAGGTGATCCATTTAATTTCACATTGATGAGTGAACTTAAGGCAAATCACCACACCCCTTGTGTGATTAAAATTAAAATTGTATGTATTATTAAGACTACTTGCCTCGCTCATATTCTTCAACATAGGAATACACAGTCTTTGGTTCAAGCAGGCTTTTTATGGAAGTTTGTCAATGATAAATAAGTTTTATTGGTGGCATCCTGATTAACTGAAATATATTGAACATTTTATAAATAAAAATTTTTAGTTTCTTTATTATGGTGGTAGGATATTTATCTTAGTAATGTATGGGAATAAAAATACTATTAGTTTTTACATTTTTAATTATTAGGGATTAGAATATTAGGTTTCTGCTAATTCACTTCCATATAGATTTTACTTGCACTTAAGAACTATCAACTGTTAACATCCCATAATTGATTTTATTAATCTCATTTCACTATTGTTAGTATTTATGTTATTATGTGTATACAAGTCAATTTTTGTTGTTGATAATATGATAATACAATAGTTATGTTAATCTCTTTATATATAAAACTATTTTTAGATAATTTGACTTCTGCTGTTTAAAAATGTTAACTTAAAAGGTCTCTTTTGACAAATTATACTTTCTATAAAATTAAATAAATTCAGTTTCTTATATGTTTATAACTTTTTAAGTTTGTTGTATGTTATATGTTTGATGTTTTTTTTTTTCATAATTCTCATTTAATTAATACACTTTCCCATGTATTAATTTTGTAAATTCATAAAAAACTTTAGCAACTATTTATATTTGACAACAATAAAATAGTACTTCACATGGTAGTAATGAAGTTCTTATTATAAATAAATTAAGTTCATTATACTCTACTTTTTGGAATTTGTTCCGATTACAATAAATGAAGAACTTTCTCCTTTATACAAAGCAATGAAATTTTCAGGTTTTTCAGCAAATGATGTCTTTATTCCATAACAGTGATAACTGTAGAACTGAAATGAGAAGTTATCAGTCTCTAAAGTTGTTACTGCGAAATATTAATGTTAAAAACTTTAATTCGCATTTAAATTTATTTAGTAATGAAAGACATTCATCATTTGTTTGTTTGGTTTATCATTAATTATATGTGAAATCATTCACTTTAACAGTCTTATTTCTTCCTGGCCCTTTTTCCACAGATCTTCAGTCAGATAAATGTCAAATGAGACCTTTGTTAGAAAAGATATTGAACTCTTTATTAATTTCATTGCAGTCTGTAAAATTTGTTTTTTTTTAAATGAAAGCGTGTAAAAATAGGTTTTCTGAATTAGTTAATTTATAATTCATGAATTTTATTTTTCTGGAGTGAAACTATATAAATTAATGGGTTTATTTTTACTGATAGATTTTATTTCTTTTATGATTTTTTGGACTTGTTATATAAAAAATTTAACTCTATCTTTATTTTATCAAAACTTTTATGAGCATAATGTTTTGGTGTATGAATATTTTTCCAGTTGAGTTTCTTCAAATTTGTTAACTATATTAATTCATTTCAGTTTCATCATCTCAGTATTGACAAAAAAAAGTATTAGCAATCCAAGTATAATCTAGTAATAGAAATACAAACATCATATAACTGAAACTGCATCTAGGGTTGTTTAACTTTTTCATTGATCAGTTAGAACCCAGTTTATTAAATGCTACTTTAAACAATTTTATCTTATCTTTACTTCAAATCTTTGTGTTTATTTCAGTGTGTTAGTTTTAATATCTCTTAAATGTTTAACATAAGAACTTACGTTACAGTTTATGACTAAATTCATTCTTAGACATTACTGTGTGCACTATTATGTTGTAACATGTTATTTGTTGTTAGCATGTTTGTGTAATAGATTGTTTAAAATAAACTGATTTAAAAAGATAATTAACAGTAATTTTATTTAACCATATCAATTGAGATATTCTTCACAATCGCAGGTTACACCATAAATATGCTTTGTGCATATATGTCTATAGATAATTTCATTAAATAGAGTATTTTTATCTAAATTGATTTATGAATGTTATAGTTTTATTAAGAATTGCAAGAAATTCTTCTTTTTTTAGCCTGTTTTGAGAACTTTTTAATTAGACCAGAATAAATGTGTATATGTTCATTATTAAATTTACTATCATTGTAATTAGTACAACTGTAGCACATAAACTCGTAGTAATATTTAACTATCATTCTCTTTAAGTCATGAAATTCAAAAAAAAATTATTAAAAAAACATATTCCACCAGTTTGTTTGATGGATTTTGTATAGTATGTTTATGGATTATTATCAATTTAGTGATTAAAATATTAGTATTTCTTCATCTAACTCAGATTTTCTTGTGTCTGTAAATATCACAATACAGAAAAAATAAAAAATTTATGGCTGACAGTGGATTTTTATCACTCAAATATTAAATGAAATGTACAGTTGTAATTACAGTCCATTAAAAATACAATATACTTACTTAGATATAGCTAATAAAATATATTAACATTTATATGGAAGTTTATTTGCATTTATTATAAAAATTAATTTATTTTTTGATACCATTCGGATTTAATTTTACTAATGCGTATTTATTTTTATTTCTTCTACTGGTTAAACTAAAGTATAATGGGTGTTATGTTACATTTTTCTCAATTAATTAAAACATTAAAAATTTAAGTTGTGTCCAAGGTAATACGTTTTTAGAAAATTAGGGAAGTATTTAAATTTAAAGCTAAGGAAAGAATTATGAAATATAAATTTTATTAGATGTAAATATATTTTTTTAATTTATGAAATCTCATTGAGGTTTGTTTAATCCCAAAGGAGTATTAGAACCTTTCAGTTTTGCATTATTCTTTTTATCATGGAGAAGACTGAAGATTTTTTTAACAATACGTAATTAACGTATTGACGATTAATTTTGAATGTTTAGATTTGCAGCTTGCAGTTGTGAGTGTTAAATTAAGATAATTAATTAGGCAGAAATAATAAACCAGTTTTCTTTGATAAAAAAGGAATTTTTTTTCATGGACCGCAGCTTGCTTTTCAATTTATGCTCTGTTTTTTTTTTTTATGTTTCTTTCATCTAAAGTATTTTTTCTTTATCCTAATCTTTCCTTCTTTTTCTAATAATTAAATATTCATACACTATATTGTGGAGGTAAATTAAAAAAAAATTTGTCATCATTTTATTGAATAGTTGCCTTTTCTCCCATTTTATATCTTATTTTTTGTTCTTATTGTAATACCTAATGGTCACTTCAAAACAATTTAACTGGAAAAAAATGAGTGTGTTGTTAAATTAAATAATTTATGATCAAATATTAAATTTGATATTATCATATTTTGTGTTAGTAATTTTTTTTATTACATTTATGAAGGTTAAACTTTTAGTATAACTGTGATATGAGTGTAATAAATTAGCTAGTTTAATTATTATTAGCCAAACAATATTACTCATTGTCATTAAAGAATAACAATTAATGCATTATGGGTCATTTCCTTAAGTCATTAATCTAGTATAAGAATATTTTTGCTGTACCGTTTGTGATAGTTTCAATTAAGATTATTGAATTGAATATCACACATCTATGCATCATTAAAGATAGAAGAATAATTAATGGTAGTAATTATAAATTCATGATTGCTTTAAACTTATTTGTCTCAATTCAATTACACTATATAGTTCATTGGTTAATACATATTATATTTTTATTGGATTTAACGCTTACCACAGTTTTAGGTTTATATTAGTTATCGATATCCAAACAGTATGTATCTCATGTAATCTTTTCTATTTAAAAATGTTTTAAGTGTGTAAATGAACTGTGGCTAGTGCAGTTTCTTTATTATACATTATCCTTTAGTTTAGATTTGTAAGTTAAGCTACTGATTTATTTCAATATTTTCAATTAAATCTTCTTATTTATGAATGGATATATTTATGTATTTATTAATACAGATTAAGTGTATGATATGAAAAATTAAAAAGGCATTGGTTTTAAAAATGGCAGTTCATATCAGCAGTCTACTGCTAATTGAGAATGTATGAACATGTTTGCGCACTTGCAAATGATTAAGAAGAAAGTTATGTAAGAAATAATGTTTATATTATGATTTTTACCATTAAAGTGACTCATATTATAGTCACCTTCTGTGACACTTCTTTACTTACGTTTAATTTATTTTTTGTAATAATAAACTTGTTTAATTAATTAAGTTTGAAATGTAATACAATATAAACACTGCTAAAAATGGTTATTATTCAGTTACTAATAATTTACAATATCTTCTTTTTTTATTTATAGTATAATTTCACAGTTTAATTCTTTTTTTTGTTTATAAATATTTACCATAAATGTATTTACTTTAAATATTTTCTTTCTATTGACATTATTAATTGCGCTATACTAAGTTAATTTGAATTTATATTCTTTGAGATTAAATACAATCATATGTATTTTGTATACAATTTTTATATGTATAAAAAAACAGACCATACAGGATTAAAGCATAATAATTCTTCAGTACTCATATTTTAAAATATTCATTCACATAATTTGCTTTAAAAAACTGAATATTTTTCCAGTTGAGTTTCTTCAGATTTGTTTGTTAACTATATTTATACATTTCAGTTTCATCATCTCAGAAAAAATATTAGCGATCCAAGTATAATCTATTAATAGAAATACAAACATAATGTAAATGAAACTGTATCTAGAGTTGTTTAACTTTTGCATTGATCAGTTAGAACCCAATTTGTTAAATCCTACTTTAAACAATTTTATTTTATCTTTACTTCAAATCTTTCAAATTTCACAAACTACTGTACTATTTTCCGAGATATTTATTACAGGTGTTAATAAAAAATCACATCAGGTTTAAAGAATGTTGCTTATAGCCTCACTCTGGCAATGCTTTTCTCCTAAAGTTATCTATATTTTGAAAAGTTGATGTATGTGTTGTTACCAAGTGCATTTTTCACTTTCATCTCCTTTTGTCCTGTTCTAAACTTAAAAATTAGCTTTAATTTAATTTCTTCTTCTGTACTGTCATCACTTAACTATTCTCTTATTATTTAATATTACTGTTTAAATTTTTATTGTCCTAGCTTACTGTGTATGTACTTACTACAAAATATTTGTAATTCATTTTGTATTAATCTTAAAAAAAAATTTCTTATAAAGATAAATAGATCATTTTCATGAATCTTATATAAAAAAAAACTTTTCTTGTCTAGGAACACAACAATCAATTATGGAGAAAATTGCTAGGATTTCATAAATTGTTTCTTGGCATTTCAGATTAATGATTGTCTAAAAGTACAAAAAAATGTATTATTGTGTTTAATTTAATGTTTGTTTTGTGCTTTTATGTAGAATATTAATTTTTATTTAAATATTTTTTTAATTTTTTTACAGGTAATAAAAGCTCATCACGACGTACACGGAAAAATAATGATATACTTGAACAGCGTCATTCAATTCAGATTCAGCAGCTGGAACGTTTAACAGATAAAGAGAAAGAGAGAGAAATATTAGAAAAAGAAATGGATAAAGATTTATTAATAGAGGAAAAGAAGAGAAGCCGATGTACAAAACAAACAAAAAATGAGGCAGCTATTAGCACAACTTCAAGCAACAGTCGTTCACAGAAACATAAGAAAAAAGGTAGGAAATGTTTATATATTATTTATTTTAAGTTTGAGCATCTCTTTTTTTCAGTACACTTTTGTCACTTTGTCCAGCTATGAAAGAATAGGTTGTATGTTACGGAAGATGACATACCCAACTTATTATTTTTTTTAATGCAAAAAAAAACTTGCAAAGTTTACATTTTTTTAAATATAAGATGCTGTGTATTATTGATCTTTTTTAAATGTTAATATTAGTGTGAGGCAGTGAATATAGAATTTGTTTTTTTCTTTTTTTCATATTTTAGGTAAAAAATATGTTAAGCAATATAACTGTGCACAAAGAACAATTTTTTTTTATAAAACTTTGCTATTTTTATTAGTAGTCTGTGCTTGATACTGAAACAAACATTGCTTGTAGGAAATTTTATTTGTTATGAGATATCTATATATGTTAAGCAAGAAATTTAAAAGTGGAAAGAAGGAAATGATTTATCCTTTATCATATAATCCTTTATTTAATCTCTGCTTTTATTTACATCAAATTATCAATCACTTTAAAAAGAAATTAATACTTGATCAAGTACATGGAGTAATAAAAAATAACTCAAACTCAAGAATTGTTAAAAAAATTCTTTTAATAATATTTACTTACTAAAACTTTAATCTCCTTCAAAAAACTCCATATGACTGAATGCACTTACCCCAGTTGTTATTCCACTGTTGTAAACATTTTTGGAATTCCTGAAGAGTAATTTGGTTCAAGGCCTGATTTTTTAATTATTCCATTGTACTAAATAGCTTTCCTTTGAAATTTTTTTCCGTACGTGGAAACAAGAAAAGATTTCATGGAGTAAGATGGGTTTGTAGGGAGTATAAGAGACAACAGTCATCTTATCTTTTAATAAAAACTATTTGGCATGGAGTGTAGTGTGGGTAGAGGTGTTGTCTCTCACATTGCCAGTTGTTCTTATCACGTACCCATGCAATCTTCTCAACCCACTCAGGTAGAAATAATGATTCACCATCTGTTCATTAGAAAAAAAATTCTGTGAACAATCTCACTCATGTAAAAAAAGATTAAACTTAACCATGCATTTTTTGGTGTCTTTGATATCCAATGACTTGATTGTTGTTTGTTTTCAGGTCATAATTGTAGCACCAACTCTCATTACTTATCATAACATTACAGAGAACGTGTGAATCATTTTAAAATTGGTCCTTTAAGTTATGGCACACATAATACATTTGATTTTCTGGTCTGTGAGCAAACAAGGCATAAATTTTGTAGTAATGTGTTTCATGAACAAAACTATGAAAAATTGTTGGCAAGAGCTCAAAGTCACACTAGTCAATTCAGAAATCTCTTCAATAATCCAACAAAGAGCTTTGTAAATTGCATTGCAAACTTTTCAACATTACTAATTATGAAACGTCAGCCAGATCATTGTTAGTCTTCAAGTTACATTTTCTCCAGTTTTAAATGTGAAATCCACTTTTTACGAAAGGGTTGTTGCATATATAGGGGACCAGGGGTTCCCAGTCGACCTATCTCTGAACTTCATCAAATTTTACACCGACATTTGCTGTGGTCTTAAGTGCCATTTTATCAAATTGTAGTTCTATATCTGCTATTGCTGATTTTCTGTAATCTGTGGAAAAAAAGAGTACTTACTGATAGTTCGCGTTTAAGTGCAAAAAATTCTAACTTTGACTTATAATTTTGAAGGCAATAATAAAGCTATAGGTTTGAATTTTAATACTTCGGGTTAAAATTTTATGCTCAATTCAAATATGTTATTCATAAGTTTCTTTTAGCACCTGATTTTGAGATATATCAGCTGAAATTCAGCTAAAAAGTTGTTGCAACATTTTTTAAGTCGGAGTTTGAGCTTATATAATTCCTTATCTAGTACTTTAATTGGAACAAGATTTTGTAACCTGAAAAAGGGATAATTGTGTGTAACATTCTAAAGTTTCAAAGCAACTGGAGGCTTATGTTAAGAGATATTCATCATCAAATTTGGTCGAAGATTTTTTGGGCTATCTTTAAAAGCTTATACCTCAGATATACCTTCTCAGATTTTGTTAGTTTTATAATAGTTAGAAAGAGCAACTTTTAAACAACAAAACCCATGTTGTTTGATTTTTGACCGGTAGTTTATAAATGGCAAAAAAAAAACAGTTGAAAGATAATACATCTTTCATACAGGGACCAAGTTTTCCATAATGTTTATGGGTGAAGTGAATACTCTCTGGTAGAAAGTATTTTTTTATTAAGTAATATCATCTTTTTTGCTGCCTGCTAATACAAAGTTATTAACTGTATTAGCTGTACCTTGCCTCCTATTGAATGCAGAGGAAACAGTTTCAACTAATTATATCTGTTGAGTGCAATAAAGTTTTACAATATTTTGAACACAGTAGCTTCAAAATAAGATAAAAATATCTAAAGTAGTCGGAAACCTTTTAGCACAATACTTTTAATTCCACTTCATTTTAAATTGTTTCTCAATCATAGACTGGATGTATTCTGAATACATATATTGTCATTCTGATGTTGTTTGTGCTTCAAGAGTAGCAAAAATGTGCGGTTCTGTCTAGCCAATGATAAGAATGAGCTGCACCATGAGGATGCATAAAACTAATTAGGGCATCATGTTCTTCAAAAGACATATTACATATATTTCTAATCCATCAAGTAGTGTCATACATGCAAACTGGTAAGTGATATGCCTTGAATAGGTTTTTCAGCTTCAAATACTGAAGTATCATTTGAGGCTCTGCTGACTTGGATTTTAGTTTGCTAACTGGTTTAAATTGTTGTTTCTCTTTTGTTCCGGCAGTTGTGTGACCACTACCTGTTCGGGTCAGATTTTATCAACTTCTCTTGGAATAAAAATGAACCTAATTCCTGGTATATTCTCTTTACAAAATTTAGATAAGTCTCTTAGTGTCAATATCTGGTTTTCTATAGGTCGCTGAAGATTAGCACGTGCTGCTAATTGTTTTGTAGTACTTCCATTTCCTCCAATAGCAAAAAAGTTCCATTCAGTTCTTATCCCAAAGTTTTCTTCATGGTGGCACAAATTGATAAAATTCTTGTATTGAGCAGCTGAACCATCACTGAATTAGTGTATATGCTTTATTTCAATCTTTGTCTACAAAGTATTTATCAGTTCAGTCAAAAATATATGAATAGCAATGATATCTTTGTGCAGACAATCACTGACCATGCAAATGCTAAGATTTAGAAACTTGTTTTTATTGTAATAAACTATTGTAATGGATGCAGTGTAGCTTGGCTGTTTTCCCAATGGAATCCCTGTACAGCATCTTGCACAACTAACGAATAGTTCTCAGCAAAATCCATCAGGATAATGGTGTGATTATCATTTAAATTTTCCTTCAGTTGTTTTAAATATGAACTTTGATGTTTTGAAATAAATTGATGGCCAGTCAGGCAAAAAACTTTTAAGGAAGCTCTTCAATAAAATTTTCTGTAGTCACCTGTTGCGAATCCAAAGTATCTGTCTGTATGAATCCACTGCTTATATTCTATTACTTTCTCCAAGTCACAATCTTTAAGCTCATCTAATAAATAGGACTCCAATCCAGTTTTTCCAGGACACTGCTTACATTGTTGTAGCATGCAATCCTTAGATTCTAGGCTGCAGACGGTTTTCTCAATCAATACCTTGTAGTTATCCTTGATGGATATTGCAGCTACCATCAACTTAAAATTTTGATGGATGGCACAAACAGAATGTGTGCCAGCAGCACCAACTGTAATGCACCACTTTGGCCTAAGTTTAAAATTTTGAAAAGCCAATTTCACAGTCATAATCTGTGCAGTAAGCTATGAACATCTCTTTTAAATTGCACAGAAGTAGACGTTTCTGCGTGTGGACTTTTTCACCATTGATCCTAAATGAAGCAAAATGTTTCTTTCCTGCAAAATTCATCATCTTCAAAAAATTTGAGGACTCGTCTAATATCATCCTTCAATTTTTTCCTCCTTTTTTCTGACGTTGCCAAAATACCAACTTCAGATTTGAGCTTCCTTGCCTGCTTCACCATTCGCATTGAAGCCTGGAATTCATCAACTATTTTCTCAGTATTCCAGCTACTGGGTGCCAATGTCAGAATTTGAACTTGTGGGTGAGCTCAGATCAAAAGTTTGGGTTTGAGCTTTTTAATCAGGATAATCACATCTTTATAGCCTTGACACTGCTTACTCTTTAATGTTTACATTACATCAACACTCAAACCAGCAGTAGCTACTGCTGTAGTAGCAATAGCATTTTGTGCTCTTACCTTCTGCTTCAGGTAACCTTTTTAATCCCATTTGCTGACATATTTAGGCTTCAAAGAAGAGGTTCCAAGTGATGACAGTGAGGCATTCATTCTTCCAGAAGCCTCTAGCATTTGCACATCATTAGATCCTGATTCTGGTTGATCACCTAGCTGAATCTCTCTTTGAGCCAATTCTTACCTACATCATGGGCATAACTTCTGACCTGGCTTGAAGTCATTTGTTAAATTTTTAATCGATCGGCAGAATCAATAT
This sequence comes from Lycorma delicatula, assembly GCF_047948215.1. Taxonomy (NCBI): domain Eukaryota; kingdom Metazoa; phylum Arthropoda; class Insecta; order Hemiptera; family Fulgoridae; genus Lycorma; species Lycorma delicatula. Next base: position 52,511,011 of record NC_134462.1, on the reverse strand, counting down.
CAATAGGCCACAATTCTTTTCTGGCTTTCTACAACTCTTTTTCAAATGGATTGTAGCAGTCCTGTAGGAATTCAAACTTCATTAAAGCTAATTCCAGATTGCCACTGTAAAAGTTCTTTGTCCATTGCTGATAGTTCTTCCACTGGCAACAAAAAAGCTTTTCCATAATTAAATGTTAAAGACTTGTGGCATTCAGAGCCATCAGGCTTACCAGAACCGCAAGAGCCAAGAACTTTACTCATTTTAATCATTTCAAAACAAAGTTGGAGATAACAATAAATGTCACTACTGATTACAAAAGTTATTCACTAACAAGTATGCTAATTCACAAAAGGTTGATGCTTATATACCCTTTCTTCAAACTAAAGAACATTCTAGAAGAAATGGAATTTTCCAGAAATTTCTAGAATGTTGTGGTGATTGGAGTTTTCTAGAACATTTTAGAAAATGGAATTTTTCGATTAGCCTAGAGAGTTCTACAGTAGTCCGAAATTTTCTGGAACACTACAAATTTTTTTTCAAGATATTGTAAATTTTAGAACATTCTTTAAAAAATGTAACAATATTCTGAAACATGAATGTGTTTCTGTCTTCAGCTGTTTTAATTTACTTGAAATGTCCACAGATTAAAAATGTGTTGCCTCTAAAAGATTAATTATCTTTGAAAAGCTTTCTTACCTACTGTAATATATAGGTCAAAAAACAAAATGCATGGATTATGTTGTTTAAAAGCAGTCCTTTCCGCCTATTATATAAAACTAACAAAATCTGAGAAGGTGTAGCTGAGATATAAGCCAAGCCTTCAAAGATGGGCAAAAATCATGATAAACAATTTTTTACCATTTTGTGATAGATTTCTCCTGACATAGATTCTAATTGCTTTGAAACTGCAGGAATCTACACATAACTCCCTTTTTCAAATTACAGTCTCATTCTGATTAAAGAAGTTAGTTAAGGAAATATGTAAGCTCAAACTTTGACTTCCAAAATGTTGCAACAAATATTTGGCTGAATTTCAGTTGCGACTCAAAAAGGTTCCAAAAGAAACTTGTGACTAACATATTTTGATGTAGCATAAAAAGTTAACCAACAGCATCAAAATTTGAATCTGTATCTTTATTATTGCTATCAAAATTATTAGTCAAAGATAACAGTTTTACATGTGTCCATGAACTATAAGTACCCCTTTTGCAAGAAGCCACAAAAATTCAGCCATAGCAGAAAAGAGCTGCAATTCAGTAAAGTGGCATTTCAGACCATGGGAAACCTCCACCAAAAATCTGATGATATTAGGAGATGGTCATCTGGGAACGATTTTCAAAACTGTACCACTTGACATGGAATGACCCTAAATGTACTCTGTTTTACTTAAAGCTTCCCCAAAAGCATTTTGAAACATTATTACTGTTTTAGCAGTCATTTTCCCTTAGAGCAGTGTTTCTGAACCTGGGGGTTGCAAAATTAGCCTACAACTTTACACATAAACAATGAAATCGTTTTATGAGAAAAGAAATCATTATATAAATATTTTACTTACACTTATAAGTACACATGTAAAGAAAATAAATTAATGAGATAGTTGTGTTTGCTTTTCATTTAAAAGTTTCTCCATATGTGGATCTATGTTAGAAACACACAGAAGCAGATTGTTTTTAAGTGATAAAAGACAATTCCTACATTTAGTTTTTGGAGCAACCATAGACGAAAAACTATTTTCACATATGTAAAATGTGGCGAAATGGATTAATATTTTCAGCACTTTTGTGACTAAATATCTATATTTACTCTGACAAGCAAGCCAAAATATATCTAAATCTGAAGATCTGAATTATAATGTTTTATCGGCAGACATTTCAATTAGCTGGTTGTGAATCTCAACTGGTAACTTAGCAGCTACAACAACATTTTCACTAAATTTATTCTGTATTTATTTCTTCGAGAAATCATTTTTTCTTCGTGAAATACTCCACCAACTGAATGTTTAACTCACGCAAACGCATCTTCATGCTATCCAAACTGTGGTGATTAAATATTGTCTTCTACATCCAAATTTTTTTCAGTATAATCGGAATTGAGTGGAAACATATCAGAACTTTTTGCTTTGAAGGTGAACAATCAAGCTTTTTATTGGAAGCATATGAACTTTACTTTGTCATTAATAAAATGTTTTTATTATGCCCTTGTAAATTCACATTCAAGTCGTTTAAACGTGAAAATACATCAGCTAAGTAAGCCATCAGCAACATATACTCATTATTCTGTAAAAATAGAAAAAGAAGAAATTTTTTCTTTTTGCCAATTTCATCACATAGTTTAGCAAACAGCTTGTTCTGTAATGGTCAACTTTTAATAAAATCAACCATTTTTTCAGCTTTACAAAGAATTTGTTTGAGATTTTCTGGCATATTTTTTGTGGCAAGAGCATGTTTGTGAAGGAAGCAATGCGTCCTCCCCCCCCCCCTTGTGTAAGACAAACTTTTAATTGTTTCAGTAATTCACTGTATCTTCCTGTTATCACTTTTGCACTATCACTACATACTGCAATACATTTTGTCTAGACTATGTTGTAGTTTTTAGTAGCTTCACAAAAAAAAAATCAAAAGACATTGTTCTCTTTGTGACCAGGTATTGATTTGCAAAGAAAACATATTTTCTTTGATTGATCTGTCCGTATCGCATTCATATTTCACAAAGCATAAGAACTGAGAGAAATGTTTGCCACATCTGTTGATTCATGAAATTAATAATAAAAAATTCACACGAACTCATTTACTAAATTGTCTCATGACAAACATCAGCAGCCATGTCAGCAATTCGCCGTGATACTGTGTTGTTAGAAAGCGGAATTTTTTTTCATTGTTTTTGCTTCTTCCATGCCTATTAAAACGCTGAACATATCAATTGCAGCAGGCAATATGAGGTTTTCTGTGGTTGTAAGTGGGGTTTGGACATCTTAGCTACTCTTAATACTTTGACATAAGATGCTTCAAGTTTATTTTTATCAGTGTAGCTTGATTTACAAATAGAAGCTTATTGATTTTTTCCAAGTATGTAATTTTTGTTTGAAAAATTCCAAGGGTTTGCTTTTATGATCTGGATGTTTATTTTCCAAGTGTCAAATTAATTTTAGATGGCTTCATGCTTTCATTAGAGAGAACTTCCAATGAGGTAAAGCCATAATTGTATCGTATGAATGTTTGAACATGATGCTCTCACAGCGAATATTATGCAAGCAGACAAAATTACAAGGAGCACGTACACATCAAGTTAGAATTTGTAAATTGCTCATATTTGTACACTTCATACATGCATACCCGTCGCTATCAATGCATCCAAATAGTTTTAACTAGGTTTCATTGGGTTGGGGGTCGTGAAATATTCGTTATATATTTTTTTTTTACTTTTTGGGGATTATGGAGTAAAAAGGTTGAGAATCACTGCCTTAGAGGAAACAAAATGCAAGATTCTCTGCTCTTTGTATTCACCCATCACAAAAATCACAGAATATGTTTGTTTAATAAGGATGAAAAAAACACTTGCCTTCTTTTCCCACACATGATTTATATTTCATCAAAAAAAAATTAGCATTTGAAAAATTAAAAAGATCAACATAATCCCAAGCTACATTTTGCACTTACCATATCTTTTTGTGAGCTTTCATATTCCAGTAGTTAAAAATTGTTCAACCTGGTGTCTGGTCATTCTTGTACATATTCTTAACTTTCTCATTGTTTGCCAAACTTGTTTCACATAAAAACTCTTTGAGAGGAACAAACAAAAAAAATTATCTGATGGTATGAGATCAAGACTGTAAGACGGATGCGGCAACTCCTCCCAACCTCACTTTTGAACAGCTTTCCATGTCTTTTAGTGGTATGGGGCAATATCATGTAGAAGAATTACACCTTGGAGAGAGAACCAGGATGTTTCCAACTTATTGTGAGTTTCACTTATTTTTTAGCATGTCACAATAGTATCATTGTTGATTATATGTTGTTCTTCCATGAAATCGCAGTAAATTAGGCCTTTATAGTCCTAAAACTTTGTTAGAATCATTTTACCATCTGTTGTAGGGTTTGAATGTTTCCAGTGAACTCAAGTTATTTTTATTACACACTCTGACGTTTAGATTCTGGCTCAAGATGATGAATCCAAGTTTCATCACAAGTTATGAGATCTAAAAACAACATCAAAAGATTATAATAATGGAAATTCTTGATAAACAGCTGATATTTTCTAAGTCAGGAATACCAGCTTTTAACATCAGTATTCTGTTAACACAAAAAAAAATTTGTAATATTTCTCCTAGAGTGATACCATTCTTGAATTGCTTTTTTGCATTCATTACATATCTGTAAATACAGTTTTTCTATCACCCTTAGTTTTAAATAAATTACACTTTAAAAAAAAATTAAGGGAAAATATAGTTAAAATCTGTAAAATTTATTATTAGCCTCAGGCACATCCAAAATTAATGTCCAACAGTAATCTGCTAGTGTGTTAGTGTTCCATTTCCCTTTATAGCGGCTTTCTATCACCGAAATGTCTTGGTGAAAATGTTCACCATGTTCGTCACTTATGACTTCAAGGTTGTCTGGGAAAAATCCAGATTTGAGTGAAGGAAGTATTTTCAAAGACATATTACATCCCATAGCTCTGTATGAAGTAAGAAGTTAATTAACAGTATTGTGGTAATAGTCGGTTTTTTGTTTGCCGAGAAAACTTTTGCAAAATATTTAAATGAAGCCCAAGCTGCACTGTCTACATTATTTAACATTGAGTTAAATAAATAATCTTTGACCAACTCCCTTATTTGAGAACCAACAAATATTCCTTCTTTAATTTTTCCTTCACTTACATTCGGAAATTTCTGCCTGATGTACAAAAATCCAGGACTATTACAAAATTTTTCATTAGTCTTAACTTAATATGGAGAGGGGGTAAAAATATTTTTTTGGGTTCAACGAAGGCGCATGAATAATATGTTTCCCATGGAATTAAATTATCTCGTTTCTTCCACTCTTTGGTATCATAATGTTTGTCCCTAGCTCGGCTGTCCCATTCGCAAAGAAAACACATGTACTTAGTATAGCCTAACCGCAAGCCTAACAAAATAGCTATAAGTTTCAAATCACCACATATGTTCCAGCTATGTTTTTATAATTTATTTTTTTAAGAATGTCTCATCACATCGTATGTCTCTCAAATTAATACCATAAGCGATTGGTATCGAAGGATATTTGTTACCGTTGTGTAGTAGAACCACTTTTAATCTATACTTGGACGAATCTATGAAAAGGCATCAGTCCTCAGGTTTTTGAACTTGTCCTAAGTGCAACATAAGCTCATCAATATTTATGCAATAAACCAAATTATTTTCGTTAATAAAGTACTGAGAAAGTTCTTTTTATCATCGGCTTCAAAAGCCCAAAATTTTTGTATTTTTTTTAAGTAAATTCCAACCTTGCAGTCTTGATCCTAACAGTTCAGCTTGATTTTTTTGATAAATTTAAATCCTTAACCAAGTCATTTAATTCATCTTATGATGTAAGATGTGGCTTATTTGAAGATAATTCAAAATCATTGTTGTCTTCTTCAATACTGCCTGATTCTTCATCGCTGCTTTTGAAATATACATTCACAGGTGGCTCGGGAACTGGAATAATTTCACTCTGAAGTATAGGCCTGATTGCAGATTGCAATAAAGGATATTTTACAGTATGTTTAGATGTTTTATAAATTCTAGACACACATGTTAAACAAAAATAACAATAGTTACATGATCCTTTGGTTCACGCCGAACCATAGGTATATCAAATGGCAAACCCTTCCTTGTACCTTTCAGCCATCCTCTTAAATACACAGAACAATTAGTACATACTATATGAGGAGCCCACGTCTTATCCTAATCACCAATTTTACACTGAAAGTACAAATGATATGCTTTTTTTAATGAAAGGTGTAATGTTTTTTCTGTTTGATTTTTCAGTAAACTCACCACATACATAACAAAAGGCATCCACATCATTTACACAATTTCGAGACTTTATGATACTGCACTGTTAACAAACTTAAGACAGCAATAAGACTGAACAAAATTAATTCATTCCTAAATACATTGCTTAATACAAACAACACAGCTGTGTTTTCTTTTCAGCTACATGTTTTGACCTGCACAGACATGATTAATCTTGTCCATGAATGCTCACTCTTCAATTTTAGATGTGATGTCATAATATGTGACTATGATATGATTTAATTCTTTGTCTAGTATTGTTTATTTATAGCTTACAATTTATGTTAACAAAGTTAAACAATAAAAAATGAGTTAACAAAATATAATAATAGGAGCTTAAACTTCTAACTATACGTTGAAAAATGAAAAAATTCTTTAATTAAAATTTAAAAATTTTTCAAAAATGGTGGGGGATAAAAAGATTCTGAGTTCATATTCGTTTTCAGCATCAAAAAACAGATTAAGATCATGTATCACATGTTAGGAAACAATTGTGTTTATCAGTGTAGTTATCTGTTGCTGCCATTTGTTTCTAATTCTTAAATGGTCCTCATGTATATATAAAGCAAATGAAAAATTAAAGCATCAATTTAAAATTTAATTTCGTACTGCCCTTTCAATTTAATCATAAATTTTTTATTTACGGCTTGTTGAAAGAAACCATTATGAAATTATATGTTCTGAGGCAGGTCTTCATGGACTAATTACATCTCCATTATCTTCAATTTCCAATTAAACTTTAAATTTTCTGAATGCTCCTGGTTCCGTTTAGATAATTTTTAATTTTTTACTTTTTACAAACTTTTGACTAGTAAACGTTTTCCTGGATTATAATGATTAAACATATCTCTTTTACTCTCCTCAGTATCCACATTCAAATGTGTCTAGTCTTTAATTATTATCCCTTCTCTTAACTTATTATATACATTTTACATCCATACAAAAGTATGCTTCAAAAATAACTTTAGGAAATGGTTTCTTGAGTCAGTCTTATTATAATATCTTTATTTTGAACCTTTCCTTAATCATTGTACTAGTTTTTATTTCCTTTTCACTTCACAGTCCTCTGTTAATATCCATCCTAAGTATCTTCTGTTTTACTTGTCCAGCATTTTTTCTTTTATGTTATTCTATCGGCTTATTGTTTCTTATCCTTATTGCTTTGTTTTCTTAATATTTATTTTTATATTATACTCAAATTAAAAACAAAGAGCTTGGTCATTAATTTTTTTTATTCCAAAAATAAGATTGAGTTAAAATTTAATTTTGTTTGAAATAATATAAGAAATTTATAAAAATAAAAAGCAAAATGCATTGTAAATATTTTACTCATAAAAAAACTGCATATCAAAATTATTTTGTAATGTTAGACCTAGTTTCAAGTTAATCCAAACTCCATAGTTAGATAGGAGGGGGTCTATTTAATCAATACTTCAAAAATATGTTGAAACGGCCACTGATTTGACTCTATTCTCCATACCTTTTAACTGAAAGTTATTGTTTTAGATTGTGTGTTATGCAATTTTATGACATAAATTTGAAATTGCTTGTGGTACTTGGTATTTTAGATATGTGATTACATTATGTTGAAAATAAAATTGCTTCATTTTTCATTTAGACGCTCACTACATTTTTTTTTTCATTGGGATGATATGATTTTTTTTTATATTTGGTTTTCTTATATTTATGAAAGATTATGTATTTATATTCAAGAATTTTTTAATAAAAGTATATAAAGTTGATTTCTTTCTGTAGGTAGTTTGCCTGAAAACCCACCGGGTTGGTCTAATGGTGAACGCGTCTTCCGAAATCAGCTGATTTGGAACTCAAGAGTTCCAACGTTCAAGTCCTAGTAAACACACTTATTTTTACATGGATTTGAATACTAGATCGTGGATACCAGTGTTCTTTGGTGGTTGGGTTTCAATTAACCACACATCTCAGTAATGGTCGAACTGGGACTGTACAAGACCTACACTTCATTTACACTCATACATATCATCCTCTGAAGTATTATCTGAATGGTAATTACCGGAGGCTAAACAGGAAAAAGAAAGAAGTGTGCCTGAAGATAAAAAATCGGCCAATTTTTTTTCATCATATTCTTCAGTTATTTTTTTTATCAACAAATCTTGCTTCATTTTCCTTCTGTGTATTTTTATGCGTTTTCAATAAAGATATCCTCTTAATAACAGATTGAGGTATTTTAATGAAATTTGGTGTATATGTACTAATAATAAAAAGTATTATTACTTATTTTTTATTGATTTAGTAAAGGAAGTGAAAACACACAAAATTGTCAGTGCATAAATTTTACAATCCGCTTGGAACAGTTTCAGCCATATCGTAGCTTCTTGTCGACCAATATGAACAAGTGAGGTGTCATTTTGTTCATAACAGGCATGCCATTGTATACAGTAAAATTCAATAAAAATAATATTTACAGAACTACTAATGAAGAAAACAATTTATATTGTTGCTATTTTAGAATTTTCAAACTTACTTATTTTCTAGGACATGTTCGATATATGTGCAGTATATTTCTTTAAAGTATCTCAGTTTGTTCTTAAAGTATACATTTTTCTTGGATAAATACAAAATGGTGATTAGAGGGGGAAAAGGTGAGATAGGCCATTTGGCCTCCTGAACTTTTTATTTTGATGTTCTTTATCAGTCCCTTAAGTTTGGCCAACACCTGTATACTCTGTATGTACCAACATATTTGTTTTAAATTGCCTTACAGGATCAGGAGGACAACGAATAAGTTGGGAAAAGACAGCTTACAATCCACCAAAAACTCGATTAACTGCTTTAAAAGAAAAGGAAGACGCTCTAATGGTAAAAAAACCTTTAATTACATGTTAGTAAATTATATTTTAGACTTGTCTATGGATTTTTATACTTATGTATGAAAATTTGAATTAACAGTTTAGATGAAGCATTTATGAAGAAAATCAAGTTTTTGAAATTTTTTGATTTCTTTAAGTACATGGTGTTGTAGAACTAATTAAGCAGTTTAAAGAGTTATAAAAACATAATGGGGATATAGAGAAAAGATATTTTTATTTTCTAAATTAGCAGTATATACCATTCAATAATCAATAGGTTTTGAAAATAATGTCCTCAAGATGGTGGTCATTAGCAGCAACACCCTGTTGGAAACAGTCACTAAAGCTTTGTACAGCTTGTCACACGTATCATGGGATCCGGCATTAACTTTTTTAACAATCCACTCTCTTAGTTCTGGTAGGGTGTAAGGGTGACATTTAAACACTTTTTCCGTCAGATATACCCAAAAAAAAAATCACAAATGCTCAAATCGGGTGCCACACAGGCTACCTTACATAACCCCTCAGAGAAACCAGACATCCAGGAAAGGTTTCTCTCAAAACCTTGAGTGAATTTCAGGTTGTTTGAGCTGTAGCCTCTTCCTGTTGGAACCACAAGTTCCCCAGTTACTCTTCTTCAACAATCTCTTCCATTATGGGCTGCAGAAAATTTTGTAACATGAGGCATTTCACTGTCACAGACATGCTGTCCTACTTGAAGAAGTACAGGCCCTATCGCACCAAATTGTGATATGACACCCCACACTGTTAGTTTAGGGGAATGTAGCGGTCTTTTGTGAATATTCGAGGGTTACTTTCAGCCCAGTAGTGGAGATTTGCTTAATTACAGTCTCACTGAGGTGAAAATGTGCCTTGTTGCTACTGAAGAACTCTGCCTAGGGAGTGATCTGTGCAAGCATTTGCTCATGCAGATTTTGGTGGTTGGCATAGCCTGTTGTGCTCAATTCTTGAGAGACATTATTTTGAAGGGTTCAGAATTCAAATCAAAATGCAGAATCCTACTCAAACTGCAGTCTGACATCCCCAAGGCATTCCTGTTTGGGCACATAGGTTGGAAAGAAATCGAGCACTTATTCAAAATTTTAGGAGTGCCCAGCACAGAGCCTTAATCATATGCACCGATGTGTTTAAAACAACCTCCTATAAGGCTACCGCCATATTGGGAAAGGCTCTTCCAATTGATTTAGTGGTAAAAGTTTGGGCGGCTATGTGGAAATTGCGAAGAGGTAGGGAGGCTGAGGTATTTGGAATGTGATTTCAAGCCAGGCCTCTACCGGAGTGGAACGGTGATCGCAATGTACTGATTCTAAATTTTGAACAGTTTCTCATCTCCTGCCTATAGTGGAGGCTGCTTTACAGCCTCGCGATGGAAGCATGGCAGCAAGAATGGCACGCCGCAACTAAGGGTAGGTCCTTGTATAGATTTATACAGGACTTGGGGGAATGATATGCCTCTAGTTTGTTTTTAAGGGCAACAGGAGCCCAAGTGCTCTCCAACCATGCAAATTTTAACCAATATTGAGTTGTGCGTGGCAGCTTATGAGGTATGCGTTTGCTGGGAGGCCCAGTTGAACGAACAAACAAACACATGATGTTTGACGGCCCAGCTCTTGGGGTGGGGGGGGGGCAGAACTCAGGTCCCCTTGGAACTTAGAGGTCAAGGGGAAAATTGGCCACTCATAAGCGGCCGGCGAGACAATGTGCATGAGTCGCATTTTCGGACCATGTGGGAGTTCCTTGATGCCATTACTTTGTTCAACCGGCATCAGTAGTTTAAGAGCTTCTACCACTTGCTATAGGAAGCTACTCTCAAGAAATGGCTGGCCATCGGTCAAATATAGCTCCAAGCGCTATAAATGGTGAACAGGGACTTGCTGGCAGTGACCTAGGCATTGCAGCAAATTGCTGTCCTTGATGGAGTAAATTGTAATTGATAATTCATATATTGTAGTATGTAAACAGGGTCCACCTACCAATTTTTGTAATATATGACAAGTGAGCGGTGGGACACGCAAGCGATTGGTGTAAGACACCATGCTTATTCCACTCACACAGTTAGGTAAGCTCTATGAGCTAATTAGAATATTGGTTGCTAAACCGTTTTGAGGCACAATAACCATTTGTGGCATGGACGTTTAGTCTTATGCTTTAGGGTGAACGAATGGAGTGGTGGTGGGAGAGATGCCAGATAAACCCCATCCCCAAGGCAACCCTGCAGGGTTCTATTGTCGGTCCCCTGCTGTGGAACCTGGTAATCGACGGATTTCTGGGATTGACATTCCCAAAAGAGGTCATGGCCCAGACTTTTACCGATGACTGTTCTCTTTTAGTTTGTGGTAATTCATGAGTACAGCTAGAAGACCGGACACAAGTGGCCTTGTCAACCGCAGAGGGGTGGGTGGACATTCAAAATTTAAAGATTTCTGTGCCCAAGATAAAGTTTATGCTTCTCAAGGGTGCAGACAAATTATCGTACAGTTGTAACCCCCATTTTAAATATAAAGATTGTGTAAGCAGCTGAGTTAGAGTTTGTAAGTACCTAGGTGTTTTGTTAGATGAAAAGTTGCTGTTTAGTAACCACATTAAGTAAGTAGCATCAGATGCCTTCTCAGTGATGCATAAACTTAGGAGGATTGCTTGGAAGGACTATGGGTTGTCTGGCCGTCAAATGTACATGGTATACAGAGGTGTCTTCGAAAATATGACCTCTTACACAGTGCCTGTTTGGACGCATAGGTTGGATATGAATAGAGCACTTCTTCAAAATTTATGGGGTGCCCAGCGCAGAGTCTTAATTGTATGCACTGGTGTTTTTAAAACAACCTTCTACGAGGCTACCACCATATTGGGAGACTCTCCCAATCGATTTAGTGGTGAAAGTTTGGGCAGCCATGTGAAGATTGCGAAGAGGCTGGGAGGCTGCGGTATTTGTAATGCTGTTTCAGGCTGGGCCAGTACCTGAACAGAGTGATGATCACAATGCACGGGATCTAAATTTCATTCAGTTGCTTGCCTGCAGAGCCTCACAATGGAAGCAAGACAGCTGGAATGGGACACCACAACTAAGGGAAGATCCCTGTACAAGTTTATGCGGGATGTGGGGGATGGTATGCCTTGAGTTCATTATTAAGGGCAACGGATGCCCAAGTGCTTACCAACCATGCTAACTTGAACCAATATCTGTTTCGGTTCTGCCTGCCAGCTGATTAGCTGTGTGTCTGCATAGACGTCCAATCAAATGAGCATTTGGTGTTTGACTGCCCTGCTCTTGGGGGGCTAGAGCCTGAGCTACCCTGGAACTTAGAGATCAACGGGAAGATTAGCCACTTTAAAAGCAGGTAGTCAATGTAGCAAGAACCGCATTGTCGGACCGTGTGGGAGTTGCTAGATGAGGTTGCTTTGTTCAACCGGCATCCGTAGTTTACTTAAGGGAAAGACTATTACCACATTGCCATTTGAAGCTAATCCTGAGTGTGGCTGACCACCAGCCAATTATTATGGCTCTAAGCACTACAAAATGGTGGACAGGTAGCTGCTGGCATTCATCAACCTAGGTGTGACAGTGAATAGTATTTGACGGGGTGCGCCTACCCATTTTAGCAAATATATGACAAGTGAGTAGTTGGGACATGTAAGCCGGTGGTGTGTGGCACTGCGTTTAGTCCGCTCATGCTGTTAGGTAAGCTCTTGCTATGTTAGGATACTGGTCGCTAAACTGTTCGAGGCTCAGTTGCCATTTGTAGCACAGACATGCAGTCTTATTTCTAAAGGCGACCGGAATGGGGTGGTGGCAGGAGAAATGCCAAACAAACCAAAATCCCCAAGGCAACAGCATGCCTCTGAGCAGAACATCTTGGCAATTGTTCGATCGCTGCTCTCACCAAATGCACATTTTCTGCTGTTCTGATATACTTGCATAGGTCATGTATACCTCATCGTAGTGTGCTACCAGTTTCCTCCAACTGCCTAACACATGATCAAATTGTGTTCGCATTACAACACTGTTGTGTGGAATGTTTAACTGTCGTTGAATTTTCATAATATGGTTAGCTGAACTAAAAAACTATAATAAAATCATTTTTTAATTTACTATAAGGGATTATTAACATTTCCTTAATAACAAATCTGTTTAAGAGGTTCATTTCTATTAGCAATATGAGGATTTATATTCTTAGTACTACTTATTCAATGACATTAAATATTTATATTAATTATAATAATCAATCCTTTGAAACTTTTTTCTTTTTTTTAGGAACATTCAACAAATGAACAATCTCGAAGATCTCCGAAGAAGAATTTGCTGTGACATTGTATGTATGAGAAATAATAGCTGTAGATGTGATTGAGACAATCATCGTTGCTATTACAGAAGAGTAAAAGTGCAAGGATTCATTATTGTATTTATTTGAGGAAACAATTTTTGTAGGCAGGTGATACTAATTAGAGATTTTTGTTGTAAAGCTGCCCAAAAAAAGATTCATTTATGTGTGTTGTGTACAAATGTAAAAGACATTACCTTACAGTACATTTTACATTGTGTATATGTACACTGACAGATGTTTATATAAAATCATAAAGTTATTTTTGTTTGTATGTATATATATGTAGTATATATATATATATACTATAATATACTGTGAATTATAATTCATTATGAACTGTTAAAATAATGAGTTGTTGTGAACGGTATATTTGTTCGGGTCCTTATGCTGTAAACACTAATTACATTACAGCTTATATTATTATATAATATAATAATGTAATTATTATTTATTATTATGATAATATGGTGAAATGATAATAGTATATAAGGAATACCTCTTTAATTTCTTCTCTTTCTCTCTTCACTTTTTCTTTATATATGTTAAGTATTGCTACTTTAGGCCGTGTAGTTGTGAAATAAAGTGAACTGTATTTATCATCGTCATCTTTGTTATAAAGAAAAACCGTTAAATCGTTGTACAGTAACATTTTAATAGATGTCATCAATTATTGTATTTAATTAATTATTTTTTTATCTTTATATCTGGATAAAAAAGTAAATAATTTGTATTTATTTATTAAGGTATGTTCATTAAGTTTTACATACTTTCAAATTTCCATCATTACTTAAATGTTAACAGGCATATAAAATAATTGTATAGATTAAAATTAAAATACTAAAAAATTATGTAGGCTACATTCACTTTTTATTGCCATATTGTTCCAAATAAAAGCTATACTTCAACAAATCTGCGATTAAATAATTGATTTATAGAATAATTTTTAAAATGAAATATGTTTTTTTTTAAACTGTTTAAACTTATAAGTTATAAATTGAAGATAAACATTATGATATTCAATTACAATTCAGTAAAAACCAAAATAATAAAACCTGAGGCATTTGAACTCACTGATCTAAACAGACATCTATTTTGTAAAAAGTTGAAAATTGTAATATTCATGAGCTTTCATTCAAAAATTAAAGAATATTTGGGTATAAAAAAAAATTATTTGGTGCTTGCAATGAGATTTTGCTTATTTTTCTTTATAGCCAGTATTTAAATTTAAACTTTATCATTATAGAAACCTGGTACCTGTTTTGTCAACCACTCAGAAATAGCCTGTACAAGGGATTTTGAATTCTCAAAGCATATTCTGCTTGCATAAATAATAGGACCACATATTTTTGTAAGGTATTCCATATGATTGATCCAACACTGAAATTCAGCAATGTGCGTCTCTTAGAACATTCTGGAATTTTATCTCCAGTATGGTCTACATTACTATATGCTTCAGTTCTTGAAATATCAGTTTTCTTGAATTCAATATTCTAATTTATGGTCACTTTCAAATATTTGAGTATCCGCTTCACTAATTTAAAGTGTACTTGTGTTGGTGTGTCCTGAATTCTTGAAACTATATTAACTGCATAGGATATATCTGGTTTGGTTCACTACATTAAACTACCAACTATTTCATGATAGCCATTTTTATTCTCCGCCAATGGTGAAACGCCTGTCATCTATCCAGGTTCAATAAAGATCATGAATGCCCTTGCATCAATCATGACAAATTTTTTTAATATTTTATTCGCATATATAGTTTGAGAAATTTTATTATAATCTTGAGATTTATCAGTTTTCATTCCCAAACAGCCTACATCTAATGAAGTAATCTCAAAACGATGGGCCAATCTGTTGAAGTCATTGACTGACTTATTTCCTCCCATCCCATGACTAAGCCATCATCCAAATAGTAAAAAGTATCAAATTTTTCATTATAAAACAAACCAGGATCTGTACAACTCTTCTGTAAATTACAAGTTCCAAGGAATTCAGTTAAACATTTATACCAATATTTTGAAATTGTTTCATTCCATACAGACTTTTAAGTAATTTACTTGTATTGTCATGTGGTTGCTGCTTATACAAATATTTTCTTCTAAGGTACCATTCAAGAAAACTGTTTTCACATGTAAATTGTTTAATAACACTAATCACACAGAATAGTGACACCAACAGAGCTCTCAAGGTTTCTAAGCTGGAAACTGGACTGATAGTATCATTAAAATCATATTCTTTTCTGTTTATAGAAACCCCTAGCCACTAAAAGAGCCTTATACAAAGTAATTTCATCTTTGGAATTTATTTTTATAAAAAAAAAAAAAATACATCCTGTTATCAATGAACGTGCTTTGAGATCATAAATTCATTAATTCCCACATCCTATTCTTGTATAATGAATTCATTTCATTGTCCATTATTGCTTTCCAATATTTAACATCCTTTGATTTCATAACCTTGTCTTTATTCATTGGTATTTTTTTATCAGCATTACTTTTGGGTAGTGTTGAAATTATTCATCTCATTAACGTGCTGGTTCTTCAATTTCCTGTCTGATTCTTAAATTATAACGATACTTATGGTTCAAGTACGTTAAAGTATTTTTTGATACGTATGCTCAAGTTTTGAAAAACATCCTCCTTTTGTGTATAATTCGCAGTAACTGAATTTTGTGAAATCCTCTCATTCTCATGAGACCACTCTCATCGTTGTTTTTACTTGAAATTTCTATTTATTTGTTCCTGTTAATCCTTATTTGGTTTCTGTGAAAATTCAACTCTAAACTTTATATCTCCAGAAATATAACAGATTTTCTTTCTTTTTTTTTGAGGAAAGAATTTGATAATCACAATCGGCATAACCAATATATACTCTTGTAGATTTTGCATCAGATTTCTTTCATTTCTGGGGAATCCATACAAAACATCTTTGACAAAAATATTCAAGTGGTTAAAATAATCCTTATTCAAAAATAATTCTGAGCAATAATTTTGTATGGTTTTAATTTTTGTTGATACAGTTCTGTTTAATGTATATGTCAGTAAGTACAGCTTCACCCCATAAAAACTTTGGTTGATGAACTCCTGATTGGTCTAGTGGTGAACTCATAAATTCAAATCCTAGGCAGTTACTTTTATTCGGATTTGAATAATAGATCGTGGATACCAGTGTTCTTTGGTAGTTGGGTTTCAATTAACCACACATCTCAGGAATAGTCGACCTGAGACTGTTCAAGATTACACTTCATTTACATTCATACATATCATCCTCATTCATCCTCTGAAGTAATACCTTACTGTGCTTCCAGAGATTAAACAGAAAAAGAAAGCTAATTGAAAGCCATGAATGTGCCATCTCACATACAAAACTAATTTTGTGTTCAGCAACTGAAGTAGAAGGAATTGTAATTGAATGTTTTAGTCCAATAGTCTCAGCAGACATTCTTGCATCCTTATTGTCACAATTTCTTCGTACGTCATTGTGTAATTCTTTTATAATTAATTCAGCTTGTGTATGCACTAAATCAATGAAGTTTCTTTTTCTTCACGTCATCCTTTCTATGTAATAGATATCCCACTCTGAAACTGGAATAATCATCTTTGAAAATAATGAAAACCATTCAAGTAATTTTACTCTATTGGGTCACGGATATCAGCAAAAATCAACTTTCCTGGTTTAATAGATTTTTCAATTTTTTTCACCAAAACTGAGTTAATGTTTACCAGGCATACATCCTTCACAAAACCCATCAATTTATACTGGTATTCCATGATCCTTCGATAAAATCTGGACATATTGTTTATTTTGACGATTTAAAATTTCACATCAACTTTGTAGCATATCTAGCCTTAGAAATTTCTTCATGAGTTGCTCACCACTGCCAGGTTCATTATCATAATTAGAAGTAGCTTTAGGAATGGGTACTCCATTTCTACAGAAAATCCTTGATGATTTTGCATTATTCTGAATCAATTGGTCAGTTCCCTTTTGTCCATCCTTTTTAATCAAGATCAAATTGCAAATTTCATCTGGCCAGTACCACCACACATCTTCAGAATAATGATCAGATCAATCTTGACCATTAAAAGTTTTAACATATACAGCCAGTACAAATAGCTTCTAATTTATTCCTTGTCGAGCATTATCCATTTGTTTTGGCATTTCAAAAGGTTCAAAGTAATCATATTAGTTACAACAATATGTTACACAGTTTGTAATACCACTAGTCGCAATTCAATTTTTCAATATCAACTAGAATAATTAAATGATTCATAAAATCATAATCTATAACCTTGCATTACTTCTCAATATTTTTTTTTTATTTCCTTCCATTAGATCTATGTCTTAGTAGATTTTGATTTCTATGTAGTAGTATTTACCTGTCTTAGGTTCATTCTTTTATTATTTGTTGACGCGTTTCTGAACAACTCCATTGTCAAAACTTATTGTACTTCAAGTGCAATCAAGTGCGTCAACATGTAAAAAAAAATGAAGCTGAAAGGTAAACAGTACACAACATAGAAATTATAGTAATCTTGGCAGAAAATATGAGTAATTATTATCTTAACAGTAAAGTAAGATGTTTCTTCACTTTTGCATTTGCCCTTTTTATTAAGTTTGTTTTCATAATTTTCATTACCTGATTCAGGGTTATAAATGTAAAACAAACTACATCGAAAACTGCATCTTATTCTAAAATAGTTTTCATAACAATTTTCCACATTGTCAAATTTCCTTTCCCAATGAATTACAGATTTTGGAAGTTTGTAACTATGATAAAAAATAAATATAGTCGAGAGATATTACATTTATAAATATAAACAAAATTATAAAATGATGAACCACCACCAAATCACATTCGAAGATGATGATTTAATTATAATAAAAATACAATCTAATGGTTGGCAATAATTACAGTACAACAAAGGAAAATACAACGTTTTAAATACTGCATCATTCCAGTACTGGACAGCAGAATTTGCATCTTTGTCCTTAATAAATTTCAAAAAAATCATAAATAAATAAGTTTTCATCTAATTATAGAATTTAATGTAACTGAAAATGCAGGATCATGTGAAAATAGATTGTTAGAATTAATGTGGCGAATTTAATGTACCTATTTACTGTTTTTTTGGTAGTTTATATATTTCATTTAATATTAAATATATATATATATATATTTATATAAAACATTGCTTAATGAATATGTTATACCATTTTCTTACACTGGATCCATTAATAATCTCATAATAAAACATTCATATTTTTTGTAAATTTCTTTAGGTTTTTTGCATTTAAAAACAGATTTTTCAATCTGATTTTTGTCATGTAAAATCAGCGCCTTAAGAATTAGATTCTTATTTAAAAATTGTAAAATATAGGAGGATTCATCTCTTAAAACTTTCCTTGAAAATATTTGATTGCACGCTACAAATAATTTTTTTTTAACATAGATTGTATTCTAAATTTTTGTTACCTTTTACTATTTATTTATTTATTTTTATTAAAATTGTGTCTATTTGACATTAATTTTAAGTGGAAAGGACAGTTTTATTTGAAACAATATGATTGATGATTTTCATGAAAACTGTTATACTACTGCTGTTTTATTATTCATTCATTAAATGTATAAATCATAACTGAAAATGTAAATTACAAAATGTGTTATTATTTATATTACTTTATACGTATTTTTTTAATAAAAGTTGCTGAATGTACAGTGGTGTGTGGTAATCCAAACTAGATTATGTAACATTTATAAATTGTCCATAATGTAAGATTTACCAGCCAATTACAGTTTTATTTTTAATTTATTTTTTATTGCATGTTAAATTTGTATTTAAATTTTACAATCCCATTTTAAAAAATGAAAATCGACTGTCAAAAAGACTATTCAATTAAATATAAGTAAAATTCCACTATAAGTGAGATTTTACAGATCAATAACAGGAGTTTATTTGAAATGAGGGTGGATTCTATTCCGTACTTAATAGTCTCATAAGTGAAAATAAAAAAGTATTAAATTTCAAATTTTATTATACTTTTTATAAGAAACTATTTTCAGTTAGATAATGCTTCTCTTTCTCTCATGCAACTATTCAGCACTTATTTGTTTAAAAATCCTTTTAAAATAAGTATTGCTGTGCTTCTTGTAAGAATTGCTGTAAATTGTCACATTGAACCAAAATTATGTGAACAAATTTTGTGTGATGCGATAATGGTTGTCTTTTATTGATATACACATTTTCTTGCCTATATTTTCAGACCAAACATACAAGTTATTTTTTTTTACTAAACCATTCCAGAACAGAATTAGCTATAACTTTAAATCATTGTTAACTGTAATTTATGATATTCAAGTTTAGTATGATTAAAAAATATAAGGAATTTTATTTAATTTTATCATAGAGAAATTTCAGTTCCATAATGAAATAAATTGCCATGGTTTACACAAACTGATTGGGGAATGAGGTTAGTGAAACTTAATAAGATGTACATATATTAAGCATATGTCTTCAGTCTCATATATTTAAGTGTATACTTATTGCAGCAAAGATGTAATGTAAATATTCACTTAATTTTGTGTCACTAGGCAGGAATAGAAAAGCAGTCAGATAATAGTTGCATAAAGATTTTTTTTTTAATGTTTATGTTTGAAGATGGCTTAGTTTCTTATTAAATTATATTTATATTCCAGTTTCATTTCCTAATGTAAGCACATTCTAAATCAGTTAAAGTGATGCAGATAAAACTTTAGTTTATTCATTACACTTATTACCATACATTTCACTAGACTTGTGATCGTAAAAAAATATAATTATTTTTCTTTTAAATTAATTTTAATGAGAGGAAATTTTTTAGGCTGCTTAATAATCATGTTGCATTAAACTCCTGATTTTTGTTGTACATAGTACCATTGTACCAAGGGAGGAGGTAATTTAACATCAATTATCAAAATTTTGTCAAAAAACTAAAAAAAAAAGAATTGATCTAAAGGTGTTTGTCATAAACATTTTAGCAAAATATTTTTAAAAAATAATCATTAAACATTTTGATGAAAAAACATTAACAAAATAATAAAATAAAATAAATATCTTAATAATGCAAATCAGAAAGTATTATATGCATGAAGTTACTAATCTAAAATACTGAATAAATAATTTATCTTAGTGTTTCTTCTAATTCACAAAAAAAAAAACATATCTTCTGCAGATAACAGGTTGACTGCCACAGATTTTTGGTATCTTGCTACTGGGCCACAATTTTTTTTTCTTGAATTTTTTTTAATGCATATAGTTTAAAATCATCTACATTTTATTCATTTACTATTATTTTTTATTAAAATATAAGCAAGTATCAAATTGGTACTCATGGCTTTTCCATGCTGCAACAATTCAACTGCCTTTTTATGTTGTTGGAAAAATTATTATTTACATATATATTTACATCTAAGTAAAAGTACAAATATGTTTCTTGAGGTTAGGGATATAAAAAAAAAGTCACATATAAGGAAAAACATTTGTATTGAAGTTTTGTGTATAAAAACATTTTCAAATTGGCTCTAAAGCATTCATAGGTCATATATTTTGCTTTGTACGGATGCTGAATATAAAAATATTCTATGCATAGGTATGATTCGCACTGGAGACGTTTAGTATACACTTTTTTTGTTTTTTTCTAAGCTAATTCTTTCCCTCCATCCTTGCAGTTCATCATATAGTATCTTGTACATTTACTTTGCTTGTTATGTTTTACCGAAAATGCTGCTGCTGCTGTTGAGGCTATCTTGTAATAGGAATTTTTTTTCTGAAGTTCTCTAAAGAGACTTTCTTTAAATTTAGTAATTTTTATTGACTTTCCAGTAACACTTTTGAATAGAAATAAAACATTCGCCATACTGAAGCTGTTAGTAAATCTATAGTGATTTCCCTATATTACTTCATTTATCTTCTAGGTGGTGTTCCATAAGAGGCCATTTGATCAGTGTAATAAATGTATGATTTGACTCTGTTATAATCAACAGGTTTCATTTTCTTTTTTCCACTGCTCCTGTATTTGATCACCATGCTTCGTCAAGAGCATCAAAATGTCTTGTTTGTCTCTCCATTTCAAGACGACTATATTTTCATTATTCTTTTTTACCAAAATTTCATCTTTTTTCAATTTGGCTTTAACAACATGTTTTGGAATATCTTTCCTATTTTTTTGTAAAGTTTACAACTAGGTTGGTTTTGTTTTGACCTAGAGATCTTACTGGATTGACACTAGTGTACCAATTGTCAGTAAATAACGTGCGGCCAAAATTTAGGTAAGGTTGCATTAGTTTCACGACTACCTTAGCTGTGACTTCCTTTGTTGGCTCTTTCTCTTTTCCAGAATATGTCATTTTGTATCCTCTTGCAGCACATAGTTTGAAAATTTTAACACCATATCTACGGCATTTATTTTTTTTAGTATTGTTGAAATACCAGTCGCCCTAAAAATTGAACCATGGATTCAATGCAAATCTTATCTTTAGGAACAATGTAAATTTTAAACTTTTCATTCATAACCATTACCAAATTCACTATTTTATGCAATATTTTTTTTCATTTTTTACACAATGAGACATTCTTAAAAAGAACTCAAACCTGTTCCTTGACATGATCTCAGGAACATGAGTGATATAAACGTCATCTTGTCACCAATAATGGGCTAGGCTAGGAAGTGTACTGTATAAGTGATACTGTATTACAGTGCTTTTGTATTAATAGGTTTTTCATAATGTTAAAGAAATTAAATGCTTATTCAGAAGTTATAAATGTTTCACCCTTCTCATTCAGCCCATTTTATATTAAGAAGTTAACATTGACTTAAAACATCAAGATATAGAACTTACCACTATGATAAAACCTTACCAAACAAAAGTTCCACTTTTTAATCACTGCATTAATAGACTAGTCAATATACAGGGTGGTGTATGAAATGATCCAACATTTGGTTTGGTTAAAAAATATTTATTTGAATCGCAGTACAAAAAAGTTAAATACGTGTTTAATATATACCTGGAGATTATGTTCTACTTATCACACATTCAATGTGACCACCATATTGTCTAGCATCTTTTTTAACATGAACTCCTATGTTGTTAATAACTCAACACATAACCTTGGTTATCTTGTTGCACAACTCCGTGATCAGCACTCACAGTTCTATTACCATACAAGGATTAGGGAAATTTTTTCCCTTTAGAAACCCCCACAGAAAATAATCAGACGGATTCAAATCAGGACGTTCAGGGGCCAATTCTATCCAGACGCAAAATGATTAGGAAATCTGTTTGAAATGACATTTGTATTAAAAGTTTCATGCAGACAGTTTAAAAAAATATTAGCTGTGTGTGGTGCGACTCCAATCTGCATGAACTTCTTGTTTTGTAATTGAAACCCTTTTGCAAGAAGTTGAGGAACAAAATTATTACATAGCTTGTTTAGATAACGTTCACTGTCTGTTCAAAAAAGAATGGCCCTATTACTCTAAGACTTGAGATAGCGGTCCATACTGTAATTCTTGGAGCATGAAGCATGTGTGGATTTTCGGAAGCACAAAAATGCACATTGTGTTTATTAACAATCCTGTGTAAGTAAAAATGTGCCTCATCTGCATTATTCAATACATCTTGGTTTACAGTCCATTCAGCAGATGCCATTCTTTGATGTTTGTTGTCAACTGTTAATTAGGCAATACTGTTGTTTTGTATGGTTACAAATACAAATCGGTTTTTATAATTTGTTGCACAGATCGCCTAGAAATCCCAAGTTGTGATGCTGCTTTTCTTGTTGATTTGCCCAGGTTCCTCAACAATGCTGCTTTCTCAATAATTTGACATTTACTCTCAAATACTGAGCCATAAGTATTTAAAGTTTCATAAAGTCTACATATTGTTTTAAATGCAGACAACCACTGAGTTTGAAAATGTGCATTGAACTGTCTTTGTGTAAGCTTCACACTTTTCGTTTCATTTAAAAATAACACAATCTTTGTGCACTGTTCAAAGTCAGTCTTCCTTTCTCAGCCATCTTGGAAGAATACACGAACAGCACACTCGGAAACAGCAGAAACTAATATTCATGAACTGCTGTCAACATAAAACACATTAATAATTATTAACCTAAACAATTATTGCCAAAACAAATGTTAGTTCATTTTGTGTGCCACCTTTATATATATATTTATTATACATATACCTGTTTTAATAGCATTTGGCTGTAAACAATAAATTTTGTTAGGAATGAGCCCAGGATGTTTGGTTTAATAATTCTTTTATATTAGGATTCTATGATAATACATAACAATTATTCCTAATGTTAATTTCATTTTAAAAAATGTTTTGTGTTAAACCAAATTAAGACTGATTTCTGATGTTAATATAAAGAAATAAATCTTAAAAGCTAGAAATGAAAGTACAATAGGGAAAATTGGAAAGGTGTTGCTGAGGCCAGGACTGTACTGAAACAATAAGACCAGTAAAGCAGATAAATTTTGTTAATAGAGAATAAAATAAAAAATAATTATTTTTTTGATTTTTATGGTTTTAAATTTAATAAGTAAAGTTTATAAAAATTTAAGTTTTTTAAGTTTGGATTTCCATAATTCCACTTCAACATACATAATAATTATTAATAACTTAAAATTGTGGAAGTATTTTTGATGTCCTATTCTTTTAATTTTATTATTGTTTTATTATTTATTTTGTTTACATAAAAATATAATAAAATATGATGTCTTGCAGGTTACATGTTTTATTTTATAACTGTGAAATTATTTCATTTGATTTCTTACAAATCCAAAGATGATATTAAATGTTATTTAGTGATATACTTGTATGTAATATTACTTTTTAATTGCTAAATTAAAAGAAAAAAAAATTAATTTTTTAGTAGCATTTTTAAAAAGATTATGTTATGTATATTAAAATGTATTTAAATGAGATTATATAAATTAATTCATTTTAATTACATTTTTTAGCAATCATAGTTAATATTTATTTTGTGATAAATTCATGACAAAATGTACAGTTATTTTTTCTTAACATTGTTGTTATTGCAAATCATTAGTGTTCCTTTACTTTTGAAAATGTTTTTTATATGTATTGTTACATGTAATTTTCCATATAATTGTATATTCAGTGGTTTTGTTATAAAAATATTTTTATGTATTTTTTATCATGTTTCGTATTAAGATTAGGCAGTACTTTTGCATTTTATTATAAAAGAAATTGTGTAATAAGAGTTGAGTGACTATTACTAAATTCTTTAAGTAGAGTTTGGGTTTTAACATCTTTATGGGTGAAATTTGAGTGACATGTTTTGTCTCTTCAGATTTCTGGTAAAATTTACTCTGTTAATCCTAAGTAGTGTACCATTTTGTACATTTTCAAAAAAAATTTATTCTAGCTCAGTGTTAATATTTTTACCTAATGTAACATAGCATTGTTTCTTCATCAGGTTAATCAGATCATTATAAATAAATAAAATTAATCTTCACTGCAGGTATAAATGTTTAATTTAAAAAAAAATTATATTAAATTGTGAATTTTGTTGTGATCATTTATATAACATACTCCTAAATTGATTTCAAACATTAGGTGTATACATATATTCAATTTAGTAATCAATATTTATATCAAATAGTAAAAATAAAAATGTTAACCACATTATATGTATATATATATTTTTTTTTAGTTATCTGTTCATTGCAAAAGGAAACCATTTCCAGGTGGAAATGATTTCCTTTACTATCAGTGAGAACCAGTTTAGTGGTTTTCTCTTGTAACTACACGTATGCACAATTAAAGCTATCCTACAACTTTTTTCTTTTTAATCAGAAATTAATTTTATAGAGAATGGGAAAAATGCAACTGGGATTTGAAACTTGGATGAAAGACATACTCAGCTGCTGGCACAGATTCTTTTCTATTTTCATTTGTAGAGCTTAATATTCTTTTGTAAATTTGTAATTATTTTTCACTTTTTCTCTGAATTTACACAATAATTGTACAGAACTGTCTCTCAAAACTACAGTCTCTGTAACCCTCTATGAAGTGCAATACCTATGATTTTAACTCTTGATAATGCAAAAAAAATTATGTGATATTGATATCTTGAATTTTTGTTTTATTTTTTATTTGCAGAAAATTACTTTATTTTTTTACAAAATATATACATACTATAAGAGAACTAAATCCTTCACCTTAAAAATCTATGCTGAATCAGTCCTGTGGAAATACACATAACGCAGTTTCAAGACTTAAACCCAAATAGCAGTTACAATGGTTTTCAGTCATTTAAAAAATTTCATTTTTCACTGTCTTTTTATTCAGTTAAACAAAATTTTTATTTTATTAGTACATAATAAGTATTAATGTAATTACTGCTAAGTTTATTAATTACCAGTCCTGCTTGTTATAATTGAAATTATAACATGGAAATTATGTATTTCCACATAAAAAAATTTAGGTTACTATTTTAGTTTTTATTTTTCTATTAGTTTTGAGGAATCTTTTAATTTTTTAGTTAACTTCGTGTAATTTTACAAATTTCCTATTATTTTTAAATGCGACTTTTCTGTAACTAATTTAATAAGTAACATTATGTTATTGAGGCCTTGAAAGTAAACAGTGATCTGATTAACTTCAGTTTTCCATTATTTTATTTTACAATGTGACTGAAGTTAAATACACTTATTTTGTTTTATTTTCTATCACGTTTTTTCTCACTTTTGCAAAGCTAGATTCAGTTTTTAATAATGTTACTACTGAACCTACGTTATATGTAAGATGTTTTCTCTCAAGTTGTTTATATTGCAGTAATTAATAGTACATTGTTCTACAGTTGTGTAATTTTGTTTTATATTTATAAAATGTGTAGCCTATATAAATGTTAGTTTTTTAATTGAATATATAAAAAGAAGTATCTCTTAAAAATTATAAGTATAAAAAATTGTAAATTATTCTATTTATTTTTGACAGAAATATTATCAGATTAATTTGTAATTTTTGTTTTTTTTTTTATATAACTTTAAGAGTTGCTTATTTATTATTATTAATTATCAACAGTCTGATAAAATCTTAAACACTATTGTATTTTTTTGTGTGTCTGTGCTCTTCTCAATTGTGTATGTGTATTTATACTGTAAGTTATTAAATAATCTGGTAAAATTTATTTTCAAAATTTAAGAAATTATTTTTCATTCTTGTTCATTAAAATCATTCTCATAGTTGTTCAAGAAATGTAAAAAAAAAATAATAATAAATAAAAATTGTAATTAATTTTTTTATTGATGAGTTTTGTTTTAAAATTAATGACTTATTATTTTTCCTATCATTTATCCATAGTTCAGTTAAAATTGTAATTGTCAAACTCCAATCATAGAAGTTTGCCAATATAGCAAACAGTGCACAAAATGCAGTAGATTCCCAAGGTGATATAACTCTGGTCACTGTTAGGGTTTATGACCATTTCATAGGAAGTGGTCATAATTTGAGCCCTTGACATTGTACCACCAAACTATTGCAAACTCAACTCAGGAAAATCCTCTTTCAGTGTAGTTTTTATATAAAATTTTAATTAGAACAATTGAAAAAAGGAAGTGTTTTTTAATTAGAACGATTGTAAAGGGTTCTGTATTGCAAAAATACTGATGTACTAGTAGAACCTTAAAATTGGCCATATTTTTTTCTTTGGTTTTATGTTTTATCTTTTCAAAAGTCTTTTCAAACCTTTCTTGTATTTTTTAAGAAAATATAAATTCCTTTTTCTGCCATTAAATCATAATGACTTATTAATCTACTTCTAATTATGCTAATAATCTATTTATTAATATGAGTTAATTATAATGAATACAAGATTGTGTAAAACAAAAATAAATAATTGCATTATTAAACACAAATAATTTTAAAATCATTGATCTCCAGTAAAAGAAATTACATTGTGTTAATAATACTATACGTAGGGCCAGAATTTGAGCAATATTCTTGAACTTTATGAAAAAGTAATAAAACTAAATATTTAATCCAAAAACTGGTGGTAAAACTTTGCAACCAAGAGACTTAGAGACGAATAAAAAAAAATTAAATCTTGAATACTCTACTTTTTGACAGAATACTTCATTCAGATTTCAAAAATCAACAAATTAAAAAAAAAATCAATGAGAAGAAAAGTTTTAAAAATTTGAAAGTTTTTCTTCGTATTTGATCAAGCGCATGGGGGAAATGAAATTTTTTCAGTAAACTGCATTAAAATTGTTTAAAAGCTTAAGACTTAAGCTTTAATTTCTTTTTTGTATGTCTATGATTTTTTTTGAACTGAAATATTCCACTAAAGAAAAAAGGCTACCTTTGTATTTAATGCTGCATATCTACTGATCTAAGTAAGATATCGATACAAATAAATATGTAAATTAAAAAATGTTGATCTAGCTTTAATGACAAATTGTGAGGTCTTTAATGGTAGCGTTACAGTTTTTGGCTTTTGTTCATTTTGTACCGAGGTATAGAGATTTTTAAACACTGAGACTGCAACATGTATCACCCACTCTCAGCTTAACGCAAGATCAATTGAATATGCTATTTAACTTTTTTTTTACAATTATTTTTTTTAAAACAATTTTAATAAAAATACTTCCAAATATGATTAAATATGCGTCGTTTTAGTTGCTCTCATTTAAAATTAAGTTTTAACTCAGAAATAGGATATACTACATTTAAAAACAATAAGTGCAATTGCTGTTTTTAAGACACTCTTAATAATTATTACAGACACTCAATAATTATTTTTAACAGATGGTAAGTTTAAAAATTTTGGGGTGGGGACGCTAGAAAATGTTTGATTCTAAATGTGGGCGATGGGTGAAAAAGTTTGAGAATCAATGGTCTAGATAGATACTTTGCAAAGAGAACAGTATGACAAGAACCTGAGTATTGCGATAAACTGCAATCCTTACAACCTGATAATTTCTTAACGTCTCTTAAGTCTCAGTAAAAAGGATGCTGAATACTGGAGGATGTGAAAGTAAAATTCTAACTGCCAATACCACACTTTGTGAACTAGATCACTGAAAATTAGCAAGTTAAGAATGCTGGATGCACTTCACTACACACAGTTGACATAAATTCTAATATGTAAATATGATGATATAAAGCTAGAGGCAAAACTGAATTTTGATTGCTGCAAATGTAAATATTGCATATTACTGTTGGATAACAGACTAATATCTTACTTTTAATTTAATATTTATTTCATGATCATACTAGCATTTTGCTAAAGCTACATAAAAAAAATAAGGTAAATAATTGTATTCGTATATTTATTTAAGTACATAATAGGAAATAAGTTATATCACTAGTTATAATAACAGGAGTTAGTATATTACAATAACTGAGATAGATACAAAGATATTCAAGAAGAGACAAGAGTTGTAAACTCATTCTACTTGGTTCAAGGTATGATTGTAAGCAAAATTAACAAATTTCGTTCTTTTTTAAAATAAATCATTAATTATTATATGTTTGCCTAAAATTTTATTAAATTAAATTTCATATTTACAACATTATATGATTAGTCATCATTGAACAATACATAAAATTTAATGTTGTCAAAAAAAATATTTTTTAAATATAAATGTTTTATAACATTAATCCGATTAACCAGGTTACATTTAACAAGGTACAGATGAAGATGTTACTTTTTCAAACAATATATTACTCTAAATTTAGTTTTTTTTTATATCTATACACTGATTTATAACTCTAATCAGGTTTTTATTTTCAAGCGCAGCAGCAACTCTCTCTTTATCAGCAAGTTGTTTATTAACAGCTGCTTCAGAAGCATGTGTACCGGGTGTTATTTCCACACTAACTTTGAACCTTGGAGGTAATGCTCTCAGTAATCTGACTCTGACGGATAAACCGATTAGTGTCGCCATACTACAATGTGGTATAGTCGGTGTGAATAATACTTTTATTTCATTATTAACATTATCAACCTGTAAAAAAAATATTTAAAATAAAGAAAAATCTGATAAAAAAACAAATTTTTCCTAAAAGTAGTTATTAAGGATGTTAATAAAACCACAATTATAGTAAACATTACAGAAGAAAATGCTTCTTGTAGAAGTGTTATAAAGTGGGATGTCAATTATCCAAATGTAGATTTTCTGGAAAATTAAATAAAAAATTAATACACAATTTAAAAAATCAAAAATAGTATTTAACATACAGTAAAGAATGACTTACCTGAACAAGGCTTTGTTCAACAACATTTAATTCTTCTAGGGTCAAGGGATGTTCAGGATCATTTATACCTCTAATTAAATCTAAAATTAAAGTTAAGAGAACAAACATAATTTGAAGTTAAAAATTAATACATTATTGTTACACCAAATGGTAGTATAATTATTTTTATAATTCTATTAATCCCTTTCTGCAAAACAAGATTGTATCAACAATATAGATGGCAACTCAACAAGAAGTAGTGAAATGACAATTAAGAAAGGTTGTGACCTAGGGTTCTGGAATTCAGAATGGTAACATTGCTACAAAATTAGTTGCATTTTAATACCATTATTATTACTCCATTATAAATAATATATTAATACAATTATATTATAAACTGTGTTCAGTACTTAATTGGAAGAGTGAATCGTTACTCATGTTAATAGTCGGTAATTAACCAACTTCATAACTAGCTTATATACTTATGGGTATTAAGCCTCCTCTATGAATCATGAGACCTTGCCGTTGATGAGGGGGCTTGAGTGCTCAGGGATACAGAGTAGCTGGACCGAAGGTGCAACCATATCGGAGAGGTAAATGTTGAGAGCCAGACTAAGGAATGATTCCTGAAAGAGGGCAGCAGCTCTTTCAGTAGTTGTTAGGGACATGAGTCACAATGACTTAAACGGCCATATCAACATTACTCAGTCCTCCGAGTACTGCGCAGCTGAAAGCAATGGAAAACTACAGCTGTTTTTTTTTTCCAAGAAAATGTGGCTGCATTTTCACATAATAATGGAGGCGCCTTCCTTGGTAAAATATTCCGATTCCGGTGGTAAAATAGTCCCCCCGTTCAGATCTCCGGGTGGGGACTACTAAGGAAGGGGTCACCAGAAAGTTAAAAAATAACATTCTACGGAGCGTGGAATGTTAGAAGCTTAAAAAAGGTTGGTAGGGTAGAAAATTTAAAAAGGGAAATGGATAGGGTAAATGTGGATATAGTAGGAATTAGTGAGGTTCGGTGGGAAGAGGAAGGCGACTTTTGGTCAGGTGATGTTAGAGTAATTAACTCGGCGTCAAATAACGGGCAGGCAGGAGTACGTTTCGTGATGAACAAGAAGATAGGGAGGAAAGTGGAGTATTTCAAGATGCATAGCGATAGAATCATTGTAATAAGGATAAAATCAAAACCTAAACCGACAACGATTGTTAACATCTATATGCCTACAAGCGCCCATGATGATGATGAGGTAGAGTGTGTATACGAAGAGGTTGATGAAGCAATTAAACACGTAAAAGGAGATGAAAATTTAATAATAGTTGGAGATTGGAATGCAAGCATTGGAAAAGGCAAGGAAGGAAATATAGTGGGTGAATACATTCTGGGCAAAAGGAATGAAAGAGGGGACCGACTTATAGAGTTTTGCACAAAGTATAATTTAGTAATTGCCAACACCCAATTTAAAAATCACAATAGAAGAATATACACTTGGAAAAAGCCAGGCGATACTGCAAGGTATCAGATAGATTATATCATGGTTAAGCAAAGATTTAGAAATCAACTCGTTGACTGCAAAACTTACCCTGGGGCAGACATTGATAGCGACCATAATTTGGTGATAATGAAATGTAGATTGGGGTTTAAAAACCTGAAGAAAAGGTGTCAGATGAATCGGCGGAATTTAGAGAAGCTTGAGGAAGAGGAGGTAAAGAAGATTTTTGAGGAGGACATCGCAAGAGGTCTGAGTAAAAAAGATAAGGTAGAAAATGTAGAAGAAGAATGGGAGAATGTTAAAAAGGAAATTCTTAAATCAGCAGAAGCAAACTTAGGCGGAATAAAGAGAACTGGTAGAAAACCTTGGGTTTCAGATGATATATTGCAGCTGATGGATGAACGTAGAAAATATAAGAATGCTAGTGATGAAGAAAGTAAAAGGAACTATCGGCAATTAAGAAATGCTATAAACAGGAAGTGCAAACTGGCGAAAGAAGAGTGGATTAAAGAAAAGTGTTCAGAAGTGGAAAGAGAAATGAACATTGGTAAAATAGACGGAGCATACAGGAAAGTTAAGGAAGATTTTGGGGTACATAAATTAAAATCTAATAATGTGTTAAACAAAGATGGTACACCAATATATAATACGAAAGGTAAAGTCGATAGATGGGTGGAATATATTGAAGAGTTATACGGAGGAAATGAATTAGAAAATGGTGTTATAGAGGATGAAATGGGAGAAGCAATACTGAGATCAGAATTTAAGAGAGCATTAAAAGATTTAAATGGCCGAAAGGCTCCTGGAATAGACGGAATACCTGTAGAATTACTGCGCAGTGCAGGTGAGGAAGCGATTGATAGATTATACAAACTGGTGTGTAATATTTATGAAAAAGGGGAATTTTCGTCAGATTTCAAAAAAAGTGTTATAGTAATGATACCAAAGAAAGCAGGGGCAGATAAATGTGATGAATACAGAACAATTAGTTTAAGTAGTCATCCATCAAAAATCTTAACTAGAATTCTATACAGAAGAATTGAGAGGAGAGTGGAGGAAGTGTTAGGAGAAGACCAATTTGGTTTCAGGAAAAGTATAGGCACAAGGGAAGCAATTTTAGGCCTCAGATTAATAGTAGAAGGAAGATTAAAGAAAAACAAACCAACATACTTGGCGTTTACAGACCTAGAAAAGGCATTCGATAACGTAGACCAGAATAAAATGTTCAGCATTTTTAAAAAATTAGGGTTCAAATACAGAGATAGAAGAACAATTGCTAACATGTACAGGAACCAAACAGCAACAGTAACAATTGAAGAACATAAGAAAGAAGCCGTAATAAGAAAGGGAGTCCAACAAGGATGTTCCCTATCTCCGTTACTTTTTAATCTTTACATGGAACTAGCAGTTAATGATGTTAAAGAACAATTTAGATTCGGAGTAACAGTACACGGTGAAAAGATAAAGATGCTATGATTTGCTGATGATATAGTAATTCTAGCTGAGAGTAAAAGGGATTTAGAAGAAACAATGAATGGCATGGATGAAGTCCTACGCAAGAACTATCGCATGAAAATAAACAAGAACAAAACAAAAGTAATGAAATGTAGTAGAAATAACAAAGATGGACCACTGAATGTGAAAATAGGAGGAGAAAAGATTATGGAGGTAGAAGAATTTTGTTATTTGGGAAGTAGAATTACTAAAGATGGACGAAGCAGGAGCGATATAAAATGCCGAATAGCGCAAGCTAAACGAGCCTTCAGTAAGAAATATAATTTTTTTACATCAAAAATTAATTTAAATGTCAGGAAAAGATTTTTGAAAGTGTATGTTTGGAGTGCCAGTTTATATGGAAGTGAAACTTGGACAATCGGAGTATCTGAGAAGAAAAGATTAGAAGCTTTTGAAATGTGGTGCTATAGGAGAATGTTAAAAATCAGATGGGTGGATAAAGTGACAAATGAAGAGGTATTGCGGCAAATAGATGAAGAATGAAGCATTTGGAAAAATATAGTTAAAAGAAGAGACAGACTTATAGGCCACATACTAAGGCATCCTGGAATAGTCGCTTTAATATTGGAAGGACAGGTAGAAGGGAAAAATTGTGTAGGCAGGCCACGTTTGGAATATGTAAAGCAAATTGTTAGGGATGTAGGATGTAGAAGGTATACTGAAATGAAACGACTAGCACTAGATAGGGAATCTTGGAGAGCTGCATCAAACCAGTCAAATGACGGAAGACAAAAATTTCCGAATTAACTTAAAATGTCCAGAATCACTACAGATGTTGAGGTAAAACTTCTTACATATCTATTAAGTACTGTCAGGAAGACATTTAATACTGTCAATAGACCACACTTAGGCGATATTAAGATTCCAGGCATGAATATCATTCAAACTAGGAATTTTTCATATACTACAAAATTCACCTAGCATCACGAAACTAATTGTGTCTGTACAAATCAAAATAAATTTTCATGGTAGCTGTTTGCTATCTGTATAATACTGCAATCAATTTAATTTCTTAGCATATTACCACATAAATGTTACATTAAAAATATGTAATTAAAGAACAAATTACAATATAAATGAAATGGTTCTCAATTTTGTTTTTAGTAACATTTTTAAAGTGGTGTTTAATTTTTGGAATACATTAAGAGAAAACATTTTGATCACCAAATTCAATATCGGGTAAGTTCAATCTGAACACGAATATTTCAACTTTTACTAGTCCGTAAACTGCAGACATTAAATTTAAAACAAAAATCTGCATTTGTATAAATTTTTTATTAACAATTCAATCCAAACAGTGTTAAATGTACCCCTCTTTGTTAATAAAAAATGTAGTCAGATTTTTAAAATAAAAAAGATTTACTGTCCAACAAAGGATACCAAATACTTCTCTCGAGTCGAATTCGTCAGTAGTGTTGTCATCCTCTTCCTCGGAAGTAACAATTCGTTCAACACATTTTTTATAAAGCTTTGGATTAATGTTTTCTAGAACATCTGCATTCATAACTTATAACTTTTGAACCAAGTTAAAAAAAAAAGATGAAACTTTAATGTTTACGGTAGCAGTAATTCTTAGTTACAAGCACTTCAACAAGTAGTGTAAGTAAGATAACCTCCAATAATTCGCTAACAGTGATTTATCGATATTTCTCGATATCAATAAATCATTTCGATTCTAGGGTATACTATACATCGGATACTTACTCAGCGGTTGAAATGAAAGTGAAAATTATTTCGTACGAGTGCTTAACACTCAGAATTATTTTATTAGTAGTATTATACTACATTGAGAAAGTGATATGTTTGTTGTGGATCACTATGCTGTTGCATTTTCTTCGGAGAGCTTTGGTAAGCACGAATGTATTTTGACGGATTACGAATGTGGCGTCTACGTTTATTACAAGAACTACCTAACAAACATCAACTACTGTTATACATTTAACAACACTTGAACATTAACAGAAAGAAGTTAATGTATTTCTTGTTAAAATTAATCATAAGTGAAATTGCAGGTAATTTCAAATTAAGTATAATTATTACTGTCTTGACCTGTAGGTAAAGGTTTATATTTAGAATTTTATAAAATGTTGTAACTGCTTGTGCCATTAGGATACTGAATTACCTACAGACAGAAAAGTAACATCATTGAAATGTAATAGTCAGTTCAGTGTGGCACATTTCAAACTGAATGAGATATGACCTTAAAGTGTCATGTTTGCTGATTAGCAAAATTACATGCTAGTGAAAACCCTTGTGTACTTGTATCTGCGGTTGAATGTGCATCCAGTCTGTCTGATGCAGACATTCTTAGACTTCTGTGATGATCTTTTAGTTTGTTGTTTGTTCAACCTAGATGCTTTTTTTT
Source organism: Lycorma delicatula (assembly GCF_047948215.1). Classification (NCBI taxonomy): domain Eukaryota; kingdom Metazoa; phylum Arthropoda; class Insecta; order Hemiptera; family Fulgoridae; genus Lycorma; species Lycorma delicatula. The sequence continues at coordinate 52,476,196 of NC_134462.1, read as the reverse complement.
ATTGTTTTGAAATCAACATCTTAAAGTACAATTTTCTGTTACTGTTGTGTTTTTGATTCTGATCTCTCTTTTAGTTAACATAAGTGTGGATGATATTAATCAATGTTAGAAGTTGAATTCAGCTAAAATGTTGACTAATAAAGGTGTACATATTACCTACTGTAACATTTGTACGAAAGCTGTCACTGTTGAATGATGTGATTAAATATATCAGTTGTAGATACAAAAACAATAATAATTATCTCAGTTGTAGCGAATTTCTGTAAATTTTAAAGGAATATTTGTTATCTATTATAAGTTTGGCTAGATCAAGAGAGTTGAATAGTTTGTTATGCTCTTATTCTGCAATGAAATGTATAGGTACAATTTATTTATTTATAGATGGGAATTTAAATTGCTCATTACCAATGGATTTAGTATGCATGTATGAACTGTACAAATATGAGCAATTTACAGGTTCCAACTTGATGTGTAGGTGCTCCTTGCATAATATTTGCTCTAAGATCATCATGTTTGAACATGCATATGATATGTTTGAACACGTCGTGCTCTCAGCAATATAAAAAAGGTATAAGGGATTGCAGAACATCAGTTTAGTTTCAAATGCAAAGCGTACATCTGGTACCTTTGTTTTTAAAAGCTTAGTTTCATTGAAAATAATAATTGAGGTTTTGGTTTTTTAGTTTGCAGTCAACCAGTGTAACTATATTTTAGTTTGGAGTCAACCGATGTAATTTGAAATGATTTGATTGTCCTTCCAGTCAGTTATCTCTGATGTCGTTGAAGTATCCTGTTTACAATCTCTTCTTAAGATGACCAGGACATAGACAACAATGGCTTTTTGTTAAAAATTCCTTTTGATTAGTCTTAAATAGGATGGTCAATTAGTCTTAAATAAGATGAAAAGAGGATGGTTTGAATTGCAAGTGTAACAAACAAATGGTTTGGAATGGTAATCAGATGATTTATATTTATAGATTTTATTAAAATGTTGTGAGTTACTTTGATTATGTCTCGATGTGACATTAGATGTATTTAATTTGTTGGTTAACATCTGGGATGTAGTTTTAGAACCTGAGGTAATAGACATGTTTTCCAGTAAGTTTTCTTCTACTTTAGAGAAATTCAACTAAATTCTGAAAACTGGGAATTTGTAAGCAAGGTAATTTTTCCTTCCATAGTCTGGATGTGATAGGGTCCATTTTGGAAATCAAGTGCAGTGCTCTTTAACGAAGAATAAAGGTAATGTAGTTTTTTTTAATAACAAAAAGGTCAGCTCTTGAGTGGATTAGATCATTAAACATAGTGAAATAATATTGCCATTCTAGTATATTACCATTAAATTCTGGTAACGTGATTGGCAGCAATTGAATTCGGCACATTAATGTATTTTGACTTGAACTCTGGCTATTAGGATTGTAGAAATCAATCATGATCTCAATTTATATTCTGTGGCACACAAATTATCTTCATTATGAATCCTATCATTATAAAATTACGCTTTATCAAATATAAAATGATAAGCCTTCTACTGTGAATAAAATGATAAAACAAATTTAGTTAATCTCGATTTCCTTGGTTGGATATTTATAAAAATGAAAGTCAGAACACATGACATAAATTAACAGTACACCTTTAATTTTAATTTTTTTAGTTTACCAATTACATTAAATACAAAACAAAAACAAAAATTGAAAGTAGGTAAAATACCAAAAAAGAATAAAAACAAAAAAAAATTGGACTAAGCTTACACAAGGTTTCGCTTAAAATCCTACAGTTATATTTAAGTGTAAAAAGAAACACACACATACCAAGCTACAGAGTGGCCACAAAGTCAATTTCCATAATATCATCAGGTGATTGTCAAGATTATCACCTGCTTAATTTACTCAATACAGTGTCAGGTTTGTTTGAAATTGATGTTGTTTTCACAAGTTCAATATTCTACTAGTTTCACACGTAAATATTTAATAGAAAAAGACTTGTTATTATGTTTGGTTGCATAAACATACAAATACAAACTAAAACTACAAAAACTTAACATGGTTTTGGTCCACAAGAGGTAATTCTCCAAAAGCGGAGAAAAAGTGGCTTTTCCACCTTGTCAGTCCTCAATTTGAAATGATCTGGTTGCCCTTCCATTCAAGTAAATATCATTAAAGTATATCCTGAATCATTGATATCATTAAATTATCCTGTTTGCAATCTTTTCTTAAGATGACTCCATTCAACACGCCAGAAAATAATGAAAGGGGATCTCACGTTTAAACCTTTATGTCTGCTCTTGTTAATGAGCTTACTGACTGAGATAGTTTTGAGAGAAACTTGTTGCAAAGCTCTTCTAAGGCATTTTCCTGATGTTCAATCACAGAAACCAGTTTTTTCTCAGTGTACCATTTCCCCAAGTAATGTATTTTGGAATGTGTGTTTGCTGTAAAGAAAATCCCTATGTTTATAAGGAAATTACAGACCTCTCACTTGTAATGTAATGATGTGAGCTGCACTATCTGATAGAACCATGCTTTTTTTTGAGGGAAATATTAAGAGCTTTTTATATCTTGAAAATTATTTTATTCTTCAGCATTGATCGACTGGTATGGAATTAAATGGAGCTCCAGCTCATTATGCTGTCAGTAATGATCTTTTTAAATGAACATTTTGAAGTGGGGGTGTACTGAAATTCAGTAGCTATCAAAGTCCAGGCTAAAGATCTGTAATGATTCCCTTTGGGGCATAATGAAAGAAAAAATTTCCCTTTCACGACTAAGAATTGTTGATCAACTGATAACCTTTGTTATCAAACTTGTCAAGAGACAAGTTTTTATGGTTTTTGTCCTTCAACATGGAAGAGAATGTCTAAACCACTGATCTCTATACAATTGGGTAGGGGATACATGTAGTGGAATTAGTAAAATTTGAAGCATAAACTAGTGCCACTAAATGAGTGGTAAAACTAAATAAAATGAAACGATGCACATGCAGAGGTAATTGTAAGAGTAGGAATAAAACTACATTTTAAACTGATGTAGTAGAAGTGTTCTTATTTTGTATTTTGAACACTGATATCTATATAAATTGTGCATTTGATCTATATATAAATTTTCTACAACTGTCTGTAAATTTCTGCTTGTGTTGTGAAAATGACCTTTCTTTTGACTATCTGACTTGAGTAAAATAATCATTCCTAACATCACGATTATAGTCTCGCAAGCAGACAATGGTTTTATTTAGTTCTCAGCTGCTCATTCTGTGGTGCTGGAGTATGCTTCAATATTGAGCACTTAATTGTATTTTACGCTATAAGGATCCCCTAACCAGTTATATAGAGATCAGTGGTCTAAACACACTTTATTACTGATAAAACTGTGTGCAGATAATTAAGGATCACATACAGGTGTAATTTAAAGTAAGTCTTATGTGTTAAAGAAACATAAATGAATGACAAACAATTTGTCTATTTCTTTATATGGAAAGGGAATTTGTGGTCACAGAGAACTATTCTCAGAGAGTATATTCATATACACATACATTATATGTATATAAACCACTCACAAAACACATCCAGAATAGCAAACTTTAGGTGTGTTTAACTTATTCAACTACAAATATGAACAAATGGTTGTAATTAACAATAATTAATTATCATGACAGTGCTAAAATATTACCTAATATAGTACTTTATAACTGATAATGAATTAATGAATTTGAAAAGCACATGTGATTGGTTAGTTTATAGTAAGCTATTTTGATATGTTCATGGGTTATTAATAGTTACAAAATACTGATAACATGTTCAGTAAAATTATAAATATGATAACATATATTTATAAAACTAATTTTTTCAGGAGATTGTAGAAATGAAACTTTTTTCATTTCACTTCACTGCTTCCAATAAAACTTGAGCAAAACCTCAACATTTCAGCTTTTCCCATTGTTTCAACTGATGTATGTTTGTCTATGAATCAAGCATGAACAGTCAAATAGGGGTTATAACTAAATTTGATGAAAAGTTTATCAAATTTATCTTCTTTGAAATCTTAGTGCCTTGTGCATGTTGAAATAACTGGGGAAACGTCACCTCTAGTTATTATGTATGTACCTTTTTTTGGACTTATGATTTGACTTAAGATTTAATTTTCAGCAAAATATTTGTGAAACAAAATAAAATTTGAAACAATTTTACTGGGATATTTTTCTAACTAATGTACATCGATTGCATTCCCGCATTTAAGTATTTATCATATACTTGAGGATGTTGGCGAAAGATTTCAAAGATTTATTTTTAAAGTTAAAGGAATTTTATTTATTAACTGTTTTATACATTTTAAATGGGGTTTTTATTATTACTGTGCCAATAACTGCCAAACAACTCTCTCAAACAATATTAATTTTTTTTTTTAAACGTGAAAGTAATATTGTTTATGTTTGAATTTATTTATAAGCTCAGTATATATTTTTACCTCTATTTATCAGTTGTAGACCTACCTCTCTATTGAAGCATACATGAACAAGATTCACCATGTCTACAATCCAGAATAACATAAGCTTATTGGCTTTGTTAGACTGCTACTTTTATGCAAGAAAGTCCATTTCTTGCATTCACATTTGAATTTCTCTGTCCAAACTTTGGGGCAGTAAGTGATGAACATTGTGAATGTTTCCACCAAGATATTTCAGTGTTGGATAACAATTACAAAGGCAAATATAATGTTAATATGCCAGCTGTTAATATGCTGCTTGAACTTTAATTTGAGATGTACCTAATATTATCTACAAAAGGAGGGCATCTGCTAAGAAATTTTAATGTAAGTACATAATACCCCATGGCGAGAGTGTTGTGTGTGATCATGCTTAATCCCTTAAAGTACTGCTTATATTTCAACCTATTCCAGTGCAATATAATTTTAGACATTCTTCCCTAGTTAAAACAAAAAAAATATTTTATACAAAAAAAAGTGATAAGAATTATGCTAAAAAAAAATTATATATAAAGAATAATTGTAGAAGATTTCTATTTGCATGGCTTAATTATTGACCAGTGTTTGCTTATTTATGTGAAGGTGATTTCAGTTATATTTTCAGTAACGTAAAACACATATGCTTGATACATAGTACAGGATTGGTCTTGATTTGTCAAAATTTCAGTTGGAAATCACTAAAATTGGTTGGTTTTCTGTTAGTATGGCTTTACTTAAACTGTGTGAGATTTTCAAGAACAACCTGGTTGTGCTTTTGAAAACAAATTGAGGACTCCAATTATACTCTCCAGCATTTTTCTCCTAAGATTTACTGTACCCCATTTCTGAAACAAATTAGATTTCAAGAGGATGAAGTTGTGTTGACCAAGTTTGGGCCACAACATACATTGAGGTTGGATTTTATGTAAGACAAAAGCAATCTTCACTGACCTTTCTTATTCATATAATGTATCTGTAGGAAGAGCTTGTTGATCAAGCTGGTGCTTGATCGACCAGCTCAGCTATACCTATAGCATCACTTACCTAAAAATTTTCAAATTGAGTAACATGTTGAGATATACAGTTATTTGTTTGTTTTTTTTTTAAATTGTGGCAGTTGCACAATTTATGTAATAGGCCCTAGGGCTCAGTTCTCTCCTCATTGCTTTTTAATTTGTTTATTCATATAACTTATCACTGATGCTTTCAAGGAAGTTTGTTTATGCTAATGATATTTTTCTGTCCTATCAAAACTATGTACTCTTGAAGTAATAGAAAAAATACTTTCTCAAGATACAGATTCTCCAAGATCTTCAGAATGGAAGATCTGTTTAAACTGCTACAATTCATCTCAGTTATATTATGAAACACTACTTTTGCATGAAATGTTTGGTTGCTGCTAGGCTAGACAGATTGCTTCTTTTCAAAAAAAAAAAAAAAAAAAAAACAGTGAGAAGACTATGGCTAAGGTATGTGCAATAAATAACAAACGGAATTTTGGGTCTGTGAAACTAATAATGAATCATATTATTATTCTAAATACTTGTCCTAATAATGGTCATTAAAACAATTTTGTGGACTTTCCTGAGGATTAGGTGATTTTGATTCCCAAGATCCTTGAAGGGTTAAAGATCTCCAGATTGAACTTAGTTTTTTTCTTTTTGATGAGTATTAACATGTGTTTGTTTATTTATTTGGATAAATCATCTTTGTGTCAGATAAGGAATAATTATGTTAGAACATATGCGGTTGATAGTCTTATATCAAACAATTATCTATATAAAATAAACAATTTTAAAACTATATGTGTATATAAACAATTAATTAAAGAAAAACACTTAATGTTTTTCTCCCCTTATAAATTTCACAAACATTTTCGTAGTGCGCACTGCTTCATCAGTGAACAATTTTCTAATTTTGTAAATGAGCGTTTATATTTATGTATGTGATCTGCATAATTAGATTTTGTTTTCCATATTTATATGCATAAAAGTACTTGTTCTTGAAATTGCTTTTTAAATGAACTGTAAGTCATGCCTATGTAAAATTTATCTTAGTTAACAGAACTACATTTTATTTGATGTATACCTGCCTTGTTATAAATGTTATTTGTTTCAACTTTAAAATTATTTATCACTATATTTAATTTTTTATTTCATGGTATGGGATTGTTGTGTGTCATTTTGTAATTGTTTCAATATAGTGATTTTTTTCATTTGGGTTTTTTGTTTAAATGTGATTTTTTTAATCATGGGTTATTTTTTTCATTATAGCCATTATATTGTCTAAATATTTTAAAACTCTGTAAATTGTAACCCTGTAAGTTGAAATTTTTTGGTGATGTAGATGTATGGATTTATTATTTATGGTTGTTATGGGTAGTATGGGTTTCTATAGATTCTAACTTTAGTTTATTTTTTATTCTTTTTTATACTTAAATCTAGAATAAGTATGATGTTATTGTTTTCTGTTTCTAGTGTAAACGTAACATTTTAGCAATCCATTTAACTTTTTAGAATTATATTTTATTCATAACTGATTTGTTTATTGTATATTACCAAAACATAAACCATGTATTGTATAAATAATGTTATTTTACGTGAATGTCTTATGTTGTTAATTACTATATCATCCATGTTTTGAATAAATACTTCAACCATTATGCTACTTAATGGTGAACCTGTAAGGAGACTTTTTTCTTTTATGTAGTAATTATTAAAAGAAGAATAATTTTGATTTAAATCGTAAAAGAAAAATTGTTTGTTTAATAAGTAATTCATGCATTTAATTTTTTTAGTTTCTTTAACTAAAATCCCATCTTTTATTATACAGATTTTTTAGTTATAAGTTTTCTTTTAATGGTACGGTTAGAAATTTTATATTAAGATGCATTTATGTAATTGACTAAAGGTCTTATTGGAAAAGTATCTTTATAAGTCTGAAAATGCTGCAGAAAATGGATTGTTATTTATATATTCTTTATTTTCTTGAATTAATTCTTTACACTTATTTAGCATCATTCTAAGTTCATTGAATTTATGTGCAGGGTCATATTTAACTTTGTTATAATTATCACTGTTTAGGAATGTATCCATTTTGTTATTGCATTCATTTGTTTTTTGTGGTGACTGGAACATTTATTTGTCTGTATAATAATGGAATTATTTTCTACATGTTTGTTTTAAATTATTGAATTTTATGTTAAATTTATTATTATCATCATCATTATCTTTTTGTCTTCTGTTATTAATATATATTTTTAAATTTTGTTTGCTTGTTATTATGAAATAAATTATTTTCATTTGGAAAAATATATAAATTATCTATATTTGTTCAATTTTTATATATATTTTAGTATAATTATGATTTAATCCTAATTTTAAAATATAATTATCATTTTTATTTAATGATATAATGATTAAATGTAAATATGATTTGCCAAAAACATGTTTTATACATGTTTGGTTTGCTTTATTATCTATTTGTACTCTTAAGGAATTTCTTACTGATGTAATTTGCTTTGTTAAATAAAAATTGTTTGTTATCTATAGATAGACTTATCAGTTCAAAATTTTAATGTCCATAATATTTCAATATTTGTTAATTAATTTGTATTTGTTTTCTCCAGTCGGATTTTCAGCTGCTGCCATGCCAGGTATGTGTGTATAGACAAATGCAATTACCACTATCAGCTTTTATTTTATTAGTCTATTTAAATTACTTATAATTAATTTTTAGCATGTTTATTTTTGTTATTTCTATAACACAGTTTACTTGTTAATTCAATTTGTGAATTTTAAAAAGGAAAAAATCAGATATGGATACCACATGACTTCTTTTATGCCCATTAAACTACATATACACATTTTTTTAAAATGAAAAGTACATAAAATTTTATTTTGTTAATAACTTCTGATATTTTTTCATGTATATTTTTATTTTTTTTATAGAATTATTATTTATTTAAAAATTTTTTTTTGCAATCATAGGTTAATAATTATTAATAAATCAATATGTTTAAATTTAAAAAAAAAGGAGATGAAGTCTGATTTGAACCGACATGGTTTTGCCGTGTAAGATCCAAATATTTCATTAAGTAAAATTTTATTTGGTTATAACTCTGGAACCAATGAAAATAAATATCAGTTATGATATACCATTGAAAAGCTCTCAATTAGGGCTTATTACTGCAGTTAACAAAAAGTCCAAAATACAACTCTTTTTGGATTTTGTGCTTTTTTAGACACTTTTGGTTAAGTCGATTCCAGTCAAAAGGGGAGGTGCATAACTAGATGTTACAACAGTCCTAAATCCAAAATTTCAACATCCTACAGCTAATAGTTTTTAAGTTATGCAAAATACAGATGTAGCAGACATCACACCAAAACTAGTCAAAATAGATTCAAGGATGGTCAAAATTTGTTTTTTTATGCATCATTTAAGTAGATATGCTGTTAGTATTATTTGTAAACTTAAAAAAAAAAAAAAACTAATTTCTGTCAAAATAACAATGCACAGCTAAATTGAAGAGGTCTATCTAAAAAGGGTGCATACAAGAAAACAGGGTGTTAAGATTTGTAATGTTATTAATTCGTAATTACTGAATATTTGTTTTCTAGGCCCAAATCAGAAGTTTGAAATTTACACAATATTTTTTTAGATCATGTATTGAAATTTACTTATTTTGATAAATTAATATAAAAAACTGCTGAAGAAAATTTATTTTCATAAACCGTTTTTAGAGAAATGATCTTCTACCATATTTTTTTATATACAGATGCCCTTTCTACATAGATGGCTACTTTTATAGCACTCAACAATATTCGTTAACACAAAAAATAACTACAGTATATAGTTTTATTAAGAAATATTTATGTTTATTCAGTATAAAATCAAATCATTAAAATATATATACATATACGTTAAAAAAAAACCATAAATAAAACAAAAAAATTATCTTTGGTTGATAGACTGAAAAATGAAACAATTCTTCCTATAAAAAAAAGCAAAAACAGTAATTTAGCCTCTAACAATATAATCAATATTAAAATTATCTATACAATAATTTCATAATTTTCTTCCATAGTTTCAACCACAGGACATTTACGTGAACCTTGAAACACGCGTTCAAACCAACTAATAGCTTGTGGTTCTAAAACCTTAACTTCTTATAATACTTATAACTTATAAACTTCTTATATTAGTCTCTTTTGATACATTAATTTGAACTCGATCTTTCTCAGGTAACTGTTTGGGAATATCCATGACGATATATTTTTTCCTGAAGAATATAAAATGCATAAATGTTCCACTATAAGTTGTCACTGCTGCCAGTCCACCTTGAGTGGAAACATCATCCTTGTGTATGACTGTACTTTAAAGACATACTTCTTCACTGAAGGTTTTTTTCTTATTATGTTTTTAAATCTTTTTACCATTTCTGTAATATTGGTGCACAATTTTTGATAACAAAGTACTTTGGGTTTTTCATGCAGCAGCAAGCAGTTTTAAGTACATATATGGGATTACTGTCACGTTGAACTTCATTGACAACCAACTACAAAAGGATGTGACCAAAAAATTTTTATTTTGTCCCCCTGCTCCATGAGAAAAGAGATGCATTTCTTTAAAAGAGTCAGTGAATTTATCATTTACTGTGTTAAATAAAAATGAACATATGGTGTCAGGATTTTTCTTTGATTTGGTTTCCAAAAAGTAATATAAGTTACTGCTGTCATCATTATGGCAATGTAAATTAAATAAGTACACCCACATCGGCCGTTTATAAAATTGTGACATCTCATTAGTTTTAGGTAAAGGTAATTTTTGGGCATAGTCAAACTCGAGCACAAGTATCTGACTGTTATTCTCTTTAGAATTGCCTGTCGGCTCTTCCTTTATCTTTTTGTAGGCATAATACTTTCTGAAATGTATCTCGTATTGGACTTTACAAGTATCATTTGGGTTACTTAACGATTTAATTCTTGATTAGTTTTTTCTTTATAAAATTCTTTAAACATTTGGTACAACCTTTCAGGATACATACAGGATTTTCAAGATACGTCTTGATTTATTTCTTGAGTAATGGGACTCTGTACTAGGAATAAGTGTTAAGTGCTCTTTAGTTAGTTCCCACATTATTATCTATTGAACGAGGTCTATTTTGATGGGTTCCGCGTTTCTCCCCAAATGATTCATTATTTCGAATTTCTGCTGGATAATTCATAACCTTTTCTCTGAAACTTGATAGAGACTACATAAAACATTTTGACAGACAATTGTTTCTGATCCACTCATTTTTACACTGTACTTCCAAATATTTTACCTTTTGCATTTAGCACCTACATGATAAGTGGAAGAAGATTTACAGTGCATTAATCCAGCTAGTAGAACATTTTGCTGTTCTTTACAACCCTCACAAAAAAATTGATTGTACAGGATCTATTAGTTTTCAGCATATTTCTTTGCAACTGTCCAAAATGACCTTAAATGGTGTGCCAGAATTTTTCTTATTGGAATAAGAAGTCCCTCGCCTTAATATCTTTGTGTTGTTCTCATGTTTTTTCGTAGACTAATTTTTAGTTTTTTTTTTTTTTTCACTGATACCTACAATATCATTTTTATCTGATTCACCACTCATTTTTGTAAGAAACTATATCAAAATAAAAGCACAGTGAACTCCAACAATAAATATAAGTATAACCTCTAATACAACCTCAAAACCTACTACCTATAAGTAAACAGCATATGGACTCCTTACTTGATTTCATCATCCTAAAGTGAAATAAAAAGAAAATGGAATGAAACTTTACAGAGAAACAAAGAAAGCCATGGAGAATCTAACTTTTTCAAATAAATTAATTCACGATAAAATATTTGATGAATGGGTAAATTATGATTAAAGAAAATGATTGCAAATCATTGTGCAAGTAGTAGCAGTTATTCTAATTTTTTTTTTTTTTGTCTTCAGTCATTTGACTGGTTTGATGCAGCTTTCCAAGATTCCCTATCTAGTGCTAGTCGTTTCATTTCGGTATACCCCCTACATCCTACATCCCTAACAGTTTGTTTTACATACTCCAAACGTTTCCTGCCTGCACAATTTTTTCCTTCTACCTGTTCTTCAAGTATTAAAGCGACTATTTCAGGATGCCTTAATATGTGGCCTATAAGTCTGTCTCTTCTTATAACTATGTTTTTTCAAATGCTTCTTTCTTCATCAATGTGCCGCAACACCTCTTCATTTATCACTTTAACCACCTATCTGATTTTTAACATTCTATAGCACCACATTTCAAAAGCTTCTAATCTTTTCTTCTCAGGTACTCCGATCGTCCAAGTTGCTTCCATATAAAGCGACGCTCCAAACATATACTTTCAAAAATCTTTTCCTGACATTTAAATTAATTTTTGATATAAACAAATTATATTTCTGACTGAAGGCTCATTTCACCTGTGCTATTCAGAATTTTATATTGCTTCTGCTTCGTCCACCTTTAGAAATTCTACTTCCCAAATAACAAAATTCTTCTACCTCCATAATCTTTTCTCTTACTATTTTTACATTCAGTGGTCCATCTTCGTTATTTCTACTACATTTCATTACTTTCATTTTGTTCTTGTTTATTTTCATGTGGTAATTCTTGCATAGGACTTCATCCATGCCTTTCCATTGTTTCTTCTAAATCCTTTTTACTCTCAGCTAGAATTACTATATCATCAGCAAATTGTAGCATCTTTATCTTTTCACCTTGTACTGTTACTCCAGATCTAAAATGCTCTTTAACATCATTAACTGCTAGTTCTATGTAAAGATTAAATAGTAACAGTGATAGGGAACATCCTTGTCAGACTCCCTTTCTTATTACGACTTCTTTCTTATGTTCATCAATTATTACATTTATTTCTTATCATTGCATTATCCACCAGAAAGCTTTATGTGCCAAGGTTTTAAATTTGATCATGTCATGAAAGTTGTAACACATGTGGTAAACTATATCAGATTATCTTCTATATGTCATCAATTGTTTTGAAATATTTTGAATATATCACATACTCAGTAAGATGATGTAATTATTCATGCACATGTAAGATGGCTTAGTAGGGGTAAAAAACTGGAACGATTCTGCTGTTTGCTAGATTAAATATGAGACTTATCGAAACCATCCCCCAGACCATATTATCATGAACTTGATAATATTTCATGGCTACTAGATTTACATTTCCTGGCAGATATCACCTCAAAATTAAACTAGTTAAATCTCAAATTTCAAGGGGAATATCATAATATTTCAGATATGATAAGTGTTATAAATGTGTTTGTAAAGAAAGTGAAGTTATGGATTACACATTTAAACAGAAATTCCCTTTCACACTTTCCAAATTTCAATTAAATTCTAGAAACAGTCAGAGTTTGACAATAGATTTAGCCAGTTTTCAGTACTTGAACCAGTGATAATGTTTTTCAATAATCCAATCACTTCTGTTGACATTAGTGAACTTGGAAATAGGGTGTGTGAAATATTCTGAAAGTATAAAATCGAAGAATTAGAAATGGAGATTTTAAATTTTCAAAAAGACCTTTCTTTAAAATGTTCATATGCAACATGTGGCAATATATGGACTCTGGTGGACAGAGAAAAATATCCCATTCTCCTTAGTGTTGTACTGAAAATATATTCATGCTTTGGTTCAACATATCTTTGTGAAGTTGCATTTTCATCAATAAACATCATAAAAAACAAGTACTGATCCTGCCTGACGAACTCCTATTTTGATGACGCTTTAAGAGCAGCTTGTTCCAGCTACACACCAGATTTTCCTCAACTTGGAGCTAGCGTGCAGTGTCAAATTTCACATTAATTATGTGGTGAGTAAATATAATTGATTTCTGTTTCAAATGTTTTTGTCATTATTATAAATTACAATTATTGATTTTGTTAGTAGCAGCAGTAGTGTGGAGATAGTCAAAATGAATCCTGGGACCCACACAGCCTTCGTAATCATTCAGATGCACCCCTAGTTGTAAAAAGGTTGGATAGTGCTGATTTAGACTAATCATAAACTTTAATTTTAAGTATTGTAAATTCAAGCTACTTACATTTGAATTATTTAGGGTTAGAGAAAATCTAATTGTAAATTCATTCTGAGTCAGGGTTAGCTTATGTTGATGTTATCATTACAGTTTGGTGATAACATCAAATTAAATTAATGATGAAAATTATTTCAAATATTGTGTTTATCGATTGAATTTTGTTTATACATTAAGCAATTACTGATGGATTAGTAATCTTACTTTAATGTATTATTATAATTATCCATGCTCTCATTTTCTACACTCTTACTTATATAATGTTTTATTCATGTAGTCTTCCTCATTAAAATTTGTAACTAAATGACTAAAGTTGTAAAGAAAATAAATAAGGCCAAAAAGGGTTTCCTGATCATATCGTTCAGTAGGTGCTCCTCTGCATGATCTGAACACAAAAATAATTCAACTAACCTCACACTTATTGCTGTGAATAATCTCAACCACTGGTTGCTCTACTTCTTACTAACTTACATAGAATGTTATTTTTCAGGATACATTAGCTGCTTTGTATAGTGATTTGACTGAAAGAGTTTTTACATGCCTTTATGATAATGAACAAGTAAGTATATAATTTTTTTTAACGTTTAGCATTTTATATTTTTATTATGACAGAAGTGCAATTTTATTTATGGATTTTATAATGTAATTTCTGATAGAGTTTGTAGGTTCATTTATTTGAGGGTTAATAAAATTATAAAAACCATTAAATAACTTTCAAACAGTTCAAAATAAAAAAAAAATAATTTAGCAACTGCTTCTACCTTCAAAAGCAATATTTTCTTCTTTTTTTTATGAGACTACATTAACCCAAGCTCTTATGGAAAGGAGCAACTCAAAACATTTTAAATGGGATTAGAAGGGTTGTGACACAACCCTTTGTTGTAAAATGAAATTATTCATTAGAAAACTAATGAACATTTATTAAAGAAAGACAACATTACAGATTATTTATTACAAGAAACACATTAAAGGATTAAAATTGAATTGACTTGAATGTTCATGACTTAAATTCCAAAAGAATTTTCTAGTTTTGCAAGAGATGTTTATGAACTTGTATAAATCTTTACTAGACATGATTCATGCCTTGCGTACTCTGACAATGCACTGGATGGTTGTAAAAACTTAAAACTGCATTTACCATTTCATTTTGTGGGATTTCATGAGCCTCTTGATAAATTTTGTCTTGAAGTTCATTAATATCATGAGGGACTGTTTTAATTACTTAATCTGCAACGTATTCCCCACATGTGGAAAATTATTTATGTAAAGTCCAGAGACCATGCTGCTCACTCACTGTTGCTTCTTTTTCTAATCCATATGTGAGGAAAAGTTTCATTCAGTAATGAACTTCAACACTGAAATGAATTGATCTTCATCATGCTGAGACCACATTTCTCCAAACTTTTTCCTACATGAATTTGAGGTCACATACATGATCTTTTTTAGCATAATTTCATGCCTTTGTAAAGTAAGATTCCTATCAGTAAAAATATGACCCATTGATATTTCCTCCTTTTACTTCCATCCAAACATTTACCATTTGGAGAATGCTTCAACCATCCAATGAGGATTATTATCTGATTATTCACTGTAATTATGTCACTCTCTGTTCTATTCAACAGAAATGTTTCTTCATCACTTAAGATAATATTTTTTTATGAATTGGGGATCGTGGATCATTATCAACTTTTCCATCATTAGTTCATAAAACTCAGTCAAAATAATTTCTGACAACTGTGATTGATATAAAAATTTTATGGGATTTAAAATGGTTTTAATGCAATTCTTAATCAACTGATAAGCAATTATTATTATCATGCTCCTGTGGGCCTTCTCTTATAGATTTTTAACTTTTTGGATTTCACTTTTTTTTTAAAATTACATCATGTCTAGTAAAATTTCATCAGTAACACTTTCAGGACTTATATAACTCTCTTTTTCTGTTTAGCCTCTGGAAAAAATGTAAGGTATTACTTTGGAGGATGAATAAGGATGATATGTATGAATGTAAATGAAGTGTAATCTTGTACAGTCTCAGGTTGACCATTCCTGAGATGTGTGGTATTCAAATACTACCATGTGATGAGTGGTATTGGTAGTGTTCAAATTCGTATAAAAATAACTAACTGCCTTTACTAGGATTTGAACCTTAGAACTCTCAACTTCAAAATCAGCTGATTTGCGATAATGAGTTAACCACTAGACCAGCCCGATGGGCTCAAGATTTCTACATCTATTATCCTTTACTTTATTTTTTATTCTTTTATAGTTCTGCGTACAGTTGATCTTACTGAAGTTTAAATAAATTATCAAATGGTCTTGTGAGATCATCATTCATACATACATCATTTACATACATGAAGTTGTTTGCTTGTATTGAAGTTGTAAGCTCCATTTCTAAAAGTTGTTAATAAAATTAAAACAAAATAATAATTACGCCTGATACTTTCCAAATTACAAAAATACTTAGCAGAGATTCAAACATGTGAGCATGAAGGCTAAACTGTTGGGTAAATCAGATTATTTTTATAGCTTATTTTGAAGAGTTCTTCTAAGCAACAGTAGTAGTGACACAAAATCAATAGCAGTAAATATAAAAAAAGTAATACAGATAAAAATAATAGAAAGACAATAGCTTGTTGGCAACTATGTTATATGCTTGTGGCTATTTGGTATTTTAACAATGCACAATAACTAATTGCTGATACTTGTCAACTGTTGGCCAGTGTGCATGTGGACTAATTATTGAAATCTTACTTTCTATATAACAGAGACAGTGATACAATTATATACAATGGTACAAGATATGTTAAAACAAATGCAATTTCCCACCATTCGTGATAGGTTTATCATTGTTCAAAACGTTTTTGGTTATATAGTTTTTTATTTTTAAAGTGATTCTTTTTAAATAATTAGTTAAAAGATATTTGAATAAATAAGTTTATTAAATAATTTTCATTAGTTATAAACAAATGATTAAATATAAAAGAATTAACATTAATAATCAAATTGTTAATGCAGCAATGAGAAATAGTTCACATGGCTGGGTGCTTCCAATACTATTGAGGAGTTTTTATATATTCTTTTATACTTTACAAATAAGTACATACCATGATCCCGTGATCAGTTTTAAAAAAAAAAAGAAAAGATGCCATTGTATATAAACTATTTTGATGCTAGATGCACCATTTTAAAATTATATATTGTGAAGGTTACTAAGATAGACTTGAGGATTTTTTTAAGTCACAACATTACAGAATATTTAATTATGTTAAAAAAATCCATGTCAAATGGTAGTAGTAACATAGCCACTGAATTTTGGGCAACAAGTCAACCACCATTTGGTTACAATTTACCAGGTTGCAGAATGAGTTAGACAGGATGCAAAGCTGGTCACATATTGTCTGACTAGCTTGGTGTGTGTGTGTATATACATATATATGCCAAATATCAGCTGTATATATATAAATAAAATTATGTTGTTCATAATATGGGAATTGAAGAGATGAACACATATTTTTTAATTCATAAAACATGTCAAATTTGAATCATTCAAGATTAAAAATTACAGAAAGAAAAACAATAATGAAACATTTGAACATGATTTCTGGCTTTGGGATATAATAAATGAAATTTAAATTATTAAAAATGCATAATTTTTATTTAAATATAGTTTCATTATTACTCTTTGGGTTGTAATAATAGCAAAATAATTTATTTCAATGACCAACTAATAATATGTATCTACAATTTAATTATATTTTTAATTAATTTATTATTTAAAAGAAATTTCTTCTTGAACAAGCAGAAATATCTATAAAAGTACTCAAAAATTAGGAGAATTTCTGCTAATAATTCCATTCCATTAATTTATTCAAGTCGGAGTGAATGTAATAAATATATATATATATGTTCACTGTGAGTTTACTAACTAAGGAGTACATAACTGCAAAGTTTCTAGTTTCCAGCTTTTCCATTTTTTATAGCTAAATCCACTTTTAATCCAAGTTTAATTTAAATTTCTTTATGGTTTTAATTTTTACTTATTTTTCCTAAGGAGTCCCTTTGGAATAAATGTAAATTTCAGCTTTCTAGTTATCTTAGAAACAGGAATATCAGTAAACAATTTCATTTGATGTGCTTACAAGTATGTAAAATGTTTAATATATACCATGAATCTTCTTGTTCAACATCTAATAAATATTTGTTTTTATTTTATTTCAGGGAATAATAGTGCAAAGCTGAACAGTAAGTTTCTAAGATTAATTCTTTTTTTTAAAGTATACATATTTTAAAAATATATACATATTTTCTTTTTTGACCTTTTTTTTAAATGTAAATATGTTGATTTATTAATAATTATTAACCTCTGATTGTAAAAATGTTTGAATTAAAATGAAAAGTACATAAAATTTTATTTCATTAATAATTTCTGATATTTTTTCATATTATTTTTATTATTGAATTATTATTGTTAAAACATTTATTTTACAATCAGAGGTTAATAATTATTAATAAATCAATATATTTAAATTTAAAAAAAAGTTAAAACAAATATATCTACATAAAGTCGATTTGAACCCATGTGCCTTCTCCTTGTAAGATCCAGATATTTCATTAATTCAAATTTTATTTGGCTATAACTCTGGAACCACTGAAAATAAGTCCCGCTTATCACATATCATTGAAAATGATGAACATGTACTTATATGTTTAAATTCCATGAGCGCCTTGCAGACGATTAGCGACATGACATGTTGCTGTCTGTAATATATATAGTCTGAAATAGTTATCAAAGACCAGATTAAATAATTAATAGTAAGTAAAGTTCAAATTAAATTTTTAATTGGTAAGTCTGACAGTTATCTCTAAAATGACTCAATGTTACACAACTGTGAGCTTCTCCTGGATCCCTAGTCATATTGGGAATTTCAGGCAATGAGTAGTGCACTGATCGTGTGGCAAGAGTTTTGTTTGCAGCCTCTTTTCACTAATTATGTTACTTCGGATGACTGTCTGTTTTCTGAAGAGGGTGGTCCGTGACGAGTGGCAAAGTGAATAAAATGCTACTATCAACAATAATCTTCTTCCAGTTATGAACACTGTCACCGTGGAGCTCCTCATGCAAGAATAACCGTCAAAAGGAGGTTATTATTTGTTGTTTGCGAATAGGGCACACTAGGCTCATTCTGATATCTCATGACTCAGACCGATGCACCCATTTGTGTTTGCTGCAATCACCAACTAACTGTACACCGCATCCTGTGGATTGTGTCTTTTATTCAGCATTGCATCAGAAGTTTAAACTAGGGCCTAACTTTCAAAATATCTTAGGAAACAATGAGACGATGTTATCAAATGTTTTACGATTTCTTAAGGCTGTCCATTTATATTCAAGTATTTGATTTTTACTACAGTTTGTTTCAGCTACTTACACCATTTCACATATGACAGATATTAATTTTATTGTTTTATGTAATATTTCATTGTGGTTTTATTTCGCTTTTAGCATACGCCATAGGCGTTTTACATTTATGCTGTGTTATATTGTTGAGCTTTACTTATTACCTTAATAGTTAGTTTTTAATATTTATTTATTTATTATATAAATATCATGTCCAGGCACTGATGATGACATTTCTGTGCTTAGGAAAATAAAGTATGAAAAATGATTTTCTGTTACTAGTAACATTTATGAATAACTGGAGCTTTATTTTTATTTATTTCTTCTTTGTTTAACTGCTATTGGGTCAATCCGTTTGAAGTTACCCAAGGGTGGTTGCTTGACCAATTAAAAAAAATTAAAACTTACCCACTTGTTTCGTACATGTTTCAGAACATTCAAAATTTTTTTTTTTATTTTTTATTTATATATACCTATAACAGCCATTTTTGTTACGGCGTGCACTCTTATTTTTGTAATTTTAAGGACTTACGGAAAACATCATAACTAAAGAACTATTGTTCCTGGAAGAATAAAACAAAAAGTAATTTATTCATACTTTCTCAAGGTAAAAGATTGGTCCAGTGGTTTATTTACTTATCTTTCTTCTTTCTAAAATTACCAATAAAGTTGAACATGAAAAACAGTGAAATTTCACTTTTGGTAATTTTCTAAGAGGCAGGGACGGCATACACAGTTTGAATTATTTTTTATATCTAGGTATATGTTAATAGTTTTACCATAAATAATATTAATGATGATATAATTACCCCTATATTTTTATGAATTTTTGAAACTAATTTTTTTTTTTAAAAAGTTCAAATCTTGGCTTCAAATAACTCTGATAGGGCTGGTGATAAAATAGCCATATAAGAAGTGGATTTGTTGTGAACATAAACAAGTGAGTGAAATGTTATGTATATTTCGTGGGCCCCATGAATGCTAAGGGTGGCCCTGTGAAACTGGCTGTATGCCAGAGAAGTGTTTTCATGTAAATGATTGGCGAGTTCTTTGCTTGCCACCCTCCTTGAATTTGTGGGGTTGCCCTGAAAAACTAGAATAAACCTCTCAAAATAAATATAAATGAAAAGAATCAAAATTGTAACACTTATCAGATTATTTTTGAATTATAATTTTATTATTCTAATAAAATTGTCCTGTACATTCATGAGCAATATAGAATAAAAATGTGGGTGTAAAATAAGAGAATATGTTAATAAATTTACAGAAAACAGAAATTGCACAAAACATTAAAACAAAAGTAATAACAATCAGTATTTACAAAAATGTTAAATAATGCTTCTTATCAAGATGAATGTATGAAACAACAATTTTCACCAAAATCAAAAACAGTATTTAATGAAATTGTATTTTTCTGGCTTATATTTTGGCAAAATCTTTTATTAAATCATTGCCTAATTTTTCACTTATTCAATTTTCAATGGACAGTAATGTTAAATATGGGTCAATCCATTTGAACTGGCTCAAAAAACATAAGCTCGATGCTTGACCAATTAAAAAAAAATTGAAACTTACGCACTTATTTCCTACATGTTTCAGGACCGTAAAAGTATATTTTTAATGTTTTATTTAAGTAGTTTATCTGTGGTGGCCTTTTTTGTTACTGTGCACACACCTCTTTTTGTGATCGTAAGGGTGTACAGAAAAAATCATAACTAAAAAACTATTGATCCTGGAAGGATAAAACAAAAAGCAATTTAATCATATTTTCTCAAGGTAAAAGATTGGTCCAGTGGATTATTTACCTACCTCTCTTCTTTCTAAGAGAAGTTGAACATGAAAAGGTGAAATTTCACTTTGGTAATTTTTTTCAAGAGGCAGGAATAGGATATTTAGTTTGAATTATTTTTTTTGTATATAGGTATATGTTAGTAGTTTTACCATAAATAACATTAATGGTAATATACTTATCCCTAAATTTTTATGAATTTTTGAAAATTAATTTGTTTTTAAAATCAGATTTTGGCCTCAAATAACTCTGATGGGGTTGGTGATAAAAATCTCAAATTTGCCACAATGTACAGTGTTTTTGTAGATGTTTATGGCAAATAAAAAAAAGTTTCTTGTGTATTGTACTAATAAAAAAGTTATAACCTTTCAAAATCATGAAAAACTATGAAAAACCATTTTGACTTACCAATCAAGTGCTCCAAGGGGATTTCTTGTCTTCTTTGCACTTACATTTTTTTATATTTAGCCCCTTTGGTGTTGAAGTTGACGTTATCAATATTTAAACATTTTTTTGTTTTTTAATGATAGGTCGTAATTTAATGATAAATTAACAAATACCAGTAACCTAATACAATTTTGATTCAAAAATGCTTGTAAAACTTACCTAAACTGAGATGTCAGTGGGTAGCCTACATTTTTTTTCAAGAATTCATTTTTATTTTTATAATGGTTTATTTTTGTAAACATTATCAAAGAAAAAATAAATTGTAGCAAAATTCTAATTATTCTTCATTGAAATAAGCCCGTCTTTGTAGCAATGAAAGTTTATTATTTAGTGTGGTTAACCAACAACTGATATCTCTAATAATTCTTTTGAAATTGTGCGAGAACAATCTGTCACTGTAGTTAGTTAGTTGATGCAGGTGATACATCCAAGATGCTACAAACAGCATCCAGTTGTTCAATGTTGTCATGTGGAGCAATGTATTGCTCTTGGTCTTCGCATTCATATAGTTTTTGTTCTGCTGAGAAAAAATACTTTTGAAACAGTTAACACAAAGAGAATTTCCAGGAACTAAATTTAAATGGGAAAATGAGTTAAGAGTTCCTTAAGAGTATCTAGTGTTATTTGTTGGAAGTTTTCTATCTGTTTTTTTTTTATGAGTTCCCAAAGAGTCACAACAGAACTGTCCATACAGATGAATGAATTTTGACAAAAACGTTTTTCATGAATTTTTACAAACACTAGTGACATCTGAATTAACACGTAAAAAAATAAGTTATTGGTTTTCATCACTAAATTCACAAATTTTAATGAGTTCTTTTGGCACTGTTCCATACACTGTTTTATGATACTCTTCATTCACACAAATTCCTATGGAACATTGTTTTATGTAAAATTACTTGAAAATAATATAAAAATTTAACTGATTTTAAAATTTTCAAACATAATATTATTAAATAAAACTTATTTATTTTATAAACAGTTCCAAACACAGGGTGAAATTTGAGACTCGGTAAAGATGTAAACAGGTCACTGATTAATGTCAGGTTGACCAGTCCATAACTGTAAAGCTAAATTTTCCTGACTACTGTAAATGACTTCAAGTGCCTGTTATAACATGAACACTGCAGTTGAATATTTCAAACAAGTCTATTTCAACCATAGTAATAGGTATAAAAATATTAAAGTGCCAAGAAGACAAGAAACCCCCTTGGAGCATTTATTTATTAAAATGGTATCCCTTTTACCAGGTTTATCATGATATTTGAGAGGTTATAACTGTTTCATTTGCCATAAATATCTGCAAAAACATTGTAAGTCATGCAAATTTGAGATTTTTATCACTAGCCTAATCAGGGTTATTTGACGCCAAAATTTGAATTTTTAAAAAAAATTAGTTCTCAAAAATTCATAAAAATTTAGGGGTATCACCATTAATATTATTTATGGTAAAACTACTAGCCATATAATAGCCACATACTAGCCATATATATACCTACATATAAAAAAATTCAAACTGCGTATGCCATCCCTGCCTCTTAAAAAAAATTACCAAAAGTGAAATTTCACAGTTTTTCATGTTCAACTTTATTGGTAATTTTCATTTACAAAGAAGAGAGAGACAAGTAAATAAACCTCTAGACCAATCTGTTACCTTGAGAAAATATGAATAAATTGTTTTTTTGTTTCATCCTTCCAGGACCAATAGTTTTCTAGTTGTGATTTTTTTCCATAAACCCTTACAATCACAATAATAGGGTGTGCATCATAACAAAAATGGTCACCATGGGTAAACTGCTTAAATAAAAATTAAAAAAAAAAAATAGTTTTAATGTCCTGAGACATGTAGGAAACAAGTGGTTAAGTTTTAATTTTTTTTAATTGGTCAAGCTACCATCCTTGGGTCACTTCAAATGGATTGATCCTTGAATTTCCGCTACTCTGGTGAAATGTGTTCAAACTGAAACTTTTAGTATGTTAATTAAGGGGTAAAATTGGTGATTTCATATTGTTTTTAACCTGAAAAATCGCCTATACTAGATCACAGAATCGTATTTGCAGCAGTTTTTTAGAAATCGGGTGAAAACTAATAAATTGAGGTATAAAAACCTGCTTTCTATGTTTTGACGTACAATAACTTAACTGGGTAATGAATACATAAAACTTTTAAACAAAATTTGTAGAGAATTTAATTCTGAAAAAAATTATGTAAAATAAGTTGAATAAAACAAAGAAAAGTTAGAGAAATTTGAATTTTATTTAGAAACGGTATGCTAGATCAAAGTGCATTATACGTACCAGTTTTTGTTCAATAATGAGCCTGCCATCTTCTATGCATTTCTTGGCACGCTTCTGTACTGCTTTTGTTGTTCTTTTTAGTTGTTCAGATCTGTCCTTTAGTTGCTCATATGCATCCATAATACAGATAATTAATTCCTCATGAGATATTGTATAACTCGTATCGCCTGGCACCCTCATGGCTGGACACGTTGCATAATACGACTCCTTTTCTTTTCTAGACAAAGAATTCCCATAATAATAACCTTTGATTACTTTATATGCACAATGTTGACAATACACTTAACACGAAACTCACCAACATCTGGCACCGGTAGATAGACCATAAGTATGTTCAGCACTAATAGTGGCCTGTAACAACACTATTTTGTTTTTTTAATTTGAATTTAATAGGCTGGTTCCTACCGGATGCTGAGGTACAAAATGATAAGACTCCTTGATTAACAAATTGAGTGACATTTAATAACTAAAAAAATGAATTTACTGAACACAATGAATTTGATTGCATTTATTGAAAATGGACTATACTCTTACACAGCTCATGAATTAAACACTGCCCTTGCCCACAACACTCACTAACTCCCTTCCAATCCACACCGACCTGCCCAATCTCCCCACTCCAGCACTCTCTCTCCCACCCCACACTAACATACACATCCAAACGCATACGCTCCAACAAAATTATTACTAGATTTATATGCTATTTGTGTACCAATTCCTTTTCTAAATAAATTTATAATTTGTAAGTTTCAGGCCCTGTACAATTAAATAATATAAATTTTTTGCCCCTTTTATTAATATTCTGCAAACTTAAATTTGTATATTTATACATAATTGATTATTCTTTTTTTTGTGCATAGTTTGTCTACCATGTCTGCAGTAACCATTAAATATTACTACTTTCTTTATTTATTTAAGTTCAAATTTAGAATTTGTGCAGCTTATTGGTAATTTCAGTGCTTTACAGGCTGACAGTTTTTGGCTTATCAGATGGTTTGATTTGTTGCGTGTTGTTATATCCACGTTAGAAGGTTTCCTGTAAGTACTGAATTATAAGCTGTAATGATTTCTGGTTATTGTAAGGTCTAAATAATTATTTTCTTTTAGAAAAGTAAGCTCTTTATTTCTGTGCAAACTATTAGGTAGACTGTTCGTATTATTAGGTAGGCTCATTATGTATATTTTTATTATGTATTAACAAATACATCAGCATATTGAAAATATACAACAATATTGTGATCTTTTCTCAAGACATTATTTATCTTTAAGTCCAAATCTTGCAAAAATATTTCAGATAATATATACTACCTTTTGGGTCCTCCATCATTGGTCCCTTTTTTGTTGGTAGATATTATTGAATATTATTGAATAGCTTTGTTTTATGGTAATATTTAACAGACTCTAAATCTGTTTAATATTAGCCAAATTAAAATTATTGTATAACAATTTATCAGTTATCATAATGACTTCATCTGTAGAAAAGTTTGTGTACATATTCTTTTTATCAAAGGAAATCATACACGATTTAAGACATAGTGATAATTGCATAATTTTATCAACTAAATCAGTACTACTTTTAACATTGAAGCTGCATTATAATCTCATATTTGTCATCATTGTATTAGACCAAATTTAATATATTTATAAATTAATTAAATTTAATACAAAATTATTTGTCAAAACATTTTTATTAAAATGTTTTGACATTTAATTCTATCAATTTGGTTAGTATGTGTATTTATTTATTATTTCTTCAATCTCCCTCTATGAATCATGAGACCTTATCGATGATGAGGGGGCTTGAGTGCTCAGTGATACAGAGTAGCTGGACTGAAGGTGCAACCATATCGGAGAAGTATCTGTTGAGAGCCAGACTAAGGAATGATTCCTGAAAGAGACCAGCAGTTGTCTTTCAGTAGTTGTTAAGGCCGCTGGTCAAGAGGACTTAAACAGCCGTAGCAACATCACTCAATCTTCTGAGGACTGCGTATCTGAAAGCAATGGAAAACTACGAGGCTTTTTTTCCAAGAAGATGTAACTTTGCATTTTCATGTAACAAATATGGATA
The DNA here is from genome assembly GCF_047948215.1 of Lycorma delicatula. NCBI lineage: Eukaryota > Metazoa > Arthropoda > Insecta > Hemiptera > Fulgoridae > Lycorma > Lycorma delicatula. Next base: position 52,450,642 of record NC_134462.1, on the reverse strand, counting down.
CGCCTTCCTTGGTAAAATATTCCAGAGGTAAACTAGTCCCTTGTTTGGATCTCCGGGTGGGGACTACTAACAAAGGGGTCACTAGAAAATTAAAAAATGAAATTTTATGAGTCGGAGCGTGGAATGATAGAAGTCTAAAAAAGGTTGGTAGGATAGAAAATTTAAAAGAGGGTGATGGATAGATTAAATGTAGATGTAGTAGGAATTAGCAAGGTTTGGTGGGAAAAGGAAAACGAATTTTGATCAGGAGATTGTAGAGTAATTAACTCAACTTCAAATAAAGGCAGGCAGAAGTAGGTTTCATAATAAACAAGAAGAGACGGACGGAAGAGAGCAGAGTATTTCAAATTGGATAGTGATGAAATCATTGTAATAAGGATAAAATCAAAGCCTAAGTCGACAATGATTCTTTACATCTATATGACTACAAGTGCTAGTAATGATGAGGTAGAGAGTGTATACGAAGAAATTGACAAAGCAATTATCAAACACATAAAAGGGGATGAAAATTTAATAATAGTTGGAGATTGGAATGCAAGCATTGGAAAAGGGAAGGAAGGAAATATAATAAAGGATCATTCACGGGAACCGGATATTTTTGAAGTGGGTTGTACTCAGGCGTTCGTGGTGGGAGGGGCACGTGGCTGGTGTCTGACGTTTCCTATGTTCATAGCATTTACATTTTAGTCGTTGAGATGGAGCCGTGGACGCTAGACCAACGCCTGTACGCGTATGACAGTTTTGTGCGAAATGACGAATCCGTAACTGCTGTTCAGCGAGATTTCCGCCGTCAGTTTAATATCCATCGTAATGCAAGTGTTCCGTCTCGTAACACAATATTGCGATGGGTAAACAACGTTCGAACAAGCGGTTCAATATTGAAGAAAAAACCACCGGGTCCCCGACGAACTGCTAGCACTCCGGAGAACATCGAACGAGTAAGGGAAGCCATTGTCAGAAACCCACGCCGCTCTATTCAGAGGCATTCAGCAGCGCTTCAAATAAGCACAAGTACGGTAAGACGAATTCTGCATACAGACCTGCATTTCCATCCTTACAAGATAGCCGTCGAGCAGCAGTTAAACGAACAAGATTTCACGCAGCGATTACAATTTTGTCGACAAATGCTTACCGTTTTTGAAGAAAATGAAAATTTGTTGTTGTTAATGACTGACGAAGCCCATTTTCATCTGAATGGCTTCGTCAACAAACAGAATTGCCGGTATTGGGCAGAAAGAAACCCACATCAGCTTCACGAGAGACCACTTCATAGCCCAAAGGTGACTGTCTGGTGTGCAATAGGAAAGGTAGGTGTTATTTGACCGTACTTTTTTGAAGAAAATGACGCTGCCGTAACTGTAACAGCTGATCGTTACATTGCGATGTTGAATATGTTTTTCATCCCTGAGTTACGAAACCGGGGAATCGATTTTCAAAATGTGTTATTCCAGCAGGATGGAGCTACAGCGTACACAGCGAGGGCAACGATGGCTGTTCTCCGTAACTTGTTTCCGGGACGGATAGTTTCCAGATTCGGCGACATTCCTTGGCCCCCTCGGTCCCCCGACTTGAGTAGTTGTGGTTTTTTTCTGTGGGGGTTTCTGAAATCGCGTGTGTACGGCAATAAACCGCGTACATTGGAGGACCTAAAGATCGCAATTCGACATCACGTCACCCAGATTGATGTAGACATGCTGCAAAGAATTGAGGCCATTTACCGTGAAAGGCTACAACAATGTATTGCCCAAAATGGACATCACTTGCCGGACATAATTTTTCGTTCATGAGTAAGTAACAAATGCTTTGATTTAACAAGTGTTTCAGTACCAATAAAACTTTTTTAAAGTAAATATTCAATTTTTTATGACTATTTTAAAAACATCCGGTTCCCGTGAATGACCCTGTATTAAAGGAAAGGTCATTAGGTGGGTGGAATATATTGAAGAATTATATGGAGGAAATGAATTAAAAAATGGTGTTATAGAGGAAAAGAGGAGGTTGAATAGGATGAAAGGAGAGAAACAATACTGAATTTAAGAGAGCATTAAAAGATTTGAATAGCAGAAAGACTCCTGGAATAGACAGAATACCTCCAGAACTACTGCACAGTTCAGGTGAAAAAGCAATAGATAGATTATACAAAATGCTGGATAATAAACAGCATATAAGAGAAACAACGAATGGCTTCTCTTGTGCCTCAAGAGGTTTATAACACCACAACCATAAGAAAGACTGAATGAGATAGTGTGCAGCTAGTAATTTGTGATCCTTCACCATATAAAATTTAAAAAATGAATACTTACAACAAAATTTGGGCAAATATTTTCAGTTTATCACTCTTCCGCTTCTGAATTGTCCAATTCTTTAATTCCCTACATGAATTCAGTTTATGTAAGAAAGAATGATTTGATGATGATAAACCCACAGACAATTGTGGTTTTCTTTTATTTAAATTCAAAGTTTTGCTCATAACTGATTTATTTAGATTATCTATTTCACTTTTATTCAACATTGATCTATTTGTACATTTTCTTTTCTTTTTTGCAGTATTTTCAATCAATTCACTTAAAGGGATATCATCTTCCGAGGCAAATATCTTGAGTAAATGGATTTTCTCAGGACTGGAGATGTTCTTGCTGTTTTTGAGGCGGCTGAAAAAATTTGTTTATTTTTGTTCAGGTAATTATTTCTAAAAAGCGAAAATTAAAAGCGGCATTTTTTGGATCTACAACAAATAAAATAACACAAATGAAAACATAAAAAATTACAATAAACAAGTATTTTGTACGACAAAATGCATAAAGTTTTCTTTAAATAGTAATTTTTATTTTCACCTAGGTATTTTCAATCATTTTTTGTAAACCATGCTGCTGTTTTACAATGTAATTTTTTAAGTAAAGTTATTGCTGGTAATTTCTTGGGTAGGGAGATATAAAAGTGTATGAGTCTACTTCTTAATCATTTAATGTATAGATGTTATGAGTTTCTAGTAATTTTCTCTCTAGGCATGCAGTCACCTGCCACGGACATCTAGTCTTAATATCCCATTCCATCTTTCCATTATTAAGTACAGCATCCTCCATTTTTATTTTCCTTTTCACAACCTAAGCAATCAAAATTGTCTTCACTACATAGCTAAAAGAAAGACAAAAAATTACATCTGGGTTCATAATGTTGTTTTCAGTATAAGATTTTTCATGGTTTTTTTTTTGTCAGAATTGGTGTACTAGTTCTTACATTCAAATACATAACCTTGTTTTTTAACGAAATCTTGTGATAATTTACATTTTTGAGGCATTTATTTTCATATATAATTTTCTTGATCTCAAAATTTTATGTTTTTATTCAGTTTTTCTTTTTTGAAGAGATTGGTGAGTGTTGATTTCCTTTTATATATTAATTATTAAAAATCTTGTGTGCCTTGTAAGATATACTAATTTAATTATATTGATAATTTATATGTATAAGGTTAACACTTGCTTTAAATATGAAGTAATATAAATGTGTGAAATATTAACCATACACAACACAACACAATGAAAAATTACAGTAACAGAGAACTTAAATAAAATGTTCCAGTATTTTTTTTTTAAAGCTGGTTAAATATTAGGTTACCAAGGGACAACATAAAAAAAGTGGATACTTCAAAAATTAAAAAAAAAAGAAGGTTTTAATTCATCTATTTTATCTGTAATCCATTTCTTAAATCTCCACTGCATTCAAATATTTGGATGTATAAAATATAAAAGTGAAATGATCTTTACAGCAACATGTAATTAGGCATTTCAAGGTTTCTTTGTTACCCATTGTTTAATTTATTGTCCATTTAAGTCATTTAGTTGTTGCAAATTAATGAAGCTTATCAGACACTTGAGTGGTCTACTGTAAGTAAAATCAAGTCTAAAGAATGCTGAGACATACATGAATAAAGTAGTAGTATTTAACTGATGACACATGAAACATTTTGTGTGGTTGTCTGATTGTAATTGTACTGTTTGATCTAATCTAGATGATTTAACTGATGATATGTGGAATATTTTGGGAGGTTGTCTGATTGTAATTGTACTGTTTGACCTGAATTGGATGTTTTTCATCTATGATACTGGATTATTTTCATTTTTTCTCTGTGTAGCTGAAAGTTTTGCAGTTAGTGGTTTAACATAAGAAATCTATGTTGAATTTTGTATTGTATTTAATTTAGCATTTAAATGCATAATAAAATGGTTTGCATTTTTATACACAAGGTAAAAAGTAAATTACAAAGGTAAAGTATTGCTGAGGTAAAAAAAGACCTATAAAATTTTTTGTATTTTTAATGTTAGAGTTCTGTTTGTCCAAAGTTACTAAAAATTTGTTTGTAAAATTTTGTGTGTATTTGTTTTGTTTTATTTTATTGAGCTTCATATCCTAAACCTGGCTTATAAAAAATAAAATTATGAAATTTGTTCATTTGTAAATGATTGATTCAACTAAGAAAGATAAAGTCAGATAAGAGCATGTGAGATAATTAGGGGCTGCTAGTTGAAGGAGAATAGATTTTTTAAAAAGTTTGCTACAGCATTTGATATGAAAACGTAGCTTGGATTTGAAGAGTAACATAAATATCTTATGAACCAGATGATAGAAAAGAATGTTTAGTTTTATACCTTACTAAACATTGTTATTTACTGCATTATAACAAAGTTACAATTTATTTGAAGAAAACATTGGAATTGTGGGAAATTACAAGTACAAAGTACCCTGTTTTTCTAAAAATGCAGTTTTGTTATATAACCTTGGTTAGGATAGTATATAAGAAATTAATGTTTTAAGAATATTTATGTACTTTTAACTATTTTTTAATATTTTCCCTATGGTCTCTTTATTGGTAGCGATTTAAAAAAAAAAATATTTTAGCGGAAAGGAAATTCTCTTGTAATGTATTATGTGATTAATAAAAGTGTAGCAGTAGTTTGATAGTTTTAGTTAACTATAAGATGTAAAAACTGTTGTGAAGTAAAAAAGAATATCCATTAAAATTCCTTGTGTTTTCAATTGTATTATAAAAGAATACAGTCACTTCTAATTAAGAATAGTATAGAGTACAGAACTTGTACAAAGCATGGTTCAGAAGTAAGGGCTGGTGAATTATAAATAGCAATTGGCAACACTGATTTGTTCGTGCAGATGCAGTAGTTTAAGTGGTTTTAGGCATCATGTAATCACCACATTGCTGTCAGCGAGACTGTTAAAAATCAGTGTGGTGCAATTACAAATCCTGCCAGTCGTGAAGTTCTATCAGTGATTTAATTTCTAAATGCAAAAATGAAAATCATTTTAGTTTTTCTCAAAAATCTTTTATTTATTGATTTTTTCACCCTCAAAGTACTCCTCTTCAGATATAACACATTTGTGACAGCACTTTTTCCAATCTTCAAAGCACCTCTGGAACACAATTTTCAATATGGCATTTAGATCCTTCAACAATTCTGTCCTTATCTCGTCAGTGTTGGCAAAACATCATCATCCTCTCATGGTTCTTCTCAGCTTCAGAAATAGGAAGAAGTACAGGAGGCATCATAACAGTGTTGTTTTTGACTAAAAATTTATCAACAAGCAGTAAAGTGTGAGCAGGTGCATTATCGTGGTGCAATTTCCATGAATTGATTTACCACAAATCCGGACATTTTCTTTTTTGAAAATTTTTTCTCTTTTCAAAGGTTCCAAGGAAAGCAATAAAAGGAGTAATTAAAAACTACATATAATAAGACTGTACCCATTGTGAGTAGTGGAACTTCGGGTTTTAACGAATGCAATTAATCATTTTATACAGGACCCAAGTTACAAATCTATCTACGCTTATAGAATAGAAATTAGATATTTAATATCATGTAGCTTACAAATAAGAATATAACAAACATGGTGGATTTTGGTTTGTTGTTATTCTATAAATTGCTGGTATTTTGAAAACAATTTTATATATAAAAACATTTAAAGGATGAATTACAGTTTTTTTTTTTTTTTTATATCGATTAATAAATGGGAAGATAAGGAAGAACAGGATCTTGGAAAAAATTGTAAACTGCTGCATCTTTATAGCCTAATAGTTCTACTGCACCTAAACATCTTAGGGAATAGCATCCTGGATACTGTAAGGTGTGAAGTAAAATAAAATTCAACAACTAAAGCCATATTCAGTAAAAAAAAAAAAACTGTTTCTCATAGATCATCAAAATTAAGAACACAAGGTTTAGTTCCCTGCATAGTGATGGTATCTTTTTGTTGGCTAATAACCATACAAGTCAGTATCACTTAAAAAAAGTATCGTCCATCTTTAGGAATTCTACTTCCTAAATAACAGAATTCTACTACTTCCATAATCTTTTCTCTTCCGATTTTTTAAAATTCAGTGGTCCATCTTCGTTATTTCTATTACATTTCATTACTTTCGCTTTGTTCTTTTTTATTTTCTTGCGTAGGACTTCATCCATGCTGTTCATTGTTTCTTCTAAATCCCTTTTACTCTCAGCTAGAATTACTATATCATCAGCAAATCGTAGCATCTTTATCTTTTCACCTTGTATTGTTACTCTGGATCTAAATTGTTTTTTAACATCATTAACTGCTAGTTCTTTGTAAAGATTAAAAAGTAACGGGGATAAGGAACATCCTTGTTGGCCTCCCTTTCTCATCACGGCTTCTTTCTTATGTTCTTCAATTATTACTGTTGCAGTTTGGTTCCTGTAAATGTCAGCAATTGTTCTTTTATCTCTACACTTCAACCGTAACCTTTTTAAAATGCTGAACATTGCATTTATACCTGGCGATTATGGGTACTTTCGTTATATGCCACTCAAAAATTCTTAACCAAATCATTCAAAAATAATTATCATGTTAAAAACCAAATTTAAGTTGAGAAAAAATGGAAAAATGTTTTCAATTTTTGAAAAAATTTTGTCAACAAATTTTTTCGATTTTTTTAATATATATTTTTTTAATTATCGGAACGTAAAATTATAATTTTACATTTAGACCGTATATTATAACTCCTAAACAATCATTATATTTCCTTGATTTTGGGCATAAAAATAATTTTAAAAAGAAAAATATTATTTTCCTCACTAATCAAGTTTGAACATCTTAGTAACTCACTCAATGTAACAATTTATATTTATTTATTTTATAAATATAATTTAATCAAACTTAACCTACGCTCGCTTCGCTCGCTAACCTTGCCTAATTAACACAGTAATGTTTTGAGTATTTAAAAAATAAATTCAGTAATTATGGTAATTATTTATTATTTAAATAATGAAAAACTTTAAAGAGAAAATGATAGTTGATATAATTTTTTGTTTCATTGTTAATTATTACTAATATTACAGCATTGCTATTGTCTGCATTATGAATGGAAAATGCAATAAAATTGATCATGCATCGCGTTTTATTATTAACACGATTTTTCCATCGTTCCAAATTTGAGTGTTTAAAACTCGATAACGAAGACGTTAACAGAAAAACGGCGTTCAACACTGTTTTTCTTGTAAAATTTTAAACCGAGATCATCTATCATACGTCAACCTTCCTATTTAAAAAATTAAGTTTGATTCAATACGGCGGAAAAAATTAATAACCCACCATAATGCAGATTTTTTTAACTGTGGTGAACCCCATTTCTTTCTCCCTCCAAAGACCTCTCAGGTATGCAGTATAAGGTGTTTCTATACTTAAATATAACTCTGTATATAAAACTTATATACCCAAAACTTCGATATATTTATATATCGAAGAACCGAAAGATTTACTAGAAATAAGTGTTAATACAGAAATTAAAACGCAAGAATCAAACAGAAAACCGCCGACTTATAAAGAAGTAGAAAATGCACTTAAATAACTTAAAAATAATAAAGCAAGCGGAGAAGAGCAAACAGTTGCAGAAATTTGGAAAAATGCAGGAGAATCAGTTAAGAAATCTTTGCATAATTCTCTTAAAATTTGGGAATCCGAAAAACTTCCAGAACATTGGACGACAGCTATTATACATCCTTTACACAAAAAGGCGACAAGACAAATCCGGACAATTATCGTGGAATTTCGTTATTGGATTGTACGTATAAAGTTTTATCTAGAATTATTTACAATAGAATTAACGACCAACTAGAAAGCGAGCTAGGCGATTACCAAGGTGGTTTTCGGCCTTGGTGCAGTTATGCAGATCAAATTATTACTTTGAAATTACTTATAGATATTTATAATAGAAAGCAAAAACAGATGATTATTTCTTTTATTGATTTCAAAAAAGCGTACGATTGCATACATATGCCTTCGATGTTAAAAATTCTGAGAATCTCGGATTGGATCCTAAATTGGTAAATATAATCGGTTTAACATTGACAAATACAAAATCTAAAGTGAAGTTTCGTGGCGAATTTTCCGAACCTTTTTACATAAAATCCGGACTGAGACAAGGCGACGGACTTTCGCCTTTATTATTTAATTGTGCACTAGAATTTCTGATGCGCGAATGGTTTAAAATTAATCCAAAAAATATTCACATAGGATACAAAAGAGACAACTTAAATTTAAATTGCCTAGGATTTGCCGACGACGTAGCTTTATTAGCTAATAGTATCGCAGAAGCCAGAATACAAATAACAAGTATAGAAGAACTTGCGAATAAAATTGGACTTATAATTTCTTACGAAAAGACTAAAATGATGGCTATAGATCCTTTAGTTATTAATTCTGTGAATATTAATGGAAACAAAGTAGAACTTGTAGAAAAATTTAAATATCTTGGAGAGATCATTAATTGTAATCGTAACGAAAAACAAAATTGGACTGAAAGACTTAACAAATTACTTGTGCTACAAGTAACCAAAAATACTTACAACAAAAAATCGCTCTCGATTAACACTAAGATTAGACGTTACAAAACTGTGGTTAAGCCGGTAATTACTTACGCGAGCGAGACTTTATTTAAATTAAATCAGAAAAATAGGACTGAACCTTTGCTTAAAGTTGAACGAGGATTCTTAGAACCTGCATAAACAAAAAATATAATCACGAAAATCAGTACAGATTATTGGCTAATAAATTTCTGTACGAAAACTTGGAATCCTTAATTGATACTATGAAAAAGAAGCGAATTTCTTTCTGCGCACACTTGTTAAGATTACCGCAGGGTAGGATTACTAAGAGAATTATCGATCGATTTTGGTCTTTAAAAAATCCGCCATTATGGATCAAAGAAATTAAAGAAGACATGCAAGAATTAAATTTGACTTACGAAGTTTTACTTAAATCCAAAAAAATTAAAACTTGTTATTAAAGATCCGAATACCGACTTTAAAGTAAGAACTTTTAATTATACAAAAAAGGTTTATTCAGAAGAGGATCGTGTAAAGCAAGATCATTAAGAATGACTAAATATTGGGAGAAAGTAAAAGCTAAGAACTTAAAGCCCAAAGGTTCAAAAAATCTGATATGGACACCACATTACTTCCTTGTACGCCTATTAAATTATATATACACATTTCTTTTAAATGAAAAGTACATAAAATTTTATTGCATTAATAAGTTCTGATATTTTTTTATTGTTAATATTGAACAATTATTTATTATAATTTTTTTTTTAATCAGAGGTTAATAATTATTAATACATTAATTGTAAATTAATTATTGTAAATCAATATATTTAAATTAAAAAAAAGTTCAAAAAACAAACGTGATATTAATGTCTTTGAAACAGAAAAAATAACATCACTGAGTTTCTTTCATAAAAGAGACGCAGTTTTCCAGAGATTGTTCTGTAAGCAATATTTGCTGTGGCTACAAACGTGTTGCCAGGTCGCATTCCTGCAACCCATTCTTTCAAAAATTTTGTTTTAATACATTTGTCCACGAGTCATTATCCATTCGAGATGTTATTCTTCTGAAGCTTGAATCAAAAATTGTTAAACACAAATATTAGTAATAAAGAAATAACGTATCTTCTTCCTGCCGCATCACCTTTACTAAAAATTAAGTCCTACAATTGACCCGCTGAGATAAAAATGGCAACTTTAATCTAGATATAAGGGAATGAAGATTCAAACCGATCCCGAACGATGATTAAAAGAACCGCGCTAGGTTGAATCATAAAGTACGATTGTTTTATAAATTGTTCCGTTTGAAATCCAGGTTTTATTAATTTCTAAGACGCTATAAACATTTTATTAAAACTCGGATTTCGCAAGCAAAGAAATCTACTTTTTTACCCTAGTCAAGTTTATTTGTTATGATGCGCTATTTTTCTTAAAATAGAAAAATCAAATTACGCCTTACAAAAATGTACTATGCATTTTTAAAACCGTAGTAAAAATAATATAAAATACGCTAATTAAAGTCTTAGGTGCGTAAAATAAATGAAAAATAAATTTATTATCTAGTCGTTCTTTATTTACATTACAACTACAACGCTACATTTCCATTAATAATTGTAAACGCTAAATTTTAGTCGTTTAAACAATACCAATATAACAATCATTTAATTAATTTATCACAAACATCGTAGTCTTCTCTTCCGTTTAACACTGATACCTTGTATCGGTTTATTGTTCGTTTTTGTGATGTATTTCTTGGTAGAAGATTTGCTGTAACAAATTAAAGTTAGTACAATTATTTTAATTTTGTACGTTTGAACAAAATGTATTAAATAGTTGCAATTATACGGTCGTACGCAAAAAAAGAGAAACAAGGAAAAACATTAAAAAAAAAAAAAATAGGAAAATCATGCAAACAAAATGGAATTTGTATACTTACTATAATGGTGTTGTACACTGCTCTCAAGAATATTTCTAGTTTCACTCTTACATCTGCTACACCTATACTTTTTTGTTTTTAATTTTCGTTATTTTGCTGGATTATTCTGTCACATGTACATATACTGTACCACTCCTCGCTTACTAATTTTTCTTTAACAGCGTTTCCATCCAGCACCCTAAAAAAAACCAGAACGTTAATTTTAAAAATAACATTTCAATGGATATAAAATTTATTTTATTACGCTAAAATAAAAAAATAAAAAACTTAAAATGTCATACCGATTTAACTTATCCTTTATATAATAATCGCATGGGCAACTTACAAATAATATCTCATTTTTCATCTAAACTATTCCTAACACCCAGCTTGAACAGCATTTTTCGACTTATGTTAGTTAATGACTCCATTTTCCTCAGATTGTTCTCAAGCACTTTTTATTGTCGCTTATATAGATTAATGTAACCACTGTACAATGTTCAGCCAATAAGGAACCGTCCTCTAACTCTTCCTATCTTTCGTTCATGTCATTGCCCCCCATACACTCACTCTCCCTTCTCTTCATTTTTTTCGTAAATTAATGTTTCCAATCGTTTAGGTTTTTGAACCGTATTTTTATTTTTAATATTTAATAATTTTTGCAAATTGGAATGTTTCCACTGTTATCGTTACTCCAAGAATTGGTTGTATGATTTAATCGTTAAAATTACGGCTTATAAACATTACAATTATTTTCTATTTTAATTTTAATTTCATTTTAATTACGGGAGCTATCGTATTAATTCTATAAATAAGAAGTGTAAAATAGTAAAAGAAGAGTGGATTAAAGAAAAGTGTTCATAAGTAGAAGAGAAATGAACATTGGTAAAATAAACGGAGCATAGAGAAAAGTTAAGGAAAATTTTGGCGTCCATAAATTAAAATCTAATAATGTGTTCAACAAAGATGGTACACCGATTTATAATACGAAAGGCAAAGTCGATAGGTGGGTGGAATATATTGAAGAGTTATACGGAGGAAATGAATTAGAAAATGGTGTTATAGAGGAAGTTGAGGAGGATGAAATGGGAGAAGCAATACTGAGATCAGAATTTAAGAGAGCATTAAAAGATTTAAATGCCCGAAAGGCTCCTGGAATAGACGGAATACCTGTAGAATTACTGCGCAGTGCAGGTGAGGAAGCGATTGATAGATTATACAAACTGGTGTGTAATATTTATGAAAAAGGGGAATTTTCGTCAGACTTCAAAAAAAGTGTTATAGTAATGATACCAAAGAAAGCAGGGGCAGATAAATGTGATGAATACAGAACAATTAGTTTAAGTAGTCATCCATCAAAAATCTTAACTAGAATCCTATACAGAAGAATTGAGAGGAGAGTGGAGGAAGTGTTAGGAGAAGACCAATTTGGTTTCAGGAAAAGTATAGGCACAAGGGAAGCAATTTTAGGCCTCAGATTAATAGTAGAAGGAAGATTAAAGAAAAACAAACCAACATACTTGGCGTTTACAGACCTAGAAAAGGCATTCGATAACGTAGACCAGAATAAAATGTTCAGCATTTTTAAAAAATTAGGGTTCAAATACAGAGATAGAAGAACAATTGCTAACATGTACAGGAACCAAACAGCAACAGTAACAATTGAAGAACATAAGAAAGAAGCCGTAATAAGAAAGGGAGTCCGACAAGGATGTTCCCTATCTCCGTTACTTTTTAATCTTTACATGGAACTAGCAGTTAATGATGTTAAAGAACAATTTAGATTCGGAGTAACAGTACACGGTGAAAAGATAAAGATGCTATGATTTGCTGATGATATAGTAATTCTAGCTGAGAGTAAAAGGGATTTAGAAGAAACAATGAATGGCATGGATGAAGTCCTACGCAAGAACTACCGCATGAAAATAAACAAGAACAAAACGAAAGTAATGAAATGTAGTAGAAATAACAAAGATGGACCACTGAATACAAAAATAGGAAGTTAAAAGATTATGGAGGTAGAAGAATTTTGTTATTTAGAAAGTGAAATTACTAAAGATGGACGAAGCAGGAACGATATAAAATGCCGAAAAGCCTTCAGTTAGAAATATAATTTGTTTACATAAAGAATTAATTTAAACGTCAGGAAAAGATTTTTGAAAGTATATGTTTGGAGTGTAGCTTCATATGGAAGTGAAACTTGGACGATCGGAGTACCTGAGAAGGAAAGATTAGAAGCTTTTGAAATGCGGTGCTGTAGGAGAATGTTAAAAATCAGATGATGGATAAAGTGACAAATGAAGAAGTGTTGCGGCAAATCGATGAAGAAAGAAGCATGTGGGAAAATATAGTTAAAAGAGACAGACTTATAGGTCCCATATTGCGGCATCCTGGAATAGTCGCTTTAATACTGAAGGGACAGGTAGAAGGAAAAGATTGTGCAGGCAGGCTACGTTTGGAATATGTAAAACAAATTATTAGGGATGTTGGTGGTTGAGTTATACCGAAATGAAAAGAATAGCATTTGACTAAAACCAAAAGACTAACACCATGTGGAAGTTGCAAAGAGGTCGGGAAGCCGATGCATTTGGAATGCGGTTTCGAGCCGGGCCGGTACCGGAGCGGAACGGAACGGTGATCACAATGCACCGGATCTAAATTTCGAACAGTCGTCCACCTGTGGAGGAGGCTTCAGAGCCTCGCGATGGCAGCTGGAATGGCGCACTACGACTAAGAGAAGATACTTGTATAAGTTTATACAGGATTTGGGGGGATGGTATCCCACAAGTTCATTTTTAAGGGCAACGGGTGCCTAGGTACTCACCTACCATGTTGATTTAAGACAGTATCTGTTTCGGTTCCGCCTGGCGACTGATGAGTTCTGTGTCTGCGGGGAGGTCCAGTCGAATGGGCATATGATGTTCGACTGCCCCGCTCTTGGGGGGGCCAGAGACCGAGCCACCCTGGAACTTAGAGGTCAGGGGGAAAATTGGCCGTTCACAAACGGCGAGTCAGTGTAGCGAGAGCCGCATTGTCGGACCGTGTGGGAGTTCCTCGATGAGGTTGCGATGTTCAACCGTCATCGGTAGATTTAAGGGTGAATGTATTGATTCCTACCGTGCCGCTGTAGGAAGTCTATCCTGAGATAATAGCTGGCCACCAGCCAGATATAAGCTTCAAGCGCTTTAAATGGTGGCAGGTACTAGCTGGCATTCAGCGACCGAGGCGTAACAGACAAATTGCTGTCTTTTAATTAAGTAACAAGGTGTGCGCCTCCCCGATTTAGTTTTAGTGTTGACAAGGAAGCGGGTGGTGTATAGCAGCACCCTGCTTAGTCCGCTCATGCTGACAGGTAGCTCATTAGGAGCATTTAGGTTTCAGGTCGTTAAACTGTTTTTTGAGGCATAGTAGCCGTTCTTGGCACTGACATTTGGTCTATGCTCTAGGGCAACCGAATGGGATTGGGGCGAGGGGAAATACTAGTTAACCAAAATCCTCAACGAGTGAAATAGGTTGATATTCTTTAGTTATGCTTCAGAAAAGCAAGTCCAGATGTAACTTATTTTTCTGCAGCTCACGTTTATAATTTTGAAAACAAAAATAGTTTGCAAAAAACAAACGTTTGCAAATTGAAAACAAAAATAGTTTTTTTTTAGTACAATGATGACAAAACCATTTAACTAACTTTTCTTTTCATTTTACACTATAAAGCCATTTTTTCTTAACATTAGTACTTTATTAAAAATATAATTTCAATTTTTAGGTCAAGTTATGAGAGCATATCCGATAAATAGATATACGAGTATAAACATATAAAAACGAGTTGTAATCTTAAACATATTTTTAAGAAGATCCATCTGTCCTTAAATAAGAAAAATAAATTTGTTGCAATATTTTCTCTCAGGATGTAGGCTTATTAATACACAAACAAACAAAAATCTTTATCTTTTACTAAATATATTTTAACGTAAATTAAAACTAATAATTTTTATTTACTAAAGCTGTACATACGATCCAAAAATTCATTTTAAATATCTCTTTTAACCGTTATCTTTTTTTTATTTATTTAACTTATACCTTTTTTTAAACCGAATAAATAGCAAGCTCGAGTTATTTTACCACAGTTATTATCTAATTGATATGACGTAAAGCAGCACCAAACGAAAAATCTGTCATAATAGAATGAAGTAACATTAAGTTATGTGTATACATTAAGTTAAAGACACTTTATAATTTGTCGATTACTATTCTGATGAGACATTTATTAAAGCGCTGATTGAAGCCGCTGAAGGAAAAATAGACTATGTATAATATAAATTTTACCGATGATACAATTAAAGGTAACTAATTCCGGTAAAGATACGTTAATGCTAATTGCAGTAGCATTACGTGTAACAAATTTGGATTGAAACTTAATACTTAATTAAACGGTTAGTAAGCGAAATGATATTCAGAGTGACAGAATGATAAAACTGCACACCGGTGGAAAAATTTGCTAAATTTGTTTATCTTAGCTGCAACATGTGTATTAATAAACGGGAATTTTTTGTTGAAAATAAAATTTGAACCGAACAATTTTCGTAAGAATGAAAAAAGTTATGCGGTCATTACTTTGAACCGTTACAGTTGAATGTGAACGGTTCGTCTTCTTAGTTTTCAGTGCTGTTATGTCACAGAGACATGGACGATCAAAAAGCTTAAACATTGAACAATTTAAAATGTAGGTCTGCAAATGATTACGGTTGGAACAGTATTCTATCCTAAGAAAAACTTGGTATCTGTTAAGACTATAAAAAGGAGCACAATTAAGTATTTGACCGCATTACCAGCCGTTATGATTGCAAAATCTTACATCTCATATTACATGAAAAATATGGTCCTGATGAAGAATTTTTGTAACTTAAAAATTTGAGAAAATTGTTCGGGTTGTTTAGAGGATTTATTCTAGAGGCGGTCGTCGATGACAGCCATTGTATGATTTTTAATTATCATTAAAATAAAAAAGTAATTTAAAAGAAATAATGTATATAAATGCACTACATTTAGAATTAATTTGAAATATAATTACTTTCCCGGCGAATACAGTTCGAATAGCTTTATTAAAGGAGAAAGTATGGTGATCATGTCAAAAATGGGGTATAAATCTTTACGTTTTAAGAGTCCAACTGGTTCACCTAGAACAAAAAGAAAACATGTATTTATGTACCCACGTATGTGTATCATCTTACTTTTGGCTTTATATCTTAGGATTGACCGAACCGATTTTCTTCAAATGTGGCTCAAATACTTTTATAATATGGGGCATTTGATCGTATTATTTTTTCAAAATTCGTTATCGGGGTGATGCATATCGCGGAAAAAACTAGTTCCTATTTTCTTTAGCGCCATTTTAATTAAACATTTATTAAAGCAGATTTTTTACCTGAAATGCATACATAAATAATAAAAATAAAAACTTTTCTGAAAATCAACCCCCGCCTTTTAAATTGAAATTTATGGTTTTTGTTCTTTTATTCTATCTTTCTTTGGTTTAAATATAAAACACTTCTTTTAAAGATGATATTTCATATGTAGACCTTTCTTTCTTTTTCCTTAGCCTCCGGTAACTACCGTTCATATAATACTTGAGAGGATGAATGAGGATGATATGTATGAGTGTAAATGAAGTGTAGTCTTGTACATTCTCAGTTCGACCGTTCCTGAGATGTGTGGTTAATTGAAACTCAACCACCAAAGAACACCGGTATCCACGAATCTAGTATTCAAATCCGTGTAAAAATAACTAGATTTACTAGGACTTGAATGCTGGAACTCTCGACTTCCAAACCAGCTGATTTGGGAAGACGCGTACACCACTAGACCATCCCGGTGGGTTTCATATGTAGAGCTATCAAGAAATATCTACACGACTTTTATAAATTATAAACCCCGGACTTAAAATGTAGAAAAGCTTTGTAAAAATTTCCTCATTTTTATTTTAGCTTTAATTGAACTCGAAGAGAAATTGTAAACTCGAAGAAGACTTTATTTTAGGAAATCTGTTAAGCTTAACTTATATATGAATATTTTTAGAAAAAAAAAATGTTTCTTAAGATTTAATCCCCGTTACTAAAAAATATATAAGCGTTTTTGTAGCACTAATTCTTTTCATTTTTATTATTAAAACAGTTTCTTTTTTTATCACTTAAAGGTCTATTAAAATTAAAGTTGCTTTGGCATCTGTATTATATTCAACTTTTTTTCATCGCTTTCAAAAAAAATACATTTTATTTTTTCAGTATTTTTAAATAATCCCATTTTAAATTAATGTTTAAGGATCATTTCTTTATAAAATTTTTTCCTAAATTTTCGCCATAGAGTAAGGAAGCCCTAAAATAAAAAATTTCCGAAATTCGGGAATTTTTATGCTTAATCTTATTACACGACTGCCCAAAACGGAATGTAATGTATTTAGGATGTATGTATGTTTCACCGTAGCAACTCAACGACTGAACCGATGGAAATGATGATCCGCATTGGAATCGTTGCGCGTTATATAGCTATATGCTATATATATATATGGAGTTGATTCAAAAGAAAAAGGGAAATAATCTGGAAATTAATTCTAGTGTTTGAAATAAGGAAAAAAGTCCATACAAAGATATTACGCTTTGTTACGGCTATTGAAAAGTTTCGCGCGGATTTCAGTTCCCCCGGTGAAATTTCAGTATATTAAAGTGGTAAACTTTATATCTTAAGTTTTTTGACCTGAAAAATCAAATAAAACAGATCCCAGGAATGTATTTCTTACCGTTTTTATGATATCCAACTTAAAACAGAAACATTCGGTGATGAAAAACCTTTTTTAGGTTTGAAGTGCAACTTCGTTAAGTGACTAATAAATGCGTAAATTTTATTATCAAAATGTGTAAAAAATTTTATTTTGAGAAAATTGATTTAATAAAGTCTATGAAAAACAACAAAAAAAATCAAATTTATTAACAAACTTAACAAAAAGATCTTATGAATTAATAAAAATTAAAAAAAATCAGCTGTTTTTAGTACAATAAATTTAGTCCTTTGAAAAATTTAAATATTTTTAATTTACTTTAAAAAAATACTTTGTGTTTTATACTTCAATTATTTATTACACAACTGACAAAAAAGGAGTTAATGTATTTAGGATGTATGTATGTATGTTTGTTCCGCTGTATCAGCTCAACGGCTGAACCGATTTAATGTATGACCCGTGTTGGAATTCTTACGTTACCGGGAGTGTTCCAGGCTGTATAAATATGTTTAAATAAATTTAAAGGATTTGAAAAGAAAATTATACTCCATACAAATAGTATATAACAAATTGGTCACTTGTACACTCTTTCATTATCCTATATTAAAGAGAGATGTTGTCATGCCTTTTTTTAAATATTTCTCTCTTGTTTTGGAAATCATGATTGACCGGCGCAGCCGGGAAAGTCATTGCATTGGTTTGCCAGCATTTTTTAATTTTTATTTCAGTTCTAAAGACAAAAACTGAGAAAACATTTGAAATATTAGAAAAAAAATCTTTCTTTTATATAATTTCCAAGACTCGATATCTGTTAAACGTATGTATCCATGGTATCATAATTCCACATTAAAATTTCACAAAAAAAATTTTTGATGTTACAAAATTTTATGGAAATGTGAAAATTTTTGTTGAAGTAATAATCTCTAGGAATTCTTAAGGCAATTATAAATTATAAATTAACTGGTTCCACACACAACTTCTTGTGAGCATATTTGTATTCAAGAATTTTTTAATCGTATCCTTTTTAGCAAAGATTAAAAAATACATTTATTC
Organism: Lycorma delicatula; assembly: GCF_047948215.1. Lineage (NCBI taxonomy): Eukaryota > Metazoa > Arthropoda > Insecta > Hemiptera > Fulgoridae > Lycorma > Lycorma delicatula. The sequence continues at coordinate 52,432,059 of NC_134462.1, read as the reverse complement.
ATACAGTCCAGGCAGCAACAGTTTACATTCTGTAGTAGTTAATGTTGTTTTTCTCTGCATTTTTTTTATGACTAATTCTCACATTCTAATTTATTGTGAACGGTTTTTTTGTAGCATTCCAATAATTTAAATAAACTTAAAAAAATAATAAAGCCGATAAAAAAAATTTATTAAAAAGGAAGAATTCTTCTTTAAATTTTGACTTAGTAAATTTATGCCAAGTTAATTACTTGTGGCTTGCTTTTAAATTGGTGCTGATTTCAAAATAAAATTTAAAGAATTAAATAGTATTTTTTATTTTTTAAGTTGGATTTACATTTTTTAAACTTTATTTTGATCTACGATTAACTCAACCGAGGTGCATTTTAATGGAACCCCTTAAAATCCTTAATAGTATAAAACATTTTCTTTAACGATTGCATAATGGTTTTTCCATGTTACTAATTGGAAATAACATTTAAAAAAATATTTTTAAAATTTCTGCTACTGTTTTCTTCTTTATAAGCTACTAAAAATGCTGTTTTTGACTTGGTTTAGAACTGTACCATTTTACTTAAGAACAATAATCAGGCATATGATGTGTAAACAAATGCCACAGTAAGGAATTCTTGGGTAATAGCACCTGGCTAGAAGCTCCTGTTATAAATTTCATAGTGTTAATCTAATGCGTACTCTGAAACAATGTAATTCTATTTAAGGTAAAACATGTCCAAATGACTGAGTTACTAGAATGCTGAAGTAACATTGTATCTGAAAGGGTTCAGCTAATTTACCGTTTTATTTTAGCAACTACAGGCTTCGTTCCAACTCCAGTTACTAATGAAAGATTAATTTTAGGTTGTACAAGTATACTTAGGACACGACTATACCATTACTCAAAAGTTTTATTTCAAATATTTTGTATTTTACTTCATCAAATTTCCTCTTTCTAATTTCTTTGTGTTGAGCTTTTGACTGTCTCCTCTCTTGATCGAAGAACACCCTATGCTCTTATCATGCAATATCTGTTCTCTAATTCTCCCATTTCTGTGATCATCCAAGTTGATCATCTGCAAGATGTACTTCTCCCTTGATTTCTGCCGTTCTTTAAAAAAAATTTTGTTCTCTTCAACTTTTTTTTTTGTCTTAAGTCATTTGACTGGTTTGATGCAGCTCTCCAAGATTCCCTATCTAGTGCTAGTCTTTTCAATTCGGTATACCCCTACATCCAACATCCCTAAAAATTTGTTTTACATATTCCAAACGTAGCCTGCCTGCACAATTTTTTCCTTCTACCTGTCCCTCCAATATTAAAGTGACTATTCCAGGATGCCATAATATGTGGCCTATAAGTCTGTCTCTCCTTTTAGCTATATTTTTCCAAATGCTTCTTTCTTCATCTATTTGCCGCAACACCTCTTCATTTGTCATTTTATCCACCCATCTGATTGTTAACATTCTCCTATAGCACCGCATTTCAAAAGCTTCTAATCTTTTCTTCTCAGATACTCCGATCGTCCAAGTTTCACTTCCATATAAAGCGACGCTCCAAACATATACTTTCAAAAATCTTTTCCTGACGTTTAAATTAATTTTTGATGTAAACAAATTATATTTCTGACTATATTTATTATATTCTTTATTTCTATATTATATTAGTAAAAATAAAACCTTTCCTTTTTTATTCCCGTCATGCGTCCAAACTGGTTATTACTTCCAATTCCCCCTCGCAAACCAATCTCACCTACACTCATATCATTACTTATTTCTCCTTGTTCTTCCACAATTTATTGTCTGAAATATGGTGGGGTACTGTTGAGAACAGTACGCTCAAATAATACCGCAATGAAAATGTGGACGCTGTGCCACGGGTTAAATATTTGCTGCCTATCAGTAAGCTGACATATCCACTACACTTTGTGATAAAAGATATCACCTAATCAATGGTACTATGTACAACTGGCAATTGTTATTAAATAAAGAGCTACATAAAGAATGCTTTGTAAAAAGATTATAAAAATATTGCTTTTACAAAATTTTGTACGCTATTCACCGATGAAAATTGTATTATCTTTCCTCACCTAAAAAGAAAAACAATCTTCCTGATTTGTCTTTTACTCGTAATTTAAAAATTACATTCATTAATGTATAAACTGTTTGTAATTATTTTCAGTAAAAACAAAAAAATAAAAATAAAATGTGGCCAAGCTTTTTAATATTTTCGACATTTAGTGAAGAACTGGAAACACTTAAGAAATTACATAATGTCGGATTTATTTTAGTTAGTGGTTTTTTAATTGTCGGCAGTAAGTTCAAAAAATTATTTTATTAAAGTGTAATTCTTTTACTGATTTATTTAAAAAATGAATGATTCTTGATAATCTAAATGTTTCTTATATATCCACTTCTCTTATAGAAAATGACAATAGTTATTAGGGTCATTCAGAAGGTACTTCGGTTTATAAGGTTTAATTCCAACAGATTTACAAAAAGGATTAATTCTACTTTAAAGGATTTGCTCCTTTATTTTTGGTGGAAAAAAGTGGGCTGCTGCATTTAAACATTGTCCTACATCCATTCAAGATGAATGGATATAGACACTGATATGATGAATGATGAATGCTTGGGACACCCAAAAACCGCTACAATCGACGAAATCATCACAAAAATTCATAATATTGATTAAAAAAGTTCACAAGCTCATTGACATAGCAAATATCTTGATGACTAAGTCCAGTACATTTTACACAATGTTTTGTGTACGATAAAACTTTCCACTTGACAAGTGCTGCGTTATCAAAAATACCTTTGACCAAAAACACAATTCTTTCTTTATTTAAATACAGTTTTGCTGAGTTTTTTCAACATTTTGTAACAGTAGATGAAACATACATTCACCATTACATGTCAGAAACGAAACAGTATATGGGAGAAGGTGAAAGGGCATGAGAAAGAAAATAAAAGCGGTTCCATCTACAGGAAAAGTCATGGCTATGGTTGTTTTGAGATTCTCATGATATGCTGCTGATAGACTACCTAGAAAGAGGTAGACCTATCACTATCACTATCAAAGAGTATTACACTTCACTACTACAGTGATTGAAGAGCACTATTCGGACTAAACATTTGCACCTGACCTAAAAAAGAGTGATCTTTCATTCAGATAATGTACCCAACACACACAACTCGTTGTTGCAATAAAACTATGTGACCTACACTTTGATGTGCTTTGACATATACTATATTTGGCTCTCAGCAAGTACTTCCTCTTCCCAAATTTGGAAAAGTGGTTCAATGGACAAAGATTCACTTCAAATTATGTCAGAGCTGAGACAACCACTTATTTTGTAGTTACACAATACTAAGGCTATTAAAAGAATTGAAAGTTGTTGGTCTAAACGTATCAAATTGCAACATTGAAAAATTTCTGAAAAATTTTGTTTTCTTTGTCAGGCCAAGAACTTTCTAAATGAAAAGTTTGAGAGATATCAGAATCTAGAAGATATACTATCTAGAAAAATCTTTGAACCCTGTGTATATGCTGTGTAGAGCAACTGTGATCTTATTTAGTATGAATCAATGAATGTATGACAATATGAAAATTACTTGTTATGACATACCTGAAGATTAGTAAATATTATTGACTCGTATATAAACTTTTAGTGCCGAAAAGGTTTTGTGTAGAAGTTGATGGCTGCACTAGATAGGTCAGATTAACGGTCAGGTTGACAGCCATCCAAGTACACTTGTTTATCTTAGGCAGGCCTACATTCTCAGCCGGCAATAATAAATAGCCTTTGCTAGCTAACTACTTTTTATCTGTATTTATGAGGATTGAGTTTTCATTAATTCACTCAAAATTCATCCATAATCAGTTAATGCGAAGTAGTAGGCCGATCAAAAAATGAACACAAATAATTTACCATATAGCTTTACCATAAGTTAGTGTTAAGATTTAATTAATAATTTTAAACAGTTTCTAAATTAAAATACAAAAAAAGTTTTTTCCAAATTCTAAAGGTATTAATTTATCGACACATTTGCTAATCAAGTAATTAACTGCAAAAATGCCTAATATGAACTACACCTAGAGGTTTAATAAATCTGAAATGATACAAAAACAGTATTGGAGTCAAAACTAACAACTAATTAAAACTGTTCTAACAAAATATAGAGAAATTAATGAAATACAAAATAGATAGACAAAACTTTATTTGGAGAACATTTGGATAAAAAAATACTTTTATAATTTTCTTTTTTCCTACTCTTTAACTTAATCTATTATTCATTTTATTATATGCATGCATTAAACTATAATCACGCAATTATACAGAAAATAATTTGAATATTAATTTTTTTTTAAGCGTTTCTATTGTTAGAGATTATTGACTGGCTTAAACAACCGCTACCAAATGAAATTCATGAAGTAGAAAATAGAAACTGCCCTAATGAAGATAATGATGATGGTAATAAATTAATTACATCTTTTCGTTTAAGTAATAATATTTTTTTCAGGGATATACATGTTTGTTACTTCACGCTATCTACCCAGTCTTTCTTGTGGCTATGTTATATATAAAGCATCTGAGGTACAAGAAGCAATACCTGACGGTGAACCCGGAGATTAAACACAAAAAAAGTATCACTTACACAGCTGAACACTCCAACATTTTAATGGCATGTCAAAACACAACTATGTTTGGTTTGATGAAGAAGGTAGCAGAAAACTACTTCACTTCCCATTTTTGCTAGTAAGCTGGGCCTGGGCATAGGATGCTTGATATATTAAGGATGGATAGTTTAGGAAGCAATTTGTGTCTAAGGTTAGATCATGCAAAACCTTTTAGATTCAAACAGTACACAAAATGATAACATGTATATATATACTCTATTAATGAAGCACTCGAAATACAGACTCAATTATTAAAAATCGTGAAAGGCAGATGTTTTAAGCTAAGAAAGTGGTACGCAAATGATTAAAGGTTATCACAAAACTTGTCTTATGATAAGTGGAGGCTAAGTCAACTGATGACATGAATCCTGACGACTCTGTCAAGACATTAGGACTGCACTGGAATCCACAAGCAGATACATTTCACTTTGTTTTACAATTTGACAGTACCACTCCTAAACATGTTAGCAAAAGGATAATTCTTTCACAGATTTCAAGAATTTTTGTTCCGTTAGGTTTAATCGGGCCAGTTGTGCTGACACGAAAATCCTCTTGCAGGATCTGTGGCAACTAAAGCTGAGCTGGGATGAAAGTGTTCCACTTCATATCCATAACAAATGGCTCAGAATTAGGAATTCATTTACTGCACTCAACCATTTAAAGATACCCAGATACATCAACGCTTCTGCAGATTGCGACTTGCAAATGCACACATTTTCTGACACCTTAGAAAGAGGATATGGTGCTTGTGTATATCTGAGAAGTGAGGATAATCAAGGCAATATCAATGTCATACTTGTGTGCTCAAAATCCAGAGTGGCTCCCCTCAAAAGGTTGACTTTACTGAGATTAGAGCTGTATGGTGCCACTCTAGCTGCTGAATTGGCACAAAAAACGGCCACATCATTAAAGCTTAAGGCCATCAATCAACATTACTGGTCAGATTCCAAAATTGTTTTGGCATGAATACTATCATCCTTTACTAATTGGAATGTATTCATATCAAATAGGATAGTAAAGATCCAAGAAATATCAGAACCATATATGTGGCGTCATGTCAAGAGTGAAGACAATCCTGCTGAAATGTCTTCATAGAGCACATCAGTTAACCAATTATCTAAATCATCACTTTGGAGGAATGGTCTACAGTGGCTGTCAGAAACCTCAAATTGGAATTGACCACAAGAATCCGAATATTCTGTAAATGAATTGCCGGAGTGCAGTTCAACACAATCATTTCACATTATCGACATGGAAGATGATTTTACTCACAGATTTTCATCATTCATTAAGCTCAATCGAGTAACTGCATACATTCTTAGATTCATAAATAATCTGAAAGAGAAAAACAAAGATAAAAACCAACAAGAACCATTACTAGTAACTGAACTAGGACGATCAGAAACCATTCTTGTGAAATTAAATCGAAGAAAGGAATTCAATTATGAATACAATCAATTAAGAAAAGGCAAAGAATTAGAAACATCCAGCAAAATATATACCAAAGTAATCTGCTGAAAGAAAGAGAAAATGGTTGACAAATATTAATGACAAAAACACAAAGAAGGTTTCATTTACAAACAGAAACATACATATACCCAGCTCATATGAAAACAGAGTAGAGTCTGTATTTATTGACACAGAGCACAAAGTTCTTCAAAAAAATTCTTTCTTGCAAAAAAAATTGAATTTCACCAAGATTTCCAACTGTATAATATACTATAAAAAACCTAGTTTATTATTATATAGTCATTTTTGTATTTGAATACATTAAACCTGTAAAGCTTTTATTTAAATTAACTTTTTCAACTAATTCTATTAAATAAGAAAAAAATTTATTTTTTCTTATTTATGTAGCAATGAAAGTAAAGGAAACTTTGTGGCAGTGTAGTGTTATGTATAAGGTAATAACACGATCCTTGGTAGAAATTGAATCTTGAAATTTCAATAGACATACAATTCCTATTTATTTTTTTTATTTTAAAATAAAAAAGTTGTTACAAAACTGTTGTAAAGTTATTGTATTTTGATTCATCTTTACCAGAAAATGTAGCAAATTTTTATTAGTAATCTTAAGAAAGAATATTTAAATTTTTTTCCCCACATGACAGAAGATTTTGTTAAATCCCTCTCTTTCTTCATGATTGCATAATTAACCAGCACTGGTGATTGCAATACAGCTGAAAGAGTTTATATCGCGTGGACTAAAATTTATAAAACCAGAGAAAAATGATCAAATCAGTTGAAACGATTAAAGTAGTAGTTTTCAAGAGTTTATTATTTAAATATCTTATTTTAATAATGACAATTTTTTTGTAGTAAATGTGTAACTAGTTGTCATGATCAATCCTTGACAACTACCAGTTTTTTCTTGTTATATTCTCTCATTTAATGTTGCTAAAGCACAATTGCTTTATAGGCCAATGCCTATACCTACAAATTACGCAGAAAAACACACTAATTTTTCCTTCTACCTACCTACTTGTATTTTAATTTCAATAATTGAAACAGAGTCAATTCTGAGCGTGTTTCAATTTACAACACGATACCAAGTCATAATGCAGTTATTTTTGGGATGAAATGTTTTTGTTCAAATGAATCGGTTTTCTAAGATGTTGAAGTCCTGAAAATTCAACTACGTTATCAAAATTGTTTTATCCTCAGTTATAAAAGCATTCTCTGGCATTCTAGTTTTTGCATCTAGAATTTGAATGCGTCAACCGGTTAGAAACTGCATTCAAACTAAAAGTTATTATGTAACTTTAATGTCGATATTTATAAAAAATCTTTGAATTAAGAAGAACAATTCTCGATAACCTCCAGACAAAACTTTTATAAGTAATGGAGCACATTTTTATGCTAATTGCATGAATAACAAAAAAAAATTATAATTCCTCTGTTTCAAATAAATCCAACAAAGACCATTTAAGGTAAAAAAATCTCAGCATCCTAAATTATGTGACAGTATGTTTTTGAAAACTGTAATATACTAGTATAACCGCTACTAACATTTTTTATAGTTACATTGTACATATTCTCTACTTTGGGTAAAATGAGAACTCTGAGCAGATTTAATTCCAGCAACGAAGAGCTACGAATAATACTGCTGCAGAAATTAACCACTGTGAGATCCTTTCCAACCATCTAGTCTAACATTTTTTATACTCCTTACCAAGCTTGCTCTGAAGATTTAAGAAAAATAAAAGTTAAATTTTCAGAAAATTTAAAACGCAGTTCATTTCATTGACTTTAATTTTGATATGCTTCGAAGACTCATTGTCTGTAAAACTGTATGACTTTAAAACTGCATGCTTTAAATAAGGGCAGTTTTACTTCCAAATGTATTAATTTTAACTTACCAGACCGTTCAGTTTGATAATTAATACAAATACTGAAAACACAAAAATATTAAGATTAAAACCAGTTTTTCAAAATATGATTAAAAAGGTAGATAGATTTGAATTTATTTTTTTGGTTACAGAATTTTGGAAATTGCTAAAATGTCAAATTATAAAGGGAAATAAAAAAAAAATTGGTGCAAATGTATGTAAAAACATAAAAAACAACTTTTGGTTGAGTAAGTAAGATAATACCAAGATATAAGTATAAAATTGTGTACAATGAAATAAAATTTTTCAAAAAGAAAAACTGTCGCATTGGCAGAAAACAGAAAATATTCTCATAATTATTATACCTTATATAGGAGTATAATACTACTATGCATAATAAAACTAATTTTTAAAAAATCTCTTTACAGTTGTATTCATTCATCCAATATACGATAAACAGTGTATATTTAAGGACACAATAAACATATAAATGAAAACCAAAAAAAAAGCAAAGAAGAAAAATTTCAATGGCTTTATCTTGCATAAGAAATTAGAGTAACATGATTTTTTTCTAGTAGTGATGACAATTTTCAGCAGAAATTTTCTGCTACTATTAAAGAAAAAAAAAAATGTAAACTGTGATTATGAAAAATGTATAAACTAAGTCCAAAGTAAATCAGTAAAAAAAATTATACTACAAATCATCAAAGTTCATCCTCAAAAAAAGCTAGTTTAGTTACAGAAAAAAGTAGAAACATTTTTTACAAGTTTGTGGGAATCGGGAATGCGGAATGGGAGCAGTTATAATAAATATAATATTTTTCCTTTTTTATAAGTTTTAGTATTGGTAAAAAATTTGTTTTTCACTATCCATAAAGATAATGCATTAAAATAATACATAGTAAAAGAATTTTTTTGTTAATACTTAAGTCCTATGATACTTTATACTGAATTTATTAACTTCAGCAAGACTTTATATTGATTGCACATTTAATATTTAAACACACTTTGAAAATTTAATTTAAAACTTTGTTAATGAAAATGTGAAATATATTTAAATTTTACCTTTTTATTTTGGTTTTTTTCTCTCTCTTTTATTTAGTCAACATTTTTAATTAAAGTTTTATCTGTTTTATATGGAATTCAGTCTTTTATTTAATGTATCTATATATTTCTGTGTATCGGAGGTAAAAGGCACAATGTCACAAATGTTAAATTTTTCAGGAGAACCAACTAAATGATCCACTTTTATCACGACTCTTTGTACTTTTATCGATACTCTTTGTAAACCTTTTTTATGGCATAGTAAATACAGTTTACATATACATAATATACATATTTTAGATTTTCATAATCTTTAAAAATATTGTTTAATTACTAGACTTAGTGCCTTTTTCCTCTGTGATAGGAAATTAAAATTCAGTTTGTAATAACATAAAATAGTTTTATTAGAGTTCCCATTGTTTTATTACACTACAAATGTTTTGCAGAAAAAAGTTGAAAAATATAACATTATAATAATTTTTTTTTTTTCAGTCATTTGACTGGTTTGATGCAGCTCTCCAATCCCCTATCTAGTGCTAGTCGTTTCATTTCGGTATATCCCCCACATCCTAAAATTCCCCCCAACAATTTGTTTTACATATTCCAAATGTTGCCTGCCTACACAATTTTTTCCTTCTACCTGTCCCGCCAATATTAAAGCTACTATTCCAGAATCCCTTAATATGTGGCCCATAAGTCTGTCCCTTCTTTTAGCTATATTTTTCCAAATGCTTCTTTCTTCATCTATTTGCCGCAACACCTCTTCATTTTACACTTTATCCACCCATCTGATTTTTAACATTATCCTATAGCACCGCATTTCAAAAGCTTCTAATCTTTTCTTCTCAGGTACTCCGATCGTTCAAGTTTCACATCCATATAAAGCAATGCTCCAAACATATACTTTAAAAAAATCTTTTCCTGACATTTAAATTAATTTTTGATGTAAACAAATTATATTAATGACTGAAGGTTTGTTTCACCTGTGCTATTCGACATTTTATATCTCTCCTGCTTCATCCATCTTTAGTAAATCTACTTCCCACATAACAACAAAATTCTTCTACCTCCATAATCTTTTCTCCTCCTATTTTAACATTCAGTGGTCCATCTTTGTTATTTCTACTACATTTCATTACTTTAGTTTTGTTCTTGTTTATTTTCACGCGGTAGTTCTTGCGTAGGACTTCATCCATGCCATTCATTGTTTCTTCTAAATCGTTTTTACTCTCGGCTAGAATTACTATTTCATCAGCAAATCGTATCATCTTTATTTTTTCACCTTGTACTGTTACTCAGTATCTAAATTTTTCTTTAACTGCTAGTTCTATGTAAAGATTAAAAAATAACGGGGAACGGGGATAGGGAACATCCTTGTCGGACTCCCTTTCTTATGTTCTTCAATTATTACTGTTGCTGTTTGGTTCCTGTAATGTTAGCAATCGTTCTTCTATTTCTGTATTTCAATCCTAATTTTTTTTAAATGCTGAACATTTTATTCCAGTCTACATTATCGAATGCCTTTTCTAGGTATCTATAAATGCCAAGTATGTCGGTTTGTTTTTCTTTAATCTTCCTTCTATTAATGTGAGGCCTAAAATTGCTTCTCTTGTCCCTATACTTTTCCTGAAACGAAATTGGTCTTCTAACACTTGTTCCACTCTCGTCTCAATGAATATTATTAACTTCTTATATTATAAATACTACTGACTTCTTTTGGGCTAAAGCATAATAAACTCTGCTATATTTAATGTTTTACTGAAAATGTTAATATTATTAATTTAATGAACTATATATATAGTGTATGGAGATTTTGGCTTTATCTCTTCAATAGCAGAGAAGAAATAAATGAGGCACAAGAAAAGTGATTAACTCATTAAAATCCTTATTCTTATAGGGAGTGTGGTGAATTCATAAAAATATACAAATGTATCAGTTGTTAGCCTGTTTTAAAGTTTTAATTTGGCAAGGGTCTGAAATTTCTTCACCTACTATTTCCTCCACTGTATCTTTGTTTTAATAATATATACACGAGTCATGTATTTTGTCATAGATCATAATTGTAAAATAAATTAAAATGCCTTTAGGGGGTAAACATCTGTGCAGGACTGCCTCTCGAGATGTGGTTCCGATTTCTGGTATTAAACCTATTGATAATATCCTTAATAATCGAGCGCCAATTACATGCGCTAAGAAAGTAGTCCAACTTACCTCTCGGCTGACATAAATGAAATAGACGACTAAGTTTTCCATTTTTATGGCAATGATATAACAGGTGGACTGAATCGTCGGCTGGTTGTTTACACACGATATTTTTCCTGATGTGTGAGGTAAGTTTCGGTACATTTCCGCAAATCAGCCTACCACACATCATCCTTTAAATTATTATTCTGTACGGTGGGCTACTAAATTAGCCCGGAGTATTTACTATTTACTAAAGTAGTAGTAAATAGTTTACCCGGAGGGCTAAACAGAAAATGAAAAGATTTAAATCTTTTAGCAGTGTGTAGTCATAATAACAGCAACAATATTAGTGTAAAGCTGGATGACCAACCATCACCAGTGCTAATACAGAAATTTTTAAGCGGCAATTTATAGATGGCAGATTATATAATAAGTAAGTTTGTACACATTATAACGGGACAGCGCGAACGCAGTCCCGACTCACAAAAATTACGCGCCCGAGATATCCACATTTGGGATATTCGCAGGGGTCAACCAGTCCGTAGTGCAATGGACAAGCCTCACCCTGGAGGAACCGCCTTAATGATCACGGTAACCTCCACGCCAGGTAAGTATGATTAAAGAAAATTATTAACATCAGCCCACATAAAATGAAACTACTCCAAAATCGAGAAGTTACAGCATTAAAATGTAAAAATTGCATTTATATTGACTTAAGCGTTTAATTGAAATTAATTCTATATAAACAAAATAATAGTGAAGAATTAATAGTTATTTTTTCCAATATTTAAACAAGCAATAATAATTATTTTGTGTCAAATCTGATAAAATATATCGGCCTTGTTTAATTCTCCTTTTCACCGCTAGAGTGAATGTTTGGACTAAAAACAGAAAGATTTTCTTTTAATGCTGCATACATTAGAAATGTGGACTGCTTTTTTAATAATAACTTCTTGTTTAAATGAATAAGTAAATGCGTATCACATTTTATAGAAACTGCAAATATAAAAAAAAAATGTTTCGTGTTTTTTTTTTTTTTTTTTAGTAACTATTTGACGTTTATATGATAAAAAGGTTTTTGAAATAATATAGATTACAAAGAGCGGAAGAGTTTTTGATGTAGTCAACTACAATTCAACAACACAACCAAACATGCTCCTTTATTGTAGTTTTTTTTTTCCTGCAGACTCGAAATTATTATTAATGGCTTTACAAACTATGCTATAAATGCCGCCTCTATCATTCAACAAATTTTACTTTTTTAAATAGTTTCATTCACTAAGCAGATATATCAGCCGATCTTATATTTGGAGAATAAGAATTTATATATTACATATATCATTTTTATTGTTTGTATTTGTGCTAATATGCTCCTTTTACCTTATCAGTCAGATTTATAGAACTCAGTCTAACATCTAACATGTTAAAAGAACCCAGTTTATTTGTCCTGGATTAGACAGAAAACTACATCCAAATATATAACCCTACGATCTAACTATGTTTGAAATGTCTTAGAGAATATCATCCTGTAAACTGAAGGGCTTGAATCAATGCTAAATTTCAATAGCATTAGCCATATAAAATAAAACCGGTTCCTGTAGATAATCAGAGTTAATCAAGATCACTGTATTGTTGGAATTTATTAGCGGATAATGAAACCAAACTAGAAAATTCCACTAAACATTTATTTTTTTTTTAAATCATCTTTTAATTCCTACACATAGTATTTAATGTTTAAATTAACTAATGGTTTAATTAATTACTACAAATACATATAACTTACTTTAAATTAACTGTATTATGTTTTCTTACTTTCTTTATTACTGTTTAATCAATAATCAACAGTGACGACCCCTAATTATTTATCGCTTTAAAAATTCATTACAGGATTATTAATTTGAATGTGACGTCTGTACGTATGTAGCTCAAAACTCAAAAACGATTAGATGTAAAATGTTGAAATTTTGATTTAGGACTGTTGTAACATCTAGTTGTGCACCTCAGCTTTTGATTGCAATCAACTGGACCAAAAGTCAAAACTAAAAAAAAAAATTGAATTCAGACTTTTTCTTAACTGCAGTAATCATTGAGAAAATAAGTGGTACTTATTTTCATCAGTTCCAGAATTGAGAGGAGAGTAGAAAAGGTATTAGGAGAAGACCAATTTGGTTTCAGGAAAAATATAGGCACAAGGGAAGCAATTTTTTAGGCCTCAGATTAATAGTAGAAGGAAGATTAAAGAAAAACAAACCGACATACTTGGCGTTTATAGACCTAGAAAAGGCATTCGATAACGTAGACCGGAATAAAATGTTCAGCATTTAAAAAAAATTAGGGTTCAAATACAGAGATAGAAGAACAATTGCTAACATGTACAGGAACCAAACAGCAACAGTAACAATTGAAGAACATAAGAAAGAAGCTGTAATAAGAAAGGGAGTCCGACAAGGATGTTCCCTATCCCCGTTACTTTTTAATCTTTACATGGAACTAGCAGTTAATGATGTTAAAGAACAATTTAGATTCGGAGTAACAGTACAAGGTGAAAAGATAGATGCTATAATTTGCTGATGATATAGTTATTCTAGCTGAGAGTAAAAAGGATTTAGAAGAAACAATGAACGGCATGGATGAAGTCCTATGCAAGAACTACCGCATGAAAATAAACAAGAACAAAATGAAAGTAATGAAATGTAGTAGAAATAACAAAGGTGGACCACTGAATGTGAAAATAGGAGGAGAAAAGATTATGGAGGTAGAGGAATTTTGTTATTTGGGATGTAGAGTTACTAAAGATGGACAAAGCAGGAGCGATATAAAATGCCGAATAGCACAGGTGAAACGTGCCTTCAGTCAGAAATATACTTTGTTTAAAAGATTTTTGGAAGTATATGTTTGGAGCGTCGCTTTATATGGAAGTGAAACTTGGATGATCGGAGTATCTGAGAAGAAAAGATTCGAAGCTTTTGAAATGTGGTGCTACAGGAGAATGTTAAAAATCAGATGGGTGGATTAAGTGACAAATGAAGAAAGAAGCATTTGGAAAAATATAGTTAAAAGAAGAGACAGACTTATAGGCCACATATTAAGGCATCCTGGAATAGTCGCTTTAATATTGTTATAGGCCACATATTGGCAACCTGGAATGGTCACTTTAATATTGGAGTGACAGATAGAAGGAAAAAATTGTATACGTATTGTATTGTACGTTTGGTATATGTAAAACAAATTATTAGGGATGTAGGATGTAGGATGTAGGGGATATACCGAAATGAAACGACTAGTACTAGATGGGGAATCTAGGAGTGCTGCATGAAACCAGTCAAATGACAAGACAAAAAAAAAATAGCAACCTAAGCTTTAAGCTCGTGCATGGAACATGGAAATGGAATTTTGTGGTGTATAAGAAAAATGCCAAGGTCTCGGGGATTCAAACCCTTGACTCCCCGATGAAAGACTGAGACGCTAACACTCCACCACGAAGAAAGGCAAGAAAAAACTAGGTGATAAAATAAATCCGAAAGTATAAACATTAGTATTAAAATAATGTTTTTTCTTTAGAAAATAAAAATATTTATATTAAAACATTAGCAAAAAGTCCAAAATTTTGAATTGTTATCACACTCAATGTGGTATCTTGTGAAGAGTATTTATTTTTTAACTTTTGTATTTCAATTTCTTTTATAACCTTCTATGAAGCCAAAGATTCATTTTTTGTTTTGAGATCGCTAAGATCAAAAAAGAAATTGATTTATTTAATAATGTCAGTATGTATATTTTTCTATTTACTTCAACAGAATAATTAATTTGTAATCTATTACTTTTACATTTAGAGATGAAAACTTTCGATTCTACAAAGAACACAATTTCAAAAAAAAAACAGGTTTCCTTAAATATACCAAGAAAACAGATATAATAAAACGTTAAATGTAATTTGTTCTAGTTAGCTTTGTCCTTTAATAGATTACGAGCTCAGTTACAGTTTTGATATTTGTTCTTAATTGTCCAGTCAGTGTTGACCGATCCAAAGATAGTTCCATTAATTTGTCAATAAAATAATACTTGTTTGATTAGAAGTAAATTTTAATTATACTTGTAAAAGGATCTGAATCAGATTTAAAAATTTTTTTTAAACATAAGTGACCCTGGTTCTATTCCTGGTTTTTACCTATAATTTAATCCGTTTTATTAAATATCCGTTTTCGTTTTGTTAAGCTATATTAATAAGTATTAATTCTAAACTGCATTAATATTTACAACTGTTTACGATACAATAATTTATTAAATGTTTTATTATCTTTAATAATTTTTTTCTTTTTTATTTACAGGGTTCATTAGATGCACGATATTCAAGAAATAAGAATTAAAATTAAGCAATTTATATTGTTTAAAAGCTATAAATAATTATACACCTCTATCTATTGTTACTCTTTGCGTTTATAATTTCTGAATATATTTTCAATATTTCACCAAGTTATGTACTCGTTTTTTACTTACGAAACTATAATGAATGTGAATATTTGTTTTTTTTAATCTTAGTTGTTGAATGATCGCTAGGAAACAAAATTTATAAATATTTTGTTACTTTAATTTTTAACTTTTAATATTTCATATTTTGTTAAATTATTTTTATTTACAGATTTTTTTTAATTTCCCGTTTAGATAGCGTTATAGCTCTAGAAAGGAAGTATTAGTATTGTAATCGGTCCAATTTGGGCATATGCGGTTTTCACCGGATCTTGATATTTTGACACCTAAGGAACCCGAAATACCAGATGGGAATTTTCCGGATGTTTGTTTCGTATGTACGTGTGTATTCGGTGTTGGCCTCTAAATCACGTTATATTTCCAGAACCGCTGGACTGATTTTTTTTACCAAACTTAGTCAGATTACTTCTATATATCGAGCATGGATGCCGTTAAATTTTCTACTTAAAAGGTCAAGGGGGTGAGGGTCAAGGTCACCCTCAGTATCTCGAGATTTCGCCTTATTAGGGTCATATTTCTCTTAGGCACACTTCTCAACGATTAAAAAATAAAAATATTTGAAAAGAAATTGTTGCAAAATCGCAACCCCACCCCAAAAAATGCTCTAAACTATTGGTATGTTGTGACGTCACAGGTGAGCGATAGACTTAAATAAATGAATATTATTTAAATTGTAAAAAAGTAACTCGGTCTGTTTGGGTCTCGAACTCGATCGCCCGGTTGATTCGGGGCCTGGTGCGTTAAGCCTCGCGGCTACACCAGTCTGCCGACCGTACAAGCGAAATTTGTTCTATGTAAGTTGTGAAATGACATTAGTTTACTTAGTGTCGACCGTAGCCGCTGATACCGCCACAACTTTGAGAATTAAATACGATATGCGCTTTAGTTAGAATCATTGAATTAAATTAACGAAAAATTATTAATTTTAAATTAAATGTTAAATATTTTAAATTAAGTTGTGTGTGTAAGTCGTGCATGAGAATCAACTCGCAGTTGTCTTTTTTTTTTACTTGTGTTTACATAAAGTAAAAAGTACATGCCCTTGACAACTGCAGCCTTAGTTAATGTTGTAGACCACATACCCTCCTTAATAATACTCGCAACAATTCAATTGTAATTAGTGTCTTCAATAATGGAGTCTGAAAAAGATGATTCGGTGCGGTGCTAATCTGAAAACTAGTTATCTACCGTCCAGTTCAGCAGATTATTTACTTATCCTTAATTATATATTTTCAATTACTTGCTGTAAGCTTTTGAGAATGGAGGTACGGATAATCGAGATTTTGGTAGATGTTAATTACAGAATATAGATTTACTTGTTCTATTTTCCAACAAAGGAATTTTTTTAGGCACTATTAATAATTTATATATCTATTAAATTGTACAATAAAAACTATGCGTACTTTACTGATAAATGAAACGCCGAAGTATGGGTAATTGAGAGCCGGATTAATAAATTACTGAGTATTATAGTAATTGTATCATTTAAGTTTTTTGTACCGCGGTGATCGGAGCGGTATTGTATTAGTATATTAATTTTTTTTTAGCAGCATAGCGTGGTTGTTGTTCGTATGAATATAAATTAAGTACAGCCTATAAATCCACTGGGTTGGTCTAGTGGTGAACGTGTCTTCCCAAATCAGCTGATTTGGAAGTCAGTTATTTTTAAACGGATTTGAATACTAAATCGTGGATACCGGTGTTTTTTTTTGGTGGTTGGGTTTCAATTAACCACAACATATCAGGAATAGTCGAACTGACACTATAAAAGATTACACTTCATTTACACTCATACATATCATCCTCTGAAGTATTATCTGAAAGGTAATTACCGGAGGCTAAACAGAAAAGAAAAAGTACGGCCAATAAATAATTTTTTTTTAAATTTTTACTTAAATTATTACCTAATAGGTTTTTTATTACCTGCTACTACAAATTGTGCTTCTTGTCTATATATATGCAGAAAGAGAGAGAGTGAGTGAATGCGATAGTAGTGGGAAAATGTAAAAAAACATCATTACAACTACGAACGTTCTACTACTTATTCACTCCCTGCTGCGGAAAAAAATAACAAAAAGATATATCTCTGTGAATATAAAATTTTAACATTCAAATGTTATTTTGCTGAATCGGTTACATTTTATCGTCGATACTCCTCAAAACTGTCTCCGGCATTATTCTGTTGTCGAGTTCCCTTTACAACATATCCTAGCCTGGCGAGCATGTTTTAAATACAAGTAAATAGATAAAATCGGTTTAAAACAACAAGATAACATCTACTTGTATTACAACGGCCACATTAATTTTCTGTTATATTGTACCTGCCCCAGACTTTGTTGTAATTATTATACATCTAAAATATCTCGGATACTAAATGTAAAGGTCAGAATTGCTTTCTTATAGAGTAATAATAATCTTCACTATATGAAGCTCTTACACGGCTGAATACTATCTGCATTTTGGTTGGCTTCTTTTGTCGATATGCAATCGTATATTTGGTTCGGTAAATAAGGGAAAGGGAAATCATATACTTCCGGTTTTCACTTTTCCTTGTAAGCCTGGCATGAGAACTTGTTATTCTTAAGGCGGGGAAATTTTTTTAGCTACTTGTCATGTCCGATCACTTTCGACCATTAAATAAATTAATTTTTTACACTTGCACACATACACAGGCTAGTACGAACTGAAGCGTTGTGATTATAATTTCAAGGTGATGGAATATTCCATAAACAGATGTGGATAAATATTTATTTATCTGTTTAGAAGTCCTCCACATAACTCATTCGTGTACCGTCAGCCAAATATTTTTATTTTATCATAAATAACCCTTTGAGTAACGTATATTTATGATACATGTCAATATATACGGATTTTAAACACCGCCAGAATGTCTAAATAACTAATCTTTTTATTACTGAATAAATCGAATACGAATAGGTTTTGTTCGCAAAAATATTTAAGATTTTCTTTTTGAATCGGCAAATATTGAAGTTTCGGACCGTCTAATTTTTTTTGGCTCTCGGTTCATCGGTTGATATTTGAATACGATATGAAATTTTGTTACAAATACAAATATAAAAAGTTCCTGTGGGCATTAAACGGTGACTACCGTTCACGAGTAGCATTTAACACCTTAGTTAAGTACGGCTCATTACTTCGTATTCATAATTTCTTTTTCTCGGAAAATCATTGGTATTATTTCAGATGGTGCGATTCTGATCGATTAAGGCGAACCGAATCCCGACTGTCGGTTAGATATTCCTTTTTTTTTGTTGTAAAACTTATTTATTAAATAAATAATACCATTTTAAATATATTATTAATGAAAAACTTTAAAACTATAACTTATAATGAAATATTTATTTGAAGGTTAACCCATATAATTCAACGTTAATATAGAACTATAAGTAAAAAAAAAATCGACATTAAAATAAAATGTTTTTAAAACAACGATTTGAAAAAGTGCGGGCTAGCTTTGTGTAGTATGATTACGGTGATGTATAAACCACAAAGGAAGAGAAATAGTCTGTTGCGTAATTGCTGTATGTGCATTATTTAACGCCTAGCTGTGTCGCCTATTTAAAACTGTTTCAATGAATATCGTATTTGCTAGGGCAGTTATTTCTAGTTAATTTATCTTGCGTCATACGGGTATTTTGTATAAATAAAAAGCAATATAGAAAATTATTTTTGTACACAAACTCGGTACGTAATTTAAATAATATTTTGTACTAAGAAAAATAGTACGGTAATAAATGATGTGATGGCGGGGTAGATCGTTAATTTATTAACTGAATAAACGGGAATTTAAAAAATCAAATGAACTAAATATTTTAATTTTTTTACAAAATGCCAATCATATTGGTTTGTACTAATTTAAGAGAAATTATTTTTCTCGCTTTATGAACTACAAAGATCGATTTAGAGAATGACAATCGATGTAGACGATATATCTCGATAAATACATTAAGTTCAGTAAAAGAAGTTTGAGGTTGTTTATACAAATATATTTTTTTACGATTTATATAGTAGTGAAAATGATGAGGTTTGAACTGTAATAAACATCCCGAGGGTCTTAAGAAGAAAGAAAAAAAAAGAATAAAATTAATAGTGAATTAATATTATAAATTTTATTATTTTCATAATATAATTTGTCAAACGTAATATAAAAATTTATTTAATTCGTACAAATTTAACTATAATGAAGCACTGCTGGTTATCCGTTAGTTATAGATAAAAATTTGCTTTGCAAGAATACAAAATAAAGGAACTTATTTTAAGTACGAGTACAATAAAAGCTGGTTTATTTTGCGGAATAATATTCTTGTTTCAAATCGCATTAAAACATTTAACTATTATAGGGATTTTAATTTTATAATTCTCGATTTAACGACTTCTCCCGTTCATTTATCCAAACGTTCGCTTCATTTTCGGTATTCTTAATTTACTGACAACATTAACAAAATTTATTTGTTTCCCTTTTTGTAGCTGAAATAAGATTAAAATATCTAAATTGAAATGTTTTAAAATTAATATCTGTAATTTCAGATATCCGAACGTTCATAGATCGTTTAATCGTAGGTAATATACCTGCCAATTTAAATATAACGTCACTTATTTTACGAAAATAATTGAGTTTTTACTTCAAATTCAGGTATTTTGTAATGTATTATTTTTGTATTTTTGCATGTATTATTATTTTGTTTTTAATATTTCATTTCCAGTGATTGTAGTCTCTGTAAACGTTTTCTTTTATATTTATTTATTTTTTTTTATATTTTAAGATAATAACATGACCCTTCACTAGATATAGTAAATGAGATTAAAGTAACAAAATTTTATATATACAAAATAATCATGAAATCAAACCGGGAATCGAACTCAGGACTGAGTGTTCAAACCTCTCCTAGCAAAAAGTAGGTTTTAATTTTTTAATGTGTGATATGTACATGTTTATCAAACATAAGTCCAAATCCGTGGCAGGAAGGGGTAGTAGACAGTCTTACCGAATTATATGTAAAGATTGATTTTTTGAATATTTATAATATAATCATTTTAATGGAATTTAAGTTATTTTGAATTTGTGTAATGACCAAACGAAATACTGTACTCCCTTTACATCTATAAATTTTTGTCTCTCCAAACAACAATCTCTGGTCCACATCCCCGTGTGTGTGTGTGTGTGTGTGTGTGTGTGTGTGTGTGTGTGTGTGCGCGCGCGCGCGCGCGCGCGCGCGAGTGAGTGAAAAAAAAATGTAGCTATATATTTTATAAGAAGCTTACAAAAAAAGCTGAAACATAGATGAATAAATAAGTATGTCTTATACAAGGTAATAGTTGAAAATAAATGTTCTTTAAAAGAGTATACCAATGTAATATAAGACATGTACAATGAACTATCTACTGCAAGAAGTGTTGTTGGGAGGGTAAAATGGTAAAAAATAAGAAGAGAGGTAACAAGATATATTCAACAGTCTGTTTCTTCTAAATTTACAGCATTGTGTAGAGAAGGATGTTAAGCGCTCGCGCGCGCGCGCGCGCACACACACACACACACAAATATATATATACTCGTGAACAAATGCTTGCAGTTTTTTTTTTGTTTTGTTTAATATAGTGGGCATCGACTACTTTGCTATTAGCCCTCGCCGCAAGCTAAAACTTTCCTATACTCATTAAAATAAGCGGCTAAGTCAAAGGCCATTCTTGTCAAGTAATCATCTAGAAAACAGCTTTGTCATAAAATAATAAAACCCTAGAAGAACACAAGATGACAAGGATGTATACAGCCCATGCCTCTGAAACACATCCGATCTATTCCTGAAGAAATGTTATTAAAACTATCAAAAGCGGGTAGGTGTAAAGGGCCCGCAGTTATTAAGAATACAACCTTGAAAAAAATTTGCCATTATCCTAAAAGAAGCACAAAATACAGATAAAAAAAGAACATCAATAAATGGTCATTCAATGTTTCTATTTTGGAAACCGACAAGAATTCTGGTAAATCGATTTCACGGTTCCCGTAAATTTCTAATTTTATTATTCCGGCAAAGCGGAAGAGGTAGGTCTTTTCCGATACCGTTCGGCCACACCGTGTTAATAAAAGGAAACAAAGTTTATACGACTTGGAAAAGCTAAGACAGGAGCTCCGTATCTTAGTAATACGATTTTCCTTCTCTAATTCGGCGGCACGACTCAGGCTTCTGACAAAATACCGTCGATCGGACTCGTGCGGAAGGGTCCTGCAGCAATTCCTACATTACGGATCGCATCGAGTTTCTTTAGATGAGACTTTACGGCAGAGCCGTAGCTATCGATCCGTAATCTTTTCTGACAATTTATTCTTGTACGACCAAAACATATAGACATTAATACATTTATTACATCATGCACACACCGGTACCGGCGCAAGTGTAATGTTATTAGTGACATTAGACCATTTTTTAAAGATATTTTTAGAATATTGGTGAAATTCAAAAATAGATTAAACTGAATAATGGAAGTTAACATTTATTTAATATTCTGTTTTATTGTTACATGTTTACGATAACAATAATTAATGATTTTCAAAACTACAACTTATGTCTGTAGCGTGACAAAAAAGTATTTTAATACAACCGGCAATTATTGTAAACAAAAAGTAATTAATGTTGTTTATTTCAACCGCTTTATACAAATTAATATTTTATTTTAATATGCTAAATTTTTTCAGCTACCCGATTAAAATACTTCAACATAAGTAGCATTCTCCTACCAAAATACAGATCGTTTCAAGGTAGCAGGAGAGTTTTATAAGTTTCATTTTTAACTGTGTTTAACTGTTACACATTACATAACTTCATTTTAAGTTTTGTTTAACTGTGAAAAGTTATTTAAGGGTTCCGATACTTTATTAACATTCCGTATATATTTTAATCTAATAGTATATCATAATCTAAGTGCCTGGCGAAATGAATTAAGTCACTTATGGATATCGCAAAGGCATCATTAAGAATAACAAGCGTACCGTACTGGGCTTAATAACGAAGATGAAGAGTAGTCTATCGTTACCTTCTTCGAGGAGCCAAATATATGGTTTTATATGCCTAGCCCACCGAAATTCGAGTAATATTCAACTCTTTGAGTAGCACCTTCGTTCTCTACGAACACAGAAACCGGCCGAAAAAGGAACGGCATTACTTTCAGAGAAAGCGTCTCAGATCTGTGCCTGTTTTACCTAAGGTCCTTTATATGTATCACGGTAATGAGAAAAATTAATACGAGTAATGTAAATTTAAAATTTCTACGTATACCTTTCTGTAAACGTAACAGTATCTAATTAAAATTATTTAAAACTCTAATTTAATAGAACTAAAAATTTCATGAGGATATAAAAAGCACATATTTAGGATCGATTAATAAAAATTTTATTAGAAATATATCGACATGAGATGATTTTTTGTTTAATTTGAATTATTCTAACATCGGCCTAATTATTGTTAATAATTTAATTAAGTATTTATTTACTTTATTAAAAAATTAACTGAAACAGATGTAATCGTTCGTTATTACAAACGCATCACTATAATGAAATTTTATCGATATTATTTATTTAAATTCTTTATATGAAATAAAATAGATTCTTTCTGTTACTAAATTAACCGTAATATGTTTAAATTTTGAAAAGATATCGGTAGAGGATGCCCTTTTAGAATTTCCAACTGTTGTTTATTGTAATATTAATGATAAAAAAGTTGTAGCAGCATTGTTTGTCGGTATAACTAAGGTTTTTATACGGACAAACGTTGTATTCTGCTTCGATGCCTATTTTTTTGCGCACGTATCAGCCAGCTTAGGCTTGAGGCTTCTGGAGTTCAACAGATACCGGTATCGGGAACAATCCTGTTTCTAATTTCTATTAATAATTTGTGTCAAATTTGAAAGGCAATTTGAAGGCAAATTTGAGATGTTTGGAGATGATATTGCGTTACGCTACGAAGGCTGCTCGCTAAATGAATTGTCAAAGAAAGCGGATAAGACAAAAGAAGGGTAAATTAAAATTTTGATTAAATTTGAATCGCATGATTTTAAGCGGCGGGACAAAATAAATTATATTTAGTGACATAAAGCAAATAACATCTTAATACTGCAGGTGTCGTAATCGTATCGTGCCAGGGTCAGATTCCGAAATATTTGTATATATAGAAAAGGTCGATACTACTGGTACATACATCTTTGATTAGCAGACCAGCAGCTTACCTGGATTGATCGTGTTAAAAATACAAAAACCCACATCTTAAAAACGTCAAGATAATTATATTATTTGCGACTTCATTATCCATCCTTAATTTTATAGCCGGTCCAGTTTCATTAATTCTAGGCTTCAATACTTACAGTATTAGTTGTCGGAGTGGTATTTATTTTGCCAATTTTAAATTACCGATATTGTTACAATTTTATTTATTGAAGAAATTTGGTACTTTGTCGTTTCTCCCCCCTCCAAAAGTTTGCAAGTTTTTCACGTGGAAATAACTCAAGATTGCAGGAAATACTGATATTAACAATAACCAGGTTTATGTTATAAAAATAATCTAACCAAAATTAACCGACACTCGCTTCGCTCGCTAACCTTACTAATTAACAGTAATGTTTTGAGTATTTAAAAAAAAAATCAATAATTATCGCAATTACTTATTATTTAAATAATCAAAAAATTACTGTTAAATAGATGAAGTTAGCGAGCGAAGCGAGCGTAGGTTAAGTTTGGCTAAATTATATTTTTAATTAATTATATACAATAATGCTTATATTTTTAATATGTAAAATATGTGGTTATGAAATGTTTTAAATGACCGGTAAAACAGCATTTTAGCGTGTTATCGGGTTATTTCTCCAACCCGGACATTCATAGTATCAATATTTCCTGCTTTCTGAGTTATTTCCAGGTGAAATACTTGCAACCTTTTTGGGTGAAAGGGTGAAACGGAAAAGTACCAGAAATTTATATGTTTAACAGCGAGAAAGAAATTTTTGCAACATATCTTTCCTTCATTTGTTACAATATTTTATCTCTACACCGATTTATTTATATAAGATTTTGAAATAATTCTTTAAGAGTGGAAGTAGAAACGATGAAAATATAAATGTACATAGGCAAAATTTAAAAATAGCCTAACCCCAAAATTATCTACTTAATTGCCAAATTTCATTAAAAAAAAGAAATAAAAAAATTCGTAAGTGAATTAATGGTGTTATTTGAAAGGGAGAAAGTGTTCTTGAAGTAATTCAGTAAATAATATTTGTTTGTAATTAAGCGTTTTTTTCTACAATGATGTATGTTCTTTAATTTTTTTACATCAGTTTTATAATTGTATTCCAAATAATGTGTTTATCGCTATTCTTATGTTAAGTGCCTCATGAATAAATCGGTTACAGCGCTTATTATTGATGTATATAAATATATTTTTATTTAATTACGATTATTTTTTTCAGCAAAATCTAATTTTTATTAATGAACCCAAAGATTAGACGCGCAATAACTTCTTGCCGGTGTCGCTTTTGAATAATAACTGTAATTATTCTTACGATGGAATAAATCTTTGTTAATTTTACGAATAATAATTAAATTTTATCCCCTTTGTAAACCAGCATGGAGAAAAAAAAAAGTGGAATAAATAAATAAATTTTGAATTATTTTTTTACAAATTACATTCTATTTTTTGTTATATCCGAATGAATACACGTTTAAATAAAATAAATGTTGAAAAATGAAATATAATTTTATAACCAAGAAAAATTGTTTACAATCATGGATTTACTGCATTTCATTACTTTTAGTTGCAATTATAGTAAATTACAGAATATTTTTAATTTTTAAATATTTTTATAATCTATTACAGTATTTTTTGTGACACTGAACAAATCTGAAACATATGAGGTACAAGAACCGTCATTCAGATAATAATTTTTCTGACAGTAACGATGTTCACTACATCCGCGATCATAGTGAGAACGGAAAGATGTCATTTGTAGAACTGAATATCATCTGCATTTTAGTTCAACGTAGGTATACAGGAGAAGCGGTTCGTTCACCAGCAGACATGCGTCCTGGAGGTCAGCCATGGCGGAGGTGGATGAAGAACTTCTACACAACCTCTCCTTTTTAAAACTTACAAGTTAAGTAAAATAAACCAGCAATTGCGACTCCTCCGGAGTAGGGGTCGCATTGCTCCCTCCTTATAGTTAGTGCCCCGTTGTGGCGTATTCCTGCTAGCCTATGAAGCGTTAGCACCGAAAGGACTTCAGTAGACGGTCTGAAGGGAAATTGCGTCGGGAGGACAGGCTTCATAAGCCTAGCCTTCCGCGGTCGGCCCATAAAATGGGTTCGATAACGCTGGTTCAACAACGGATTGGAATGCAACTAAATCCGTCTTAAAATTACTAAATAATAAACAAAAATTGAAAAATTGGACCCGCCATTTAAAATAACCCTTTTAAAAAAACAAGGCCGATTAGAATCATCCAGCAGCAAGGGACTCTGTCCAGGTTCTGCGATAAGTAGGGAGAAATAAACTCCCGCCAACTTTGCATTCCACTCCATTCTATTCCGGTTCGTTCAGCTTAACGAAGAAGCAAACAGGAAACCCCTTCACTCCTGAGGTTTCCTACGTAAACCTGGTATGTTTTGTTTGTTATTATTGAGAATGCATTTTAAGTTGCCGTTTGTGACCGGTGTCAGGCTGTTTTAATACCTTCCTGACACCGGTTATTTATTCTTATATAGTGGAAAAATAATGATTCAAGAAAAAAGTTTAAAACCTTCAAAAAATCTGTATATTATATTAATATTTTGTCTGTTCTCCCACCCTCAAAATCACCTCCCAAGAAAATGTTTTGAAATTGTTTTAAATACATTAGAAAATCTTTTAAAAAATTCCAAAATTTGATATTTTTATAGTTTGATCGATCCCCCACCACCAATATTGCCTACATATTTTTTTTTTTTTTGCCACTTGCAACACTTGCACTACTACTATGCTTACGAAGACAAAATGAAAAAAAATCTGATATGGACACCACTTGTCTTACTTGTACGCCTATTAAATTGCATATACACGTATTTTAAATTGAAACGTACATAAATAAAACTTTATTATACATTAATAACTAATGATATTTTTTCATATTATTTTTTTATTGTTACTTTTGAATTATTTTGTATCGTAAAACTTTTTTTACAATCAGAGGTTAATAATTATTAATAAATCAATATATTTAAATTAAAAAAAAAAAAGTTAAAAAAAGATGAAGTCGAATTTTAACCGATGTGCCTTACGCTTGTAAGAGCTTAAATATTTCATTAATTAAAATTCTATTAGTTTATAACTATGCAACCAATGAAAATAAGTAAAACTTATCACATATCGTTGAAAAGCTGTCAATAAGGGCTTATTACTGCAGTTAAGAAAAGTCCAAAATCCAAATCGGTTCCAACCGATTCCTGTTCCACCCCAAACGGGGAGTACAAAACTAGATGTTTCAACAGTCCTAAATTCAAAATTTCAACATTCTACGACTAATCGTTTTTGACTTATGCGAGGTACATACGTACGTACAGACTTCATGCCGAAACTAGTCAAAATGGATTAAGGGATGATCAAAATGAATATTTCCTATGAAATCTGAAAACAAACATTTTTCGCTATTACAATACTTCTTTACTTCGTACAAGGAAGTAAAAATTCGTTCAAAAAATGTGCAATACATGAAAAGATAGTTTTGTGGATTTTAGGGATAAGGGGGAGAATTTGGGGAGCAATTTTATTAAATGATAAGATAAGGAAGGGGGGAGCACGTATGCATTACTGAGCTTAATATAATTGCGAATTATGTACTCAAAATTTTGAGAAAATTTACCAGACACTATCTATTTTATCCCCTGGAGATATTGACCCCAAACTTTTATCCAAAAATATCCTAATATACACGAGTCTGTGTACCAAATTTCATCAAAATCAGTTCATCCACTAAAAAATTATTAAACTCAAACACGCACATACAAACGAACAAACATTACCCCCACACTTTTCTGGGACCCTGGGTCATGAAACGTTGAGAAATGCAAAAAAAAGCCATACCCCATTTTTTGGCTGATTACCATACTTTACTTCTTGCAGCATAGTTCTAGAAAAGGATAATTAAATTTACGATGAAGGAAATTAATATATATATATCGTTCTCTTACCACTTTTCGTTCACTTGAAACGAAATTATTTATTATTCACCAGCATTTACAAACTTAATTTTAATTTTTTTAACGAATTCTACAACTGTTCCGCCAGTCTTCATGGCATAGTCGTAGAGCGTCTACGTCTTTCATATAAAAAGGTTCATCCTAGTTAGGCTAGGTATTTTTCATGCGCTACAAAAATTATCTTTCACTAGTAATTGTAATGGAACGATTAGCCTGTAGTTGCTGAAATTAGTAAGTACAGTTATTTTGTGCGACAGGCTACGGAATGAATGGAGTGATTTTTTTAATAGACTGCCAAAAAAGAAGTGTAATGTATTCAGGGTGAATGTATGTGTGTTTTTTCCACTGTAGCATCTCAACGGCTGTACCGAATTAGGTGCGAGCCCCGCGCCATTAGTTCCCTCTTCATCCGCAAGGAACGCTAGTGTCGCAGTCTGCTATCTTGGATCGGTCCCCTCCTCCTGGTCAACCCCCTCCTACATTATGCCATCTTCAACCTTTTCTTTTACCTTTTTTTAGCTTCCAGGAATTACCGTTCAGCTATTACTTCAAAGGATGAATGAGGATAATATGTATGAGTGTAAATGAAGTAGTCTTGTACAGTCTCAGTTCGACCATTTCTGAGATGTCTGGTTAATTGAAATCCAACCGCCAAAGAACACCTGTATCCACGATCTAGTATTCAAATCCGTAAAAACGTAACTGCCTTTACTAGGAATTGAACCCTGGAACTCTCGACTTCCAAATAGCTGATTTGGGAAAACGCATTCACCACTAGACCAACCCGGTGGGTTACGTCATCTTTAACCTTTTCTTTCTTTTTCCTGTTTAGCCTCCGGTAACTACCGTTTAGATAATTCTTCAGAGGATGAATGAGGATGATATGTATGAGTGTAAATGAAGTGACGTCTTGTATATTCTCAGTTCGACCATTCCTGAGATGTGTGGTTAATTGAAACCCAACCACCAAAGAACACCGGTATCCACGATCTAGTATTCAAATCCGTGTAAAAATAACTGGCTTTACTAGGACTTGAACGCTGTAACTCTCGACTTTCCAAATCAGCTGATTTGGGAAGACGCGTTAACCACTAGACCAACCCGATGGCTTCTTTAACCTAACCTAACATTTCCTAACTTAACCTAATGCTCTACCATCTTGTAATTTCCCTTTACGTACGATTATGAAATAATCTTAATTTTAATTTTAAGCTATTAAAACCCTAATTTTAAACAACCCTTTGTTTTGAGGCCCAGCGATGTGGTTTGAGCTAGATAGGGGTTAAATTAGACAATAACTAGATCAAACATTTTCTGAATGTTTAAGCCACCAAAGGAAAAACTGAATAGCTACCTCATTCGTGTAATTCGACGCCTTCCAATTTTTCATTTTTTTAAACAAAAAAGACACGGTATTTCCTTTAAATACAAATGACCTGAACAATTTCAAGCTTTTAAATATTTTTCCTGATTATACTAAGAATGAAACTTTATTAAAAAAAAAAAAGATATGTACTTCATCGGTTAAATGCTGTATCAATGTATAAGAAGAGAAAGACAACAATTTTACCACTTTTTCTGATGTGAATTGGACATAATGAAGCGTAATTGGACATAATTCTAACGTGAATTAGACATTAATGAACATAATTTCTTTATTAACTATTTTCTAATTAGTAAATAGAGAAACATAATTTTAGTCAACCCGATGTAAAACACCCGCCTCAAAATTGTTTCATACTAACAAGATGTATTATTAACATGCTTAATAACACATTTCAGCCAGGTTTTATGTTGCTTGCATGTAATTTCAAGTAAAATTGTTACATTGCATCGAATGTTAAATTCAGCATTCCTAATGCTGAGTATATATATAAAAAATTTGATTATAACTTTATTGAATCACCAAAAACCATATTTTTGAAAAAATTTCAACCAAGTGAATTTTCAAAACATACGTTTTCAGTTTTTAATTAATTTAATGAATATTACTAATACTGTACTGCGTGCGTGCGTGCATGTATGTATGTATATACGTATTTCGCATAACTACAAAACGATTAGCCGTAGTATGTTGACATTTTGGATTTATTACTGCTGTAACATCTAGTTGTGCACCTCCCCTTTTTATCGCAATCGACTGAATGAAAAGTGTCCAATAAAGCCCAAAATTCAAAAGAAATTTGATTTTGGACTTTTTCTTAATTGCAGTAATAGGCCTTCATTGAGAACTTTTCAATAATATATCACAAGTGGTACTTGTCCATCGATTCTAGAGTACCTAAATGAAAATTTAATTTATGAAATATCTGGATCTATAAGGGAAAGGCGTATCGGTTCGAATCAGACATCATCTATCTCCTTTTCCATTTTTTAACATGTTTTTTTTAAATTTAATTAAATATATTAATTTATTAATAATTGTTAACCCGTGATTGAAAAAGCAATTTTACAATAAATAATTATTCAATAATAAAACAAAATGTGAAAAAAAATCAGAAGTTATTAGTGAAATAAAATCTATGTATTTTTAAAAATGTGTATATGTAATTTAACAGGCATTATTACATACATACATACATATATATATATATATATATATATATATGTATGTATGTATGTAATGTATATATATATATATATATATATATATATATATATATGTAATACATACCGCAAGAGAACCAATCAAAGACATAAAACATTCAACATAAAAACAATGTGTCATCTCTTACAGTAGACAAAATAAAGACAGCTGCCAGTATTACTAAAAAAAGTCAAGGTTGATGTTTTGTATCTCATGTACAAGTGTTCATACGTTTTAATATATATATATATATATATATATATTTGTGCAGAGAGAGAGAGAGAGTGATATTGAGTGAGTAAGCAAGTTCTGTAATATAAACGATTTATTATAAATAACTAATCTGTTCATCAACATATGAACAGATGTTTCAATACATACGTACACACACGCACACATGCATAACCAAAGCAAATAAAATGTTTAGACTGCAGATTTAAAGGAAATAACTATTATAATAATTCTAATACGTTACCTATACGAATACAATTTTTTTTAAATGTATCCTTGATACAAAATACAAAATTTTTGTATTTCCAAGCATACAACATAGAAGGGATAAAATATTAAAAGCTAATTTTTATTATATTTAACGGGGGAAACAGAAACGGACAAAAGTTATCAGCTATCATTACGGTGAAAAAGCGGTACTGCAGGGTTAATTGTCTGCTTTAACTCGATTGTTTGTCAACAGAGTTTTACAAATGAGGTGTCATTTTCTTCAAAATAAAATGCTTAATAAATTTTGTAATTAGTAAAAATGTTATCAAATAAACAATCACAAAGATATTGACGAATAAAAAATTAAGATGGCCGCCAATTTTTAAGGTGACGTTTTCAAAATTTTAATTACTGTAGGTTTACCCGCTCCTGAGAAATAATTTTTTTGTTGAAAATCACAAAATGGCGTCCAGAAGGAAAACAAAACAAAGTAGGACTTATGTCGATATGAACTTTTTTGCACATTTTGGTGTCCTGAATCAGTTACTGGAGTTCGGCGAATACATTCAGTAACATTGTACCTATGGTCTAATTATAAATATAATATTAACATTATAGAGTTGTACGTTTGCTATTTCAGTCGTTGATAAAAAATGAACTAACTTCTGCTCGTCATTAAAATATGAATTTTTATACTCCATTGAATAGTTTACTTTCAATTTATACCGACGTGAATATATTTTTCAAATAAAATACATTTAATTAATTATACAATCTATCTTAAAATTAAAAAAAAATGATCGGATAAAATAATTAATAACGAATCTTAATTCTAATATATTTATAATAAACGTAATGTTTATAAAATATAATTTGAAGATAAAAATTTCAAAAAACGATATAACAAAATACCGCTTCAGAATCATTTACAAAAATGTTGTAAATGTAATAATACATAAATAGATTTTTTTTGCGGACACATTATGAAAAAATAATTACAAACTTTGTAGTAAAATATCAAGAAAATATTTTAAATAAATGGCAAGAAATTAAAACCCTTTACTGTTGAAGAATATACATAACAGAAAAAAATATAACTAACTTCAGTTCTATGTATATTTACTACATCTTTTTCGTTTGTTCCCGACAACTAGTGTTCCCGAAAAACTAGTGAACCGGTCATAACTAAATTTTACCTGCAGCTTTATTATGACACCTGGAAAGTTAACCGCAGTTTAAATATCATCAATCTCACTACTATGTAAAACATAAAATAAAAAAGCTTATAAATAAAAATCTATAACTTCCTTTACCAAGATTTAATGTCGTTGTCTGTGTTAATATCGACTTCTTCAGACAGTAATTATGTATTTTACTAAATTTAATTCGTTGTCTATAAAATATCAGTTTGTATTAGTACCATATACGTAAAAATAAATTAATTTGAAAATAAAATTATAGGAAATGACGACCATTTACAAATTTACGACTGCTTACAGAATATCACTCTGTATATTTTCAGTTCCTGAACTAAGAATTTACATCAGGGTAAAAAGAAAATGGGGCAAACTGAATGTCTGGCCTGTGGTAGTCCAGTGTAGCGGATAGAAATATACTTTACAACTCATTTATTAATTCAATCGTTTAAGTAATCGGCCATGTAGGTGAATATTTCATAGCTTTAATATTAAGTTAGGCAATGCTTGTTTGTAGTTTTAGGCTATGAATTTACGGTTTGGGATCGGCTAAATCATTCTCTATACAAATGAACACTTCTGGGTAGTGAATTATTTATTAACCCGGGCAGAAGTGATACAGAAAAATTTAACTACTGCGTTAATAATTAAAATCAGGCAAATGTTGTATCGACGAATAAATAAAATCCCGTGACGATAGGAACTATCACTCGCTTACTGCAAGTAACAATAAATTGTAGTTTATTCGTTAATCTACTGTACCGGTTTCAGTAGAAATTCAAACTAGATTTATGAAACCGTTTCATATGTAGGCTGGTGTCTTATAATGGAAATCGTTCCTTTTCCCTTAAAAATAGGCGATGTACACCTTTGTCTATGTAATTTGCTAATTACAGAAGTAGTAATTTTATAAATTTATACAATCGTCAAATATTACATATTCAAATTACTGCTGATGCAAACTAGATTTACATAAGTAATCTCGTGCAGTCGATGTAAATTCTATACTATTTATTTGACCGGAATACTTAAGCAAATTTATAGCGTTATGTGGATGATTGTATAAGGTCTCAGTAAATTTATTATTGAAATATTTTTCCTGTACGAGCTTATTATACCGTAAGGGAATCGCTAAAATTATTGAGCCAGACCGGTAAAATTTGAGCTAACTTTATGAAGAAAAACCAAAATTTTAAACAATGAAGAGTTTTTTAATTCGGTTCAATACCTCCAAAGTTTTATAAGAAAAAATAATTTTTATGGTTTATAATTTACAACCGGTTGACTGAAAAATATAGCATAATTAGTGTTTTAAGGTATGCTTGATTTATGAAGAAAAAAAATCGAAATCCATTCGTTTAACAATCGATTATAAGAATAAATTAAATACGTACTCAACACAGATGCGCACGCAAACTCACACAAAAATACAAACAAAATCAACAACTATAAAGTGATTATCATAAAGGATTAGGACACACGCACGCGCGGCACACACACACATACACATACACACACACATACTATAACCAGGTTTAAAACAAGTTATTCAATACTATTTTTTATAATATAATACAAAAATGTAATACACTATTCTATATTAACTATATCGATAAAAAGCGAAATATAAATTAAATATATACGTATTGAATTTTTTTAATTAAAATCGTTATGTTTTAATAAGTATATATTAGATAAATCAAAATATTTAAAATACATACCAAAATGTTAAAATAAAGACGATAATTTTGTATAAATAAAAAAACACACATTAACGATACGTATATGTGCACCTCATTTCCTTTAACAGTAAGCGGACTGATGGTCGACCGAGTTAAATATACATGATCGGCAGTCTCCGTGTACAATCTGAGATCTTCGGTGTATGATTACAGGACGCTAACTTATATAATATGGATTAACGTATAGTTACGGTTTAAAACATAATTTAAAATTCATTTTATATATAAATATTTTTATTTATTATCAAAAGTTAAATAGCTAAATAAAGATTTATTTAAAAAAGAAAATATATTAATATAAAAAAATTTAATTAAAAAACAGTTTAGAAATCGAACTCGGGTTTAAAAAAATATACTGATATAATAAATTAAACATACCACTCATCTGATCACCGTGGCGGTGTGGTAGCGTCTCGACATTTCATCTGGAGGTCTCGGATTCGAATACCGGTCAGGTGTAACATTTTCCTTATGCTAAAAATTTCCATTGTCACATTGCTTTCTAATAACTTATTTGTAAGCTTGTATGGTGGGTGAATCCATCAGTTGTAGAAAAAAGAATTGATACAATTGAATCGCATTGTATTTCAATTAAAATTTTATCTTCCCGGTAATGTATTATCTATTACATATACAATTATTTATTATATATACAGAGTGTATCACGAATTTCTTCTGGGACTTTCAAAACTTACCCTATTCTTGCGGTAAAAACCGAATTATGTTCCTTTCCGATATTTAAATTTACTGTGGCCAAACCGTTGATCAAATCGAATTCTGACATCATTTACAAGTTTTTGAAATTAAATTTTCTACAAAGAAAGATAACTACTTTGAGATAACTACATTTACAATAACCCTTTGAGTTATCGTAAATGTATCTTTAAACGTGCGACGGTGCAGGGCGTATATTCCTTTACATTCAACACCAGTTTTCAAATAAAGTAGCTTTCTTTATGAAAATAATAAGTCAATAGGGCAGACGCTTCAAGTGGGCTGGTCTCCTTTTGGAGGCGCAATGCTTCTCGCATGGGCAGCTATATGTGACTTGACCCAGAGTCTCGTGTAGGAACAATCTATATATGCATATCCCAGTGAGAATAGCTATAATTTTGTATGCTATTCTAGTGTTTAGATTATGATGTTTCAACATAACGTAAGAAAATAGTTAAATAAGAAAAAGAAACAAGACCGAATTTTCTTCTTGTGGTGTATATCGGATAACGCTACGATATGCAAAATACCTTTTTACCCTTCCTTCGTACGTACAGCTATAATAACTAATTTTAAGATGTTGGTCGACTTTCTAAAACCGAATACGTCAGAAGTTTTGAGTCCTGTGCTTATCACACTGTTACTCTGAAGAAATTACAACGTACTGTTAGCTTTAAAAAATCGAATAGGCTTTATTTGTTATTAATCAATATTATTCTCACACGCATGAGGATGATGAACGCAGATGAAGTCCAAGAAGGATAATATAGTTCCCTTCCTGGAGCTAAGAAAGCTTGATGGGAGGAAGCGATTGAAGCGAGCCCTGCATACAAATAGGTAAGATTTTTGCACATCAGGGTTGTTGCAGAACTTGAAATTCCATGACACCTCTAAAAAAAATAATAACCGTGAAAAACTCTGTATGTATGTTGTCTTAGTTTTTGCTTGATATCTTCAGACTGGATGAAATGAAATTTGGCAAAATTATTTCTCAATATAGAAAATTGATGCGGTTTTATTTTTATAATAATTGGTCAAATTGGGCACTTAGATACAGACCTTAGCAGTCTAGTATCTCAATTATTTACGTCTGATTATGTTTGATAGTTTATAATCTAAAAAGGGGTAAAAGGGAGGAAAAAATGTTTTTCTTTTTTAAATCTCTGGACTGAAAGCCAAAACGTCTTGTACTAAACAGATTATTCCATTAAATTAGTATGTAACTTTGCTAATGTATTAGGGTACAATCATTCTAGGAGGTGTACGAGAAGTATAATTTGTACCACTTTTTTTCATCAGTTATGAGTTTTGTTACTGTCTTCAGACTGATAAAACGCTTTTTATGAAATTTAATAGGATGACTTTTGAATATCAGTAAATGGTGCCGTTTAACTTTGGTCGCAATTTTTTAAAGGGATGGGGAGATGTGGGGAGTTTTTAGATCCTTGGATCTTAAAATTTTTCTCAAAGATTGAGAATAGTTTTCTAATACAAATCTTTACTTACATATTTTAACGTTCCACTTAATTTTTCCTATTAACATAATGTTTGTCTGTCGAGGGAAAACCCTGCAGTAGCTTGAGATCCAACGAAAACGAAGAAATTATAAATATATATATATATATATATATATATACTATATACGTACACTTGTCAGGTAATTTTACCGAATTTTCGAAAAAAATTACGGTATTATTTTCGGTCGAAAATTTAATTTTCCTCTCGTTTTGAGGTTTGAGAAGTACGAAAATAACTGAAAATGAGTTTCCTTTTTTATACACAGAGTTATCATAAAAGAATGGTGCGGTTTTGAACATGGTTTAAATTAAAACAGAATTACTTACAGTTTATGTTTTTTATTTTTCAAATTTGTTGTCTCGAACATTTTTTTACATAATTAATAAATTTCAATATGTGCGCCCTTAGTCGTTCGACAAATGTCCAAACGATACTCAACTTCTCTCCAAACATTAGTTAACATTTCTTCGTTAATGGTTGTCATTGCTTCATTAATCTTATTTTTTAAGCGGCTTAGGTCGCCAAGGTGTCAGGTCTGGACTCCTTGGAGGCCAAAGTACGGGTCCTTGCCGGCCTATCCATCGATCTCCAAATTTTTCGTTCAAAGCGTCCGTGACCAATGCATTGAAGTGCAGGGGAGCACCATCTTGTTGGAAATGAAGTCGATGAATGTTTTCGAGTTCATCCGGCTGAGGAAAGCAATAATCGGTTAACATGTCAAGATACACAACTCCATTAATTGTTTTTTCAGCAAAGAAGAAAGGCCCTATTACACGATTTTTCAACACAACACACCAAACATTAAATTTAGGCGAATCGCGTTGTTTCTCAATAATTGCGTGTAGGTTTTCAGAGCCCCATATTCGTGAATTGTGTCTGTTAACACATCCGTTCACATGGAATGTAGCTTCGTCTGTAAAAATTATATCGTCTAAAAACGATTTGTTTTCACTTATTCTGTCCAACATTTCAAATGCGAAATTGTAACGTTTTACACCATCATCGGGTTTCAATTAAACCAGTATCTAGATTTTATAAGCGTTTAATTTCAGTTTTTTACGTAAAACTTTGTGAACTGTTGATTTTGGAATACCTAATTCGACGCTTCGACGGGGGATGGACTTCCCAGGACTTCTAATTTCCGATCGTCTAATTAGTTCAACCGTTTCGTCCGGTACACTTGGTCTGCCGGTTGATTTCTGTTTCTTAACCGATCCAGTTTCTTCGAACTGTTTGAACCAACGTGTTATATTATTTTTGTGTGGCGGATCTCTTCCGAATTCACGTCGAAACGCACGTTGAATTAAAATTACGGATTTTAATTCAGCCATCAATAAAACACACTTTGCTTTGTCTTTATCTGAGAACATAGTAACTCACTAAACTCACCGCAACAACTGACGTTGTGGTTACAACTGCTGATAACCAAACTTTTGGGTAGGAGGCTTTCAGGGATACCAATATAACATTTAGAAATTTTCCTACAATCTTCCTATGAATTACTGAAACCGCACCATTCTTTTATGATAACCCTGTATATCTATATATAGGCCAACATGGAAAATACTGTGGCTCAAAAATCTTCAGTACTACTAGACCGATTTCATTGAAATTCAGATATGCTGTAATAAAGTATCTGAGGTTGTGCATGAAAAAATTTGATGAAGATTGGTCCAGTCGTTCTTTAGTTACGCTCAATTTAATGTAGAAAACAAACAACGTAATCTCAAACCGAGGTTAAATTACCTGCGTATTGGTATATTTCTCATACACGCTTATGCAGTTAGTAACAATGGGGAGCGAGTTCAAAGTCGATGCTTGTTTTTAATGTAATGGAACGAATCTAGTGCGCGTAGTATTCTGAAAATCAGTGCGTTTCTGATCGCGAAATAGTGAAGACATCAGAAACCGAAAAATCAGTTGCGCGGAACTGCGCAACAGGTTTTTTTCATTTTAAAAACAATATTTTTTAACAGGATATTACACAGAATATTTATAGTGGGATTAGATAAATAAATTATAAACTAAATAACAAGAATAGGTAACTTTTGAAAACTTATATAAAGTGCTTTTGTTCATTTTAACTTTATTTCTCAACATTATTTACTTATTAATATAGTAAGTAATGAGTAATTTGATTGGAGGGAAGTGAATTAAAAAAATATTTAAATATAAATCCTCATTGAGAAATACGAAATACGTCATCTAGAAGGTTTACGACCGAAAAAATATCTGAAAGATCTAAAATAATCTATTACAACTTTTTTAATTAGGATCCTATATCCCCGATTGATTGAAAAATATTTTTAAGGAATAAAAGTTTCACTTTCGCCCGATAAGCAATTTAGCTTTACATTGCGATTTTTAAACAGACGCAAAATAATAAATAGCCTATGATATGTTTATAGTCAAATCCGTATCAACACAAAATACTAATATCAAGTTAAGGGTATATAGTTCCGAACCGTATGTACACAATGATTACGTTAAGGTAATCTACCGACAGAAAATCATAAGCGAAGAACGGATCAAATAGAAAATAAGATATTACAGTGTTACTAAAGGAAAGATCTACACAGGGACTGCAAAAACGATCCAAAGACCCCGAAAGGGTATCTCAAATCTTCTACAGGAATGTGAATCCATCCTAGATAAAACTCCGTTTGGAGATCGATATATCTTTAACGGGAAAACCACTTACTGTTAAACGAGTTGACGTTGACCGTTTGAAATAAAATAAAATTTGTTTTCTTCAGGTAATAATTAAAGAATTTAATTTACTTAAACCAAGACTCAGATTTTTCTTAAAGAGAACCATCGGCTATCCTTAGAATTGGAAAAGTATCCGATAAAACGTTTATTCGGATCTCTATTACAGTTTTTCTCTCGTTTGATTATTTTCCGAAACTAATACCTTACGAAAATAGTTATTTTATATTTTGTTTAATTTTATTCTGTAAACGCGATTAGAAATTCCCTTTTTATAACTGTTGATTTTTTTAACCGATGAATTAATTCACCACAGAAACTTACAAAGAGGTTTGTACGTAGAAATTGGAATTTGTAGGTATGAAAAATTCCATGCCTCACCGGGATTCGAACCAAAGACCTCTGGATGAAAGGTCAAGATACTACCGCTCCTCTAAGTTCAGTATTTAGTTTTTAATATTTATTTCTTCTTTTATCTATTTACTAGTTTATGCAATATTTCATTAGTATCTACTGGTGATGTTTGTTTTAACAATCGAAATGACTTTATCACCAATAAAACATTATAAACGAATTTTGAAAATTTTCTTCTCTTAAAATTTATTTCAGTACGCGTAGATTTTTATCGACTTTTCGAAGAAAAGTTCGGTCACATAGTTTGAAGGGGATGAAAATGAATTTTCTGTACGTTTTTAGGAATGAGAGATACGAAAATACCATTAACTTTGAAGATTGGTTGATTTCTTCTTGAGTTACGCTCAATTTAAGGTCAAAAAGATTTGAGCGGGGCAAGTTACAATCGTTGTTTGTTGTGATGCTGCAAGTAGGAACGTTGACGTTTCTTTATCTGCGCTGTCTACTGTTCACAATATTAAACCAGATTAAAAAAAAAATTCTAAAGCCAAATTAAATTAACGAAAAAATCGATCTTCTGACGCGATAAATTTTTTATATTTAATATTTTTTCACTTTAATTAACAAAATTTTAATACCTTACAACAATATTGTTTAAGTATAACCTAACAATCAATTTAGATATTAAAATCTGTAGATTTTAAGATAAACTGTAAATTTCCATCGATTACACATTGACAAAAAGAGATTTATCGTTATTTTAAATATTTTCAAAAACTTATTACTTACTACAAAGTACTTTTTTATGAAAACTGTTTTATTACTCAATATTTAATTTTTACATTTTTATCATAAAAAAAAAAAATAATAGTAATTTATTAATTATTTATACTCTAATAAAAATATGTACGTATGTATATATTCAAAATAAGTAAATAAATGAAATATAAATATATTTACTCAAGTTAATTTGTTTTATAAAATACCAAGGGATAAATTTAATTTTACACCCTAGTTTATTCCTCTATGAATTTTAGAACTCAGGTATATATATATAATTTTATATCTTCGGTCGTTGGTTAAAACTTCGCAACACAACATAAATCTAATTTACAACATCTTAGAATTAATGTTTGAACAAATTAGCCAATTCTTTTTACTAAAGAGAAAAGTTTATTTCTCAATAAAAAAGTGATTTTTTTATAATAAATATATTTTACACTTAATTTCGTTTGTTCATATGTTCTGAAATATGCCTGTCGTACAAAATATATATATATATATATTAAATTAATATATTAATATTTTTATAACTGTTGATTAGTTAATAATTTAATTTTAACTATTTTCTACAAACAAATAAAATTTGTAAACTTATTTTTACGTTTTTAAAACATTTATTGTAATATATTAGCAGTTGTAGCGTACATTAGAGTGAAAAAACCATTAAGGTTAAACAACAAACTCTTTGCTTACAGAATACAGTGTTTCTCGATCTTTTGATAGCCTCTTGGACAAACCCAAAGTTCGGTCTACGGAGTAGAATAGATTCTGGAAGTAGACGATTCAGCTATATATATATATATTGAGAGTAAAATTACTAGAGACTTAGCTAAAAATGACGTCAAAATTTTCATTTTGTTTTTGATAAACAAATATTTGAACTTATAAGGATAATAGTTTATTTCAGTAACAGCAGGTTTTATCTACAGGATCATGAGGATGATAATGTATGAGTGTAAATGAAGTGTAGTCTTGTACAGTCTCAGGTCAAACAATACTGAGACGTGTGGTTAATTGAAAACCCAACCACCAATGAACACCGGTATCCACGATCTAGTATTCACTAGATCGTAGATCAGGTACTTGCTTTGATCAGGTGGACAGGTACTTGCTGGCATTCAGCGACCTAGGCGTGGCAGCAAATTGCTGCCCTTGAGGGAATAAATTTTAATTTATTGACAAGTCGTATATTTTAGTATGTAGACGAGATGCGACTACCCACTTTAGTAATTTATGACAAGTGAGCGGTGGGACATGCTAGCGAGTGGTATAGGGCACCACGCTTATTCCGCTCACGCAGTTAGGTAAGCTCTAGGAGCTAATTAGGATATTGGTCGCTAATCCGTTTG
This sequence comes from Lycorma delicatula, assembly GCF_047948215.1. Lineage (NCBI taxonomy): Eukaryota > Metazoa > Arthropoda > Insecta > Hemiptera > Fulgoridae > Lycorma > Lycorma delicatula. The sequence goes on along the minus strand of NC_134462.1, from coordinate 52,390,738 downwards.
GAGAAACAGTAGCCGTTTGTGGTACGGACATTCGGTCTTATGCTTTAGGGCGACCGAAAGAGATGGTGGGGGGAGAAATACCAAACAAACCAATAGTGTAATCGTATCATTACCCTCTTACCTACCACTTGTTAATCTTTTTTATCATCTATAATAATTTGTGGTTCCGTTATTACTTCCTTGTACGAAGTAAAGGAAGTATTGTGATCGCGGAAAATCTCAGTTTTCAGATTTCAACGGAAATATCCATTTTGATCATCCCTGAATCCATATTTACTAATTTCGGCGTGATGTCTGTACGTACGTACGTATGCTCCCGTTAAAGCCCATCAGGGCTAGGACCACGGCGACCGGAAGCGTCACAAGGCAGGTGTCATCCCCTACGGGGTTGGGATGTACGTACGTATGTATCTTGCGTAACTCAAAAACGATTACCCGTAGTGAGTTGAAATTTTGGATTTAGGACTGTTGTTACATCTAGTTGTGTACTTCCCCCATTGATTGCAATCTACTCAACCAAAAGTGTTCAACAAAGCCCAAAATCCAAAAACGTTTTTATTTTGGACTTTTTCTTAACTGCAGTAATAAGCCCTTAACTATATAAGAGATTTTCAACGATTATAATCATAAGCGGTACTTATTTTCAGTGGTTCCAGAGTTATAGCCAAATAAAATTTATATTAATGAAATATTTGGAGTTACAAAGGAAGGCACATCGGTTCGAATCAGACTTCATTTCCTTCTTTTTTTTTTAACTTTTTTTTTAATTTAAATATATTGTCTTATTAATAATTATTAACCCGTGATAGAAAAAAAAAAATACAATAAAAAATTATTCAATAATAATTAAAAAAAATATTGAAAAATAACACTAGTAATTACTAAAATAATATTTTATGTACTTTTCATTTAAAAAAAAATGTGTATAATGTAGTTTAATAAGCGTGCAAGGAAGTCATGTGGTATCCACACAGAATTTTTTCTTTTAAGAAAAAATTAAAGTTTTAAATTAAAATAAAATATAGTAATATTTAGCAAAAAAATATCTGGTATGGACTTCTTTGTACGTCTATTAAATTACATATACACATTTTTAAAAGTACATAAAATGTTATTTCATAAAAACGTTTGATTTTTTATCATTTTTTATTTTTATTATTGAATTATTATTTATTATAATTTTTTTTTATAATCAGAGGTTAATAATTATTAATAAATCAATATATTTAGACTAAAAAAAATTAAAAAAACGGGAAGAAAATGTTGCAAACAAAGAAAGAATAAAAAAATTAAGAGAGGATGATGAGTATAAAGAGAGAGAAATTTTCAAAACTAGAGAACGTGGAGACAAATTAAGATCAGAAGAATTATATCAAACCAAAGAGCGATTAAATGATCGGCAAGAAAAAACAAATAAACGAAATGATGATCAAATCCGACTTGCAAAGAATATTGCCTGACAATATCAGAGGAGTTATGCGAACTAAAAGATCAGAATTCTTTGCGATTTATTAAAGATCGGGCACGTATGCCTCAGTGTATATGTTGATCTTGTGAGGGTCTATTTTTCAGTCACTGCAGTTAACTTTAATGTAGATAAAATTAAACAGAAATTAAACTAGAAAATTAAAAAATAATACGATTCTAAATTATAATTTTCAAATAGTTCAAATCAAATAAAGTAATCAGATGTTTCACTAAATCTATTACATACACACATATGTAATGATGCCTATTAAAGTGCATATACACATTTTAAAAAGTAGTTAAAGTTTTATTTCAGTAATAACTTCTGATTTCTTTTTTATTTATTTATTTATTTTTATGTTTTTTGTTATTATTGAATAATTATTTATTATATTTTTTTAAACAATCACGGGTTAATAATTATTAATAAATCATTATAATTAAAAAAAAAGAAAAGGAGATGAAGTCTCATCCGAATCGATGTGCCTTCCTTTGTAAGCTACAAATATTTCATTAATTAAAATTTATTTGGCAATAACTGTGGAACCACTGAAAATAATTACCGCTTATGATTATTATAGTTGAAAATCTCTTCGATATAGCGTTGAGGACTTATTACTGCAGTTAAGAAAAAGTCCAAAATCAAAACTTTTTTTGGATTTTGGGCTTTGTTGAACACTTTTGGTTCAGTCGATTGCAATCAAAAAGGGAGGTGCACAATTAGATGTTACAACAGTCCTAATAAATATCAACATACTACGGCTAATTTTGAGTCATAATACTTAGGTACGTACGTACGTACAGACGTCACGCCGAAACTATCAAAATGGATTCAGGGAAGATCAAAATGGATATTTCCGTTGAAATCTGAAAACCGAAATTTTTGCGATCACAATACTTCCTTTACTTCGTACAAGAAAGTAAAAAGGATTATAAAAACGCGCACCCGAATGTGCTTATATATATAATGAATGTGCAGTCATCATGATTAAGTGCGCGGTTGGAATTATATACATAAGTTGAATATTAGATAAAATTAAATAATTGAAAACCTTATCATTACCCGTTTATGTACCATTGGCGATGTTCTTAAGCTAACACATACAGATGAATTTTTAAAAGTTGCTTTCATTTGTTATGCTATGCAATTGTAAGTTATCACGATTAATAAAAAGAAATCACAATGAAAATGTCGGCTAAATTAATGTCGAATAAAAAAATTAATAATAAATCTGACCATCTAAATAAAATCCGACCGTTTTGATCTGAAGAATACATTAATATAAGTTTCAAAAATTTGTAAACTATCTCATATTGAACAATAAAGACAATTTACCTTTCTAAAATAGATACCTAATTTATTAATCACGAAATGCAGACAGGCAAAAGATTTTGTTTTTAACAGAAACCTAACTTTTTTGAAAGTTAGGTTAGAACTTCAATAAATATTGATACACGAAATAATTAATAAGCAATATTTAATTGTGTATTATTTTTCCTAATAAAAAATATTGTTATTCAGAAACCTTACCTAGTTTACATGTAGAATTCTTTTCTGAACCGTCGTTTAGATTCACATAAAATATTCCTAAATATACTGAATTCGCTAAATACATAAAATCAACTAAAGAAAATTTGGTACGGTTTTAAACGCGCTACTACATATCGTAAAGAAAGAAATATTATTACTGAATTTGACAACGTTAATCGTTAGTAACACTTACATTAGATTAATAAATTATCAGAAAGAAAATATCACATAATATACTATGTAAGTTTTATTTATTTTTTACTATATCGCTGTATATAATGGAAGGAGCTAATAATATTATAAACAAATATAAGTTTTCATCAACGTAGCATATAGTTTGACACACTCAGTTGTTTTGACAAATTGTGGCATGGACCAGGAGAAGAACGAGAGAGTCGTTTGCACTCATAGCAACTAACGCTATCTTGTGCCATTCTCTATACACACTCCCTCTAACAATCAAAAATATTAACAAATATTATCAGTTAACAATTTTTTTTCGTATTTACATTTACATTTTTTTTTTTAATTTACCGACATGGGGGCTGCGCCCCCAAACCCCCATCAAAAAATAACTCCCATATAACAAGTGCGAAAACATTTTCGGTAGATAATTTTGAAAAAACAACGTTGAATGAGCGGAATAATCATAGTTAGCATCGTAATGATTCTTTTAATTCAATGCCTGATGCCCGCCTAGTTTGAGCAGTTCGTGATCGTGTCAATCGTAGTCGCTCCTCTGCTTCTGCCATTGTTTCTGTTAATCGGGCTTTAGTTGCGGGAGTTCGGACGCCTTCTAATCGCATTTCCCGTTGCTCAGTTGTTTCAGTCGAGCGGGGTTGATCTGTGCGTATTCGGTCGCTTTCTAAACATATTTCCCGTTGCTCAGTTTCAGCCGAACGGGATCGGGCTATGTGTATTCGGTCGCTTTCCAATCTTGACTGTCTTTCGTCTTCAGTCTCTGCCGCACGAACAGTTTTCATCATACGTGCTTTTTTTGTATTTCTCCCGATTGAAGAATGTCTTTTAGGCACGGTATGATGTTTTGAAAAAAGATCACAGAATTTAAAAGATAGGGGTTAAATACTTTACACACTTAAAATTAGTAACACACGTGATAAATAAAAGCAGCTAATTTATTTATGTTTTTAAACAGCTGTAAAAAATTGTAAATGAATGAATGTTAAAAAATACATATGCATGTGCGCTAAATCAATTGAAACTTAGGAATAACTGTTTGTTAAAACTTCAGCTCTTTTCAAAAATGTTAGCTAAAAATTAAATTTTTCTTGAAAGTCATTTTGAAAATTAAATAAGCTTTAAGGAAGAAATAAAGTGTTTTAAATTTCGTTTTTAAAGTTTCGTTATGTCGGAGGTCCAAAAAAATTAGACTATGTTCACCGCAGGGCTTCAAAGTGTAGGTGTGCAAAATTTTAGACAAATCTGTCCGGTTAAATTGGAACAGACAGACAAACATTGATTTTTATATATATATAGATTATTGTATGACATATTGAGATTTTCATATTATTGTAATGTTTCATTTTAATGTTATAAAAAATCATAGCATGATTTTTGGCAGACAGTGTGTTCAGACACTAGTATCAATTCTTAATTATTTTTATAATTAGAGGATTCGCTGCAAGTATTAAGTTGTCTCGTTCTTCTTACTCTTTTGTAAAAGTAAATAAATTTGTATATTAAGCTGATATTTTATATTAGTAATTCATTATTAATGGACTGTTCAGTCTAAATTCAGAGCTGTCAACATATACACATGTAATATCATAACTTTAAATAAATTAATACTTGATCAACTGGACAGTCTTTTATTTACTACAAAATATGAACCCGTGAAGTTACTATGTAGATTAATTACACTGAGGTATTACTCCGAAGCGGTTAGTTATTCGAACATATTATGAAGTAAATAAGACTGTCTGATGTAGGCTTAATTTACTGTACATTCCATACAGACTGGAGACTGTGTGTAATACATCGTTTTCTGAAGAAAGAGCCCGTTAATTTGACGCATTCGTTCTTATGATTGTGATTAATGTAAACCGTCTGCGGTGTAGGTGGAACTAATAATTACTTTCTTTGATAGTAATGATGCTCGGTATATAAAAACTTCCCTGCGGTGAAGGAAATGAACGTGTAATTTGTACGACTAAACATCATTTCCGTTTTCAGTAGGTTAGTACATTGTAACGTGACACATTTAAATATAGTGAAAATTATATATTTACAATAAATTAAATAAAACTACCTTCAAAACTAAAGTGATATATCGATGGTACACAAGGAGGTGATGAAGCTTTCTATTATTTAATCGAATCTAATTTCCGTCTTGATAGAACTCCATGTGTACATGTGTTCATCACTAATCAAAAAATTCACATGCTCGCGCGCAAAGGGAGAAATCTGTTGCCAGATTTTTGCTTTTTAATTTTTATTAAAATAATAATTAACGTTTACTTCTTAGCAAATGTTACGCATTCGTAAATATAAATGCACGGAAACATAGAATTTTTAATTTACTAGACAATTTACACGAATCACGTTTACCGGAACAAAACAAAGTTCTAATAGCCCATTTTAGTATATTTTTTTTTTACTTTTTCAATTAATCTCAAAACATAGTATTATATTTTAGACAGGGTATACGTAAACGTAATAAATGATGATGATGATGCAAGATTAGCGTTTTATTAAAACGCTTGAAAGCAACAGTGTGATTTGACTCGCTGTAAATGAAATCGATTTAGTCGTCTCATGAAAATTTGCTATCTAATTAGACGATCCAAACATTTCACATAATGTACAGCAGAAATGTTACTATTAATGGGAATAATATTTATGTAATTAGCAATGTTATTTCTTATTGAGAAGTGGAACGCACAGACTTTATCCATATTTAAAGTTAAAGTTAGAATTTGCACGGCGGGTCGGTAACTTTATGTAAGAATTCAGTTTCCACGAGAAAGTTTACAGAGGTTTATTCTGTTTTGTGTTTTTGTTTGTTGATTAATGCACTTTCAAGTTGATACAGTGAAATGTAGAACAGGATTACAATTTAATTTATACTCAAATTAGTAACAGCATATATCTAAGTAAGTTTTCAAACAATGAGAGTTATTTTCAACGGCAATATCTGTAATACAGATATTTTACTAAGTTAGTAAACGTATCAAAGTTCTGAAAAAACAGTTGTTTTTTTTCTTCGTATATTTCTGTAAACTATGTTTGGAAAAATTCGTTCTGTTCTTCAATAAATGGTAAAATTAGTATTTTTTCACGTTTCAGGCCCGGCCCAAGGCGGTAGGCGACTGCCTACGGCGGCAAAATTTAGTAGCGGCAAAGCCGCCTGAACTAGAGCGCAGAACAAATTTAACACAACCCACAAAATATATTTCCATCACTTGAATCTGGAAAATAATATTATTTACTATTTATTAGTAGTTTTGTTTATTTTTTAAAAGAATATTTAATTCATCTCTGAAAATAGTAGGTACTAGTTTTAATTGTCGTTAACTCGTTAAAAATGTAATTTTTTTCTCAATACAAATTTTCAGTAAATCTGTATTAGTATTATCATCTTAATTCAGTTATATATAATTTTTCTTTTTAACATGTCTCTCTCACTCTTCCATGTCTCTCTGTCTTTCTGTTTCTCTCTCACTGTTTACGCCATGCGTAAAGTTTCGGTATTTCCAATGAATTCAAAGCTAGGGTTGGGTCATGTTGTTATCACAGACTTGATATATTTATTACTATGTTTCGTTTCGGGCTTGTCTTATGTGTATCTGTTTGTTTATATTTGTTCGTTTTATTCGAGCCTTGGCGTGCAACCAGACGGCGATTTCTGTCATTCTAGTGACCGCGTGTTTTCATTTCTCGCAAATTTATTGCTGCTCCATACACTCCCTTTTTGCTTCGTTCACATACTAATACTTGCACACATCTCCTGTTGCCAACACACACTCTCTTAGATCTGCCTCTTAGAGTTCGTCTCTTACAAATATTTGTGTGCTTCAGGCAAGTTCAGTTTTTCATTACTTATTACGTTAAACAGTTATGTTATCATTAAAATTTGTGGAACATTTAGTTCATCATACCTATGCCTTTCAAATTTCAATTTCATGTTTAGTTTAACACCCATTTACTCACGGTACAGTCACAACAGGTGACTTACATAAAGTTGTGTCATCGTTTCAGCTGCAACCTATTTTACGTGCTCAATTAATTTCAATGCGATTATATTGCAATTAACTCTTTTTATATTGAAACTATTGCAATTTAATTATCTAAGTTAATGAAATCCGTTCATTGCTATTTGTCATATTATAGTTAGTATATGTCAGTAGTACAACTGTTTTCCAGTTACATTTTTCTATTGATATTATGTTTCTCTAAATTTACAATTGAAAATAAGATGTTTTATGTTCTCTTGTTTTCAGGAATTGTTAAATTGTATATTGTCAAAATCTGTATTTAAAAAATATATAATTGTAAATCTCATTTAATATCATTGTTCATATGCTGATTCAGCTGATATTTATTTAGCATCATTAAGTTATGTTAATTTCATAATTTCTTTTCATTTTTTTAAGATTGTGATTTAACTTAAGTTCATTTGTTCTTTCTCATTAAAGTCCAATTTCTTTTGGCAAATACGAGCTGTGTTTTTTGTTAACTTTACCCAACACTCGCTCTCTGATACTTTGTACCTCTCTCATTATTTCTTTCTCTCTCTCTTTGTCTCTGTCTCTGTCTCTGTGTGTGTCTCTCTCTCTCTCTCTCTCTCTATGTGTCTGTCTCTCTCTCATTCTCTCTCTGTCTTTATTTCTCTCTCACCCTTTGTCTCTGTCTCTGTCTCTCTCTGTGTGTGTGTCTCTCTCTCTCTCTCTCTATGTGTCTGTCTCTCTCTCATTCTCTCTCTGTCTTTATTTCTCTCTCTCCCTCTATCTCTCTGTCTTTCTCTTATTTTCTCTCTGTCTCTCTCTCTTATTCTGGTTTTCTCTCTCTCTCTCTCCCTCCCCCTCTTTCTGACTGTCTCTCTATCATTTTGTCTCTATGTCTGATGCCACTTTCAAAGGCTCACAACTTTCAAAGGCTAAGATCACAATTTCCACATTAAAGGCAATCAAGCTGCTTTCTTATTGTTAAAGTAAAACACTTGAAGACAAATAAAAACAGTTTCAGATATAACTGGCAATCGCATAACAATTTAAAGAAAAAAATAGCTTGTCCCCATTAATTTGTACATTATAATATATCAGTTTTAATATATAATATGTCATTATAATATATAAGTTTTACGTTAAAATAGAATAATTTCAAATCGATAAGCATCTGTATGAAAACTATTCTAATTATAAGAACGTATCTTTTGTTATTTAGAAGAATTATGTCATCCGAGTCCATGCGGTGTTAATACGCAGTGGAATGTAGAGAATGGAGTGCCAATCTGTACTTGTCTACCGGGATATTTCGGTTCTCCATTACAAGAGTGCCGGCACGAGTGCGAATCGGATTACGATTGCGGCTCATCGCAATCCTGCCAAAATCATCGTTGCGTCTCCGTTTGTTCTAAAGGAGCTTGTGAAACTACAGCCGATTGTGAAGCACGAAATCACCGTGCTATCTGTACATGCCCTCCTGTGAGTTGACAAATGTTATTGAAATTATTTCAGAAAGGATTCTAAGTATGTCAGTGTCTTATACTAACACCATAGTGTCGGAGATCTTACTTTCTTTGGATTGATTTACAACACTACAGTACTACTATATTAAATGGCTAGCAAATAGCCGAGTTATGGGAGAAAATCGATGTTGTAATTTTGTGTCTGTTTTCATGTCCTCCACTTTATGTTCAGTTCAATTAATTGCTTTTATTTATAGTTAATTCTATTATGTATCAAATTAAGTAATAATTTACTCGCATAATAATTATAACATAAAATTACAACATCGATTTTTTCCCATAGCTCGACTATTTGTTAACCGATTTTCAAAAATAAAATGTCATTTTGTTAAAAATAAAAGGCCTAATATTTTAGCAAAGATAAAACTAACATTTATGGAGATACACGGATTGAAAAATAAACATCGCCGCCATTTTGTAATTTACGGTATTTAATTCATGATTTTTTGCTAATTTTAAAACTTTATTACTAAGACGCTTACCAAATATTAATGTGATTTCTCTATCCGAACTTGAGATATACAATTTTATATAAAAATAACAAAATGGCGGACAGTAAGAGAACGAAGGAGAAATTGCCATTTTTTCTAAGGATATTTTTCGTTTAGTTTTACAAGTAGAATCCGAAAAAGTATAACCAGCCCAGTATTTTAGAAAAACTCTGTATACACATATGTAATCATGCCTATTAAATTACATATACACATTTTTAAAAGTACATAAAATTTTATTTCCTTAATAAATTCTAATATTTTTTTATTGTTATTATAAAATTATTATTTATCGTACAAATTTGTTTACAATCAGAGGTTAATAATTATCAATAAATCAATATATTTAAATTAAATATATATATATATATATATTTATACGATGTAGGACTCGAACCGATGTTCCTTCCCTTTGTAAGATCCAATTATTGCATTTATTAAACATTTATTTGGCTATAACTCTGGAACCGATGAAAATAAGTACCGTTTATCGTTGAAAAGCTCTCAAGGAGAGCTTATTACTGCAGTTAAAAAAAACTCCAAAATTCTGATTTTGTGGTTTTTGGACACTTTTGGTTCAGTCGATTGCAATTAAAAGGGGAGGTGCACAACTCGATTTTACAACAGTCCTAAATCCAAAATTTAAACGTGCTACGGCTAATCGTTTTTTAGTTATGCGAGATACGTACGTACATTCGTCACGCCGAAACTAGTCAAAATTGATTCAGGAATGGTCAAAATAGATATTTTCGTTGAAATCTGAAACCCCAAATTTTTTTCGATTACAGTATTTCCTTTACTTTGTACAAGGAAGTAAAAATACATTTAAAAATTAAAGGTATCTGAAAGTTGATTGGTCACCCATTATTTTATTTAATATTTAAATACCGCGTAACTATGTGTACTCCTTTATTTAAATACCTTGTTTTCTTTTTTAATTTTATTTATTGTTTCGTTTAGTTGAATTTACTTCTTTTAAAAAGATTTTTTTAATTTTTTCCTATCGTGTTTTATAATTTTTACAATTGTTTTTATTATTGATTTTTTTTGTATTATTTTTTCACATCGCAACTTTAAATTTGTAGTAGCATTATTTATTAAAGACAAGTTTCAACGAGATAATAATAATTATTTATATTCTTTCAAAAGGATGATCGATAAAGATCGGTTAGAAATTTTACTTATTGTCAGAAAAAGATTGAAAAAATAATTACAAAATTAGTTTTGACGATAAATCTAACTTTGGCAAAAAAGCAAAAGATTTCAACTTCCATATCTCATCCCTTATTTTTATAACATAGAAATTGAATCAATCGCTTTTCCAATGTTTCAGGTTAAGTCAATATTGATCGTTTCAAAGAGAACCAATAATATTAGTGATTTTCTTGATGAATCAAAGTTAGGCAGATTTCATAAGAAATTTACGTATTGTAAGGGGTACTATGATTAGAATTCCGGAAAATTTCGACATATCTTCGCGTTTTACATCCCCCAGACCCCAAAACCACCGTCAGTTCAAAAGTTTATATATATATACTTTCTTGTGGACACGATAACTGCCGTAATTTTGCGACAATCACTTTCAAATTGATACATTAAATATAACGATCCAAAGTCTCGTTTCAGTTTGTTAACGGGCAAAATCGGACGATGGGGTGGAAATAGGGGAGCTTTTTCGAAACAACAAAATATCGCTATAAGTTTCCTATTAAGTAAAACATCGAATAAAGCATCGAATATTAAGTAAAACATATTTATTCTTTGGATAAGGGCCTAAAACTTATCTATGTAAACTTTTTGATATCGCCAACCATTGGCCCAGGGGGTTGAAAAAATGGGGTTTTCAAAACAAATAAAACCATGCCACCCTTAATAGGCAGAGTATCGAATCGTTTTAAAGTGGTCGTTAGTTCTCTAAACATTACGTAAAACGTTTTCATATAACCAACCCTTACGGCAAGGAATGACTAAATTGTAAGCAGATGGGGCTTGTCGTATGCTAAACGTGCAGCCATCGTCGTATTGAGTAAATTTGAAGTTTTTCTTAACTTTAAGGTGGAAATCTTTTTTTATCCCCTGCTTAGCACCGGTGAAATCTACTTCGGGAGTGCCGAAAGGGAATTTTTTGGTTATGTTGAGGGCTTGAACCGTTATCAAGTACTGTGATCTGTGTTCAAACAATCTATAATCGAGCTCATCCAGGTCGATGTTTTAGATACAGCATTTATATGTGGGTCTGTGTGTCCCGCTTATTTTACCCGAAAATACCGATCACTAGCGGAAAATCCCGATTCGTTAGTACATGTCTCGTGGTGGTCAGGTGTATACTTGTTATAGTATTATATATATCGACATACCGCACATATTTATATATCGAAGTTTGGGAAAAATTTAGTACTTTTTAACAGGATCCTAATTTTTTGAAGAAAATCGCAAATATCTTAAAAACGGTTGGTTCTAGCGCTCTGAAAAATTTTCTCAACCCCCCTGGACGACAATCCCATCCGTTCTCATCGGTTCCCGTCAGATGATAATATTTTCAACTGCCCTCGGGGCGTCGTTCGGAAATTGGGGAAGGGGTGCGATGGGGTGCCACCGTAATATCTCGGCAACCGCTTGTCCGATTTTTACGATTCAAACGGCGTAAATATCAGTAGGTCGAGCGCTAACTGTTTAACTCATTGGGTATACTCTTGATCGACCGGATCTTGGTTATGCGGAAATTAATTCATTTACCCCAATGTTTTGATTGCACTCACCCGACGTAAAACGTACAGATCCGATCTTTCGCTAAACACGCTCAAATCTGTGCGCTAGCGATTACTGGTCCCCGCAGGGACTAGCTGCACGCTTCTGCAGCTAGTATATTCGCTAAATAGGGGCGGCGGAAGCGAAGAAGGAATATAATCACCGAATCCTTATTAAAAAATAAAAATGTGTAAATATAATATAGTTCGAAAAAAGAGTGTGTGCGCGCACGCACACATCTGCAGATCAATATTACAGTCCCTGTACAAGATCGAAAGAACATTTGAAATGCAATTATAAGTGTTATATACAGAGTTATATTTAAGTATGGACACAGTTTTATACTGCATACCTGAGAGGTCTTTGGAGGGAGAAAAAAATGGGGTTCACCACAGTTAAAAAAATCTGCATTATGGTGGGTTTTTAATTTTTTCCGCCATATTGAATCAAACTTAATTTTTTAAATAGGAAGGTTGACGTATGATACATGATTTCGGATTAAAATTTTACAAAAACCCAATGGTGAACGCCGTTTTTCAGTTAACGCCTTCGTTATCGAGTTTTAAGCGTTCAAATTTGGAAAGATGGAAAAATCGTGTTAATAATAAAACGCGATGCATGATCAATTTTATTGCAGTTTCCATTCATAATGCAGACAATAGCAATGCTGTAATATTGGTAATAATAAAATAACTAATAATTAACAATGAAACAACAAATTATATCAACTTATATCATTTTCTAAATAAAAATTAAGTTCCACTGACTATATCAGCTGAAATATGTAAAATGAAACAAATCAGCTGGAAATACTTAATTAAAAATCTGATGTGGACACCACATGACTTCCTTGTACGCCTATTAAATTACATATATACATTTTTTAAAATGAAAAGTACATAAAATTTTATTTTTATTTACTATTATTTTTATTTTTTTTTTACAGCCTGGAAGGACCAATTAGTCATTTATGTTTAGTCTTTCTTATCTTCCAATACTCTTTCATTTTCCTGGAGAATCGCTTTTCCGTTCCTTTGTCCAAACGGTCCCCGTTCTCTTTTTAGGCTTTTCTGCAAATTTAACTTCGGGCAAGTTGTTATAATTTCCAGATCCTGGAAATTAATAAATTTATTTTATTTATTAATAATTTTTTTTTAGCACGTTGCTACAGTTTATATGATCTTTTTTACATAAAATTTTGTTTTTTTTTTAAATTAAAAGCTATTCTAGATAAATAATAATCTTCCTTTTTACAAAATTTGTTTTATTAAAAAAAAAGAGGGGTGATGTAATCTTTGTTTGAAATGGATACATCAACATGGCAAATTTTTTATAAAATTAATTGCTGATGAATTTTATGTAGAAACTAAAATGAATTTTATTCAAGAAAATTCTATAAAATGTATTAATATTTTCAATAATTTTATAGGAATTGCCTAATTTTTATATTGCATCTGGATACATTATTTATATAAATAGTAAATGTAATTTGTATGTACTGAATAGACATGTTTTTCTTGCACTTGGCTACCTTAATGTCTACTGAAAATAAGTACAAATACCTTAGTATAGTACTATAGTATAGAATATCTTGCAGGAACTATCAAATTTTATTGTTTGATGTATGAAACACTTAAATTATTAGGAAATATTTTTTAGAAACTGTATTAAGTTTGTAATTTGAATTAGAAAAACAATAATCTGTAGTTGTGTATCATATTTCAAATACTCTTATTCATTTTTAGTTTTTTTCAGATCATAATCATTGTGTTATTTCCCCACTAGAACAATCTGAATCTTCTTTCATACAAAATCATTGAACCAAATCTTATTGGACATCCTCACATTTTCACATCTATGTTGTTCAATTTCTTTTTTCTGTAATTCTCTAGAAAATTCTAGAAATAAAAGCCAATTATCACTTCTACAAATATATTTTCCATTATTTCAGAGGCATTCTTTATTTATTTCTCAAGAGTTTATAATAATAAGAAATTATATTTTATCTTGATTAAAGATAAATTAAAATTTATTTTTGTTTCCCCTATTTTTAAATTTTTCCTGGACATCAGTTTTAGTTAACTGCATTCAATTCTGGGTCTTTTGATTGCAACCTGAAAAAGAAATCTTTTGTAAAGCTGTTTTATTGTGTAATCAACCAAACCTGTTTAGCTAAATTTATTTTAATTTTTTCAGCTCACTAATAAATAAAAAAAGAATATTCAAATCCAAATAATACTTGTTCTAATCCAATCAAAAATACAATCAAAAAAGTTTAATCGTATTTTTTAATTATTTTTAAGCAGGTGCAAATTTTTTATTTATTCTGATTATACAGATGACTAGGTAGAAAGAAAAAATAAGGGATAATTTTTTTAATTACTCATTTTTCTTCTAAATGAATTTTAGTCTACGCTTTAATATATTTTCTATGTAATTCTTAACTTTGTTAGGTTAGGTACTTTGGTGGTTAAGGCACTGATGTCCTATACCTCCTTTGTCACTACATTCATATAAAAAAGTTAGCCAATTATTTCAAATAATTTCTTCATTGAAATCATTTACAAATTTTTACTCTGCTTTTTCTTTTCAGTTACAATTATTTTACTGAATTTATTTAATTATGTATAGACGTTTGTAAAACTTCATACAGGAAGAAAAATACAATCCCAGTTTATATTCATACCTTTAAGAAAATAGTCAAATGACCATATACTGTAAAGGTTCCATTTATTTTCATAATAACAAGTAGTACACTGTAATCTTGATCTTTATGTGAATTCTCTGTTTTTTAATGCAAATAATACAATTTTTTTAAATATTAATAAGCATTAGTTTCCTAACCTTTTAATTAAATAGTTAAATTTAACCTCTTTGGAGAGAGATAAATGTCTTTACTATGTATATTTCATATACAAATTATGTTTACACGGTTTTGTTAGCCATATACAGTAATTTTAATAATATACATAAAATAATTAGGTAGCTTATAATTGCATGTACTTGTTATGTAGCTAGTAATTTCATGTGTCTTGTAATTGCATGTTCTTTTTATATAGCTTAGAAATATAACTGTTTTTTCATAAAAAATTGTTTTACTAACATTGACTGACTTACTAACATTAATTATACTAATTTAAGTTTAGTTGATGGGTATTTTATATATATCATTCATTCTGCTGTATTTGAGTTGAATATCTAAATTTAAATGTAATATAAGTCGATTATCAATTATTAAATTACAACTGTGTCTTCAAAGGTTAAATTATAATATAATTGATTTTAAGGAACAGGGTATATAAACCACTTAACAGGCTCTTTATACAATTTCTCCATTTTTGTTTAAATTTATTATTTTTAAATAAGGAGAAATTTGTGATTTGCTAATTCATAGTGTTGGCTTTTTTCAATTGTATTTGATCTGTTTATGTAAAACATCCTTGCATCTTATTTTGTTTGTGGATTTGCTTGTATTTTATAATAAAATGACCCTTTGATTTTCTACATATAAACAAATTTAAGAATACAACACATCATCAGATTTTTTGGCATTCATTTAAAAAAACTTTTCACCCTAACCATCTAATGTTACATAAATCTATTTTTGACACCATCAAACAGTATTTGAAAGTATACTAGACTTCTGCAGAGAACCATCAAGGAACTATTACAATATATCCATCAGGAATCATTTTAGTTCTATTTAAAAGGCGTATCACTATTTTTTTTTTTTTGTCTTCAGTCATTTGACTGGTTTGATGCAGCTCTCTAAGATTCCCTTTCTAGTGCTAGTCGTTTCATTTCAGTATACCCCCTACATCCTACATCCCTAACAATTTGTTTTACATATTCCAAACGTGGCCTGTCTACACAATTTTTTCCTTCTACCTGTCCTTCCAATATTAAAGTGACTATTCCAGGATGCCTTAGTATGTGGCCGATAAGTCTGTCTCTTCTTTTAGCTATATTTTTCCAAATGCTTCTTTCTTCATCTATTTGCTGCAGTACCTCTTCATTTGCCACTTTATCCACCCATCTGATTTTTAACATTCTCCTATAGCACCACATTTCAAAAGCTATTCGGCATTTTATATTGCTCCTGCTTTGTCCATCTTTAGTAATTCTACTTCCTAAATAACAAAATTCTTCTACCTCCATAATCTTTTCTCCTCCTATTTTCACATTCATTGGTCCATCTTTGTTATTTCTAATACATTTCATTACTTTTGTTTTGTACTTGTTTATTTTCATGCGATAGTTCTTGCGTAGGACTTCATCTATGCCACTCATTGTTTCTTCTAAATCCATTTTACTCTCGGCTAGAATTCCTATATCATCACCAAATCGTAGCATCTTTATCTTTTCACCTTGTACTGTTACTCCGAATCTAAATTGTTCTTTAACATCATTAACTGCTAGTTCCATGTAAAGATTAAAAAGTAACAGGATAGGGAACATCCTTGTCAGACTCCCTTTCTTATTACGGCTTCTTTCTTATTTTCTTCAATTATTCACTTACTTCAATTAATCCACTTACTTCTACTGAGTGGAGGCAGTATAAATAGAACATTGTTTTACTTTATGAAATAACTCTTTTGCATTAATTTGTTTTTTACACTACCCATTAAGTCTTTCTAATTTAAATCCTGTAAATCGAAAATAATGATGTTAAGAGTACAGTCCCTTTAGTGAAAAGACTGGTGACATTGTAGGACTAATGACTTCAAGTACCACTAAAATATGTTACATTTTATTACATCTATATTTTAATGTACTTTAGATGCTGATACACAATAGAATGTTTGGAGTCACAGTAGAAAGTTAGCAAAGAAGTAACAAGAAACTACTACTTCTTAATTTATCTTGTATCACTAGCACAGTATGGTTGTTAAGATATAATAGTAATAGTAGTAAATTATTACAGTAGATCCTAGATATTTTATCACTAAATAACTGATATTAAATAATTGTAAATAAAAAAGGATTAGAAGACTAATTTTGGGTCTAAGGAAATGTATTAATGTCATAGTTTACTACTTTCTTCTTTTAGGGTACTAATTCACAGTGAAGTAGTATAATCCTGGACAGAAGAAAGAATTTTTATGAGACTTACCTACATTCTAAATGTTGTTGAATACTTTTCAGAATGGGGGACTGATTTTCCTAGTTCAAATTCATGTTGTTTTAATTCTTTTGATTGCATTAAGCCTTTGCTAAAAGTAATGGTCTATTTAAAACAAGAAATAAAAATTTGTTTATATTTAAAACTAATAAAAACAGCTTTTATATACCAGTACCACAGTCTTGATGTATTGAATTAACTGTCTAGAAAGAAATTACATATTTTCCTGACTAATTTTTATGTAATATTTTCATATCTAGCACAAGACATTTTTTTCTTTTCTTAACTAAAAGAATTAAAACTACAATGAAATATTTGACAAGTCACCATCAATAGCTAACTATTAGCAACAATTTTTCATAATAAAATTTCCGTAATAAAATATATTATTAAATAGTCGCATTAAAAAAAGAAACAAAGAGTTTTTTTAAAATGTAAGTTTTCAAAAAGTGTTTATTGCTATTATTAGTATGATTGTTTAAAATTATTCAAACATAAATCTACAACAACAAATTCTTAAGTACAATGGTGATTTAATTCATTACAATCTAGATAAACTGTCTTATGCAAATTACACAAAATGGCATCAATAAAAAAGAAATTAGAAAGTGTTTATAAAACTTTCACTCTTACATAACACATATATTCATAATAATGGAGGTTAAAATAATAGTTTTTTTAAGAAAAATCTAGTAAAAAATATTATGTATAATACAGTAAAGCACAAACAAATATGTAGAATAGCTGATTCAAAAATGTGGTTGAAAAAATCATTCCATGGGTTATATAAATGAATCTAAAAAATATAATTTGAGAAAGAATTTTTTCTAGTTTAATTTTTTAATGGGTACTTATCTTTCAGTTTTTAAAATACAGTATGGCAAGAACTAATATTGATACATGTTTTTTTTAAATTTTACTTATTTATTCAAATAGAAATTTACCAAATAAGTTTAATGCTATTTAATTTTATTTAAAGAAACCGCTATTAAAGTTTACAATCGATTTGGTGAAAAAAGTAACAGTATGCAAGATGGTTGTTAGCAAGAATGCTTGCAGCACATTTAAAAATTTTTGTCAGAAAACTATGTAATTTCTATGACTTATGCAAAGCAGTACACATTTTTTCTGAGGTCTAAATTTAGCCTATTGTAGTATTTTATTAATTTTTAACTTCTGAGGATTATTTTTTTTGAAGCCATAAAGTCAGTTGACTTGGTTTGATGGTACTATCCATTCCTTTCAGTTCTGTGCTCATCATTTGAGCTAATATTTCCACTACAACCTACATCCTCAATTAACTGTTTTATACATTCCATTCATTGACTTCCAGTTCTTATCTTCTCTATGTCCTTGCATTACAAAATAAAATAAACTTGATTATCTCGATGCATGATCCAACCATCCAGTTTGTTTACAAGAGTCTAGTGTAAACGTTTCTTCTGTCCTCTCCTACATGTCTTAAGATTTATTTATTTCAAATTTTATCAACCTAGCAAATCTTTAACAACCTCTTGTATGTAGTACTTCTTTTCAAAGGCCTCAATTCTTCTCCTTTCTTCTTTCCTGTTATCCATGTTTCATTGCAGTAATTTATTTATTGTATTACACTCAAAACAAATATTTTAAAATGATAATATAAGAATAACATGTCTATTGACATAGTGTTTTCTCCATCAAGTTTTCCAGCTATTGCTGGGTCTGGTTATTTGTGTTTCAGCAGCACACCACACTACAGCATTCAAATCCATATAAAAGAAACTACCTTTACAAGGACTTAAACCTTAGAACTCTCAACTTAAACAATCAGCAGATTTTCTGAAGACAAATTTAACCACTACACTAACCCGGCGGTTTGTATCTAATTACAAATTATAAAGTGAAATCTTTACAAGATTTCACTTTACAATAAAGATTAATGTTCTTAATAAAAGATGAAGATTAATGTTCTTAATCTTTACATTAAAGATTAATGTTCTTTAAAGATTAAAGAATTTTTGTTGTTAAAGATTTATTTATCATCTGATAACAGTGTGAACACCCAATATAAATCAAACATATTGCAATTAAAAACTTTTGCCAAAGTAAGAGCCCATCTGTATGATAAAATAAGTAACAAAACTTTTCAAAAATAAATAAAAATATTACAGTTATAAGGAAATGATTATAATAAATAAAATCTGTTTTTCAAGAGACCAAATATCCTTCTGTAGTAACAAAAAGAAAACTTCCTATACCTACTTTTCTGGAAAAGAATTTTATATCTACTTTAGTAAAAGTGAATGTAACGAAAAAGAAAATTAATAACATTAATAGACAAAACAAGTCCGAGAACCACTGCTCTAGAAAATAATATTTGAAAGGCCAAACATACATAGCCTGGTAAAAGTTTTCAACTAGCAATAATTGCACCTCAGATGAACTTCACTGGTTACGATATTGGTAGTGCGCAGAAATACATATGCATTTTCTGTAACAGCTTGCGGAACCGGTTAGCGAGTACGACACTGCTTTGGTGCCTGTAAATGGGGTTCCTCCACCTCAAAAAAAAAACATACACTTACATGGTTTACATTTTGGCTGTAAAAATGTTGCCCTCACATTGGCAGTGAAAATGAGGCAAGACTGTCACACATTACAGATTTTTATTAGAAATTTTTAACATATGATGTTAATTAATTGAAAAGGTATATATGGAACATTAATTACTCTAAATGTAATTTGCTATTTTATGGTTCATTAAATTTATAATGTTGTGATCCATATAAGAAAAAAGTTATATGTTTTGCAAGAACTAATTATTAGTTGTGAAAAATTTGAAGCAAAATAATGTAATAGAGTAATTGATTACATTTTTGTATTAGTAAGAAAAGAAAGATATTATTTCATGTAATTTGTTATAATTGTGTTAAAGATTAAATTAAAACAATACCACAAAATGTCAGCAATTATAAGAATAATATACAAACAAGGGCATTTTCACACATGGTAAGTGAAGCATATCAGCTATATATAAGAAAACATACAGTGTTTATGTTCAGTTTTATTCAACATATACTTCACTACTTAGAAACTAAAATTGTAGTTTATAAAAAAATTCCAGGTAAGGAAAATTGTTTGTATAAAATTAAAACCCAATGCACTGTTAATAATTACAATAACTTTCTCATAATTATTTGAGCAGGAAGGAAACTTGGAAGCAGTTAAAAGATAATTTTTCCGTGAATCACTATGCAGTTGATGAGGGAAAATTAATTTCATTGTAGCTAATTAGATTAGAAAATTATCAGATAATGGTTCATAATCACTTTTGTCAGCTTTTTATTATTAAAAAAAAGAAAATCGATGAAAAACTGTTTTCCATTATTTTTATTGATTTATCTTAAATTATAGCAAATCAAAATATCTCATTTTATGACATGAACCATACATTTTTGAAAAATAATAAGGATAAAATAACTCACTTTCTAAAAAATTTGTGTAAACTATTAAATAATTGAAAAATTAGTTTTTGTCAACCTTTTTTAAAATGTTTAAGTACATTCTGTAATGCACGTCACTGAATTTATAAAAAATTAATTACAATACCAACTGTAAGAATTCTTTGTTAAATATCTTAAAAAATTTAGAGTATATTCTTTTATTTTTTAAATATGAATTCTTTTAAATCTTTTAAATTTTATCATTGTAAATAACAAATTAAATTATTTTTAAATAATAAAAAAATTATTAACAATTAGCTCTTAAACTGTAAGGAACCCTTTTTTCATACGCCTTTCTATAGCTAATTATCAGCACTTCTTCAATGGAGTATCTGCTACCACTGTAATCAGTTAAAAGCTTAGAAACCTTTTTTGTATATAATTTAATAATGGTTTTCTTTTATTTTTTTCTTTGATGTCCTAATTTTGAAAAATTAGTTCAACTATAAATTTAATATTGTTTCAGTATACTGATATCTTTATTTTTATTTACTACGAGTAGAATTTGAATGTTGTGATTAATGTTTTAGTATTTGTGATTCTATGATTTATAGAAATTGATGCTGTTGAGTGTACTGTCTATGTGCAAGATAAATATCCTTTACAGTTGTTAAGCGTATATTATCGTATTACATTCCACTTAAAGGTTTCCTAATCTTTTATGATAGGTGCCATTACAACAGTGCTGTCAAAGACTGTACTGAAGAAAGTGCTGGTAATTAATTTAAATAAGTAAAATTTGACAACAGCATGTAAAACAAATAGAAACAACACAAATAGAATGTATTATTTGATTATGTTCTTAAGGGATTTCTTACCAATTTAAGACAAGGACACTAACAATAGTATAGCTGAATACACCAGTAAAGAATTTGCTGATGCGTAGATGTAAAATACTGTCGCATGGTTCACGGTTCAGTGAGGATATTGAGAGACTGACAGTTTAGAATATTTGTATAATTATAGTTTATAATTCAGTATTTATGTTAAAAATTATTGAACATAATTATTGTTCATAATTACAACCAGACAAATTAATAATAATAATAACAATGGTGATAAATACAATAATGGTAATAGTAATGTGACAATAATAAAACAATTAATGAATACTAATATTAACAAATGAAACCACTAGTCTTAACCCTTTGTAAAAGGGTTAAGAGGTAATAACAACTTATCTGTAAAAAGGTATAACAAGTTATCTGTAAACTGTAACACATTTGAATGAAGCCGGTTTTAATATCTACCCATAAATTAAAGCATTACTAACATTTTGCGTCACAACACAAAATACCTGGACTTTTAATAATGTTAACATCTATTAACTATTAACAATTTATAACTGCTTTTGTTTAATTTTTTTTAATTTCATCTTTATAATTATTTGTACTTATAATTTTTTACACGGTTTGTATAATAGGCTACAGAAATGAACCAATTTTATCCATGAAAAAAATAATTTTATAAAACGTATTTCCTGTACTCTCTCTTGTAAAAATTTATGCAAGAATAATAATTTTGAAAAAAAAATTGTACAATATATAGCAAAGAGTTATTATGTAGGTTTGTTCTTCATATGTTAATCAATTTGCAATGTACAAAAGCTCTTTAGTACAGTAACTTCAGATAGCTGTTAAATGGGTTCTCTGTTAGCTCATTTAGTCATCACAATTGCATGAAGTAACAAGTGCAATAAAAATAAGAATAGTTTTACTATTGATAGAAATAATTTCTTGTCTTGATAATTAGTGCAAGAGAATTTGATATTAAAAACCTATCATAATCAAGTAATTTTTTTAAAAAACATTCAATCTTTAGGAAATTAAAATTCATGAAAATTTATATTTAAATTATTTACTTGGAAATTAATTTTACTGTAACATAAATTTAAACAGATATGAACAAAATTACTTTTAATTTTATAGGTCATGACTGCAAACATTGTTTACAGTGTCTTATTAATAACAATGACAACTTCATTTTCATCTCAGGATTATTATTCAAAGAGCAAACTAATTGATGTAAGTTACATAAGTATTTTATTTTTTAATGGAATTTATAAATAGATTCATATTTACTGATTATAATATTACTCACATTTATGGTTCAATTTAATATAATTAACTCATTTGTGATCTGTGTTCACAAACAAACAAAATTTTTTTTAATATGTACACTACAATCTGTTGAACTAGTGAACAATAAACAACCTCCCAACAAGTCTTCAGTAAGACTAAGGCCGACCATTCCAGAGACATGTAATTAACTGAACCCCAACCAACAAAGTACACCACTGTCTAGTATTCAAATCCATATAAAAGCAACTAACTTGTGCTAAGATTTGAAACTCAGAACTTTCGACTTCAAAAATCAGTTGTTAAACACTGATTTGCAACAAATTAACAAGTTTATATGTTTGGTGGTGAGCAAACATATAACATAAAAATATTTTTCGTATTTGGTTCTGCACAAATGGTATTTTATGAACAGGTATATTGTCACAATATACAAGTACTCGTATACTATTATAACTTATTATTAGAAGATAGAAAAATAATTTAAAAGTGGTACTAGTTTTTTTTTTATTAAATAAGATAATGTATAATACAGTAGAATATGATCATCGCATTTCATTTCTGATTTTTTAAATATTTTTTAAAATGTTTTTTAGCCAAGTAACTGGAGGCAGATGCAGCTGGATATGTTGCACATATCATAACAGTGGTAATGGCTGTGTTGGTTGAGCTGCCAATCATCCCATCCCTGAAAAAAATCCAAATTAACGCGCGCGCACAGACACACACACAATCATGTTGATTTCTTTATTTGTTAATATTAGTATAATCTGCCTACATATGGTATCAATTCGACCTTTGACCACATCATCAGAAAGCTGGAACATTCAAGGGAGACCGCCCCTCCACAATTACTTCCTGTTTTTAGTTAAATTTTCACGCTGAAAGAGTGCATTCACTGCAAAATACGTAGTAAAACACGGGCTTGAGATGACCCGAAAAATTACAACAAAAAACCAATAAATTTTGTCAAGGAGTCAAATTGAATGTTCTAGCTTTCTGATGTTGGGGTCAAAGGTCGAATTGATGCCGTATGTGGATAGATTATACTACTGTTAATGAGAAATTCAAAAGATAGTCGATTAAAAAAAAAAAAAAAACAATATTCATTTTAACTCTTTAAACTTGGAATTACAAAAACTTTGTTTTTAGATAATGACATGAAGATTACACATCCCAAAAATAATGTTGATATCTTTATTTGTTACCCCTCTTTTTCTGTTAAGTCTCCGGAACCATCGTAAAGTATTCAGAGGATGATTTGTATGAATGTAAATGAAGTAAAGTCTTGTACAGTCTCTGGTCAACCATTCCTGAGATGTGCGGTTAATTGAAACTCAACCACCAAAGAACGCTAGTATCCACGATCGAGTATTCATATCGGTATAAAGTAACTGCCTTTACTAGAATTTGAACCGTAGAACTCTCGACTTCTAAATCAGCTGATTTGCGATGACGAGTTAACCACCAGACCAGCCCAGTGGGCTATTTGTTACCTAGAAAAAAAAAAAATAGTAACTTTAATGTTACTCCATTTTAACCCTTTAATCTCAGAATTTCAAAAATTCCTTTCTTATTGTGCAGTTTACACCGTAAGAAGAACGTGTATACAAATTTTTCATATCAATTTATCTTCAATAGTTTTAGTTAGGCGTTGATTATAAATCATTCACGACATATTGTTTTATACACACGCACGCCCGCACACACACACACACACACACACACACACACACACACACACACACACACACACACACTACTAGTGTTCTTTCGTTGCAGCTTCGCCGCGATACCTACGACGCTTCACCCGCAATATTTTTTAATAGCAAACTTATTTATTTATTTATAAATAAAAATTATTTATTCAAGAGTATTGTTTCTAGATTTTTTTTAAAATCCTGATAAGATAGTAATAACATTTTCTATTAAAAAATTTAGAAGGAATATGACAAATAACGAATTATTGACCAGCGGTTAAATAAAGAAAAAAAGGAAGATAAAGGAACATTGCCCAATAAAGATAAAGAAATAATGTATTACAATCCCTAACCTTGCATCCCTGTCGCGGCTTCTCCCGCGCTATTTGGTTACTTGCGTTTCCCGTCGCGGTCGGGGGATATTTAATCAGTCATGGCTCGCTTCGTTCGCCCTTCGCGTTTACCCAAAGGGTTGAAAACATTAGTTATCCTTATTTAAAACCCCTTAGAAATACTGGTTACACGTACTTTGTATGGATAAAATGTATATGCCCGGTTCTTAGCATTACCTGGCAAACACCACCAGGAGGTGACTGTACTTCATTTCTCTTTTTTTAAATTATTTAATTACTTTTATTTTATGTTTTTTTTTAGTGAAGTCACTGAAGGCAGATGCAGCCCAGTCGCGTCGCACATACACTAACTGTACGCACGTACACTAGCCAATTTTTAAGTAGTGTGACGGTGTACGGCGCGCACACCGTCACACTACTTAAAAATTTGAAATTAAAAAAAAACCTAAAATGGTTTTTAAATATTCATCTGAAGAGAATTTACAATCCCTAATCTAGTGAATATCTCATTTATGTAGTCGGAAATGTGGAAAATTTGTAATCATTGTTCAAAATTTGTATCATTCTTCACCACTTTCAAGGTCAAAATTCGAAAAATCATAAAATTGGTTTTCAGATATTTAAATGAAAATTATACACACCAAAAATCAAGTTGCTATTTTCATTTGTTATCGTGAAATTAAATATAGTAAATTTAATTGTTACTACATATTAACTCTTTAAACTCAGAATTTCAAAAACTCCCTTCTTAGTGTGCTCTTACACTGTTAAGAACAATATGCATACAAATTTTCATCAATTTATCTTCAGTAGTTTTTGCTGGGCGTTGATGAATCAGTCAGTCAGGACAATTTGCTTTATAGACACACACAAATATATCACAAGCATTTACAGAAGCATTTATTTTACGTACTAACTCTAGTGAGGGGGTATGACTGAATGGATTTTGGTTCAGTAAGATATTTTTGCATGTCTCTTAAGGTTGGCGAACCTGTGTCGTTCATGGCCACGTTAGTAATGTGCACACTGCGTTATTGTATGTAAGTTGTCGCGTTGTAGTATCTTTGATTACGTGTGAGTTATTGCATTTTAAAATGAATAGGAAAATCTATGTTGCCGCCGACTGTGAAATACGTGAAGTCATACGTTTTTAAACCATCAAACGTTAAGCCGGCTGAAATTAATAGGGAGTTGGTTGCTGTGTATGGTGATAATGTAATGAATAAAAAATATCCGAAAATGGTGTGAAAGGTTTAAAAATTTAATGCGCTCGATGAAGAACGTTCGGGGAGGCCTCGATAATCACGGAGGACTTGTTGAAACGCGTCGATGATGAAGACAGAAAAAAGTGTCGCTCAATGATTTCCTTCCTGGCCCTTTTTTCCTAATATTTCAAGAGCTGTTTGGAAAATTGAAAGAATTTTTGAGCGGTAAGCAATTCCCAGATGACGATGAACTTATAAATGCTGTTAATTAGTGGATAAATAGACTGGGGGCAGAAGACGAGGGTATATTGAAGCTGGTGTATCGCTACGATAAATATCTTAATTCATGTGGCGATTCTATAGGGAAGTAGTATAAGGTATGTAGTTTAAGAGAAATAAAAAATATTTATAAAGTTTTCAGAATAAACGTTTTTACAATGAAACAGTCTTTACTTTAGAAATAACCTCTCGTATGTATTTAAATGACCTTACACTATTTTAAAATTTTGTCGGCACACCTGTTATTGTTGATTTGTTTGGCTTGGGATGCTAATATGTAAATATATTCAATCATTGAAGATGACTATTGAAAATTCTTATGTATTTGCCATGGCATACTATTTATTCTTTACCATGATTTGTCCATTTTAACAATGGTTTCTGTCTCAAGTCTGTTTGCTGACATCTGTTTCAATCATGGTATATAACCACATACATATGAATTTATATGAAAGGTGTATATTTCAATTAGCTGCACCATAATTGTTATTGAAAATCCTTTATTTAAAAAATTAATAGTTTGGATTATTACTCACGTAATTAAAATTTTATTAATCTACTTTAACAGCAGTCTAGAACAAGTACGTGTACATGGTGTTTTTATGGCCACAGAAATCAATCACAATTAATAAAAGATCAACGAAACAGCAGATGTAAGTATTACTTTTCTTTTAATTACTAATACGTCATCATAAAGAATTATGTTCCACATAAACAAATACCTTAAGAATATCCTACTCCTTTTATTGTTCAAATAAGTTAAATAATACATTGTTTTAAGTACTAACTGGTTGAATTTTAAGACCAGCTTCTACACATTTATATGCATGTTATAATGAATAGTTTAAATATTATTTTTTAAATATTCCTCTTATTTGCAATAATCTTTTTTATAAACCATATTGTTTATAACAAGCATTAATTTTATGAACCAACTCTATTGAGGGGGTATGGCTGAATGAGTTTGGTTAAGTTACATATTTTTGCATGTCACAAAATTATATTAATGAACAAATTAATTTTTACAGAACCCCCATAGATGTTATTGGGCAGCTCTTTAATTTCTAGAATAAAGACAATTTTGGTTATTGCGCACACACACACACACACACACACACATATATATATATATATATAAATAAAAAAGTTTGCTGACACAAAATCATTTATCAGTAATGTGCTGTTATTACTATTGTAAAATGCTCTTATCTGAGAAGGATCGTGGAGAAAATGGGTATGCTTCCTGCCTGAAAGGGCTTATATTTTGTTGAAATGTTTATTTATATTCCTGCTCTTTGAAGGATAGGTCCTTTTTTGTCACTCACTCTTATTTTTATTTCTGGTTTTGTGGGTGTAAGTCAGATTTTGTTTGGATGATATTGAAGATGCTGAACCCATGGATAAAAAAAAAACACGAATTAAAACTCTACTGTGTTAATGAAATGTAAACTTACATTTTCCTTACATTTACTTATCCTGTAGTTGCTAAAAAATTTATGAACACCTACTACAAAACATATGAAATACATTAGATTTAATTGACATTAAGTTTGAAGTAGATTTTAAATAGCTTGAATGCATAAATTACACTGATGGACAAAAGAAAATTTAATGGTTCTCTAAGTGTGATACCATTTCTTGAATTGTTTTTTTGCGTATATACAATTCTGTAAATATAATTTTTCTGTCACCCATAGTTTTAAATAAATTACGTTTAAAAAAAATTAAGGAAAAATAGAGTAAAAATCTGTAAATTTATAATTTTGCGTGGCCATACCTGTGTTAGAATGATTTCCCTGATGCTATCTTTTATAAATAGTATTCAGGCACATCCCGAATTAAAGCCCAACAGTAATCGGCTAGTATGTTAATATTCCATTCCCTTTATAGCGAATTCCATCATCGAAATATCTTAGTAGAAACGTTCACCATGTTCGTCACTTACATCGCCGAGATTGTCCGGATAAAAACACAGATGTGAGTGGAGGAAATGTATTATCAAAGACATATAACATGCGATAGATCTGCATGAAGTAAGTAGTTGATAAACAATATCGTTGCGATTGTCAGATTGTTGTTTGCCGAGAAAATGTTTGCATATTAATATATCCTCATAATAAATTAATAATATTTAAGGTGTAAAACAGAGTAAATTTTTGGTTTGGAGAGTATTGATTTTGAATATTAAACAATGTTATGTACAAATATAACTTCATTAAAACATTACCTAGATGAAGAATATCTTTAGAATTAACTCTAAGAATAATAACTTCCATACATCATTCTTTACTGACCAGCAATGGTTTTCTTGATTTTTTGTTAACTTATGTAACAAAAAGAATTAAAACTACCATAGATATCTATCTAAAATACTTCATAAAGAGTTTTCTGTTTTTGTTTTAGGGTTGACTTTGTACAGTTTACTACAATGGGACCAGAACCAGTTCATCATACTTGTAGTAATGATCAATTCATAATTTCTGGAGGCACCCCGATTAATCCTATATGTGGAGAAAATAGTGGTAATCATAGTAAGTGATTAAATTATTCTCCTTCTACTCTTTATCCTTTTGATTTTTATGGCACTCTTTTAAAAAAAAATATATATATTTCCATTTACACAAAATGACAGCTATAGTTCTCAATATTATTTATTAGTACGCACACAGAAATTCAACAGTGAATTTATGAAGCAGTATAGCTGTCAATGATTCCAGGCCACAAACATGTAAACATATAAATTATTGTCAGATTACACTCCTCCTATAGTCGGGAAATAGATTGCCATTTTTAGATTGCTATCTCCTCCTTAGTTAACTTAGAAACTACAAATGCTTTCTCTCGAGCAACCTACAAAAGAGTTAACAGCAACACTAGAAAGAATCGCTGTGTTTTAATGTTGCAATAAAGTTTTAGAGTAATGATTGCTTTAAATCTTAGATAAAACTAATAATAGTCAATTAACTGCATCAATAAACAATCAAAGAAAATATACTAAATTACAAAAATATTTTCTAATTATATGAAAAGAAACATAATAGATACACAATTTATAACTAATAAATCAGAAATTATGGTTTGTATGGGTTTAAAGAATCCAAATAATTAGGTGTATATAAAAAAACAAAGATTTGGAATGAATTTAATATATCTGTAGTTGCTAAAAAGCGCATTATCAATAACAAGATATTTAACTGAGAAGTTAAAATCTTACATGATGATTCTTTCACACCTGGAAACCCCAGAGAGCAGTATTATGATATATAAAAAGATGTGTTAAAATACAAGTACACTAGACAGTAAGCATCATTTCTTCTTAACTCCTGGAAAGAGTGTGAGATCTGAATTGCATAATGTTACAGGTAGTTTCATTATCAATTCATTTTGATTTTGAAATGTAATGCAGTTTAATATACACGTATTTTAAGTACTGACTAATATTGACTTAATTATGTTTAAGATCAGTCCAACAGTTGTGAGTTATGATGTACAATTTATTTCTGAACTTGAGGTATGTTTGACTGGGTGAAATTCATATCAAACAAAAGAATGTGGACAAGTTATAGAGTGTTTGAAGTATGTCAAAGTTTATATTATTATTATTATAATAAGATAAAATGTGTAATAAAATCTAAAAAATATAAAAACCATGCAATAACAGTAGAAATGTTATAATTAATCTCATGATACTAAGAAAAATTATTAAGAATTTATCTATAATTATATTTTACAAAACAATAACTTTATCACTTATATCTTTTCAGTGTACATCAATGCAGGAGTCGGCACTACTCCTGTAAAAATTACATTTATAACTGCTGGAGGCTCATTTCCAAGAAAATGGAAAGTAAGAATTTGTCAAATACCTTGTAGCTCCAATTATAGAGGTAAACAAATTATAAAAAATGAAAATTTAATTATTATAGTGTATTTTTTTAAAATACCATCAGGTATGGAATAAAAATCATTTTGGTATTTATAAAATAATTCATACAACTTTAATTGTGACAGTGATATTAATGAGATTAGTGTGACATTTTTTTATGCAGTAACCTCTCTGGTGATTTTGTAATAAACACATCTATTTATTCACTGAAGTAATGACAGACTGAAGTTCAGCTACAATTTTACTTTCCCATTTAGATAATGCTACAGTTCTAGAAGAGAAAGTATTGTAATCGGTCCAATTTGGGCATATGCGGCTTTCACCAGATCTTGACATTTTGACACCTAAGGAACCCAAAAAACCGGATGGAAATTTTCCGGATGTTAATGTTAATATATAAGTGTGTGCGTTTGGTGTTGGCCACTAAATCACCTTATACCTCCAGAACTGTTCGACTGATTTTGTCCAGATTTCTTCTATATATGGGGCATTGATGCCATTAAATTTTCAACTTAAAAGGTCTAGGGGTGAGACTGTAGAGCTAGGTCACACTCAGTATCTTGAGATTTTGTCTAATAAAGGTCCTATTTCTCTTAGGAATTAAAAAATTTTCCAAAATATCACCTCCACCCCCAAGAATGCTTTAAACTTTGAAACTTTGCTGTGATCACTGTGATGGTTGTTTTTCATTGTGGTTTCTTCTATTGTTGTCCAATTAAGCATATAAATCTTTATTTAATTGGGAACCGCAAACCCCACCAAGTGGCCAAACCTGACCAAAAGTCACACATTTTTAATATTTTTCTTCTTTCCCTTTTTTAATTAAGACTACTTTAAAAACAAAAGTCAATTTTTTTAAACATTTTTCTTCTTTCTCGTTTTTACTGTAATCAAGACTGCTTTAAAAAAGATTTTTTATAATTGAACTTTGACTCTCACTTTAGGGTTTGTGCAAAAAGTAACAAACACAGTCATGTGAGGTATCAATTCTTACATTTTCAAGGGTTCTGAAAACGATTTTAATATTTAAAATTGTTGAAATAGAAGATTTTTTTTTAATAATACCATTTTGAAATTTACAGTTTTAACCTCAAACCATTGTTATTAATCTTGTAATTAAAACATGGGATTTTTTCAATGTCGTTAATATATTAATCATATTTTGTTTATAAATAGCTGCATGATAGGAAAGTCCTACAACTGTGTTGTCAGCTTTTTTTTGGATGATTAAGTATGAATCTTGGAAAATGTGATAAATCCAAGCCTAACTAGGATTTAAACCCAGAACCTTCTTAATGAAATGGAGATGCTACCATTCTCCTCCAGAGTTTATCATGAAACAGTAATTAAATATTTAGTATACTGTAACTAATCTGATTGATATGTAATAATATATTTATTTTTATGTCAAGAATGTATAGGTAAATAATTCCATTGACAAAAAAAGGAATCGCCCAACATTTGCTTTCACGGATGAAGTAAAACTATTAAACCTTAATCAGAGCAGCAACACAAAATACTGCTGGTTTTTACTTTTATATGAGGTTGTTTATTTGTCCATAATGAAGTAAAATTTCCAAATTTGCCATTTTTTTTAGGATTTTCAAATTTTTATACAGGAGAAAAAAAGAGAAAATGATTAATTTAGTCACAACCTTCCTGTGGGAATAATACATTTTTTATATGATAAAGGCCTTATCACCATTAAAATGTTATTAACTCCAATGAAGATTTTATTTAATATTTATTATTACTATTTTTCAAATCTTAGTAGCCTCAATAATTATTAAAATGACTGATTTTTGTCATTAAAATTTCATTATCTTTAGAATTTTCTAAAGAGTAATTTGATCTTTTTCATTCTTCTCTGCTTTGAGTTTTAACCCTATTCAAATTTTCTAGTGTGATAAGGAAAAATGTTTTTATTAGATAAATAGATAATATATATTTCCATTTTCATACCAGTGTACCAGTGTTTAAGTTATAGCAGAGATGTCAGTAATGTATAGCAATAGCCTTTGCTGTACATTCAACTCAAGAACGTATAGCAAAGTGATCAACTGAAGGTGGTTACCATTAGGATCTCAGAAATTAAAACTTACGTGAGGAACCTTCTCAAAATTTTCCCTACATGAAAAATACAATATTACCTACCATTTTTAAAATCTTTACCCTTTTTCCCATATGGTGGCCAACTTCATTATTTTACATGTAAACCTCATGTTTTTATCATATTTATGGGTAGAAAATAGTATTTTAAGAAATTTTTATTCCTGGGTGTTTTTTTCCTACACACAGCCATTACACAGCTGCAGGCTGACAGTTGAAAAATCAAATATGCTGGCTAAGTTCATTATTTCAAACAGAAACCCCATGTTTTTATTGCATTTTTTGTTGCTAGAAAATATTATTTTAAGACATTTTTATTCTTACATATTTTTCCGAAATGCAACTGTTGTGGAGCTGCGAGCTGACATTTGTAAACTTGCAAAAACAATAAGTACAATTTTAATGCTAAATAATAATCAAGTATTTGTATTCTTGAGGAATTTCTCAAATTTAACAGTACACTCACTGATTTTAATATGTTGTCACCCTTATGCACTAGTTGTTAGAATTTGTGTCAAGAAGATAACAAATACTTTAGTTTTTAAAACTCTTTATTTGTGTTTGCTTCCTTTTTTATAATGTTTATTTATCAGTTGTTTGTATAATTTTTATTTTAATAACAGTTTGATAATAATGAAAAAATGGATTTACTGGAAATTCATTTCTTAAGTAACAAAAATTCAACATTAGTGAGAAATACATATGTACAATACCCTGATAGACATCCACCTCACTGTAAACTATTTGCAAGCTTATTTGGAAATCCATGAAGTAATGAGTCATTTCAGAAAAAAGTGACTTTGCCAGATAAGAGTTGTTACTGAAAATATTGTTACTGATATTCTGGCCTTCTTCGAAACATATCCTACAGTTTCCATAAAGGAAGAAGCATCTTCCCTTTCAAGATAGTGACTGTCTGCATTTTTACTAATGGTGGCCATTTTGAAAATCTTTTATAATTGACAGTGAAAATTTGTTGTAATTCTTCCTTCATTATAAATAAAACTAAAACCACACCACTGTTCAAGGTAAAGTCTTTTAATCTTATCTTTAATTTATTTTCCACTTAATTTAATTTTGACTATATTATTTGACAACCAGGTACTAAAACATTAGGTTTCCATTTAAAATAATGCAGATAACCATCATATATGATTTTAAAATTGTCAGCCTGTAACTTCATAATAAGTTCACCATTAGACCAGCTCATCAGGTTGGTCTAATGGTGAACCATTAGACCAACTTTTCAAGATTTGGAAATTATTATTATTAATTACAACCTCTTCTCTTTGTATCTTTGTACAAATTTCTGAAAGCCTAGTTCTTCTGTCATTTCTTTGACCATGTCCATAAACCACAACTATTTTATTTTTTATAAATTATAAACAACTTACTTTTTAATTAATAGAATAATCTTGTAAAGGCATCGTCTTCAGTGCCTTTTCAGTGGTATCAGAAACCCCACAGAGCCAGATGCTGATAATTAGCTCTTTGGAAGAATAGTATAAATAATTTGAAAGTAAATTATTATTTAATTTTTTATCATTTTAGTGTTACTACATTTTGTCATGCAGTTCTGCGTATTTTAGTTTTCTTCCATTCCTGCTATGGTGTTCCAGTCCCACATTATTTTAGATTTTCATCACAGTAATTATAAAAATCGTAATAAAACAATTTTAATCACATTAAAAAAGTATAAGCTGAATCAAAACTTTGCCGATCTCTCTCATGAAATGGTAGCCTTTAATCCAGGGGTCCCGAGTTTGAATATTGATAACATGACATTTTTCACATTCTACAAAAATCTCATTTCCATATTTCCACATACAAGCTTCTCTGTAAGCTTTTGTTGTAAATTAATTCATCAAGCAAAAGAAACTGTTTCCAAAAATCTTCTGTATTATGTAAATAAAATGTTAGAAATCATTGATTAGATTGTAAATGTAATTAATACTTAAGTATTGTATGACTATGGGCAGAGATAAAAGAAATGAATTCTTATTGTTATTCATGGTGTCGTTATTAGAAATATACAAATCTCTATTATACTGTGTTTAGTAAAAATCAAGTAGGTATTTTCTTTTGTAAGCAGTAGATAGCATATGAAACTGGAAATTGGTTTCATTTACAACCAACAGAAAGCGCGTGCATACATGAATACAAAAATCTATAGTGTAACAAGATAACAGTAAAAACAATTTTTAATTTTATGAATAAAAATTATTTCATCCTAATTCTTAGGATTCTCTCAGGATGTTATTTTTACATTTAAAATAACATCCAAAGTTCACGTCTGAGTGACGGTGAACTTTGGTTTTTGTTTATTTTAGAAAAATATTTTATCTAAATTTTCTTACGATTTATAATTTATGTATTATAACGTTGTACGTACTTTTATACCGGTACTGATAATCAACGGAGAAGATTAGGTGAATAAAGTAATACATAAGAAAATTCTAATTGTTACCGATAATTGAACCAGAGACCAGTCGATTAAAATAAAAAACCTTCTGAGCTTTAAATGTGCGGGTAGTTACATCTTATACATCACTAACATTTTAGGTTATTTTGGTAACAGAATCGGACTTTTTTTCTTATTGTCTTTTAAATAAACCTGGTTGATAAAGAAGACTGTAACTTACAGTTTTGTAACTTCGTGTAATGAAAAATACAATTTTCTCGGTTTTCAGCCCCACGGAAGATAAAAAATTGATTTTCAGTCTTGCCAATAAAAATCGATAGTTTATTTCTCAATCTTAAATTTTCAGTAAATATACTTGTAAAAAATTTGAAACGTCATCCAATTCTTGGCGGAATCAGTTAATCTTAATAAGTAATCTTAAATTAACCTCGAAACCTCCTATAAGAGGTTTGGTTTTCCGGATATCGGAATCGTGTGCCTGTGGATGGATGGTCCAAATACGTGATGTTTGATTGCTCTGCTTTAGAAGGGAGAAAGAATGGTGTGAGAGGCCGTTTCCGTAGAATTTCAAGGTCGAGGAGGAAAACTGGCTTCTCATTATCAACGAAGTATATAGCGCGAGCTACTTTATCGAGATGTGTAAATTAAATCTGCACATAGTTAGTTGCAGACTACAACTATCTGCAGATAGTTGGGTGAGATAAAATTTTTTTTAAGCGAGCGTGTAATTTCGTATTTTTCAGGTTCTACGCGTTCCTCGCATATTTATTGCTTATAAATTTTGAAAGATTTTATATGGCTACTGAATCCAAATGAGTTTTATAGGTAATTAAATTATATGGGTAGAGGATCATCTCGGGCTATGCCGCCGGCAAACTGGCCGGACTTAGGCCGCTGGATTACTCTTTCAGAAGAGGGAGGAGATGTACAGTGGGCGGATGCGGAGGTATTGCTTGTCCGCAGGTGGCAGAAGAGTTGGAATCAATCGGGGAAAGGCAGACCTTCAGATAGATTGATCCCTGACATTCGAAGATGGCAAACACGAGGCAGTGTGATACGTGTTGACTCAGTTCCTTACCAGTCACGGGTGTTTTGAGGCATACTTTAACGAGCTAACGCTGAGTCCCGTCGCGGAGTATTATTATTATTGCGGAATGAAGGGTACCGAAGAACACAGGGATTTCTTGTCTGATCGGTTCCTGTGGGACAGGGTAGCATGCCGGAGAGAATTCAGTGTTTATCCCAGAGAAATCATTGAGACTATGCTGCAGACCGAACCGATCGTGGCTTTCTGTCTCCGCGATGTTGGTTAAGATCATCCGAACAAAGATGACGAAAAAAGTCCAGGGATGACTAATTCCCTCTGAGTCTACCTTAGGGCTATCTTCATATTAAGCAGATCCGCCCCCAAGGTCGAGGAAAAAAAATAGCGCAGAACCCCGATAGGTTTGAGACGTGGAGCCAGCAATGGGGGTTTGGTTGGAGTCAAGACACATAAACTGCTTTGATAATACCGTAAGGTGAGCCCAGCATCCCATATTGTAGAGGGGGAAGGGTTTTATTGGGTAGGACTGTAAGGAAGAGTTCCACACTATCATGGGGTTCGAGATCACATGATGCCTATAAAAGGTTTCGCCTTCGACAAAAAAAAAAAAAAAAAAAAAAAATTAAATTTTAACTTTAATAAAGTTCAGTACTACACCGATGTCTTTGATATAAAAAAAATCCCTTTCGTCACGCCGGAAGGCGGAGGTAGATTTCACCGGTGCTAAGTAGGGATTAAAAAAGATTTCCACCTTAAAGTTAAGAAAAACTTCAAATTTACTCGATACGATAATGGTTGCATGTGAGAAATAGTTTCACATGTTTAGAATACAATCCCCATCTTCTTACAATTCTAGCAACATTTTGGTCATTCCTGGCCGTAAGGGTTGATCATATCAAAAATTGATTCTGACAAAAGTTTTAGGTAATGTTTAGAGGACTAACGACCACTTTAAACCGATTCGATATTGTGCCTCTTAAGGGAGGTATGATTTTTTTGTCCTCGAAACCCCATTTTTTTCACCCGCTGGGCTAATGGTTGGTGATATCAAAAAGCTTTACTTAGATAAGTTCAAGAAAACTGGTGTAGCAGAATAGTAGGAACTTTATACGAATTCTATATTTTACTTAATACGAAGTTATAGCGATATTTTGTTTTTTCGAAAAAGCCGACCATTTCTACCCCCATTGTCCGATTTCTCCCATAACGAACTCGATCGAGGTTTTGGGTCGTTATATTTTATACATCAATTTGAAAGTGATTGGCGCAAAATTACGGCAGTTATCGTGTCCACAAGAAAGTGAAATATATATATATATATATATACGAGTAAAGCTGTATATAAACTTTTGAACTGACGGTGGTTTTGGGATCTGGGGGATGTGAAACGCGAAATGTTGAAATTTTCCGGAAGTCGAATTATTGTATCCATTACAATAGGTACCTTTCTTATGAAATCTACCTAAACGTGAGCGATTTATGGGTAGAGAACACCATCGGAAAAAAAATTGATGAAAAATAAATATTTTAAACAATCAAGTTTGCATACTTTATTAATTTGTGAAAATAATTTTTTTTTATAATCAATCAGAATTTACGATTCTTTTATAATCAAACATATGTTAATCTTTTTTTAAAATAAGCTTTATTTTACGCAAAAAGACGAAAAATGTAAAAATTAAATTTCACGAAATTTACAAATTTAGTTAGTACGATCTATATGATCTTTATGATGTAATTCATTTTTTTTTAATGGCTCCTATATAACTATGTAACAGTACCTGTTGCAGCTATCTTGGTGTTCCTTCTACAGCGGACACACATATCGGAAACATTTCAATGGAATCGTAAAATATTTAGTAGAGCGTATGCTGCTTTTACGTCCAACAGATAACGCTGTTAACACGAAAGTTAGTTTTTTATCGATTTGAACCCCTTAAAATCAAAATTTTGCAAAATCCTTTCTTAGTGCAGGCCTACTTAAAGATATGAAGGTACCCTGAAAATTTCAAGTCTCTACCTATAATAGTTTTGGTTGTACGTTGATTATGAGTCAGTGAATCGGTCAGGACAATCTCTTTTATATAAGATATATCCGGAAGCGATTAACTTACCGGTTATCCGCCATTCTGTATTTTAAAATAAAAATCTATTTCTCAGGAATGGTTGATTACATCGAGCTGAATGAAATTTTGATACTGCTAGGGTACCTAGAGGTTTACTTGTTTTAAAAATAGTGAACCTGATCTCTCAATCCATTTTGAAATGTCGGCCATGTAAACTTTTTAATTGTTAAATCTTTGACACCGCTGGTTATTTAAAGGTTATATCATTACAAAAAATGTTATATTTTATGACACAGAAAATGACATCTTATTTATTCAAACGTCTCCATAAATAACAAGTTATGGGAAAAATTCTTGAATTGAGTCACTAGATTAAAAAAAAAAACAGTTTTAATTTCATAAAATTAAATAATTTGACACAATCTCAAAGGAATAATTATATTAGCGTTATCATATATAGTTAATTATAATAATTTAATAATATCGAAAATATTACAATAAAATAATATTATTGAAATCATTAAAATATTACTATAATAAATAATATTAATATTGAAAAATAATTTTTATTAAAAGAGATATTGCAATTAAAGTCATTGAAAATGTAAATAAAAACGAATACCCAGTTTCTCTTTTGCTATTAACCAAATGATTACATTGATCTATGCTGTACGATTTAATTTATTATTTTTAAGTAGATTTCATAAGAAATCTACCTATTGTTTTGGGTACCATGATTCGGCTTCCGGAAAATTTCGTCATATCTTTGCGTTTCACATCCCCAGGCCCCAAACCACTCCAGTTGACAAGTTTATATTTATATATATATGTATTTCACTTTCTTGTAGACACGATAACTGCCGTAATTTTGCGCCAATCACTTTCAAATTTATACATAAAATATAAAGAGCCAAAACCTCGGTCGAGTTCGTTATGGGAGAAATCGGACAATGGGGGGCTTTTTCGAAAAAACAAAATATCGCTATAACTTTCGTATTAAGTAAAATATCGAATTCGTATAAAGTTCCTACTATTCTGCTACACCAGTTTTCTTGAACTTATCTAAGTAAAGCTTTTTGATATCACCAACCATTAGCCCAGCGGGTGAAAAAAATGGGGTTTCGAGGACAAAAAAATCATACCTCCGTTAAGAGGCACAATATCGAATCGGTTCAAAGTGGTCGTTAGTCCTCTAAACATTACCTAAAACTTTTGTCTGAAACAATTTTTGATATGATGCATTTTACATATATATATATATATATGTATGTTTTTCTGGGTTTTTGCTCAAACATTTTCAAATTCGAAGGACCGATTTGGGTAAAATTTGACCGATGATCTTTGTATATGAGGTATTACCTTTTGGTCTCAATTGGTTCGGGCGACAGGGAGTTACGGAACTCATGGACCTTCAACATCTCAAGATGTTATACAAAGGGTAGGTAGACATTTTTTTTTACATAATTTAATGACCCTACCTTTTGATAGTGTTTGGTTATATTTAAATCCCCCTTAAAGGGGTGGATGAAAAAAAACCTTTTTCCTTTTACGTCGCTTCTGAACTCTTAAGTCATATTGTTAAGTAGTACTAGTCTCTCTTAAGTAGTAGTCTTGACAAGTGTTTTAAATACTTAGTATTTTATATCTTTATTTTTACTTTTATTTAAAATAAACTAAAAAAATGAAATAAAAATAAAACACTTTATAGCCGTTCAAAAGAAACTTAAGCCAGAAGTTGTAGTTTTTTTATAAAATTAAGAAAGGTATGAAAAGAAACGTCCGAAGTGACTCCTGGTACTGGTATTCCCTTTCTCATCAACTTACGCTTTTTTCGAAACTTTATTTGAAAATATTTTGAATTACTTAGACTACATATCATTACAGTATACGAGAGGTTATCTCTAAAGTAAAGACCGTCTCGTAAAACAGATTATTCTGAAAACTTTATAAATATTTTTTTATTTCCTTAAACTACATACCTTATACTTCTTCTCTATGTAATCGTCACATGAATTAAGACATGTATCGTAGCTTCAATATACCTTCGTCGTATTCTTCTGCCGCCAGTCCATTTAGCCACTGATTTTAAGTTCAACAGCATTTTTAAGTTCATCGTCAACCGCAAATTGCTTACCACTCAAAGATTCTTTCAATTTCCCAAACAAATGGTAGTCAGAAGGAGCTAAGTTCGGACTATAAGGTGGGTGAATTTCCCATCCAAATGTTTTTAGTAAATCACGTGTCGGACCCGCAACATGTGGACGTGTATTGTCGTGCAGCAGGACGACGCCGTCAGTCAGCCGCCGATTTTTATTGTAACTTACTTAGAGCTTCGCAGTAGGCTTCTGCATTTTTAGTCGTTCCCGTGGCATGAAATCAATCAGCAGAATGCCAACCCGATCCCAAAAGACTGTGGCCTTCAATTTGAGTCCAAATGGCTGTGGCTTGACCTTTATCGGTTTGGTTGGTGATTGACGATGACGCCATTCACTTGACTGCCGTCTTCTCTCTGGCGTGTAATACAAAATCCATGTTTCATCGCCGGTAACAATCGAATTAAGGAACTTATCACCTTTTTCTGTGTAGCGCATCAAAAATTTCAAAGCAGATTCCAATCGGATATTTTTGTGACGTTCTATTAAGACGTGCGGCACCCAACGTGCACAAACCTTTCTGAAGCCTAAGTGGTCATGAATAATGCGACCAATAACAGCTCTTGAAACATCAGGAAAAAGAAAGACCAGGTCGGAAATCGTAGCCACCGGGTTGGTCTAGTGGTGAACGCGTCTTCCCAAATCAGCTGATTTGGAAGTCGAGAGTTACAGCATTCAAGTCCTAGTAAAGCCAGCTATTTTTACACGGATTTGAATACTAGATCGTGGATACCAGTATTCGCTGGTGGTTGGGTTTCAATTAACCACACATCTCAGGAATGGTCGAACTGAGAATGTACAAAACTACACTTCATTCACACTCATACACATCATCCTCATTCATCCTCTATTATCTAAACGGTAGTTACCGGAGGCTAATTAGGAAAAATAAAGAAAAAGAAAAAGGTCGGAAATCGTTGAGCGACGATCGTTTCTGATTTTATCATCGACGCCTTTAAACAAGTCCTCGGTGATTATCGAGGGTCTCCACGAACGTTCTTCATTGTGCACATTAATTCTATTATTTCTAAACCATTCTCACCATTTTCGGACGTTTCTTTCATTGGACATTATCATCGTATACAGAAACCAACTGTCTATGAATTTCAGCCGGCTTAACGTGTTGATGGTTTAAAAAATGTATGACTACGTATTTCACAGTCGGCAGCAACATACATTTTCCTATTTATTTTATAACGTAATAAATCACACGTAATGAAAGCTACTACAACACGACAACTTAGAGAAAACAATGCAGTGTGTACATTACTAGCGTGGCTATGAACGACACAGGTTCGCCAACCTTAAGGAGAGAAATCTCCCAGCTGCATTTACTTTAGAGATATCCCTCTTAATAGTTCAATATTAAGAAATGATGAAAAAAATTAATAATATTTTTAAATATATTGGGTTACATGACGTTACCATTAAACATTGAAAAATTCTATGCAATTTAGTTAAAAAAATTGAGAAATGTAGATTGAGAATAGACATAAATAAAAAAAATTTCATTGTTTTATGATAAAGAATACCACCAAGTTAGCAATAGATAAAACAGGTGAGTCATTTCAAATCTTTTGGACAACAAAACTTGTATTAAAGTCAAGAAATTAAAATAAGAACTAAAGTAGAAAAAACAGGGTTTAATATTAAAAGTACTTTTTTTGGATAAAAATCTGTAGAGATGGTTGACAAAATAATTTTTTTTGGAAAAGAAACAAGTACTCAAAGAAAAGAAAATGAGAAAAGACCAAAATCAGCAGAGCATGGATTTAGAAAAGAATAGAAAAAAGTAAAACACTAAACAAAAATGAAGAAACCGGCTAGGGCACTGATTAAGAAGAAAATATGTACTAATTGAGGCTGCAGAATGTATGAAGAAAGAAACGAGAAGAAAAGGAAGGAGTTTCCTTTCTTCCAGTTAATTAATTGTACTAAGGTGAGAAGAAAATACGGGACAACAAAAAAGGCTGACGGAGGGTAGCTTGGCTTGGAGACTTGCCAGACGGCAGAACTTTTTATCATTATTGTCTTTTGAAGACGATAATGCATTAAAAAAAAAATAATTAAGTTTTAAAAAAAAACTTCCATTAAGGCTATCTGAAAAATATTAGCGGAAGAAACATCCTACAAAATATAAAAAATATTATTAAAATCGGTCCTTTTCTTACAAAAAAAGGATCGAATAGTATTTTTCCTTTTAATTGAGAATCCTTTAAAAAGAAAATATCACAGAATCGTCGATTTTTTTTAAAACTATGTCAACATATCTATTGAAATAGTAAATAAATTATTTTCATTAGAAAGAAGTGTATAATTTCTGACAGGGGATTTCTCTAGCCTAGAAATATTGTGGTTATAAGAAGTCTAATTTGATTAAACAATTATTTTCAGTAAAGCCTTTTGTTCCTTTTACTTGATGATATCATCATATAAGCTTGAATCTTGGGCGTGGGATATGGAAATGAAATTTTGTAGCGTATGAAAAAGTGTTTGACCAGGATTTGAACCAGAGACCTCCGAATGAAAGGCCGAGACGCAACCATTCCGCCACGGAGATCGAGTTGTAGATCAGTTATCTAGAAAAAAAATTCAATTTATTAATTTATTTTTTAACAATTCCTCCGAGAATTTCTTTTGCTAGATTTAAATTTGTTAAGTTCTTGAATCTGGTTTTTAAAAATAATGATTATTTGTTAATATTAAACTCTTTAACCTTGCTTAGTAGATAAAAAAAGCGGTTATGTTAAATTCGAAATATTGATAATTTTTTTAATTTTAGAATAGGTAGTTCGTTATAAGATAAATCTATATAAATAAAAATCTGATGTGGATACATAACTTCCTTGTATGCCTATTAAATTGCATATACACATTTTTTGCTGCACTTCATTTAAACTTATTTCATTTGAAAGTGAGATATGATCCTCCAATTCTTTAATAAAGTGGATATTTACACAATTGCTG
Source organism: Lycorma delicatula (assembly GCF_047948215.1). NCBI lineage: Eukaryota > Metazoa > Arthropoda > Insecta > Hemiptera > Fulgoridae > Lycorma > Lycorma delicatula. The sequence continues at coordinate 52,347,927 of NC_134462.1, read as the reverse complement.
AAATATTCGTTTTTATTAACATCAATCATTTATACAATTATTAATTCAACAATCTTACATGAATTATTAGGATAGAGTAAAAGTTCCTTTATTACTCGTATTACTAGATCAGTATTATTCGTATCTTCGTGAGTTGCTGATTAACAAAAGTTTCAGATTTCTGGTGTGTCTTATGAAGAAAAGCTAATAATAATTAAATTATTCTGTTTAGTGAACTCCTATATACTGGTTAAAAATGTTAATTTCGACCTTACAGTGTATATTTTTATTATTGGATTACTTGGTGAATAGTTAAAAATGAAAAAACAACAGGAAAAAGAAGGATCTCATGAAGAAATATATTTCAAGAAAACGACAATAAGATGAATGTGAAGAGGAAGAAAATGTTAAAACCAAAGAAAGAATAAAAAAATTAAGAGAGGATGATGAGTATAAAGAGAGAGAAAATTTGAAAACTAGAGAACATGTACACAAATTAAGATCAGAAGAATTATATCAAACCAAAGAACGATTAAATGACTGGCAATAAAAAACAAATAAACGAAATGATAATCAACTCCGACTTGGGAAGAATATTGTCCAACAATATCAGAGGAGCAATGAACTAAAAAACAAATTTTTTGCAATTTATCAAAGATCGGGCATGTATCCCTCGGTGATTATGTTGTTCTTGTGAGGGTCTATTTTTCAGTCACTCTCTAGTTAACTTTAACGTAGATTAGATAAAATTAAACAGAAATTAAACTAGAATATCCAAAAATAATACGATTCTAAATTATAATTTTCAATTAATATTAAATAATCAGATTTTTCACCAATCTATTACGTATACCCATATGTAATAATGCCTATTAGATTACATATACACATTTTTAAAAGTACATGAAATTTTTTTTCACTAATAACTTCTGATTTTCTTTTTATTGATATTATTGTATAATTATTTATTATAAAAATATTTTTACAATCAGGGGTTAATAATTGTTAACAAATAAATATACATAAATTAAAAAAAAAAATTTAAATAAAGAAAAGGAGATGAAGTCTGATTCGGACCGATGTGCCTTTCCATATAAGATCCAAGTATTTAATTAATTAAAATTTCATTTGGCTATAACTCTGGAACCAATGAAAATAAGTACCACTTATGATATATATTTGAAAAGCTCTCAATGAGGGCTTATTATTGCAGTTAAGAAAAAGTCCCAAAATCCAACTTATGTTTTGGATTTTGAGGGTTTTTGTACACTTTTGATCCAGTCGATTGTAATCAAAAGGGGAGGTGCACAACTAGAAGTTACAACAGTCCTAAATCCAAAATTTCAACATCCTTACGGCTAATCGTTTTTGAGTGATGCGAGATAAATACGTACGTTCAGACATCACGCCGAATTAGTCAAAATTGATTCAGAGATGGTTAAAATGGATATTTCCATTGTAATCTGGAAACCGAAATTTTTCGCAATCACAATACTTTCTTTACTTCACACAAGAAAGTAAAAACAATCTTCGTTTTATGTGTGTCCTAATAACTTACAAACTACTTAACCGACACCGCTGAAAATTTCAGAATTATTTTCACGGAAATAAAATTATTTTTTATTTATTGTCACGGGAGTGATTACATGCAATTAGTTCCAATAATATAATAATAATTTAATAGTTATTAATATTTAATCACATAATAACTGTCTGAGGAAGTCGATATTGACATAGACAACGATCGATATAGAAAATGACAGTCGATATAGAATATATTTCTGGATATAAAAAACGACATTAAATTTAGTAAAAGAAATTTTTGGTTATTTATTTTTTGTGATTATTCATAGTCAAATATAGCAGTAGCGAAGCATTTCCGGGTCCACTATCTATATAAATGATTAAAAAATATTCAGATAATATTTATTTTATTACTATGAATCACACTGCAAACCGCCAAAGATAAGACAACCATAAACATGATATAAATTATCAATGTATAATTTGTTTATTTAATAACATATAATAATAAAAAATCTAATAATGCACACATATCAGTATGACTGACTGAGTGGGCTTCTAAATTCATTTTATTTTGCCTGGGCGGAAAACGCTTCCGCATATCATCACCCGGACACGTTATATATTTCTTGTAGTAAACAAGCATATATCACATTGTATATCTCAAAGTAATATAATAACCAACTGCTTTACGGATATTGGTATGAACAGCTAAAACTCATTAGAGTGTTTTACATACTTGAATGTAAGCGGACGGTCCTAAGAAATCGTAAAACTAGATAGCAACATTTCATTATTCCCTAAAATGGTTTGTGTGTTACGCCGTAGGTTAAACTTGCGACGCAATCCAGCATTACAGATACAGTTCACAAGGATGTGGTGCACTGTCAGTCGGCAGTCGCAACGAGCTCAAACTGGTAGAGTCATCCATGAGTGAGCTTAGTGTGCCCTGTTCGCAAACGGCAGATAATAATTTCCTCTCGACGGTTATTTCTGCATGATTATAGCTCCACAGTGCTCCACAGTGAAACAGTGTTCTTAATTGGATGAAGTTTATTGTTTATTCTAATCACTTTCTTCAGTCATCATGAACCACCCACTACAATAAACAGACAAGATCGTTAGGAGCGACTCGATCGGTGAAAGGAGGCTGGAAACAAGCCTCCTTTCCCGCACTATTAGTGCGCTCATTGCCTGTAATTCCTATATGGCTGGGGATCCAGCAGAAGCTCACTCTTGTTTTACATAGTAATTTTCGAAATAACACAATGAATCTCACAGACAACAGAGTATCTAGAGTACACATCATTAGGCCCACCGGGTTGGTCTAGTGGTGAACGCGTCTTCGCAAATAAGCTGATTTCGAAGTCGAGAATTCTAAGGTTCAAATCCTAGTAAAGGCAGTTAATTTAATACAGATTGAATACTAGATCTTGGATACTGGTATTCACTGGTGACTGGGTTTCAATTAACCACATATCTCAGGAATGGTCCATCTAAGATTGTACAAGACTACACTTCATTTACATTCCTACATATGATCCTTATTCACTCTCTGGAGTTCTTTCCTCTTTTTCTGTAGCCTTCCGGAGACAGAAAAAAGAAAGTACACGTCATTAATCGCCTGTATTGCACTTACGATATCTGAGCAAACAAGAATATGTCGATATTCTGGGAAAATTATATGTAAGGCCTTATTAATGACATACAGTTATGTAACGAAAATACTGGCAATTCAGGAAAGGCCAAAAGTAGGTAAGCTATGTTAAGCCGGTTGCAGCGCAAGGTCCGGTTCTAGCGCAGTGGCGTCACAGACACACCCACCATATGACGTGACAGGCAGGGGTGCCCCGAGACAGTCTGTCTGCCTAAGTGCAGCGTACTGGTTGGATGGAAGCGCAAATTTTACCCCCATCACTCTGCCCGGCATCCGACGTCATAGTCACACCCACCATGGGACGTCACAGGCCCATGTCGATCGAACAGGCGATCGAAAAAGCATTTCGCATACTTACGGAGGTGGATAACAGTCTGGTTAGCGTTGATGGATTCTTGTTCTATATAACAATAAACTGTAAAAGAGTGAGGTTAACGGGCGAAAAGGAAAACATAGGATCAGGTCTTTTTAACGGTCCTCCTCATCCAAATATCCAAACGATATTTCGCCTTCTTCCGAAAAGACATCGATTACTATGAATTATACAAATTTCACAAACCACATGAATCCATGAGCTATGGCTTATACTTTGTGTCTCATCATTCTTTTGATGAAGAGATAAAGCAAGTATTGGCTCAAACACCGCTCCTGTACAGAGGTCCTGACCCTGCATAGCACTTTAGTTGATAACGTCAAAAGTGGCTGAGAAACTGAAACGAAACGAAAAATGGTATTTACACCTGAAGACGAGTCGACATACAACATAACCGATAACTGCGAGATGTGTAAGATTCTGTTCAGTTCTGAAGTAAAAAAGGTGAGAGATTATTGCCATTTTACCGGCAAGTACATAGCGGCACTCTGTCACAATTGCAACCTGCACAGGCTTCACAAAATCTATCAGGCTGTAATTCTCACTTTATTATCAGAAAACTGGACTATGATGGTGAAATGATATACCTGATACCGAAATTCACCTTTAATAAGAACATCAGTGATAACATATCGTTAAAGTACGTGAACCTATTCCAGTTGATGACGGCCAGCTTAGAAAAACTGGTGTCCAACTTACCGAAAGACGCATTCCAGCATATCCGGAAGTACAGTGAATAAGAATTGCCGCTAGTGTCAAGAAAAAATATACATCCTTATGGGTACACTGATTCCTGGTCAAAGCTTGAAGAAACGGCTTTGCCGTCTAAAGAACAGTTCTACAGCACACTATCCGACTCGCACATAGGCAAAGACAAACACATATTGTGTGGAATCACTTCGGCTGTCTTATGATAGGTTAGTACAGTGACTTCTAGCGGAGATGTGACGTCCTGTTACTAGCGGACATTTTCAGAAACATTAGATCGCTATGCTAGAACACATACAATTTGGATTCGGCCCATTACGTACCAGTTCCAAGGCTGGCTTTCGACGCCATGCTGTATAAAACACAACTTCACTTAGAGCTGCTTTTACCGATCACATTTCATTTCGAACACATTTCAAAAGCTTCTAATCTTTTCTTCTCAGCTACTCCAATCTTCCAAGTATCACTTCTATGTAAACGCTCCAAACATATACTATCAAAAATGTTTTCCTGATGTTTAAATTAGTTTTTGATATAAGCAAATTATATTTCTGACCGAAAGCTCGTTTTTACTGTGCTATTCGGCATTTTATATCGTTCATGCTTCGTCCATCTTTAGTAATTCTACTTCCCAGATAACAAAATTCTTCTAACTCCATAATCTTTTCCTATTTTTCTATTCAGTGGTCCATCTACATTATTTCTAGTAAGTTTCATTACTTTCGTTTTGTTCTTGTTTATTTTCGTGCGGTAATTCTTGCGTAGGACTTCATCTGTGCCTTTCATTGTTTCTTCTAAATCTTTTTTACACTCAGCTAAAATTACTCTATCATCAGCAAATCGTAGCACCTTTATCTTTTCAACTTGCTCTGTTATTCCAGATCTAAATTGTTCTTTAACATCATTAACTGCCAGTTCTATGTAAAAGTTAAATATAACGGGAATAGGGAACATCCTTGTCACACCATTTTTATTAATAAAGGAACACACTTTTTTATTACTGCTTCTTTATTTTGCTCTTCGGTTATTACTGTTGCAATTTGGTTTCTGTCAGTCCGGCAGTACTTGGCTTTGTACTTGACTAAAAGCCAAGTACTATATCGATCTCAACACTGCTTTAAGACAAAACGCTAGGAATGATTTCGAGAAAGACAAGTTAATGAACAACTCTGTGTTCGGCAAATGCATAGAAAACGTCTGGAATCGAATCCACTTTAAACTACTAACTGATCAGAAGCGACTATCTAAACTCATCGCCAAGCCGACATTCAAAGATATTATACGCTATATAAAGAAAATTTGGTCGGTGTAGAAATGCTAAAAGATACTGTCGTTTTCGATAAACCCATATACGTCGCCCTAACAATCTCAGACATAAATAAAACATTAATATGATTGACTTTCACGACTCGGTGAAGAATTCGAAGTACGGTTCCAAAATACAGCTACTGTGTATGGATACCGACAGCTTCCTCTACGAGATCGAAACCGACGACATTTACGAGGAAATGAGATGTCCAGAACTGATCCGCCACTTTGATACGTCGGATTATGTGAAAGACCATCTGAACTATTCATATATGAACAAAACAGTATTTGGAAAATTTAAAGATGAGACCAACAGTATTGTAATTACGGATTATATCGGGCTGAGACCGAAGCTGTGCACATTCCGCACCGCTAACGATAAGATAATAAAAAAATCAAAAGACGTCAAGAAAAACGTGGTAAAAAATGAAATTGCCTTCAAAGCCTGCTTAAATGATGGCGACCATGAAGTACACAGGTCGATGAGTCTGTTTAGATCGAAAAACATTATCTCGACACTATAGTGACGAATAATTGAACTATGACGACAAACGGGTGGTTATCGATTATGTGAACATCCTAGCTTGGGATCACCGCGATGCGCCACTGGAATTGGTTCGACTGTTTGACTTGTTTAATAAATAATTAAATTTGTTTGACAAATAATTCATTTTTATTAAACAATTTCAACAATATACGCATAATCTTCGGCTTAGGAAAAAATATTTAAGGTTCAGTCTTTATTTTTAATAATTTACTTAATATTGAAACAATTTATTTAAAATTGCTCGTAAACGAATTATTTTTAGAGAAAAAAACATTTATTTAGCGTTTGATGTGTTTTTAATTGGTACTAATTAAATAACCCTGAATCATTTAAATGTTCATTTAATGGGTACTTACATATTTACCGTAAATATTTTAAATTGTTTTTTTTTTAGGCTTGATAACTTCGTCGCATAATCTTGAAGCTTATGCGAGGTATATGAAAAATAAATTTTTTAGAGCATGAAAAATGCTGTGTCTGACCAGGGTTCGAACCCGGGACCTCCGGATGAAAGGCCCGAATCACTACCACGAGGCCACGGAAATCGGCGGGGTGTACCGATTTTATTTTTATATTATTTTCACATAGTTACTCTCTTAACATAGTTTATCTCTTATTATATCACCTCTCTTTTCTGTTCATTTACTTTTTTATTTTTTATTCTGATCTGATAAAGATTTTACAACGGTTTCGTTGATCCTTTAAGATAAATAAAAATTCCGTTTTATTCCTTTTTTTTATCAATGGAATTGTAAAACAACAATTTTTGATGAGATCTTTGTAATGCTTAATTATTTATATTCAGAATAAATTATTTACTTTTTCGAGTTATTTGCGGTGAGGATCAGAATTAATCTTAAGTAAATCTTAATATACCTTCAGAATTGCATGGTGTGTGGGAGTAGTTATATATGCAAGAATGTATGTAAATCGTGTTCAACTAGATTATTTCTGCAGTATATGGTAAGTATGACGTCAATTACAAGGAAGTTTTATAATACTTAGAATTAATATTTTCCTTCTTAAGGAAAAAAGGATGTAAACCCTTATACGTACAGATACATAATACATGGTAAAGAAGATTATATTATAAATGAGAAGAAACTAGGAAGTTATGTTATTCTTAGAATTCGCAATGAAATTTTTTGAACGCCTTAAAAAATATAGCTTATTTACTGGATAAAGTAACATAATTTCAATCAAAGGTCAACTTTGACGTAAAGTTTAATTACATTAATATTTATTGAAAAAGAATTCTAAAAAGCAGAACCAGTTTCAAAAAAAATTAAAAATATTGAATTAAAAGTAAGCATTCATCCACTACGACATTTTGATCTACTGCAGGTGGAAAATTACACTTCTCTCTACACAAATATGTATATATATATATATATATGTATGTATATACAGAGTGTTTCTAAAATAGTGGGCTGGCCTATACCTTTTCGGATTCTACTTGTAAAACTAAACAAAAAAATCCTTAGGGAAAATGAAAATTTCTCCTTTGTTCTTCCCCTGTCGACCATTTTGTTATTTTTATATAAAAATGGATATCTCAAGTTCGGATAGATAAATCACATTAATATTTGGTAAGCGTCTTGGTAATAAAGTTTTAAAATTAGCAAAAAATCAGAACTTAAATATCTTTGCAAATTACAAAATGGCGGTCATGTTTATTTTTCAATCCATTATATCTCCATGAATATTAGTTTTATCAAAATTTATGTCATTTTCCAAAATATCAAGCCTTTTATGTTGAACAAAATGGCATTTTATTTTTTAAAATCGGTTCACAAATAGTCGACTTATGGCAGAAAATTGATGTTATAATTATGTGTCTATTTTCACGTCCTACACTTTACGTTCAATTCAATTAAATATTAATTGTTAATTCTAGTATTGTAAATTAGTATCAAATTAAGTAATAATTACCAAGACGCTTACCAAATGTTAATGTGATTCATCTATCCGAACTTGAGATGTAAATTTTTATATAAAAATAACAAAATGGCGGACAGCGGAGAACGAAGGAGAAATTGCCATTTTTCCTAAGGACATTTTTTGTTTAGTTTTACGAGTAGAATCCGAAAAAGTATAACCAGCCCACCATTTTACAAACACTCTCTCTCTCTCTCTCTCTATATATATATATATATATATATATATATATAAAATAGAGTTTTATTTATTTTTTATTATTTAATTTATTCCACAAATGTTCAATTTTTATACTATTAGTTACTCAAATCCCGGGTCACCATTTGTTTCTAATTAACAATAAACCAGACACTCAGAACCTAAAATTTATTATAGTTATAAGACCATTGTCACTTCACGAACTATGGAATGTCTACTGGTACCTTCAAATCATAACTAAATAAATCCAAACCAGACATATTTAAGATTTGTAGAGTATCATATTATCTTTCAGGCTAAATGCCTGTACTCCAAACATGTTGTATTTTAAATAATTGGCCAATTCATGTAGCGAATTTGTCCGTCTGGCAAATCATCTAATGTATATTATGGCTAGATTTTATGCTATTTAAAATTATTTTTAGTTTTCAAGTAAATAATTTTTTATTTAAGTGAATGAAAAGATAATTTTTTTTTTCAAAAAATTTACTAGATATTACAGATAAATAATACAAAATACCGAGTGTACAAAAAATAATACCAGGGTTCTAATTTGTTATAATATCTCGGATGAGGCGTACAATGTCAAGAAAAAAAGGTGTACAATGAGATAAAAGGACAGATTTAGTTACGCTTATGGTCATAGTTTAATTCTTTATCATCTACTTGACATTGCCACCAGCAAAGTTGGCGATACCTCTACGGAAAGCCTTCTATGTTTTGCAGTTTGTTAAATGTGAGTTTTTAGTTACAGTTCATCGTACGTTCCGTAAGTTGTCTAATTTTGATACTCCGAGTGACAGTAACATTCATCGATGGTATAATCAGTATTTTGAAACGATCAGATATCTGTGTAAAGGGAACAGTTCGGGACAACTAAGGGTGGTTGAAGAAATGTTAACGTATCGGGGAGTCTTTTCTGCGTAATTCTAAGAATCTGTTAATAAAGCCGGCCGCGAACTAGCGATGCCGGTGTGGATGTTTTAAGAAAACGCTTAAATATGCATCCCTGCTTTACAGTTGTTACAGGCTTTGGAACCTACGCATTAAGCTACGCGTGCCGACTTCGGGATCGAAATGTTGCAGCATAAAGATGATGATTTTCTTGATCGTACCGTGTTTAATGATACAACAATTTCATCTTAGTAGATTAACACACAATGTCAGTATCTGGGGGGAGTCAGAAAATCTCCATCAACTCTTACAATGCGAAAGGGACTTCTTGGGACTCCAAGATGGATCAGAGAATTTTATTTGGCAACAAGATGGTACGTGTCATCGCTGGGATAACTGTTCGGGACCGGTTGAATAACGTTTTCCCCAACCGTTGGATCGGTCGACAGAGCTTGATTGCGGTTTCCTCCCAGGCCATCCGATGCCATGTGTTTTATTTCCTTTGGGATTTTATAATGGATCTTTTGTAAGTGCTTCAGCTACCTACTGTTTTATCCGATTTCAGGAGCAGGATTGAAGCAGCTGGCACCTACATTACTCCAAACATGCTGGTTAAAATATACAGTTACTTTTTTTATGATTCATTACTGCAAGTCAAAATTAAAAGATATTAATTCCTTTAAAATCCCGATATTATTTTTACTTTCTTGTACAAAATAAAGAAAGTATTGCAATCGCGAAAAATTTCGGTTTTCAGATTTCAACGGAAATATCCATTTTGACCATCCCTGAATCTATTTTGACTAGTTCGGCGTGTCATCTGTTCGTACTTACGTAAGTATCTCGCGATTAGCCATAGGATGTTGAAATTTTATATTTAGGACTGTTATAACATCAAGTTGTGCACCTCCCTCCTCTTTTGATTGCAATCGACTGGACCAAAAGTGTCCAAAAAAATCCAAATCCAAAAATGTTGGATTTTTTCGTAACTGTTGTAATAAGTCCTCATTGAGAGATTTTCAACGATAATAAGTGGTACTTATTTTTATTGGTTCCAGAATTATAGCCAAATAAAATATTAATGAAATATTTGGATCTTACAAGGGGGAAGGCACATCGGTTCGAATCTGACTTCATCTCCCTTTTTCTTTTTTTAACTTTTTTTTTTTTTAATTTAAATATATTGATTTATTAATAAAATTATTAATCTCTGATTGTAAAAAAAAATTTACAATAAATAATAATTCAATATTAAAAAAAAAAAGAAAAAATATGTGAAGTTTTTAATGTAATAAAATTTTACGTACTTTTCATTTAAAAAAAAAAGAGTAAATATAACTTAATAGGCGTATAAGGAAGTCATGTGTTGTCCTCATCAGATTTTTTCTACCCTGTATTTAAATTGGCCATGATCCTGTCGGTTTTTTATCTGTCTGACATATTTATCTAACAAACTAATAATAAAATTAAATAAATTTTAAAACAAAGATGAAAATTTATAACTTTTGATTTATAAATGAAAAATATTGTATTAAAAATAGAACGTATAAATAAATATTAAAACAAAAAATCTGGTTAACGAAGCAGTATAATAATTGTGATGATTTGTTAAAAATATAAACACAAATGATCTGATTACTATTAAGTAAATATGTTAGAAAAATCTTCTAACAGGATAACTAAATAGCTTATCAACGGCTTCAAGGTCAATACTATTATCTTAATCAAATGTAACAAGACCGGAAAAGCTTTGTATTACTTATTTTTTACTTATTTTTTAAAAAATATTCTACTTGTATCATTATAAACTTGCATTTGCCTTACATGGTACCAAACATGCATACGGACTATTATTTCAGTGCTTAATGTTTTATAAGAAGTACCATTATGATGCCATTCATGTTAGAATTATTATACTCGTATTTTCATATCTTTTTTCATTGATTAGTTAATAATTTTCTTGAGAAGAATTATTTGTTTGAAAATTATTGTTAATAAATAAATATATATTTTTTAATTTTTGTATTTCGAGAAATACTAGTTATATATAGTTTGGAAAACACGCGCTAGTCTGAACGAACGACTAAATCCGTATATGAAATAAGTATATCTGGTATCATGGGCGGCTTTTAACCTTCCAGTAAGGTAGGTTAGTTGGCTTGGCATTTTTCCCGCTACCACCCATTCGATCGCCCTAATGCATAAGACCGAATGTCTGTGCCACAAACGGCTACTGAGCCTCGAAACAGTTTAGCGATCAGTGTCCTAATTAGCTCCTAGAGCTAACCTAAAAGCCAGTACTACCAGTGAGGTAGGTATCCAAATCTTTTCTATGTCAACCGATTAGATTTTAACATGTGCCAATAATGACAGTCCTATAATTCAGGATAGGCAGAAAGGTTGCACATTCAAACCCTGGGTAAACCCTGCTTTATTCGATTCATCTTATTTTTCGACATGGATGCTTAGCCGGGTCAGTTGGACATAATCGGTTTTCTGCTCGTATCAGCTGAAGTCGAATAATCGCATTAAGATAGGATTTGGCGCTCCTGAAGCTTATAATGGGCCTTGAACCCCGGAAACTGACTGGAATCGCGAAGAAATTATTCACGAATAGTAGAAGATACGAAGAGAATCAGCTGACCTGCCATTCGTCAGGTTTGATACTGTAGATTAAGGAGGTTTGAGGTGTTTCGTATTTTACGGTAGATATATGATTAAATTGGTGTAATCCAGGGCTAAGCGAGCAAGATGTTGCAGCTTAGGCTTTTAGCTTAGGTCTTAAGTTTTGGTATATCTTCATTTGTCGTACTGCAAATTACTTAGGAAAACCAGCAAGATTATGCATTCTGTACAGATTGCTGGTCGCTGGGAAATTCTATGTAGTTGAATCAGATATATTTCAATTTATATTTTAATGTTACAGATATGTCATTATATTTATTTTTATTGGGCTTTATCAGTTTAATTTATGAAAAATGATATTGTTTAATTTTTATATTGTTTTAAAAGATAATATAAAAAAAACTAAATCTTAATTTCTTAGGAAATATGTAATCAATGATATGTAATACATGCAGTAAAAATGTGAACTGAAGACTTTCAAAACGCCAGTTGACTCAACAGTCATATGGTTATAAACACAGATGAGTTAAAAGAATATATTATAGTTGTTCGTGTATTGAATATTAAGAATTATTATTTTCTTCTATTATTACTAATAAATATGACACCATTTTATTAATATTATTACTATTTACATTCAGTAAGAATATTAACAAAAATTTTCCTTTTTGATTTCCGGAATTTTAAAGTTTTCTGTTTACTAGTTATTTTGTTACGCTATAGTTGGTGTTGATTACAGCATTATGCTGGCCAAGTCCAGATGAAATGTTTATTTGGTTATACAAGTACATAATTATTACGTATCATTCTCTTCGCTAATGATAAATTTTATTGTCTATTCATCCCATTTTATTAGGAAGACTAAATTTCTAAGATCTATACAGGTAGTTGGTTGTTTGAAAAAAACCATATCGTTGGAATCATTTATTTCAATTTAGATTTGTATAATAGAAATATTTATTTAATACCAAAATATGTTGTGTACTCCCCCAAAAAGTACTTATTTTTTGTTAGAATCTATCAGTTTCCAAATAAAATCCATTACGCCATATAAAAATTTCATAAAACATTTATTATTTTACGTTAATTAAACGCTATTATCTATTCTAGTTAAGTCATCTGTTTTACATTACATTTGTCAGACGAGTGTTCCTCTATGCAAACACAACGCAAGTGTATGATTTCAGAATTTAGAACATATTGAAATTATTTTGTAATAACACTTGTTCGGGATTTGACTAGCTTCTATACCTAAAAAGATCGATATTTCTCCCTTTTTTATTCAGATGTAGTTTTTACTGGAATATGAGAAATATATTTACGTCCAAATTTTTAAACGTTTGGAATATAGTAAGTTTTTTGAGGTTATACGGTTTTCTTTCTCTTTTTGAGCAGAAGTGGCGCACAAATTGCTTTTTTCAACAAAAAGGGATATTTTCTTAACTTGCTAATGACAGTAATTTAATGCTTTTACTTAGGTAGCGTAGGTCACGCTTGTTCGATAAAAAAAAAATTAACCGTAATTACACAAAACACAACTTTGCCTCATTGTGTAGCACTGCAAATTAAAGGATGAACAGTAAAGTAAAATGAAAATAGCCAAAGCCACATTTATTAAACAATTTCCCGTCAAGTTAAACAACCATGGGTATACGAGGTTTGTTCAGAAAATAACCGAACATTTTTAATTACGCCCCAACGGAAATATTTAGTGACGTGCGGTTGGCAGCATTGTGTTCCGCATACCTCCTCTGTAATCACATGTTCTTGGATTGTTTATATCTCATTTAGTTTTATTTGAGTGTTAGTAGCGATTTTTGTAATGTGCGATTTTCGGGAGCAACGATACAACGTAAAACGTTGCACGAAACTGGGGAAGACTCAGAAACGTTTCAACCTTTGAAACAAGCTTACGGAGATGATGCTCTGGGTAGTATGCAATATTACGAATGGTTTTCTCGATTTAAAAGTTATCGTCAGTCGATTGAAGATGACCCTCGACCTGGAAGGACTTCGACTTCAATGATGACATCCGCTTTCAGAAAATCAACGATCTGGTGCGTGCAAATCACCGATTGACTGTCAGAGAACTTGGAGAAGAGATTAACATCTCAATCGGATTATGCAATGATATTTTGACTGAAAAATTAAAATGTATTGCAGCAAAGTTTGTTCCTCGTTTGATGACTGAACAGCAGATAGAACATTGAGTGGAAGTTTGTCGGTAACTTCTTGAACAGGACGATGACGATGAAACATTCATGCAAAGGATCATAACGAAAGACGAAAGCAGGATTTACGGCTATGATATCGAGATAAAAGTTCTCTCATGACACTGGATCGGCAAAGGATCTCCACGCCCCAAGAAAGCAGGTCAGTCTCGATCCGATATCAAAGTAATGCTCTTTGTTTTTTTCGATTTTAATGAAATTTTGCATTTTTAATTTTTGCCTCAAAGTGAAACAGTGAACCGTGCGTACTGTCAAGGCATTTACAACGATTACGTCAAAAAATCCGCAAAAAGAAACCAGAGTTGTGGCGAGACAACTGACGGTTCTTTCACCACGACAATGCGCCCGCACACACAGATTTTTCAATTCGTCAGTTTTGTGCTAAAAATCAGATGACTGGCCTCCCTACTCGCCAGATCTTGCGATTTTTTTATTATTTCCGAAATTAAAATCAGTGATGAAAGGATGTCGTTTTGAGATTATTGATGATATTAAAGTAAATTCGTTATGGACCTTGAAGCCAATTTCAAATGAAGCTATCCAGGATTGCTTTGTGAAGTGGAAAAACTGCTGGGAAAAGTCTGTGAATAGGGAAGGGGAGTACTTTGAATGGGGCAAGGACAAATAATGTGTAAAATTAATAATAAAAATTAAAAAAATAAAGTTAGATTATTTTCTGAACAGACCTTGTATTTTCACTGCATACTATTGATATTTATTGGTGACTGAGAGCATATAATGAATGCCATTCGGAATTTATTTTTAGAAAGTTCGTAACTCTTAGCGATAAAATTATTCAAATTTTAAATTAGGAATATATTTTTTTACACCATCTCTGTCCATCTTTCTCATGGCTGTGAAGTATATAACGCAATTGAGGCACAATAAAGACTAACAGCAATTATTTTCTCTGAAAGTAATGATGTTTAATACATAATCAGTCCCTATATTAAACGGAGTAAAGGTTTTATTTTTAGAGTTAAATACCACTTGTATTTCAATGGACTCTGCTTACTAATGTCCTTTCATATATATATATATATATATATATATATATATTGGTTCAGTAAAGAAGGCAACAAAATGATTCCTGATTTTCTTAATTAAAGGACCTTTTACTGGTTCGTATCAGGATTCAATTTTTTTTCTTATTAATAAATTTTTTGTTGTAAGGACTGCCATTGTTTCTTTTAATTAAAAGAGAATACATGAAGAAAAAAAAGTTATGTTCCAGTATATAAATATAGATAATTTATTTATATAAATAAAATATTAAATTAACGATTATCAATGATTAATCTAATAAAAAGAAGAAAATCCTGGGAAAATCCTTCATAAAGGAATTAATGGTTTTTAATGAATCATTTTATTTTGAAATTTATAGCAGATCTTCAAGGTCAGTTACTCGTTTTAATTAAAATTTTAACTTGATAAAAATAAATTAATTTTTATTTAAGTTTTTTCCGACTGTTTTTGTTGGCTTATTATTAAAATTAATATTTTTATACACTTAATACCAGCTACAACTTACGAAAATACACGAGTAGACGCCGCAACTACTATTGTGTTAAATTAAAATATTATACTGCCAAAAACGTTATCAAGATCTACTTTATATAATTTTTTTTTTCTTTCTTTCGCTACGTTCATCTCTCTCTTCCTTTAGTTATACAGACAAAGTGTTATTTTTTTATATCATGTGCGTGAATGAGCGCGTGAATGTTCGTGCGTACATTGTCTGCTTGTGGGGGATGGCGGCCGTATTTCTATAAATACTGTTATTTTGAAATGTGGACTTCTCGTTACAAAGGTGGGACCAAGTTATTTTTAGGAATATTCGTTTTATACATTCAGCTTCTTTTATTGAGAAAATTTTTGAGAAGAATCAAAACTTATTTACAGTATGTTTTTTAATACAATGTAAAAAAATATAGTCTATAAAAATATTTTACAATTTTTGTAATATAATAGTATATAAAATAAATTATCATTAGTATTTTTGAAAGCTTTAAATATTTTATTAATATTAAAAAAAAAGTCTAAATCAGAATTTTATCTATTTATTAGTTTTAAAATTCTTTCTGGTTTACAATTAGTTTTAATTACTACTGGATTATTTTATTTTATTTCTGACTGATGAATTAATTCACCACAGAAGGATACAAAGAAGCTTGTACATGGGAATGTAAAAATGAAAATTTGTATGAAAAATTCTTGCTTGACCGGGATTTGAAACCGGGAACTGCGGGTGAAAGGTCGAGACCGGTCTTATATATTTATATATTTTTAAATAAATAACTTATATTAATCTGTTGATGAGTGTTTAACTAATATTAATTTAAATAAATTTAAATGTTCTACTTTTCTTGATTAAGGAATATTTTAATATTTAGTCATATATTTTTTAATTAACACCGATGTTAATTATAACATTTTGTTATATATTTACAGATGTATTGTATTTTTTATGTTTATAGTACCAAGTGAGCAACATAAAACCGAACCCATAATGAAGCTGCTACCCAACACTATTTATGAAAGTCTCTCACACAACTAGCGCGACTAGTGGATGTATATGTTAATACTGATTGTTGCTGCCGTTTGTCAGATGGTACGTGTTGGTACAGTATACGTTTTGTTGCAGTGCGTTATTATGAGTGCAGTTGTGTTTGTGTAAAATGCCTTATTCAATCCAGGAGAGGATAGTTGTAGTTGAGGTCTATATTCGTTTGAAGAATCACGTCAAGTATTCGTAGAAAAATTTCCGAATGCCTGTATCCCAGCGAAGAGTAGCACACACGATTTAGTTAAAAAATGGTGTACAGCAGGTTCGGTTTCAAATCCAAAACGAAATTGGCAACCTTCCGTTAGGACTCCGCAGGCCATTGCCGATATTGAAAGGAGAATTACCGCCAGTCCAAAAAAATCACTACGCAAGTTACCCCAACTATCTGATATTAAATACACATCTTGTAAAATTCTTCATGAATTAAAATTGAAACCATACCGCGTTACAATTGTACATTCAACGAGAAATCAACGCAATTGACAACAACGTTTTGTATCAGACGACTCTCAGTATGATCAATCAATGCCGAGGGTGGTCATTTTGAACATCTTTTGTAACAATAGGGTAAATAAATGCAATATTTAAATTACGTTTTATGTTTTTCTTTATTAATTTATCCGTTCATTCATAAAATTTCATTCCAACATAACCTACCGATTCTCCAGCGGTTACGTTATGTGTTCGGTTTTTTGTCGCTCACTATGTATATTAAATTCAATAAAAAGCCGGTTGTAGACGACCTGAAGTGAATCACAAGTGACTCGGAAAAAAGCACCTATACTTAAGAATAACAACTTTACGTCAGGCTTTCAAGAGTAGGCAAGTAAGAACGATTTCCCGTTGCCTTCTTCACCGACTCAAATAATCAGATGCATATCAGCACGCCAAGCTCGACGAAATACAACGCAAGTCCCCCTTCAAGTAACATAATCATTTTGTTTACCACAAATATAATTTTCAACAAACTTCGTTAATGTCATGGAAATCAACTATGACTTTTACCTCGAGTGTTTTATATGCATCACAGCTAAGAAAAAGAATGGAAAGTTATTTTTTATACAAATTCATTTTAAGCAAAAAATGGTTTATTAAATGATTTATTGTAACTCAGAATTCTTATTTTTACTATGAAAATATGTGTTAAATATTTTTTAATATAATCCCGGACATCAGCATTTTTGAAATCGGGAAATGAGCATTACCATCCTCTTATTGAAGAACTCTGCCGCTTTTTCCTTGAATTAGACGTTAACGATTCTATTTGACGTAATCATCGATTTGTGTGAGAGTTTTCTGCTAAATTCCTTTAATTTCATAATCTACAACTTTTCTACTTTGTTTTAAGTGACAGGAAAATTCTCGTTATTGTGGGATAATGCTTCGCATACGACTCTATACATTACATCGTATTTTTTTTAGTATTATCTTTTTGCGTTGACAGTCTTTTCAATGCACAGAATCAATCTAAAGAACGCCTTACCGGTCCCAAAAAAAGTTTTCAATTTTTTATAATGATAGATCGGCGTCCAGCTTATATTAATAAACCTCCACCGTCATCCATGTTTCATCTCGCTTCACTGAATAAATAACTCTTTTCCATACATCTCTAGTGTTTATCACACATTTTTCATTTACTTCAACTAGCTGACTATATATTTCGTTTGGGCGAATATATTTTCCATCTAAAAAAAATAATTACCTGTTGGACTTCACAATCGGCAGAATTCAAAAAAGTCAATAATGAAATGCTATTGAAAAAAAGAAGTCTATTGGACTCAAGAGCTTGGTGCTAATTGACAGCGTCACGCACAAGTTAAGACAATCCCTCTGTATTTTAAAAAGTGTCAGCTTGAATTATTAATATAAGAAAATTATTTTTATTTTAAGAATTACTCTAGCGCTCATAATTTTTTTAACTGCCTAACCAAAACTATTGTATCTGACTTGAGATACAAGTCACTCCCAAAATTGGCATTACCATTTTCAAGAAAAGAAACATCCTATCACGAGTGAAGTGGTTTCCAATTGCCTTTTTTACCGAGCTAAACATGCATGTGTATGTCCGCATGCCAACAAAGCTTACTGAAATGAATGAGATGTTGCTCTACGAGTGATATCTTTACTCTTGTTCATCATAAAAACCAGCTGTATGGTGAATATATATACTCTCAGACAAAGTAATTTTGAATAATGACTTTTGTACTTCAGTTGTTTTACCTGAATTAAATCCATTGAAAAGTCTGGGAAAGACAATATAAGTAATAATAATAATAATAATATACCCCTTTCTATAGAGAAACATTGCATTATGTGGCATTGCCTTCAATAAGGACTCAATAAGGAAGCTGTAGATTTTATTCAAATAAAAGTAAATTTAAAAAAATGAAACTAACCACCCTTACTGATGGTAATCGTGAATGTTTCTACAGTAAATCTTTAGCCCAAGATGAAATTGATTGATTCATACGTATTCCGGAAGTCTCTGGAAATCTAGTAGACCTTTCTTGATTTAGGGTCTGTATACAGCTATGTTCCTTATTTATGTAACGAGTACACGTGTACTATATCTATGAATTTCCAATGTGGCCGATATGTGTAGTTAATTACAACCAGAGCGTAGAATAGTTTCCTAGAACAATATCGAAAAACTTTTAACGTAAAAATATGAATAGCACGATCCGATCTCAAACTATCAACCTCCCACACGGAAAGGCTAACATTAACCATGTGCGTCAATCTGACTCTCAGCACGTGGTAAATTCGTGGGAGTCATTAACGCGATATTAAAACTCCAAGTAGTCTACTAAAATACGAGTATATAGATCCTTTTTATAAAAATTGTGTCGACTGTGCTAGTATCTTTGAGATTAGAAATAAAATGCTAATGAATGCTTACATACCGTATTTGCTCGAATCTAAGCCGTCCCATAAATTTTCAGAAGGTTTTTGTGAAAAAAGTTGACAAATAGAAATTAGAATAATAATAAGATTTATTTACAAAAAAAACTTGACAAAAAAAAAGTGAAAATAATATTATAAGAATTACTTCAAAGAATTGTACAAAAAAAATTAGATAATTTATTTTAACTACCAAAAATAAAATTTAAATAATAATAATAATAAGTCGCAGTAATAAAATAATTCTATATAGGTAACTTAAATTAAATTAAAATCAGATAAACATTCACTTTCACTATTACTACTGCCTCTGAAAGCAGTATCAACGTCATAATTATGCCATATTAGGTCGTCTTCTGTTCTATCCGTGGCATTTGTGATGTTGCATTTTTTAAAGGAGTGAAATATTCTTTAATTCGAGATTCTACTCTAGGCCATAGAAACCCATTCCATTATTACTGAGATATTTGCCTCTTTTTTCCCGGATGCAGTTAGAGGGTGGTTTGCTGAATGCAACCAGTTTTCGTATTCTTTTTTTACGTCGTCTTTAAAAGGCTTCATAATAAAGGCATCTAATGGCTGGTAATGCCGGTCGGGATTATAACCAAGTCATAATTCTCTTTTTGTAAATTTATTTTTCACTGAATCCGCTAAGTATCCTTTAAATGCATCCATTAAAAGCATGCTTTTAGGTGTTTTAAGAGTTCCTGGTCTTCTGTTCCACATAGCAGCTATCCAGTTTCCATAATTTCGTAAGTCATCCAGTCGTTCTTGTGGGCACGTGGTATCACACCATTGGAAAATTTCTCGTTTTTGGGCATGGCGTTGATTTTCTATTTAATATTAAGAATGGCGGTAACTTCTAACCGTCTGCCGTAATACATTTTTTTTTTTAACGAGGTGGAGGAACCCCATTTACGGGCGCCTAAACAGTGTCGGGCTCGCTAAGAGGTTCCGCCAGTTATAACCATGGGCGTATGTATACCTGCACACTACCGACTAAACCTCCACCCCTGACTTCGCCCTTCCTAAGACTGCTTATTAAAACATTTCATCAGAAGAAGGGGGAATCGGTCGCACACACAGTCATAACAAACCAACAAATGTCACACACCACACAAACACCACTGGAAACAACACATACATCATGTCAAATACAAACACCGACAACAACATCACACAAGACCCTGCAGAAAACAGGACAAAGCTTCTAACAACCACAACACCCATGCGTTACACACCCACACAGAAGTCAAAACAGAAATCTCAAATAGTCACACCACTTCTGGTGACCATCAGACGCACGAGCAGAGTATCCCCGGCCCCATCGCACCCAAGCGACCTCCACACGTAGGGGGGACCCCTAGACACTCAGCCGAGAACCTGTCCGCCCCCGCGCCATTCCCCTCTGCAGGACTCCTCATAAATTGCAGCTTCCTCATGATTCCTAACGAATCTTTCCACAGTCTTCCACTGTGCCTCACCTTATAATAGTATTCGTAGGATATCTTCAGGAAGAAACATGTGCTCACATCTCAGGTTGCCGAGCATCTCTCTACGCTCTATGGCGAATTGCGGGCCCAGAAAGAATACCGCCTGCCGTAATACTTAGCATTACAGTGACACGTTGTTTTCGTATTCTGTACTAACTTTGTATAGTAACCTGTATCCTGTACTAACATTTTAACTTCTTTAATACCATTTGAAGTTACAGTATAATCACGCGGCATATCAAAATAAAGAAGGGAGTTCCATTAGTTTCCTAATTTTCCAATATTCTTAAGTTATTAATTGCACGAAGTCCAATGATATATCGCTGAAACTTGACGAGCTTATCTTCAAAATCTGCAGGAAATTTCTGCCAGAATGAAGTTCTCAGTTTAAGAAACAATTTCTTCCTTTTGATAAATTTTCTGCATCAGCCTCATCCATTGAAATTTTAAATTTATCAGTGGCTTCTTGTGCTTTAATTGTAACATTTGTATTGTTACTGGTAGTACCTTACGATCGAGAATATTTTATAAATTGAGCAACAAAATCATCTACTCCGGGAAATCTTCCTGTTTTTTGTCCTGTGAAACTCTTTGTTGTAGGTTTGCAAGTAAAAATCAAATCACGATGTTTACGCAATCGACCAACATTTTTTCTTCAACATCGAACTTTTTGAAGCTGATCTAATCCCGTTTTCTTCCGCGTATAAAATCACCTTACTTTTTATACTAGCTTCATAGTGATATCTTCTTGATGTCATTGCTACATGCAGGATAATAAAATTAACAAAAATATGGACGATAAATAATGCAGTATGTAAAAAATCAGATAAAAAAAAAATGGAAATAGCTAAGTACACACAACCAAGTTATAGGATAGAATAAATACCTAATGAATGTTACAACAACAGGCAATGGTATTTTCCAGATCAACATTAAAAACTAAAGGAAAGTGAACTGAATAATTGTAACTTCTTTCCGCTAATGATCCCAATAGAATTATGAAAAACCACCTGACCAATAAAATAAGCCAAAACTACCAATTTCAATGAAAAAATTTATTAACTTTGGAGAGAAGATGTTTTTATTTTCAACTGCTAATTTTTTAAAAATATTAACGTTAAATCATAATAACAATACTTAAGGAATTGTAAAACAAAAAAACTAGGAAACTTTTTAAAAAATCTATTATAAACCTTTTTTCAAATTAAAAAAGAAGTTCCAATGTAAGCCGCACCTGACTTTTTGGATAATAAAAGGAGGAAAAAAATTGCGGCTTAGAGTCGAGAAAATACGATAATTGAATTTTGAAGACATGAGATAAATCTCAGAATCCTTTGAAATGAATTAATTACTAAAGATGATGTGACAGAATTAGTCGGTTCGAATAATTTTGAATATATTTTTATTATTTCTTTAAAAAGAAAGGCTAAATTGTCAACTGAAAGAGCTATTGTTTTAAAAAATAACAGAAGAGAAAAATAGACAATGAAAAATAAAAATAGAACGATCAGTTGAATTTCAGCGTAGAAAAAGGGAAAATAGCTTGACTTTAAAATGGTAGATAGAAACAAATGAAAATAGAAACAAAAGGAGAAACAAATAGCACGGTAGAATTTGAAAACATTTCACGTATGTGTCGTATATACACATACTAATTAAATAAAAAGTTTTATTTACTTTTTTCCCACCAGCTTTAATTGTATTTTTTTTTTTTTATTTGCATATATTAAAACAAACTTTTAACCTGACTTATGTAGTAGAATAATACGACGAAAATTGTCTTTTTTTAATATATATTTAGACATTCACTTTAACGATCTATAAGTAGCCTACTTATAAATGACTATTCTAAAATATTAAAAAATACAAAATTACTTCAACATTTATTAATTCTTTGTATTTTTTATTTTTATTAATAATGTTTAATTATAAGTACGTTATAAATCTAATTATATAAAACATATTTAACTTCATTAGAAGAATTTTACTTCATTGTCTTGAACCCCAAATTTAAGATAAATGGTTAGTATAAAAACATGATTTTTGTTTATTCATAGTGATTTATATTGATTCCACTCTTTAAAGTTAGAATTAATTTTTTTTAATATTTAGCCGATATGTTAATTATGGTTTCTTCTTCTTCTTTATACATTGACCTTTTTACATCTCGTTCCACTTTCTTTCAGTTGTTTCCATTACCTTTTTATTCTTTTCAAGAGTGCTTGTTTTTGCTCTGCTGTAAATTTTCTGGAGTTGTTCTTTAGTTTTTTCCTTTTCATCTAGTTTGAAATCTTCAATTGTTTTTCTAAACTCTATTCTATCTGTTATGATTTTTTTCGAATTTTTATTTAGTTTTTCTGGCTCTTGGTTTACTTCTCAGTGCCACCCTATTTTTGTTTCTCTTTTTTTTTTAAGTTAAATGATTGTTTTGTAAGTCTATTGTCACTATAAAAATGGCCTAAAAATCTCATTCTTCAAATCTCATTCTTCTTTTCCACATTTACGTATCTAAATCTTTTATTTCGAGATAAATTTATTTGTTCGATCCTCTGACCTCTTGGGTCCAAAAGTCTTCCTTAAGATTATTTTTCTTTTAAAAAAATTTGGTGCAAATAATTGTAGATAAGAGATGGTAAAATTTATATCTGACGATTAAAGTTCCTTCTGTGATTATTTAAGCGTTACTAAAGGTTGAACCCTCCGAGTTAGTCTAGTGGTTAAACTCGTCATTGCAAAATCAGCTGATTTCGAAGTCGAGAGTTCTAAGGTTCGAGTCCTTATAAAGGCAGTTTCTTATAGATGAATTTGAAATCTAGACTGTTTATATACCAGTGTTATTTTGTGGTTGGGTTTCAATTAACTACATGTCTCAGGAGTGGTCGGCCTGAGTCTGTTCCAGACTACTTGTTTACCGGTACATTTACACTTACATTGCAGCTTCGTCAGGCCTGGAAAACCAGTAATAGTAATTACATTTGCCTATACACGCGCGCGCAGAGCCGGCAGTAGCTGGAAAACTGGTTGGAGAAAACAATAAAAGGTTAAATAGAATGAAAAATATGTATATTTTTTATTCTAAACCGATCGTGATGTTATTCATTATATTTTTAATTAACATATTTAAATTACTAATAAAAGCGAAGATATTATTTTAGATAATAAAAATATAAGAAGTGGAACTTCGATCTACAATTTAATCGTTCGGAATTACGTATTTAATAAAGAAAATTTAACTAAAATTATAGTGTTATCAGAACACAAAATTACAGTCTTGGCTTATAAAGCCAACGATATAAGCAAGACAAAAATAATAATAATTATTATCTCTATACAAGCTCTAATCAATATAAAGAGCTAGTGGTATAGTGATATTTGTAATAAGGATACCGAATGCTCAGAGACCAGTTTAGGTTTGCTATCTACTGGTGGAATCTAAATTCAATGTTATTATAATTACTCAGAATTTGTTTTTATTGAAAAAATTAATGCAATCTACCCACTTTTGCTAACCCTGACTGCAATTTGGTAGCAGATATAAATATTTCTTTATTAGAAAAAATTGATAAACAAGACCGTTTAAAAAAATCCTCTTAAAAAATCTGATGTGTACACCACATGACTTCCTTGTACGTCTATTAAATTACATATACACATTTTTTTAAATGAAAAGTTCATAAAATTTTATTTCATTAAGTACTTCTGATATTTTTTTTATTTTTTATTATTATTGAATTATTATTTATAATTAGAGATTAATAGTTATTAATAAATCAATATAAATAAATTTTAAAAAAAGGAGATGAATTCGGATATGAACTGATGTGCCTTCCCCTTCAAAATATTTCGTTAATTAAAATTTTATTTGGCTATAATCTGGAACTAATGAAAATATGTACTACTTATGATGTAAATACATCGTTGAAAAGCTCTCAATGAGGGCTTATTACTGCAGTTAACGAAAAGTTCAAAATCCAAATATTTTGAACACTTTTCCAAGTGTGTGTGTTTTGAACACAATCCAATATTTTGGGATATTTTGAACACTTTTGGTACAGCCGATTGCAATCGAAAGGGAAGGTACACAACTACATGTTACAACAGTCCTAAATCCAAAATTTCAACATCCAGCAGCTAATCGTTTTTGATTTATGCGAGATACATACGCACATATGTACGAACAGACGTCACGTCGAAACTAGTCAAATTGGATTCAGGAATGGTAAAATGGATATTTTCGTTGAAATCTGAAATTCTTCCCTAACGCAATACTTCCGTTATTTCGTATAAGGAAGTAAAATGAAACTAAATGGCATTGTCTGAAATTTACGGAACATGCGTATTCGGTAAGCATGTTCACTCTCTCTCTCTCTCTCTCTCTCTCTCTCTCTCTCTCTCACACACACACACACACTTTTATATACAGCTTATGCGTATACGCATGAAATTTATTTTTTTATATGTGAATTTTATATAGTTCATGTTTCTTATTAATAAAAAATTGTATCGTTTGTGTTATGTGTATTGCGTATACGTTATTTTCCACCATTAATAATTCATATAATATTGCGTAAGAAACTTCGCTTCCGTCGTATGTTCACGCACCAACACACTCGTTTTTATTTGATTTCATTGATTACGTATTTTAATCTCGTTATCTAGTTAAGTATCTTTCAAATTCAGTCAATTTCAGGGTGATATTCAAAAGCTGATTTGAGTGCTAACATATTTCTCAAAGTTTGAACTCTATTTTCAGCCAAGAGCATACGTTAATTTGGCGTATATTTACGTTGTCTACGATTATAAATTCTAGTATCCCTAGAAGTTCTTTTTCCTATCTGTGATCTCGCTGACCTAGGCGTTATGAAAATATTAATATCAGACTGAAAGTCGAATCAATGCCAATTATGTATATGGCTTACCCTGATGGAACATTTTAGTTCAGGATATAAAAATTTACGTAGTGCAACTTTGCTCGCATGAGGATAAGTCCTCGATAACGATTAGCTATCTCGGCCTTTCACCCGGAGGTCCTGGGTTCGAATCCCCGTCAGGCATGGCATTTTTCATACACGCTACAAAACAGTCATCTTATCCTTCGCGGAATGAATTGCTTGACTGCGGACCCAGAGGTAAAACAAAACAAAAAAAAAACGATTAGCTGAAGGATGTTGAAATTTTGGATTTAGGACTGTTGTAACATCTAGTTGTGCACCTCCCTCCCCTTTTGATTGTAATCGACTGGACCAAAAGTGTCCAAAAAATCCCAAAACCCAAAATATTTAGATTTGGACTTTTTCTTAACTGCAGTAATAAGCCCTCATTGAGAGCTTTTCAACGGTATTTCATAAGTGGTACTTATTTTATTGGTTCCAGAATTATAGCGAAATAAAATTTGAATTAATGAAATATTTAGATCTTACAAGGGGAAGGCACATCGATTCGAATCCGACTTCATCTCCCTTTTTTTCTTTTTTTAACTTTTTTTTTAATTTAAATATACTGATTTATTAATAATTATTAATCTTTGATTGTAAAACAAGTTTTACAATAAATAATAATCCAATAATAATAAAAGAAGTTATTAATGAAATAAAATTGAATATACATTTCATTAAAAAAAAGTGTGTATTTAATTTAATAGGCGTAGAAGGAAGTTAGGTGGTGTCCACATCAGATTTTTAAGGAAATTTTCAGATGTATGTAAAAAAATTGTATTATTTAATAATTATTGACTACCTCGGTTATTTTATTGTTCTCTGGATGTAATTGATACTGATTCAGAGTGATTCATTTAAAAGCAATGTGCTCTGGTAAAAGTGCAACAGAAGATTATCTGGTTGTAATAAAACAGATATGAGAGTCATTGAAGGTCATTAGGCGGTAAAAAAAATTGTATGTTGGTTAAATGTTACAAACAAATAATCAGGCATATTCTTGAAAAAACTGAATTACGTCTACTAATTAATTATATTTTATATTGATAGTCTTAAAAATTAAACCAGATTTCGGATTAGTATGAAATATTTGAAAAATTTCATGATCTGAATTTAAATACTGCATATGAAAGTTCAAATTTACGAATATTCCTTTACAGTTTATTAACAACAGATTTTATCATTAGTTTTTTTACGATACATAATTTATGATTATAAAATATTCGTATGAAAATTAATTTAAAAACAGTTTAAAAAATTTCCTCTTAACAGGCGAATATAATAATTAATTTATACAAATTAATTTTTCCAGTGATGTTTTATTTTTTATTTTACGATTAGTACTTTGGTAGAGATATCTGCTTCCTCAGAATTTTTTTATGTAGAAATTAAATTAAAAACATGACTAAGTATTTTAGAGGTAAAATTCCTACCCATCCTACCCATCTCATTTTGTAATATATTATGAGTTATTCTACTGTTATAGTTTACAGTGTAAAGAAGATTAGGATACTAAACCGGTTGCTTTTTGGATAGGAGAAAACTATTTTTTCTAATAATAAAACAAGAAAGTAAAATATTTTTACTTGTACAATTATTGTGTGGTTTCGCCAGGAAAGTTTTTTAATAAAGGGTGCCACAGGGGATCCTATTTGGTCCTTTCTGTTTGATACATTTTTCAGATTGTAGTTCCAATACAGGTTGAAAACAATTTTCGTTTGATGCCGATTGACAAGTGATTTGTCCGCAAGTAAAAATGTAATTTCAGCCACGACGCTAATTCTTTAAAATGTACAATTGGATCATTAGATTTATTCAACAGAAGAATATTTGGGTATAGTTTTGGATGAAAAATTTCCATTTAAATCTCATTTAAAAGTGGTTTTGTACAAGGTTGATGAAATTCTTCTAGAAAATGATTAAGGTTGTAGATCGGTAATGGAGTTCATCGTACGATGCAGTGGCTTTCGCGAAACTATTCTATTATACAGAGTGAGCAATATAAAACCGAACCCAAAATGAAACCGCTACCCAACACTATTTACGAAAGACTCTCACACAACTAGCGCGAATATTAGATGTATATGTTACTACTGATTATTGCTGCCGTTTGTCAGGTAGTTACGTGTCAGTGCAGAATACGTTTTGTTGCAGTATAGTACACATACAACTGTACTTATTACTATAAGTACAGTTGTATTTGTGTAAAGTGATTTATTTAATCCAGGAGAAGATAGCTATAGTTGAGGCCTATTATATTCGTTCTGGATCGTTTGAAGAATCACGTCAAGTATTCGTAGAAAAATCTCCGAATGCCTGTATCCCAGCGAAGAATAGCATATACGAGTTAATTAAAAAATAACGTGCAGTAGGTTCGGTTCAAACGAACCTTCCGTTAGGACTTCAGAGGCCATTGCCGATATTGAAAGGACAGCCAGTCCAACGAAAAAAAAAAAAAAACACTACGCAAGTTATCCCAACAGTCTGATGTTAAATACACATCTTGTAAAATTTTCGTAAATTAAAATTGAAACCATACCGCGTTACAACTATGCAACAACTGAAGGAGACAGACTAACCGAAACGACTTGATTATTGCAACTGGCTTTTCGAAAACATTGTTGGTGGACAGATAGTCCCGATGTCGTGTTTCATATCAGACGAGGCATGGTTTCATTTATCCAGCCATGTTAATGCGTAGAACACCAGGTATTGTATGGCGAGAAATTCTCACGGGATATTCGAGCGTCCACTTCACGATGGTATTTGGTGTGCCGTTTCCGGTAATCGTATAGTGGGCAATATTTTTTGACCGGACTGTCAATACACAAGTTTACCTCATAATTTTCGAACAATTCTATGCGCAATTAACTGATAATGAAAAAGAATACAGCAAATAAACTTGCAAATTGGTTACGGCGTTTTCGCAAATTTCGCAAACTTTTCACCGTTTGAAAGTACAATTCTGGAAGAATAGATTGCACTTGAAATGGACGCGAAAAAGTTATTAAAAGCCAAAATAGTTACAGTTGCCTGAAGAGTCTTTTTATGAACAAATTACAGTATCTCAGAAACAAATAAACAAATTTTCTTGTGTACTATTCATTGAATTCGGAATTCGAAGAACTAACATTTAAAACAATAAAAAAGTTATTTTTGCATTAAATGTTGGCTTTGCAAAAAACTGCCATTTTTAACGGTTTTTCGGATTTTTTTAGTAACTAATAAAAAAATTCAAGGTTTAAGGGCTTAAATTACAGTTACTGCAAATGTCAACAACTTTTATTCAGAACTTATCGTCTAGAAAGTTTACCTTGTCCTACAAAATTGAAAAACCGATTTTCTCCACCTTTGAACGACCGTCATTTTGTCCAATTAGCCAAAATTTTGTACAGTCGCATATAAACAAGTTATACTTACCATAATCTACAAACCTGTACTTTCCTAAAATCTACTAATTTTCTTCAAAAATTGACCTTTTTTTCTCCCATTGACTGGACTAAAGGTACATTAGGTGTATCGGATAATGTGAACTGTGCTGTTTTTAGCGAAGGCTTTCTGTAAATTTTAGTTTCAACGCGATCGATTTTTCAGTGAAATAATACCGTACTTATTTACAACAGAGGAATACGCTGTATTCCTCTGTTCATATTCATATTTCATATTCAACTGCTGCAGCAGTTGAATATGAAATACGTTTTCCGAATTCCAGATCCCAAAACAATTAGCGCGAATTTTAGCAATCTTCGGCAAACAGGTTCACTACCTAGTATTCATACCAGCTACGAACGATCTGTCCAATACGATGCAGTTATTGATGAAATTATTATCGATGCAGTTCAGCGAAGTCCAAGCGTCAGTACATGACGTCTTTCTAAGCGGATTGGAGTTTCGCATTCTATGATTTGGAGAACACTTAAATATCCTTACCATAAACAGTCAGTTCAACATCTACACCCAGGAGACAGTCCGCTTCGCTTGAAGTTCTGCAGCTGGTGGAATACAAATCGAAACTCTGCTAGTATATTTTGTTTACCGACGAGGCAAATTTCACTCGAGATGAAGTCAATAAATTACGCCAAGAGCATACAAGGCAAAAGTAAATCCTCAAGAAAATGTAGAAGGTAATTTTCAACACAGATTTAGCGTCAATGTGTTGTACGGCTTTCTGTACAATCAGCTGTTCATATTACATGGTCGTTTAAATGATGAGGTCTATTTGCACTTTCTTCAAGAAGAATTGCCACAGCTGCTTGAAGATGTTCTTCTAGTGCTGAGGCGCAAAGTATACTTCTAGCTCGATAGCGCGCCTCCCCACTTCTCTTATGCGGTTTCCCCTACTTAAATCATTATTTCCCTGAGAAACGGATCGCTCGTCGAGGTTCACATTCCTGGTCACGAAGATCGCCTGATTAAACACCTTTAGATTTTTGTATCTGGAGATGGATGAAAATATTGCATACAAAACAAATATACATTCTCGTGAGGAATTAACTGTCCGCATTATGGATACGTCTGAGCAAGTTAAAGACAGTCCTGAAGAACTAAAAAGAACAAAATCAGTACAGAAGCGTTCCAAGAAATGTGTTGAAAATGGCGAGCTAATTTTTTAACACTTATTATACACTGGTACGTAAAATTCACTTTGGTCATGCGTACTGTTTCTAAATAGAATTCGAAGTTTTCTTAATTTTCTTTGATTTATTCAACTTATCTTAAACCATTTTGTTCAGAATTAAATTCTCTATAAGTTTTGTTTAAAAATTTTATGTATTTACTTCCCATTTATACAATTTATTGTACGTTAAACATAAAAACAGGGTTTTTTACCCCAATTTATTGGTTTCATCCCACATTCCTCAAAAACTACTGTAGATACGGTTCTGGTGCCAATTTTATTTAACTTTTCTGGTCAAGAACCATAAGAAATCATTAATTCTGTTCTTTAATTAATGTCCTAAAATATTCAGTACGACCTCATTTCACCGAGGTAGCTGAAATCCGAGCGTAATCTTTCACTAGCCGTAACTTGCAAGCGAAGCGTATTAGAACATATGTTTATAATCTTTTCGTTATTTTCACGAGTAGAATAAGATATGAAAGTTTCGGAGAACGTCGTGGTACACTCTGTATATATATATATTTTTTTTTTTATTTAACTTAAGGTTAACCTACAAACTACCACGACTTTACGCAGTTAAACATCTCTCAAGAATCGCAAAAGGAAGAAAACAACTTGATAAAAAGAAGAAAAGATTAAAAGGATCAAGATAAAAACTCCTATCGAGTGTTAACTAAGACCATCTGTAAAACAGGTTAAGTATCTTTTAACTTAAGTTTTCTTGTTTTACATTTTCCCGTAAAAATTCTTTTCTTTTTATCGATTGTATCGCTTTCCTTTAAACAATCCAATGCTAGTTAATTATGATGACAATAAAATTAAATATGCTGTGTATATCGGTATCTTCTAATTGCTTACATAAAAAAATTATTTTTCATTTAAAAAAAAAAATCATTCATAAAATATTGTCTGGAAAAAATTACAATTTGGCCATTAGAGGGACTGACTATCTTTACAAAATAAAAATAAAATTATGGAAACCAATAAATACATTTGATAAAAAGTAAAACAAATATATTTGTTAAACTGAGAATCTTTTTTCTTTAAAGTAGATAAACAAATTCCTTGTGTATTGCATCGTAAAATAAATTAAAATATTAAAAAAACCAATAATAATAATCCTAGTGATTAAAAAAAACAAACACGAAAAAATATGTGATTATAGAGCGAATTATATTTCGAGGAAGTTAATAGAATAAATTTAAATATTCATGACACAAATCATAAACAGGTTAACTTTTGCATTATACATTCTAGTAACATAAATTTGGTAGAAGATATCATAAAAATAAATCGTTTGCATCTGTATTTAAAAAAATAAATCCGATTTTGCATAGGGAATAAAAAATGTACACATTTCTTTATTATTATAACACAACCTTGTATTTCTAATTATAGAATTTGTATGTTGTAGAAGATTATTAAATTTCTTTTTTTAGATTTTTATATTTTATAGCAGCTATTATATTTGACTTTGTAAATTCTTGAATAAAATTATTTCAATTGATTAGTTGAATCTTGTTTAAAATATTTAACATCTTAATTATAACGACAAGCACGTAATCTCTATTTGAACAAATACTTATATCCTGTATTTTTATAACCGATATGTAAATTTTTCTTATTTTAGATTTTTTATGAATTTATAAAAATAAATTGTTCAAATTTTATGATTTCTGTAAGACAATGTTGATAATTTCCCGTAATTCTAAAGCACTTGTTACTACCTATTGCAAGTCTCCTGCTAACATGTCCAAAGTAATTAAAGATAAAAATATAATTCTGAGGACTGTGGAGTAATTTCATCTGAATCATTTGTATCTCTTCTACGTTTTATCTGTAACAACAGATACTATTTCATGTAACTTGTGATAAATAGTAAAATATTTTTATTCGTTTAACATTGGCAATCTAATTTAAATTTAAAAAACTCATGCGCAGAAATGCGCAAGAAGATAGACTTTTCGTTTACGAAACCCTCACTAATTGACAATCAGAAATGTACTGATTTTCAGAATACAACGCACTACTTACGTCCGAATGAGTAGACCCCTACACACAAGCATCAAGTTTAAACTCGCGCATCACTGTGATTCGCTCTAGCATCAAGGCCAAACTCTAGGAAGTGATTCTACGTAACATACTGAAGAAAAAGTGTCCAGCGAACATAGGTCCGAAAACGCTTATTTTTCTGAATGTCTGCCATTGTGTTTTTTTAAAGAAAAAAATTATTTTTCAAGAACGGTTGGAGATAACGCAATAAAATGTTGTACTTTACTTTAAACAAACATTTTTTTAATAGGAAAAAAATAACGATACTCTTCGTTAACAAATTTCAAAATGGAGGTTTTAAAATTTTTCAATATTAAATATCTTAGGAATTATTAGATTTATCAAATTGTGTTGTATATTAAAAATTATGAAGCATATTTTTGTGAAAAAAACGACACCTTAGTCGTAAGAAAAAAGTCGACGACAAACAACAGAGTTATTGCAAAAAGTAGGCCTCAACCGATATGGCGGCCATCTTGTGTTTTTTTTGTTATTGTGACTCACATTATAACTAAATCCAATTTCCTTGCATGCCTAACGGTGGACCCGGAGGTTAAACCAAAGAAAAGAAAAAATCCAATTTTCTGATTAAAATTCAATATTATGGATCTTTAATAATAATTATTATAAGAGCATGTGAAATTTTGTTTGTTTTAGATGAGAATCACAACAAATGTTCAACGTGACCTCATTCATTCTAACACAACAATCCACACGTTTAATGACTGACGTACACGCTCAGAAATTCCTGGCTGCTCCCTGACTGTTTGAAAAGAGCGGACAATTCCATCCTCCAACTGACGAAAATCGACAATTGGTGTTGAATAAACAAGAGGCTTTAGATGTCCCCATAGATAATAATCTAATGGGTTCAGATCTGGGAAGCGTGCAGGTCAACGAATGGGACCACCCCGACCAATCCATTTTTCTCTAACGCCAATTGTAAAGTGGGCCAGCGCACCATCATGCATGAACAACATCTTCATTGTGCTTTGCAAAGGAACGTCCTCTAGATGTTCAGAAGGTCATTTGTTATAAATTCCAAATATGAGTCGCCTGTCAATCTATGTGGCAAAAAGAAAGGCCCGATTAGCTTATCCAAGTAGATTGCTCCCCAAATATTCACAGTGTTGACTTCCTGCTTGAAATACTGCATGAGGATTTTCCTTACACCAAACATGTCGGTTGTTTATAAACATGGAAGTTGTTTTCACTAACACCCTTAGTGAAAGACGCCTCGTCTGTAAAAAGAATGTTAACCATCCACTCCGGGTTATGGACACATTTGTTAATTAAATACCGACTGAATGCAATCCTTGACTGGTTATCACCTGGTAGAAGAGCTTGTGTCCGTTGCAGATGGTACATGTACGATAATTGCGAGTGTAAAATACTCCATATTGTATTACGAGATGTTTTCTTGGATAGCAAATGTTCTGCACGATAATTCTAGATCCTGTACAAACTTGTTCAAAACTCTTTCTTCTACCTGTAGCTTTGAAACTATTTTAGGTCTAGCATTACCAACTATGACGGCTTCAAAGCTCCCAGTTTCACTTAAACATGCACATGAAGGCGTGTAAATAATCTTCTATCTGTCTGACGGCGGTTTGGATACTTTTCTTGGTATAGTCGTTTTGCCTTCCTCGCATTGCCATTGGAAAGACCGTATATAAAATGCATATCAGCGAGTTCATTACTTGTATAATTTTGATTCATTTTATATGACAATTAACAATACTAATGATAATTTTCAATAAAAAAAATATATTTTCGAAATTCAGAGCGCAGATATCACAATTTAATAGAAGTAATACAACATGAAACTGTTTTGTTCATAAGTGAAAGAAAAACAATGTAAGTTAAAAATCCAGCTGTTTCAGTTGCAATGCGGACCATTCCCGAGATGTGTGGTTAATTCAAACCCAACCATCAAAGAACGCCGATATAAACAGTCTAGCATTCAGATTCATATAAAATCAACTGCCTTTACTAGGGTTTGAACATTAGAACTCTCGACTTCGAAATCAGCTGATTTGCGATGACTAGTTCATCACTAGATCAACCAGGTGGGTTAAAATTTCAGCTGAATCGGTGGAGTAGTTTTTGTGTGAAAGAGTAACGACACACAAAAACCACTAGTTTTTTGTTAATGTATATATAACAGATAATAGATGAGCTAAATGTTCCTTTTCTTTAGTTTCGATTTTTTTTTCTTTTAGTTTGCCTTACGAATCCTAAATTATAATTATTGTCTTTATAAATCAATTATTAACTGGTGTTATTTCGATGGATTTAATTTTATCTTTAGCGTTTACAGGAGCAGAAGTCAGTTATCTGACCTGTGTTTGTGATTTAAAAAAAAAAATTTTTTTCCTTATAATTATAAGATGTAGAACAGTATGCAATTTGTTTTCTATGTTCTAACACACTCTTCTTGTCTATTTTTCTGAAGTAAGGTGGTTTTCTGGGTTTAATAAATTTTTGTCGAATTTTTTCTTTGTACTACTACAATTTTTTTTGTAGTAAAACCGTTGAAATCAGCAGTATATCGTTATTAATATAATTCATTTCTTTAGCGATAATCATTCAAATCAAGAGGCACTTGGTTTCCTCCGTAAACTATCGCATTAAAACCTGTGATCTTAAATTTTATTGGATAAAAAATATAGTTGGCCCTATAGCTGTCATTACACACACTTATATATATATATATATATATATCTGCACCTACAAAACAAGATGTCCTGACTGATTCATAACCAACGCCCAGCAAAAACTACAGAAGATAGATTGATACAAATTTGTATACACGTTCTTCTTACTGTGTACGTGCACACAGAGAAAATTTATTTTGAATTTCCGATTTTAAAAGATTAAAGCGAATAACATAAAATGTTATTATTTTTTTTATTTCTCGGGAATAAATGAAGATATCAATTTGATTTTTAGTGTGTGTAGTCTTCATGTGAATATCTAAAAACCCATTTCTAGATTTCTCGAAATTCGACCTTGAAAGGGGTGACGAAAGGTAAACAATTTTGAACAATGATTTCAAATTTTCCCCATTTTCGACTATACTAAACGAGATATTCAGTAGATTTTGGCTTGCAAATACGCTTCAGATAAATATCTAAAATCCATTTTCGGGTTTTTTTTATATTCGACTTTTTGAGGGGTGCTACTGTTTAAAGGCAATTTCTACTGTTGGTTATTTAACAACCAAAATGGCCATCCAGTTTTAGATTTTTAGTAAAACTCTGTAAATGGTTTTACAGCGCAATCTTGTTTTTAACTTACGAGCATTTCAATAACCATTCACCACAACTCTTTTTTTCTATTTGAACCTTTCTTCCTTTTTCCTGTTTAGCCTCCGGGAATCACCGCCAGGTATTACTTCAAAAGATGAATGAGGATGATATGTATGAGTGTAAATGAAGTGTAGTCTTGTACAGCCTCAGATCGACCATTTCTGAGATGTGTGATTAATTGAAACCCAACCACCAAAATACACCGGTATCCACGATCTAATATTCAAATCCGTATAAAAGTAACTGCCTTTACTGGGACTTGAACGCTGGAACTCTCGACTTTGAAATCAGCTGATTTGCGAAGACGCGTTCACCACTAGATCAACCCGGTGGGTTTTTCTTTTTGAACCTAAATTTGGTCTAACTAACCCTTATTATTTTAATTTGATATTGTCGTCTCAAAATTCCTAGTGTAGTCATCTTTATTGCTAACTAAATAGTTTATATCGTGCTCTGTAATCTCTTAATTAATAGCACTTTATATATCTCCAATTTTATGTAGGGATATTTCAATCTACTCTAATTATCTTCATCGAAATCTGTTCCTTTCTTCTAAATTTTTTAATATATCCTCAGTTTGACCTTATATTTTACTTTATCTTTTACTTTTCATAACTACATTATACAAGGATTTTTTTCCTTTTATTACTTAGGGATATATCCCGATGTTGTTTTTGTTTGATGAATTAATGAGTAAATTCACCACAGAAACTTTGAAGCTTGTACGTGGGAATATGGAAATAGAATTTTATAGCGTATGAAAAATGCTATGCCTGACCGGGATTCGAACCCGGGACTCCCGGATGAAAGAACGAGACGCTCACATTTGCTAAAATTTTTTTTCCAGACATATTAAACTGTAATCAGCTCTTTTAATTCCTTTCCTTATGCTTAATATGTGGTTTTTATTATTCGTCCAGCTAGTACACATTTTTAAATAATTTTTTAGGTATCTCCTCTCGATATGATATAGTTAATTCATTTTATCATTTTCAAGAATTTATTTTGTCTGTTCCTTACGTGTTCTCAGAGACTAATCAAAATCAATATTTTCTTTAAAATTCTAATTAGGTCTTCGTTCCCTTATACATTCTGCTCAGTCCTCAATAAAGATGAAATCCATTCAAAAGTTTTGTGCACTTTCAATTACTAATTTTAAGTCAACTTTAGGAAGAAGAGTTAACTGCTTAAAAATTCAGGTAACGATCATTTTCTTTGCATCCACGGTCACAAAGTATAAATGTGTAACTAATTTTCATTTTCTGTTCTCTTATTTAAAAGTGATTTCTTTTCTTTTTTCGGGGAATTTTCGCTAGAGAACATAAGGATAAATTTTAAGCTTGTAAAAAGGACAAAACCGAAATCAGAATAAGACGAGAAGTGGTATAAAATTATAATTTACACACTTCTAATCTGTAATGGCAATATAACATTATAAATAATGTAGCTTTCTAAGCAATGGTTTTGATGTTATGTGTAGGGTTGAATTCTATTTTCTTTGTAATTATGCTAGTGCTGATTAAAAATGTCCCATTTCTTTTAGGAAGAATGTAATTCACACCCACAGTAGAGTTTAATATGTTATACTTTTAAATTTCATCCAAAATACAAATAGAAAATTTTGTCGAGTATAACAAATTTTTAAAATGGCAATGAAATACTTTAGCGCCGTTGGTTGTTCTGAGAAGTATCGATTGACACAGTAACCCACAAGCAAGAGGGTAAAATAGTTGTCAGTACAAGTATTTCAAATGTAATCAGTAAATTCTAAGCATTTTAAGTTTTAAGTAGTTTACTAATAAATTCTGAAAAAAAATATCTTATAACTCTTCAAATGATACCAAGTTAATCCAGATAATGATTATTAACTACTATCAAGTATCTATGCCTTGTTTGTTGTATAGTTGGGATAAATATTGTGCAAATATAAATTTTCTTCTTTACGATATCAGTATTGCTCCACGTGAAATCAACGCATGGAAATAGCATAAAAAGTGTACGTGTGCGTGTACGCGCTCGCGCACAATATTATACTTTAAAAGCGCTATTTTTGGTTTCAGAGAATTTTATTACAATGAATTTATCAAAAACTATCGTATTCTACTGTTTTGAAGACAGCAGGTACTTGAATACAACTTCCAGTTGCATAAACGTGAATTGTACTTAAGGGTTGGAAAAGTTTTGGACAAATATAATAGATTGCGCTTGCTAGATAAAACTATCAACAAGAGCAATACTTTAATTCTTTAAGTCCTGATGTTCTAAAACATTGTAAGATTATTCATTAATTTCGAAAAGCTGACCTAATCTTCTGTAATTCTTCAGAGATATTTTAGTTATTTGATTTGCTTGAAGAATTACTTCAAACTTTTCTTTCATATTTAGCTCTAATAGACTGATGATGAATTTATTTTATAACAGAAGGTAATGCCTGTTATTAATTATTTCTATTACCCTTATATCAGTTTTAACTGTAGCATATCAGACTCTAATCATATGCCTCTAAAAAATATTTTCGTCCAACTTTTTATGTATTGAATTTATTAATAGTACAGGAATTGTATGTCCGTGCTTGTTAACAGTTTTCACAGATTTTATAATTTAAGTTTAAATAATTAACAAAAAAATATAATGAAAAACAAAATTAAAAAATAATATTAAAATCAATTTATGTTTATCTTTTAATTACACATTAATGACGTTGTTACACGAAAATAAATTTCCTTCTGAATTGTAATTATAATAAAAAATAAGATTTTACTTCTTTATACGATAATTAATGTAACAATAAACACTTTAAAAAAGATAAGATAATAATTGGCAAAGTGTCGTAATATACCATGAATTAATTAATCTTTATCCAATTATTGTTAATCCAAATAGGATTAAACGAACAAATATTTATAATTTTGACACGTACAAAATATTTTTTACTTTTTTCTAACTCAGAACATTCCTACCCACAGGGAATTTGGTGGCTGTCAGGTATTTGTGAAAGTTCATAACTCAGTTTCTTTTTTCTTAATAAAGGAATTTCAATAATTTATCATTTTATATCTATTGCGACACTAATAGTAACGACCAAATGAACAGATGACAATTATATTACTGAAACTGGAAATGGTAGACATATTTATGACCAACAGAGTTAGTTATGTTGATAATAATCACATCTCTTTCATTTACGAGTTTTATAACAATTTCTGTTTTAAAAATATCTGGCCGTTCCCATGAATCATACAAATAAATAGCAGATCGATTATGAAATGAATAAGTCACAACGTCCTTATTATCAGTACAATGTATTATCAACATATGATGTCATGTTATGTATTGTTATTAATATCCATTTTATGTTACTGAGATTTATTCTTTCTTTTTTTTTTCTTTTTCCTGTTTAGTCTCCGGCTACCGTTTAGATAATTCTTCAGAGGATGAATGAGGATGATATGTATGAGTGTAAATGAAGTGTAAGTCATTTATACATTCTCAGTTCGACCATTCCTGAGATGTGTGGTTAATTGAAACCCAACCACCAAAGAACACTGGTATCCACGATCTAGTATTCAAATCCGTGTAAAAATAACTGGCTTTACTAGGACTTGAAAGCTGTAACTCTCGACTTCCAAATCAGCTGATTTGGGAAGACGCGTTAACCACTAGACCAACCCGGTGGGTTACTGAGATTTATTGTCGGACGACAATTGTCTTCACGTTTTCTCTAACTACACGTAGACAAATGGATCATTTATACAACGGCAAGTTTCATTAATCGCCACTACCTTAAATGTCCAACTGGTGACAATTTTTTTGCCATGTTTTCTAACTTAATGAGAGCAGTGAGTCGATCACGTTATGTAGACGCAACAATACTCTATTATCGCCTGCCTGACATCAATAGTCCCAACCGAACGCAAAGACCCATTACTTATCTTAAATTTAGATTTTTTAAACTATTCCGTTCACGCATTGTTTTCTATTCGTAATGTGTACGTTGCAATCTGGTCAACTTGTGAACAATAAGTAACCCCATGTCTCGATGAGATGATGGTTTTATATATATGACAAGTAAATGAAGTGTAGTCTTGTACAGACTCAGGCCGATTATTCCTGAGATGTGAAATTTAATCCCGATAATAAAAGTATATCGGTATCCACTGTCTAGGATTCAGATCCGTATAAAAGTAACTTACCTTTACTTGGATTTGAACCTTCGACTTCGAAAATCAGCTATTTTTTATTTCTATACCAACCAGGTGGGTTTTAATAATTGAATTTATACATATGCATAATCATATACTTTGTAGACTTACTTGAGGAATATTACTGACATTTTTTGAAGAGAAATAACAAGCCCTGCACCAAATTTTGTCTTTTGCGTGGTCAACCGGTTCCAGGGCATTATCAAACTACTGATAATGGCATTTTAATTGTTTATAAAGTTATCTTCGTTGTTTCTTAAATTTCTGTATAAATTACAAAACTCCTCATTTACAAATAATATGGTCGAAATTTTGGTTTGAAAAAATATGGTTCCTTTTTTCAAATTCTTGCTGTTGTGAGCCGATAAGGAAAATAGAAAACACAAGATTACTCCATCATTTATAAAAATGCAACTGGTAGTACTCTCTTTCCAGTCCCACACAATTGTTTTCACCGGTGACGATTGGTGGTTGTCGTCTGACGTTAGACGACACAAGTTGCTTATATAAAAAAGGCCTAATTTCTATTACTGGATTATAAACTTACTTTTAGAATGCTGATAACTACCTACATGGTTGGAAAAGTTTTATTTAATCTAACTTAATATGTATACAAGACAATAAGATTAAAAAGTTACTTGTTTAAAAAAAAAATCATGATCTGTTGTCAGGTTGGCAATATTAAAAGATTTTCAGTAATTCTCGTGTTTTAAACAAATGTGTATATTAAAAAAAAAAACATAAATACAACTTATTAGTAGTAACTTAAACTTAATAATTCAAATGTAGTCAAATTTAAAAGAAGTAATTATAATCTTCTGTAAGGAGTTTCCTATATTTTACAACTAACTA
Source organism: Lycorma delicatula (assembly GCF_047948215.1). Classification (NCBI taxonomy): domain Eukaryota; kingdom Metazoa; phylum Arthropoda; class Insecta; order Hemiptera; family Fulgoridae; genus Lycorma; species Lycorma delicatula. The sequence goes on along the minus strand of NC_134462.1, from coordinate 52,307,013 downwards.
ATGCTCTCAAGTTATTTTTATTTAATAATTCTAACGTTTCATTATATTGTAATGTCTTCTTCCCTAGGTATTTCAGCCTAAATTGCTTAATTACAAGACATACGGACACGAAATGATGTATCTTCTGGTAGGTTCAAGGTACAGATAACACACGCAAACAATCTGTCCCCCTTCACCGCTGACAGTTTAAATTCAACAGCTTCCCTTTTGTTTTGGTAACCAAACTCATCGAGAAGAGATTAATTTTGCAGTACTGAAGAGTGTTTCTGCGTAATTTTGAAGTGACAACAATCAAGGTTTAGTTTACATATCCCCCATCAGACAGCAGCTGCGTTAAATTGTTACAAGCTCGGGTTCAGTATCATGCCGTCGCCAGCTAAAGTAAAAGCCCACAGTGCGTGTACTGGTTCCCAAAAACAGAATCGGTGATTGACGTACAATGAAGCTGTACAAGAATCTATCGTAAAAATTCTCCGTGTTAAAAGCGCAGGTAAATAATAGTGTGAATTTTTATCGAGACCGGAAGCATTTTGAAAGAACAGTCATTAGGTAGGCCTAAAACAAGTGCCAAACTCAGAAAGAATTCGACTTTTGAAATTTTGTACAGAGATTCGCATATATAGGACAATTTATTGGTAAACTTTTGGGGTCAATATCTCTAGAGGGTGGGTAGGTAGTATTTTGGGTCAATTTTCTTAAAATTTTGCAAACGTAACCCCCAGTTTATACTAAGCTAAGATATGCGTAAGATATAAGGTAAGATATACGTGCATGCATAATGAATATCTTACCATAAAAAAATTCCGAAAATCGAAAATACTATCTTATTATTTATTGTTTAATTTTTAACCGATTTCTTTTGTCTTTCTAGACTAGTAGTAATGCACCCCCCCCCCCCAAAAAAAATACCAATTCTCGAAGTTTTCATCCTTTTTGGGTTTATTTAAACTTTTAATACTATTAAACATTTACAATAATATTAATATCACAATATCATTTCATCATAATTCACCCCCACACCAAAAAAGAAATCTTAAATAACTTTTTATTGGGTGAACATTTTATACTAGAATTTTTTTTAGTTTCTTCCATTTAACACAGTAAATGTAGAAAAATCAAAAACATTTTCTTGGAAAATAAAAAAGTGGGGGAAAAAAAAAATATCGATTTTTTTTTTTAAATTTTTTAAACTTTTTTGGCTTATTTAAACAAATAATGATAATTTTACAATAAAACTTCATCATAAATTACCCCAACCACCCCCAAAAAAAATTTTAGGTAACTTTTGCTTGTATAATATTTTTAATTTAAATAGCCAATGCTAAGAAAGTACTACAAATTTGTTGTTAAATTTTTTTTACTAATGAATTTAAAATAATTTCTAAAGTTTTTATTGCAAATTTTGAATTAAAAAAAGGATTATTTTATAAAAAAATTATTGATATACAAATGAAATGATTTCATTAAATCTTCTATATATATAAAAATTAATGTTTGTTTGTTTATCCCGTACGCGTTTCTATACCATTCATCCGATTGCGATGAAACTTTGGTGAGTTGTGCGCATGCCCGTGAAGATTTCTGAATTAGTTTGGACCCGTTAGGTGGAGCTGGGATCGAGATATTTTGAAAAATTGTATTTATGGTCCGATTTGGTTCATATTCAGAATATGTGTTACATGGAAATAAATACCTCTGCAAAAAATTGACCCGCTAGATGGTGCTGGGTTTTGAGATACTTAGAAAAATTGTATTTATGGTCCGATTTGACTTATATTCAGAATATATATTAGTTACGTGAAAAAAAAATTGCCAACACCATACCCACTAGGTGGCGCAGGTGTCCAGATATTTACGTAACAAACAAACAAATATACAGACAGACTTTCTTCTTTATATACCAGTATACAGAAGATAGAAGATTACCCGTACGGACAGATACGTATTACAAAATTTTACATTTTTTTAATTCTTCCGGAAGATCTCGCAAGCAAAAAAGTTCCTAAGCAAAATGAGAAAACCTGAAGATCTCGCAGGCAAAAATATCTAAGTTCTCACATTTTTTCTTAAGTGGTCAGAAAAAGGACTGTGAAAAAGTGAATAAAGTATAATACAATTAAAATAAATAAAAAAAGTGTTCAACAAACTGGCATATGGTTGGATAATTAAGGTAATAAGATTTTATTAAAAGTTTGTGAGTTGTGTGCACACCCGCGAAGGTTTTTGTATTAGTTTGTACCCGCTAGGTGGCGAGATATTTCGAAAATTGTGTTTATGGTCCGATTTTGCTCATATTTTTCCAAAACGACAAAATATTGGTCGACACACAATTAATCATATGTAATCACATAGCGCGGGCAAAGCAGCGAAGGGGTCGCTAGTATGTTATAATGATTTTGCTGAAAATTGACTAAGAGCGCACCTCTGCGAAACAGTTACATACTATTTTAACGGTAGTAAAATTAGTTGGGTTATTTATTTGCTGATGAGTTTTAAATTTAATACTCACATCATGATAATGGTAAAACAATGAAGATGGTATTTTTTATTTCTCAAAATTTTCTTTCTATACTTATATTTCTTTTTTTTTTCTATACAATTTTCTTTTAAATATATATATATATATTTTTTATTTCAATAAATACGCTTTATTTACAAATAAGTTAAAGATTATTTCGTTTACTTAGAAAAACTGATTTAAAAAATGCGTATAATAATTAAGAATAACTAAAGATAAGAAGTAATTTTTGAAAAAATGAAGAGTGTAACAACTAATTTATAAACTTCTGAGAGAGGAATATATTGTAACTTTCATGAAATTGCATTAAAAGTGATCAAAAAGCAAGACATCGAAAAATTATTTTTATGTAAAAGTTATTCTATGTCGCCCGCACTGGCATAAAATATTTTTGTACTCTTTATATAAAAAATAATGTTTTCCATTATTATAAAACAGTTTATTTATTTATTTTTTTAATAAAACGAATATATCGGGATTTATTTTAAATAACCGTTTGGTATTACTTGAAAACTGGTTGATAACTGAAAAATTTTACTTTAAAAACTTCAGAAATGGGTAAGAACTATGAGAAAAACCTAGTTAAAGAACAGGGTTTGTGGAGTGTAATTAAAGATTATTTTTAGGCTTTTCATATAATTGAGTTAAGTTAAAAAATAATCAGTGTTTTTTTTAAAGAAATATTTCTGGTAATAAATGAAATTACATATCTTTACAAAAATTAAAAACCAATTTTAGTTTTTAACGTTGGTTGTGAAGCGAATTATTAAGCTTATATATATATGTACATTAAGCTTATTCGTTGATGAAAATATAACTCGGCTAGCATAGCACTTTACTTTACATCTAACTATTCTATTTAGTTTGTACATTCATTCAAATAGTTTACCATTTCTCAATAATCTGCATACTTACATAATTTTTCAAGAGCTAACGTTGCGTATTTTTTTTTTTATATATGTAATTTAAAGAGATTTTTGCACTTTTTATTTATTAGATTATTTTCATATTTTGATTGTGCTTAATACATCTATTAATAATGAATAAATAAGAAAAGGTTATCGTACATTTTTCACTAAAAAAAATATGAAAATTGAATTTTCAATATTTTCATTCTCCTTTATTGGCAATTATTTTAAAATTAAATTACTGAATTACATTAGTAATAATTCAAGGTTTCCTACGCTAAAAATATATTTTTACTGTATTTTAAATTATAATAAACATTTTTTTATCTAAGGAAAGAAAATAAGTTTTAAAGAATTATTTATGGATTATATTTAGTAAAATGATATTTCTTCTAAAATATAAAGTAAAAAATATGCCCACTTACATTTATGCGTGCTCACACATATGATAGTCTATCAAAGAATTATATATAATGAAATTTGTGCGGTAAGTTATTTGTGGCTAGCAAGAACCGAACTAATGGGTATAATGTACTAATTATGTAAAACAATTACTTCTTAAATTACCATTAAATTAAAAATACTTTTCATTTTAAAAGGGATAGATGTGTTTATTTATTTGTTCATAAAAGATGTATAATTCTGTACATTTTGGCATCGAATTTTTAGTATTTTGTTACATGTATATTTTGCACGAGACTGTTATATTATTAACTTCTTTTTAATTTCTTCAAATGATTGTCACCGCGGTCGTGATTAATGTACAAGTAAACAAATACATAAATATTTGTTTCCTTTCGTTAATTGTTTGTTTGCGGTCAGATAAGAAAATAAAGAAACGTTTTAATGAAAGAAACAAAAAAGAGTGTAGAGATTAAAGCGGCGCGATGTTGGTAATCCTGTTGCTGCACACTTTCAAGAAGCGTACACCTAGTTATATAGCCTCGTGATGACGAGTGCGTTGAATGGTGGGGGAAGAGGTAAACTGGAAATTTTAGGGTGGGGGTAGCGAGACAACGCGTACAACACACGCTCTTACCGTTGTCGCCGTTTGCTTCGCTGAGGTTGTGTTTGATGTGCGCGCTGGTTAGTAGTTTGTATAGCGACGCTAGTTCAAATTGTTGTTTTTAAGTTTATCTTAAAATCGAAATGCGTGTGTGTTTGTTGTGCTGTGTCCTTTTGTAATAATTATTTACTCATGTGTCGGGTTTTATTTAACGTACTAAGTATCGGTGTGTGACCGGTAGGTTGAGGTACGTTTTGAAATGAATGATTTTTATTATTCGGCTACCAGTACATCTGTTATCTGTTTCACTACTCCAGGTTTCAACAATAGAAATATTGAATGTTTTATTGTAGAAAGACAGCAGCGGCAGCATCGGTCTCGGCCTCATCTTCAACATCATCCCTTGTGTGAGGCAATCAATATTGCTACTGCATCTCTGCACCGGCCGGCGGCAGATAAAAAAAACTTGTTTCACCAAATTTCTTCCTGAAAATTTATTAATTAAAAAGAGAACGTCAACCTTCAGTAGACGTTAGGTAAAATATTTCGTATTTTTTTTATTTAAATTTATATAGTATTTAAATCTGTGTTTTGTAGTCAGCTGCTGCAACAACGCTGTCTTCTGTCGTGTTTAGCAGGAAAAACATGTTCCTGCTTATATTGTATCCACGCATTGTTCAGTCTTTTATTAAAAAATGCACTATAATACGTTTTATTTATTTAAGAAAACAGATTAGTTTTTTCATACTACATCGATTACATTTTTAAAATAAACAAGAATATAAAAGAAACGTCAGGGTGTGGCTACACATTTTGTTTAAGATCTTGTAAAATTTCCTAAAATTTTTTCATGCAGTTAAAAATATTTAAATCATTTGACTATTCTTGATTTTGTACTAATTACAAATATTAACGTAATTAGTTTTTTAAATTACCGTTGCTTAGTTTCTTTTTTGTCTAATTTAAATTTGTTTTTATTTCTTTCTGTTCGAATTTATGAGATATTTACAATAATGAATAAATTTTGTATACGAAATCTAAACAAAAATAAATTCTAATTCTCTTTTAATGTAAAATGAATTTTAATAAATTTTAATGTTAGAATCAATTTGTTTACAATTCTTTTAATAAAATCATTACTAATGATACTGAATTTTTTTTCCAGTATTGTTACGGATTTTATGCATTAATACAAGTCTCGGTTCAGATGTGTGCTTTATAAACCTTCTTAATTTGATTAATATACGGTGAAAAAAAAAAAAATTCTACTGGGAATTAAATACTGGTATGATTTTTATATTTATTTGTTTTTAATTCAAGGATAAATATTCGTAGATAATAATAGACGAATTATTTTTGCACACTTTAATTACGTGATTTAATTGAATTTCCGCAAATTTATTTAATTAATTTAATTATCTTACGGTTTTCTATTACTAATTTAAAAAAATACTTGTTTAGTTATTAATTTTTTTCTTTTTATTCAATGATTGGACTATTCATGGAAAAACCGGTTTTTTAAAATCAAATTGTTGTCTATTCCCAGTAGATGTATGACAAACTAACCTGCGTATTATGTTTACATCTGTTATCTTAACCTTAAATGATGTATTTCGTTTGTTTGATTTCTTATGTTAACTTTCACTAGTATTCTTTAATAAATTTATGTAATAACCAAATAGCGTAGCGTAGTAGCGTTAATTTATAAAAATACAATATTTTTTAAAAAATTTTTTTTTAATAAAAAAGAAGAAATAATAATATAAAAAAATTAATCTTGAAATGATCAGTACTTACAACTGTTTATTTGGTAATTTAATAGATTTTATTGACATTATTTTCATTAATATATTAGCTTCCTTATGTATCTTTTTACTCAGAGTGCATTGAAGATGCTTTTGTAACAATCGTAATGACGATTAGTTTTAAATTTTACGAGAAATTTTTGTTAATGGTGTTTGAGCGTATTGTTCTTATATCTTTTTCAATAACATTTTTATTTGTATTTGGAATCAGTTTCGTTGGTGTACAATATTGTAATTATTATATTTAATTTACATCTCTTTTTTCCATATTTAGACATTTCTTTTTATTTCATCTTCTGCTCAGTTTTATTAATATATATTTTGTATATCTAAATAGCAAATCTTGATTTCTGGCCACTCTAATAAAATTTAGGCTTAGATTTGTTTACTGATGAGGATAAACGTTTTTCTGTCTGTATTCATCTAATTATTAATTTCCCTTTTGGATATTTCTTTTACGATTACAATTATATGAGTCGATTTTGAAAACTTGAGATTAGTTTAATTATGAACAGGATTTATTCTCTATTACCTTATATTGTAGTCCGAGTTGAAATATTATATTTCGAGCCCCCACATTGAAGTTTTACGTTACAGCTTTGTATCTTCTATATGTGAAATCGCGTACTTTGTAATTTTGTTTTATAATAAAAGAAAATCCTTTTATGATCAAAGAATTATTTATAGGACAAATGAAAATAAATTTGTTCACTGTATACGTGGCGTTGTTTTAGAAAGTGAAATCGTAATTTTATATTAACAGAAACTGAATCGGATAACTGAAATTCGATTTATAATGTATCTACATGAGAGTGCACGTGATAGTTAACTATAATTTACGGTTTGTGGTTAACGTGCACTATTAATAATCGTCTTCAATGATAAGCGAGGTGGAATATGTGTATACCTGCATCGTCATTTATGCTGGGATAAATAAACATATATACAATTTTTTATTAATTAGAAATGCACTAATGTAAGCAAAAGGTTTAAAAAACGATTTTAGTATAACATATATTTTAGAGGTTTTACTTTTTTTTAAAACTGTGACCGTTTCATTTCGTAAAACCGGTCGGTTACAGTTACTATTCTGGAAAGATTTGTTTATAACAGTTATTCATAAAATGATAAACACTTTCTCTTGATACATATATTCTTATAAAAAGTGAAAATTTACCGAAATAACAAAATTGATCTACGTAGAAGTTTTAGTAAATTTTTTTCTTATATAGATCACAATTTTTGTGTTTTCGCTTTTATATTTGGAATTAATATTTTGGGGTCCGTTATTATGTATTATATATTCTGAAATTTTATTAAATAATTGCAAAACAATTATCTATGATTTAAAAAAAAAAAATTACCGTGACATCTATTCTTCTATTTGCTCGTGCATCCATATTTGTATTTTAAGACTTACATTTTGAACGGAGGAATAACCGGATATACAACGAAATGCGTTTTTTAGAGTGAAAACATGTGACAGTTTTTAAAGTTTTTTTTTAATACCATCTATATTCAATTGAAAAAAAATACATCCAGATTGATATTAAAGTAAAAAGAAAAAACTTAAATTGAAAATGTAACAAGTTGGGTTATGTTTTTATACAGAATAAAACCTGTTTTCCAAATAGAGAGAAACACATTTTCTTATCAACATAAATTTAATTTTGATATTTCGTAATTAATATCAATTTTATTTTGCATTTATTAACCGAACGAAATTTAATTAAAGATCTACTAGTAGATAACAAATATATGTATTCTTTTAAAAGACAAATTGCCCATTTTATTTTGAATTTTAATCACAATTTAATAGCTTTACAATTTAATATTTTACAATTTTTTAACACGAAAATAAAAGCAATAAAACATTTTTTTATAGGTTAATATTTCATCGAAATTAAGAGGACTTACTGCTTGATAATCATTCAAAGTTGGGATATTATCATCAAGCAATACGAACTTTTTTCATAGAATTTTTTATTGTAGACCTGAAAAAATAACTTTCTCCATATTTGTTTAATGGTGTAATTAAACAATTATTGTTGTTCGTACAAATAGAATGTAAATTGATTGAAAAATAAGGATACATATTTTTAATAAGAAAAATTTACTCTCATCCTGTTAAAAAGAAGAAATAAAAATCCATTGTTTCCTTACAGAAAAGGTAATTTGTTTTATTGAGATAGTTTTATACCGGTATTTTTTATGATTATGTAGCACGTAAAGCAACCAAAAGAGAAAAAGGAATTAATCATAGTTGATTTCTCTGAAAATATTGATGTTCATTATATAATCAGTCTCTGTAATTATAAGATTGTAACTTATAGCTCTAAATGTTATATATATTTTAATGAAGTTCTAATTTTGATATCTTAACGGTATATTTGGACCAGTGAAGAAGGCAATTGGAAAACACTTTATTTCTAAATTCCTTACTTAAATTGCTAGGTTATTTTTAGTCGTTATAAATAACCCATTATTTTAGGTTATGTATTTATAAATGTAACAGACATTTACAATTGTTACGATACCTAATTATGTATATACTAGTCGGTCAGAGCTCGCGCTTTACTCCGCCCCTGGATCCTCGCTGCGTTTGTTAACCTTCATGGGTATTTTTTTTTAGCCTCCGGAACCACCGTTAGGTATTGCTTCAGAGGGTGAGATAAAATGGCAATTTTTTAGTGTGTAAAAAATGCCATGCCTGATCGGGATTCGAATCCGGGATCTCCGGATGAAAGGCCGAGACATTACCATTCTCGCCACAGAGGCTGGTTATCCTCGTGGTTGTGAGAGTAACACTGATAAATTACAATTAAATATACAAACTTTACAAATACCTGAAAAACAAACTAAATTACAAAAGACAGAATAGTAGTAATTATAGTAACTTAAGTACACAAACTTTTGACGAGGAAAAATTCACTTTTGTTTTTGCAAAAAATTGGAACCCAAGGGGGCTAGGACCTCGATCTATGACTTAAAAGCTTCCCTGTGATAATACTAATGTATTCTGAAAATTTGAAAGCGATCGGCTGGTTGGTTCTTGTGTGATGCTGTTGCAAATGAACAGACAGAATCCTCCTCATTTATATATTAGATGTACAAATGCGAGAAAAAAATTGATTTTTGAAAGCTGAACTTCAAGAAAATAATATTTTTAAAAATGAATTGTCGAAAAGTAGATGAAAATTTTATTTAAGTTGCGTTCCGTTACGGATTGATTGTGTCAGCAGGTAGTATTAATGAGAAAAAAATCATGAAGTTCTTTTTATTGGTTTCAAATTAGCATACTCGTTATGAATATCGCTCACCAATATTGTGCTACCTTAGTTCTAAACGAAATATTTTTTTTATTTTTCTAATGTGTACTTTGAAATCTGTACAACTAGTAAACAACAAGCAATCCCCGCTCCACGGCCCAATGAGATGAGAATGATCTGTATGAAATGTAGTCTTGTACAGACTGAGACCGACCGTTCCTGAGACGTGCGGTTAATTGAACCCCAACCACCAAAGTACACCGATATTTACGTTTAGTATTCAAATCCGTATAAAAGCAACTATCTTTTGTTAGGATTTGAACCTCAGAACCTTCAACTTCGAAAATCAGCCTTTAAACAACTTATTTGCGACGAAGAGTTGACCATTAGATCAGACCGGTGGGCTGTTAAAAAAATATGAAATAAAATTTCATATCTTTTAACTACGTAGCATGATATATATGACCCCAATAATTTTGTTTTCAGTTTTTTAATATTATTTAAGGAAGGAATATTAGTTGAAAAATAATCTTAATTTTAACTCTTCTTATAGAAATTACATAAAGTTTTAAAATTTAAATTGAATATTGTCTCGAATAATATAAAATTTAAAGTACACGTAAACTCACACGTAGTCAAATGAACGGAATTTGTAGAAAATAATCATTTTTTTTACGAAGGTGAATCGTGAGCGTTAATTACATTATATCGGACGTATATGAAGTACAGTAATACTATTTCAGTTATGCGGGAGTAGCCCGCATTGTAAACAGATTTTATTTCCATGCCTATCAAAAGAAAATGTGTCTGTATTAAATTGTGTAACAATAATAATAATAGTCCATATTTTCATAAATTTTTTTAATAACAATATTTATTGCAATTAAATTATTTTATTGGAATTATGAAAGAAAAAGTCTTATTTGACTGGGATACTTTAAAGATTAACATTCTTATACGCAAAGAAGATTTAACTCCTTTTTTCTTCTAATCAATTTCCTGTTCTAAATGAACCAACATTATGTTACTTCTACACTAACAAAAAAATTAAGAAATTCATCGCCCGTTATTAAATTCTAGAAAAAGAAATAATAATTTTTAATAAAATTAATTCTTAAAATATGTTTAAATTAATCTATATAGATCGTTCAAACACATTTGATAAACGGAGCTCATTCTTGTCATATTCTTCAATATTTTTTCAAGTAAATAACCGTTTTACAGTGTCAAGACAATGAATTTTAATAAAAATAGCGAAAATTTTTCTCTGTTAAAAAAAATTACCATACAAAAATCTTCCTTCTTTGTGCATTATTCTCTTGTCAAACATTTTTCTACAAATTAAAGAAAAAAAATATTATTAACGTGAAATAATTAGGGATATGATTTTTTGTAAGATTCTCTCATTTTTTAAAGTTATAAAATTGCAAAACATGACAACATTGTGTCCAAAGAAAAGGACGAGTTGTCGGATCGGATACTAATCAATGAAGGTAAATTTTTATTTTATCATGCAAAATGAAGCCTTGCAATATTATAAAAACTTGCAAAAACTCAAATTCCTTATCCTTCTTTTATTTTACAATAAATCAGTTAGGGAACCGTCTACAGCTACCGTATGTGACTCCCTCTGTGAAGGATGTAGGTCGGACCCTCTACAAAACTAGGTCCCATCAGGCGCATACCTGCTAAACCGAAAAGCATTAGCACCGAAAAGGTTTTCAATGGTCGAACTGAAGAGGAATCGCGTCGGGAGAAGGACGCAAATATTTTGTTAATCTCGTGGAATAACCCGGGTAAAATATTTTTCATATACAATTTACAAAAGATCGGAACGTAATCCCAATCTCCGTCCATCGTTAAAAATAAACCAAAAATAAATATATAATAATCATTTCAAAAAATAAAATACCCATCAGATGAATAGAAAGGCTCAGCAGCAATTGACAATGATCTGCAATAAATAGGAGGACGAACATCCCGGACATCCTTGCGTTCTGTTCCGAAAACTTGCACGCTGGAGGGAGGAAGAGTTGCCAAATAAAACCAAAACTCTAGTTGCCTTGATTTCTTTATTATAAATTTCCATTAGGCTATCTGTGAATGGGTGTCCCCCGTGTTAATGATGTAATCAATGTCTTTCTATTTTATAGTTTGTGATATTTATTCTACACACTACAGGCTGATACCGATAAGTCACCCTGTCTTTTTTTCTGTAATAAGAAATGAATTTTTTGGTGTGTAAAAAAATCCCAAATACATTCTCTATAAGAATGGGTTTTAATTTGATATATTTTTTTTAATACTAAAATAGCATCATTTTTTAGTTAATGTAAGCTATTACCTAAAAAATCTCTTTACTTTAAAATACATATTAATTTTATTTAAAAATTTACGTATAAAATAATACTTTTCTTAAATATAGAAAGTGACAATGATTTGCAAAACTTTTCGCAAATATCATTTGTATTAAAAGGGCAATAGAGATAGCTAAGAAGATAAATTGTTAGTTTTAGCACATTGTTACCGAGGTGACACTGATATTTAAAAAAAAGGTTATAACATATTTTATCGTCGAAAAATAATTCGTATTACCAAAATATTTTTGTGGTAAAGCAGTTGTGAAATTCGTTATTGTTAATTCGCTTTTGTTCGAAATTCAACAATTTTGGAAAAACATTTTTTGTCGCACGATTCATACACAAAACATCCGAAAAAAATTTCATGGCATGGATCAATTAATATCCCAACATCACCAGCGATTTCTCTGACTGTGATTTGGCGATCATTCATAATAATTTCTTTCACTTTTTCCACCGGTTGTTGATGTGTTGGGGCGTCCGGGGCGCTCGTCATCTTCAACGTCTTCACGACTTTCTTGGAAACGCTTGTACCACTCGTAAACCCTTGTTTTACTCATAGCAGACTCACCAAAAGCAATATGTAACATTTTTAAACGAGTGCTACAGTTTATTCCATTCTTATAGCAAAATTTAATACAAATTCTCTGATCCATTTACAAATAAAAAATCGCCGATCGTACCAAAACACATGTTATCCTTTGACAGCTGACAATAGACTGATCATCCAATATGGCTAAAAATGTACAAATACTTTTCAGACATGTTTACCAATACAATAACAACAACAAAAAAAAACCCGAGAATCGGACTAATATAACTCGAAATTTCAAATTTCTCGTTACCTTTTGAACACACTTCGTATGTTCCCGCATTTTGGAAAGTCTGCTTACGTCAGTAGTTTTATGGTGATTATTTTTATTAAGGCGGGGCAGGGTCTCACGTTGTTGATTCTGCAAACGGCTTTATTTTGTGCGGGAAGTTTTTTTGTTGGCTTATAACATATAGATAAAAATAAAAATCCTACTTTAAAATAACCGTCATAAAAGGTAAAAAATAAAATTTTTCGGGTTTGATTCGATTTTAAATTTCGACTTTTTGTCGAATATATTTCATTGGTAATTTCTCTTTAAAACTTGGCGCCTACTTCATAAGTTGTCGAATTTTAAAGAAGTGAAAAATATATTATTTAAAATTCCACAGTAAATGATTAATTAAATTCAAAGATGACATTTATTTGTGTTTTTATATTTTCTTTTTTAAAAGAAATATCAATTCTGTTATCATCGAAAGAAAATTAATTACAATATTTTGTATTCGTTAATGACTGTGTGACTACCACTGATGTTACATTGGTGATGGATTTTTTCATATTTTTATTTTAACGTTTTGCACATAGGTAGGGGTATGCTGAGAATTCATTAAGATAATCTATCTTAACTGTGTTATCTAATCATAACTTATTTAATCAGATAAGTAACCGCATGATTTCAATACTCCCTCCCTCTCTGTTCTTATTTCACATTTCTTGTTCAATTTTTACGGTATAATAATAACGACCCGGATTGTTCGAGGGGTTTTTCAGTCGATAATGAATATAAATATTAACGTATTTAATGTAAACTGTAAAGAAAATAATTAGTTTATGAAGTAGACATAAGTAGCATAAATTACACGTATTTATACAAAAAATATAATTGTATTATGCCAACAAGAATATGTTTGCTAATAAATAAAAAATATTACCTGTAATATTTTATTACAGGTACAGTTATTATATTACAAGTGACAAAGAATTTTGTAATAATTATCGAGGAGTTATCTTGATTTAAGCTACTTCCTTTACAACTTTCCCAATAGGTTTTAAGCTTAGAAACTAGCTTCATCTTACAACTATATAAAGATACGTGTTTTTCATTTGTTCTCGATAACCGCGAAAACTACTGAACCAATCATTCATTATAAATCATTTTCTCTTTATCGATTGTCATTGTCTACATCGATCATTTTCTATTTCAGTATCAACTTCTTCAGACAGTTTTTCTTTCTTTTTCTGTTCAGCCTCCGGAACCACCGTAAGGTATTACTTCAGAGGATGAATGAAGATGATATGCGTGAATGTAAATGAAGTGTTCTCTTGTACAGTTTTTAGGTCGACCATTCCTGAGATGTTGGGTTAATTGAAACCGAACACCAAAGAACACCGGTATCCACGATCTAGTATTCAAATCCGTATAAAAGTAAGCGCCTTTACTAGGATTTGGACTTAGAACTCTCGACTTCGAAATCAGCTGATTTCCGATGATGAGTTCACCACTAGACCAACCCGGTGGGTTCTTCAGACTGTTATAATGTAATTTACTAAATTTAATGTTATCTATGAAAGATCAATTTGTATTTCATCGTAAAATGTAAAAAAAAAAATATTTTGATAATAAAATTAAATGGATTGTCGACATATTTATCAAAGTTTTGGTGGTTGTGGAATATATATATTTCGATATCAATATAAACAACTTCTTCAGAAAATTGTATGCGTTTTTCTAGATTTAATGTCGTCTAATGTGGCAAAGATCTTACTTTTCTTTTTCCTGTTTAGCCTCCGGTAATTACCGTTGAGATAATACTTCGGAGGATGAATGAGGAGCCATACACACATAAATGGCATAGATTTGATTTTCAATTTGGTATTAATATTTTTATAACGCCTTGGTTAGCGAGGTGACAGGTAGAAAGAACTTCTGAGGCTACTAAAATTTATGATCGCAGACGATGTGAATTTACCCAGAATGTTCTCAAAGACTTTAAGACCAACATATACGCTCGGGACAAAATAGAGTTCAATCTTCGAGAAATACGTTTGGTCTCAAATCAGTTTTTGATTATCACCCTGAAATCGACTATCTGAATTTGAAAGATATTCAGGTAGTTAATATGATTAAAATATAAAACCATTACAATGCCAAAATATGAAATATGAAACTCTTGAAATTTTCTGTGCTGGGTGCAAAGTAGCTTTTTAATAACTTCAATAACCTCCTTGGAGCATTATTTAGCTTGGTTGTATGAAGAGGATGTTTTACGAAAAGATACAGATATATATATTTAGTGGTGACGAGATCTGTAGTGTGACAAAGTAGAAGATCGAGGATACTTCGGCTGGCAGAAGGAAATTGATGATTTGCGGATTGTAATAGCGAGGAATTGAAGGGAGATGGTTTCTGGGAGAATGGAGAAAGTGAACGTCCGTATTGGACTGTAGTGTTAATAAAAAGAAAAAAAGAATTGTTCCATCGAGTTAAGTAGCCATAAGAAATCCACTTCACTCCTCACAAATCCTGGTAAGATAGGTATGAAATCCTTGTTATATTTTTTTACAACTGTTGTATAATTTTTAGAAGTATTTCATTTTATCAATTCGCTTACAAGCAAATGTTTACCATAGCAAAATATTTCACTTATACTTCATTATGCTTTAGTGTAGGTGTAGAGATTAGTTTAACATAAGTAAGAGTTTTGAGTACGTGATTACGAATAATCTTGTTATTGTTATTTTTAGTGTTGCTTTCGAAAATTTATTTTATTTCAAGGAAAATGGTTCGATTATTTCCTTAAGAAATATGATGTCATTTGCTGATAGTTGCCATTTATAACTCAATATTGTTATTATAATTAATAATACGTATTATACATTATATATATTACAGTGTAATATTAATTTTTAAGGATAATATGTGTGGAAATTTTGTTATTTATAACCTTTGTTAAGTTATTGTAGATTCTGACAATTTCTAATGGTTTTAAATTGGTATATTCGAAAGTAAACTAAGCTACAGTCTTTTTTCTACTTGATCAAAGCAAATAGTATTCGATTTAAACGATATGCTGGTTTCCTATAAACGAAATTTGTGTTTGATAACTAATTATTTACGAATGTATTGATGAATTGACAAAATATGTATTACGTTATTTGTGATCCATCAGTTTCATTTTGAAAAGAGAAATCAATAAACGTATAATTTTTTTTTAAGATATTCATTATACTTACACTAAGTTTTGCTTAAATTACCGCAAGCCAAAACTTCAAAATATTTTTTCTATCATCGTTTGGTATTAAATCAATACGAGTATATACGGATTCAATTGTTGAAACGTGATAATAATAGTTATTGGCAGCACACGTTGTTGATCATTTAGAGTAGTTCGAACAATGAGTATTTGATAATTTAATCATAATTTTATACTGGTATGACGCCACGAGTGCAGTTAACTTTTTATATTATATATTGTCAACAGCTATTAATCATTTCATTCTGTCATGACATGAATAACGAATGACACGTTGCTTCCAATAAAATCTTTTAATAAAAATCATGTTTGTTCTGAGATGGTTATTCATTTTACGAATTCGTTTTTTTATTGCGTAATATATTTTCGATGCAGTAAGACTTTTTCAACATATTTTCCGAATCCAAAATATCGGCTTAGAAAATCGATTTGTTTTGGGCGTAATAAAGGAAAAGTTTTACTTATTAAACTATATTTACTTATTTAATAGTATCTTTACTATAATCTAAAAACGCTTTACTATTAAAAAAAGCTGACAAAAAAATTGTAATACATTCTTGACGTTGTTATTTATTTTTATATAGTGGAAAAATAATAAAACATGAAAATAAAAGAAAGACAGTTTTAAAAAATTGGTATTTTTAAACTTTGGCTCTCCACCCACAATATTACTCCTAAATTTTTTTTTGGGTCATTTGCACTACAACTGCGCCTAGAAAGAAATGGAAAAAGAAATCGGTTGAAAAATATGCA
Source organism: Lycorma delicatula (assembly GCF_047948215.1). Classification (NCBI taxonomy): domain Eukaryota; kingdom Metazoa; phylum Arthropoda; class Insecta; order Hemiptera; family Fulgoridae; genus Lycorma; species Lycorma delicatula. The sequence goes on along the minus strand of NC_134462.1, from coordinate 52,290,326 downwards.
ATAAATAAAAAGATTCTATTTTTGGGGAAGGCAAATCGATATAAATTTTAGGCAAATTTTTTTTAAGGATGGTAAGATGAGCATGCACGCATGTACTGAGCTTAATATAAAGTTAGGATATGTTTGCAAAATTTTGAGAAATTAACCCGAAAAAACTATCTACCTTTACGGAGATATTAACCCCAAACTTTACACAAATTACTCCATATACACGAGTCTGTGTACAAAATTCCATAAAAATCCGTTATCCATTCAAACGTTATTAAGCTTCAAATACGTCAACACACGTACATACGTACGTACGAACATTATACCCCACCTTTTTTTTGTTTTTTTGGGGTTCCTGGGTTATGAATCGTCGAGAAATGCAAAACAATTCTTGCGCAGTTCTGCACAAGAAGACTGATTTCGTTTCTGACGCTCTCACTATGTCACATCAGAAACTGACAAATTTTCATAGTTTAAGGCACTACATATGTTCGATAAACCAGTATACCCTGCACAACAAGCGTTAGGTTTCAATTCCTCTTCCTTTATGACTCGCTGCATAAGCGCATATGAAAAATACATACTACACAGTAAACATTAACTGAATTTTTTTGTTAACCTTAGATTGAGGGTAACTCAAGAACGACTCAACCAATCTTTATCAATTTTCATCTGCAGAAGTTCAGGTACACTACTACGCATATCTAAATGTCAATGAAATTGATCCAGTAATTTTGGAGAGTTTCGAGTTACAGATTTTATATAAAGGTCTTTGTACACAAAAAAAAGTATATATATATGTATATAAAGATGAAGTCGGATTCGAATCGACGTGCCTTCCCCTCAAAAGATCCAAATATTTCATTAATTAAAATTTTATTTGGCTATAACTTTGGAATCAATAAAAATAAGTTACACCTATTATATATCGTTGAAAAACTCTCAATGAGGGCTTATTACTGTAGATAAGAAAAAGTCTAAAATCCAAATGTTCTTGAATTATTGACTTTTTGGACACTTTTGGTTCAGTCGATTGCAATCAAAAGGGGAGGGAGGTGCACAACTAGATGTTACAGTAGTCCTAAATCTAAAATTTCAACATGCTACGGCTAATCGTTTTTGAGTTATGCGAGATACATACGTACGTATGTACGTACAGACGTCACGCCGAAACTAGTCAGAATGGATACAGGGATGGTCAAAATGGATATTTCCGTTGAAATCTGAAATTTTTAGCGATCACAATACTTTCTGTTTCTTCGTACTAGGAAAAAAATCAGTAAAGAACAATATAGATAAATCTATCAATTTAATAATAGTAAATGTTGCAAAATGTTATTATTTGTATTATAAATACAACGATTAATAGTACAATACGTGTACTTAACAGTTGTAAAATGAGTTAAGTGTTAATTTTTCTTTTTTTTTGATTACAGGCATAAGTTAGCATAAATTACCAAATTATGAATGTTATCGGTTACTGTACACATTCGTAAACATAAATTACCATTTTTTATGAACATTATTTTTATTTATTTATTTATTTTTTAATACTTTTACTTATAGTCGCATCAACCATTAAAGTCGTCACTTATCAGTGTAATGTAACTGTACCGATAAATATGTATTCTTGTACAAACTCAGGTCAACTACTCCTTAGACGTGCGGTTAATTGAAACCCAACCACCAAAGAACACCGGTAGCCGCAATCTAGTATTCAAATACGAATAGAAGTAACTACCTCTACTAGTATTTACATGATATTTTAATTTATAAAGAAACAGAAAATTGTTCATATAATGCTATAAATCAAGCTTCAATTTACGTATCAAATTTTTTACAATAAATTAATGAAATCCAAACTTTATGATGTAATTAAATTAACCAAATTAAGTTTTAACTGGACGTAATTTAAATGCAAGAAGTTAAATTTATCTGAATATGCAGCTCATTTAGAAATGTGTAATGTTATGAGCTGAAATGATGAGTAAATACAATGTGTACTGAATGAGTTAGCATAATAATACAACCAACATAATGCTACGTAAAACTTCCTTCCTATGTAAAAATCAGTTAAATTTAGTTTCATTGTTATTATTATAATAATTCTGGACACCAGAAAGTTGGTTTTTGTTTTTAGTACACGTCATTTCCGGAACTAGAATAAATAATCAGTATGCGAATAAATGCAATTATAAATATATACTGCGCGGTAATCTTTTTGCCGATGAGTTTGAAGCTTAACAACGTGCTTTATTAAAAAAAAAAAAATGTTAATAAATCTTATTATATAATCCAATAACATTTTCTTAACTTATCCAATCGTATTTCTTAAAAAAAAAACAAACTGAAAATATTCAGTTTTTAAGTTTTTCTTATAACTAGAGATAACAATTATTTTTCTTAAAATAATTGATATTTTTTCTTGTAAATTTAAAATTTTATTTTGTTAAAATGCTAGTTAAAATTTGCCACATTTTGATAAATTTTGTTTTTAATAAACTTCAAAATTCTCACGTTTGTATTTAGTTTCTGTGAACTTAATTGATACCACTTTACTCAGAAACAAATTCTCTACATGTTTTGTTTGAAATGCTTACTTGTTTATTATCTCTTTAACAAAGCTATTTTACGCCAAACATAAAATAGTGTTTTACGACTTCAATATTTTGTTGTCTTTTACCCCAGATTTCCCAAAAAATTATAAAAATACAGTTGTGGGACTTATTATTAAAGCAGATTTCATATAAAACCACTAATTATATCCCATAATTTGGGTCCCAAAAATTACAATCTGGCTTAATTTGACTGATGCGCAGAAATCAGTGCGAAATCTTTTGTCAATCCACACTCGTTAATGAAGCGTTTCCGAATCTATGTTTATATGAACATCAAAAGAACATATCCGAAAGTTTTTTTATATTCTTCGTGAATCACTCTGTATATTGTATGTTTATTTTGATAATGTGAATAATAAAATGTTAACAGATTACGAAAGGATGCGATATTATAAATAACAATTATTTTAAAACAACCGATAAAAGACCAACTGCGAAGAGTTAAGTAAGCTAGCGATTACTAATAAGTGATTACAAAGCTGATATAATGAACTACTAATAACTGAAGTCACTGATGAATAATTCTTTTACGGGAATTATTTTTGTTCATTGTGCTGATAATTTTAAAAAATAACCTTCGTATGTGAAACTGTTATTTGAAAAAATTGTCAATAACTGAAAAACTGTTTATCCAAGAATGACCAGATTGTTGTTGAACGATATTGTTAATCATAATATTTTGCTCGACAAACTATGGAAGGCTGGAATAAGAAATAAATGGTTCGAGAAATATTTGAGGGGAAGATCAAATTAAGAGAAGAAATGAGTTCTCAAGGTACGTTAAATACGGTATCCCGCAAGGTCCTGTACTTGGAACTGATTTATTTGTTACATATATGATTTAGTTTATGGAAAGTATCATGGTAGAGTGATAACATTTGCAGATGACACAGCATTATAAAACTAAAAGTTTATACGAAATAAGGAAAAATATTGATGAAGACCTTACGAGAATTATTTTAGTGGTTAATCAAGAACGGCTTAAATTTAAATGTAATGAAGACAAATTATATAATTTTTCATTTAAAATGTCTGCGAGAAATGTTATACAGCATCAAATAACACAATTAAAACTAATACCGATATAAATCGTACATGTCGAACTATAGCGCAAGTAAATACGACTATGTATCTGGGAGTAGTTTTAGAGTGAATTTGTGTTAGAAGGAACATATAAATATAATTAAAAAAATAAATAGGATTAAGTATGTATAGATTTTATTTCTTAAAGAATTTTTGTAGATAAAAGTTATTGAAGATGTTGTGTCAACCCTTGATAGAATAGAGTTAAATGTGCGGTGTAACTAAGGGAGATATGTATTATTCTAATAAAAAGCCATTATTGGTAGCACAGAAACATGAAATAAGAATGATTTCTCATCAAAATAGATTAAGTGAATCTTTTCCACATTTTAAAAACTTAGCAACCTGCCCTTAAGATATTTTATGTTTTTAGAGATCTTAAATTTTTTTATAAAAATTGTAATATGTGTAATATGTTGTAACATAAATTACTCTTATCGCGTATGTCAAGAGTAATTTATGGTAGAAATGATAAATTTGTGTTGCCTTTGTCAAAACTGGAAGTGTGTATACATTTTTATTCATTTGTGGCTCTAAAGTTGTACAATTTTTTAATTAATAATATAAAGGAATCAAGTAACTTTGTATTTGAATTAAATACAATGCTCTGTTATTTGTATAGTTACTAAAAATTTATGAAATTGAAAAGTTAGTATTCTAATTTAATTATATTCAAGTTGTTGTTAAAACAAATACTATTTTAGGATTACAATATTTATAAATTATTATTTTAAGTTGCTGACCATGTTTTCAGAATTTCTGTTTAACTTTATAAAAAGTTATGATGGTAATCCTTCGACGCTGATTTATCTACAGAGGCTACCTAAATTTTCTTACAAGTTACACATTTTTTAAAAATTGTTTTATTGAATTTTCTTTTTATTATTATTAAAAATAAAATAGGTAATTGTGTGTGAATATAAAAATAAATTATATATATATATATATTCTTAATATTTTTCTTTTGCATTTTCTAAATTTAACTATTTTAATTTCTCTCCAAGAGAGAATTATTTACATTTTTTATAAAAATTCTGCCACCTTATTGATATCGTTATCGGAATAATTTTGAAGTATACTTAAGTGACTAATAAAACTCGTAAAATATACGAGTATTTAAATAATATACACACCATGAAATAGGTGAGATTCATTGTTACGTGTGTAATTTCTATAAATTTAACAAAATAAAATAATCTCATAAATAAAGCAAAAAAAAAAAAAAAAAAAAAAAAAAACTTTAATATGGTATAAAACTAATTTTTTCTATTTTAATTATTTTTACATTAAACTCTTCAAAGATCAGCTTTTTATAATATATTATTTGAAAATTGCACCTTTCCTTGATAATAAAAGCCAAACGCATAATAAAAAATTCCCTTTCGGCACGCCGGAAAGCGGAGGTAGATTTCACCGGTACCAAGTAGGGGATAAAAAAGATTTCCACCTTAAAGTTAAGAAAAACTTCTAATTTACTTAATACGACATGAAAAAAGTTTCACATGTTTAACATTCTACTAGCGTCATCTTCTTACAATTCCAGCAACATTTTGGTCATCCCTTGCTGTAAGGATTGGTCGTATCAAAATTGTTTCAGACAAAAGTTTTAGATAATGTTCAAAGGACCAACGACCACTTTAAACCAATTCGATACTGTGCCTATTAAGGGAGGTATGATTTTTTTTGTCTTCGAAACACTATTTTTTCCACCCCCTGGGCCAATGGTTGGTGATATAAAAAAACTTAAGTTTTAGGCCCTTATCCAAAGAATAGTAGGAACTTTAAACGAATTCGATATTTTACTTAATAAGAAAGTTATAGCGATATTTTGTGTTTTCGAAACCTCCCCCCATTTTCACCCTCATGGTCCGATTTTTCCCATTAACGAACTCGACCGAGATTTTGGGTCGTTATATTTTATGTATCAATTTGAAAGTGATTGGCGCAAAATTACGTCAGTTATCGTGTACATAAGAAAGTGAAATATATAAATATATACGTATATATATATATATATATATATATATGTGTGTGTGTGTGTGTGTGTAAATTTTTGAACTGACGGTGGTTTTGGGGTCTGGGGTATGTGAAACGCTTAGATATGTCGAAATTTTCCGGAAATCGAATCATGTTACCCATTACCATGCTTATGAAATTTTTGTTTTTGCATCCGGGACCACCGGTAGGCATTACTTCAGAGGATGAGATGAATGACAATTTTTGTAGCGTGTGAAAATGTCATGCTTGACCAGGATTCAAATCCAGGACCTCCGTATGAAAGACCGAGACGCTACCACTCGCGCCACGAGGGGCCGGCTTATGAAATCTACCTATAAATAGTTTGCATATTACTTAAGTCGGGAGAGCGTCTTCATCGATAGTAAAAATAATATATTTTGGTATTATTTCAGATTATAATTCTTTTTTACGTTTATAGTTGTTTTACCCATTGAAAATTATTATGTAATTTTATGTTACTTTTCCTATAAAAATATAAATCGTTTAAACATATTGTTACATTTATGTAATTTTAAATTACAAATTTAAATGAAGAGTTTAAATGATAATTTTTGTATATTGGTACCACATTACGCTAGACGTGTGTGAATTAGTAGTAAAAAAACAACAGAGAATTAACTGCTATTTTTAGCCAGATTTTTAACGTCACTACTTTTCCTTTTTTAGTCTGCACTTTAAAATATCTCATCACAATAATTCTTACTTTCAACCAAGTTGTCATAGATTTAGTAGCTCTATCAGTGTTTAACGATTGATAGAAATGATAATATAATTAACAGAAATTTTACTAGGAATATCAGCCGTTCTAATATCTAATTTGCGAGTAAAGAAGCTGTAAAATAATCTATTATCGAATAGATGTCTGTATCAGTTTATTTCCTCTGCAACAGGAACTTATTATGTGGTAGTATAATTAGTTATACAGTCCCAATTTTAAGAGGCGGTTCATATCGCTCGCAATTTTTCTTTGCGGAAAGTTTTCTCGACTGTTACTAATTACTGAAAAAATTAATACAGGAGATTGTTCTGCTGATATTTTATTCCTATTTTAATTAAAACAAAATCCATGTCTATGTTTCATCTTGTATAACTGAGATTATCTATTATAAAATACGCTGCGAAAAATAACTACTGAAGTTGTATATTGCAGTTACTACTATAGTACAGGTCATCGAAAAAGGTTGCAGCAGTAAAAAATCGTATCTCAGAAACTACTGCAGATAATCGAACGAGTATTTTTTTTTTTTAATTCACCAACTCAAAAGGTTTTTGTACATACCTTATACCACGGATCGTTGCTGTAATGTTTCAACAAGATGGTGCGCCCCCACATTTTAGCATAAGCGTTCGACGCGCTCTCAATGAAAAATTCCTAATCGTTGGATTGATAGGGCCGATCCCGCGCTTTGGCCATCGAGAAGCCTTGATTTGATACCCTAAGACTTTTTTTTCTATGATGATACGTTAAAAAAACTGTCTAAAGTGAAAATAATCAGGGATTTACAATATTTAAGACAACATATCACCACTGCTATTACCAACAGTTACGCCTACGATGATCCAGTGGGCCTGGGCAGGAGTCGATTATCGGCTGGATGTTTGCAGACTGACCAACGAAGCTCATATTAAAAAAAAACTTTTTCAGTTGTGAATTTTAAAAAAAAATACTCGTTTGATTATCTCAAGTAGTTTTTGAGATACGAATTTTTAAATTGCTGCTACCTTTTTCGATGAGTGTAATTGTATCGTTTACGACAGACATGACGCTTATTCGCTGTGCATTACATAAAAAATCCCTTTGTACGAGCATCTTTATTAAGAAAAAAACACATATCTCTTAGAAATACAAACGAAAGTGAACAACAATTAACTTTCTCCTATATAGCTAAGCTTTTTGGAGGGTATTACATTTAACATCTTTCTTTGGTGATGAATTTATTTCTTTAATTTACAAAATAAAATAATATTTACATTCAGAATCTTTGTTAATGATAGAAAAAGCTACGTAAACAAAACAAAAACAATTTTTATGATTCTTTTTTGTTCAAGTAGGAGAAAGAACCTTACTGAAGTCAACATATTTCAAAGAAAGAAATTATAGAAAATTATAATGTGTAAAAAGTCATGCTTGACCAGGATTCGATTCAAATAGTTTTCGTATGAAAGGCGGTCATGGCACCGCTTAGATAAAAGTTGGCAATTTTTTTTTTTATATATGAATAAAGTGGAAGAAAAAACATAATTTCTAATGGAGAGATTAGAAATATGTAAAAAGGAAATGTAAAAGGATTTTACATATAAAAAAATTATTTTTGTTATAAAAAAATTGTAGTTTATGTGTTATTTGTAAGGTTTTGACGAATATACATAACTTATCGTGAAAAAAATGTACATATTTAAAATTAATATTCAGACCGTATCGATTAATTTTATTTTTTTTCTATATTATAGTTTTGAAACTATTTTTCTCTAAGCAATTTATAGCTCATCTAGACATGTATATATATATATTTTAAATTATGATTGTTCACGCCTTATACGTCAACAAATGGAGGGATTTTGATTATTGTCCTTCTATTTTGAAAATGATTTATATAATTGTCTAACTGCAATTTTTTACGCGTAACCTACATAAAAACAAAATTACATTATCTGAATACTTTCTAAAAATCGATTTTTTGTTGTCATTATTGCTTATTATTAAATAATGATACATCCTCTGATTTCATTGTGGTTTTCAAATTATTTTCGCGCTTTATTTAGAAAAATAATAATATTTAGAAAATCAATTAAAATAACAATAATCAATTAGAAATACAATCGAAAGTATTACGCTGGTGAACAGTTTCCCCTCGTTAACAATTACTTTGTGTTGTTTCACTGCATTCGTGCCCATAATTTTGTCTAGGTACAAGTTTCTTGCCGGCCTCCGTGGCGCGAGTAGTAGCGTCTCCGTCTTTCATCCGGAGTTCGAATCCCGGTCAGGCATGACATTTTCACACGCTACAAATCATTCATCTCATCCTCTGAAGCAATACCTAACGGTGGTCCCGGAGGTTAAAAAAAAAGGTACATGTTTCTTAAATTATGTGTTTGAGCGAACAGCTTGTTTTTTATAGACGATGTTTTTTTGGACTACCCAAATATTTTACCAAAAATATTTTAAATTTCGACCAAATTAAATCACATACTCATAAATTCTGAATTTGGCGCCAAATTAAAATTTGAAAAGAATGATTGTTTTAACTTTTGTTTTTTTTTTTAAGCTGGAAGTTAATCTTAATAATTTTAATTCTTTGAAGGTAGGTTCACTTTTTACGTTTTTTCTATTTAAAAATGAAGATAGGCAAAAAAAATCTAATGGAGAAAAATTAATGAAAACTTATATACACGTTCTTCTAACGGTGTAAGTGCACACTAAGAAAGGATTTTTTTTTTAATTACTGCGTTTAATGGAATAAAAATGGAGTAAAAATAAAATTTAGTATTTTTTTAATTTCTTGGTAACAAATGAAGAAATCATCTTAATTTTTAGTGTGTCATTTTCATGTGAATATCAAAAAACCAATTTCTAGTTTTTCTGAAATTCGACCTTGAAAGGAGTGAAGAAAAGTAAAGAAATTTTGAACAATGATTTCAAGTTTTCCCCATTTCCAACTGTATTAAACGAGATATTAACTCGATTTGGACACTACAGATAAATATCTAAAAACAATTTTTGTTTTTTTAATTTTTTAAGGGGTGCGACTGTGAACTCCACGGCGTCTCAAACTCGTCACTGCTTCTGTTATTATTTGTGCGATGTTACTAGCTGTACCTGTCTCCGGTTATTTAACTAAAAACCATAAAATAAAAAAAATAAAAAATAAATAAAAAATGAGACAAACGAAGTTACACGATCACTTATTATTAGTAGTGTTTGTAACGCTAAAAACCGGGAAAAATACATTTTTATCCGTTCTTCGTACGGATAAAAAAGCTATAACTTTTTTTGAGATGGAGGCCGATAATTTTAAACCCGCATTCTTCAGATCAATCAATGTTTCGGGTCCTCAGCTAACCAAGCAGTTGCTCTTAAGAAATTACAATACACTGATAATTTTTATAAATTGAACAGGCTTTAAGTTTTATTTATTCTCACAAGCATCAGTTTAATGATCGTGGGGGTCCTCCCCCCTTTACATCGTTGGTTACCTAAAGTTAGAGTAAAAATAATATTATCTTCTTCAAATGTATATTTCGTTAAATATTCTCTTCCGTATTCATTTTTCGGTATAGTATAAATTAAGATTTATTTGGTTATAAGTAAAGAATTCTGTTTTGGAAAGTTATGAGGGTTATGTTACTATTATTACTATTACTTACAGTAAGTAGCCATATAGGTTTCGAGAGAGAGAGAGATCTATCTGTGCATTAGGAGTGGTTAAATTCTTGTTCTGTTTTTTAATATTTGTTTCCGTATATCGCATGAAAGTAGGATGGTTAATTTAAAAATATTTTATTAACCATTTAAAATTTAAAAAATTTTCTTCTAATATACTTTATTGTATTTAGATTTTTTCTAAATTGATTTCACGTGATGGAGTAACTTTTAAATAATATCATTCTGGTATGCAATAAATAGAGAAAAGAGTACTGATTATGTTTCATTACTGCAATATTCGTAGAATGGAATGTGAAGTATGTTCTGTTTATTTCAAATATCATTTTACGTTGAGGTAACACTGGTATGTGGTAAAAGCATATCAATGTTTTACCACATACCAGTGTGTGCGTATATATATATATATATATACCTACACACACACACATACATATGTAGATAGAGGTGGAGAGGGAGGAAGGGAAAGAGAGAGAGAGAGAAAAACTGAGGTTCCGTTGATATATAAAAGTCACTGAAATATAAATTGACCAGCCAGTTTAGTGTTACTGTATTATCTGATTTCCGGTTCGATTCCTGTTGTTTTTCACTTAATATTTCATTTCAATAAGTGTTATATTTCCAACTCAATTACTATTTTAAAAAAAATATCTTATATAACACATCCCAGATTGAAAAAAAAACTTGCGCAGAACTGCGCAAGAAGGCCGACTTTTCGTTTACGATGTCCTAACTATTTGGAAGTCAGAAAGCACTGACTCAGAATATTACACATACGCTTGATTAACGAGTAGACCTCACACATGACCATAAAGTTTCAACTGGCTCACCACTGTGACTGCATAAGCGCGTTTGAAAAATACACAGTTAACACAACCTTTTAATTTTTTTGTCTACCTTAAATTGAGCGTAACTCAAGAACGACTCGACCAATTTTTGTATTCTTCATACCTCAAAACGTAAAGAAAATTTATTATCTTCCCCCGTCTCAATCGCAGCATGCAACCGAACTAATACCGTACTTTTATTCGAAAACTCTGTAAAAAAAAAATATTGCATATTATTAAATTGATTCGCCTACAACTTATAATGACTATTTCTTAGTGTTATTCTATAACCAAATATAAATAGATTCGTGAAGTTAATCCACATTAATGCCTTGTTATGAATATGTTTCTTTTACCACGTGATTGGTTTCTTATTAAAAAAAAGTAAAACAAAATATTTCTTTAGTATTTTTTTTTGTATTTTAATTTAAATCTCTACTTTTTGAAGTAATAGCAAAATTAAAAGTAAACAATAGTAAAATTTATTAAAGTTGATGCTCACCCTAACAAAAAATCAAATTTCTAATGATAGTTAAAAAAATGTTTTTTAGGCTCATGTGAAAAGAAAAACTGGCTGCAGAAAGTTTTGCAAACGTATGAAATTTTTTTTTATTAAATAAGGAAAGGCAGAAATGCAACTTAAAGAAATAGTAACAGAGTTCAGCTATGTTATCCTGAAATCTGGCCCCGTTTTTTACTTCCTTGTACGAAATAAAGGAAGCGAAGGAAATAAAGGATAGCGAAAAATTTCGGTTTTCAGATTTCAACGGAAATATCCATTTTGACCATCCCTGAGTCCATTTTGACTAGTTTCGGCGTGACGTCTGTACGTACGTTTGTATCTCGCATAACTCAAAAACGATTAGCGGTAGCATGTTGAAATTTTGGATTTAGAACTGTTGTAACATCATCTAGTTGTGCACCGCCCTTTTTGATTGCAATCTACTGAAACAAAAGTGTCCAAAAAAGCCCAAAATAAATAAGATTTGGATTTTGGACTTAAGAAAATATCGTTGAAAAGCTCTCGATGAGTCGAGAGCTTTTCAGTGATATATTATAAATAGTACTAATTTTCATTGGTTCCAGATTTATAACCAGATAAAATTTTAATTAATGAAGTATTTGAATCTTACATGGGAATGCACGTCGGTTCGAATCGGACTTCATCTGACTGTAAAACAATTTTTACGATAAATAATAATTCAATAATAACAATAAAAAAATAAATAAATATGAAAAAAATCAAAAGTTATTAATGAAATATAATTTCATGTACTTTTCATTTAAAAAAAAAATGTGTATATGTAATTTAATAGGCGTATAAGGAAGTCATGTAGTATCTACATCAGGTTTTTTTTTTTTATTGAAACATTTTGAATATTATAATTTCATCATTTTGTTATAAAAAGACTATACTAAGGATTGATGAACAAAAAAAATTTATAATTGCCCATGTTGACCACAAAATTTTATATTTAAAAAAAATCGTTCACCATCTCCATGCTCTTAAAAAAATGTATCATCGAAATCGATACATTTGAGAAAAATAAGATTTCAAATAATCTCCTCTTTTAAGAAAAGAACAAAGTTTTTGAGTAAAAAATATTACTGATTTTCCAACTGGAATAAAAAAGAAATATTTAAATGTAACAAATATATTTTAATGGATAATTAACTATCTTGTGTATTGTCAGGACAAAGACGTCCGTGTAAAGGTAATTAGATAACTCGTGCCTCCCCACCAATATTAAAATCATGGCTTGCTTTCGCTCAGTGGTGATCGGAACGTGACAACCTTGTCCTGTATAACTTTATGATTGAATTATTGTTCATTCCCCTACTATTGTCTTGATTAACGACAGGTTATCTTGAAATATTCATCATCATGTGCCAAAATTTGAAGCTTGAAAAGTAGAACGGTAATAAAAGAAAGCTGTATAAGGAAAACACTACTGTTATTCGTTTAACATTTGAGAAAGCTTGAGACCTTTTCATTTTAAAGATACAACAACCCATTTAATCTTTAATTAAGTTTATTTTAAACGATCAAAATTCTTCTTAAATTTTTTTTCTTCTTAAAGTTAATTGACTAACTGTTTTTTTCTTTCTTATAAAAATTATGAAAATCGGAAGGAACACTTTTTAAATAAATTAAAACTGACTTTTAAACCTGTTTTTTTTTGCAAACAAGTTTTAGATACGAGCAGTAGTTTCTGTATTTACTATTTAAATGAAAATAAATAAAATAGACATTCAAAAAACACATTAAACAGTAAAAAATGGTACTACTCAATTTTCTTTAAGTTCCGTCGATTTTTAAATCGGCTCCAACTTGAAAAAATTAATAATTAATTGATTTTTATTTTTCTCTTTGGTGCGTTTTATTAAATTAGCTTTTTTATATTCACATCATCAATTAAAAATCCTTAGCGACTCAAGATTACATTTGTTAGTGTATGTACTGGGTAAATGTGTAGTCTTGAACAGACTTAGGGCGACCATTCCTGAGACGTGTGGATAATTGGACTCCAACCACCAAAGAACACCGGGTATTCACGTCTAGTATCCAAATCCGTATAAAAGTGCCTTTACTAGGATTTGAACCTTAGTACTGTCAACTTCGAAAGCTGATTTACAACTAGACCAACCCGGTAGGTAAAATTATTTTAATTATCTTTTTTATTTGATTTTCTAATGACAATATGATACTATATAATATACACATTTGTTTTACTGTAATTATTGACCGAGCTAAGTCCTACTTTTAACCTAATTTTTGATATCTTCTCTGATTTCTGTTGTCTTAGAAATGGATAAATATGTTTTCAAATCTTTTAATGATTTTTTTTAAATTCTACTTTTACATTCCTTGTAGGTGGTTGGTATTAAAACGGTGTCTTCTCTCTCGTTTCCTTCTTACTCCTAAATCAACCCATTATTTCCAGTTACGAATTAGCGGCAACCAAACAGAAACTACGATAAATTTAAGAACTTATTCAATATAACGCATTTTGTTATTTTTCTTCTGTGTACGTTGCAATCTATTCAACTAGTGAACAATAAGCAATTCCCCCCCCCCCCCACGACCCAATGAAATAAGGATGATGTGTATGAAAAGTAAATGAGGGGTAGTTAACAGACTCAGGCCGACCATTCCTGAGACGTGTGGTTAATTGGACCCCAACCATCAAAGTAAGTAGTGGTTGGTATCCACTACCTAGTATTCAACTTCATATAAAAGCAACTAATTTTTATTAGGATTTAAATCTCGGAACCTCCGACTTCGAAAATCAGCTGTTAAACAACTGATTTGCGACGAGTTAACCTCTAGACCAGCCCGGTTTGCTCATATTAACGCATCGTTAAGGAAAGATTTCTTTTATCATGCGATTGGGTTCTTATAATACAAAATTTAAAGATAATTTTTAAAAAGGCTAAAAAATAAAACATTTTATTTTAATTATTATTAATTGTTTTTTAATTAAAATATCGACTTCTTGGAGTCAACGCAAAATTAAATGTAAACAACTCACAGTTTATTAAATTTGATGCTGACTTTTAAAAACCTTAACTTTAAACAATAATTGAAAAAAGTGTTTTGCTCGTATACAAAGAAAAACTGATTACCATATATAATTGAAAAAGTGAGAAATTTGTGCGTGACAACGGTTAAGCGTTAGATACATCTCGTTTTAGGTTTTACTCCATTTTTAAAACCGAAGTTTATATCTTGAGACCATTTCCCTTCTACCGTACATCCAATTCTCAATATGTTATTAAATGCTTAATTTTAAATTAGTTTTTAATAATATTATTGTGTATTGTTTTTATATTTAACATCTATTTAAAAAAAACACCAAAAACATTGGGAGTTGTGGAACGTATTCGACAGTAATTAGTTACTGATATCCGGTGTTTCTTGAAACAATGTTTTCGATATTTCTGAAACTTTAAGATTACTTTTGGCGTTGATTGTTATACCTTCAGAAATTTACGATCGACAATTCCGTTTTATTATTAATTTCATTTCATTTTAGATCTCGAATTGTTAAATTCGGTAAAAAATGAGCGTAGTTCACACACTACTACTTATTTTATAAAATAACATAACTGTGTTTTGCCATTAATTATTTTTAAATATTTTCTTAAAAATAAACAAAAATATAACGCATGGCTAAAAAAAAAAAGTGGAAATGCCAATGAAAAATATGATACGTGTAATTTATCTGTGGAATAAGTAATAATGGTAAATATATATATATATATAAAATTTTGCTGATTGTTATAGAGTATTGTATTGCTGTATAAGACATAAAATTCGAGTATCGTATTACATTTTTCTTCGCTATAATACGTCCTGAAGAATAATCTTCATGAGAGACCCGAATCAAATCGTGAAACCGTACTTGCGAATGGACTCTTCAAATAATTTTCTTTTTTTGACTCGGAAAGAAAAGAGGGATTGTAAGCTGAATTATCTGCTTTGTTTAACCGAGATTAAAGAAAGGTAGAGATTTTGTAACACATCTCAAGTACTGTTGTACGATTTTTTTTGTACTGACAGTATTTTACTAAACACTGCTCGACTCGTAGAGAGAAAATACGGGTTTGGTAAAAATAATATAAAAAGAAGAAAAGGCGTTTCTATATTTCTGATATTTTAAACCTTGAGTATTTTATTACTAAAATGCTGTTCTGAATTTAAAGTTTTGATTTTAATGTAATTAGCTAAGTGATTGCTTATTTTTTTTGTAATATCTTTTTTATGTTTAAAAAAATATCTGTTTTTTTTTCTTTTTAAAATTAAGCTTTGTCGAGATACGCAGCAATATATTTAATTATGTATTTTTTTGTTAATATTTCTAACTGTTGTGTTTCGTTTTTACAGTCTATTTTATATAATTGTGTTTATGTTAATTTAATCTATTTTGAATAAAACATTTTTATACTGGATTTTGGATGTTTTAATTTATTTCTACGTTTAAACTTTGTGCGGAATCAAACATTTTCTTCATTATTCGTCAGGTAAAAATTAAGATTCTTTGAAGAATAGTATCTTACAAATCACTTAACTGAAATAATTAATTTTTATACAATAATAAAGATAATCTTTTCCTGCATAATTATTGGGAGTTAAAATTTATACGAAGAGAAAATGGATTAAATGATAAAAAATTATTCCGATTCCAGCTGTTTATTTTAATATTATTTTAAGTTTTGACAACGTAAGAGAGAATAAAAAAAATAAAATGTAAAATTTTTTTAAGAACAATATGTTTTTAACTACTGTTATATTATTCTTTTTTTTAAAAAGAAAGTTGTTTCTTTTCTTTTTCTGTGTAGACAGGATTTTTCTTTTGACTGGAACATTTATTTAAACATTATTACAACTAAAAGAAGTTTAATAGTTTCAATTAATACAGTGTAAACTGTCATGAAGGAGAGAAGAATATCCTTTTAAATCGCTGATCATCGTGGTGGAGTAGGTAGCATCTCCTCGGCCTTTCATCCGGAGGTTCCGCTTTCGAATCCCTTTCAGGCTTGGCATTTTTCATACGCTACAATTCCATTTCATATTCCCATGCTACAGCTTCAAGCTTATAACGTGAATTAATCATCATAAAAAAATTAAAATTCTCATTAAAGTTCTTGGCACTTTAGACTGTCTATTAGAAAAGAGTGTAGAGTTGTTTTCACAATGCTAAGACAACAGGCCGGCTTCCGTGGCGCGAGTGGTAGCGTCTTGGCCTTTCATCCGGAGGTCCCGGGTTCGAATCCCGGTCAGGCAAGGCATTTTCACACACATTTTCAATAATTCATCTCATCCTCTGAAGAATGTCTAACAGTGGATCCGGAGGTTAAAAAAAAAAAATGTTAAGACAACAAAACAGTTCACGTGTTTTTTTATAAAATTTATAAGAACTGGAATAAAATCATTCTAAAAAGAAATAAACGTTTTGGAAAAATCCAGAGTCGAAAAGTGTAAATATTAAAGAGAAATTATCAAACAAAATACAATCCATAAAAGAATTTGGAAAATTGAGAACTCTACGAGATAACGTAAGTGATGATCTATAACAAAAAAATATCGTTCCATAAACGCAAAAATAATAGATTGTAATACAAAAAACCCGGAAGTCTTTACGGATTGGAATACTTATTCCGGAACAGTAAAGAAAAAAAGCTAAAAAAGAAAAATTAAAAATTAAGATCCACTAAAGAGAACGAAATCTGGAGAATAAATGATAATTCTGAAACATAACAAAGAAAAATTCCGATTCAATAAGAAAGAAAAGAATAATGTTTTACGGGCATCTTTCAAGAATGGACAAAAATAGATTGACTAAAAAAGTATAATTCACATTTTTTAAAAACAAAAAAAAAAAACTGATTTAACTTAGTTCTCAGAACTCAGAAAAAACCTGAAAACAAAACAAATCTTTGGTTAGAGTTTAGGAACATTTTCAATTAAAAAAAATCCTAAAACTGGAAAGTTTTCAAGCAAAAATAAATAAAAAATCACGATATTAAGATCCATTGGTCGGAAGAATAAAGAGCACAATGAAATGATGAAAGGATATTTGGAAAAACTGTAACTACAGAATAAGACGAAATCAAAATTGTAACGTGTCCATAGTGTCCAAAATGAAAAAAAAAATTGACTCCAAAAAATTTGCTAAAAATAAAAATGTAGTATTGTTCATTTCTTTAACTTTTGTATCCTTTTTTTTTAATTTTCATCAGACGCAGTTTTTTCACCTTGGTGTTCCATGCAAACGGTCTTTTTTTATAGAAACCGTATGATCTTTAATTCCATGTTCCAATTTAATCATTGTACGTAAATCTTGGGAAATATTACATAGCTGTAAGACCCCGATATTCATCTTGAAACACACGCCATCTCTTGAAAAAATAAATTAGCTAAAAGCGGTCACCCACTTCGTATAAAGTTTCAACTTTGTTTATTTAGAATTATGGCTGAATCTTTGTATTTTTAAACGATTTTTTAAGTTCTTTTCTTAAATTTATTATCATCACTTAGCGATAATTTTCTTAAAAATTAATTTTAGCTAAATGCTTACCCTTGAATATGGGAGCCCCAAAATTAAAAAAAAATATTTTTAGCTTCTTTCGTGCTAAAAAATGAGTTGCACAACTTGACGGGTGTATCTGGGAAGGTTATGCAATTCATTATCGGATTTTTTGTTTTGTTTAACTAACTTACTATATATATTACATTGCAAGTGCAAACTTCTTAAGGAGTAAATTGCATTAATTTTTATTTAGGTAGAATTTTCTTTCATTGTTTTCTGAAGATTATGTAAGATTTATTTTCTTTTTGAAATGGATATTAAAATTTACATAAAAATGAAATGCTATAAAACAATTTAGATGTAACATAGTTAAAGCTAGAATTATATTTATTTATTTGTTGTATTTTAAATAATTAGGGTCAGGCAATGTTGCATGATTTATTCTTTCTCTCAGTGCTGATATCAACAGGTGTTCTTTTGAAGATATTATTCTTTAAATATAATATACAGTTACACCGCTTTTGACAGGTGTAACCAAATTAGTTATTATTTAATAACGTAATATAATCTATAGTTAGGTTAAATCTGTATATTTAAAAAAAATCTCCTAATAGAAATTCATTGTATAAGGTTTGATATCATAATATGGTTTATACAGGCCCATTTATTGTGTTATTCATGTAATAAAAATTTCTCGTAAAGAACAATTTTTATTTAAATTCTTGATGTTTTTGTGATAGTTTAAAATAATTATTAGATCGTTTTGTTAACTGATTTTCATGTAGTAAGACGATCGTTAAGAGGAAATATGGTTGTAAGAAAATATGGTAATCGGTCAAAAAATTGGGAATTGGGTTTTTACCAACTTTACGAAGAGTACGGTATTACTTTCGATAGCATGGTGGGGTGAGAGAGGGATGAAAATGGATTTTCTTTACGTTTTGAGGTATGAGAAGTACGAAAATATCATTTAAAATCGGGTTTCCTTATAGGCCTATAATGTTGTGGCTCGAAAATCTCCAAAACTACTGAATCAATTTCGTTGAAATTTAGTTATGCTGTAGAAGTGTATCTGAAGTTGTGCATGTGAAAATTTAATGAAGATTGGTTGAGTCGTTCTTGAGTTACGCTCAATTTAAGGTCAAAAAAGATTTGAGGTAACGTTGACTGTATAGTGTGTATTTTTCATACATGCTTATTTAGCGAGTCATAGTGGGTGAGTTAGTTGAAACTTAATGCTTGTTATGTAGGGTCTACTGGTTAATCGAACGTATGTAGTGCCTTGTACTCTGAAAATCAGTGCGTTTCTGATTGCGAAATAGTGAGGGCGTCGGAAATGAAAAGTCGATCTTCTTGCGCAGAACTGCCCAAGAATGTTTTCGCATATCTCGACCATTCATTTCTCTGGGACCTCAAAAAACAAAAAAAAAGTGGGGCGTAATATTCATACGTGCGTATGTACGTGTAA
Source organism: Lycorma delicatula (assembly GCF_047948215.1). Lineage (NCBI taxonomy): Eukaryota > Metazoa > Arthropoda > Insecta > Hemiptera > Fulgoridae > Lycorma > Lycorma delicatula. Next base: position 52,270,908 of record NC_134462.1, on the reverse strand, counting down.
TGGCATTTTTGAAGCTTAATAACTTTATATTAGATAACCGATCTTTATGAAATTTTTTTACAGAGACTCGTGTATACGGGCAATTTGTGTAAACTTTGTGGTCAATATCTCTAGGTGGTGAGGCAGATAGTTTTTTGGGGTCTATTTCTCAAAATTTGGCAAACATAACACCATTTTATATTAAGCTCAGTACATGTACAAAATTTCATTACAAAATATCTCCCGATTTGTCTTCCCAAAAAATTGAAAAAAGCTATCTTTTTTTTATTGCATATTTTTAACCGATTTTTTTCTTGTCTTCCTAGGCATAATAGTAGTACAGAGGAAACCAATAAAAAAAATACTTTGGGGGCAATATTGTGGATGAAGCCGATCAAAATTTTAAAATATCGATTTAAAAAATTTGTTAAAACTTTTTTGTTTGGTTTATTTTCATTTATCTTTATTTTTCCACTATATAAGAATAAATAATCAATGCTGCTGGTCTCTGTGGCGCGAGTGGTAGCGTCACGGCCTTTCATCCGAGGGTCTCCGGTTCGAATTCCGGTCAGGCATGACTTTCATACGCTAAAAAAATTTTCTTTCATCTCATTCTCTGAAGCAATACTTAACGGTGGTCCCAGAGGTTAAAAAAAAAATTAACAGATAAGTATTACAGATTTATTGTGAATTTTTTAAGTTAAAGCAAATTATTAAATTTCAAATATATTGGTATCATGCATGGTAATAGTATATATATTTAGAGTTTGTCCTTATTTAAAATTTATGTGGTAGTTTTACCAAATAGACATTAATCTAAAAAAAATTATTATTTTGTAATATTCAGTATAGTTATTTATAATATTTTCATCTCAAAATTTAATTTTTTTCGTATTTTTAAAAATATATTTTACTTATTGTGATTTTTTTCAATTACCTCTTGAATTTTCGTACGGATTTCAATTCTAAGTTAGAACCCGTATAATTGGTTTTTTTTTTGATGAAAAATTAGCATTTTAGTTAGCAGTTTTCTTATAATTTTTGTATAACGAATGAAATATAGTACTTAATTAGACACAGACACACACACACACACACACACACACACCAATACACACACACACACATATATATATATATATATATATATATAATTTTTTAATCAGGAAAAACCTTGAATTAATTTTATGAATTTTTTCAATTTTATTCTTTTTTAATAATTTTATTACAGTAGAAATTAAATAAATTAATTATTGTTGTACTTTCTTTTATACTGTTGTGACGTGCTCTTTGTGGGTACGATCGTTTGGCAGAGGGAAAACCATGAAGTCCCCTGTTTAGATTATAGAGGGGTTGTACTGATTACGATTATTAACGTTGGCAGTTCGTTCTTTGTCGACCGCCATTTAATAGTTTCTGGTGGGGTGTATTTAAACGTAGAACAGTTATTTTATTTTGTATTAAATAATAATGGTCGCTGTATACCTATAAGAAAGAGATTAGTCTACCAATATCGATGGATTATTGAGTTGTTGTAAGTACGTATTTCATTTCTTTTATTCCTTTTCTTGTTTAGAAATAATGGCTGTAATATAATATTTTAAGAAGCAGTGTGACGACAAAAATTGTAGTGAAAAGACAGCTATAATTATTATGTCAATAGAAATGGAAATATTCTTGTCACTCGTGGTCGAAAAGGACGGTAGTGTATTACTGACAATCTACTGTCGCCTTCATGTTATTTAATAACTTACAGCCGAGACACCGGTCTAATATTAGTTGTATTTATCGATTACTTTGATTCCAGGTTGATCTTTAATATTTTATTATGATTTTTGAATACGGCTTTTTCTTTGCCACAGTAAATTTATTCTTTGAATCCTGTATACGACCTTACAGGTTTTTTTTTTTTAAATGGCTCCTTTGCATGCGATGAAGTCGTAGGCCTTACAACATTTTATATTTAAATTTCAATGATGTAATTTACAGTACGATACGAAAAAATATTTATTTGTATTATCTATGTTTTTATTTGTGGTATAGTTAATTAAAAAACGGATACAAGTTATCATAAAATGAATTATATCCGTTTATGAATAAAGATTATTTTGCATAGGAAGTGAGATATCCTTAAAAATAATCACAATAAAATGAAATCTAACTAAAAATGAATAAGTTAAAAAACGTTTTCAGTAAAATAAATTTAAGAAATAAACTGAACAAATAATTTAAAAAAAAAAATTAAGTTATATTCAATTGAATTTTGATTAACTGGATACGTGACATCCAGTTAACGATTTATTTATAGAGTCACCGCAAAGTCCCTGTCCTTGTTATAACATACATGTTGTATGTTACGATTTTTGTATATCGTCAGGTGATAGTAAAGATTAATCAGGTACTTTTATTTACTTAACAAAATTCCAGGTTTTTTATAAGTTTTCAGTGAGAAAAAGAGTTGGGTTTAAAAATTTTATATCTGCTCATGTTAATCAGCTTTCTGACCGGGAAATTTATTACAAAGCTCTTCTAAGGTGTTTTATTAATGTTCAATAAGAGAAACTGGTTTTATTCTCGAACGAGTTAGCCGTTTACCTCGAAACGTATATTTTTGGTATATAAAAAAAAATCACTACTTTTATGAGAAAATTCATACGGGTGGTGATATTTGATTGTATTAGACTTTTTTGAAGAACCTGTGGTTCTTCAATTTCATACCGATTTCATATCTTAACATGGTTCAATATTATTATTATTATTCCTGAACTTCGATCGATCGATTGTAATGGAACTAACTGTCATTTTACAGAAAAATGAAGCTCCAGATTGTTATGCTCAATCGGTTTTTTTTCTTGAAAAATTTGAAGAGAAGTAAATCGGTACAGGATTTCGAAGTTTACTGGCTCCTTAGAAGTCAAGAATTAACATCATGTGACAATTCCCTGCGGGGCATAATCAAAGAAAATATCTCCCGTTTGCGAATAAGGAATGTTGATGAGCTGAAAACTGATATCAGAGAATGTTATTTCGACATGGAAGATAACGTGTAAACGTACCTTATGATTAACATATCTGCGGAGAGTTTGGGAGCACATAATGATGTAATTTAAAGTAAGTTTTATGCGTAAAAATATTAAATAATTAATGACAAACAATTCATGTTATTTTGTTTTTTATATATATATATTTTTTATATGGATAAGGACTTTTTAATCACGGTTTAGTTATTTTATTTTATAGAATGATTTCACTAGTTGTTTTTGAAGTGAAAAAGTAATTGGAATATATTTTATGCTGTTACAGCCATTTCATTCCTTTTTCATAAAAGGTAATTAGATACCTTATTATTTCTTTGCATAATAAAGCTCTTGTTTTCTTTGTTCTCCTAATTAAATTTACTTTTTCGTCTTCCGATTCTATGTTTTGAACTGTATTTATCTTATTTGACAAACTACAGAAAAAAAAAAACAGGAATTATTTTCGGTCTTTTTATTAAAAAATAGTCAATCATTGGTTGTTGATTTTTAATAATAAAAAATATTATTTTATTTTCTACTTAAAATTATGATTTTAAGTTGTTATTTCGCAGTCGTTTGGTTTTATTTTTTATTATATTTTCAATATTTTATTTACGGCAGTGAACAGACATAGAAAATAATGTAGGTTCATAAAACTGTATTTTCCATTAATTGCATTGTTTTGATAAAATAAAAGGCGCCGTCAATCTATACATACATCTATTTAAAAGTACAGTATGTGATATTTACAGACCGTTCCAACTTTCTTTTGTAGTGAATAGATAATATTATACAGCGATATATATATATATATATATATATATATATATGTTACTGCAATAATACTTAATATTTTTTTAAAGATAATATTCAAAAAATAGACTCTACTCAAGTTAAATTTACCTTTACATTAAATATAGAAGTGTTGTCTCCACTGTTCGAGGTTAAATATATCTTTTCAAACCCTATTATCGATTAAATCTTCTTAAGTCAACTTTATAATGCAATAATCCAGACTGTGTAAGTGGAGATGGCAGATTTCAATTTTTCGATAGTCTTTGGTCGGCCCTTATGTACAGTCATATTTTTTGCTCTCCAAAATAAAGTGTTAGGAGACATTAGATTAGGCGATCTTAGAAAATAAAAGTTAACCAATATTATTCGATAATCGATAATATTAATTAAGTGTATTTCATTTCAAGTTGTTTCTTTTTTTTTTTCTAACGAATCAAAAAAAAGAGAATTTATTCGCACTGTGGTTTTACCTCCTCCACAGAAAAAAAACTTGAGTAAATTTTCGAAATGGCAGAGTGGACGGAGGTTTGAGTGTAAAACGTCGTGTATCACAGTCAGCTGTGATTAAAAAATAATTGTTTAGAATGGTCGTAGAGGGCAGCTGCGGTGAATTACTGTTTATTGCGACTGTAGGAAATTGAGAATATGGTACTTGCATTGCTTATCCAAAAATGTGAACGTTAGTTTAATGTATATTTATTTATATGCGACACAACAACATTATCTCTACTTGGATGTGCTAAGTAATTAACCCACTATTCCTTTCTCTTTCTTCTATTCCGCTTTCTGAACCACCGTAAGATATTATTTCTGACGATGAATTAGGATGATATGGTAAATGAAGTGTAGTCTTGCACAGCCTCAGGACCGTTTCTGAGATGTATGTGGTTAATTGAAACTCAACCACCAAAGAACACCGGTATCTACGATATAGTATTCAAACCTGTATAAAAGTAAAATTACCTTTACTAGGATTTGAACCTTAGAATTCTCGACTTCGAAATCAGCTGATTAGCAATAATGAGTTAACGACTAGACCAACCCGGTGGGTCCATCATACGTCTACTAATTTTTATTAAATAAATTTCATAAGAATTATTTTTTTCTTCAATGCAATTTTAATATTTATTATTTTATTTCTTTTTTAAGTCACTTAAAAAGCTTTAGTTTTGTCATATTTTTATAATATGAATTCAATACAACTATTGAAACCGTATTTGTATTGATAAAAATATTGTTTGACACATTTCATGAAAAAAAAAAAAATAAATAAAGTAAATATATGATGATAAAAAGCTGTCAAATAGGAATTTAAATTAAATTCTGATATGGCGCTTAGTAGAATTTTAAACTTAAAATAAATAAATATGCACATTAATTTAATAATTCCAAGATAATTGTTTTAAATTTTTGTCTTCCGATCGAGTATAAATAATTCCATTAAAAAGATGTAATGTGCATAGAAATGTGAATATCTAGGTCAGCTTTTTATTATTAAATCTAACGTAAATAATAAATAAATTGATAATAAAGTAAGTTGTTTGAAATTGTCGTTATTTTAGAATAATGCTGGAAAAGTATGAACAGATTGATTACATTTTTATATGTACAAAGTATATGCATAATATACTTTATGATGAGAAAAAGATCTGTTTTTAGTAATTAAATAATACGTATTATAACCTATTTTAAAAGTGTAATTTCAGTATTGTTTTACCTCAAAATTTTCATAAATTATTATTACGGGACCTGTACTACTCCGCAGCATTAGTAAATAAATTAATTTATAATAGATAATTTACTTTACAGTTTATAAGACTTATTTCCAGACATTAGCTGTGCGTTGACCGTTAGGTTTCATCTCCACTTAAACATCTTAAAAAAATATACGCGTCACGTGATAATGTGGTAATGTAAAATTGTGGTAATATGTACACAGCTGCGCTGTGGTATCTGCAAGGGTCAGCCTCATCCGATGGGGTGGAAGGCTTCGGCGTTTCATCTTCGATTATCGGGTGGGGACTCTCTTGCAGTGCCGTTGGGGGGGAAAGTAAGACGTAGTCCCAAGTAAAATTGCCCATGGTTTAAAACTGGTTCAGGTAATGGTCTAAATTGGTCTACAGCTTCTCCAGAAAACGTGATATTAACGGTACGGGCGTAAACGGTAACTAACAACAATACTTGTACACATTTTATCTTTCCCGCTTTCGATTTATATATATATATATATATATATATATATGTTATATATAAAACGTCGATACATTCTATATATATATATATATATATATACATACATTATTCTCTCTCTCTCTCTCTCTATATATATATATATATATATATAGAGAGAGAGAGAGAGAATAATGTATATATATATATATATATCGAGAGAGAGAGAGAGAGAGAAAGAAAGAATGTATCTTGAAGAGTTCTCCCAGGACTTTCATAACTTATTTTACTTGTGGAAATAGTAGAAAAAGATCATATAAACATATATCCTAAAATATTTCGTTTGCGAGTTTCAGCTAGTAACTTGCTTGAAAGAAAGATTTCGCTCAGATTTCAGCTACGCCGGTGGAATGAGGTCGTACTGAAACTTTTAGGACGTTGATTAAGGAGCAGAATTAATAATTTCTTACGATTTTTGAACAAAAAATCGAATGAAATAGGTTCCAGAACCATATCTGTAGTAGTTTATGAAAAATCTGGAGTGAAAGTCAGTAAAATGGAGTAAAAACCCTTCTTTTTTATGTTTGACTTACAATAAATTTGTTAAATGGGTATTAAACAAATAATTTTTAAACGAAACTTGTTGAGAATTTAATTCTCAACAAAATGGTGTAAGATAAGTTGAAGAAAACGAAGAAAAGTTCGAAAAATTCGAATTTTATTTAGAAAGAGTTCATTAATACATTTTTCAGAAAAGTACTTATTTAATTTGAACAAAAACCAAATTCTTTTTTGTTGATGGAAAATTTGTAAAGTTAAAATTTACTGTTAAAAATGTGAAAATTACACAATTGTAAAATAAAAAAAAATAAAAAAAATTATGTAGATAATATTTTTTGTTTAATGACAGAAATACAGTAAATTATTTGAAAGATTCCAAAGTTGGCAAAAAAATAACAACAGTTGATTTACAATTCGCAATACTGTATTAATGTTTAAATCATTCTGAATTACATTAGGTATATCGGTTATTGTGAACTCTGCTGTCGTTAGCGAAGGTTTTCTTTGAATTTTAATTTGAACGTGATCAGTTTACTATTGAAGTAATGCCGTACTTGTTTGCAACAGAGGAAAAGCTGATATGTTATTCATTTTAGGTGTGTGTAATGGTAATGCTACAGTAGAACATGAAATACGTTTTCCGAATCGCAGGATTCCAGATCCCAGACCCACCGGGTTGGTCTAGTGGTGACGCATCTTCGCAAATCAGCTGATTTCAAAGTCGAGAGTTCCAACGTTCAAATCCTAGCAAAGGCAGTTCATTTTATACGGATTTGAATACTAGATCGTGGATACCGGTGTTCTTTGGTGGTTGGGTTTCGATTAACCACACATCTCAGAAATGTCGACCTGAGACTTTACAAGACTACATTTCACTTACACTCTTACATGATCCTCTGAAGTAATACCTGACGGTGATTCCCGGAGGCTAAACAGGAAAAAAAGGATTCCAGATTCCAAAACAATTAGCGTGACTTTTCACAATCTTCGGGAAACAGGTTCACTACCTGTTACTGTATTACTACCACTAGTAGACTGTTAGAATCACTACTTTGGGAAACAGCTACGATCGATCTGACCAACACGACGCTGTCATTCGTGAAATTATTATCGATGAAGTTCAGCCCAGTTCAGGCGTCAGTACACAACGTCATTCTCAGCGAATCGAAGTTTCGCATTCGATGGTTTGGAGGTCACACGGTCCGCTTGGCTTGGAGTTCTGCAACTGGTGGAATACAAATGGACAACCCTACAAGAATATTTTATTTACCGACGAGGCAAATATCACTTGATATGGCGTCATCAATTTACGTGGGCCGAAGTAAATCCTCACGAAACTGTGGAAGGCAATTTTCAACACATTTAGCGTCAATGTTTGGTGTGGCCTTCTTCACAATCAGCTGTTGGGATCGTTCATATTACCTGGCCGCTTAAATGATGAGATCTACTCGTATTTTCTTTAAGAAAAATTGCCGCAGAGGCTTGAAAATGTTCCTGCAGCGCTGAGACCCAAAGTATATTTCCAGCACGATGGCGCCCCTTCCTGCTTGCCTTGTGACGGTCCTTATTCCTGGCCACCAAGATTGCCTATTCTAACACCCTTAGGCTTTTGCGTCTGAGGATGAATGAAAAATATTGTGTTCAAAATAAAATTGTATTCTCATGAGTAATTAATTATCCGCATTATGGAAGCGTCTGAGCTACTTAAGGACAGCCCTAAAGAACTAAAAAGTGCAACAAAAGCAGTACAGAAACGTGCCAAAAAGTGTGTTGAAAATGGCGGTCTTATTTCTGGACATTTATTAAAAACTGGTAGTATAATGCACTTAAATCGAATTTTTCTAACTTTTCATGGCTTTATTCAACTTCTCTTATCATTTTGTTCAAAATTAAATTTTCTACAAGTTTTATTAAAAAGATTTATGTGTTTATTTTCCATTTAGCAAAGTGATTGTACGTCAAACAAAAAACAGGGGTTTTTACCTCAATTAATTCGTTTTCACCCCTGATTTCTCAAAAACTATTTCAGATACGGTTCTACGACCTACTTTATTAGAGTTTTCTATTCAAAAACCAAAAAAAAAAAATAATAGTTCTGCTCTTTATTTAGTCCTAAATATTTCAGTACGACCTCATTGCACTGGGGTAACTGAAATACGAGCGAAAACTTTCAAACTTAAATTTGGTTAATAAACTTAAGTTTATAACCAAACTAGTCCGAAAAAAATTTACTCTTCACTTGCGCAGTGTTGAATTATGAAATTTTTCCTGAGGGCTCTACGTAACTTACGAGGAACGTAACTAGTGAAAGGCGTTTCCGACGAAAAATTTCAATTGTAAAGAATAACTTAGGTCCTAAATAAGGTTTATTTCAAATTTCATCAAACTCGGAGGTGAATCCCTTATTAGAAGCAATAATAGTCATCATTAGTAGTAGATCCTGAAGAAATAATATCTAAATAAATAATATTAAGTAATAATTAGGTTATGAAATGCTGTTACAAGAAGAGTATTTTTAAATTGTCTAAATTAAAGTAAAACTATAAACAACCGTTTTCGTTTTAAAGATTCTTCAACAGAAAGCGTACGAGTACATTAAATAAAAGTTTAAAAATAAATACACTAGACTGGAGAATTCACTCCAATCTAGATATCCAGTTGTGAACTAATGCATGCCTCTTATTTATACACGCTGGAGAGATAGTAATTGTACCTCAGGAAAATTAAAGGTAGCATGAATCTTTAACCTATCAAAGAGATATCTCCTCCCATTAAAATTTAAGAGAGGGGATACTTGTTAAATGCACTTATAAAAGAAAGATTTCACATGAAAGCTGATAACAAAGTTGTAATACTTTCCTGGCATTGGTTATTTTTATCTTGTTGTGAAAAATAATTATACTTGAAAAAAGTTACCTAAGATTTTTTTTTTGGTGCGGGGGTAATTTATGAAGTTTTATTGTAAAATTTTCATTATATGTTTAAAAAAACCAAAAAAAGGTTTAAAAAATTGTAAGAAAACTATGTTTCTAAACTTTACGAACACATACACGTACATATATATATATATACATACGTACCAATATTACCCCCACATTTTTGTATTTTGAGGTCCTTGGGTCATGAAATGTCGAGAAATGAAAAAAATCATGCTCAAGTTTTACCTGATTACCATACTTTATTTTTCACAGTATAGCTATAGAGGTATAAAACCAGGAAAGTAAAACAGATTTTGAATAAGTTTGAAATTCAAGAAGTATATTTATTTAATAATAAATATTTCTTCAATAATAGCATGTTGAAGAAATTTTAACAATGAACTTTCTACATCATTATTGTTAAATAAATTTCTTAATTATCTAACTCTGTTTATGACGCGTATTTTTTAAAAACCATCGTTTGTAATAAACTAGTCTCCATCAATGGTGGGCTATAATCGATCTATTGAGTCTTTTATATTTAAATAGGCTAATACTCCTTTATCCTTGTTTCAATATTTCTTGTTATATGTCCTACTTGAATAAAGAGTGCTAGAAAACTTTTACAGTACGACAGAACGGATCGTCACAGGCAGTTACAAATTAGCGCGTCTTTAGACAGGTCCCAACCTGCGCTGTAGTCGTTTCGGAGTCATTTTATTTTTAACTGTATTAGTGAAAATAGAAAGAATTGTCGTGGTTTAAAACTGAATACCGGACAATTTGCGTTACGATTTTGATCAGTGTTTAAAAGAAATGATTTCTGTGCTTGGAGATGGTTGTCCCCATTGTAAAACAATATTTAGGTGGTACCAAGTGTTTGAAAGAGAACATTTTGGCCTTGAGGACGCTCCAGGTCAAGTCGACCGTCTTTGTCTGTGCCTGGGGGAACCGTTGCTGCAGTACGAAGATGCTTGAGACACATGCCTGTGGCCTACCGACAGATGTAATAAACCGCTGGTGCATTAATGCACCAGCAGTTCGTGTTATTCACTTCACTTCAAGTTCGTGAGATCACTTTCAAGTTGCAAAGCTTTGTACTCCTTGGGTGTCGCATAACTTGACCGACGATCAGATGACACATCTCATGTTTTATGGTGCCGTGAAATGCTAATAATGTTTGAAAAAACGAAATCTCCTCATGTAAACAGTATTGTGACAATTGATGAAACTTGGCTGTACTATTATGACCAAGGCCAAGCAAGGTTCAGAAGAAAGAGTGGATATTCGAAGATGAGGAGATTCTTGTGGCTGTTCGAAAATCCAGATCAGTGAATAAGAGATTGGTGGCCGTATTTTTTAGTGTGAGAGGAGCGTTGGAAACTCAGAAGACAGTTACTAGAGAAGTGGTATACCGAGGAGTACCTACCTAAAGTTGTCGAAGCTCTATAGAAGCTGCCCGAAATTCATGGATGGATACATGGTTTCTTCACAACCGCATCGCTCAAAAATTTGCTCCAGTATTTGTACAGCATTGGAATGAAACTGTTAGAGCACCTTCCTTACAATCCTGACTTAGCTCCTTGTGACTTCGCGCAGATTGAAAGGGAGGCACTTTACGAGCGACGATGATCTAAGGGCGTGGGTCGATGAGTGTGTCCCGATCTCCGATGAAACTTGGTAGTGTTTCTTTGAAGACTGGTCTTGGAGGATGGAGAAATGTATAATGTGTGGTGGAGATTGTATGAAAAATTTTAAATAATAAAGAATTGCAAAACTTTCCTAGTGCCCTTTGTATATTAAATGTAGTTATTTTCTTAAATCAATTTAAAAATGCACGCTTTGTAGTTGCCAATGATGATTGGATAACAATCGAAACGAACATTTAGTTTTAGATTTTAAGAAAGAATTTCTTGTAAATTGTTTTTATTTTTATTTTTTTCAATTTATATTCTGAGCATAATGACGTTAGTCTAAATTCGCATCTTAGTTTTTATTTTAGGTTTTCATATTAAAAAAAAAAGAAGTTGAGCGTTACTATTTGTTATAGTATCAGTAAATAACGATTATTCATACAGATTACACGTTGTATTTTCAATCTTTGGATTAAATCTCTTTATTTTTTGGGGTGCATTTTGCATTTTACCCCTAATGTTTTTCTAGATTTCATATCGTTTTCATTAAAAATAAAAGTTTTTGACCTTTAAAAAATCTAGAAATAAATTTAATTTCTTTTCTAGAAATTCTTATGGTATTTTTAAAGACGCTTCCTCATCTGTCTATAAATCAAAGTATATTTAATCATATAGTGGCGGGAGGCTAGAAGGTTATCATAGATCATAGTCTGGTACTACATAACCTAAATTCAGTTTTATGTAAAAGATTGATACATTTTATTTGGTTTTTAATATCTTATGATTTAGTAATTTCATACGATATTCTTCAATTGAAGAAAAAGAGTTGTGCTTCTTCACAATCTTCTTATTTATGCTTCTTACAATGTATACCTGCAGTCTTTCTTAAAACCGTGATACATTTCTAGCCATTCAGTTACGAGAGACACCAGTCTCTAATTAGGTTTCTTTGAATGTGATATTACACTGTTAGTATCTGTGGGAAACAGAACAAAAGAGCTTGTTGTTCTCTAAATATCACCTATTTTTCGAAATAATGATGTGTGCGACATTACGTTCAGCCTGTTGAAGATGGTAACGGTATCATATCAGTTCTCACTTTCTCTTGTCAGTCTGAGATGGAATTTTCCTTCAGGATAAGGCTAATCCTATTTTTGAGTAATTCATTTCATATCTCCTACATCTTTATGTCATGTATCAAAGAGAAAATTTACGGTATTTATAGTTTTGGAATCACCTAGAATCTGTCCCCGTCCAGAGGTAAAGTAGGGAGACCGTAGCTGGACTAGAACCATGAGCGATATCTAACTGGAGTGTCTGGTACCGTACAGGATGTGTTGAGATTACTTCAGAACTTTCAATATTGGTTAATTAAACTTTGAACTTGTAGAATTGGTGGCCTATTTTTTGTTCAAGATAGGCAGAATTATATCTGTATGTATTTACGGACTATGTAATTTTATAAAGAATTTATGTGGCTTAACAATTCAGGAAAAAATATTCCAAGTAAAAAAAATAAAACGATTATCCGTTACGAACACTAGGCTAGGTAGGTTTAGTTGGAATACGGCTGGTGCTGGCCCTAACGCTACTTTTCTTTCTGTACTGTCTAGAGACAGATAGCCTCAGTGTATAAATTTAGACTGTTTAGAGATAGTATAACACTTAGTTAAAGAAAGTGCTCAACTATGCTTTCACGGGAATTGTTTAATTTACACAGAATACAAAATTTCAGTTTCATAGAAGTTTCTATTAATTTTATTAATATAAAATCAAATTTTAAAAAATATTCGCAACCTGAGTTGCATTTTAAAATTATTAAAATCGGTTTAATTATTTGGTATTAGTACTTTTACTGTTTGACTTAATAACCAGTCGTTAACTACTTACAGACTATTGTCTACAAATTATTTAAGTTTATTAATAATGATGATTATTAAGTTAATGATTATATTTTCTAATAATAATTAACGTTTATACAATGGATAATTATTCTCCTTTGTTTTGCTCGCATATTTGATTTATTCTGTTTAAGTTATAATTTGAGATAGTTATACAGGTTAGAAGCTAATGGGAATGAAAGTAGCTTATACACACAACAACCTAATCGGATATTTTGAGTCTGTTCTACTTAAGATCTTGAGCATTTTCTAATATGAAAATTTAATACATTTATGTAACGATTGTTGTTTATTTAATTTAAATTAATAAGAAATTTACGAGGTTACTTTCATTTTAATATTTCGACCTACATAAATGCGATCTCTCACCACAAACACACACATAAACAGTAGATAGATGCATCAGATTAAAATTCCCTCGCATATAATAATCTTGTTATGTATTTACCAATGAATTTCAGCTATAATTCGCCTTATTGATTTAGATAAAAATTGAAAATCCTCAATTATTATATTTCTACTAATCTGTGGAAATTTATCTTTAAAAGGTTAAAGAAAAATTTAATAGTTTTCTTTCGTTTTTTTTTTTTTAAATTTGATTATGTTTTTGTCAAACGGATAAAAAGATTCTAAATGTTTCCCTTATTAAATAACAAATAAAGAATAATTTTTTAACATCATCGCTCAATTTGGACGTTTTTGTATTGTTTTCCATATATCAGTCATAAATGGTTATTTTTAAAAGTTAAAAAAAAATTGTGTTTGATAATTCACGAAAGAAATAGTAATTAAATATTATTTACCACTATTAGACGGGATAACGTGATATTTAACAATAAAATTCTTTAAAGAATTTTTATTTTAACGGCTATAGAATAAAGTTTGTACCACTCCGCCGATCTCCGTGGCAGAGTGGTAGCGCCTTTCATACAGAGGTCTTGGGCTTGAATTCCGATCAGGCATAGCATTTTTCATTCGCTACAGATTTCCATTCTCATAGGGTAAAATGACCAAAGCAGTCAATACCCATCAACTCAAAAAAAAAAAAAATTGCTGAGTCATTTTCTTGTTAAGATACCTCGAATAATTAACTGAAAACTGATTATCCAAACTGAAGAAAGTAAATGAAAAAAATATTTGTTAATAATAAATCCAGATCTTATTTTTAGAACTTTCAAGTTATTTAAAAAAATAATCAAAAAAGGATATCCTTTGAATTTTTATAGATTTTTGAAATCAGAAACATTTCGTTAAATTTCGAAATGTTATAGATTTAGTTCCAGCTATAACTTTTCTAGATTCCTTTTTTTAATGATTATGAAGCGAGTTGTTAAGCTGCAAAGGTATCAGAATATATAAAACAAGAGTAGTGTACATTTTTTTGCTTTTTCCTTCTCGAGATTACCGAACAACTGGTAAGATCTTTGGTTTTTTTTTGAGTATGTTCTCTCTGAAGTCAATATTCCTGAGCGCAATTGGTTTTTTTTTAACCTTTTCGCTAACAATTTTTTTATTACTTTTCACACTATGAAAAACCAATTTTTTTTTCAGTTATTTTTTAACTTATATATTTTATTTTTAATATATATCACTGATACAATTACTTTTTACTAAAATATGACTTCATTTTATTTTTTGGGTTAAATTTTGACCCGGGACATATTGTCTCATTGGCATTTTTCAGTGGGATTGTATTTCCCCTTGGTGGCTGTTAGAAAAGTAAAAAAAGACCCACTTCTTCCAACATTCACTTTTATTTGATATGACTGATAAGATAAAGATACAAAACTAAAGTAAAATAATTTTATGAATACAAAAAACTTAGTAAAAAAGTAAAAAATACAAAAATTCAATGAACGGAAAACATGACAATAAGAAAAATTTAAATAAAAATACATGTTGAATATAGTATTGTTTGTTTGAAAATGTAAATCTGTTTAGATGTATTACTAAAATAAAAAAAATATTTTTTCCACCAGTAGGTATTGAAGTATCACTTATGGAACTGTCTGATTCTTCGCTTGTTTCTATGCTATCGTTCTGACCTGGATCATATGTCATCTTCACATGTATCATCAAAAAATTCTTATCATCCTCTTATTCTTGTAAAATCTTCTCAAGCTCTTCATTGGAAAGTAGCCGTTCACCAGTCATTGATGTATCTATAAAAAAATTTTAAAACCTGAAAAAAAAACAGTTACAATATGAACAAAATCTACGTAAAAATACCAGATGGGATTATGTATCCCTTTGGGAGCGAAAGGGTTAACCTTTCATGTCAAAATTATCAATAATGCTGTCTTTCAAATTCAGATACAGATAATTATATTATCTTTAATTAATTGTATTTTAAGGTATGACATAAAATTTCAGCTTACTATTTGTTAATTATTTTTATTATCAATATATATTAGAATCAGTTTTTTCCTTAACATTTAACATCAATTCTGAGTGGTGTTAAAAAAAAATACAAACGTGAATTTCTCGAACTAGAATCAATTTACTTCTATTACGATTACCAATTTAAAAATTACAAAATGTAACTATGGGTATGTTTACGAAAGAATATTTCTGCCGTTTGATTTTTGAAATCTATCTTAATTTAATGAATATCCTTTTTGATTATTTTTCAAGCTATTTGTCCTTTCACGAAGGATACAATGTACCGTCAACCTGCAGTTAACGTAAGCCGTAATTTACTGCAGCCAGTTGGGCCGCAGTTCACCAGACTATGGTAAAATAATTAGTTATACGCCCAAATTATCTATTCTATAGAGAGACATTTAGTTTAAATTATACAAATGAATCGTTGAAAATATCAAGATCCTTGAAAGAATTTTAATACAACCTTTGAGTAATTTTTAACGTGAAAAAAGTGTTTCATAGCAGGGGATCATCATATATAGCATAATGATTCATCGTAACGATTCCCTAAGAACATTAAAACAGATTGCCGAATGATATACATCGAATCTTACGAATTATGTATACAGAACTAATACCACAAAAATATTACATCACGACTAATCCTTAAAATAGAAATCTTAAATCAACTATCGAATAATCTCTATTTGGCAAGTATTCGTATGACCTAACATCCTGTTAAAACCTTTCTCATAAATTTATTTTCGATTTTCAATTTTTTTAATGATTAATTCACCATATATGTTCGGAGCTTTTACCTAGAAATATAGACGGGAATTTTTTTAGCGTGTAAAAAATACCACACTGGTCCGGGATTCAACTCTGGATCTTCTGGATTGAAACGCTACTATTCAGTCACGAAAGTCAGCATAAACAAATAAAGTCGGCAGTAAATTAACATTAAATGATTCAAATGTATTTTAATTCTCAAATTTAATATTTTTAAATGTTTTAAATCGGTAAAAGCGTATTAAAATTATCTTGTAACTGTCATTTACAAGACAAGTTGTACATTATTTATTATAACATTCTTTATTATTGAAATAATAAATTACTTTCGAGAGATGTCAACTTTTCTAGAATTTCCTAGGGGAATTTTTTAAATTTAATATTAGGAAACTTCTTGTAAATAAAAGTGAATTGTTTGTCTCGTAGAAGGTGTAACTTTGTAAGTTTTTTGTAAAAATAAAGAAATTAATTATTGTACTTGGAAAGAAAATTTTCTTATTAAAAAGATAAGAGTTTTATATTTAAGGTTTTTCTTTTAAACTGATTTATAAAAAGAGGTACTAAACTTTATCTATAATGTATTTTTTTATTATTATTGAAGACATATTTTTAAACTGAATGCACCAATATCGACGATTTTGTTTTTCTTCTGTTAAGTTCCTCTGGTTGTCCCGTAATACGTCTTCTCCAGATAACTTAAGAGAAAGCTATAAAATGGCTATTAAAACGAAAAACGTTATGATTTATGTATAGTGGATTGGAAGATCTTTTTTTTATTACTCAGTACTGGATTTTTAATGATAAAAACTGAATGTGTTCAGATGTTTATATTTTTTGTTTTAGCTATATTTTTCAAAACTTTCTAAACTAAATCTAGAAAGTTTTATTTTACAGTTATTATATAAATTAATAAAAATTAAAAGTGTAAAAAGTAGATTAAAGAAATTTTTTTACTTCATATATATTTATAACCCACCGGGCTGGTCTAGTGGTTAACTCGTTGCAAATCAGTTGTTTAACAGCTGAGTTTCGAGGTTCAAATCCTAGTAAAAGTTAGTTGCTGGATTTGAATACTAGACAGTCGATACCGGTGTACTTTGGTTGTTGGAGTTCAATTAACCACATGTCTCAAGAATGTCGGCCTTAGTATGTACAAGACTACACCTTATTTACATGTCATACATATCATCCTCATCTGGTTTGTCTTTAGGAGATTGCTTATTGTTCTCTAGTTGAACAGATTGCAATGTAGACATTAGGAAAATAAAATAAATATTTAATTACGCATTTTACTTTTAAAAAGTTTAGTAAAATAGAAAAAAATCGTATTACGGTATTCCAGAGAGCCTTAGCTCACGCTTGATGATAATCTTTTTAAATTTTATTTTTTCTTAATTCCATCATGATGTAAATCGAGTGATGTCATGAAACATTTTCTAATTAGCTTGTTAAACAATAGTGAATTAGAGTCTGCGCAATGCGTGTAGTGCATGTTCTACAGCTACAGCTACTGCTGTAGTATAAAAAAAGTAAATCAAATTATTCTGTTGAGTGTTGTGGGGATGAGTCATTCTCATTATGCTTTATTTCCACGAGTTCAGTTTGTTTAAACATTGTTGCCGTATTGCACTTGACGACTGTGCGTTACGGCACATAGTGTGCCGTATGTAATTAATATTTTATTTTTCTTTATAGTTAAAAATATTTTTTTAAATAATTTTGTAGTCTGCGATATCTCCCAGAAAATATGTGAACTAACTCTATTTGAAACAGTTCTTTTAGCTCTATATATTCTTATTTAGCCTCTACTCGTAATCAAGTCAAAAATAAATTAATTTATTAATTATTTAATAATTTGGATGATATTTAACCCACCGGGTTGGTCTAGTGGCGAACACGTCTTCGCAAATCAGCTGATTTTGAAGTCGAGAGTCCCAAGTTCAACTCCTAGTAAAGGAAGTTACTTTTATACGGATTTGGATACTAGATCGCGGATACCGGTATTCTTTGGTGGTTGGGTTTCAATTAACCACACCTCAGAAATGGTCGATCTGAGACTGTACAAGACTACATTTCACTTACACTCGTACATATCATCCTCATTCATCCTCTGAAGTAATACCTGACGGTGATTCCCGGTGGCTAAACAGGAAAAAAGTATGAAACCTCAGAACGGGCCAATGTTCGCCGTAGCGCATAGCGGGTAATTACTATACGGCATCATAGTTGCCCGCACAACAAGATGGTTAAATTCCCTATTTTATCCGCCAAAGCGAACGTGTTAAATGAAAATATAACTAATAATTAATAAAGAATGAGTATTTTCTTGCCAATTCTTTTCTTATTTTTACCAAAAATCATTTGTTTCTTGGGTAAAAATAAAATTAAAATTCTAAAATGAAATACTGCGGATTCCATTTAATCTAGATAATAAATATTCTAGATAATAAAAATTTTGACGATAAACCAAACTAAATTGTATAATAAAACGTTTTAAAAACTTAAACTTCAATACTTTTTCAAACATCTTTGATGTTTGAAAAAGATGTTAAAAATCTGGTAATCTTTTCCTTTATCATCTTCCAAAATAATTTTTATTAAGTGAATTTAACTGTACATAAATAAATTTAGAAAAAAATAAATTTCAAAACAAGTTACACATAAAAGTTTTAAGATTTTTAATGGTGTTGAATCTGGCTAAGAAAAGCCGAGATTTCATCTTTTAGTTGGATAGGTTATTGAACGAATGGTATTACAATTTATGTAATTACTTCTCATTAATAATTAATATTATTTCTATTCTTAAACTTAGATATTGTTCAGCAGTTCATTTTAAAATATTATTTAAAAAAAAAAAAATGTTTTGAATGTAACGAAAGAACATTTTACGTATATTCAATTTAGGAATCCAAAAAAATTAAAGTTTCTGCTAATTTTTAAAATTATTCTTTCACAGCATTTATATTTATCTTTTTTATTTTTGAAAAATTGTTTATTTTGATGTGCTTTATTATTCTTTGTTGGGTGAATGAATGAGTGAGTGAGTCATATATGCTAGCATGGCGATTTTTAATGGTTCGTGACGATATGGAGGGAGGAGTTAGTTATGTCAATAATCAAGTCAGATGGTGGTTTCTGTAAAATAAGGGTTCCATCCCCTGTCTTATTACTGTTTTTAAAAATTGTATTATTAGCGGATTAATTCTCTGGTAAATGGAATTATATTATCAAATTATTCGTTCTGTTTTAATACACTGAAACTAATATTATATGATTAGATCATTCAGTTTTTATAATCCATTCAACAAATTAAATAACGAGAGCCATTGTTAGAATGTAAATAATACTACCTATCGAAATCTATTATTTTATACTTCATGATTGACGTAAATTTGCTTTTTTAATTTTTTAAAAATAACAATTTAAATTGATTTTTTAAATAAGTGATGGAACTAACAAATATTAATTTTTCCGTTTTCGTTGTATCTCTAACCGATTTTAATTTGTTTTATTCGTGTTATATATTACATTTACGAAGGCAGTTCTATTAAAGTATACTAGAAAAGTTGATTTTAAAAATTATCCCCTTTTTAATGGCTCGGGTTAAAGCGAGGATTGTAGATAATATCTTTTCTACAACTTATTTATTTTTCTTCTTAAGAAAGTCAATACGAACATATGCCTGAAGGTGGATTAGAACGTTCTCTCCCTACATGAAAGTTAGCTTTTTTTTTATTATCAGTCAATCTCCTTCATATAAAATTGAATTAAAAAAGAAATAACTTTTTCAGTACTTACCCTTATAAATTCAAAAAAAGAAATTACCTACGCTTTTAATTATGATATAAATTAGTAATAATTTCTATAAATAAACGTTTTTTTTTTCATTTACTTGTACTACTATACTTACGATAATTAGAACAACATTCTTAAAAAAATAAATTTGAAATATAGAAAAAATATGTACTTACAATTTTTATAAGAATTAGATATAGCTGATAATAAGGTTATTAAGAAAGGAAACCAAAAGCTTAATTACAGAAAGATGCTCCTTTATTTTTTTAAGTAGTGTTTGGAAAACCAATAAAAAAGTAAAAAAAAAAAAATCTTTTGAATGCAGAGTAACAGTCAACGGAAAATCTTCTGTTTTTTAATATTAAAATTTCCCGATGATAGGGTTATTTAGCCTGAAATGAATTAGATTAGAATTTTAGGAATCCATTAGACGAAATAATGAATGTATGAATGAATTTGAGGGGGGGGGGAGGGTAGAATTTTGATTGAGATTTATTTGAAAGTAAAGAGGAAAATGAGAATTTATTGTTAGTAGAACACAATAAATACGTATATTACAAGACGGAAAATTATCTTATTTTGATAGTAAAAATACAAAAGATGGACGAAATATAGAATATACAACAGCACTTATTACGAAGTGTTCCTGAAAAACTGGTGAAAATTAGATGGTTTGATTAGCAATACAAAGTGAAGGTGCTTCCAGACAAGAGAAGTTTGGGTTGTATTTAATAGAAAGAAACACAAGAGTGGAAGACTGTACAAGGTATTTAGGTGTAATGAATATTATTCTTGGAGGAAATGTAGAGCGTAAAAACGGTAAAGGACACATGTTGGGTAGAATGTATAAAAGATTATTTTGGAGAAGTGTGTCAAATCAATTAAACTAGTCAAGATATGGAAAGAAAATAGCAATTTATTTACAAATTAAAGTGCAATTTAAAAAGATTTTTTACTTATATAAGTATAATTTGCTTATTTTTAAACATAAACCTCTCGTACCTTTTTGTACTTAATCTATTTTTTAACAAGTTTTTAAATTATTTTCTCAAAGAAACTTTTCGATCTGGTATGTAGCCAATTTTTTACCACTCCATAATTTTTTCATCAGTATAAATATTATTCCCTTTCAGCTCTTTTAGTGGGACAAAAAGATGAAAACCGTTTGGAACCAGGTCAGGATTACACGGTGGATGGTCCAGCAGTTTTCCTCAGTTACCCTCCCACCATTTATTTTGTGCGGAGAGAGAATTACATTTAGGGGAAATTACGAAAACAAATATTTATTCCGAAGGCCAAAAAAGCGGCATTGTCTTCCGAAATTTCTTGAAATACTCGTGTATTCCGATTATCCGTTTTCACATTTTTCCACCATAAGATTTCGCATAAATGGTTGTCCAGAAATTCTCTTGCTAAGTGATTTACGGCACACCTTGTTTTTGGCTGTTTTCCAATCTATTTTGTGAATAAGCGGATAAATGAATTCTGTGACTGGTTGACAGTATTGTGCACATAATTCCTGATAAACCTACGTATACCATTGTAATACCAACCATTGATAAAAAATTATTATGGAACCTGGTGCAATGTGCTCCACAATAATCAGCTATAAAATATCTGAAGAACGATTATCTACTGCGAAAGTGAAATATTCACGGTTTAGCCCTCCGAACACCCATTTCTCCTGAGGGACTCTGCCGACATTGGTCTCCCTCTTTAGGAGAATAGAAACTCGATCGATCTTTACTGCCAAACGCGGGCCACCAATTATTAGATTTTAAAAGCTTCTCGGTGCACACCTGTCGTAGGTAATTTCTCCAGTGGACAGGTGTGTTGTGGTCGTTATTTAATTTGCGTTCACAGAAGGCCTCACTCGTCATATCACAGCCCGATGAATAAATAAATTGTAATATTTATCAAGGCTTATACTAGAGGTCTGAACCCACACATTGGACCGCATTCGTATATCGATTTGCACCGCCGCTGATCTCGATCATTCGAAATATTTAATGCCATATCGTACCTCTGATAATATAATTTATGTTCTGGTAAAATACCAAAACGTTGAAACAAACGGACACAATTCATTTTATTTCTTGATAAAACAACCAATTCAAACACGTTCGCAGGAAGATCCATAACGACCGAATTATAATAACTACGATTATGACAATAGCTGTATACCACTGCTCGAATAACTACGATATAATTTAAAAATGAATATCAAACAATCCAAATAACGGTACCCGCAGTACGATTATGTATTCAGACAAGTATACAGTTGCTTGCTAAAGTCTGACGTAATAATCGTAACCGTATAATAATCCTCTTAATGAGAACTATCTCAAACTTAACGGACAATAATGAACATGTACTTATTGTACAGTCTTTTATACATACAGCAATAATATAAATCGTGGACCAATGACATTCGATAGAATGGAAGGAGAGGATAACGGAGGACCGTTCCAGCTTCTCAGATCTTGAAAGGATTATTTTCTAGGTCGTAATGAGGTCAAGCGTTATCCTGAACCAAATTCACACCTTTTAAAGTTTATTCCGCCTTTTGGACTTCATTTTTTATTTTCAGTAATCACAATAGCTTACAGTAGTTTACTCTATTAACCGTTTCACCGGTGAATTATTTGTTTAACCGCTTCCATATTGTCATTACTTTTTTTAGCGGAAGGCTTAACTTTCCGTGGTTCATCACAGATAAATCCTATTTTTTTAAAACGATCAATCAATTTCTAAATCCCAGAGATAATTCTACAATTCTCTGTTGGTTTCACTCCTGAACTGAAAAAATAATGTTCGGATTTTTTTCTTGTTACAATTGGACAAAGAAACGTTCATCTTAAATTAATTTGTAAATATAACCACAAACAGCTAACAATGAAACAATACATCTTTTTAAATAAATGGGTATGATGTTATGATTAAACAATCAGTGTTGCGAAACATATGATTAGGAGGGAAATAAAAATTTCCCTTTAATATTTGATTTTTTCTCGTATATTACTTATTCCATTATTATTTGAATTTACATATATTTGTATTTTGATAGGGAAGAGTTTCTTGTAAACCTATTTATAATAGGAAGAAAGGAGGCAGTCGATTTTAAGATAAAAAAATGAAAAAAAAGCCATTATCTGATTGAATTATTTTTTTAAATTTCTATATATATATAAAAGATTTTCTATTCGTTTTATTCAATTATTAAAAACATGTTTTAAAAGTCATTTGTTACCCAGCGTAACTAGTTTTACACATTAGCAACTACTGTAATTGTTTTTTATTATCTGCTGTGGAACTCTGATTAAGATTAGAAATTCAATTTTTTTCTGTTATTTTAAGTAACAATTTTACTAAATTCTTATTTACCAGAACTATTCAAAATAATACTGTATTACAGTATGTTTTATAACTTTGGTAAATAAATAATTCAATATGTACTTCATTTACAAGTGATACGAGTATATACATCCTGATGCAATATTTGCTTACAGACTACTAATTTTTACCGGCGTTTACACAAATGCATATTCAATTAAATTTTTATTATTGTGTAACTAGCATTTTAGTAAAGTTTTTTTAGTAGTTATTTGTACGGGTTAATAATCGTGGTATAACTTTTTAAATTAAGTTTTTCCTACAGTTGTTACTTGTTAATTTATTTATGCGCTGTTGGAAAATTAAATTCTATTATGTAATTTTTAGTTCTATACATTTTACAGTTACAGCATATAATAATGGTTTTTGTTTGTGTATAATTAATATGCAAATTAGTCGAGCATTTTTCATTCCTCGTGTTATTCAGTAGTCTGCAGTGTTAGCTATACTAATTTAAATCGATTTTAGAAAACAAAAGGAATCGTTCATACATTCAACTTATAAATAATATTTGTTTGTTTTTTATTACATTTAAATTTAAATTTATAAATTAATTTCAATGGAACTTTTTAAGGATTTCTCAATTCAGTTTTCCTATTATTATTATTTTCGGTTTAATTCAAATGATAGAGAATTTTAGACCGGCTTATTAACAGAAGGTTATATAAACTTTTTTTCTCGGCTATTTTTTTTAGTTACGTCGCCGGAAATTAGTGGCTATTCACAAAGGAAGTTTGGTGAGAGAGGTATTATCAGAATTTCTTTATTAAGCCACTTGTGAGGGAAAAGACCAGCTAATTATTAATCTTAATTCATCTTCTGTAATTTCTTTAGTAGCTTATTTATTTATCATAACTGATAATTTAATAAAAAATCAAAAATCAAAAAAATCATTGATTTTCCTGTGAAAATATTTTCCCTAAAAATCACTATTATTGATAAATTTTTATTCTCCAGTGGGAATTTATTGAATAGTTTATAATATAGTTAAGATACTTCCGCATAACAAAAATTCTGGTTTTCTTTAAGGGAAGATGATAATTTTTCGAGTAGGTTTTAGTATTTAATAAAAAAGGAATTTTTTACAGCATATTATATAAGAGCAGATTAATTTTTAAAATTCAGCGATCAGCGATTTATGTCCATCTTAGCAAAAGATAATCGATCTTTTGAAAAAATTGTTGGTAAAGTGGGGGCACTCTTCCTTTACCTGGAATTGCTTCGAATCTTCTTGGATACGTCTGGATATTTTTTTTACAATATCTTTGAGTTAAAATTCTTTTATCCATTCTTTTCCAGTAGATTTATTCTTTTTTTTTCTGTTCGTAGAATTTTGGATCCGTGCTAAGGATGGTTCCACATCCGTATTGAGTACTCTATAGGTGCCAACATGTAGGTTTACTTTATATTTGACATTCCGATTTGGTGGGTGGCAGCTTTGATTATGAAATTGTACGAGGACTCTTGTTTGTTAACGGTAGCTGTTCAAAAAGCCCAGCCTTGGATTAGATACTTATTGCATGCATTCTGAATAATAAGTAGAAATATTAATATTCTTACATAATTTCACGCTATTCCGTCTCATGGATTTATCAATGAGTAAAGGTCATTTTTACAATAATATTGCTTGTAAAAAATTGTTCATACAAAAGACACTAATAAGAGTTCTTTTTTTTTAAAAACTAATGTTCACTGTTTAATCAATGTTTTTTTTTTTATAAACAGAGTGTAGATGCTAATTGTGGAACAAAATATTTCACTGAAATTGGCGTACCGATGATCCTGTGGTACATTTGCCTCCATGAAGAAGTCACACGAAATCATCTAATTCGATATTTTCATTAGTAAGGGTAGCATAAAATGTTGGTTGTTTATTTTGAGAATGGCTATCAAAATCAGTTTTAATTGTAACATATATTATGTCAGATTGCTTATAACACCTTTCTTTATGGCGTTTAATTATCATCTAATAGCGTAATAATATATAGCCAGGCATTATCTTGAAACCACCTATTTAAAATATTTTACTCATAAGTACTAGATTTGTTGGGTAAAGTAAAGAAAAAGAGCATTACATATTTCTTTATTCCAAAAGTTTTATTCGTAGTAACCCTTTTACGCCATTACGTTTTTTACGAATGGATTATTCCAGATTAATCTCTAGACTTACCGAAACTTTTTAATAAAATTAAATTCAAAAAGAAAGTTAAAATATAATAAACTTGATATTAATTAACTTTATATATATATATATATATATATATATATATATATATATCTCTTTATATATATATATATTAATATCGAAATAATACAGTATATCGCCCTGGAATGATCCATCTTAATGAAAGCAAATAAAATGAAACTAGTCTATCAAATTACGAAAAAAATGATATATAACAAAAAAAAAATCCTTTTCTTTTAACACAAAAAATTTAGACATTATAACAAAATAATTAATCCAAAATATTTATAAGGTACAGAAATAATGATAACAGTCAAAGAATCAAAAATGGAAAAAAGCATTAAAGTAGAAAGGTAAATTTTAAGAAAAATTTTAGGACTCAAACGTGAAAAATCAAAGTATTTTAAGATCGAATGAAAATAACGAACTGTATAAGAACAATTTAAGAGTAGGCTTTTACGGTTACTTAAATATAATGACGGATAATAGATTAACAAATATAATTTCTTAATTATCTTTCTAAATTAAAAACTGAAAATAGTTGGCTTCAAGAAATCAAAAAAGATCTGAAGGAATTAAACAAAAAGAAATTTTGACCTGAAATACTTTCAGAAATAAAATAAAAATTAACGAGTTAAAGTAGAAAAAGGGAAAACGATTTCTCAGAAAGAGAGGTGAAGTTAGTCAAAGAATGAAAGTCCTGGGAGAAAAAGAAACAAAATATTAAAGTAAAGTTTGTTCTAATACGATCTGTAGTTGTCTTAAACAAAAAAAACAACTTCAAAAAATAGATCTGTAACTGCAATAAGCTTTCGTTTCTTTAAATTTAAACTTTAACAAACTAAGGGTAAGTTGGGAGTTTTTACTTTTCAATCTGAAGCCTACTGTGAAAAGTAGAAATTTGAGGAATTGAAAAAGTATTATGTCTATATATTTTTGCGGTTGTTTTTTTGAATTGAAAAATCGCTTTTATTATTATTACCGTTTAATTTAATTAACTATCTGCCCGCTGGGCTGATCTGGTGGTTAACTCGTGCAAATCAGTTGTTTAACACCTGATTTTCAATGTCGAAGGCTTTAAGGTTCAAATCCTAATAAAGGTTAATTGCTTCTATACCGATTTGAGTACTAGACAGTGGATACCGGTGTACTTTGGTGGTTGAGGTTCAATTAACCGTCTCAGGAATGGTCGATCTGAGTCTGTACAAGTCATACACATCATCCTCTTCTCATTGGGCTTTGGGAAGGAGGTTGCTTATTATTCACTAGTTGAATAGATTGCAACAATAAATTATGTGGTTTTTCGTAATGTTTTATTTATATAAACGGCTATTAAATTATAATTTTTTCATATTTAATCAATTAAGTTATTATTTTGTAATTCAGTCATAAATTATCTTTAACCCACTGAGTTGGTCTAGTGGCGAACTGGTCATCGCAGATCAGCTGATTTCGAAGTCGAGAATTCTAAGTTTCAAATCCTAGTAAAGGCAGTTACCGGATTTGAATATTAAATCACGAATACGGTGTTATTTTGTGGTTGGGTTCCAATTAACTACCATCTCAGGAATTGTCGACCTGAGACTGTACAAGACTACACTTCATTTACATTCATACATATCATCCTCATTCATCCTCTGAAGTAGTACTATACGGTGGTTCTGGAGGCTAAACAGAAAAAAGAGAATCACAAATTATATATTAAAATTAATTGGTTGTTGATTTATGATAACTTTAAAAAAATATTCGTTTATTTGTATAGGGCAATTTTTTAATATATCTTTTCTCAGTAAAAATTTCGAGTATGTTAAAAATAAAAGAAAGTTGTTTGATTTTTAATCATTTTTATTTAAATTAAAATTTCACTGTTTTTTTAATGTGTGCGTGCGCATTTATTAGTTATATATACGCTTAATTTTGGTCAATTTACGTAGCTGTAAGGAATGATATAATTCTTTGTGAATTATACTATTAAGAAATTTTGATTACATGTATTTATTGATGATATAAATGCTCTATTAATAGAAATATGTGCGTTTTTTCCCTGTTATAATATTGTTTTTAGATATTTAATTAGTACAAAATGTTTTGGGCTATGTATCTTCCTCTACTAATACAATATTTCTTTTTCCCTGTTCCTTAAATTTTTCTCTTTCTCTTCACACTCCTTTCTCTCTCTCTCTCTCTTAGTACATATTTTACGTTGATATATGTCATATACATTACCTCTTAATAAAGACATTTTTCTCTCTTTACCGTTTCGTTACATTACCACTTTACTTTCCTGTATCGATCCCTCTATATATTTTTTCAACTTAGCTATTGCGGAAACCTATTATCTTTGCTGTCAGTATTAAAATATTAATTGGAATATTGTGTTTCGTTTTTATACTTTATAGATTAAAACTATTTTTATTTTTTATAGATTAAAAGTGTTGTTTTGATTCTTAGTTTTGAAAGTTGGTAATTTGTTCGTGTCAACTGATAAAACATTTTTCTTTGTTATCTGTTGATGTTAAAATCAGATTTTGGTTTTATACTTGGTGTTTTCTTAATTGTTTTATTTATATAAACGGTTGTTAAATTGTCATTTTTTATTTAATCAATTATGTTAGTATTATTTTGTAATTCAGTTACAAATTATAATATTTACACGTGTAATTATGTACCTGTGCAGATAAGGGCCGATCAGCCTGAAAGTTGTAATGATGTATCCCTCAAAAATGACGAATATATATATATATATTACGTATGAAACACGTTTGTTGAAACTTAATTGGTTGTAATTTTTATTTAGTGTATTCTTACGCTGGAATACGCTAATTAATATTTAGAAAAGACAGATTTTGATAGGCTGCTAAATATTATTTTGGATTAGTACTTTTAGGACGATGGTCATCCTTAGAGGAGAAAGCGAGAATAGGTTCGTTGAAGTCACCCACCGGGTTGGTCTAGTGGTTAACGCGTCTTCCCAAATCAGCTGATTTGGAAGTCGAGAGTTACAGCGTTCAAGTCCTAGTAAAGCCAGTTATTTTTACACGGATTTGAATACTAGATCGTGGATACCGGTGTTCTTTGGTGGTTGGGTTTCAATTAACCACACATCTCTGGTCGAACAGAGAATTTACAAGACTACACTTCATTTACACTCATACATATCATCCTCATTCATCCTCTGAAGAATTATCTAAACGGTAGTTACCGGAGGCTAAACAGGAAAAAAAAGAAAAAAAAAAGGTTCGTTGAAGACGAACACAGGTCATGAGGTCTATTATTTGACGTAGAAGAAAGACCGACTGTATTATACGTAAAGGAAATCGGTTGTCTCCCTTTATCATTTTTCCAGTTTAAATGAAGTTTTGTGATATTTTTGTATTACAACTAATAAATAATTATTATAATTAAATTAATATATTAAAAATTTAATATTTTTTAATTGTGTGATATTTATTTTTACGCAGATAATTGTCGTAATCAACAACTGTATTGTGGTTGATTTCTAGTTCACGTTCACATAATTTGATTGACAATAATATTTCATAACATCTCAAATGCATAAATAACAGTATTTTGTCCAGAATTAGAGTGGAACCTTTCAACCATGTATTCGGAGGCAACTGAACGTCACCTCAGGCATTCCCTTTTGTTACAAATCCATCGTTCTTGTTTGTCCGAAATCTTCAATTTCATTCTGCGATTACGTAATTAATAGCTGTCGAAATACCGAAATTTGGAATATACGAAACAGATATTTTTTTCTCGTGTTATTCTTACAAACGAAATATATTTCCTGAAGCATCCATTCGGAGAGAAAAAAGCGATTATGGTAACAATAGGAATCTAACTTAGACGCCACCTCTGCAAGCCTGGATAAGTAAAAAAAAATTAAATGGAACGAACAATCAGTTGTCAAGGATCAATACGTTCATGAAGTGAAAAAAGTAGAAACATGTCAGTAGGCGCATCATCAAATATCTCTCATAATATAATGCAGGGTGATCGTAAATTATTCAGCGCATTTTAGGTACTAATAAAAAAATAACAAAGCAGTGTACTTACATGATTGTTTTGTTATTGCATATTTCAAACAGCTATGTTTATAACACTATTAACTTCAAACAAGTTCCGCATAAGCACCTTTTGTGGCGAATAAAGTGTCTTTCTTTTTCCTGTTTAGCCTCCGGTAATTACCTTTCAGATAATACTTCAGAGGATGAATGAGGATGATATGCATGAGTGTAAATGAAGTGTAATCTTGTGCAATCTCAGTTCGACCGTTCTTGAGATGTGTGGTTAATTGATACCCAACTACCAAAGAACACCGGTATCCACGATCTAACATTCAAATCCGTGTAAAAATAACTGACTTTGCTAGGACTTGAACTCTGGAACTCTTGACTTCCAAATCAGCTGATTTGGGAAGACGCGTTCATCACTAGACCAACCCAGTGAGTTATAGTACCTAAGATAATTTTTTTAAAAACGTCAACACGTACTACATTGCTTTGTTCATTTTTTATTAATCTTTACAATGTGCTGAATAATTAATCTTCTGTGTTATCATATTTTCACTTTCTCTCTCTAATATGCGTATCTTTAATTGCTACAGAAGTATAGTATTGTAAAATTACTGAAAATCATCACTGAAACTCATTAATTCATCGATAACTACTGGCGAAAGGATAACGTAAGAAAACCGGAAAGTCTTTTAAAAATATCGTTGTGGTATTTTAAATGATATTGATATCTGAAAGGTTTAGGAATATTTTAATATTTCTAATAATATTATTGGATTGAGGTATCAATAAAATAATGCCATTTGAAAATTTTTGAAATAAATATACGGGTACCGTGAATGTTTTAAGATATTGATCCATTGATAATTTTAAAGAATTTAGTGAGTTGATTTTAAAAATATTACTAGCAACTGTTTTTTTAATGTTTTAAACTTAAATTGAGGTTCAATTACTAATGAATGAAGGTTTTAGGTAAATCATGCACCCACCGGGTTGGTCTAGTGGTTAACGCGTCTTCCCAAATCAGCTGATTTGGAAGTCGAGAGTTACAGCGTTCAAGTTCTAGTAAAGTCCGTTGTTTTTACACGGATTTGAATACTAGATCGTGGATACCGGTGTTCTTTGGTGGTTGGGTTTCAATTAACCACACATCCCAGGAATGGTCGAACTGAGAATGTACAAGACTACACTTCATTTACACTCATACATATCATCCTCTAAAGAATTATCTAAACGGTAGTTACCGGAGGCTAAACAGGAAAAAGAAAAGAAAAAGGTAAATCATGCATACAAATTTGCGCGAACGGATACCAAAATCCATTTTGGTATTTCAATGATTTTTAATTTTTTTATACGTGTCAAATTATATTTATTTTATTACGGCTACAATATTTTCATTTAAAATGTTAACTTACTATTCGGATTTTGTGGACGTCCGTTATATTATGGTGTGTTTGCAACGGAACGTATCTGAAAGGAAAGTAATATATATTTATGTTAATTGGCAACCGTAATGGTTATAGGCAGTCTAATATAAGGTTACAGGTCACTTCTTAAAATAATATAACCATTGTTAAAAATAACAAGCATCCCATGACAGGCTTACTAGGAAAAGTGAGGAGTGAGAAGCCCTCTTCACTGAGCCGATTGCTTGCCAAGTTGCACTGTTACCTGTATTTCAGGTAATATTTAGCTCTACAAGTGACATTTATTCTATTCACTGCAGATGCCTCAAATATTACATTCAAAGAAAGGGAAACTCTGTTGTCTCTTGTACCTCGCTTATTTGCACCGTAATCGTTAGAAAGATTAGGACAGACGGTATAAAGCAACAAAGTAATATACTCCTTTCTGATGTAGTAAAATAGCGTTTTGTATACTCTATTCCAATTCAGCAGAGAGTAGAGTAGAACAATATAGAGTACAGAGACCACTGCACAGACGTGTTATTGGAGAATTTGACAAAACTCGATAGTTGATAAAATACAAATTGATGACGTTTTAATACGATTAACAGTGAAATAAGTTTGTGTGACTGAATCTTTTAGAAAATAACCAGATAGATAGCTCATATATTAAGATATACGATGTATCAAGCTAGTTCAGTTAAGACCTATCAAACAGTTTAATTAATTACTTATCTTGGTGCTACAGTCCGATGTGACTTTGGCCTCAACAACAATTCGCTTCTGTCCTTACTTCTCAGAACCACCGCTCTCCATTACCATTGTCTTCAAGTCTGCCAGAACCTCATCCAACCAACGCTGTTGTGGTCTTCCCTTTTTTCTTATAACAACACGCCAAGCAATATCTGTCTTGCAAATCTGTTTCTTGATATTCTCTCCACAAGTCCCAACCAACCAATTTTTTTGGATTTAACAGATCTAACAATGTTTGATTCTGGAGTATATGTTCTGTTTCACTCTTATATCTCATTCTCCTTCTTCATTGATAGGTCCATATATTAGGCGCATATACAAACATCATAGATATATTCCTAAATCTTCCCTTTAACCTTAGTCTATATTTTCTGACACAAGTTCAAAGGCCAAGATGCTCTTCCTTCCTTTGAATTTATCATTAAAGCGATTCTATTTAAGCCAGATCTTTCCTTACCACCACTATAAAGTAGGCTATAATCTTTTTTATTTATTATTCCACCTCCTCTTCTTCTAATCTCCTGTAGTGCCATTACCTCGATCTCATACTTCCTTATTTTTTCTCCAGTCTCTGGCATTCTTCCCTCTTTTACATTCCATGTTGCTGCATTTATAATGTATTTCTGTTTGCAAAATATTTTCCTTTTTTCATGCCCATTTTGTTTATCTTAAAATCCAGCCCTTAGCCGAGACATTTTTTACATTGTGGAGTCGCTAACACCACGCCTAACCCCAATTTGAAGGACAAGGAATTTTCTATCGGGGATTTCCATCCCTCTGCCAATATAGAACGGTTTTTAGGCGCCGGTCATTTGCTCTCATCCTTACCTATAAAGGACAGGATTGGTTGATTTTGATTTCTTTGTGACGTATTTTACTTGATATTTAACGTCGACGTCTTATTGGCATCAACGTCGAATTCAAGACATCTATCCAGCTATTTACTTTACTAACAGCCCCAATATT
This sequence comes from Lycorma delicatula, assembly GCF_047948215.1. Lineage (NCBI taxonomy): Eukaryota > Metazoa > Arthropoda > Insecta > Hemiptera > Fulgoridae > Lycorma > Lycorma delicatula. The sequence goes on along the minus strand of NC_134462.1, from coordinate 52,238,267 downwards.
CTCATGTTGATACTCCCCGAGACGCTTCAGACGTTATTACCAATGGGTTGCAAGGGAATGCAGTTTAACGTTTTACTAGGGTTGCCTATCTAACATCTAAGTTTAGGTAATTTGGTATTAACCGATATGTAGAGGTAAAAACTACCTAAGAAGACATTTGCTGGAATAAAAAAAAATCAAATAATTGAAATATAATGTAGTATTTATGACTACGTTAAAACATTAACATAGAATAGAAAGGAATGGAATATTGCATCAAACCAGTGAAATGATTCATGACTCCAAACAAAATATAAAATCAAATAAAAAAACAGGAATTAAACGTTAATTAATTTCGTTATTGATTATTATGTTGTACAGGAAATTAATTTAGAATTATAAATGTGTACATCGGAATGATTATAGTGTAGTGCACGCGTTCCATGATTATAATTAATTAGGGTGACCACAATATGTGATTCCTTAGCAAGCTACTACTCACGTCGCTGTAATTAATGACAGTGAAATGAATGTATCAGTCTGTTATGTACTGTGTATACACGGTATGAATGGACCGGAAGGAAATACTGTACTGAAACGGTTGGGGTCGGCAACATAACTAATGACTAAATTCAAAAAGCACACACGCGCCTAATAAACATTAAACGCGTGGTTTTTGTCGAACAGCAGGCAACGTTACTAACGGATGAGGGGAAGATAAGACTGTTACATGTCTACGTCACTGCTTTTTTATTTATATATTATTTAAGTGATAACATACCTCCATGCTGTGTATCGGATTCTGGAATTGTTTTAACGGTTGGAAGTAGCAGTTATAAATCTGATGACTTCAACTTTTATTTATGAGGTGTTTTTTTTCTTTTGATAATCAATGGAATTCTTCTAGAGAATTACAGTCGCTAATTATGCAGAACTTCGAAAAACAAGAAACATAAACATTTTAAATGATAATTTTTTTCGTAGTCTTGTTTTAAAACTTGTACCGTCCCGATCATATTCCATTTCTTTTGTCTCGATTATTTATAATGTACGCTTTGAATAATAATCATACCTTGATTGTAGCAACGAGCGAATTTTTTTTGCACTAATTTGTGATATGAGTACGATATCTTTAGAATATTATATTTCCTATCTCAACTTTTTTATGTTGGGTGTTTTACTTGCGATCTGTTAATCAAAATCCGCTACATATAATTTCACTACTTGTTACTTTTTTTTTTTAGCAAAGATTTCATTGTGCTGTATTATTCGTTTAACATATATCAAAACTTATTCTAACTAATAATTTTTAAATATTTAATAACAACTGGAATACAGGAGCTGCTTTACAAATCCTATACAAAAATAAAGAGATCTTCTCAATTAAGTTATAATAATGGCCAGATACCAACTAATGATTAGTATATAATCATTAGTTGGTATGATTATATACTAATATTGGTATTATTGGTAATATTGGTTGGTTATATACTAATATTAGTTGGTATGATTATATACTAATATCATTAGTTGGTGTAAATATTAGCCAGTTAAAGATTTACACTACAAATTTATATACAATGAAATCTCTTTAAGACGATCAATCCTGGTTTCAGAGAATTATCTTTTCATAATAATTTCTAAAGGATGTGTCGGTGTGGCCGTAATAATTCTCGTTAAAGTTCACGGAAATTAATGTTTTTAATAAAAAAAATAAATGAAAGTACAGAAGAAATTCCTTTCATTAAAATTACATACATTTAGTTAAACGATATAAATACTGTAATAACATGTATAATTCGGTTGATGACTATAATGGAAAAAAAAAAAAAACATTAATAGAAAGATGAAACAGCTTTCTCAGATTACGTTAATAAATTTTGTAAAACGGAAAGAAATGTCGAATATGAAAGTAAATACTCTAAACAAAGGGTTAATTCATTTTGTATTATAAACAAATGAATTGCGCATCGAAAAATACAATATTTTTAACACAAATTTTGTTTACTAATCACTAAAAACGCTTACTACTTGAAGTATTTGTCCAGTGAAGTCTGCCTGCTTGACTTTGTTTTTTTTGTTTAATCGCTTCCTTATCTAACACGATTTGAAATTTATAAAGCAAGTCGACAATTTTATTATTAAGATTATGACCCATTGTTTTAATTTGTTTACACAATTTAAAACATTATCTAAGAAATAGCCTGGATTTCTTCATCTTCTTATAACGCAGTCCCTTCCACATCTTTCGAAGTAGAAGTATTAGCATGCTTATCCAGAATTTCTTTCTCCCAAACATTTTCATCTTAAACTTCTTCGTTTTCATTAAAGTTAACATCAGTGTACTTGCCGATTTGCTGACCTAATTCTACGACTTCATTTTCGGTTTGAATTACACTTTCTTCATTCATATTTTCTTCCTGAGGTAACCTAAAATCAATACCACCTTTTTTAAAACACTTTTTACCGTGTTTTGGTCGACACTAATCCATGCTTCCATTACATATTCCACTATATCAGACAAAGAAATTCTCTGAATCAAATCATTTACATTTTGAACCGAGTCGATAACTGCTACAAGAGTAGTCATTATTCGACGGCGATAATGAAGTTTAAACAACTGAATTATTCTAAGATCTAATGGTTGTAATTTACTTGTAGTGTTACAAAGTAAAAACAATAAATAAACGTTACTTAACGATAATTTCGGGTGACATGAGGTATTGTCCAAAGATTTCCGCAACTTTCTGTCTTGTTTTTTCATCCAGTCAGTGAAAATCCAGCCCGTCATCCAAGATTTTCGATTTGCGTACCTTTCTTTCAGTTTGGACTTTTGACATTTTTGAAACGTCTTGGCCACAGCGAATTGTTTTATCATTAATGGAGTTTTTTTCTTGTATAGAATTGACACAAAACATTTCTATTATTCTTTGTTTCACTTTTTTAGTACCATACGCATTAGTACCATAATGACTCGATAAGTCGGTAAAGCTCGATAAAAAAGTCCCGTTTCGTCAACTTTTTAATGTCTGAGATCGTAATCTTTTATTAACGTAACTGTTGCAACCAGTCCACGGATTCATTTTCACCAAACAGATTTTTTAAAACAATATTCCTTCGGGGGCAGAATGTTTCCAACCGACCATTGTTTTCAATTTAAATTTCTTGTGCGTAACTTTTTTTTTTTTTTCTTGTAACCTTCAAACCAAGCCACATTTAAATCATTCACGTCTTTGTACGGTTGAAAAGTTTCCTTTCTGTATTTTTATTAGCGTTTTTAAACTATTTTTCTTTTAAATTTTTGTTGAATTTGTGCTTTACCAGAATAGTTTTTTCTTTAATTTTCTTTGCGACAGTCCACAGCCAGCATATTCAATAACTTTCAATCGCGTTTCTAAATTTAATGTTTTAATTTTGTATTTTAATGGCATTTTACTAACAAAATTAAAAAAAAAAAAAACTGTACAGTGACAAAATAAACACATGAAAACAAAATAAAAAAACTTATGAAAGCACCAACGTTAAACCGAGATCTACAACTGCACGTATAACAACTGAATTCAATACAGAATCAGGTGACAAAATCAGAACTGAAGCTGCCGCCGATTAGCTGGCGGAAGATATAAACAACGATTTTGTTTGCCTACGTTAGAAGTGTGCATTCTTTAAAGTAGGCTACGATAAACACCCACCGGGTTGGTCTAGTGGTGAACGCGTCTTCCCAAATCAGCTGATTTGGAAGTCGAGAGTTCCAGCGTTCAAGTCCTAGTAAAGCCAGCTATTTTTACACGGACTTGAATACTAGATCGTGGATACCGGTGTTCTTTGGTGGTTGGGTTTCAATTAACCACACATCTCAGGTATGGTCGAACTGAGAATGTACAAGACTACACTTCATTCACACTCATACATATCATCCTCATTCATCCTCTGAAGTATTATCTAAACGGTAGTTACCGGAGGCTAAACAGGAAAAAGAAAAGTTTACGATAAACATCTTAAGCATACGTGACCTTAAAAATATGAATGAATAGCAGTGTATTTTTGTACACGATTTAAATCTACATTTTCTTGTCTTGGGCATACGTGACTATAAAAACATGAATAAATAGTAATGTATTTTTGTACACGATTTAATTCGAAATTTTCTATTCTTATATATTTTTTTTAATTCAATTTATTTTTGTAAACGACTGAAACGCTTTTTGTACTAAAATTAAACATTTTTCCTAATCTGCTATTAAATTTGTGACTAACATTTAGTTTTATACCAAAAAGAAGCCACAAATTTATGATTGTCTTCAGTGAATATTTGACGTTCTTGGTCGGGTTAGGAAGAGGTCGACTTTAAGAACAATGACGTTGTTAGTACTGCAATTTATTTATTTCCGAGAAATACTAGTCTTTTATAAGACTGAGATGGTCGTCTATAAAGGTGGTCGCCGTGAGGGATTCCACTGTACCACGAGTGCGTTTTAACGAATAATATTTATTTATGTTTATATTAGTCAGCCAAGGTCGTAATTTGAAGGGTATGATGACTAATAACGTTGAGAATAACCAAAACTTCAGATATTTCATAAAATTCATTCTAACATAGCTTACTATTTTCTATAAAGTTACTAAAACAAATGCTACGTATTATTAACTGATTTTAGGATAAAACTATCAGCAGTGGTAGTTGAACGTTCGGTATTTCCTTTATATTGATTTCATTTTACTATTTACTGGGAAAAAAATTTAAAAAAATTTATTAAATTTTATAACTTTCCATAAAATAAAATTTTCATGCATGTTTTACATCGGAATAAAAAGTAAAATTGGAAAATCTTACTGTAGATGAAGAGTCACGGTCATTAATTGGCTGGAATGTAGAATCTAATATATTAGATCGCAATTGAGTGCTACACCTGATTGGATGGAATACGTAATGTAATACTGTGTCGTTTATACGAGTGTGTAATACTAATGAAAAGTCATAGTTGGTTATGACTAGCTATCTTTTTACGATTTTGTTGGTCTGTTACTTTTTATGATGGCTTTTCATTTTCTGTAAATTTTATAGAATAAACGATTCGTTTTTACTATTGGATTATGATTCAGACAGGCTACAAACTTTAACTGTTTGAAATTCTTATATCGTAGCGTATTCATTATTTTCATTTTAAATAGTGAAAACAATTTTCAAAATATTTTATAATTTGTTGCATCAACTTCTTGAACACTTTTCCGGTTGGTTGGAACGCGTAATCTAATACTGTGCCGTAATTTTAATTCGTATTTTCATTTAATACAGAGTATACCAAAAAGAATCACACGATTTCAGACAGATATATTTCATAATAAATGCGTTGCAATTACAAGAAAAATTACGTACTATTCAAAAATATAAAAATTTTACTTAACAAGTTATATGCATCCTATCTGGTGCACGGATAACACCAAGACTATAGAATTATATATGAATTCTTCCGCTACGAGTTATAGACAATGTTCTGTTACAGTAGTTACAGCAACTGTTATCCTGGTTTTCAGTTCGTCCAAATCAGCAGGTAATTTGTAAAACGTAAACACTTTGTTTCACATATTCCTACCATAAAAATTCACGAAGTGTCTGGGGGTCTTCAGAGCGAAAAATGTAGTGCCAAGTCTTCGACTTCCGTTAAGCCCTATCCAGCATTGAGGCAAGTGGAAAAGCAAGTCCCGCAATCTCTCAAGGTAAGAATGACCTGTCTGTATTTCCTTCAAAAAATAAAGACCCGCACATTTTTGCATGAAACGAATCAACTCAAAATCATTAACTTACCGTGAATCTCGCTGTACAATCTTGTGGGGATTCTCAAGTGCCCATTTGCGAACATTGCGACGTGAAACTTTACGTCTGAAATAAAATGTTGCTTCATTACTAAAAATTAATCGCGGTAAGAACGTAACGTCTTCAATATCGAGTGAGAACATATCATATAAATCTTAACATTTTCTTTTGTACTGCTTGTAATCGGTATGGCCTGAAATGTAAGCGTCGTCTTAACACATGCCAAACAGTTACGTGAAGAATCGCAAGTTCTCGGTTAGCGCGACCGGTGGACCTTTTTGGGTTTCGCTTAAAAGCGTCTTATATTCACATTTTACATTTTCCTCTCAAGTATCTATCTGGTCGCCCTGGACTCTCCAGGTGTTACATAAACACCTCGATTCTTCAAATTGTTTATACCAGCGACAATAGTGGATCAATTCTAAAAGACTGTCGAAACGCACGCTGAACCGTTACCACAAAACGCTTTTTATTCATCATATACGCCATATTGCTTACGATTGAGGTTAGTGTACGTTTGAGCGCTAGTATTGCAATCTGGCGGCCGGTGTATGAAACTTTAGGTCGCGCAGTTTCAAGCGGTACAAATTTCATTACTCTTGATGAGACTACTATCTCTTGTACTTTTTCCATAAGTAGACCTTTTCTCAAAATCCACTCGTTTTTTTCCCCTTGGTTTTAGATTCTTTGAATATCAATCAGACCGTACAGCTTCTGGTTCAAGAGAAGACGCCCAGCCTATTTATTCTAGTAAACGGAATCTGTTGGGCGGGGGTTGTCATTTGATTTAGAACTGTTTCTTCTCCAGTGGCTATAATCCAGTAAACATAATCACTGAAATGAATAACAAATAAAATCCGTATATTCATGTTTAAATACAAATACAATACTTACTGTTATTTGAATACTACATTTTCTTGTCAATTTTCAAATCTATAGCTTCTCTTCGACTGTACTTATAGTAGTTTTTTTCTAACATTACGAAAATTTTCTGCTGATTAACTTAAAAATTTCTTTATCTATCTTTTGTTAAGCAACCCTAGTTCTAAAAAACGTTTTGCGCAGTTTCACTCAAGAAAACAGACAATTCGTTATTTTATTTCCTTTTGCTCCGCTCAAACACATACCAAGTCATCATAACCCTCGAAATAGGTAAAGCTACACCTGAATACGCCGAACAATATTGCTAACAATAGATATCTCAGATAAATAAACGACAACTTTCCAATTTGCAGCATCATAACGAACCACGCTTCCAACTTGCCCCGTTCAAATTCTCTTGATCTTAAATTGAGCGTAACTCAAAAACGACTCAGCCAGTCTTCATTTAACTTTTACATGACTACTTCAGATTCACTGCTTTAGTATATTTAAATATAAATGAGATTGATCTAGTAGTTCTGGAGATTATCGAACCACAACATTTTTATACATAGGCCTATAAATAAATATATAAGGAAACCACAGTGTAAATGAATGTTATTTTATATTCCTCGTACCTGAGAACATAAAGAAAATTCATTTTCACACCCTCCACTACCACTTAACGACCGAAAGGAATTCCGTACTTTTCTTCCACCGAAAATTCGGTAAAAAAAATTTAATTTAAAAATAATTTAATCGTTATTTATGACTTTTTAACTATTTGAAAAAAAAGTATAATTTTTCACTGACGTAGTAATTATTTTTAACGAAATTCTACGATAATATTTATAATTTGGAATAAATTAGTGTCATGTTTTATTAAAAATAAAGGGCTAAAATGTCATGATAACGATGTGTAGTAGGCTTAGAAAATGATATGATATCTTTATGGATAAAAAAAAGTCCAGACAATAATTTTACACTGATGTAACTCGAATAAAAGGTAAAACCTTATATTATGATCACCGTTATGTAGTGAAATATGAAAAAAATTATTAACGTTAAAAAATGTGTAATATTTTTATTTATAGCATTACATTTTGTTTAATCTGGTTATAAATAGTTCATTAGATAAATAAAGTATAACGATTTATCAGTAACTCGTAAAATGCGAGTTAAATTATTATTCGTTGACCTACAGACGGAATATATTTTTCGTTGATATCTTTTCTATTTTAAAAGATGATTAATGTTTTTAACCATAAAAAAAGTTATGTAATTAAAAATTGTAAAAATAAATTACGTAATACTTTGCTAAACTCATTCTGATGAGCAACAGTAAAGCCACTTCACTTAACGTACGAACTAAGTGCTTGTAGAAACAGTCTGTTCGGTTATTGATAGGGACTGTCCTTGATTTCACTATTAATGTTTAGCCCGGTTCTTAAAAATAAGAAGCCATCCGTATTTCGCAAACGCAATTACTCAGCAATGATTGAAAGTGTCTCAGTCGAGTATGAGCAACGTGCAAGGCAGCGATTTTTTTCGGTGTGCAGTCAGTATGAATATTGATTCCAGTGTTGATGATGATGTGATATTAATTTAGGAGAAAACAAAAACGACGATTTGGTATATTCGTATAGAAAAAAACATCCGCTGTTGATTTTTCGTAGCAGCGAAAAGAGTTCTAAATTTATTGTTTTCTATCGGATTTGAACGTCTCACCATTTTATTCTGTGGTTTCTTTGCGAGATATCCTTTAATATCCTGGAAGCTTTTAATTATATAGCAATGGATGTCGTTTAACTTCTTCCACAACTTTAATGTTTAGCGTTTGTTCATCTTTTTGTGCCGGACGGACGTTACTAGAAAATTTAGGTAGTTAGGTGGCTGGGAAGCCTTAGTCGCTTGTTACTGGTTTGTAATGGATTATTAATGTGTTACTAAGAGGCAGCGCCGTGTGCGGTGTTTCATTGATTAGTAATGGGAGTTACCAATTAGTTTCTTTACAGTACTTCCTTCGGACGGCCTTATTTTTTTGATGTTCATAAACCTCATTAAAATTTTATCTAAATTTAATATACCATATAGAGATTACACGAAACTTAAGGAATTAACCAGATTTCCTTGCGTGTTAATTTCTGAAGTAAGCTGTTCTCCATTTAAGTACCAAATATTTATTAAGGGGAAATTCTTTAAAAAAAAAAATATTGAAAGTTCAAATTTTATTTATTTTAATTATCGTCTTTATTTCAACAAATAAATAATTTATTTCGTTTTATGTTATTAATTTTTTGGAACAATTATAAAATATAAATCAGATATAAAAAATTAAATAGGTTGAAAATTAATGAACGGGTATTTATTTCTGGTGTTTCGTGTAGGTTCACTATAATTCTTACTTCTTACTTTTCCTGTTTAGCCTCCGGAACCACCGTAAGGTATTACTTCAGAGGATGAATGTAAATGAAGTGTAGTCTTGTACAGTCTCAGGTCGATCATTCCTGAAACGTGTGGTTAATTGAAACCCAAACACCAAAGAACACCGGTATCGACGATCTAGTATTCAAATCTGTATAATGGCCTTTACTAGGACTTGAAGCTTAGAACTCTCGACTTCGAAATAAGCTGATTTGTGATGACGAGTTCACCACCAGAGATCAACCCGGTGGATTGTTTTGTGTAGGTGGCCAGTATTATTTAATTATATTTTTTCCCAAAAAAAGTTAACGTAAACTTTCTCCACATAAATTCGAAAAAGTAAGAATGTTGTGGCTAAGGGCACGCCGTCGTGAATTATGTAGCAAACCTTGTTAAAGAAACTGCACCGGATATTTTGTCCAAATACCATCGACTAATTGCAAAACGTTGATTGTAAATAATTCTTGGATGGAAAAGTAAAGTTCAATATCGGCAAGGAATATGATCTTGTTACCGCAAGTCATTAAAACGGCCACATCTTGAAATATAAATATAAATATAAATATAAATAATGTTAAGAAGTAAACGAGGTAATTTTTTTACATTATATTCTGATACTGCAACAGTTCTTTGCCTATTGGAGAGTGATACAAAAGTGTTGGTAAAAATACATGGCAACTTGGTAGTCTTTAAAAAAAAAAAAAAAAAAAATTTCAATTTTTTAAATTAAAATTTTTTGAATTCATTTCTGCATTAAAAATAATCATTACCAATAACTTAACTACTCTTATACTGGCGCTAACTTTCTTAAAAGAATTGAAATGTATTTTTACTTTTAAATCTGCTTATTAAAATTTATTTTATATTTAAAAAAAAAAGATCGTCTAGCTTTATTCATTAATTTATTTTTTTGTTTAACCTCCGGTACCACCGTTACGTATTGCTTCAGAGGATGATATGAATGACTTATAGCGTGTAAATGCTATGGCTGACCGGGATTCGAACCCGGAACCTCCGGATGAAAGGCCGAGACGCTACCATTCGCGCCATGGAGGCCGGCTTATTCATTTATTTATTAAATATTTGTAATCAAATATTTCCGTTGAAAATATATACTATCTTTAAAAGAGGCGATAAAACAGCGGTCTTTGATAAATCTAAGAAAATATCAACGTTAAGTAATTACGTTAGGAGTGTGGGCTAAGATTATAGAATACGGAGGTACGTATTTTTTTCCTTCTTATCTTAAATTTCTACCTAAGTTTCGTGAAGTTTAACATGATAGTATTTTCTAATTTCAAAACAGTACTGTGTATAATGATAAAAAAGCAATAAAAATATCGTAAAATTGTTCAAAAGTTAATTAACTATTTTCAGTTTTTATTGTGCGTTTCACACGGTTGTTAGACGAGTTACGTGAAAAAATCTGATGTGGACATCACATGACTTCCTTGTACGCCTATTAAATTATATATACAAATTTTTTTAAAATGAAAAGGACATAATATATTATTTCATTAATAACTTCTGATATTTTTTTATTGTTATTGATTTATTATTTATCGTAAAACCTTTTTATAATCAGAGGTTAATAATTATTAATAAATCAATATATTTAAATTAAAAAAAAAGGAGATGAGGGCTGATTCGAACCGATGTGCCTTCTCCTAATAAGATCCAAATATTTCATTAATAAATATTTCATTTGGCTATAACTCTCGATCCAATGAAAACAAGTACCACTTATGATATATCGTTGAAAAGCTTTCAATGAGGGCTTATTACTGCAGTTAAGAAAAGGTCCAAAATTCAAATGTTTTTGAATTATTGACTTTTTGGACAGTTTTGGTTCAGCCGATTGCAATAAAAAAGGGAGGTGCACAACTAGATGTTACAACAGTCCTAAATTCAAAATTTCAACATCCTACGGGTAATGGTTTTTCAGTTATGCGAGATACATACTTACGTACATACATACATACGTATCTACAGATGTCACACTGAAACTAGTTAATGTGGATATTTCCGTTGAAATCTGAAAACCGAAATTTTTCTCGATCACAATTTTTCTTTTACTTCGTACAAGGAAGTAAAAAGGTATAATTCTTACTAATTTTTTGTATGTTTCAAGAAACGATGTTTTTAATTAGATTTATCTATGTTCAATTCTTAATCTTTACCAAACCGACGACGGTATTTATTTATTTTTTGTTGAATGAGGTCATCTACATTAAAAAAAGCTGTGGATGACATACTTCTATAAAAAGATTTGGTATTGGGGTATCTCGCTGTGCGTGTTTTCCACTTAATTTTAGTGATAGATGTTTTAAATGAAACATAAAATTGTTTAAAACGATTTGAATTTTTGTTTTTCTGTTTTCGTCTGTTAAAACCACTATTGTAGTCTGCGACACTTCCATTCAAAAACTACTCAAGCCGATTGAACTAAATTTTGTATAAACATAATTTTTCATACTTGTGAAGAACATAAGAGTATTGCCATTACAAAAGGTGTCACCGTTTCAAGATGTGGCCGTTTTAATGACTTACGGTAACAAGATTATGTTCCTTGCCGATATTCAACTTTATTATGGCCAAACCGTTGATTAAATCGAATTTGGAGATTTTAAATTAAATTTTCTACAAAAATGGTCTCTTTGGCTTTTTCGATATCTCTTTCGGTTGTCGAGAAAAGTAAATAGGAATTTGGGACAACATTACGGCGCGGCGACCCCAAACACAGCTACTACCACTGTTTATGTATGTGCGACGCGATACATAGTAATTGGTTGCACCTGCCAGCAACTTTCTTCTGTCAGCAAATAAAAAATGAGAAAGTTTCACGGTCACCTCTTCGTGGTGTTTGTAGGGTAACGCCAAGAACCGTTCAAGACATTGTTTCACCCGTACGAAAGGTAGATTTTATCATTTTTAAGATGTAACTGACTATTCTGAAACCCGCATTCTTCAGTTCCTCAAAGTTTTGAATCCTGTGGTGACCAAATTGTTGCTCTTAAGAAATTACAATGACTGATAGTTTTTGTAAATAGAACAATCTTTTAAATTCTTATTAATCAATATTATTTTCACAAGCATACAGATAATTAACACTATGGAAATCTAGGGAGCGAAGTCCCCTGGCTAGACGGGAACCCTGTATTACTAGCCGGGCAGAGCTCGTCCCTGTCCGGCTAGTAATACAGATTAATAATTACAGTAAGTAATACATAAAGAGGATGTAGTTACTGTAAGTAAAAATTTAAGGTAAAAGAATAATATATGTTCTGATATTACAAACAGGCTTAGCTCATCCTGGATAGTAGTCGGAAGTTTTTCATGATTCCTTTTATTTATTTGAGGAAACAGGGTTTTTATGAGTTATTTTTTTCATGAGAGAGTTTTTTTTTGAAGGCGTATTCACATTTTCATATAAATATTAAAATAAAAAATCTTTTTAAAAATAAATACGACTTCCTGTAATTTTTTTAAAGATAAATTTCAAATGAATTTAAAAAAAAATTGTATTATTTAGTAATAAAAAAAGAAGATGGCGGAATAAAATGACACCTTCATCCTCGATTCTTTTACTATTATTAAGCTTTTAACTGTATCGGCCAAGATGTAACATAGTTGACACAAAGAGACTCATTTCAGTTTAATAAAAGCGTACAAAAATGATAAGAGAGAAGAAAAATGATAAAAGTGTATAAAGTACACTTTTATCAGTTCAATGTACTAATTTTTGAAGTACAATGTACTAGATAGAAGTTATCTGATTTGTAATAAAACCTATTCGATGAATCATTCAGTGGTTTGTTAGACGGCAACAATCTAATTAAAAAAAATTTAATTTTAAAATGCTGATTGTAAAAAGAGTTGTGTGATTGTTTCTGATAATATATTTCTTTACTTTTTTGTTATATAAAATTTAATTTTAATTTTATTTTAAAACAGTAATTATTTTGTCTAATTCAATCTTAACTTTCAAATTTTAATTGTTCATTAATTATATTTTCGTTGCTGTTTAAAAAAAATATATTTTTGTATCTCGATAAAATGGAATTTAAATTTATTTATTTGTAATATTTGTATGTTTTCTAGTTGAAAATTATTTCTTATGTTATCAGAGTAATAAACTTTCTGTTTATTATAGTTATACGCTAATAAATTTATTGTGGCAGGTTTTTGTTCAATTTTACTCATCGTATATCGCACACCCAGTAAAATAATGCAAGTCTAAAATGATTTTTCAAGAAAAATCCAGTTGAAGTGTTAGAATGCAAAATATATACCTTTACTTAATTTCAATAATAATTATTAAGGATATTTGAGAACGGAACGGAACGACCGGATAGCGGAAGAATTTATATCTACCTACTTATCGCAGAACCTCTCTCTTTTTTTTTTTTGTTTAGCCTCCACTGTGAGGTATTACATCAGAGGATGAATAAGGATGATATGTATGAATGTAAATGAAATGAATTTTGTACAGTCTCAGGTTGACCGTTCCTACCCATCGGGTTGGTCTAGTGGTGTTTACCCAAATCACCTGATTACCCAAATCAGCTGATTTGGAAGTCGAGTGTTTCAGCGTTCAAGTCCTAATAAAGTCAGTTATTTTTATTCGGATTTGAATACTAGCTCGTGGATACCGGCATTCTGCGGTGGTTGGGTTTCAATTTACCACACATCTCGGGAATGGTCGAACTGAGACTTTACAAGACTACACTTCATTTACACACATACATATCATCCTCTGAAGTAATACCTGAACGGTAATTCCCGGAGGCTAAACAGGAAAAAAAGAGAAAGGTTCCTGAGATGTGTGGTTAATTGAAACCAACATATCGGTATCCACGGTATTTGGTTAATTCGGTATATCGGTATTCGGTTAATTTCAACCAAAGAACACCGGTATCCACGATCTAGTATTCAAATCCATGTAAAAGTAACTGACTTTACTAGGATTTGAACCTTAGAAATCTTGATTTCGAAATCAGCTGATTTTCGATGATGAGTTACCACTAGAGCAGCCCGGTGGGCTAATCAGAGAACCTGGAAAAATATCCCTTGGTGCTGTGTATTTCTTTTATCGGGCGGGTAATTATTTAAGGGTGGTTATAATTATTTTGTTTTATTTATGGACGCAGTTAATTGCTGAATTCCGATTCTTTAGACCGGGGAGAAATTGTTTGACCGGTGTTGGCCTTTGGGAGACTAGCCGCGTATGAGCTTCGTTCTCCCGACGTGATTCCACTTCTGCCCGTTCCCTGAAGCCCTTTCGATGCCAGAGCCTTCTGGCCTAGCAGGAATACGCCTTTCTGGGGGCCTAATATTTGGAGGATGAAATGCGCTTTCCTTTCCGGAGGGAGTCGCATGTGTTGGCGGTTACAGGACATTTGGTAAGATAAATATGAGTTACGACAGTATTTTTCTGGGAAAGAGCATACATTTTTGAATCGTTTGGTATAAAGATCTCAATTACATGACAATTTGACTTACCGCGTTCCTTTACTGGGTGTGCGACTTATAAACAATTTGTTATAAATGTATTATAATTAAATTACTTTGTTTTTAACCATTTCATCTAATTATTAGTTTAAAGTCAGTTTTGTTATTAGTTAAATGTTTTTTTTTTTAGATAAACTGACGTTAAAATTAAATGGAATAAAAAAATTATTATTTTACTGTTTTAATGTTGTACGGTTATTTTATTATAACTTTAAGTTGTGATTAATTTATTATTGTAATCTATATATATAAAAATGAATGTTTGTCTGTCTGTATGTCTCTTATGCCTTCCTAAACCGTTCATCCGATAGCGATGAAACTTTGGGGAATGGTTGGACGCATGTCAGGGAAGGTTACTGAGTTAGGTTGGACCTATTACGTGGCGCTGGCGTCGAGATATTTAGAAAAAATATATTTATGGTCCGATTTGCCTAATATTCAGAATACATGTTACTTACATGGAAATAATTATCTCTGCAAAAAATGAACCCGGTAGATGGCGCTGGGGTTGAGATATTTAGAAAAAATATATTTATGTACCGATTTGGTTCATATTCAGAATATGAATATTAGTTACGTGAAAATAAATATTTTTGCAAAAACTACCCGCTAGGTGGGGCCGGTGTCGAGATATTTACGAAACAAACAAATATACAAACAGAGTTTTTTATTCTATATATATATGTATAAAAGGCATGTTCGTATGTGTGTCCGCTAAAGACCAAAAAACTAATAGACCGATTTACGCGCAGGCAAAAGGGAGAAAGGGGAAAATGGAAAACGGGGAAAAGGTGGAAGAGAAAAGGGGAAAACGGGAAAGGGTAAAAAGGAAACTGGAAGAGGGGAGTATTTGCAAGCCCAAATCTACTGAATATCTGGTTTAGTATAATCGGAAATGGGAGACATTTTCAACCATTTTTCAAACTTTTTACCTTTCTTCATCCCTTTCAAGGTAGAATTTCGAGAAATTTAAAAATCGATTTTTAGATATTCATATGAAGTTTACATACACCAAAAAATCAAGCAGTTATCTTCATTTGTTACCTAGAAATTTAAAAAAAGTAAATTTCTTTCTTAATTAATTTTAATGATTTAAACTCGGAATTTCAAAAAAAACCTTTCTTAGTGTGCACTTATGTCGTAAGAAGAACATGAATACATATTTTCATTAATTTATCTTCAGTAATTTTTTCTGAAGGTTGATTATGAATCGCTCACATGTCTTTAGTACAGGTGGATCAAAAGTAACTTCTCGATTCTCTTTTCTAATAAAACATTACAAATTAACTAATAATTATTATTTTTTATTTTTAAATTAAATTTCAGTTAAAACATGATTTACTGAATTAGGTTTTTAAAATAATATATTTTAATTACTGACCTCTGCAGAGTTCACAAATCTAGGCTCTTAACACATTTTGCATAGTTAAAACCACGTTTCTTCCGGTATTTCCGCTATTTCATCTCGAATCTTGTTTTTTAGCTCTTCTAGATATTGTGGATTATTTATAAAAAACCTTTTCGTTCAAAAAAATAGCCTCAAAGAAAAAAATGAGGACCTGTCAAATCCGGTGACCTTGGATGCCAAAGAAATCTAAATTTCACGAGACTGATTTCCAAATTTTGACATACGGAACTCCATTGTGTTTTTTTGGTCTGTACCGTGGCTCCATCTTGCTGGAACCAGGCCTCTTCGACGTCATCTCCAAGATCCGGAATGAAAAATTCCTCAAAAATTTGCTGATATTTATCTCTAATCACTGTCGCCGAAACACCATTTTCTTCAAAAAAAAATACGGCCCGATGGTTCTTTGTTGAGAAAAAGCACACCACACCGTAACTTTTTGTGGCTGTAAAGGACGTTCAAATGTGTGATTGTACCCCAAAAATAGCCACTAAGGTAGAAATGGACTTCGTCACTCATTCACAAATAAGTTAGAAAGATTGTTGCTATTAAGATAATAATTATTATTATTATATTTTTTGCTAAGATCATTATAATTTCTATGTTGAGTACTGTTTTCCTTACTTAACTTCATTCTTTGATTTTATGTTGACGCGTTTTGGTGTGACATTTAGTCAACGCTCCTCTCTTTATTTGACATCATACCTTATCTGGTCTTCTTCTTGTTTGTTTGTTGTTTACGGTTATGCTTATCTTTTAATTTAATTTATCTGTTCCCCGTTTTCAGTAAATTGAGATTCTTGAAAAGGAGTTAAAAAAAAAATCGTCAGTATTGATAAAACTGCCGGCAGTATTCCAGACGTAATGCGTAATCGTTCGAGTCAATTTTATGGGCTAATTGGATTTTCTAAGGAAACATTTTTAAATCCTCGTGCATTATTCTGCGGAATGATGTTCGATTAATGCCGTACTGAGGGAACGTTTTCGTGTTGACATTGTGGCATCCTCTGATATACTGTTTCTTACAGACTCAATGTTTTCATTATTTCTGGAAAATCTTGGTCTGCCTAATCCTATTATTAATTAAATGCATTTTCTATTTTTTTTAAGTTTTTAAAGTATTATATAAAAAAAAAATTGTGTGTGTGTGTGTGTGTGTGCGCGCGCGCGTGCGCGTGCGCGTGTGTGCATAAATGTAATTTTGTAAATTAAACTCAAACGGATAAATTATTTTAATGAATTTTTTATAATTATATCTATTGATTATTGTGATAATATCTCCATATATTTTTAAACATATCTCTACAAAAACGGTCCAAAGAAATAGAAGTTTGTGTGAAATTACTAACCGCTGAGGAAGGAATAAAGTATTAAATGGAGAAATTAATTTTTATAAATAATTTATGAATTATTTGTATATTTCCTGGTAGTTTTGTTCAGTTTTCGACTTTATATTTATAATTCTTTTCTTTTATTTAATGCCAGACACAACTGACAGATTGATTGATATCACAACAGCGTTATAACAATAAGTTATGATGAACTTTGTTGTTAACAATTTAAATTTGATAGGAAAGAGTTCGGGGGGGGGGGGCAGGGTTGGTTTATTACATTTTACATTGACATCAGGAGTTTTTTTGTTGATGTATTACTATAATGTCTGCCCGTTTAATACATAGACGACATTATAGAGTATACTGCCTTAGAGTCGATCGATTATCAGTTGGTGACCATTATTATAGTTTAGCTTTATCATTCATTATTAAATAATATAGTACGAAATAGTATCTATCGTAAAAACAGGAACAGAGGTCAAAAGACATACTATAAAATTAGTTATTGTTATAGTTTCTTGTTCATTACAAGTCTTCAACGAAAGTGGTTTAATTTACAAGTAAGTTACAAACGTTTATGTTAACGTTAATGATTTATTGTTTTATTTAACGGCGAGAAATTACTACACCTATTTTGATAATGTTCTACAGTTTTAGTTGTCACATTCTCTATGACATCTGGTATTTATAATTATTTAAATTCATTCACTTTTTTTTTATTTTATTCATTTATTTATCATTAAATTGTGGTAGAGATTTTTGCATGTTATAGATAATTATTCAAGTTTGTATAAAAAATTATTATAAATTTTTCTAAAGTAAATATTAAAAAAAAGTTTTATTGATTTCAACCTTTCAGTTGGTATCACTGATAACTTAAGTCGTCGTTTTATATAATTATATTAGTTATCTGAAGTAATAATAGTGAAAATTGTGAAAATTTTAAAAATAAAACGAAAGTTATAAAAATGTATCGTAATTCAAAGTTACATTTCTTTTGTTTTAATCAGGGATATTAAATTATTTTTCAAAATATAAAAGTATAATTTTTCAAAAATAATTTTACGAATTTAATGAAAATTTTATGTTTATTCTTACTTGAATATTTTTTTACAAAATTATTGTTTTTCAATATTTATTAAAAGTGATAAATTTAAAGTGTTTATATCTCTTAACTGAGTAAAGGCAACGCACGATTGTGTTTGTTTTTTCCAACATACGGGATAAATTAAGATTTGTTGTTTTACGTTAAGGTCTACGTCTCAGACTTTCTTACAGTTGTGATGAATTTAAAGCATTTGAAAAATGCAAGCGGGATTAATTAGTAATGCTTTTTCTGACCGTAATGATTTTTTAATTATATATTTCTATATGTTTCACTTTTACTTCTGTGGTAAATAGAGTTAAGGTGTCATTTATAGAACTAAATATCTTCTACATTTAGATGGATTTGGCGTGACAGTGTGCAGCAGTATATTCAGCTTAATGAAGATGGTAATTATTAATTAAAACTCGTAGGTGACCAAAAAACAAAACAAAAAACTGTTGTTTAAAAAAAAACCGTTAACTGGTAGAGTAAATATTGCAGATTTAAACAGAAATCGGTTCATACAATTTTAATATAGACTTAGGCTAAATTTTTCGAAAATTATTGAAAAATATTACATTTTATATTACTTATTACTCTTTATTATTATTCTCTTTCTTTCTTATTATTCTTCTTATTTATTTTTTCTTTCTTTCTTATTATTCTCTTTTTTCATTTCTTATTACTTATTATTTTTTATATTATTTATTTTATTTTATATTACTTTTAAAATCTTGAAAATACTTTTTAGTTGCATTTTTGGCTGTTATGTAAAAAAATATATTGGTAAAAAGATAATTATTCATCACTACTGAATGAAGGTTTCAGATCAATCCTTTCTTTGCCATTTGACTATTTTATAAAGAGATTTTATTTTTCTTGATTACAAGATCGTAAGGTACTCATTTCATCTATAGAAAATCAAGGTTAAACTGAAGCGATATTAATGTTTAGGTTATTCATTTTCATTACTACTCTTAATATATAAAATATGTATGATCTGTAATAGTAATTCAATCATTTTAAGTAGGATAATAATAGGTATTTTTAAGTTAAATTGTTTCATAATATTGTGTTCGGGCGCTAACGACTTTTCGTTGTGCGTCCAGGAAAAAAATTAAACGGATCAAGATGGAGCCAATAATAATCAGTTTTTCTTGGTTATAAACTACAAAACGATAATTGATAATGTCTCTTACCTTTCATCAGGAAGGTTCTGGGTTTGGATTTCAGGCTTTTTTCGCATTTTTCACATGTTATCAAAATCATCTTTGATTATTGATTAGGTTGAATGGTTATAACTATATAACTACAGTTGGCGATATAATTAAAAAAGTAAAATTAATTTATTAATTAAAGTAATTAAACATTATTTTATCTCTAAATGAAATATTTTTTCTCGAATTTAAAAGTCTATGTTGTATAATAAACTTAATAAAAGTACAATCGACGTAAAAAAAATTAGACTAAAAATTAATACTTTTCAGTTATTAAGATTTTCGAAGTTTTAAAGTCGGTATCTTATTAAAATCAAGGAATTATAAAGAAATTTCTATTTAATTTTACGTCGACTTCAAAAAATCGAATGTTAAAGAATTGAAAAAGGTTTTTTTCCTGACTGTTTTTCATTTGTTACAACTCGATTTTATAAAAATAAAAATGTTATTTAATAAAAAAATATAAAAAAAAAAATTATTTGACTTTTAAATTAGATTAGGCTTACAGAAATCTTACCAGTTAGAAAATTAAACCGCTCCCTATAAATACAAACTAGTCTTGTTAAAACTAAAAGAAGAAATGCAGAGAGACAATTTAAATACTATTATTAAGAATGAACTAAGAGGGCTTTTTGGATTGCAGAAATAATTTTTTTTTTTTTCATAAATTATAATAAATATAATTAATGGAATTCAAAAAAAAATATATATATATAATATATATATTTTTTTTTTCATAAATTATAATAAATATAATTAATGGAATTCAAAAAAAAAATATATATATAATATATAATTTTTTTTTGACAGTGTGCTGTGGCACTCTTGAATGCAGAAATTTATTTATTTTGTGTCTTTTTTGTTTAACCTTTAGTATCCGATTAATTTTCTTGGATTTTCACGTAAAATACTTTAAATATCAGCATAATACCAATCTCTTTATTGTAACATTATATTAATCCAGTACTAACAATAATGGTAATAGATATAAATATGTTCAACTTATTTAAACAATTTAATTTATCGATTAAAACATTTCTCTCATAGTTATCTGGAAAAGAGTACAAAAAGATCATTAGAAAAACCTTCTCTACATAATAAATTAGTATTGAAATCATTACACTTGGTGAAGAGCGAGATATTTTTTATATATAAAAAAATTCTCACATTGAGATTTTCCTCATATTATTGCAGTCGGGATAAAGAATGTCTAACCTAAGCGTATGTAATTATTAAAAAAATCTTGTGTGAAAGATTTTTGACCTTTAACGAGAACAACATCTCGTTCGAATAATCCTTCAAAATCATGTTTTAAATGTTTATGCCTACTGTATTATAAATAAGCTTTATTACAACTTAGCAGTCGATCTTATCCATTTTCCAACCGACTTTCTTCATATAGAGCCATTAATTGGATTTCAAAGTGATTAAAATCTAAAAAATTATAAAAAAAAAAAAAATTAAAAAAAACGTTCACCACTGAGAAAGAAACAGCAAAACATCAAAGCTTTCCAGAAAAAAACAACGGAACTGTACCTAGACAGAAGAAAGAAAATGAAACACCAGGAAATGATGAGGAAGAAAAAGTGAATAATCGAAGTAAAGTAGTCCATAGTGGCTACTCTACACCGCTAGACCAACCCACGGGTTGCTTTAGCGGTGAACTCGTCATCGCAAATCAGCCGATTTCGAAGTCGATACTTAGTTCTAAGGTTCATATCCTAATAAAGGTTTTTGTACGGATTTGAATGCTAGATCGTGGATACAGGTGTTCTTTGGTGGTTGGGTTTTAATTAACCACCCATCTCAGGGCTCAGGGATGGTCGACCTGAGACTGTAGAAGACTACACTTCATTTACATTCATACATATTATCGTCTGAAGTAATACCTTATGGTGGTTCCGAAGGCTAAACAGAAAAAAGAGAAAGTCTGTAGTGGCTAAAACGAAAAAAATATACATATACCGGATATTAAAAAATAACGTATATAAGGGTTTTTGGGGTCGGAGAACACGAATTTGAAGTAAAAAAACTCATTTTGGCACATTGTAACTGTCAAAATCGCTGTCAATCAATTGACAACTAGCGTTTTTATGTATAAAAATCAATGGTAGACATTACAAATAACGTTAATAAAGGGTTTTCGAGGTCGGAGAACACGAATTTTAAGTTAAAAACTTATTTTGACAAGTTAAAACTGTCAAAATCGCTGCCAATTAATTGACAACTAGCTTTTTTATGTAGAAAAATCAATGTTAGACATAACAAACAACGTTAATTAGGGTTTTGGGGGTCGGAGAACACGAATTTGAAGTGAAAAAATTGTTTTGACACATTAAAACTGTTGAAGTCGTTGTCAATTAAAAAAAATCTGAAGGATAGATTCAAAAAGATCAACTCTCATTTTATTTTAAAAATTTTATATTCATGTATATAATTATTCAAATAATGTTGTTAAAATTTTATGATTTCTATTTCTATTATTATATTACATTACATATGTAATGTAATTATATACATTTGGATGTTTTTTGCGATGATCATTTACAATTTGTAGTATATATTGCAATTGACTTTCATCTCTAGTGAATTTACATCTAAATTCTTTCACCAACTTAACCGTTCTTTCTGAGCAGTCATTGACAACCTTTAGATTTTTAACACAATTCAAAGCAGCCAAATAATCTTCGTTTTCGCTCCACTTACATGGATCAATTTCTAGAAAGCTAGTCGCAAGTTCGAATCGTTTAAAAAAATTCAAGGACTCCGTGTTGACAAAAAAGTCGATTTCTTTGTTTAACAATTCGTTAACATTTTTAGTTTCGTAGCGTTTCGTGTGAGCAGGTCCGTTATCATAATCACAATCATCATCTGTCGCAGATAATAAATTTTCGTAAGTTTCACCCGAAATTGCTAGTTTTTCAACCATTTTCAGTTTTAATTCAGTTTAGATGTCTTCATCAAAAAGAGCTAGCGTACCTAGCCAAAATGAGTTTTTTCACTTCAAATTCGTGTTCTCCGACCCCAAAAACCCTAATTAACGTTGCTTGTAATGTCTAACATTGATTTTCCTTCATAAGAACGCTAGTTGTCAATTGATTGACAGCGATTTTGACAGTTACAATGTGTCAAAATAAGTTTTTGACTTCAAATTCGTGTTCTCCGACCCCAAAAACCCTTATATACGTTATTTTTGAAGTTTTGTGATGAAACATGCTAGCGCTATATCGTCACGACTTGAAAATAACCTAAAACCCATCCTAAATTCCCTTTAAAATTCAAGTGGAGTGGGGGATGACTTTTTTCGAACGGAAAGGGTTCATCAACGCGTCAAAAATTTTGTTTTTGAGAGTACTTTTAAATCACGGGGTGCACGTTTTTCGACAAAAATTTTGCCCTATTTGGACCACTCTAGTGATTATATCAAAGTTTTATAAATTTTTATTATTAATATAATTTTTTTATTTTATTTTTTCAATGTCACTTACTAACATACAATAAAGAATTTTCTGCGTTATTATAACAAAATTTTACAAAACTCTGAAAATATATTAATCATATGATTTGATAAATTCGAAAGGTATAATTTTATGAATTATTTAAAATTCAAATTGTAAAATAAGTTTTAAAAGCTATTGAAATATGTTTTTCTTATCAGTTTGTGTATATATGTGTTATCAATTCAAATAATAATAATAGTAGTTTAATATCTGTATAATGAAGTGATTATCTGTAATTAAAGTAACTATGCACAGTTTATTAATTTATTTTGAATGTTTTTCTGTTGTAACGATGATAAAAATAATATCATTAGACAAAAAAAAAAAATCGTGATTTCCCGATAAACGGATATTATCAAATAATTAGAATGTGTGCCTAATTATTCTAACTGTAGTGCGTGTACGGAATGTCTTCATTAAAAATAACTCGTGTCACAGCGAGAAAACTTATCCCTAAATTAATTACATATAAATTAATCTTACAAATTCTTCTGATATTTCTCTGAATGTCAAATGTCATCACTGTTCTTATGCTGGTTACACCATATACGAAATAATTTTATTACGCAAGATTCTTTACTGAATAGAGACAAAATATGATGTTCTGTATTCTTTTTTCGACAAAAAGGGTATGTTTTTTTCTATATGCTCGAATATATCCGAGTATATATTCCCGGCCTATATATATATATATATATATATATATATATATATATATACACAACACACACACACACACACACACACATATATATATATATATATATACACACATACACACAAACAAACACAGAGTAGATATATAATAATAATATTTATTCCACAAAATAAACAGATTAAAAGTAAAAATAAAAATTTACAGTTATAAATTCTTAATACATAAGCTTTTGTAGACATACAACCAAACAATATAAAATAGAAGTAAAATGAAGTAAAAACAATTATTACATAATCTTGTGGAACTAGGTACCCCCTAGAGTAATAACTGTATTGAATGTTACCATCCAGTTATTTTCAGTGAGTAAAATAGTAAACTAATAATTTATTGAATAATGATCAAGTGTGGTTTTTCAAGTTGGAATTCAATCCGGCATCCGTGGCCCGAATGGTAGCGTCTCAACCTTTCATCCGGAAGTCCCGGGTTCGAATCCCGGTCAGGCATGGCATTTTCACACACACACTACAAATCATTCATCTCATCCTCTGAAGCAATACCTAACGGTAGTCCCCGGAGGGTTAAAAAAAAAAGTTGAATTCAAAATTAATTACACGATACAAGTCTTGTAGTTCTAAAATTTCATTCATGACAAGATTTTATATACATACATACAGATTAAATAACTCGGAACCATAAATACAATACAAGAATACCATGATAAAATTGAAAATGAAATTAATCCTAGATAAAATTGAAAGAAAAATAATGATAATAATAAGATGAAACTTATAGAGTCATCGATTCCATCCAGATTCACAGGCCAATCAATTAAAAAAACTCTGTATCTTAATTGACAACAACCAATCATAAATTGATAGTGAAAACCTTTTAGAGTCTTCTATGGATTCAAATTCCCTTGGTAAGTGTTTAAATATTTTTGGACCTAAGTATGAATAAAAACGTTTAAATAACTCAATTCTTGGCCTAGGAGGAACTACTCTACCCGCTTGCCGCAAAGGTCTCGTAACCAAAGTACCAAGGATCCTATCCTGTTTACAGCCTTCATAATACGTCATTAGTATTCTACAGAAATACATATGACGCAGTGGCATGATCTTAAGGCCTCTGAATAATGTGAAAGATTCATTTCGTCTAATTTTACCCAATATTATATACTTCTGAGAAATATAAACAGATCTAAACTTGCGGAGAAGATATATGTACTTGTAATACCTTGGTTAGGTTTAATTATTTTAAATCTTTTGTTTTACTGGTTCAATTAAATAAATAAGAGTCTTTATTATTTTGTATTGTAAATTAATTTTATTATAACATTTGAACTTGTAATAACATTATGAATACCAATATTATTTTATAATATTTGAACTTGTAATGACATTATATATACCAATATTGTATTAACACATGTTGAGTCATTAATGGCTGACAGAAGACTAGATAGTCTAGATAGTGACTTGATAGAATTTGTGATTAGACCATTTATCCCAGATTGCTATGAGAATAAGACATTTGAAGCATTTAAAGTTCAAGCAGATCTAATTAGGTTTCCTTTCTCTGGGAGCGTTGATGCTTTTTTTATACGGCCAATCATTGTGAAATAGAGTAAAAATGTCGCTTGTAGATTGGATATCTCTTACATTTCACTAGGCTTGGTACGGTAACACGAAATAACAGTATATTTGGCCGATGAAGAAGGCTGTGAATTTCACTTCGCTTTTCATTTTTCCTAATAACCTTGATATAATTTAGTTGTTATTCATGAAAATAATTATGCTTTTTTTTATGAGTATTGTTTTCTTATTATAAGTGATTTAAACAACTGTTTAGTTGTATTATTTGAAATGCATAGTGTTTGACAAAGTTATTCTAATGCACTTGCCGGACAGGTACGGACGGATATGAAGGGTGAGTAACATGTTCTGTTAATGAGGTACGGGATGAGTTACATTTGAAAGTTGTAGCAGGAGGAAATTTACTTAATACGCCTTCTCTCAATACGTTATCTGTACTTTGATGCTCTTAATTATACCTTCTATTGCATAATTCTACCCATTATAAAACAGTTCAGTCAGAAACAGTGTTAACCGTATTCTGTCGAACCCTTCTCTACACTTTATCGAAATTTATATATGTTATATACCAATTGATGTTGTTGAGGCAGTACACATATTAACCTGAGCTATTACAAAAAAAAAAACTAGTTTAATTATTTTCTTAGCGTTTGAATAAGTTTTATATAGTGAGAAAATTTACATAAATTTAATTCAACTTATTCGATTTCATAACATAAAATTAATTGTAAAAATTAATGTATTGTAAATGGTGAGTACCGTTTAGTACCTAGAGTTCCATCAGAAATGATAAATTTCGAACTTTATATTATTGTTATTAAACAGTTTTATTATTCTGTAACTCTTTGTATAAGCATTTCCTAAATTACTTTTGAATACGATTGTAATGAGAAAATTGTGTCCATCCTAACCTTAATATCTCTTTTTTATATGAAATACCCAAACTATAAATATAAGGATATTCTCGGGTATAAATTTATAAATCATCTGGCTGAATTACAAATAATAAGAAAATCATTTTTAGGACTAACCAATCAATTTTACACGTAAAAGTTGTAAATTGTATAATAAAATTTACGAATAATTTTATTCCAAGAATAAAAAAAAATATGTAACAAATCATGATATTTCAATCGCATTAATTAAAAATAATTTAACAGAAATAATTTTATTTACTGATAAATTTAATTAGTTTAAAAGATACAATTTATATGAATAAGTATATTAATACAATATTTATTTTCTCTTGTTTTATTCTATACGCTGTAATATGACATCTTCCACATTTTTTCATTAATTATCTACTAATTTATACCAAGTTAATCGTTTGAAAGTATATCCGACTGATAAAAAAAACATCTGAATCTTGGCTTTAATAATTTTATGAAAATCTTTAAATAAAAAAGTATATATACAAAATTAAAGCATATTTCTACCAATATTTAATTGATGCTTATTAAAATAATACATAATACAACGAAATTCCTCATTTATGTTTAAAAAAGACTTACGGTTTTAATGTTATTTTGTTACTTTTGTATACAGATAGATGCAAGAGTAGATGAAGAGGTATTTCACTTTATCTGCGTGTCCCCTGTTCTTCTATAGTTAGAATGAAGTAATACTTATATAAAAGATTATTGGTTTTTAATGAGCTGGTGAACCGATTAAAAAATGGGAACTGAATAGAAATAAGCCAGTTTTGCAAATATTCATAGAAATATCAATATAAATTGTGCAAAATATTTAGCTAAATTGAAGCAAAACTTTGATACAGTAGTTTTATTAACCATATATGTGTGTTGAGTAGATCGGGTAAATGTTAAGAAGAATAATTAAATGCAAGGAGACTATATTTATGTTTTTCGAAACAGATTGTTACTTTTATTTTCAGAATAGTTATCTATTTGACAAAAAAATTATATTTATATTTTTTAAATTTTTTAATCAAGGTTACTCCTTTAGACATAGTGTAATCCATGAGTATTGTCAATAATTTATTACAATTATGTAATTTTGTTTGTACGGTTCGTGTCTTTAATTAAAGCTTATTATTTTTATTTGTAGTTTATTAAGATTTTATAATTTTATAAAAAATAAAAATTATTAAAAATAATAGTTTATTTATAGGTTATAGTTTATTAAAAATTAATTTATTAAGATTTTATAATTTTAATATCGTAATTATTTGCATAATTCACGTATTTCTTTGACCAACATTTTTTATCTAAAAGTAGGTGCGTTATTTGTCCGAGGAAACGATTTTAAATAGGTCTGTCTATGAAAATAAAATGCGATAATCAGTGAGAAAAGTGATATCTATTTGACTGAATATTTAAAAAAAAATATTTTTTAAAAATTCAGGTTTACGCTAGTAAATACGATGTTTGTTGCTATCTGCACTAGGCTTTGAGTTTTATATGCCAGTGAGAAAATAAAGATTTACATTCAGTTGCTGATCGTAAAAGTATTCGAATATAAAGTAATTACCACAGATTTATGTAAATTGGACCACATTTTTTTGTTAAAGTGTGATCAGTAATAATTATTAATGATGAAGATTGTAAAAGAAAAAATCAAACGGAACGCTCAGTTCATAAACAGATCACCATAATCAGATAAAACGTCTCGGAAACAAGTGACAGGAAGAATTGACAACGTTGCATATAAATGATGGTGAAACTGCTGGTCGCTAAATCCTCTCTCCAAAACTCATCCAGCCCTGAAAGTATAATTTTATACTTTTAAAAATATATATATATATTTTTTTTTAGAATTCAATGTAGTTTATTTTTATGTTAATTAATAATTTATTAAATTCAAATAAAATTTATTAATAAATCCAATTAATGTGTTAAAAAATTGCCATCTATTAAAAATTATTAGTTAAATAAAATGAACGAATAGGTTAGATATTATAAAGAATAGATAATATGAACCGTAAAATACAAAATTTTATTTGTAGATACACACAATACACACATTGAAGTCCAAAAAATTTTTTTTTCATTGTTAAGTATTGTACAAGTAAGGTAAAGAATTGAGACTTTGATCAAATTTTTTCTATACAAGGGATTTAGAAATTGCTGAATTAAATATAAATATCCAATAACTTTCTTGAACTCTTAGTGGAAAATTGTACCGTAAAACAAGTTTTGTTTTTGAGCGTTACGGTAGTGTTGTCAATTACGTGGGCGGGCGATTGATGGTGAGTACGTACTTGGCTGACATACGTAGCGCTGCCTCAAGCTTGTGGCCAAACCTATGTAACTGCAGGGGCTGAATAGACGTCAAGAAGAAAGAACGAGTAGAGGTATGCGCTTTGTATTTCTGAAAACATGTTTTGCACAGTAGCCTACATTTCCTGTATTTCCCCCACTACTAAACGATATTTCGCCTCGATTCACTATTATAAAAAAAGTATTTACAAAGTATGTGTCCGTAGTTTTATTTCGTAATTTAAAAATTAAAAAAAAAACTTGAAAACAAACCTTGGCGTACAGTATAGTGAAATGATGAGAAAAATAAATATGTCTTTTGTTTATATTTATATTGTAACTGTATGACGTTGCATATCCAGTTTGTTGATTAGATGGGCACACCTACATTTTAAAAGTGGTGTTAGATTTAATTCGTGGATCTTTATTGAGCCGAGTGAAAGTGCGAAAGGCACTTCTGTGACCTTCACTAGTATTACCTTAACAATATTCTGTACGTTGTTAGGATGTTAATAATTCATGGCTGCAAAAAATCGAGAAAGTTCTTCAGTATTTCTTGATTACTAATACAGTATTTTTTTAACGCGTGTTTCTTAAAAAATTTCCTTCATATTTTATTTCTTTCATTTTTACCATTTTTTTTTAAATTGATTTGACAAAAGAGGTTTTTATACCGAAAAATTTTTCGAACAGCTGATTTTTCTATGTCAGGAATGCCAACTTGAAAATCAACAGTTTCAATTTATTCAATTAAATATTTTTCCTTTGTTCCCATTTATCTCTTAAATTATCGAACTACCGTCGTAATGAAAAGAGTTAACGGGAATAGAAACGTAATCGGAATAACAATTCGAAATAGAAAAACTAATCTGTTGGGACATATCATGAGAAGAGACAATGGATTAAAACAGTCCTAAACGTAACATTAGAAAGGTGCAAAAGAGGCCGGAAAAAAGTAAACATTTTAAGCAATCTAAAATAAATGAGAGCTAACAAGATCTTGAAAGTTTAGCTGGGAATAGAATCGGATCTGAGTCAGGGGCAGATAATAATATGAAATGGTAGTTTAAATGATAGAATTCAGAAAATCGTAACCTTACCTTATCTTAATCGATTTAATTGAGACCTTAATTACCCTAATTTTTTTATTTGAGAATATTTTGCAAACCCAATAATTTTTCTCTGTTTGTTTTATTTGTCCAATTTCAATCAGTTACCTCTAAGATAGCATTATTAATTGTCTGAAAAGTATGTATAATATACATATACTCTGAAAAGTATATGTATAGATTAATTATACATATTTGAACCAAGGATCTATAGAAAAAAAGTTTTTCAACTCATTTCAGGGTAGTTATGAAAATTTACTATGTAATGGTTTTATTTATTGTTTTTATTGCAATGTTTGTATGTGAGTACTTCTGGGCTGTTTTAGTTTTATTTTTTTAATTATTTTTTTTTATATTATGTTGATATGATTGAAAGTAATAAATAAATTAAAGCTTGATGATTTAATTATTAATACGTGATATTTAGTGGCAGTATTTCGTTATACTTACACATCTCTGATTTTTTTTATTCTCTTTTTCAATAGGATTTCGTGACTCAGTATGTTATTACTATTTTTAAAAAAAAAGTTATTTTTCTCGTGTAATCCTAAGTATATGATTATAATATGACAATAAATGTGTTGTTAATAAATATTCTTTTTCTTATTAACTTATAACACGTTATAATAATAAAATTTATCAAATATTGACGTGTAGTTGCACTTCATGATCTGATCATCATCATACTGTAAAACCTGTTCAGTCTTTTACGTATCGTCTCGTAATTAATTATCTAAAATTGTTTGGATAAAAATAAAATTCATGTAAGATAAAAAAATTATTGTATTTCAACAAAAACCTTAAACCATGTATATAAATTCACTTGACAAAGGTGTGACATTATCTTTTATGAGTTAATAAAATCTATTATTATTGGAAACCTTTCTTTTTTTTTTAAATCTCAAGTACAAAAGTAGTATAAATTTAAAGAAAATTCTTTTCGGCACGCCAAAAGGCGCAGGTAGATTTCACAAAGGCAAAATAGCGATAGGCGAACTCGGATTGTACGAACTCGCATCAAACATAACTTTCCATGTTTTACGGACACAACGTTTTCTCATTAGACTACAAGCTATTGCTAAATTTATCAAGACTTCTTTTTGATTCCTGTGCCTATTAAGGGAAATGTTTTTTTTTGTCCTTGAAACCCCATTTTTTCCACCCCTTGATCCTTATCCAGTGAATAGTAGGAACTTGAAACGAATTCCATATTTTACTTAAGAAAGTTATGTCCCCTTTTTTCCATTTTCCCCTTTTAAATTTTCGTTTTTTCCCTATTTCCCTTTTACAATTTTTCCCTTTCTCCCTTTTGCTCCGTGCGTAAATCGGTCCAGTAGTTTTTTAATTTATAGCGGACACACATATAGGAAACATTGAAATGGAATCGTAAAAAATTTAGTATAGCCTATGTTGCTTTTACGTGCAACAGATAGCGCTGTTTTTCAAAAAAGCATATTTTTATCTGTCACAGGTGTGACATCTGAAGTATATAAGTGGTATGTATAAAAACATACGCGTATTCGAATGCAACGTTGTGTCAAAATTTCAAAGCAATCGGTGAAGAACTTTGGAGATTTAAGATTTTGAACAAACGAACATTTACATTTTTATTTATAAAGATTATTTTTATTTAAAGTTATTAAGTAAAACAAATGTAATGAATTATGACAAAATAGAAAATAACGGTAGTTAATATATTTAGGTAATAATTAATTATATTTATTATAAATTGGAAAACTTTGATATTTAAGCAGTAAAGAAAATCAAAAGCTGCCTTGCACAAAACGTTTTTGTCAACATAGATTTAAAAATTATTTAGAAATTCTTTAAAATTTGTTTATTTTATCGTAACCAAATTTTCATTATGATTTGAAGGCTTTAAATAATTGAAGCTTTAAAAGAAAGTTGAAAATTACATTGGTTGATATAATTCGAAGTGAAAAACTTTTGTAATAGTTCCATGTGTTTGGTATGTTGGTGCAAAAATAAAGGAAACAATTTTTTGGGAAAAATCTAATTTTTTTCAAACCGTAATCTTCTTTTAATTCTAAATTTTTAATCCAAAGGTGCTCAAGTTTTTTAAACCCATCCTTATAGTATGAGTTATCTAAGACTTCAAAATAGGAAGATATTTCAGAAATGAATTCATCATTTCACGTGAATCTCCCGTAGACATTTTCAGCAGTGGCGGCTCATAGCAAAAATAGTGGTGGTGCTGCTCCAGAAAATTTTTAGCCCTTGTTTTTAAAATTGTGTAAAAGGAAACAAACATGTATAAAAAGATAATTTATTCAGAAACATGATAAAATCCTAAAAGAATAAAATACATTTTTTACTTACATTAACCTAAATTGTTACAACTACGGTTAAAGATTTCTGTAAAATAAAAGAACCGAAAAAAATGAATCAAATAGAATAGCTGGAAGCAGGATAATAATCTAATTATACACTTTATCACGTTCAAGAATATGGTACACGGTGTTTAAGCATAACATACACGGAATAAAAAAAATATTACCTTTCATCATCACGTCAGGGTCCGCACTGCAGGAGCGACAGTGCTCTCCCTCGCAGCCTCACGTTCACCTTCCTATGTGCGCATGCGCATAACAGCCAAACACCTTGCCTCTGGAATTTTGAAGCGCACAGTACCATACAAAGATTATTGTATGTTTTTCATAAACTGGAGGGTGGCTACTGACATTAAGGTTAAGGATTATATATTGTACAAGTATAAAGAAATAATTTAAGAAAAAAACTCATATTAAATGTTGTCGATAATATCAAGTGGAAATAGGGGGTGCTGCAGTTCCACAGTGCCTACATGCGAGCCGCCACTGCTTTTCAGGAAGTCAGTTTTTCATGTTTGAAATACATAATAATCTGAAGATGCTGAGTCCGGTGAATAGGAATGCGTTTTATTCAAAAAAATTTACTGCCGCATTGGAAGAGTGAGCTGGTGCGTTGTCTTTGTGAAAAATAACATTTTTTTTATTAAATGTGGTCGTTTATTCTTTATTCTTCATTTACATGTTCAAGCATAGATTCATAAAATTCTCCAGTTTTCGTTTACCCTTTTCCAATAAAGTCAATGAAGGTTATGTTATAAGAATTCAAAAGACAGCGGCCATCGGTTTTCCTTTTGATGAAACGGTTTTCGTCTTCTTTGGAGCAAGTTTCCCGACTGCAGTCTACTGTTTGATTGTTCCTTGTTTCAGGATGCTGTTATATCCAAGTTTCACCAACTGTTATAAAACTGCGCAAATCTCGATTACGTTGAAACAGGTCAAAACTGTTTTTAGAAATGTTTAGTTACACTTTTGATCAATTGTGAGCAAACGCGGTACCCATCTGCGGTCAGTTTTTTTATTAGTAAAATTTTATTCGGGTAAAATGTGAGGCATCAGTTCTTGTAAGATGCTTGTCGTCTTGGAAATCTCACACACGTTCAATATTCTTTCCTTCATCACTATATTATAGATTATTTTCAATATTTTCTCCAGTTGTATCCCATCAGACCTCTCGGAACATTTTCAGCACCGTTTGTGCTTGAATACCCACTAAGATATTAACCAAACCACTTGCAAACTCTTCTAATCGAGGGAGCTACTCTCCATACCATTTACCCAGCTTGGCTTTAATTTCTCGTGCTGTTTTGTTTTTCAAAAGGTAATATTTTAGCACAATATGAAATTCTCTTTAGTTAATTTTTTATAATACTTGATCGACTCAAATGGGAGCAACAACGGAACTTTGAATATATGTGACTGAAACTTTGTGTATGCGTTTAGCGGATATTTTGGAACTATGAATGACGTCTACCATTTACTACGGACGCCATCTGTTACGTTTGTGTAAATTTATCGAAAAACGTGTAGCAAGTGCATATGGGGAAAAAATTAATATTAAAATATTTGAAAAGTAGACAAATGAATTGAATCCTCTAGATTCAAAATGAGATACATCCAAATATGTACATTTTTCAAGAGAGTTGAAAAACTGTTCTTTCAAAATTATGAAATGATAGAACATTGTGACGTATTTGAGAAAACTATTAGGGTAGAGTATTTTTCGTACTGAAATTTAACTTCTTAATGATTGTAATTGAAGAGATATTTGATTAACTTTATGTGGATGTATCTGGTTTTGAAACCCAATCTGGATCTATGTAGTGTTAAAATAAACTTAAAGCTATAATATACAAAACGTATTTCTGCTAGTTATAAAATTAAAGACAAATTTTGGTTCTTATGTAATAGATTTTTTTTAAATATAATTTTGGTAAAAATATCCATTAAAATAAAATTTTATACAAGTATATTTGGAACTTCCTCAGATTTTTCACATAGTTCACAGATTGATGCAACTTTTCTACAGCCGTTTCTTCCACACCATCAAGTAATTCCTTATAAAATGTTAAACTGGTTAAATCTGTCCGTGTTTTCGGAAATTTTTTGATAGTAATTTCTTCACATTATTAATTTTGCTTTTAGAAATTACCACTTTCCCTTCCCCCCCCCCCCCCCGATCGCAAATACTTTTAAATTTTGCAGTGTCATTACGGTAATTGACATTACCACGTATCAACTGATATCTTTCTGGTTCTTTCTAAATATAAATATTTTTGAAGGGTTAAATCGAAAATGCCACTTCCCGGGAAGTTTAATTACTCTTTGGACATACTCTTCCTATCAAATGCGATGATATCTTTTAATGAGACTACAATTCCAAAATCAGAAAAAAATAGTATCGTACTTTGCAGAATTAACAATAACATTCTTAACTTTAATTATTTTTTCCATGCCACCAAAAACTCTGTCTGCAGGCAGACACGAGTGGCTAACTGCAGGGACAACTAGTACCAATTGGTTCACATTTTTGGGAGAAAAAATCAAAAACCACATAGTCAACAACATTCCAACCACGGTTGTGCTCTGTTTTACCCTCCACAACCGTCACAAGTGAATTTCTGTAATACACTCTGGAATGAATTTGAAGTTTTTTTTAAGCAGTGGTACAATGCTGAAGTTATTTCGTTAGATCCTTTTTATTGGCTTCATCCCATTCATAGATGAAGACATTTTGATTGGTTTGTTAAGTTTTAGAGCTGCCAATTAAAATTGTGAAATTGTATTTGTATAATTGTCTCGAGTAATAAACGATTTGAACAGAGATGCGCGACAGAACCTGATTTTTTTTGGCAATCTAAAGAAATAGTTAAAAGTTTCTCCAATTCTTCTTTCAATATATTGTAAAAGGCTTTGTATTTCAGGTGATGAAAATCTTTTTCTATCACAAGTCGTCGGTTTAATATGATGTTTTTCTTACGCTTTGTTTTTCCTTCAAAAAAATACAGTTTGTACATTCGTCAACCCTACTAAAACCAATGTTGAGTCGCGTTATAAAAATATGACGAAAACTTCTCTTTGACCGTCATCGGTTCATCATTGTCGGCATTAGCCACTGTGTAATTAAACTCGGACCTTTGTCTTACTTCGACAGTAGTGGTTTTCAGTGACATTAAACTTTTTAATAAATTGAATCGCAGATCTTATTTTTAACACAAGGTCAACTGGGAGAAATGGTTGTACCTGGTTTTGCAACAAACCGACAACTTTACGCATGATTTTATTAAGAAGCTGTCTGTATGAATCATAAATGATATTTACGATGTGTATACAAGGTGTTAAACTGATAGAAAAGGCAAGAATATAAAAACTGATAATTTTGGATGAATTTGGTTTTGAAACTACACGATTCATATTGAAAGGATTATGCGTGTAAACAGGCAGAAAATTATTAGACTGTTTAATTTTTTATTAGAGCAGTTTATTAACCGATTTGTGTCATTTTTTCAACAAGGCTTTACGTTTTATCGAATAAAGTTAATATTTACGGAGCTATTAAAAAATGTAAACGGCTGCCATTTTGTAATTTTCAAAGTTATTTATTTTATAGAAGATATTGTTGGGTACATTAACACCAAATTTCATTAAATTACCTCAATAGGTTCTACATATAAGTTTTAATTGAAAAAAAAAAGAATTTAACTTATAATCTTTTTTCTCTTGTACGATTAATCCTCTTTTTATTCAGTTTTACTTCTTTTGACATGTATATTGTGATTTACGTGTACCTACTTTAGAATAAAAGACCATTCTTATAACTAACGTAAGTTTGAATAGAAACTATTGAAAAGCAACATTCAATCGTTGGGTCACTAACCTTCTCGCGATTGTGAGTTAATAATACTTTCACAGTATCAGTATTTATTCAGATATTGTATTGAGTGACAAAATTAAAAATTCATTTATATAAATATTTTGCGAGGAATTCAAGTTTTAATAATGTTAATTTTTTAACGTCAATTATAAGTGAATAAATAAATATTATTAATTTTTTCCATAATTGTCTTTATTGTTTGTATAATGTTTAACTTTAGACGATTTAAAGTTATAGAGCTTAAAAAACAAAATTATTTTTGCGCCTTAACATATTATTTATTTCAATAACCGTTTAGCATAATATTTTATGATAAATTTACTACATAAGGTTAAACTTTATGCATACGAAATGTGGAATGAAAAATTAAAAGGCTGCGACGCTATCATTCTTCTACGGAGGATTTGTAATATTACTGATTTATGAACTATACTAATCGCTTTAAATTATCGCTGTTGAGTTTAAAGTTAATAATTTTCTTCTTATTATAAATGATAAAATAAGTTCGTCTTAATTTTTTCAGTTTTTTTTTTTTTTTAATTTTAATTTCTTTCTAAATGAATTATTATAGATATTTTTCTTCAAAAATGAAAGAAAAATTTCATTTTATTCCGTTAAAATTTACGTACAGTAAAACGAAAAAAAAATTTAAAAATATAAACAATTTGCTTTATTAAGTGTTATTCTATTAAATGTTTAATAAACAATCTTTAATCATTAACTGCGTCTAATCTCAGCATTTTCTTAGAACAAAGTTTTTCCGATTATCAGTAAATTTTTCCTTTTTAAGTAATAGCTATACAGGGTAAATATATTTAGGGTGTATGTATGTATGTATGTATGTATGTATGTATGTATGTATGTATGTATGTATGTATGTATGTATGTATGTATGTTTGTTCCACCGTAGCAGGTCAACGGCTGAACCGATTTAGATGTATGACCCCGCGTTGGAAATCTTACGTTTCCGGGAGTGTCATGGCTATATATATGTATATGTAGTGGAGATTTGCTGGTTTAAGCACAAACCTTTTAATGAATTGAATTAACGAACTGTGAACCTCACACTGTGATAGATCACAGTGTGAGCTGGGTTTGAATTGAACGATTCGAATGAATACTTCAAATATAAAAGAATTAAATTTACATTAAATAAAATAAAATAATATTGAATAATTTAAAAAAAATTCTGTTTAATAATAATGGGCTTCCCGTGCGGATTTCGTGTGACCACAATCCGCACTCTAGAGTGGTGGCTAGGATGGTGAGGTGATGCGAGCAGCTCGGGTGAGGCTAGACAAAATCATCACCATCAACTGGTAACAGACGGGGTACCCCTGGGGCGCTGTCTCGAGAGGTGCAAACAGATGCTCTTATAATATCTCTGCAAACAATAGTCCAATTTTCAAAATTCAAATGGGGTATTTGTTAGTAGGTTGAAGGCTAAATGTTGCATGCATCAGATACACTTAGGTGCACGGTTATTTGGAAATGTTATGTCTTCCCAACCGATCTTCGATTTTCAAGATTCAAAAGGGTTATTTGTAGTATAATACAAAATCACGATGGAACCAAACCAGAACAGAAATATCGGTATTTGTCAGCAATGCTTTTTTCGCCAGTAGTGTTTTTTAATTTTTAATATTTATCTCTTGTAATAAGTGTGAAATTATGCATAGTAATTAAATTTAACGATTATTATGATGGGACACATAATTAAATGAATAACAATTCTTTTAAAATAACAAATACATTAATTGCTGTTGAGATATAAATAGTTGCATACTCATAACGATTAACATAACTCATAACATTTCAGTACGTAGTGAACTTCAAAGCTGCTACGATGAACTGCTGCTCATAAGATACTGACGAATTATTTTCTTAAAGTACATTTTAACGTACATTTTAATATAATCTTCCGGAAAGAAATAACTATTCATTGAAAAATAGCTGATAATCAAAAAAGTTTTCAAAAAATAATCAAACTGGTTGAAAAAAATGAGAAAAGGTAAGTTATTAATTCATTTATCTAGTTAAATACTACATCTTCGATTAAATGTATTACCGTATTTGCTCGAATTCAAGCCGCATTTTTTTTTCATCTTATTAATGTAAAAACTTAGATGCGGGTTAAATTCGAACCTTTTTTTAATTCGAAAAAGTTCATTATGAATTTTCTTAGCTTTTTATTTTCCAGTTCCTTAAGTATAGTACATTATTACGATTTAACACTAACAATTAAAAAAAAAAACAATTGAAAACAGATAATCCTGTCTACGGAATTAATAATTATTTTCACTGAAAATTTATAGTTTTAACCTATTTTCTTAGTCAGGTAATTTTCCAGAATGCTATCGGGATCATTACTGCAAGGATGGGGTAACAATGAGTCTAATAATTTGTTTAGAGGTTAACAACCCTTTAGCTTTTAATAATGACCTGAAAAATACTATTGCCGGTGGTAAACTTCACTAGTTATTTATTCTATCTTATAACTTGGTTGTATATACTGATCTACTCAATTTTTACTTCCTTGTACGAAGTAAAGGAAGTATTGGGATCGCGAAAAATTTCGGGTTTTCTAGTTTCAACAGAATATCCATTTTGGCCATCCCTGAATCTTTTTGACTAGTTTCGGCTTGACGTCAGTACGTACGTACGTATGTAGCATAATTCAAAAACGATTAACCGTAGGATGTTGAAATTTTGGATTTAGGATTGTTATAACATCTAGTTGTGCACCTCCCCTTTTGATTGCAATTAACTAAAACAAAAGTGTCCAAAAAAGCCCAAAATCCCAAAAATTTGGATTTTGGACTTTTATTAACTGCAGTAATAGCCCTCATTGAGGGATTTTATCATAAGTGGTAAATATTTTCATTGGTTCCAGAGTTACTGACAAATAAAATTTTAATTAATGAAATATTTGGATCGTACAATGGAAAGGCACATCGGTTCAAATCAGACTTCATCTCATTATTATTAGTGTAGTAGTAATTACATAAAAAGGAGTTAATTATGAAGACAGTATAAAAAGTAGGGTGATTTTATACGCAGAATAAAACGAGAATAGATCATTTGCCAGAAATTTCGACATTGAACAAACATCATGTTTGTTCACGCCATGTGTACATGGCGTAAACAACGTGATTTGATTTTATCAAATCTACGACAAAGGGTTTCACAGGACCAAAATCAGATCGGGGAAATCAGATTTCCCCGAGTAGATGATTATACTACACAATTTATAAAAAAATGCTCGATCTGAAGTACTGCCAGTAACAATACAAACGTTAAAATTAAAGGCAAAAGAAGCCATTGATAAATTTAAAATTTCAATGCATGAAGCTGCTAAAGAAAATTTATGAAAACGAAGGGATTTTCTCTTAGATGGAGAACTTCAGTCTGCCAGAAACGTCCTGCAGACTTTGAAGATAAGCTGGTCCAGTTTCAGTGACATACCATTGGACTTTGTGCAAAACACACGTATGAATTTAAGAATATGGAAAATTTGAAAACTGATAAACCCCCTTTATTTTTATATGTCGTGCAATTCAAAAGGTGAAAAAGAAATTAAAATAGTACAATATACGAAAAACAACGGTCAGTTTAATGCTATGTATTACGGCAGACGGCCAGAAATTACCGCCATTCTTAATATTGAATAGGAAAACAGTGCCACGACCAAAAACGAGAAAATTCGTCTACACATTTGTTCTTCTTACGCTGTAAGTGCACGCTAAGAAAGGAGTTTTCGAAATTTCTAGTTTAAAGATTTAAAATGGGGGTAACATTACCTTTTACTATGTTTAGAATTTTTCGTTAACAAATGAAGATATCAACTTGATTATTGGTGTATGTAATCTTCATTTTAATATCTGAAAACTAATTTATGGATTTCCAATGTAATTTACCTTGAAAGGATAAAGAATTGTAAAAAAATTCTCGAACAATCATTGGAAATTTTCCTCATTTCCGACTGTACTAAACGAGATATTCAATCGGTTTGAACTGGCAAATACTTTTCTGATAAATATCTAAAAAAAAATTTCAGGTTTTTTTTTTTAAATTTTAATAATTTAAAGGATAAAAAAATCACCTGTTTTTAAAAAAAATATTTTTACCGTTTTATGCTACCGCTATTGAATTAATATTTATGAGTTTTGGTAAAATTGTGATGGTAATTTATGTTTGTAATTCTGATTATGTATTTCGGGAGCGAAGCCGAGACGGGAAATCTAAAAACCAATTAGTGGGTCCTGTATCGACCAAACTGTTGCTCTGAAGAAATTGCATACACTTAAGTTTTTATAAATTGAACAGGCTTTAATTTTTATTTATCATTGATACTCTCACAAGCATCATTTTAATGAACGTAGGGGGATCCAGGGGGCAGAGCCCTGACCGACTAATCATCCCCTGACCGCGAAGGGAGAGCGGTATGTAGTTGGTATATATATATATATATATATGTGTTGCTAATAAAGTATGTGGGATGTAGGTGGCAAGTATAGCTGAATAACAGTTTGTCTATCTGGTTTATTTTAGTTATCATTGATCGAAACGTCTAAAAAAATAATATGTATCCAAAGCAGTAGATATTTGTTTTTAACTTTATGACCTTTTAGCAACCCAATAGCTTTAATCTGGACACAAAATTAGTATTTAATTTCTAAATTCATACTTAAGGACTTCCTAGTCGCTTGATTCATTTTCAAGTTATATTATTTACAATACAAGCTATACATAAAAAAGTATATGCTCGTAAGTCAACATTTTTTTTTTTTTTTAATAAAAGAAAGGTTTTTACTCGATTAAAATTAATTGATCTTTATCGGAATTTTATTTTTAACAAATGGTGTTAACATTTTACAACTACAACTAAATTTGTTATTAATAAACAATTGTAGTTATTAAAAAAAAAACTGGACACTTTTTTGTGTTATAAATTAATATTTTATAAATATGAATTATATTCTTATTTTATGGGTTTATACAGAGAAGTTATTATTGTGAACAATTGTATAATCTAACCACCTTGTTTATTGTCCAAGATAATTTCATCAAAATTATTAGCAGATTTAAAACAACTTATTGTACATTATATTGAATATCTTTAAGAATTTTTTCTTTATGTCCTGTAATAATGAATTATAATTAAAAATTTCGTCTTCGTTTAATGTAGACAGGTGATGCTGTATATATATATATATATATATATATATATATATATATATATATATATATACATACAAACACACACACACACACACACACACACTCAATTATATATATTAGTGATTCAAAAAGGACTTCATAAATTTAAAAGAATATAAAAATTTATTGAGATAACTTACTTTTTCTGTTTAGCCTCCGGAACCACCGTAAGGTGTAACGACAGAGGATGAATGAGGATGATATGTATGAATGTGAATGAAGTGTAGTCTTGAACAGTCTCAGGTCGACCATTCCTCGACTAGGTTACTAGTGTAGAATAGGGTAGGGTGGACAGCCTCAGTGGTGAGAGGACGGCACGCTGAGGTGTGTCGTTCTCAATGATCCACTGAGGACTCCAAGGGTTTAGATAGGTT
Source organism: Lycorma delicatula (assembly GCF_047948215.1). Classification (NCBI taxonomy): domain Eukaryota; kingdom Metazoa; phylum Arthropoda; class Insecta; order Hemiptera; family Fulgoridae; genus Lycorma; species Lycorma delicatula. Next base: position 52,196,741 of record NC_134462.1, on the reverse strand, counting down.
CTGATGAAGAAGAAGAGTAAGAAAAGACCCGGTGCCACGTTACGGCTATTCGAGGTATGTCGTAGTTTCCAAATGGGCAAACAGAAAATCACTCAAAAGAGCTGACACCGGCGAGCCGACCTGCCATGCCGGACGTTCAGCCGGTAGGCGGAGAGGCTCGTTAGAGTTTACCAGACACTCCCCTGAGTGGCGCAATACCAACCAGTCGGACCGGCCCAGGGGAGTAGAGTGAAAAAAAAAGAAAAAAAGGTCGACCATTCCTGAGGGTGTGTGGTTAATTGAAACCCAGCCACCATAGAACACCGTAATCCACGATCTAGAATTCAAATCGGTATAAAATTAACTGCCTTCACTAGGATTTGAACCTTAGAAATCAAAACACAAGTTTTGACTCACGTATTTCATTAGTACCGAATTCTTCCACCAGCGCTGTCATTTGTGTAGTTAAAAATGTATTTACTGGCGCGGAACGTGCTCGCTCTTATGTTTTTGTTTCACGATTTGCAGTCAGCAACTGCAGTTCAACGTAATTTTCGTATACAGTACGGTAGGGAGCCTTTTAGTAGGCATACAATTTACTCTTGGCATCGAACTTTCGTCGAGACAGGTTGTTCTTCTTCCAGGAGACAACCGTAAATGGTATCGTTTATCTAGATATGCTTCAAAATTTTCTAACTCCTCAGACTATGATGACCGAGATAGACGCCATTACTATCAGCAAGACGGGGCACCACCTCACTATCGCCCAGAAGTCAGAGATTTTCTTGATACTCGATTCCTAGGTCGGTGAAAGTCCAATAGCATGGACACCTCGCTCCTCAGATTTGACCCCGCTAGATTTTTTTCTTGCGGTGGCTTTATTAAAAATCGGATTTATGTACCATCTTTGCCTGTTGATTTTGTCGAGCTAAGATTTCGAATTAACGCGCAGCGCAGAGGTAACTCCCGACTTGCTGGCTATAGTCTGGAATGAAATCGACTTCAGGTGGGATGTATGTCGCAATAAAAATGGAAGCTTTATTGAATGTTGGGTAACAAACTTGACTGTGTTTTTCTATGAAATGAGACCCCAACCGAATCTGTAAGTTATCTCAATAAAGTTTTATGTGCGGTTAAAATTGTAAAGTTCTTTTTGAATCGCCCGGTATAATAATAAAATATACTTAATGATAAAATAAATAAATATTTGATGGGAGTATAATCTTAGCAGTGATGTTGCTGAGTTTATTTCTTATCAGTTCATATTACAATAGGCTGGTTTGTTTTTTTACAAAGTACTTCATCTATTTTATAAACGGCTATGTCTACTCGAATTTATCCATTGCTTTATCTTTGCTTTTATGCTATTCTTCTTTTTTATTACTTTAGCAATAATAAAAAATTTAACACAGATTTTTATAATTTAAAATATTGCATAAAAAATTTTTTCTTTAACATGTATGTACTTGTGTAATATTTTTAACTCGTTATGTTATTATTCATTTTACTTTATTTATTTATTTTGCAGAATTTAAATAAGTTAACCAGTTATAGTATCAATTGTTTCGTTTAAAAGTTGTAATAATATATTGTTTTTCTCTAAGATCACATGAAAAAGAATTTTAAATTTTCTTATCTGCTGGTGTCTTCTTCTTTATTAAATTGTAAAGATTTTGATAAGTCGTTCAGATAATGGATCATGTCAATTATTATCTGTTAATTCTTCATCAGGTTAAGTTTTATAAATTTTCATACTAATTGTTTTAAATTTACATGTTACTTATAGATTTTAATATTTGGAATTAAGTACAGTTTGTTAATCTTTAATTTTTTTTAGTTTGTTTATTTTTAAATACTTAAAAGTTCAACAAAACCTTTATTTTCTCACTTCTTATCTTATTTCATTTGAAATTGAGATACGATCCTACAATCTTTAATAAAAGTGGATAGTTATACAATTGCAAAAATATTAGTTATTAATATCAAATATTTATACAATTATTAATTCAACAATCTTACTTGAAATATTAGGTTAGAGTAAAAATGCCTTGATTACTCTTTAAATAAATTAACAAATAATCCAATAATAAAAATTGATTATTCTACGCCGTAAGTTCAAAATTAATATTTGTAACCAGTATACAAGAATTCACTAAACGGAATAGTTTAATTATTATTTACTTATTTACGACACACCAGAAATCTTGGGCATATTACGCAATTGAAAAAAAAATTCAACACTAAATTGAATACAATTAAAAAATTTATTTTATTTTTCTGTCAAATAGTTAAATAATTTTTAAAAAAAATATATAATTTTTATTTTATAAGAATTGCTAAGAAAATCCAAAAAATTCTAAATTTATATATAATTAAATTATAAATAAATTTATATTTAGATTCTAAATTATAATTTTCAATTAATATTAAACAATCAGATGTTTCACCAAATCTATAACATATACATTTATGAATGAATGCCTATTAAATTACATTTATACATTTTTAATAATACGTAACATTTTATTTCACTAATAATCTTTTTCATTTTTTTTTATCATTGAATTATTTATAGTATTTTTTTTTTACATTCACGGGTTAATAATTATTATTAAATCAGTATATTTAAATTAAAAAAAGAGAAGTTAAAAAAAAACAAAAGGAGATGAAGTATGATTCGAACCGATGTGGCTTCCCTTTCAGATCCAAATATTTCATTAATTAAAATTTTAATTTCGATTTCAGTCAAAAAGGGATGTGCACAACTAGATGTTACAACATTGCTAAATTCAAAATTTCAACATCCTACGGCTGATAGTTTTTGAGATATACGAGATACGTACGCACATACATACATACGTACTGGACGTGGACCAGCCGAAACTAGTCCAAATGGATTCAGAGATGGAAAAACTGGATGTTTCCTTTGAAATATGAAAACCGAAGTGTTTCACGATCACAATATTTCCTTTACTTCGTACAAGGGAGGAAAAATGATGTTGCATGGATTTGTTTGTTTCTTGTGTATACTCACATTTTTATTATTTTTTTTTTGCTATTGGCGCAGAGCGGACCAATGGTGGTGCACCGGGCGGCTGAGCGCAGCGCACGAACGATTTATTTTTCTTGATACGAACGATCTATCAAAAATTATATTTGTGTTTTAAGGATAAAAAATCTGATGTGGTCACCACATGACTTCCTTGAAAGCCTATTTAAGCCTAAATTACGTATACACTTTTTTTTTTTAAATGAGAAATATATAAAAAATTATTTCATTAATAACTTATGATATTTTTTCATATTTTGTTTTTTTTTAATTATTGAATTATTTTTTATCGTAATTTTTTTAGACTCGGAGGTTAATAATTATTAATATATCAATATATTTAAATAAAAAGAAGAAAAAGTTAATAAAAAAGGAGATGAAGTCTGATTCAAAGCGATGTGCCTTCCCCTTCTAAGATCCAAATATTTCATTAATTAAAATTTCATAACAACGGAACCAATGAAAATAAATACCACTTATGATATATCGTTGAAATGCTCTCAGTGAGGGCTTATTACTGCAGTTAAGAAAAAGTCCAAAATCCAAATTTTTTGGATTTTGTATAAAATCACCCTACTTTTTATACTGTCTTCATAATTAACTCCTTTTTATGTAATTACTACTACACTAATAATAATGAGATGGAAGTCTGATTTGAACCGATGTGCCTTTCCCTTGTAAGATCCAAATATTTCATTAATTAAAATTTTATTTATCAGTAACTCTGGAACCAATGAAAATATGTATTACTTATGATAAAATCCCTCAATGAGGACTTATTACTGCAGTTAATAAAAGTCCAAAATCCAAATTTTTTGGATTTTGGGCTTTTTAGGCACTTTTGGTTCAGTCGATTGCAATCAAAAGGGGAGGTGCAAACTGTATGTTACAGCAGTCCTAAATCCAAAATTTCAACATCCTACGGCTAATCGTTTTTGAGTTACGCGAGATACGTACGTACGTACGTACATACATACATACATACTGTACGTGCAGACGTCACACCGAAACTAGTCAAAACGGATTCAGGGATGACCAAAATGGATATTTCTGTTGAAATCTGAAAACCGAAATTTTTCGCGATCACAACACTTTCTTTACTTCTGTTAAAGACGTAAAAAGGTAAACATTGGGATTAGAACTGTGTTAAAAAATCACAACTCAAGAAACAATTAAAATTATTTAGGATTTTGAAGCTTTCGTTGTAAACGTTTTTGTTTTTAGTACGCTAAATTCATGAAGTTATTTAGTTATAATTGGCAAAAATATTTAACAAAATCATGTTAATGAAACATAAACCATGTAACATTTTCGTGGCGGGCTGTAGATCCGCCTTTTTTCTATTAGAAAAGAGTTCACAAAAAAAAAAACACTAATAAAATATAGACTTAATTTTTTTCTTAAACTGATACATCTTCTAATTTTTTTATCCGAATCGATTTTAAGTAAGAATAAAAATAATAAAACGTTAAGCTTTTTTCTCCCGTTCCATTTATAATATTACGAAAATATTTTAGGATTAGAAATTGCTTAAATTTTAATTCAGTATAATTTTTCTTTTGCTTGATGATATCACGACATAAGCTTGAATCTTGTGTGTGAGATACGGAAATGTAATTTTGTAGCGTATGAAAATGACTATGGCTACCCGGGATTCGAACCCGGGACCTCCGGATGAAAGATCAAGACGCTACCACTTGTGCCACGGTTAATTTTAAAAAAAAGATTAAGAAGTGCATTGAGATTAGATTCAAAATTAACAAGTTCTAGTGTGGTCGTAAGGTTGAAAAATTACGAAAACCTTTATTTTGGGTCACGTTTTTTTTTGCTGCTGAGACTTCATTTTACAAAATACCATTTTCTAATGTACTAATTTAAAAAAAAGATTTATTGAAGAATAAAATATAAGTTAGATGAAAATTGGCACACCCGAGACCAGTAAGTCGAATATATAGTCCCACTATTCTTACTTGAGTTTTGACCAGAACTAAAGATTAATAGAGGTATATACTAGTACGTTGGTAATTATCATTGTTTAGCCTTATCTTTAATCTTTTTTATGTAGAATAATACAATAAGGAAAAGTATTTATAATCATTAAAGTTATTTGTCCTTGAGACATCAAGACACTTGCACCATGACTGTCTCCATTCTTCTCTATTTTCAGGTATAGTTTGAGTTTCTGATAGCATCAATTTTCTTTAAGATTGACTTTATTTTTAATATTTTTCTCAGAATCTTTTTTGCATCTTATTCTTTTATCTTTTAACTGACTCTTTTCCTCTCATAATATGTCCCAGTCGATCGGCTTTTCCTATTTCGAATTGTTCTGATTAAACTTAATCACCCTCTACACTGATTCGGTGAACCTTTATTTTTCTTTTAATTTATTTATTTAATCTTCCTTATGCCATTCATTTCAGTTGGTTCCAAATTTTGTCTTTCCTTTTATTTTAATGTCCTAAGTTCACATTTATACAGAAGCGGATTCCAAATGTAATAATTCACAACACTCCTTTTTGAGTCTGACCTCATATTGTTATATTGTAAATGTTTCCTTAAGTGTTGCTATTCTTATGTTTTTATTTAATTTTCACTTTTACATTTTTCTATTTACATAGCACCTAATTTCCTATATTGTTTTACTAGTTCAATTCTGCCTTTTTTTGTACAAATATTCATTGCGTTATTGTTTTCTATCCGTATTACTTATGTTTTTATTAACATTCATTTTCATAACGTATTTTGTCAATATTCTTCTAATTTTCAAATAATCTGTTGAATATTTTCTGTTTTATCTTCTAAAAAAACCGTTATATTATCTGCGAATCGTATTTGATTTATTTTCTTTCTTCAACTATGTTCAAATTAAAAAAAATAAGAAAAAGAATTACCTAGCTATATTAAACAAGATTGCGAATAAGCCTTCCTAGGTCAAAGCGTTCAACCCACCGGGTTGGTCTACTGGTGAACTCGTCATCCCAAATCACTGATTTCGAAGTTGAGAGTTCTAAGGTTCAAACCCTAGTGAAGGCAGGTTACTTTTATGTGGATTTGAATATTATATCATGGATACCAGTGTTCTTTGGTGCTTAGATTTCAGTTAACCACACATCTCAAGAACGGTCGAACTGAGGCTGAACAAGACTACACTTTATTTACATTCATACATATCATCCTCATTCATCCTCTGAAGTAATACCTGATGGTGGTTCCGGAGGCTAAACAGAAAAAGAAAAAAGTTCAAAGAGTTAGGTTTGTAGATCCTTTAATTTCATAAGTATTTTCTAATTGAAGTACAGTTGTTTAATGTTCTCTGTTTTTTATTTACATTTTGATTTTGTAAAAATCATTTTAAGAAAATAGAACTTTCATTTCAGATAAGTATTTATATATATTTGGTCAAGATTTTCTCGTCTTTTTTACATTGCTAGATGTCTGAAGTCCCCTGAGTCCAAAAATACAAACAAAAATTAAACTGGAACATTACGATTGTATAGATATATGCTTGTAGCTGGTATATTTTAATTAATTACTTTGGAAAGTGTAATCGTGAAATTTCGTAAAATAAAACATAATATGAGGTAGAAATTGACACTATGTATATATTAAAGTCGTACAGCTTGTTTAATGTAATTGCCGGCCTCCGTGGCGCGAGTGGTAGAATCTCGTTCTTTCTTCCGGAGGGTCCCGTGTTCAAATCCCAGTCAGGCTTGGCAATTTTACACGCTACAAAATTGTCATTTCAATTCATCCTCTGAAGCCAAAACCTTACAGTGGTTCCGGAGGCTAAAAAAAAAAAAACAACAGCACCAGCTTATTTTAAGTTAATTACCTTTTCTACGTTGAATGCATTTTGGTAAAACTTCACCGACGAACATTTGAATAGTAGTTGAAAAAAGGAAAAATTGAAAGGTTCAACTACACACTTTTAAAGACTATTCTAGCTATTTTTTCAACAAAAAGAAAAATTTTAAAACTTTCTTTGCAATATAAAAACTGCCCAAGAAGACTTGTATTTTCATTATTTTAGTTTGTATAATATTTCTTGTATAATTTTTTGCGCAAAAATATAAATTAGATTAGAAAACTAAAAGAGATATATAACTTTTTTAATTTTTATTTAATATTAAAATATTTTATCTGTTTATATGAAAATTAAATTATTGTAACCGTAGTTTGATTAGAGCCTACACACAATCATAAAGTTTAAACTCGTTCACCACTTTGACTCGTTGCTAAGCCCGTCTAAAAAATAAACCAATACAAAGGCAACTCAACCTTAAATTGAGGTTACGTTGTCTGTTGATGGCCTTAAATTGAGCAACCCACCGGGTTGGTCTAGTGATGAACGCGTCTTCCCAAATCAGCTGATTTGGAAGTCGAGAGTTCCAGCGTTCAAGTCCTAGTAAAGCCAGTTATTTTTACACGGATTTGAATACTAGATCGTGGATACCGGTGTTCTTTGGTGGTTGGGTTTCAATTAACTACACATCTCAGGAATGGTCGAACTGAGAATGTACAAGACTACACTTCATTTACACTCGTACATATCATCCTCATTCATCCTCTGAAGAATTATCAGAACGGTAGTTACTGGAGGCTAAACAGGAAAAAAGAGAGACCTTAAATTGAGCGTAACTGAAGAACGATTCAACCAATCTTCATCAAATTTTAACATGAACAACTTCAGAAACATTGCCACAGCATATCTAAATTTCAATTATATATATATATATATATATATATAATATTTACTGTATAAGGAAATTACATTTTAAGTGAGTAGTATTTTTGTACTCCTCATACCTCAAAAAGTAAAGAAAATTCAATTTTACTTCCCCAGTCCCACCATGCGACCGAAACTAATCCGTACTTTTCTTCAAAAATTCGGTAAAAGTAATAATAATGAAATGATGGTTCAGGATTTAAAATTTTTTGGCATTTTAGAAACCGTATAACGATTGATATAAGAACTTAAAGGAGAAAGCTATCCTTTTTATGTCGTGAAAGGGATATGCTATTTATTTTTTTATTCACTTGTCTATATTTGACCTTTTTTGTGAATGTTAAACAATGGGATGGGTTGACTCCCTCGAAATCTATGACTACTATTTCGATCCAGGTGCAATTTGATGGAAAATGTTCTGATAATTTTTATTTTCCTGGCATCATAGCTATGCTGCAAGAAGAGAAGTATGGTAATCAGTCAAAAAATAGGGTATGGTTTCTTTTTTTTTATTTCTGGACGTTTCATGACCCAGAGACCCCAAAAAACGAAAACAAGTGGAATAATTTTCGGTATGTATGGTTGGCATGTTTAAAGCTTAATAAATTTTGATTGGATGAACCGATTTTCATGAAATTTGGCACAGATATTTAAGTGTGTGTGACATTTTGTTGGTAAAGGGTTGGGGGTCAGTATCTCCAAGTGATGGGGTAGGTAGTTTCTTTGGAGTAAATTTTCTAAAAATTTAGCGAACATAGCTCTACTTCATATTAAGCTCTGTACACGCCTACACACTTATTTTAACCATTTAAAAAAAATGTTGCCTTCCAAAATTCTTCCCCTTTCCCAAAATCGAAAAGTTATCTTTTTATTTATTGCATATTTTTCGACAGAATCTTTTTTAATGTCTTCCTAGACATAGTATTAATACAAACGACCCCAAAAACATAATTTGGGAGTAATATTAGGGGTAGGGAAACTAATTAGAGTTTAAAAATATAGATTTTTTGATTTTTTCAAAATTTTGTTTTGATATATTTTAAACGTTCAATAATATTGCAATAAAATTTATCATAATTCAACCCCACCACCAAAAAAGAAATGTTATATAACTTTATGTAGTTTTACATTTTTCAGTGGAATGTTTTTTAGTTTCTTTCATTTAACATAGTAAACGTAGATAATTCAAAAGATTTTCGTGGGAGGGGATTTTGGGAGTGGTGGAAAAGACCAAAGTAAAAAAATATCGATTGCTTTGAATTTTCATGTATTATTTTTTTTCGACTATATAAGAAAAAATAACTAATGCCAAAAAAGTATTACAACTTTGTTGTCATCTATTTTTAAGACATTAAAAATAAATGACAATAATATAAATATAAATTGGTAATAATATAAAAAAATATTTTATAAACTTCTTTTATCCTCGTTCCCTCTAACCAAAAAACAATCAATATAAATATTTCGTTTTTTACATTTTTTTAAAAGATATTTTTATGTGGAAATATACGTATAAGGAATGATTAATCAAATATCCAGAGCAGGGACGGTAATTTTAAAAATTTTCATTTTTTACGCGACGATCAGTTTTCAAATTCATCATATTCATACTATTAAATACAATATTACATTTTGTAAACATTATTTGGAGTTAAATACACCCTATAAAAAACTTATGTATTCACTTTGCAAGTTTCGTAAATGATTAATAATTAAATTAAAAAATTGAATTACTATTTTATTTAAAATATAAATTATTTAGTCGTGTAGCTATATCGTAGCTTTAGAGTTTTTCGTTTTTTTTTTTTAAGTGCTTGTCTATTTTTAGCAACTTTGATTTTTAGTTGAACATATGAATAATAATCAGGATAAAAGAAACAAGTTATTTTTTTCTTTTCTCTGTTTTTGTTATATAATTATAACGGTTACAAGTTCTTTTAAGCGTTGGTTGTTCTGTTAGGCGAGGCAGAATTGGAACTAGCAAGGTCACATTATTATTATTATTGTATTCAAATCCGTATTTGTAATTAAAATGAGTTAAAATTTCGCTACTATTCATTTTTTTTTATCGTGGAGTTTTATTTATTTTTGTTTTCTTCGTTTACGGACCAGAGACGCAATTAAAATGTAATTTAATAATAAAAAATGAAAATTGTGACATTATTTCCACGTGTTAATGTTATTCTTAAAATGTATATACTCGTATATATATATTTTTTCTGGTTTGAATAATATTACATCAAATAAATAATATTTGTAACTCAAATTTAAACCTTTATCGAAATTTTAAGACTACAGAGTGTTTTTGTCTACCTTAGAATACATTGTAATATCATTCTTAACAAATTTAAGTCGTACTCATATGAAACATACATGTTGAAATTTCGGTGATTCTGTGTAATAAACTTATTTAAAAAAAGATAAATTACGTTACCTAAATTATTTGTAATTTAGTAATTTTTACTTTCAACTTTATGATATTTTTTATCAGTTGAAATAGGGATAATCATTTTAAGTAGAATTTCTGAAATTACTTTTTAAGAGACTTCAACAAAACGAGAAACATCTTGAGCAGTATTTTTTTTTTTTTACAAATCTTGCTCATCAAATGAGCGATTTGAATAATTTTTTTTTTTTTAATTTTTTATTATTTAAAGGAACTTCGTCTGGCGGTTCCGTATTAAACTTTTACCGAAATAACTTGGAAAATTTGAAAGCGATGTATTTATTTAAATAATCCGCATAAACGATTAAAGATATTTTTTTAAATGATTATCCTCATCGATGCTTAATATTATACAGGTAAACTTTAATTATTCAACGCATTTTAGTGGTTAATAAAAAATGAAAAAAAGCAATGTAGCGCACATTGATTTTTTCAATCATTAGGTACGAGGTACTAGTTACTGATGACTGAATGAACACGCGGGCGCGATTTAACGACAGGGATAATCATCAGTAGAAAATGGCTACCGCGCAGAAGAAAACAATGTGCGTACTATAGTTTAATAAAGCGGATCTATTATTACTGGTCGCAGACGTTTTCGTTTGGAGTATGACCGCGATCCTACTAATAAAGTCTCTGTTAAACGTTGATATCAGTAGTTTAAGAATACAGGAAATTTCATACCCGAAAAAGGTGCTGGCAGATCTTCCATCTTCGAGGAAGTTGTGAATCGAGTAGAGAAACTTTTCGGAGAAGCCCGGGTAAATAGACTTCTCTTGCGAGCTTACAACTGAGAGTACCACAACCAGCAATTGTGAAAGTTCTATACAAACGCCTAAAACTTCATGCATTCAAAATTTAGTAGTTGCATGCAATTGAAGGTGACGATAAACTACGTCGTTACAATTTTTCTGTGGACATTCTTAATAAAGTGAACGAATATAATGTATTTCTTAGAAAAAGGAATCTTTTCTGACGAAGCTACCGTCCATGTTTCTGGTCACGTTAACCCACATAACTATTGGATTAAGAGTAGCGAGAACCCTCATACCGTTTGATAATCACGATGTGATAACTCGGAAATTAACGTTTGGTGTGCGTTGATTGCTATTAAATGATGGATCATTCTTTGACGAGCTAACGGTTACCAGCGCTAATTATCTAGACGTGTTTCACGAGTATGCAGTTTCACAGATTGAACATCGGCAACCCAACGTTTACTTCCAACAACGTGGGGCACACTGGGATTTACGTGTTAGAACAATCAATCTTCATGAACAATCTCTTCAACACTGGATTGGCTGTGAGTGACCAATTCTCTGGGCACCTCGGTCTTCTGACGTTGCGTCATTCGATTTCTTTCTTTGGGGATTTATCAAAGACAGGGTGTATGTAACGATGGTTATCAATATCAGTGAACTATAAGAAGATTCTCAAAGGTGTAACTGATGAAATAACTCCAGATATTCTTCGTAGTATTTGATCTGAAATTGAATGTCGTCGTCTGGATATATTACGCGCCATAAAAGGTGTTCTTATGGAATTTGTTTGGAGTTAATAAGTGTTGTAAACAAATCTGTTTGGAATTCATTGTTCAAAAATAAAACATGCTATATAAGTACATTGCTGTGTTATATTTTTTATTAACACCTAAAATGCGCTGAATAATTTATGATCAACCTGTATTATTGCCATGTAATGATGTAGAATATGATGCTTTTGTGATATTCCAACTATTTCCTCCTGAAAATGAGCGAATAAACATAGATCAACTTTTAAGTAAAACAACAAAAAAATTCATTTCAGAAAACTATAATATTTCATTCTCATAGTTCGTTTATGTTGTTTTCTCTGTACATGTACGATTCTTATTTTGGACTCTTCTCTATTTTTAACGAAATATAGATTTTTTTTCATTTTGAATTTTTTTTTGTATAGAATTTTTTCATATTGGCAGAGTTATTTATGCCTACTTTTATTTAAAAAAGCCATGAAAAGGAAATTTAAGGTGTTCTTAATATTTCAACTTTTGAAATTGGTGTCAAATTAATGGTTAGTAAGTTTGTAGTGATCGTTATAAATTTGGTGTAGTTTTAAAAAACGTGATATTTAAAGAACAATTGAAACATTATTCTTTTATATTTTTACAGCGTTTTCATTTCAGTTTAAATTTTTGTTCACATTATTTTCCTTTAAAGTTTTGTTTGCTTTGTTCTAACTTTCCTAATTTTCTGTAAATTTGTAAGTCTTAAATTTAATTACGTCTTGTCTTTCCACTAACACCTTACTTTTCTAAACACAGATCTTCCATTTAAAACCCACTTCAGTTAAAATTTTCCAGAGAGTGGTTCTTTTCCTTTAAATCCGATTCGCTCTTTTAAGACAGGAAGAAGTTTAGAAATTGTCGGGACAACTTTTATATTTCTAACGTTCTGATCAAAACTACTGATGTCTGCGTTGCGGTAATGAGACCGCTTCCTTTTTCCCCAGGAGTTGTTATTGATTCACCTTTACTAACATGAACTTCTTTTTTTATAGCAATCACAGCTTTTCGTGATACTCTACAGTATTTTTCTACTCGTTTGGTCGCTTTACTTAGCGGACTCGTCAGCCTGTTAATTTTTTTTCTTTTCCTTGTAACAGTCTATGACGTGAGCAATTAGTTTTCTTTCAGAGCGAGAAATGTTTTACGTCGTTTTTAACATTCCTAATTATTATTAAAACTAACTTAAAAAGTTGCGTAATTAAAACAAATAAAAAAGTACTACCGGTACGTATTTCTAAAATTAACCATAAATACATAGTGACAGTCATAACACAACACTAATAATGGAAACACAATAACTGCACTACACCGGAATTTGATTTTATAATGACCGAGTCTGATAATCGGTTAGCACTGCGTTTACTTGACTAATACTTTTAGAACGAGTAGTAGCTACTCATGCGCATGCTCACTAAGGCCTTTTCCCCGCCACCCCGTCTACAACAATCCTTCATTTTTCTTTTTCTGTTTAGCCTTCGGAACCACCGTAAGATATTACTTCAGATAATGAATGAGGATGATATGTATGATTGTAAATGAAGTATAGTCTTGTATAGTCTCAGGTCGACCATTCCTGAGATGTGTGGTTAATTGAAACGCAACCACCAAAGAACACCGGTATCCACGACCTAGTATTCAAATCTGTATAAAAGTAACTGCCTTTAGTAGGATTTGAACCTTAAAACTCTCGATTTCAAAAACAACTGATTTGCGATGACGAGTTAACCACTAGACCAGCTCTCTCAGTGGGCTTGTCTACAACAATCCATGCCACTTCTCGTTGCGGCATATTAGTATTTAGATTTTTCCACATTTCTTCAAATAAATTGTAGAATTATTTTAAAGGTAGTCAGAAATGCAGATTTTGTTTTTCTTGTTTTCTATTAATAAAAAGAAATTGAGATTACGTATATCAACGGAAGGTTATTTTCGGTATAGTGATGTCTTAAAGATAAACGTTAATGTTCTATCATAGAAAATTGATACAATGCAGTTATTTGACGCTGTTGTTACTGTTTCTTTTCTTGTTCAAAAATGTTTTTCCAAAAACTTTTAAAAAAATCATTAGTTCAAAAAACTATTTCATTGCTAAAAAAACATTAATAGTTAATTTTGTTCATTAACTTTAGATTAATTAACCTATTATAATGACGTGTTAAAAACAGGGTTTTTTTGTTTGAAAATGTAGATTAATTGTTTGTTCTTTAAAAAAAAAAAAAAACATTTTTTATGATCTGCCAAATTTTCAACGTAATATTATAATTTTTAAATATTGGAACTTATTTACTGTAAAATGCTGTTCAGTTTTTGGTCAAGGTCGGAGACACAACGTTGTTCGAGAGCCAACAGTTTTGTCGATTTCGCAATACCGGGCTAGAATTTGTCAACAAATCAGTGAACGGTGTTCACTGATTTGAGACAACATACCATTTGTAACAATTTACCAACGAAACTACATCATCGTCAACATAACAAAAGATTATTTATTATTACAATTCTGTTCAGAGTGTGGGAATGACGATATCAGCAGTCAGTCGAGCTGTTCTTTTCGTGCGGTGGGTGTGTTATCTTCAGTTGTGCTGTGTACATTTTTTTGTTTTCAATAAACCATCGGGTTACGCTCTTTACAAGATTTAAATTATCTAAAGACTTTTCACGTCTGTTTCTGGATTGTCCGAATATAATATATAAAAACTAAAATTAGAGTATTTGTAAGTAAAATGTTGTGCTCGGTAAGACTGTTAAGACGTACTGTGCTGTACGTTAATTATGTGTTTGAATTCCAGTATTTTTTATTTGTGAATGTAATGTTTTTATTAAATTAAGATTATTCAATGCAGCATATATATCATTTACCGTGAGCGGGTTCGATTTTGATGATTTATGGCCTTTTTTATGGAGCAAGAAGTTTCAGTTCAGCAGCGAAATGAGTGGCTTGCGTGGAGCGGACCCAGAAGAACTGAGCGGCGTCAGGTCAGCCGGCATTATTGGTGAGAGTAGAGAGGAGCCGGGAAGCGCCGGAACCGGGCTAGAGCGCATTGACAGATATTCGACGCAAGAGTCGAAAGAGCGATGAATATCGGTCTAATAAGTCCCAATCTTGCGGTACAGAGAGAATGCTAGCGAGAATGAGATCCTCTCGGAACAAATGCAGTGCATGTATTCCTCATTGTAATGAATATTACGGGAAGTGTGGAATCGTTTAAACCATTAGAACAAATGAAATTGATAATGATATTCTAAAAACAGTTATAAACAGTGGTGTTGTTAAAAAAACTATCGGTTCGTTACCGAAGTACAAGTTGCTATTTGAATTTATTGTTTTAACCGCTGTATGATTCTTTAAAATACAGTTGTATTAAAACGTATTCCATCTTATTTATTAAATATTTCATTATTTTTTTAATTTATTTAAATATTTAATATGATTTCATTTTTTTAGTAATTTAAAAAGATATTAATATAAAGTTTTTTTTTTATTTTTACAACAGTAGCAGAAATTATTTAAGGAAACTGCCAGTATATTCGTGTAGTATACAAAGTAGTTCCTTGTTTTATTTCTTTTTTTCAAGTGACAGAAGTCAGTAACAGTCAATTTTGTTTTATGAATAATATAGATGTATTTGTATAGATTTGTTAACATTTTAACTTCTTTACAGAAAAAAAAAACATATTTTACAAGAAAAGTCTAAAAATATAAATACATCTTTATTTAACTTTGTTAAACAAAACTTGTTACTAGTGTTTGTTTTCACAATTAATGTAAAATTTATTTGGGTCTAAAATTTTATTTATATTGTTTATTTATTAATTTATTTAATTTTTTTTAATGATACATTGTAAATTATTTAATTTCAGAGAATTTATTCGTAGCCGGTATGGAATATTTAAAATTACTATATATAGTTTAAAAAAGCAAAAAAAAAAAAATAATAATTTTTTACTTTTCAGTATTAGCATTTAAAGTATCTAATAAATACGATTTGGTGAAAAAAGTCATCTTGAAGGAATTTTAAGTTGTGACTGTTTTGTTCGGATACAATACGAGTATACTCTCTCATAACATTAATACAGCATGTCAATTTTTATAATGATGGTAACTCAATATATTTCATAATTGAAACGAATTTTTTTTTAATTCTAAAATACATACGGATGATATTGAAAAACGTTTCCTGTACGCAAAATCTCAATGGTGTAATACAAAACATTTTGTTCTTTTTTTAAAAAATCTTAATTTTGAATATACAGACAAGTATTGATAAACCTAAAACAAAACAAAAATATTCTATCCATTTTGTATTTTCTTTTTTGTTATTTTTTTTAATGTTGGAATTCTCATAAATATTTAAAAACTTTTAGTATTATTAAAAAATCCCTTTCGGTACGCCGGAAGGCGGAGGTAGATTTCATCGGTGCTAAGTAGGGGATAAAAGAGATTTCCACCTTAAAGTTAAGAAAAACTTCAAATTTACACAATACGACAAGCCTCATCTTCTTACAATTCCAGCAACGGTTTTGGTCATCCCTTGCCATAAGGGTTGATCATATCAAACATTCTTTCAGACAATAGTTTTAGATAATGTTTAGAAGACTAACGACCACTTTAAATCGATTCGATACTGTGCCTATTAAGGGAGGTATGATTTTTTTTATCTTCGAAACCCCATTTTTTTCACCCCCTGGGCCAACGGTTGGTGATATCAAAAAATTTTATTTAGATAATTTTTAGATCCTTATCCAAAGAATAGTAGGAATTTTAAGTAAATTCGATATTTTATTTAATAAGAAAGTTATAGTGACATTTTGTTTTTTTAGAAAAAGCTCCCCCATCTCCATGGTCCGATTTTGCCCATTAACAAACTCGATCAAGATTTTGGAACAAGTTATTTTTAAGGAAAAATTTTAAGTGATGTGCACAAACTTACGGCAGTAATCCGTGTTACAAGAAAGTGAAATATAAATGTATATATAAACTTTTGAGCTGACGGTGATTTTGGGGTCTGGAGGGATGTGAATGCGAAGATATGTCGAAATTTTCCGGAAGTCGAATCATGGTAGCCATTACAATAGATAGCTTTCTTATAAAATCTATCTAAAAATTAAGCTTACAAATTGTAATACTTACCTGGCATTGGTTATTTATTCTTATATAGTGGAAAAATGATTATTCAAGAAAAAATTTACCTTAGATTTCTTTTTTGAGGTTAAGGGTAATTTTATATGAAATTTATTGTAAAATTATCATTATATGTTTAAATAAACCAGAAAAAGTTTAAAAAATTTTAAAAATCGGTATTTTTTTTCTACTTCCTCCCTTCCAAAATCACCTTCTAAGAATTTTTTATTTCTCTAAGTTTACTACGTTAAGTAGAAGAACCAATCAAATTTTTAGTTTAAAATTGAAGTAAAAACAATTACATTCTAAAAAATGTAATAATACAACCAATTAAAAGTTTTAAAATTGTTTGAGGGGTTAATTATGATGAACTTTTGTTTTATTACTAAAAGTTTTAGTAACTTTTAATAATATTAAAACTTTAAATAAATAAAAGAAAAAAAATTTGTTTAAAATTTAAAAAAATCGATATTTTTAAACTTCGATCGTATCCTCCCCCCCATATTTCTCTCAAAGTATTGTTTTTGGGGTTGCTTACATTATTACTATGGGTAGGAAGACATTAAAATAAAAATGGTTAAAAAATATGCTATAAATAAAAAGATTTTTTTTTTGAAGGGGCAAATTTTAAAAAAAGAAGTAAGATAAGCATGTATACTGGGCTTTATATAAAGTTGAACTATTCTTGCAGCGTTTTGAGAAATTGACCTCCAAACCCCCTTCTGGAGATATTGA
Source organism: Lycorma delicatula (assembly GCF_047948215.1). NCBI lineage: Eukaryota > Metazoa > Arthropoda > Insecta > Hemiptera > Fulgoridae > Lycorma > Lycorma delicatula. Next base: position 52,179,138 of record NC_134462.1, on the reverse strand, counting down.
CCCCAAAATTTACCAACAAATTACCCCATATACACGAACGAGTTCCTGCTTCATATATATACATATGTACGAACATTACCCCTCACTCTTTTTGGGGGTCCCTAGGTCATAAAACGTTGAAAAATTCAAAAACCCCGTATCCAATTTTTTGATTTATTACCATACTTTCCTTCTTGCAGCGTAGCTCTAGAACTGTGATGCCAGGAATTAAAAGTCTAATACTTTTTTTTTATGAAAAAAATAATTTATAATTATGCAAATACAAACGTCATTAGTGGCGTGCAGTATTTTGGTCTATAATTTTAGTATATATAATTAAAAATTATTACATTAAAATTTAAGTTAATTAATTCGGTAAATAAATGTTTTAATTCCGAATAATGACAGTGTAATTAATGATATTTTTGCGTGCTTAAAGGCGGTTAATGATTATTACGCGATAAATTGCTTTGTCGTGTTTAATTCATTTTTCATTAGTTTCTAATAGTTATTTATGTTTTCAAAATAGTTTTTATTAATAAGTGGCAACTTAATATTATACAGTTAAATTAACTCATTTTTTACAGACTTTTCGAAGAAAAGTACGGAATTACTTTCGGTCGCACGGTGGTATTGGGGGTGAAATTGAATTTTGTTTTACGTTTTGAGGTATGATGAGTAGAAAATACTATTCACTTAAAATGTAATTTCCTTATATATCGGTCCACATATCAAATTTTGTCGCTCAAAAATCTTCAAAGCTACTAATTTCACTGAAATTTATATATACAATACTAGTGTACCTGAGGTTGTGTATGTGAAAATGATTGGTTAAGTCGTTCTTGAGTTATTCTAAATTTAAGGTCACCACAGACTACTTAATTTGAAGTTTTGTTGACATTGTATTTGTATAATTTTTCTTACGCGTTTATGCAGCGAGTCACACTGAAGAGTAAGTTAAACTTGATGCTTGTTCGTAGGGTCTACCGAGTTATTTTTAATTTTCGTCAAATTACGGTTATAATAATTTAATTTTTTTTAAAAAGCCAATATAGTTAATATTAAGTTTAAAAAAATTAAAAATTGATGTGGACACCACATGGCTTCCTTGTACGCCTATTAATTCCATAGAGTTTTTCATTTTTTTTTTTTTTTGTTATTGAATTATTACTTACCGTAAAACCTTTTTGCAATCAGAACCTTATTAATAAATCAATATATTCAAATCAAAAAAATAAGTGAGAAAAAAAAACGGAAATGAAGTCAGGTTTGAGCCGATGTGCCTTCCCCTTGTAAAATCCAAATTTTTCATTTACTAAAATGTTATCTGGTTATGAATCTGGAACCAATGAAAATAAGTACTATTTATGATATATCGCTGAAAAGCTCTCAATGAGTGCTTATTACTGCGGTTAAGAAAATGTCCAAAATTTTGGGATTTTGAGCTTTCTTTGCACATTTTTGGTCCAGTCGATTGCAATCAAAATAGGAAGTGCACAACTAGATGTTACGACTGTCCTAAATCAAAAATTTCAACATCCTATGGCTAATCGTTTTTGAATTATGCGAGATACATACGTACGTACGTACAGACGTCACGCCGAAACTAGTCAGAATGGATTTAGGGATGGTCAAATTGGATATTTCCTTTGAAATCTGAAAACCGAAATTTTTCGCGATTACAGTACTTCGTAGAAGGAAGTAATTATACTTCTTTTAGTTTTCTCATTTAATTTATATTTGTATATTTCTTGTGTAAAGAATAATACAAAATAAAATAACGAAAAGTAGGTCATATTGCACAGAACTGCGAAATAATTTTTTAAATTCGTATTTCTTTGAATTTATATTCATCAATTTTGATGCGGTTTTTGTTTAAGATTAGACTGTACGATCTAAGTTCTGCTAACGCATCAATATAAACAGTAGCTGTTCATGTTGAACATAGTATTAATATAAAACACCTTGTAACTGTTATTGTAATGATGCGGCCTGCATCTGTTGATTGATTTAACGCTTTCCTGAAATTTCAAATTGTTTGTGTTTCTGAGAATAGGTGTGCAAACTGCCGTGACTACTTGCGGTTTTGTCTACAGAGTGAAACTTTGTTATTATTCTTTAATGCGATTAGTAAATTATAATGCTTTTAAGATTTAAGAATTTTATTTTATTTTACTTTAATTTCTAAAATTTCTACTTTATTCAATCAATAAACATTAATAAATGAGAACCAATTACCTGTTAAGAGTTTCTTGTTATATGCTGTTATAAAATAACAACTTGTAATATAGTTTTCATAGCTACAATATTACCTTGCCTTGAAGGGCGATAGTCATTCAAACCTATTATCAACCTAATGGGAATATATCCGCTATACTATGGTACATTTCCACCCCTCTCCTTAATAATTCTATCGAATCTAGTCTACTATCGATAGATCGTTTGTCTCCCTGTGTTTACTGAAAAAATTATTTTAAAATCATATCAACTACAACTGAAATAAAATAGATTGGTCATACAAACTCCCTCTACTAAATCCGGTACTGTATGAAGTAAAACTAAACACTGAACCGAATGAAATAACGTCCCGTCTAATTTTACGTATTTGTTCAATCGATGTTATTTATTACATTATTTTTTAATTGACGTCAGCATGATGAAATTTGCACCACTATTTGAAATTATGAAGTTTAATCTTTCTTGTTACGTCATTCAAGGACCAATTTATAATATTCTAACTTTATATTTAATAAATGTGACAAGCATTATACTTATAGATCGATGCGTCTGATCAGGTTTTTTCAGTAAAAAAAAAATGGAATGTATTCAAAAATAAATAAATAAAACCCGACACGAATAAACCATACATTCTGATCGATATTAATTTTGTTATTTCTTTTAATAGTATAAATCAATGGTTCCCAAACTTTTCCGATTCGCGGCGCCGTTTTTCGATTAAAATTTTTCCATGGCGCCCTACCCTAAATAAAAGTACGACTACTCGTAAGCAAGAAATAAAAATGAATAAAACTCGTGTATCTTCATTATTTTTTTATCATTAAATTAATAATTAAAAATGTCTTGGTTCAATTAATTATGAAGCTTTTACAATATTTCGCGGCGCCCCTGTGAAGAGGCCGTGGCTCTCCGGGACGTCAAGGCGTACAATCTTGGAATCACTGGCATAAATAAAACTAGTTTCAATAAATAGGAAAAGGTAAAGTATAATATCTCTGATTAAGGGATTTTGTAAAAGGTAATTAAACAAAAAAATTTTAGAAAATTTTTCTATTAATTTCAAAAAAAAAATTCATAATTTTTTATTTTTTTTTATTTATGGAAACATGGCCAACAATAAATCAACAAAGATTACTTTTACTTTTCTGGCGTCATGTTGCAAGAAGGAAATATGGTAATCAGTCAAAAAATAAGGGATATGTTTTTTTTCATTTCTCGACGTTACATGACCCAGGGAACTCAAAAAAAATAAAAAAGTGGAGGGCGTTTGTACATTCGTACGTGTGATGGACTTTTTAAAGCTTAAATTTTGGCTGTATAAAACGATTTTGATGAAATTTTATATAGATACTCCTCTATATGGGGCAATTTGTTGGTAAAATTTTGGGGTTAATGTCTCCTGGAAGGGGTTTGGAGGGTCAATTATCTCAAAATTTTACAAACATAATCCCACTTTATATTAAGATCAGTACATGCGTGCATGTGTATCTCACTGTTTAAAAAAAAATTGTTCCAAAATTCTTTCCCCTTCCCCAAAAATTGAAAAAAATTAAATTTCTTTTTATTGTATACTTTTTAATCTATGTTTTTTTTGTCTTCTTAGGCGTAGTAGTAGTGCAAGTCAAAAACATATTTTGGGGCAAAATTGGAGGGAGAGCTAATCAGAGTTTAAAAATACAGGTATTTAAAATTTTTTTAAACTTTTTTTGGTTTATTTAAAATTTTAATAATATTAAAAGTTTAAATAATTAATAAACTTTATTAATAATATTATAATAATATTTCCTCATTGTTGCGTTCCAATTTTCTGTCGGGTGCTGCTACCTAGCGAGGGCTAGAGTCCCCACGGCAAGCTTGGTCAGGCGATCTGAATACGCCATGTCCTACGTCATAATGCCGCAGGGAGTGGTCATTATGAGGTAGCGACTTCTTCATTCGGAGCCCGAATCTGATCCAAGGCGGTCAAATCATACTCTTAGTCCTGTAGGAGTCCATTCTTTGTTCGGATGAACGTTAGCTTTAATGTTGTATTTAATTCTATATTTTTATATGTCAAGTTATACGTTATGTTAAAATTCATTTCATTAACTGTCAAGTCGACAATTCATTAAATCATTATTCAACAAGCAACAAGGCGTTGTTTTCATTCATCACTTATGAACATACAGTCCAACCTCGCTCTAAAATCTACCGCAACGCGTTAACGGTCTTCGGGCGAGATCGTTCATAAATCATAATTTACCCCCACCCAAAAAAAAATCGAAGGTAATTTTGTTCAAGTATAATAATTATTTTTCCACTATATAAAAATTAATAACAAATACCAGGAAATTATTACAACTCTGTGGTTAGCTTTTTTTAATAAATGTACAACTTCTCAAGTTTTACAATTATCTTTATTTACTTAATTTTTTTAAAATTAAATTTATCCTAATATATAACAAGGGATCTCAGAAATAAATTCTTATATATTTTACTCGACATCACTGTTACACTTTGGAATGTTCGTGATGAAATGATAATTTTTTTTCTTATTTAGGTCAATAGATCAAGTAGTTTTCGCTAATTCATGTCATTCTGCGTTGCGTTATATTCCCTACGTCGATGATGGTATTATCAAACTGTGTTTACTTAAGATAACCTTGTTAGTTATGGACAGTATTATTCAACTATTGAAAAACATAACTCCTTTCCGAACTGTTTAATGCTTTTATGATGGATGTTTCAAAATCAGTAAATAGACTGTTACGCGCGCATTTGTAATATACCTTTATATAAAAATATATATATATTTTTATTTGTATGTTTTTAGTTCTATAAAATATTATTGTAAATACACTTTTTTTTTTGTAAAATGAACTACTTAATAAATCGTTTCATAAATTAAATGATAACATTTATTTACTGGTTTAGACTATGAATTGTGACTCATGTAAAGAGAGAAAGATTGGGACGCCTGAGTTTAATTAGAGTTACTTTTTCTGAAATTTATGTTGTTTATTATACTTTATTAGCTAGTCTCTATGGTGAATTATGATTGAAGGGTCTCTTGTAAGACTGAAATGTACATTTACATTTCAGTTGTAGGCTGAAATGAAATTTACGGAACAGTTTGTAGGTTGCTGATATATACAGTATATTTTTTGTTCAGTGAAGAAATTAATGGGAAACCACTTCATTCTTCATTTTTCCTTACAAGTTTAGCGTTTGGGATGCTTTTTATTAATGGGAATTAATGGTCTTGCCTTTTTTATGATTGAGTTTGTGAGACGGTTGTTTACAGTCATTCGATTATTGTATTCAATATAAATTCCAAACATATTGTAATTGCTTCAAAACTAAGTATATATTTTTGTATTAATTCAGATAAATAAAAGAAATCCATTACGTAAAAGCATTAATATATATATATATAAATATATATCACTTATAATTATCCTTTGTATTTTCCTTTTGGTCATTTAAAGTTTATCACTTTGCTATCAAATTTTGTAAAGGTAATATTTAACCACGGTATTTGCAATGACGTTGACTAAGGAATTCGAATTTTGGTGTGTGTGTGTGTACAATTTATCTTAAATTTTGCAGGATTTATTATTCCCTTTAAACATGAAGGAAATTTTATAATCTGTCTGACCAACGATGTAAATATTTGAATCCAAGCTGATTCAGTTTTATTAAAAATATTTAGTTTTTTTTTATTTAAAAAAAAAAAAACATAAAATAAGTCGCTTATTATATACCAACTTAACGACTATTGGTTTTTTCTACATTATTTTATTAAGAATCCATTTTAAATAATTATTAAAAAAAAACTTCTAAAATAGTCCTTTTAAATTTGTCATACGCTACGTTTCCATATCCACGCACAAGCTTCAAGCAAAAAAAATATTTATTTTTTAATTATTTTTTTTGTTTACCAAATAAATAAAAACCATAACTAGTTAACATATTTATATTAATATATGAACTGTTATTGTTGACCTTAAAAGGTACTTATGGTTCTTCAAATTAGTATATGAAAAACTTTATTAAATTTTAAGAAATAAAGAATTAGCTAATAATTTTATAATTCAAAGTAATTTTTCGTAATAAGTATTCGAAATATCCTCCTTTTGCAGCTTTAAAGGATCAACACGTCTCTTCTTGTTAGTCTCTTCTTTCTTTTTAATAGTTGAGGAATAATATGATTTATTTCGACTTCAGTGTTCCGTTTGAGTCGATTAATTATGCGGGGATTATTTCTGAAAACGTTTTCTTTTAAAATAACCCCAAAGAAAAAAATACATCGGAGAAAAAATCTGATGACCTAGGTGACCATAAATCACAAGAATGACTTTCTCCTTAAAGAAGTCATGTAACAGAAACATCGTGTTACTCGCTGTATGGGCTGTTTCTACGTCTTGCTACAATCAGCAATCATTAATATTTTTCTAACTCTATGAAGTCAGTTATTATCTGGTTATAACGTTCGATGTTACTGTTTCCATGAAAAAAATTAGACTCGCTATTCTCTTCAGAGAAATTTCACACCAAATTTTGCTCTTTTCTGTATATAATGTAATGTCGTGGAAAATGTGAAAGTTCTACGCACTCCAATATCGGCTATCCTGCCTATTTACATAGCCACTTAAACAAAACCAAGCCTCGCCAATAAAAATAAAATGTTATTCAAAATCCGAATTTTGACTGGAACAAAACCCTTCCCGTTAAAGCCCAACAGGGCTAGAAACGGGGTGGGGGGGTGGTGGTGGTATGGCGACCGGAACGTCACTAGGCGGGTGTCTTCCACTAGGGGAAAAAACCCTCCCGTTAAAGCCCATTAGGGCTAGGAACGGGGGGGGGGGTTGTGGCGACCGGAAGCGTCACAAGGCGGATGTCTTCCCTTACGGGGAATAAAACCCGTTAACTATTTGCAAATAATCGAGTCTTTTTTTGTGATCAAGTTCTAGCAATTTCTGTATGACGTGAATACGGTACGGATGTAATTTTATTGAGGCTTTGCGGACCCTTACGTGTGACATTCCAATCTGCTGGTATAGCCTTCGTATTGTCTTTAGAGATGATCGTTCAAAAGATGCACGGACACTTTTTAAAGATTTGTCATTTAAAATTGTTCTCTGGCCGAATCGTTTTCGTTCTTCTACATTATCAATTTCTCTAAAACGAACGACTATGCGTAGAATTGTTGACTTACGGTAGAACTTTGCTACAGCAGATTCTTTCTGGCACTTTAAAAACGATACCGATTTAAAATAACTCTCAAGAAACGCACGTTAAGATTTTACAAAATGCACGATAATCTTTTTATAGCGCATGTGCCCTTGTCAAGACAAAATAGAGAGAGATTATTTGATTGTTATCTATACGTTATTGTTACAAGGTCAACTATTACTTACCTACCCTTTAGTATCAACCTAAAAGAAAATTTCCCTTCGATGAAATAATTAATCTAGGTTTTCGCTCACCCTGTAAAATTAAGTAGGGATAAAGTGTATTTAAATAAAAACGGCTTTTAGAATAACGGCTACATTACTATTTATTTTACTATTATAATTCTTCCCGAGAAGGGAGAAAACGCTCTCTATATGGATCAGCTTCTGCCATACTCACCCCGTCAAACCATGTGGTAAGATGATGACTACCGAATGGCCAATGTGTGAATACTCACTGGCTATTATGGTAGTATGAACAAAATAGCGAATCCATTACTTCCCGACCTTTATATTAACGTTAAGTGGTTCTTTTCTATTAGGTATTCTACAGAACCATAAATACAAATAATTTTGGAACTAATATCAACTATTAATAAAAACTTGAACTATGTGCCTGCAGATAGTATCCGTTCTTCATCTATGAAATCATGTTTAATTTTGAATGTTTCCTTACCATTGAACATTGTATGTGCCTGCCTCCCGCAGGCACAGTCAAAACAATCTTCTCCGAAAATCCTTTAGGTGGCAAACCAAACGATTTCCACTTTACATATCGGAAGTGTTAACAACACTCATCTTTTCTGACTAATGATTGGGTTTTGCTTGAATTGTCAACGAACGGTTCTTAGCGCCTACTATAGGATAGAACTTACAAATCGGAATTAGCATTATTCTTTCCACACGAAGTAATCATAAAAAAAAATCCTATTATAACTCGCTAAATTTAACTTATCAACCCAAATAGATTCAACTTACAACAGTTTTTCTAAATTGGTCAAACGTTAAACAAATTTTTAACTAAAAAAAATAGGAATTTCCAGGGAATTTTCTTTTCTTTCTATTGGTATAATTATTTAAATACTTTTTTGCTTCCTATTTTGGGTTCAATTATTTATTTGTTATTTTGGTTATTATTCCCTTTTAGTTTTAAATTTGTTGTATTTTTTATGGTTTATTTTTTGTGTTGTTCTGGATAAAATAAGAAGGTTTATTTTAGCTGATTGAACATCTAATTCTGTTAATTCGTTATTGGGTTGTATGTGTAGAATTTCTTATGAAGTTCTTTCTTTTTTATTTTATATTGTGAATTTTTTAATTTAATTGATTAATATTATTTTCAGTTAAATGTTTGATTTTCTTCCTTGCATTTTAGCTGAGATTAATCGTTCTCCTTTTAATTTTCCTGAGGGTAAGTCTGAATTAATTTCTGGTTTTAATATTGAGTATAGATCTTTTAGATTTTCTTTACCGACCTCAAATGAAGTTTAAAAGACATTCGTCACGTACAACTGTACCTAAATACCTCCTCCGTTGATCGTATCTAATCTTTTGATTATAAGATTTCACTTAATCATTTATTGGAAATTGCTATATTGTAATTTTCTATTTTACAATATTATTGCTATGTTATAATTGCTAATACTTGTATTTTAAGTATATTAGCCTATTGTAATAGGATTTTATCGTCATATTTACGCTGGCGCGTGTTATTCTTAGAGTGTCTCTTACAAGAAAAACTTTTGAAGCAATACAAACTTTAAGAAACTATACTGTAAAGCATAATTCTTATTTTACGAATGTTTAATTTATTTTTAATTATTAACAAAAAATAATTTTTTATTGTAAAAAAAAAAAAAAACAAAAAAAAACAACAGTTTTTACAAAATTCTGAAATCGAAGAAATTTTAGATACATTTTTTTGGGGGAGGAAATATTTTCCTTTTTCAGTTTGTTATGAAAATTATTTATGTAAAACTCAAAGAACAAATTTCTCTACCGAAGAAGGTACTGAGCATTTTCCTCCTCATCGTATGATTTAAAATTACAACCACTGTAATTGCAAATATTTCATTAAATTAATTATACATTATATATATGCTTTTTTGCAGTATAAATTACTTGCCTTTGTAATTAATTGTATGCAACATTCTTATTATTGGAACCAAGTCCATGTAATAAATTCATGATCATAGCACTTCGCATTTTGTTTCTTTATCTGTTTGCATAATATCAACATAACTTCTTTATAAGGGGAAGGGAGATTTCAATGAAACTACATTAGAATGCTAAAGGATTATCCATGAACCTTGTAAAGAAGGACATATATTAGGAGAGAAAATTTTATGAAGAGTGAGATCGTGCATTATTAAATGTTAATTCAACTTCTCTCTAAAGAAGTTTTTTCTTTATTTTACTAAAACCTTTGTACTTGTTCTTTTTTACTGTTAAAAAACTTCTTTGTTGTTCATTTTATTGTTACACAGTTTTCTAGGTAAATTTTTTTTTCGTATAATGGAACAGTTTATATTGTATAGAGAAGCCGAAATTATTTGTGTTTTTTTTTTTTGTAATTTTAATATTGTATTTAAAAGAAATTTTACTCAGATTTATTATTTGCAACCTATTAATATGAAATATTCATTAGCTGAGATAGCACTAGTGAAAAAACTTCATCGTTCACGTGATGTCTTCTTGTCTGACAGCATAATTCGGCCTGGCGACTGAATGACGCGACTAAACTTAGTTACATGGGTATTACAAGTGTAAATGTAAATTTAAATTGTGTTAATAGTAAATTGTATTTTAAATTGAACAAATAAGTAGGTCGTTAAAATCAATAAAAAATTTGATTATGGAAGCCTCTCTCCACATTTTTCAGACCTTAACTATAAATTGTCAGCACATCAAAAGTGAAAATGAAATATGTATTATTTAATATTTAAATAGGAAGGAACTCATAATTTCCGATGTCAGATTATCTTGTCCGAAATTGACTGCAGGCTTAACAAATTTAAAAAAAAATGTATAAATGATTATTTCTGCTTCAGAATTTCTGACTATGTATTTTCATGATTATTTCTACTTGTTGAAGTGTTTTTAATAATTTTTATTAAAAATTAAATTATTACTTATACTAATATTTTGTTTTAATCCAAAGCTTTATGGTTTCGACGGCTTGTCATTGTATTCAGAGCGTTTACTTGTTAAAATTAAAACTTATTAAAAATAACCAACACGTTAAATTATTGTGTTCATGTATTTATATATTATATAAAGCAAATATATAATTTATTTTTACCGACTTTTTGAACAAAAAAAACTGATACTTTGAGTCACACGATGGGATTGGGGGTTGAAAATGAATCTTCTTTACGTTTTAAAGTATGAGTACAAAAATTCATGTAAAAAATTTTGTGGCTCAAAAATCTCCAAAACTATTTGATAAATTTCACTGAAATTTAGATATGCTGTAGTAATTTATTTGAAGTTGTGAGTACGAAAATTTGATGAGGATTGATTGAGTCGTGTTTCAGTTAAAAACAATTTAAGGTCGATAAAATTTGAGCGGAATAAAGTGGAAACGTTCGTTATGATGCTTCAAGCATCATAACGTCGACGATTCCTTATCTGCAGTATATGTTGTTAGCAATATTGCTTGGCGTATTCTGGTAGCGTTACTTATTTTGGGGCTGGGTATGTGTCTTTTGTTTAACGTGGTTAATTTTTCGTACGCAATTATGCAGTGAGTCACAGTGGTAAGTTACTTGATGCTTGTGTGCAGGGTCTACTGGTTAATCGAACTATGTGCTGTGAAAATCAGTGCGTTTCTGACTGCTAAATAATGAGGGCGTTGGAATTATTAATTTATTATTGATTTTCTGGTTACAGTATATTAAAATTATTTTTTTTTATTGATTATTTATATTTGTGTGTAGTTTTATTTTATTTTAATTTTCTTCTTGATTGTTTATTTATTTCTATTTCTTATCTATTTTTTAATTCATTTTCTTTTTACAATTTTAGATTAGAATGAGTTGATAATTTTTCAAAAGGAAACAAAATAACGAAAAGTCTTATCTTTTTCAAGTGGTTTTTCTTAATAAAAGCTCATCTTTTTTGTATAATTTTGCCTTCTGTTAAAAAATATTTTTTAAACTGGCCGAAAACATTAAAAAATGAAAATGGATTTTTCAGTGAATTTAAATAGCACTTATATATTTAAGTGATTCTTAAAAATTTTGCGTTTGAATTTGAAAATCAAGAAATAAAATTAATATCAATGTATAAATTTACTGTCTATACATTATAAAAATTGATTATATAGATACAAACCTCCGAGTCTACCGTTAGGTATTACTTCAGAAGGATGAGATAAATGACAATTTTTGTAGCGCGTGAAAAAATGCCATGTCGACCAGGATTCGAACCCGGGACCTCCGGATGAAAGGCTGAGACGCTACCACTGGCGCCACGGAGGCCGGAAAATATTTCTACTTACATTAACGAGCAGAATTAAATCTATTCAAAGTTCAGCTAAAATTTTAAATAAAAATTCTGTAATAGTTAAACATTTTTTCTCAAATTATTGAGGCTTTTATGAATAATATTTAAAGTAGATGTATTTTTTTATTAAAGTTTTATAATATTAATATTACAAAGAGATTCTGAATAATTCAGATCCTAAAATTCATTGCAACTTTTTGGATTTTAAGATGTCCATAGTTTAAAAAAAAAAGTTCAAATAAGTTGTGGATTTAATAATATTACATTTTTCGATGAAATTATTTCAGTTCTGCACTCTAATCCGTATTAAATTTATGAAATACAACCCTTCTAAGTTATATAGTTGAAGTCACTAAATAAATCCTTTTGTTGAATCACTAAGTGATTCTTCTCAAAGCCCACTCGGTCAAACTTTTTGTTACGTTCTGCGAACTGTATTTTGTATTTGTTGCTTTTGTATTTTGCGAACTGTTTAACTTACAGTTACGTAATCTGGTGCTGTAACTTGTATATTAGAAGAATAGATCCCATTAAATTGTGAAAATATCGATCGGATAAGTGTCGGGTAGATAATTGGGGGACTGCTATTTTTCAAAAGAACTTGACGAAAATCTTATTTTCTTGTATATTTGAAGAAATATAATTGAAATAATATAATAGAATAATTTTCTAAAATTATTAGAAATTAGTTATTAATATACTCTTAAAAATAAGAATTTACCTCTAGTTAAACTTTTTTAAATTTAAGTTTTATCGGGGGTAGAAACAATTTTCAAATCTCCCTACTGAATTATGCTATATTATACGAATATTGTTTCACAACAAAAAGGGATACATTAATCTCTTACGTTTTACTACTTTCCCCTGTCATAAAATTTTGTCCCGCGTGTAAATTATCTGTATTACAAAAATCACATATTAAAATTGGTTTCTCTGAAGATAATGATGTTCACTTTATGTACTAGCCCCTGTGGTGAATTTATAGGGTTGTATATATCACTTGTATTTCTTGAGTTTGGATGTGTAATATTTATTCGGTTTAAGATAACGGGAAACCACTTCAAAAATTTTCATTCTACTTATTAAAGCGTTCTTGTGATCTTTTTCATTAGCGATAGACTGGTAGATAATGGCATGTCGCTTAAAACTATAAATGTGATTTGTTTATCAGTTGTTGATGAACCATTAACTCTTAAGATAGCTTGTAATCTTCTTTTTTTCATATATATTAGCATAGTTCATTTGTCCAGAGTGGGGGCATCTTTTAAGTTTAAACTCCATTTTTTATTCTAAATATTTTTTGTTTTGATGTTATTGGGAATTAAAAGAAAGGCTGGAAAAGTATTGCATGTTTTTTCCGGCTATTAATAATAAAAATTAAGAGTAGAGCCAAAAAACAAAATATTAATTTGTTAGTGGTGCGGAATAAAAATATTAAGAAAAACTTTTGTAAAAATATTCATATATAAGTTAAGCTTAACAAATTTTCTTATGTAAATTTTTCTCCAAATATAACTCCCGGTTCAATAAAGGCTGAAATAAGGAAAGGAATATTTAAAAAAAGTTTTTCTGCATTTTAGGTCCGAGGAGTATAATTAAAAAAATAATTGTATCATTTGTTGATAGCTCCACATATGAAGTATAAACTTTCAAAATTTTTGAAAAATATTTAAACCGAAGGGAGATAGAGAAAAAGAACATTAAAGTATATTTTAATTTTAAGAGGTGGGGGTTAGTTTTTTTGCAAAACAAACATTTTGTTATTATTATTACTATATATGCACTGCAGGTTACAAATTTCTTTTAATAGAGTTTTCTCTAAAATGCCTCAAAAAAAATCAAACTTGGTTTTTTTCGCGATATCCCCCACCCCTAAACAAAGTTTGAAAAAAATTAATGTGATCAATACATAAAATTTATTTGAGCCAGATTGAGGAAAATCGGTTCGGTCAATTCTGAGATACATCTTATAGATGTATAAGGCCAAATGCAGTGTGACACATACGCACAAAATTTTTTTTTTTTTTTTTTTTTTTGTGTAGATGATCTATTTGGATCCTAAAACAAAGATTTACAAAAAACAACCCAGTACTCCATTTTTGACATGATCATCATACTTTCCTCTTTAACATACCTATTTTAGGGATATTCGCCGGGGAAGTAAAATTGATAATTGATGTATTCCCCATTGATTTTTTAAATTAAATGAATATGTACATATTTAATTCTAGAATTTAGTCAAAATTAAATGCTGTTTATTTAATTATAAGTAAATTCGATTGATATTAACTTTTTTTCCAATAATTTACTTGAATACTTTCGTATTATTTGTTAAGTATTACATGATTAAATTTGTGTATGTTAAATATAAAGTTTATAAAATGTAGTGTCATCTGTCGGGTTAATTCCTAATATTATTACGGCCTTGCATTATTGTTCTAATATAAACTCAATTGTAATACAATTTATTTCGCATCTTATTGAACTCTATCTTTCCTTGCTAGCAATTATTGATTCATGATATGTGTCTGTAGGCAATTGCAATGCCATAGACTGATGAGAAAAAAACCTGATTTTTTAGGCTAATAAATTATAGTGTTTAATAGACTTATTATCGGCTTTACCTGCTGCAAAAGATTTTTAAAGATTTTAATTTTTTTATAAAAATTTTAAGTTTAATTGTGTTTTTCTTCAAAAACTTTGCAGTATTCTATTTAAAAATAAAAGTGCAGGTGAAGTTTGTTACATGTAATTTATTTTCTTTCACAATTCAACAGTTATGACCATGTGCAGCGGACATATAAGGAGTCGGATAATTATAATCATCTTACAGATAACAATTCATATAATTTTATAGATCCTTAAATGTAAGTGGTGAATCACATATAGGACATTGAGCATTGAGGTCAACCATAAATCAGGTAAAAGAAAAACTGTGTAACATATAAAGCACTGCTGAATTAGTACTTGTGTAAATATATATATGATGTCAGCGATATTAAATCGTGAACTTTCAGTAACAAATATCTATTAATATCGTACCTTGGCGTGGACCAGTGGAGGGAGATCGAGGGTCTCATGGCTGACATCTTGAGGCAGAAGGAGGTCGACTACCGTGATTGGGGGGGCAGACTTAGATGCCTGCGGCGGAGATATGGTGGTGTGGGACAGCCCCCTGCAGAGCTACTGTTCATCTGTGCTTGCACGGATGGGCAGTAGTGATAAGGTACGGGGACTCCCGATCCCTCAAGTGGAAAAAGAAAAAGTCCTGATAGGGATGCCCCTTCGGGGATGTCGTCATTTAAGGCATGGGCGTGAAGACTGAGTCCCGGCTTCTGGGGTGGGGCCCAGGAACGACATAGTTGGGCCTGGTTACCTCCACTCCGGCGGGCCGACCTGTGATGCACGACGTAATGCCGGTAGGCGGGAAGGCCAGTTAGTGTTTCAAGGACACTCCCCTGGGCTGAGTTATACTTGATTGTAGGTCCAGCCCAGGGGATTAGGGATAAAAAAAAAATCGTCTCTTAACGATCTCCAGATTTGTAAACTTAAATTAAAATTATTAATTATAATGTTTATTTTACAATTAATAAAGTTATTTATTTATTAAAAATTTATGTTAAAATAATGTAAAAAAAAAAAAAATTGTTAAATTTATTACATTCTTCATCGTTATATAGATAAAGATAGAGATTCATTTAAAAGTTTATTCTTTAATATAGTAATGTAGTTTGATGTTAAATCATTAAAGATTTTTGTAATGTTTACTAATAAAATTATTGGACGTGAAATGACCTTATTTAATTTCATAAGAAAATTGTAGTTAGTTAACCATAATTAGAAAACCGCAAATTCAACCTCGAATCGGGACGGGTGGGACGAATATCCAATGCCTTAAAACTGGATCTTTTTTTTAAGATACGGAAATCCCCCGACAGAAATACCTTAGCCCTTTAGATTGGAGGTTTGTAGTAGTGTCAACACCTCTACATCATCAAAATGCGACATTACGGCACTACCTCTTTGTAAGGACTATAATGTAGGAAGCCAAAGCTCACATAGGTGTGTAGAGCTGACAAAAGAAGAAAGATGTGATATCGCGGTGGTTTTTTAAAAAATTATTTTAAATATATATAAACATATCGATGTGTAAACATCTATTTCATCCAGAATTTGTATCGGAATAATGAGGGTGGTTTTGCTTGTTTCCTTGAGCTTTAATTAACAGTTAACAGTTTAGACTGTTAGCAGCTAGATTCTTTCTGGAAAAACTATGAAAACTGTTAATTAGCAAGTATAATTTTTAATTCTCGTGACTAACGATCAGCAACTGAACTGAGCTTACATCAAGCTCATAGTTCAATTTCGCTCTCTAATTGGTAAATGGTGTGAGGATGGCTTTTGTAAGCAGTATCCTTAAGGTATCCCCACAAGAAAAAATCAGGAGGGGGTTTGATGGAGGGATGTAATATGAAAATTAGGAGCGTAAGAAAAATTTTCTGCGTGACCATTATTCTAACCCTATTACCTCTGTGTGAAAGAAGCAGACGATAAAATTTTGCTGTGGAGGTCATTTAGGGTAAGTTGATGAAAATTTTTCTTCAAGTTTTAAGTATTAAAATAGTAATTGAATTTCAACGTAACAGCAGTCTACAATTTGTATCATTACTTTAGAACTATCCATCTTTCTTTTTCTGTTTAGTCTCCGGAACCACCTTAAGGTATTACTTCAGAGGGTGAATAAGGATGATATGTATGACTGTAAATGAAGTGTAGTATTGTAAAGTCTCAGATCGACCATTCCTGAGATGTGTAGTTAATTGAAACCCAACAACCATGGAACACCGGTATCCACGATCTAGTATTCAAATCCGAATAAAGGCCTTTACTAGGATTTGAACCTTAGAACTCTCAAATCTTTTAGAACTATCTTTAGTAAGAACTAAACTATCTTTAGAACTATCCGGTAAGTAATAATGGCACAAATAAAAAATATATTTAAACGTAGACCGTGTAATATTTTAATTTCAAAAATGTTCCATTAAAGAACTGAAGCCAAATTATTCTGGTTACGTTCGGTAACGTTACGCTATTTAATTAACGTGAACAAATACAGGATAAGGATTTTTTTTGTTATTACGATTTGATGCTATCATGCATAACGTTTTCTTAATTTGAATAAAATTTTTAATTGTTTTCAGTGAATGATTTTGATTATTTTCTTTATTTTACCTTAAAATGTAAATGTTCTTTCTTTCTTAAAGAAGAGTAAAAGAATTTCAGAAAAAAAACAAGGATTTAAAGGTCATTAAACTGATTAATTTGAAATTAATTTTCACCAGCGGGGTTGACAATATGGGTTTAATAATGTTAGTGAATAAAAAAAATAATTTCTTTTATAAAGAAATTAGTTAAACGTACTACTTGTTTTTAGCATATTTTTTTTTTTTTTTAGCTTTGAATTTGTGTTAAATTGCACTTTTTAAATTATTTACAACAAATCTACTTCAGTAGCCCCAGAGCGATTCTCTTAAAAAAATGTAGAGAAATGTGTAACCTTACAAAGATTGCATTTATTATTTTGGGGCGTAGATTTATCTAATTTTAAAGCACATAAATGTATTGCTTGTACAATAGAATACTGTAAATCAATTTTTAACAGCTTAAAACATCTAACTTCTCCGAAATTTTATATATTTATATATATATATATATACACACACTTATTTATATATCTGTCTATATAAACAATTGAATTTTTCCGCTACCTTAGACTTAACACATTACATTACTCGTACATTTGTTTCGTCTATTTATATCATTGTAGGTATAGTTTCATAAACTAATTTTTTTTAACGGAATGCCTTTTGTTAAAGAATACAGTTTTGCAACGAATTTTTCAATTACGAA
This sequence comes from Lycorma delicatula, assembly GCF_047948215.1. Lineage (NCBI taxonomy): Eukaryota > Metazoa > Arthropoda > Insecta > Hemiptera > Fulgoridae > Lycorma > Lycorma delicatula. The sequence goes on along the minus strand of NC_134462.1, from coordinate 52,161,292 downwards.
CTAATAAATTGTTTTGAAAAGAAAATAGTTTTATAATTGTACAAGAATTTTTGATAGTTTAATGTAGATTGAACTGTAACGCTGATGAATAGAATTTTCCCCTATATTTTTCATAAACAGTTATTATAATTTGAAATTTTTGTTTGTGTTTGTTATTATTACACAATAGTTATTGCTTTAATTTATGCATTTACATAATTATTTTCATTACTACACGTGTTGTATTATTATATTTTTTTCTGTCTGTAATTTGTAACAATTTACTTATTTACTCTTTATTATTCAACAATTATCCTATTATTTTAATTATTTTGTTTTCAGTAAGAAGGGACGTCATTCTTTTCTCTTTGCCAATTGAACTGTTTTGCTTTGTCTTACTGTAATCACCCTAGAAGTAACATTATGATAATATAATCCATAATGCTCAGACTTTTCATTTACGAGAATTTTGTTTGTGCGATTAAATGTGCCTTTTTCATTTTAAATGTTTCTTGTAATTTTTAAACTTAAAATCACGATCAGTACACTCGTATTCCTGCACTCAGTTATCCCACTAAGTATAGTTATTTTTTCTAAAATCAGGTACGGCTTTCTTTACTTTCACAGCATAAAATTTAAGCATAAAAGCTTCCAGGTAACTGATGCAAGAAGTGTTTTTTCCTTTCACGTTGCGTACCACTTACTACTTCCTATTTTTACTTTAGAAAATCTATGGAATACGTTAAGATAATATGTTCATATTTTGAGTGATAATTTGATTCCATATTATTTTTCCCCTTTCTTCGATTCAGTTGGTTACCAGAGGTAACTTCCAATACTAAAAAGCCCATTCTACGAAAACGTCTTCTGTACGTTAAGGTCCACCTTTCGAAATGGTGTTATCACAAAGGATGTCCACATACAAAATATCCAAAGTTAAAATATCCTATTGTGCCAAATGTCAAAAATATAAAATGTCTAGGGTAACGTTTAGTAATGTCCGGAAACAAAGTTGTTCTAAAATGTCAATAATTTTCTAAGAAAGTTTAAAAAATCAGAATATGAATCAATTGTTTATTGGCTTCAGTACACCAATACACCAATATATTGTCGATCTGGATGACTGGATCATTTTTAAACTCAAAGACATTGTTATTGAATACCATAAAATAGGATAATATAAATTTATTTTACAATTCGTCATCATTCTGTTGAGATGGATTGCTGTGAAATTTCAGATGATAACAGGTTGCCCTTAAATAGTGGGGATGTCGTTTTTGTTCTTATACTACTGATATTGGTCAACTAGTGAGTGCGTCAACTTTCAGTTGATTTATGATACCTCTTATTTTTTTGTGTTAAAATAATTGAAGCCATGTATCTCGATATATGCGAATGTAACATAAATTTTCTAAAAATCATTGAAACAACAATTATTAAACATTGGACATTTTAAAATTTAGAACAATTTGTTGGAAATTTCTAAAGAGATTGGACTTTTTCTCTCAGCACCTAATCGAAAGTATATATTTGGACCTTTACTGTACATGGACTATTTCTATTTGACCAAATCTCTGGGAAGCTTCCAGTTCTTTCTATGTTTGTTTTATTTTTCTACCTCTTGAAACTCATGATTATAAATTACTTTCTAAAGGGATCCTTGCTTAAAATATCCTTTTCTGCAATTCCAATCTCTTGGAGATCCTTCGTAGTCCTTCAATCCAATTAATTTTTTTTCTTCCAACAGAAATCTTTTTTCAGTATTCTCTTAATATTCATTTCAAAAATGTGATCCAAAAAGCACAGTCCTCTTTTACTGGCGGGTTAGAAGAATTTTTCATATTTTTTTATAAATATGAAAAATTATATTTATCTTTCTTACTTTTTAGAATAGTGGGAGCCAAGTATTTTTCTTAGTATTTATTTTATTTTTTGAGATTTTTTTTTCAGTTTTACCTTTTACATTTAGAGTTTAACATTCTGCTCTGTAAACCTTTTGTTCCTATTACAGTATTATAGATTCGGATTTTAGTATTGATGGTAAATGAATTTTTATTGTAAATATTGTGTTAGTTTATAAGCATTTTCCATTTTATTTTATCTCATATTTTCCTTTCTGTTTTTTCATTTGTTAGATATGTATTCCGTGTTCCTGTTTTATTAAATAAAAAATCTGATGTGGACACCACAAGATTTCCTTGTACGCCGATTAAACTATATTACACTTTTTTTTTTTAAATAAAAGGTTCATAAAATTTTATTTCATAATAACGTTTGATATTTTGTCATATTTTTTATTGAATTATTTATTGTAATTTTTTTTACAGTCAGGGGTTAATAATTATTAATAATAATAAATCAATATATTTTAAAAAAAAATTTAAAAAAAGGAAATGAAGTCTGATTTGAACCGATCGATGCCTTACCCTTGTAATATCCAAATATTTCATTAATTAACATTTTATTTGGCTATAACGTTTAGGATATATCCTAAGTTATAGATATTTATTTTCATTGGTTCCAATGATATCGTTGAAAAGCTCTCAATGATGGCTTATTAATGTAATTAAGAAAAATCCAAAGAATTTTGATTTTGGGTTGTTTTGGACACTTTTGGTCCAGTCGATCACAATCAAAAGGGGTGAGAGGTGCAAAATTAGATGTTACAACAGGCCTAAATCCAAAATTTCAACATCCTATGGCTAATCGTTTTTTTAGTTAGGCGAGATACATATATACGTAAGTACACAGGTCACACCGAAACTAGTCAAAATGGATTCAGGGATGATCAAAATGGATATTTCCGTTGAAATCTGAAAACTGAAATTTTTCGCGATCGCAATACTTCGTACAAGGAAGTAAAAAAAAATTGTTAAAATATCAGTTGAGTTTTTTGCGTATGAAGCTGAGTGCATAATTAATTTAAATTTCTTTTATGATTATATAGTGGTGATACATGAAATAAAATAATTATAACGTTGTTTAATTATTTTTTCATCATTAATACCCATTATATTTCTTACCCCAGCATCTTCACAATTTTTTATTGTGAAAATCTAGATTTAAAGAAAATAATATCAATATTTATCAATAACTATAAAGTAAGCAAGATCATCTTAGTTTAATCTTTTTTTATTTATATATATATATATATATATATATATTACGTTTGCATTTAGTTTTTGAGGATCTTATTCATAACATATTACTCGAAATCAAATTCTCTACAAGTTTAGTTGAACATTTTTATGTTTTTCTACTCATTTAACAAAGTGTTATTTTACGCCAAAATAGTGTGCTTTTCGACCCCAATCTTTTATCTATTACCTCAAATTGTTAGAAAATTACTAAAAATACAGTTCTGAGATTATTTGTACAATTTTTCAGAGCAGATTTCACCTAAAACCATAAAATTTACTCCCTTAACTTGGATTCCAGGAGTTAGTCTAGCTTAATTTTACCGAAGGCGAAGAAATCAGGGCACCAGCCGACACTCGCTAACGAAGCATTTCCGAGCCTATGTTTATATGAACTTTCTTTTTTATTTTCACCAGTAGAACATGTCCTGATTCTTCGTAAATCATTATGTATAAAACGGAATAATGTTAAAAATTTTAATATTTTAAAACTATTTGTTTATCCTCAACACATTTGTCAATATACATGCAATTAATTTCTTAATAAAGAAATCTCTTTATATAAAAAAATTTCAAATAAATAAATTTAATTTCTTAATAAAGAAAAACAGTTCAGTCGAAATCGGCGTTGTTTGGGGCTTGAAAAACATAAAAAAGATCAGGTCGAATTGAAAACTTCTTTGTTTTTAAGTGTGTGTTAAAAACAAGATTTAATGATATTTCCGGGGAAAACGTTTCATCGTATATTAATGTTAAAAGTATCAGTGATATGTCATCTTTCAAGTCAAATTATCTATTAATCAAATCATTTGATTAATACTCGTATTACCAGAATTATGCGAATCGAAAGTCACCTACCGGGAGAATATAAGAAAAACCTATCTCCCCAAACTTCGTATTAGTCAGTTATAACAACATAATTATAACTTTATACATATTTTTAATTTTTAATAATTCTGCTTGTTTACTAATTTTTGTTATTTTAATTATTATTTGATATTGAAGGAACGTGAATTTTTTCTTTGTTTAAATTAAAATTTTTTATCCATGTTTGTCATCTTTAAAAATTCTAGAAGCTAAAGTAGGCACCTTTAAGTGTTTTTAGAAAAACAGAAATAAGCCTATTTATTATGTATGAAAATAAATAGAATAAAAAACAAAATTAAATTTCTTGTTGGATTTTACATAGATATTTTTATAATAAATGGTTTTTACTTTTAAAAAGTAAAGCAGCCATTTTATTTTTTGTTGCATTACTATTATGATATATTTTTTAATTAATCCTAAAGTTTTTAATTAAATATATTTAATTTATTTGATATATGGAGATCATCATAATAAATTAATTTATATTATATTAACCTATCACATTATATGTAACTCAATATGATATTAGTATTAATTACATTTACTAATGACAACGCTGATCCGAGTTCATAGTGATTAAAACCGGTAATAAACAGGTCGGCCATCAGAGAACCACAGTTATTTCAGAATAACGCGTGATTATAAAGAAATATTCAAAAATGAACAATAAATCATATAATATTGTCACGTGTTCGCGCCTCGACCAGGATATTCAGAGATTGACAATTTAGAATGATTAGATAATTGCAGTTTATTGGTTTAAAAACATAAGTAAAACAAGACACAGTAGCAATGACAATGGTAATAATAATAAGCGAAAATAATCAAACAGATAATGAAAAATTGTAAATAAACAAATATTAATAATAGTAATCTCAACCACAATAATAGTCGGAAAAATACACAATAATGGTAACAGTAAACAACAATAATATTACATATCAAAAAATAACAAATAAAAATAAACAGCGATTTCATACAAAACAGGATATAAAATAATCATCAGGATTTATTTACAGGTAGATAAATAGAATAGAAAGGCTGAATGCAGTCCTATAGCATGACCACAAGTCCTAACACTTTTAAACAACTAGTCTTGTATTTATAACAATAGTAGAATAGATAAGACAAGTACAAAGTTCTTTTTCTACAAATGCCTTTGCTATTCACAAATAAAACTAACCTAACAGTTTATGCATAAAATTTAGTACATTGTCCCTTTCACTTATAGTCTTACAGTACCTCACCGATAGTATTTCTTGTTTACTGGAATTACTCGTGGCGACACCTTATCGTATCAAACTTAATTCACACTGGAAATTCGCTCCTTCACTGTCCTCCCCGCAGAATGCTCTCGCTGACTGACGTCTCGCAGACTCACACCGAAGAGATCTCGCTGGACTGATGTCGTAACGTCTCGCTGGACTGGTTCGCAGAACTTACTTTATGCTAGTCTTCTCCGGTGTATTTATAATCCTAGCTTCTTTACGTGCCGGACCGAACCCAACTCGAAGCGTGAGAACGATCTACCGAGCCCTTTTTGTTCCCATGCATTCCTTAAGTTGGTCCGGTAACTCTTCTCACGGAAGAACATCTGTTTATTGTGAGTCAGCGGGCAGTATTACAAAAAACGATTGTTAAACGGACTTGTTACTTTTACTACAAGGGTTTCTTTCAGCTCCTTTCTGGATTCCTCCCATTATTATATTTTCTACTAATTTCTTCTTAATTGGTAGGAATCCGTTACTCAGGTCCATTATACCGGTCTTGTTACAGTATGTTACTTTATGAGTTATAGTTATTGTTACAGAATTAACTTACCTTTAATTCAATATTACACACTACAGTCTGTAATGATTTAGCTGAAGATTATTTTACTTTTGTCGATGAGTTTAATGCTAAATAACTCGCTTTACAATGAAAGTAAAAAAATCGATTATACTCTGATATATTTCCAGATAAAATTTCTATTGGCCCGTACAATGTTATTTCACGTTAGAAAATTTTCTTCACCAACATTTTTAAAAATGAAAGAAAAGTTACCTTTTTTGACTACATTTTAAACTCATCAGTTTTAATCACCTGATTAAATCATGTCTTATTAATTACTTATTTTCTCATTGGCGTTCCTAAATTTTCGAGGAATGGTCGTCTAATTAACAATAATTTCTAAGTATAAATATATCAGGAATAGCTTCTTTTTTTAACTGGTACGCTCATTTTAATAAACTAAATTACAAAAAATACATAAAAATGCTGGTAAATGGTTGGACAACTTTATCCGATAAATTTTTTGTTTAAATTCTTCATAGAATTTTTAAACGTTAATGACTTATTATTTAAAATCGATCTAATCAGTTGTAAGATATAAAACGGAAATCGATTCTAAATTAAAACTTTTAAAATTAAATTTAAATTTTAACGAATTTGGAAAACTAGTTTAGAAAACGATTTCTATACGGTGTTTTTATCGACAAATAAAAGCAAAATTATGCCTTTCGGAGGAAAATATTGAACAAGATCTAAAATTAAATTAAATAGAAAAATTACGGAGATAAGTATCAACACTTGGGCTATGACGCGTGTTAAGTTACCGTTGATATGACGACCAAAATAAATAAGTTTATGTATGTGTACATTTTCGAGGCTATTCTTCGATTTAAAAATTAAAAATTGTAACTAGAAAAATTAATGAGATTAACATTTTGTACTTTCACGTCTATATACCCCTACGGCAGAGATATTGTTCTAGAAGGGAAAGTACTGTAATCGGTCTAATTTCGACATATACGATTTTCACCGGATCTTTACGTTTTGATATCTAAGGAACCGATAAAACCGAATGGAAATTTTCCGAACGTTAATGTTCATATGTACTTGCCTCTAAATCACCTTACATCTCCAGAACTACTGAATTGATTTTAACCAAACATAGTCGGATTACTTCTATATATCGGGAATTGATGCCGTTAAATTTTCAACTTAAAAGGTCAAGGGTGTGTAACTGTAGGGCACGGTCACCCTTAATATCTCGAGATTTCACCAATTAAGGTCGAATTTTTCTTAGGCACATTTTTTAACAATTAAAAGATCATATTTGCAAAATCGCCCCTCAACCTTGAAAAATTCTGCTGTAGTCGACTGCTATGTTATGACGTCACAGGTGAGTGGTAGAATTAAATAAATGAATAATATTTAACTCTTATAAAAAAGTAACTCGGTCTGGCTGGGATTTCGAACTCGATCGCCCGGTTAACTCTGTAACTTGTGCGTTAAGTCTCGCGGCTACACCAGAAGATCCTGGTGTAGCCGTGAAGCTTTACGAGGTGGTTCTATGTAAGTTGTAAAATTACATTAGTTTAGTTAATGCCGACCGTCACCGCTAGTACCACGAATTAAATACGGTATGCGCGCGCGCTTTAGTTAGAATGATTGGATTAAATGAACGAAAAAAATATTTAATAAAATGATAAATATTTTAAATTAAGTTGTGTATGTATGTGCCGTGCATGAGAAACAACCCACAGTCGTAGGATTCTCCCGGAATCCTACAACTGTTTTTTTTTTTTTTTTAATATATATAAAACTAACTAAGGGTTAAGTCAATATCCTTTCTAAAAAATAAAAAAGAGAAGTAAAATTACAGAAGAAGAAATGCGATTTTTAACAGCTGTGATTTGTTTTAAAATGTTTAGTTTAGAAAATAATTTAAAACATTATAAAATTAGTTGATGCCAAAATTTGTTTAAGGATAGAATAGCTCATGCTTCCAAGTAATATCGCTACTGGATATAGTGATATTGATGGACCTCAAAAAAATATTGTTTTCAGAACAGACAGTTTTCCAATCCTTGACATAAAGAAGTAGAGTATTAAAAAACAGTTTTAAAAATTGCTAATTTTTTTTTGCAGTTTTTTTATATTTAAATTAAATTGCTTACGTAGTAGAAAAAAAAAAAAAATACGATCACCCTAAATTTGTACTATTATGCAGCAAGCTATTTCATGGGGATTATAAAAACTGTGCTGTTACAAATGAGATCAACATTCACACTGCCTTTGTCATTATTTTACCGTCAATGTACTCTAATGTAGCTTTTTATTTTTTATTTTTATTTTTTTTTATAATTTCCGCTCGTTTGCCTTTTTATCAAGTTTTTCAGTCAATCGTATAAAAGTAGTAGTTGCAACCGGTCTCAATATAACCGGTAAGGCTTTTGTTAGATCACTTTTTTGCTTGTCATTTATAACGTTATTTATATATATATGTCATTTTGCTATTTTTTCGTTTTACGCCTCCCCACATTTTTTCATTAAAAAATTACTTAATGTAGCTTGTTTTATAATAATTGATGAATAAAACATTAGGGAAATACCGTAGTAACCCTATAATTCAACAAAAATAACCCAAGAAAACATAATTAACATTCTATTTTATACCGGTCATTTTAAAAATTACATATATTTTACATATTAAAAGTGTAAGTATTATTGCTTATAATTATAAATACTAACAAAACTTAACCTACGCTCGCTTCGCTCACTAACTTTGACTAATTAACAGTTATGTTTTGATTATTTAAATAATAAATAATTGTAAAAATTACTGAATTTATTATTTATTTAAATTCAAAAAATTACTGTTAGTCAGTCAAGGTTAGCGAACGTAGGTTAAGTTTGGCTAATCCACCGGCTTGGTCTAGTGGTAAATGCGTCTTCCGAAATCAGCTGATTTGGAAGTCGAGAGTTCCAGCGTTCAAGTCCTAGTAAAGCCAGTTATTTTTACACGGATTTGAATACTAGATCGTGGATACCGGTGTTCTTTGGTGGTTGGGTTTCAATTAACCACACATCTCAGGAATGGTCGAACTGAGAATGTACAAGACTACACTTCATTTGCACTCATACATATCATCCTCATTCATCCTCTGAAGAATTATCTAAACGGTAGTTACCGGAGGCTAAACAGGAAAAAAGGGAGAGAGAGAGAGTGAGAGAGAGGTTAAGTTTGGTTAGATTATATTTATAATTTCTCTGCAAATACCTCCAAATACCCACTGATTTGGAAGAAGCCTCTATTGTATTTCCTTTTTGAAAATGAGGACTCTTCTATTTCCACCGTCATTCCTGGAGCGCTTACCTTTTTAGAGTTTTTTTAATAAATGATCAGCACACACCTCTCTCAGGTACATTGTCCAATCCGTTATTGTTTCACTTGACATTAACCTACGTTCGCTTCGCTCGCTAACCTTGACTAATAATATGTTATTATGTAAAATATGTTTAGAATGACCGGTATAAAACAGCATGTTGGTATGTTTTTTCTTATGTTTTATTCATCAATTATTATAAAACATGCTACATTAAGTAATTTTTATGTGATAAAAGTGGAGGACGTAAAACGAAAAAGTACCATTTTTTTTACGCGAAATTAAAAAAATAGCATATTAAAAATGTAGTAAAAAAAATAATGTAATTTTTCAACAATACATTCATTAATAATGAAGCAAGAAATTCTAAATTTTCAGCCGTTTAATATTTTAGCTAGTTAATTCTTGGTTATTATGACGTGGTAAATTTGAAACAAAGAATTTAATTATTCATAGGAAACGTTTGTTTGACCTTCTTTGTACGTATTCACCTTCATTCAGAATTATTTAGCAGACATACTAATCTATGTTTAAATAAAACGGGACTAGATTAAGATTATGTTATCATATTCGTTAAACAGAATCTTAATTTTTTTGTAAATATTTTATATAATTTTAATATGCAAAAGAAATTTTATAGCACTTTGTTTAAATTGTATTTACATCCATTGTGCATTAAAATTGTGTAGACTTGAAATATATGCTAATTTCATTGATCTTGTTTTGTTTATATTTTATAATTCAAAATAGTACTTAGGTAGTGAATGTTATTTTTCCGGTTGTTTTCCTGATTAATCTGTCCGTTGATCATTAAATTACTATATAAATAATAATTCGGTTGAATTTTGCCCTGAATTCGTTCAAAAGTTTCTAGTTTAACGTGAAATAGATATTCGTTTAAAATATTTTCTTAATTATTTCATCAAATTCTCAATGAACGAAAGTAGCACGCTAGCATTTTATTTATATCCCTGAACACGTATATAGATAGACCTTGTTACTGCATATTTTTTATGGTAAAATATATTAATTAATTTCCATAGAGCCTTTAATGTGTTATTTAATCTACTGGAACCTTGAATTTTTTTTTACATTTAAAAATAAATTTTAGGTTTTTTAATTAAAAAATGTTTTTAACTTTATAAATTATATATAAAACTTTAATAAAATTCAAATTTGAAATGTTCCGAATTTATTTTAAGCCTATTTTGTATAATAGTTTTAGGTAGCCTAGAATTTTATTAAGAAAGAATATATGTATGTAATTTGACGTTTTAACATTTTTCCATATTAATTTAATTCTTTAACTCAGTTTTATATTTACAACATTGTACATAGGATATTTTATAAGATAAAAGAAACAAAACGACTTCTAATAAACCGTACTAAGAAATAATGTAAAAACAAAGTTTTAATACTTTCCTAGCACTGGTTATTTATTCTTTTATGGTAGAAAATAATAATACATGAAAAACGATACCAAAAATTTATGTGTTGAGGTTGGAGGTTATCTAATTATTGTAAAATTATATTGTACTCGTATGTTTAAATAAACCAAAAAAAAGTTTAAATAATTCAAAAAATCGCTACTTTTTTGCTGCTACTCTACCTCCAAAATGATTGCCAAGAAAATGTTTGATTTTTCTGCGTTTACTAGGCTAAATGGAAGAAACAAAAAAAAAATCCACTAAAAATGTACAACCAATAAAACATTACATAAGATTTCTTTTTTGGGGGTAAGGGTGAATTATTATGAAATTTTATTGTAATATTATTACTAAAAGTTTATTATTTAAACTTTTAGTACGATTAAAAATTCAAATAAACCCAAAAAGCATTTGAAAAATTCAAAAAATTTATATTTTTAACTTGACCGATTCCCCTCCACCCAGTATTGCTCCCAAGGTATTTTCTTTGATCTACTACTTTGTTTAGAAAGTCATTTTAAAAAAAAATTTCAATAAATAAAAAAATACTTTTTTCTTTTTTTGAGATAGGGAGGGAATTTTGAGACAAATTTTTTTAATGATAAGATAAACATGCCCGCATGTACTTAGCTTAATTTAAAGTGGGTTTATGTTTACAAAATTTTGAGTAACCCAAAAAACTATTTACCCCACCCCCTGGAGATATTAACCCCAAACTTGTATCTACAAATTGCTCTGTATATACGAATCTACAAAATTTCATAAAAATTGGTTGTTATCTCTAGGTTTAAATCAAACAAAATTAAAAAAAAAAAATTACTAACAACTTTACTAATTTGATTTGACCCCGATTTCAAAAAGTCGAAATTAAAGAAAGTTAAAAAATATTATTTCTGAGAAGTCAAATTAGTCTTTATTTAAAGTTGGGATAGATCTGCAAAAAATTCTGACTGAAAAAAAAGTCGTTCGCAAAAAATGAAAATATCCTTCATCTTGATAAATTGATAAGATAATTAATAAAAAGAATAATAATTGTGAGCCAAGAATCTGGATTGCGGAAAAAAGAAAAAAACGCAGACGGTATGTACTATTTTCCCCTCAAAATTTCCACTAATTTTCTTGAAATTTCGCTTGAAAATTGATTTATTTTTGCAATTTCAGGCTAACCCACCCGCCTAATTATTATTAGTTACCTATGAAATTGTTTTTTTTTTTTTAGTTTTAAAAAAAGTGCGATCATGGCTTTTTCGAGATTCGAGCTCATAACCTTCCGGATGGAAGTAGAGATGTTATCACCATTGTATCACGAAGGTCGGCACAAATATTTCATTCAAAAAGTAGGTTACAAAATATCTAAATAAAAAAATTATTTATTTATATGAAAAACTTAAAAATCAGTCCCTCGTTTTTTATTGCTAAAAAAACTGACAACACAGTTGTAGGACTTTCCTGTCCCGTGGCTTACACATGCGTACGCACACAGCTTAATTTAGCACGTCATTGCTGCACTAGCGCTCCTTGTGGTGACAGGGGTACTATTGAGGCACGCAGTATACCCACTTAGCCACTAATTTAGAATATATTTTGGGGTTGGGGTGCGATTTTCCCAAAAAATGTTTTTTTGCAAATACTAAATTTTAATTGTTAACAAATGTGTTAAGAAAAATAAGACCTTAATTAGGCAAAATCTCGAGATACAGAGGGCGACCTTGTTCCGCAGCCTCATTCCCTTGACCTTTTGTTGAAAATTTAACGGCATCAGTGCTTCATATATAGAAGTAATCTGACGAAGTTTGATCAAAATCGGTCAGTAGACTGGAGATACAAGATGATTTAGAGTGCGACATCGAAACACATATACATACGAACATCCGGAAAATTTGGTGGGTTACTATAAGACTAAAAGCGAAAGAGATAATGTACTAAATTTCATTCATAAACTGTTAGAGTAGTTTTATTTGTGAACAGCAAAGGTATTTGTAGTGAAAGATCTTTATACTTCTTATCTATTGTACTATTGTTGTTAATACAAGATAGTGGTTAAAAGCGTTAAGACTAGCGGTCATGCTAATGTCTTTTATCAATGGGACTGAATTCTGCTCTTCCATTCTATTTATCTACCTAAGAATAAATCCTGATAAGTACAAATTTTGTTTTGTACGTAATCTCTGTTTATTTATTATTATTATTGACATTTATGATTATATTTTTGTTATTGACATTTAATATCATTATTGTTTACTACCTTTATTGTTATTATTCTAATTATTATTGTGTGATGTTTTTTAACGTCTGTTATTATTATTTTTACTACGATTTTGATTATTATTGTGGTTATAATTACTATACTTAATTTATTATTTGTTTTATTGTTGTCGTTTACTATTATTATTACAATGGTCATTGTTATTATTAATGATTTGTCTTGTTTACTTCTGTTTTTACCAATAAATTATAATGATATACATTCTCATTTGTCAATCTCTCAGTATCCTGACTGAGCCGCGAACATGCGACAATATCATAACTGAATCATAATTATTGCGAAAGTGAAATGGGTAATATCTTTGGTATATTGGATTCTTTAGATCTCTAAAAAAATTAAACCGTTCTTAGTTAAAATTACTAAACGATAATATTTTTTTTAGATTAAAAATAGTTATAAAATAAGTACATAAAATTTAGTTAAACCTAATAAAAAATGTAGATGTGAAAAAATAAAAGAAATATATATATTTTTTCGGTTAAGTGCATCGATTATCTTGTAAAAAAACTGGTCTTAGAATAAATGAAATCTTATAAAACTTTTACTAAATTTTATTTCAAGTAATTTCTTAAAACATAATATAACTAACTATTAGGCTATTGCAATTTGTGTAATATATGCACACCCATATAAAGTCTTCAACCCGCTATGTATTAAATTGTATAACTAAAAAGGAGGTACGTTCATTGAAACGCTACGAAACAATACTACGGTGGTTGAGCCATATAAAGAAATATTCACCGGATGTACATAACAATAGACGACATTGTCAAAATATTAAACGCACTAAAGACTTTTTGTTCGTTACTTTTCTGTATTATTAAAAATTACTTCCGTGCAATTTTTATTTTTATTATTATTAATACTATTATAAAATAATAGTAATCTAGAGGGAATTTAGCAAAATTATTTCTGGTAAGTAAATAAATAACAGAAATATCACTGCAGGATTAAATTATCGAGGTTATTGACCCTTTTTCTTGTTAGGTGAATGTTGTTTGGAAGGGGAAGATAGACGTTGAACGGACTGTTGCTTGTAGTATTTGCAGGTGGCTGTTATTTCTTCTTTGCAACTACACTGTTGTCGGCCTTAACAAGGTCGCCGCTGTCTTGCAAGATTTCTCTTTCCTTAATTCCCCCTCCTTACGAGACATAACAACCCTCACTCGTCTATAAAACATTCCAAATAGCGAGATGCATACGTTTAATTTACCTTATTTTATTAATTTGATGTTTGCTATTATATACATTATTTGTTCTACTTTTTTTAAAATTTATTCATTTATTACTATTATTATTAGTGTTTATTAATTTTAAATTTTTATTGGTATGATTACTAATTTGATTTTTTTTAAAAAATGAATAAAATCCAGAAATTAAATACGAAAACAAAAAGCAATTTGTTTTGTTAAGAGTCACTCCAAAAAATACAATAGCTCTCCTCAAGAATAACAAGTTTGTCTCATGGTACTAAGCATAAGAGATTTACTAGAGGAAATGAGGAACGAAGTGATTTCCTATTGCTTTTTTGCTGAGCCATATATATGTAACAAACATATGCTAATGTTGTGCAACCGCTATGGTTGCGTTAGAAAACGTTATTGGATTGTTATAAACTCGATACTGAGAAGATGGCTTAGTGATCATACGTTGAACAGAATAAGTTTTGACCGAGAATTTTACCTACTGAAGTTAAAATATTTTCATAACAGAGTTTATTATTTTAAACTGATATTTTTATTAATAAAATATATTCTATAAATTATAATTACAAAATATAATTATAATATAAAATAATTTAACATATACACACAGAAACATGTATAGATATTTAAGAAAATCGTTAGAAATTTAAAGAAATATTACTATTAGCATGCAATCCTATTTATCTATTTAAATTATACTTAATATAATTAATGTATATTATTATAATTAAATATATATTAACTGTATACTTAAACACTACGACGAAATATAACATCCTAATAATACACACACGAGCACCCTCGCGCACGCATTAAATTGCCACCGCCACAATCATCGTCGACTTTAACCAGTTTTATTTTTCATTTTATAATTATATAAATTTATGTACATTTTCAAAGCTATTTATTGATTTAAAAATAAAAAAAATTGTTGTAGGTACAAAATGACTTCTTTGTACGCTTATTAAATTACGTATACAAATTTTTTTTAAAATGAAACTTACATAAAATTTAATTTCATTAATAACTTCTGATATTTTTCATATATATATTTTTTTATTATTATTGAATTATTATTTATTGTAATTTTTTGTACAATCTGAGACTAATAATTATTATTAATAAATCAATATATTTAAAATAAAAAAAATTAAAAAAAAATCAAAATAGGTGAAATATATATTTCCGTTAAAATTTGAAAACCGAAATTTTTCACGATTACAATACTTCGTACAAGGAAGTAAAAATAAAACTAAGAAAATGGACAAAATTAATATTTTTATAAAATGATGGGGATACCTGTGCTACTGACATGTAGTATTTAGGCTTAAATCCTTTAAAGAAAAAAGAAAGTGAAATTACAGTAGAAGAAATGCGATTTTTAACAGCTGTGATTTGTTGCACATTAAGTGATAAAATAAGGATTTTAGCTATATGTAAAGATTAACTTATTTAAATGCGAGAACTTTCAGGTTCTTGCGATTAAATAGGTTACCTTGATCACAGCAGTTGTGATCAAGATTTCACCATGGTTTCTCTTGATCTTTCCAGGCAGCATTTTTATATGTGGTGTAGCAATCCATTCCTAACATGATCAGTATAATACAATAATTATTATTTTGTTCCGATCAAAATAAAATATTTATTTTCATTACAGTTCAAATACATAATAATTTAGAACTGTCAATAAATGTAATGATACAAAAACTGCTTGGTTTCTTTAACTTTGATTTATTCATAATACTTGAACAGAAATGCAGTGATCTAATGGCACTTATATGAATTTAAAAAAAATCTTTGTAAATTAAACACGAGGTATCATGATTAGTTTTATTTGTAATATTATGTAAAATAATAACTCGTGATTAACTGTTTTATTTAAATTTTTATGTCAAAACTAGCAATTTTTGTAAAGCATATTCAAGGGTCATTTGGATAGTTTTCGGCCTGACAAAGAAAACAAGATTTTCCAGAATCTTTTATTTTTATTTTTCAACTAGTGTCCTTGTAATTCGATACGTTTAAACGAACAACTTTCCAGGTTTTAATACTCTCAGTATATTAAGGTATACAAATTTTCAAAATAAGCAGTTATTTCAACTTTTACCTAGTCCGTTGAAATGGAAATGTCATCCAACGAGCCATTTCTTCAGGTTTTGAAAAAGGAAGTAATCGCTGTTAGCCAAATCCGGCGAATTCAGAACTTGTGAAAACACTTCAAACCGTAGCTCGTGGTGTTTTTCAGCATCAATCCGAGAAGTGTGTGCTGGCGCATTATCGTGGTGAAAGGACTTTTTTGGCAGATATAGATTTTTTTTTAGCTTAAATAGCATCCTTCAGTCGGTCCAGTAGTAAAGCGTAATACTCCCTGATGATGGTCCTGCTTTTATCGAGGTAATGTATGAACACCACACCCTGAGAATCCCCCCAAAAAAACCTATAGCTATTACTTTTCCTGCAGATGTAGGCGTTTTCGTTTTCTTTGGCGCACTTTCACTTGTTTCCATCCACTGTTTGGTGTAATGATGAACCAAGTTTTATCTGCTGTTATAAAACTCAGCTGAATCGTGTTTAAAAATGTTCTAAACACTCTTGTGAAGTGTTACATCGAATGCGCTCTACGTCAATTGTTAACAATCGCGACATCCATCAAACGTAAAGCTTTTTCATATCCAAAACATCGTATAAAATGTGATGGACAGATCCTCTTGAGATGTTTCTAATGTCAGCAACCTCGCGCCCCTTCAGTCGGCGACGTTTAATATGGCACTGTGGATTTTTGAGGTGATTTTTTCGGTCGTGGAGGTTTTTGGGCTTCCCTAGTGTTCATCAAATTGACTGGATGAACGACCACGTTTAAATTCAAGAGTCCAATTTTTTACCGCCGAAAACGAAGAGGAAGAATCCTTTAAAGTGAAATCTAACTATTTTTGTATTCTGTCCTTTTAAACTTTTTAAAATAATAAAGTACTTTGTAATAATTCGAACTATAGTTTTATTAATTTTTCAGAAAGTCTTTACTCGATCGCCACAAACAAGAAATAAACGCATGCGTCTGAAACATCGCAACACACCATCTAAAGGATTATAGTTATCAAATGTCATAGTCGTGTAGTTATACTTTCACCATCACTGTACAAGCCAGGAAATTTCAAAATGACCCTAATACATTAGATATTTAGATTTATCACTTGGATTTACATATTTATTTATTTATCCTACAATTTATATTTTCATTGTTACAGGAATAATACTATTTTTTATATTCTATTATTAATACTTACATATATCTACCTATGAAAAACAAAATAAACCTGTAAGAAGTTGCATAAATAAATGAAAAATTATAATCCAGAATGTAGAAATTGAAAACAATAAGAAGTAAACGAAAGTATTGAAATCTTTAGGCCTAAACATATGTAGGCCAAATAGATCTACTTTTGGACTATTCCTTTTAACTCTTCTTCGAGGGCGGTCCAGAAAGTAACTTACGTTTGTGCCTAGCGTGGAGATGGGTGGGAATAGAGCCACCATCTTGACGTCAAAACGTTTCTACGCTCAGTACTCATCAAGCTGTCGTAGCGTGTTGAATGTAATTTTTCTACTTTGTTCGTTGTGAATTATTAAAACGTGCGCTTCAATAGAAAATCCCGCGAGTTGTGAGGTGCGTTCAGTGATTAGGTTTTTATTGGGAAAAAACCTCAAACCAATTGAAGTTCATCGGCAGCTTTATGAGGTTTACGGAAATGGAATAATGAGTGAAGGTGGAGTGAGGCAGTGGTGCATTCAGTTTAAAAATGGCCGCACCAATGTTCATGATGAGGACCGCAGTGGTCGGCCTACACTTGTGACTGATGAACTGACGATGAAAATCAACGATAAAATTCGTGAAAATCGCCTCATTATGATTACGAAACCCTCGCTTCATTTTCCCCAAATTTCACGAAGTTTACTGCAAGAAATTGTATCGGGGAAGCTTGGTTTCCACAAGTTTTGTGCAAGATGGATACCAAAAATCTAAGGCAGCAGATTTCTACAGAGAAGGAATTGAAAAGTTTTTGCATTGTTATGATAAGTGCCTCAATTTAGATGGCGACTATGTAGAAAAATAGTTTTAAGATTGTCCCTTTCAAATGTACATAATAATTTTTTTTTGTATTTGGTGGTTTTTTTTAATTTCAAGACGTAAGTTTCTTTCTGGTCAGCCCTCGTATTTGTGCTTTTAAAAAAAGCCAGGTCGTTAGCAAAGGCTGCACATCTTGTTTTGACGTTTTGGTATTTTGATCCGATCTTCGCGTCCGTATTACTCGTCCGCCAAAAGTTTTCATTATTTTATCCGAAACCAACTTTAATAGATTGGTTCATTACCTTGCCTCAACCTTGTCGTGAATAGGAAAAGTTTGCTTATTTCTCCTATAAATCTAACTTTATAGATTGTGTTTGTGTGAATGAGTTTAATGAGGTTCAAAGTTTTCGAGTCAACCTAGTACTCTCTCACAGTTTGAAAAAGAATCTTTCTATCCGCAGAATCATAAGCTTTCTAAAAGTCGCTGAAAGATATGAAGTTAGATTTGTTCCTGGTTATGTAGTATTTTAGAATCAATTTCAAACTTTGTATTTGTTCTACACATGATCGTCCCTTTCGAAAGCCTCCTCAATACTAGCCTGCTTTGTGATCTATTGGGGGTTCTAGCATAGTCAATAGTATTTTCGACAATATTAAGTCGCTGACAACAATGAAATACCTCTATGATTATTAACATCCATTTTGGATTTTTATTTTGTAATTGGTGTGTTAGGGCTACCTTCCATTCTTCCGGAATTTCTTCCTCGTCCGAAAACTTCAAAACATTCCTCTGGTCTTCTGACTGAAGAAGTTTTTCATTCATCAACTTCCATAGTTTCGCGACCATCTTCTCCTGAAGCTTATTATTTTTGAACGATTTGATGGTTTTTAATATTTCTTGTTTGGTAGGGGAGCTAGAATCCGGGTTTTTTAGTACATCCTCTTGGGACTCTAATTTTGTAGGATTTCATAATTAAGGAGATTCTTGAAGTACTCTGCCAATATTTCGCAATTTTCTTTATTATTCAGTGCTAAAGTACAGACTCTTCTCTTGAAACTAGAAGCTGAGTATGAGTAATTTTTTTATTTGAATGCTTTGTTTAAGTGTCTTATCATTTCGTTATCTTTTAAAGATATCTTCCACTTCTGTAACCTGATCCTAAGGAATTCTCTTCTTTCTTTTCTCAGGATCTTGTAGGTTTCTTTCTTTAAATTTTGATATAGGATCAATTTTTCAAGAGATTTCCTGAAATTCCAGATTTTTCCTTCTTTTTATCGCGTCTTCACACTTTTCATTCCAACAAGCATGTTTCTTTGTTATGTTAAAAGGGGCCCGTTCTTGTACCATTTCTACTTTGATTTTTGTTGTTTCTTTAATTATGACCAAAATAATTTATTTATTGTTTATTTTTTATTTTTCTTCTACGTTAAGCGTTTTCGCGAAAATCTTTGCTTCATCAGAATGTATGAACGTATATAAAAATTAAGATTAAAAACCAATTAAAAAATGTAGAAATCTATGTTCACCTCTTCATTTCTGTATATTTAAAACTTTTTAGATTATCCTTTTTATCCAAATTTTCAAATTTTATACTTCATACTTCCTGATGAAGCGGAGATATTGGCGGAAGTTCTTAATGTGGAAGAAAAGAAAAAAACTAATAAGTAATAAGTCAGTGAAAAAAATATTTTTTAAAAAAATAATTTGATTCTGTTGGTTAGGATGCAGTTTCTTAAAACTTTTTATTAATTTTTATATTTCATTACCAAAAGCGAACGAATTTTATTTTTACAAATATATTTATTTATTTTATTCTTAAATATAGTGTTGAAGTTTAATTAATTTTTGCTTTTCTTTTTTTTATAGGAAAGTCTGGATCTGGAAATGCGGTAACGAAGGTCGGTCGCATAATGTTGATGATTGAAAAGAAGCCAAGATCGTTACCCCTTATCGGGGTAGCGATATTGACTGGCTTTGTCTGCCTCACATTTTGGCGACTACACTTACAGCGACGAGATTCACCATCTTCTTTCGCATCAGACCGTTCTCGTGTATTACAAGGTCCATATCGATTATTAAGATCAGACAATGTATCGATGGAACCGTCACCTTATCGGATCGATCGTTCGCATTTACCGCCGGATGATTTACATCAGTTGATCGATTTAAATAATTTCACTTTTACTATGAACGATCCGGCTGCGTTGTGTAACGTTTCGAATACTCCATTAGTGTTGGCAGTAGTTCATTCCACTCCTAAACATTTTTCAAATAGAAAAGCGATTAGAAAAACTTGGGGTCGTGATATTAATGTGGTATTTCTAGTCGGCGAAACAGATAATATTACACAACAATTGTTAAACGATGAAAACAGCAAACATAATGATATAATTCAAGGCTCATTTATCGATGCTTACAGAAATTTGACGTATAAACACGTCATGGGCTTAAAGTGGTTGACTTACTACTGCAGGACCGCACGTTATATTCTGAAATTAGACGATGACGTATTTGTGAATTCGCGTAATTTAAACGATCTGCTCGTAAGACAATTGTCACCATTAGGTGCACGTCGTCTTATATTATGTAAATTGTTGCCTTCCAGCGTCGCGAAAAGGACTTATAGATCAAAATGGAGGGTAACGCCGGCCGAATATCCTGGACGATGGTATCCGGGTTATTGCCCGGGCTGGGCCGTGTTATATTCACCCGATGTCGTGTTCGCGTTGTATTGTGAAGCACAACGGTCGCCGTATTTTTGGATCGACGACGTACATATTACCGGAACGCTTGTCGCTCAAGCGAATCTATCTCATACTTCGCTCGGACTTCAGTCTTATCTTTGGGCTGATGATAAAGAACATCTTCAAAATCATAAAGCGGATTTTGTTGTCGGACTAACAGAGCATTATGAATTCAATGATTTATGGGAAACACTCGTCAGTTAGTATTAATCAATTAATTAGCGTTAATAACTAAAATATTCGAAAGTATAATTACCATTAAAAAAAATACAAAAAAAGAATTAAAAAAAAAAAGTAAATACCAGTAATTATTGTTACTATTAAACTTATGTAAACGAATCCATTGTTAAAAATAGAGAAGTTATTTTCGTATATTAATGTATGTATAAATTAAGTTAGTATGTAATTACTTATACACTTGAGTGTTGTCATATTTGAATTGGTATATGTGCAGGTTTTGTTATTTTTAACAAGAATCGCCTTTCTAATAGAATAAGAAGAAACTCCTATTTTCTAATTTTTTATTAAATTAAAAATTATGATTTTTTTATTAAAGGTTAGGTTAACTCTTTTTCTCTTGTTTTGTTGTTTCTATCCAATTGTGATTTTTAAAGAATGGGATTGAACAATTCGTACAAATAATTAATGTTTGTTTATCTTATATATTTAAAATATTAATTATTAATATTATTATTTTTATTAGCGATATTTGTTATAATTATAAATTTGTCTATTTTATAATTATATTGGTATCATCCTTTACACGATACATTTTGTATTAATTTATTCAAGTTTTAATTGAATATGTGCTTAATTTTGTATTTTATAATCTGTATTAGTTTATAAGAATATAAAGTAAAATTTAAATTTTTGCTTTGGTTGCTTATAAAGAAAAAGTCAGATGTAAAAAGTAAGGTAGTTCAAAAATGATTTTGGAATGAGCATGTATGTTCACATGAATAAGAATGATTTACTGATTTCAGTTAGTAGTTTTCAAGTAGGATCGATTCTTTTAGATTAGTAAAATCTTCTTAAGTTGTGCCCAATATCCTACATTAACAAATATAGAACACAATTTAAAATAGAAACATGAAAAGATCATAATAAATATATGATGTATAAAAAACACACATTTTAGTGAAAGCACAATTAATTTTTTATTATGAAGATAATTTATGTAAGTTTTAAAACATTATAAAAGAAGGATTTTTGTCCTGTTTTTATAATTATTTTTCCTTTAGAAATTGATTACACATATTTATTGTCATTTTGTGAACTCATACAAAAGCCTTTTACTGGTGGAATGATTTTTTTTTTTGCTATGTTCAAGTATTCAACTTTTATCTTCCCAAATTATAGTGTTATCAAATTTCGAATGTTTATTATTATTATTATTAACTTAAACTAAATTTTGTTACTAATTATTTATATTGCATTAGAATTTTGTCTCTTTTGGTGCAAAGATTCCTATGTAAAATTACAGATCATGTTTATCTGATTATTCCATAATAATAATAATAATAAATTTGCCTCTGAATCAATTATCTCCCATCTGTAATGAAAGAAAGAATACTTGTCATATCATTATAGCTAACAAGACAAATTAAATGCATCAGGCAGAAGTTAAATATTATACAAATTGATTCCACCAGTGAGATGTCTGTATATCCTAACAGATAATTTATATTAAATTGAGAGCTGATCAGTGGGTTAGGTTTTAAAAGGGATATTTTATATTACAATAGTCCTTAATGATTTATTCATGTTTATTTCTATATTTCATATTAAAATCAGTTTATGAGTAATATTTTTTGATACTTTATATTTCATCCTCCAATGTATTTTCACTAATATTAATTAAAATAGAATGAAAAAAAGAAGCTTTATAAAGATACAAAAATTATCCTAATGGTACCTTAGGACATTTTCAATGGATCAGTGTAATACGGTACTGTAATTTTAGTGTTTTTTCCTCTTTGGATTATTTATAGATTGCATTAAAAAAAACTTAACTTTGAATTTGTTTTGTTTTGTTTTCTGCTGGTATTCTTTCATTGTTTGACTATCTTCATTTCTGTCTTTTTAGGAAAATTTTCATTCTTTTTTCTCTAATTTTTACTAAAAGATTCTTGAAATTTTTTATCTTATTTCTGAAAGTATTTCGGTCCAAAATTTCTTCTTTAATTCCGTTAGATCATTTTGTAATATCTTGAAATCAGTTATTTTTAATTTAAAAACGGATAATTGAAGATTATTTTTGTTAATCTGTTGTCCTTAGATAATTTTAAAGTGTCTGCAAAAGCCTTATCTTCTTTCTCTTACAGATTTCATTCAAATTTTGGTAAATTTCTTCATTTAACCTTAAGATATTTTGATTATTTTTACGTTTAGTTCCTAACATTTTTCTTTCAGTTTTAGTTATTTTTTCCAGTCTCAGTTCTTTGATTATCATCTTTATAAAGCTAATTTTTTTTTGTTTCCTATTTTATTTTAATTAATGTAGTATTTTTTTACTGAATAAATTTTTTTTTTCTTTTAATTTTTCTTAAACTATTTAGAAAAAGGTACAGTTTTATTTTTATTGTTTAATATCTTTCAGTGTAATAATCTGATATGACATCACTTTGTAGGTATGAATTTTAAAAATAAATGAAATCAAATTTATTTTTCGCTAAATTGTAACTTCAAGTAGGAGAAAATATGTGGTTATAAATTTTTTATTTATTGTATGTGCATAAATTAATACCTCCTCTCATTAAAAAGAGTTGAATTTTTGCTGAAAGAATTTAAATAGTATTGAATGCAAATTATTGTTCATAAGTATAAAGAAATAAAAAACCAATCAGTTTTTTATAAATTTAAAAGTGATTACACTGGGTGCGTTAAAGCTTTATTAATTTAAATGTCTTTAATAATATGTGTGAATCTTACATCTTTAATCAGAATTTATCCAACTGAAAAAAGTTCATAGACACAGTGCGAAGTTAAATGTGCTTGTTTTATCAATTTTTAGACACCACTAGACCTAGTGCAAAGATGAAATATCTACAAAAAATTAATATCTATATCTGTAATGATGATTTACAAGGGCAATGCATTATCGAATGATATTGTTAATCAAAAATACTCAATACTGTTTTTGGTATCATCATTTAAACAAGATTTAAAAATAATTTTTAATTTACAGAAGAAAAAAACAGCTATTAAATATTATATGTTTGGAATAAGGAAATGTGTAATTTGTTGGTATATTTCTAAAGTTATAGCATTTATTATTGATGGTTAATTACTTCCTGTAATTAGTTATAGTAGATTAACTTCAAAATAAGTTTAATCCAGCATAATTATTAGTACATCATATTATTAATAAATACTCTATGGAGAATTAGTAATGTCCCTGCTATTCATCAAGAAGGTTCTGGATTTAAATTGCGATCAGACTGGGCATTTTTCATGTGCTATAAAATTCTATTTTTTTATACAAATATAATAGAGTGGTTTACCTTAAGTTACTAAAATAATATTTTTTTTGATGATCAGTATCTTGCTTGATGAATTTCACTGCATTGTCTTTTGCAATACTCTGTATTTTGTCGTTTATCATATTATACATTATGAATTTTTTTTATTTTTTATATCCTAACCTTAATTTTTATTTGTAATTTTTAGATTCCATTAATAAATTATTTTACTCTAATTGCCTTATATTACAAATACGGTTCTTATTATAATAAGCTGTCATAATTATTTTAAAATATGAAATGAAACAAATAGGGTGTTGGAACTCTAAAATGAAATTGAAAGTAAATCACTTTTTGTTGGGCTGAAGTTAATAATGAAGGTTATCTCTTTTTTAATTGAATACCTTCTTCTCTCTAATTAGAGTTAACTTAGGTAGTTAAATCCATTCGTTACAGATGTTTTATATAATCAGCAAGACAAACAGCTTTGTCTTGCTTTGGTTTTGAGTTAATAATCTACTACCTAGAACAGTGAGGTATTTGTGACATACTTGTACTGTTGGGATTTATCTAGTTCACAGCATGTTCTTAAATTTGCAATAAAAAATGTTTGTTTTATATTGCATCTGTTATTCCTGAATGAATATATCTTATTTATGGATTTCAATAAAATATTTTACTTTTTTCTTTTTATTATGCCAATATACTAGAAGTTTCCCATTTAGAGTCATTTTCTTCAGTTTTTGCTGTATTATAATATTGCTAATTTGGTGAAGCTTTTATATATATATATATATATATATATATACTTATTGTTTTGATTATACTTTTCATTTAGGATTAGTTTTTTCCTCAGCGTACAATTATCTTACAGTATTCCATCATTATAGTAATGTACAGATGTCATTATCATGCATAATGATATTATAACATGTAACTTCATTGCTGTAATTTCCATCAACCAGACAATTAAATGAGATTTTAATTAGTGTGTGCAACATATTATATTCTATATGATTTGTTGTCATTGTTTAATGTTCAGCCATTATTATTTTATTATTACAGTATGAATAACATGATCAAACAATGAATCCATATATAAAATGATGATTGTGTCTCCATGATATATTACTTTCATATTATACGTTTATATCTGCTGTTAAATTCTTTGTTTCATCAATTTTATTATGAATACCACACCTTACTAAATAATAGAATTCATTTTTGCAGCTGGCAAAAAGACAAAATTATAGTAGAATTTTTCTTTAACATATTACAATTGTTTAATTTATTTGTTCAAGGCATTGTTTAATTTATTATATTAACATTTTTGCACCTTAAATGTAATACGATTTATTTATGTTAAATCATTTTTTCACTTTTAACAGTAATAATAAATTACAACTATTATACATGTAGACATGTTGCAACAGAGTGCCTTTTAAAATTTTTACACTTAATCAATACAAGTTATACAAGTTACTTTTATGACAGTTATGATTTATGATTCATAATTTACCTCCTTTTTTTAATAGAGAATTTTCAAAACTTGTGATTTTTTTGTACTATCAATGCCAGTTGATTTTTCTGTCATACATTTATACGTTAAATATATATGAAATTGAAATAGACTTATTTTATAAAATTAACTATGTTGTAATTTTTGGCACCCAGTAGTTATTTACATTTTGAAGGAATATCACAACAAGATGTTGATACTTTTGTAGTTTTTACCAGATGAATTCAGGAAATATAAATATTGTTGTACTCATCCAGTGCTCATTTATTGTAATTCCTCCAAAATTCTAATTATTTAAATTCATTTAAATATTTTTATTATTGGAAAATAGTTTCAAGTGGATGGATAGAAGTAATATCCTTATAATTTTGTTTACAGTATGTAAATGTACTGTATATAAATAAAGTATATAATATAAATTTTTGAGGTGATGGTTTTTATTTTTTGTAGTTTGCAATTCTGTTAGATTTCCATTAACTTGACTAAATATCAATTATAATATCCTGTTTTAAGATTCTTATCTTATTATAAGACATCCTATTCAAATGAATATCCCATATTAAAATCATGGCCCTTCCTTGTTTGTTTAAAACCAGTTTGAAAATTACTTTCAAGTTTGTCACACAAGTGATTCATTAGTTTTAGTTGCTGAAATGAGAAGTAAACATTTCGCAACTACTTCCTAACAAGTAGACATTTATATAAAAGTCAAATAAAAATAAAAACTACACACACATATTGTAAAATAGTATACAGCAACATTAAAAAAAAATAAAAAATTGGACAGTTTTATTAACTGATGTGTATTCTCACTTCTTTACAATTAGTAGTTTTTCTTACTTGTTTCTTCTTTCGCTTTTTTCAGTAAACTACTTGTTTGCAAAACCTTGTCCAAGGAAGGAGAAAAAGGGAATAAAAATCATTAATTTTTTTATGCCTTTGTTTTAATTTAAAAATGATTTTTTAGAGGACGTTGGTTGCCTTTTATTAATACTTCCATAGAATGTTAGTAGTAGTGTTAAAAATTGATAGTCAGTCACTCTTTTTTTTTTGTTGGTTGACTAACTGACCAACTTATCATTTGTTTACTAATCCTTATAATTTTAATACAGTTGAATATCCATCATTTATTATCTTTGGGGGCTAATGAAATGGAGAAAATAGTGAATTATATAATAATTCATGAAAATAACATGTAAGTACATTTAAAAAAATTAAGCAAATGTTAGTAATGTAGCTAAAATGTTAATAGTGTACTTAAAATTTCAGTTAACTATTTTTACATTAATTTTAAAAGCTGTTACATGTGTTTTTTTTATTCAAATTGAAGAACATAGAGATCCACTATTTAAATTTACTAACACCTAAAATGTGTTACATATAAGAAAATGAATACAATAACCGAAACATAAAGAAAAGTTCATATTTTTAAAGATGTACTTTTTTACTTTTCATCAGTATATATTACTTTTCCAACTATAGCGATATGTTACTATAGCTACATTGAGAAAGCATATAGAATGGTAAAAAAAAATCTAAAAAATTGCTTTTTTTTAGTTTTGGGTCTTAAGAAGAAGATATTTTAAAAAAGAACCTTTAACAAAAAAAAAAGTAGATTGCAAATAATCTGTGAAAAAGGTTTTTTATCTCACCGCTTCCAAGTCCAAAAATTTATTTTTGTTAGTTGGACAGAATGGTTGACCTGAGACTTTACAAGACTACAACACTTCATTTACATTCATACATACCATCCTCATTCATCCTCTGATGTAATGCCTTACAGTGGTTCCGGAGGCTAAAGCGAAAAAGAAAGAAAGTATGAATATTGGTCTGCATTTGGTCTTTTAACTCTAGACCCTGTCTACCAATTTTTTTCAAACTTGGTAGACAGGTGCTACCTTTGGTACTATTTATTTTCAAATTGGAAAAAGGGGTGAAGGTGCTTTGGTTGAAATTAAAATTTCAAATTTTTACTAGGGCACTTTAGGAAAAACATTTCCTTACTAAAGTTGACGTTTTTTTTACAATCACAAATTACCAAAAATTTCAATTTAATATTCATCCCTCCCCCAAATTTTTTTTTCTTTTTTAGTCATATCTTGCCCCAGAAAAGGAGGTAATGAGATTTTTTTGCATCTGTACCTTCTACATCAATAAGCCTTCAAACTATTATAAAGGTTTTTGCGTCCACCCCATTCCAGTGATTCATGATAACAAAAATGTTTTTTTTTTTAAATTTAAACAAAAACTAATAATTTTAAATTTAAATCCACCTACCAACCTATCCATCGCATTTAAAATGTAAAAATCTTAATTTTGTTAGCCCTTACCCTTCAGTATTTCTTGATAAAAAAAAATTAGCCAAAAATTTCCTTCCTAGAAAATTACAATTTTATTTATTTAAATTATGGCTATATTTTTGTATTTCTTTTTAACACTTTTAAAGAGTTCTTTTTTAAATTTATTATCACCACTTATAGATTATTTTCTTAAAAATTAATTTTACCTGAATCCTTCCCCTTGAATAAAAGGTGCCCTCAAAATGAAAAAAAAATAATTTCACAATTTCTTGTGAAACAATTAAATCGCTAAAATAACAATACCCCTCCCCTGACGGGGAAACTCCCAGATATAAAAAAAAAATAAAAACAGTTTTTTGAAATTCTGATTTTAATATATCTAAAATCAATTTTAGTTAATCTTTAATCTTATCTTA
Organism: Lycorma delicatula; assembly: GCF_047948215.1. Classification (NCBI taxonomy): domain Eukaryota; kingdom Metazoa; phylum Arthropoda; class Insecta; order Hemiptera; family Fulgoridae; genus Lycorma; species Lycorma delicatula. The sequence goes on along the minus strand of NC_134462.1, from coordinate 52,132,754 downwards.
AAAAAAAATTTAAAAACAATCATTAAAAGCAATTTTCAAAAAGTCAAAAACATATTTTTAAAACTTGTGATGCTGATATATTAGTATTAAAAGTTTTGGTTATTGCTTTATATGTTGTGTGTACATCTTGGCTTCAAAAATTAAAATTAAAGATTTAGATATAATCAAACAAGTAATTTTATATATATATTTTTGTATTTATGTATCATAAAATTAGAAATAAATATTTTTACACAATATGAAAAAAGTATTCATAATTTTGGTTATTGTTTTTCAATAAAAATGAATTATTTTATTATAAAGATACAAATAGAGCTTATAATGATTGAATTGCATAACTTGACTGGCATAGCCGGGAAAGTTATGCAATTCATTGCCAGTTTTTTTTAAAAGAAATTGTCCATTATTTGCATTTACATTAAAAAAATTCTGGCAAATTTACCATAATGTTAGCAACTTTGTCATTTGGCTTCTTTTTGTCTACATTACTGTTGATGTAGCTCATCAGCACCTTCCTGAATATTTGTTTCATCTATTTTCTTGAATCATTTTACAATTTTCACTGGAAAATGAATGACTATAAGGATGTATTTTAATGATCTACCCTTCCTTTGTAGTTTCTTCAGAAAATATATTTTTACTTTGAGTATAAATAAAAACAATTATTTTTTTCAGTATAAATAGTATTTTCTCTTGTCCATTTTATTATATCAGTCTGATATATGTTTCAGACTCATGTATTCTGAGAAATTTCTTTTAATTTGATGTTAAATAGTTGTTTTCTTTTCATAAATAGTCATGTTGCTATTCCAATTTCTGGAACATGGGCCACAATTTGTTGAAATTCAGCAGGCTCTCCGCAATCTTTTGTGGATTGTCATATTATTGTCTGTCAAACATTATATGTAATCCAAAATTTTTGTACTTAAATTTTGTTTCACAAAATATTGGATTTAACAAAAAAGATTCTTGTATCGTGTAACTTTACTTTGGATTGGTTCACTGATGGTACATAAAAAACACCAAAGCAAAAACAAAAATTATGAATGGTAAATGAAACATACACACATGCGCTCACTCATACACATACACACACACTCACTTTCTCTTTCTCTCTCTCACACACACATTCAGTTGGGTGACAAATTATAGGTCATGAATTAGAATAGTTGCACTGCAGTAGAATCTGTGTAATTCAAAAGTTAACTGCTGTACTTAACTTCTGACTCTAATAACTGAATGGTGGAGTTAAATGATCTGTAAAATTTATATCATTATTACAAAGTTTAATGAAATCTTTTTTCCATTTTAAAAAATACTCTCGTGGCTTTTCATCTTGATTCAGTTAGTATTTATTTGAAAAAATATATGTTGGATTTGCTCTTTTTATAGTTTTCATTTTTACAAATGTAAAAAAGTTATTAAAAAGTTTCCTTTTTGTAATTTAAATAATTTTAATAAAAAAGCAACTTTTTTTCTTTTCCCTTTTCCCTACTGAAACTAATTTTATTTATTTTCTAATGGTTGGTGATGAGTAGAAAGTAAAATGTATTGATGCCACACAATAACAAATTATTGTAAGATATTTTGTTAAGGGTACATTTTAATCTTTAATTTTGTTTTTTTTTTTTTTACTTAGGTAAAAAGAATAAAGTCTTATAAGTTAGTTTTATTGAGGTGTTTTTCTTTGTGTGTGTTTATGTATGGATGTTTATTATTGTGTTATACATTATAGTAATGGTTTAAAAATGATAGAGATTCTTAAAAGAGACAATTCATTGCTACTTACAAAGGATGTCATATATATGGTAAAATAATTTTTATATAATTTGTACCTATGTTGTACTTAAATGTCAGAATATTTACCCTGTACCATAATTTTGTTAAAATAATTTATTTTATGCATTATTTTTATAAATGTATTTCGTAAGATGTAGCTGTTATACATTACATATATATATATTAAAAATTAATTTTGAGTTATCAATTCTATAAATTTTATTATAATGTAGTTTCAACAAAATGTTATTTTATGTTTGAGAATATATAAATTTTTGTTTTGTCTCAATATGTCAATAACAATCTTAAAAATGATTCTAGATTTTTAATTTATCATAATGGATAAATCATTTACTAGATTATTTTGCTTTACTAAAACATAAAATTCTAATAACTAAGTTTGTCAGTATTAAAAGAAAAAATTGTTTTCAGGGAAATTACAGTTCTTAAAAAATAATAGTGTTTCACAATAAGCTTAATATGTGTAGTTATTTGCAAATGGCCGGTAATAAATAATAATACCTGAATGATAATAATAATATTTCTGGCCTATTATATGTTTACATCACTTGAATGATTAAATAATAAGAAGTAATATTCTTTGGTGCACAATGCACTGTTGTACACTTTTATTTATATTATGTAATTTTGAAAACATATTTTCATAATCTAGTATTTTAAATTATAATTGTTTTTTTTTAAACTATTATTTGTATTAGTATATATATATTTAAGTAAAACATCACAATTAATATATTTGTTAGATAAAAAAGTTAAAGGCTGTTGGTATTCTTGATAAACAGTGGTGGCAGAAAGTTCTTATGAAGGGGACACTTGACGATTTTATTTACATTTATGATGTTTGTATAATGTATTCAATTCATAAAGTAATTAAAAATATAAGTAATAATTAATAATAAAAATATCATGGCCATTATTTTTTACACATTAAACTTCAATTGCTCAATTTCTCATTGAAAATAATGAAAATGCCCTCTTTTTGCTTTACTCCAACAGTATTGAATGTTTTGTCTTCATCTCAAAGCCAGTCCTGTTTCTAAGTTTTCACTTCTGTACTGTTTCATCCACAGCTTCTCTGACTAAACCAATGATAAATTCATAGTCACACTTATGTTATTGTTTACTATTTCAGTTGCATACTATTTTAGCTGTCAGTTTCATACAACAGAATTATACCATCAATAGTTACCTCTTTCTTTTTCCTGTTTAGCCTCCGGTAACTACCGTTTAGATAATTCTTCAGAGGATGAGGATGATATGCATGAGTGTAAATGAATTGTCTTGCACATTCTCAGTTCGACCATTCCTGAGATGTGTGGTTAATTGAAACCCAACCACCAAAGAACACCAGTATCCACGATCTAGTATTCAAATCCGTGTAAAAATAACTGGCTTTACTAGGACTTGAACGCTGTAACTCTCGACTTCCAAATCAGCTGATTTGGGAAGACGCGTTAACCACTAGACCAACCCGGTGGGTTATCAATAGTTACCTGTGTTGCTTCATTGTTACATCAACTAACTACTAGCTTGAAGTCCTCAAAATAGTTTATATTCTGCAGAATCTTAAAAATATTCTACCCGCTTTTTAAAGTCTCTTGCATTCACATACTTTCAGCGTAGTTATATATCTTGGTGGTGTAATTCTTTTCTGTTAACAAGAATCTAACTGTATATATATATATATATTTTTTTTTTCTTATAACAACTGATCACTCCTGGAAAAGCATAATTAGATGATACTCATGTTAAAAAATAACCCATATAGGTCATTAAAAAATAATGAAGTAGCTTAGTTTTTTTTAGTCAACTGTTGAAAAAAGTAAATTTAACAGTGCTGCCAACTTAAAAAGTAAATTTTTAAAATATTTTCTTGATTATCCAATTTGTGTCTTTAATTATTGAATGCCCCTTGTTCATTTGAAATTGTTTGTTTGTGTATTAATGGCAGAGGTATACTAGAAACTACATTTCATCCAATTTAAAATTCATAGTTTCAAGAAACTTAAAGTCGATAAAACATTTATGGAGTGAAACAAATTTTTTAATTGTCATCATTCTTAAGAATAGCACAATGCATATTGTTCCGCTTTCTTTGGCCACCACTGAAGTAACAGTTAAATTGAAAATTATTATGTGCCATGATTTAAAGGAAGCACAGGTTTGAGTTCATCTATTTTAATTAGATTTAGACTAGTGAAATGCTACTTGTTTAAAAATTTAATACATGATTTTTAAATATTTAAAATATAAATGTATTTAAATTTTGTTGACTATAATAGTTTAATTTTCATAAATTCTTATTGGAGTAGATAATACAAATTTATAGCTTGTTAAAGCAGAAAACAGCTGGGAAAGCATTAATGGTGTATGTTGTATGCTACTTGTGCAAGTACATTTATAGAACACAAATAGGATAAATACAATGTTAATGTAATTAATAAATTATTAAATAGTTTATTTCTTAGTCAAATTGTTTTAGTCAAAAAGTTATTTATTATTATGGAAATAAGTAGCAGTTATGTATATATTGTATAAAATCTTAAGAGTAATGTACAATATTTTTTTTAGTATATTACTTTAGTGAACTGATCTCAATTATATTGCATTAAACAGTAGTTTAAATGAATTAAAGATATTGAATTTTTTTTAAATATAAGGAGATTAAAATTATTATAATATTAACATTATGATTATTAATATTGTAATAATTCATAAATTTAAATATAAATATATTATATCTATTATTAATATGTTAATTTATATCTAAAAAGAAGCCGCAATGGTTTTTTTTTATACATTTGAGAATGTGTAGAATGTTATAAAAATTGAGTGTAGATGATTTGCTGATAGAATACAGCCTGATTCATCTTCATCAAAGGATGAATAACTACTGGCCATTATACTTGTGTTCTTTTCTTTCTGAGATTACTTCATAGTTATGCTTAATGTTATATTTTTTAAATGTTTTTTTCAGTGTTAATTTTGTCTGTCTTAAAAAATTAACTGTATTAAATTTATTTCAAATAAAACATTTTCAGTCGTTTACAAATTTTTCCTATTATTCATTTAATAAAACACAGTAAGTCCTAACTTGAATTTATATTTATGGTTTTTTGGAAAAGATTAAACAAACCACTTACTTGCTATAAAAAGCTGGATATTTTTTGGTTGGGATTTCAAAGTGAAATTCAATTAAATTATTATAATTTCCTTTACATCACAGTAAAATTTCATTAAAATTATTCATGTTGTTTTTATTACTGTACCTTTTTTCTTTCAAAATTGTAATGGAAATATAACATCCAGTCTATTGAAAATAAAACGTAATCATTTAATAAAATTTAATGAAAAAATTGTAGTATTGAATAACTGATCAATTAGTAGCGGGAATATAGATAGCAGGAGTCCTAGTTTTAACCAATAGGTACCTGAATCACTAGTTTTTATACTATTGTTTGGATGGAAAAAGTCCTTGAACAACCATCCACAGATATATTTGATTGCTATCCCCACTAAACTCCAATAAACATCAGTGTGAGTATAGCTCTGCAGATGATTCCATTCTTCATATTACTTACCCAAGGAAGAAAGAATATGGATAAGGAAAGAAGAAGAACAAGGGATGTACCCATGGCCTTCTGTAGTTTAGCCATGTCAATCCATGGCATTGGTTATGGATTCATATTGGTCATGTCAATTACCAATCAGAGGGAGCATGATTGGAGATGCCTCTGACTAGGGTAGTATAAGCAACTGCAGTATCATTGATGATAATTTTACTTTTTCTTTAAGGGTACTTTTATGAAATACAATAGTTTTGTTAATAGATTTGTCTAAAAAAATAGAGTGTAAATATAAAATTATAAATGATGATACTGCCATATTTATGACTTACTTACCTAATTTAAAGCATATTATTGTGTATTTTTAACACCATATTTGATAGATGTTGTCATATTTTTCTCTCTACTAATTGAAGAAAACCAAACCTTAAATACTGGAAGAGGAGGACATGGTAATTCAACTGTATTGCAAATTGTTAAATATATTTTAAGTTAAAGCAGTTAGAATACATCATCAAATAACTTTAAAAAATGTTATAAAATTATAACACAAAAATACACATATTTCTGGATTGAGAAATGAATGGAAGAACTTTATAAAAGAAATCTCATAGATAAGATGATTTATCATTATTTTGTTTCAAGGCTTGTCTTGTTAAATGATGAAATGAAATTACGAAGTTTAATTACAGTGTTATCATAGTTTAAATACAAATTATTAAAGAAATTATATTAAGACATTAGGACTTACTGTTATTAAAATAAATTAAATCTTATTGCCTTTCAAAGAAATAGTTTTTCGGTTAAAATATATGAATTATTTTGAAAAATTGTCGTACATAAACAGCTGCTGTTTAAAATTATATATCAAAAGCTTGTATAACAATATATATATATATATATTTTTTGAAAATGGGAACTTACAGGAAAATCTTCAAGGATATTGGATGTAGCTTTATTGTTTTACTTAAAATTGTAATGAAATATATTTAAAAATTTGCTTGTGATAGCTTATATCTCAAATAATTAATGCATATTTTTGAGTAATTAAAAGTAATTGTTTATCCCTTAGAATACATCTAATTAAATGTATTGAACTGTAGTTTCTAAATTTGTGTTAGTTATAAATGTCTATTAATTATAATTATACTATACGTAGGCCTACATTATGATGTTAACTAATTACAATTCCTTGTTTACATATTCTGTTTTTATTACTCTTAGCACGTTTTGCTGATAATTGTTATCAAGATTTTACATTAACCTAATCTTTATCATAAAATAGTGTGTAACGTAATATATTAGTTGAGTCTTTGCTTTTAATACTTATGATCAATAAATCAAGGCCTATATATATATATATCACATTTTAAATTATTAGTTGTTTAGCTTTACCTCCTATCCACCATTTATTGTTGAATTCTAATTAAAAACAGACATGCTAGCAAACCTTGAAGTAGTGCAGGCAGTTAGTTGTATATTTGTTGTTACTTCATAAACAAGATACAGCTAGCTACAGGTTCTGACTGAACAAAGCTACAGCACCAGATATCCTGGAGACTTTCTTATTTTATCATCAATCTTACTTATAAAATTAGCAATCTGTGCTTTCTGTGTTTTAACGTACTGATATACAATGAAAAAATATATATATATATTTAATATAATTATATGTATTGCCACAAACAATAAATATATTTTACATCCATGAACTAAATTGTAAAAACAGCTTTTTTTTATAAACAACCTAGAACTATTATTATATAAATCATAGTAATCACTATAGTACTGATAAATATTTTATTTAGGTGTTTGCTTTCATGGTGATTGGTGATTTTCCATTTCCATTTCATCTGTGATTTTTGAATAAAAATATTTATTGTTTATTTGATGTACTCAACATATGAAACAAGCTGTTTATGAACACACTTCAAGCTGGAATCACATTTAAAGTTATATTCATTTCCTATCCGTATGGGATCTTTCTCTGCCTGTATAACCTATGTCTTTGCTGGTAAATTTCTAATGGCTTCTAGATGTAGACTGTTCTGTTATTGTTGTAACATTTATTAGGCTTAGATTTAAATTTATAGTTAATAAGAATTCCGGATTTACCTGATAAGCACTTCAGTTTGGCTTTTTATGCATCCCAAAATTAAAAAATAGTATTATTTGCAGTTACCACCTGATAATAAAGCAGCTGACGTGCTGGCTATTAAGAGATCCTAGTATATGTCTGGAGAAGAAAGAATGAAAGTATTGAAAGGAGAAAAGTAAAAAGAAGGGATGATCTCAATCAATAAAGGGACTGTCTTTGATTGAGGTTATTACTCAGATCATTTATTAGCCATATAGGAAGATTTTCAAAAAATTGTTATCCTGAAAATTAAATTACATCTTAAGGAAAACAATTTATTATAATAAAAGTAATTGTTCAACATTTTTGGGGACTATTTTTAATGAATACAAGTTTTTCTTTCAGTATTCTTCCAGATATATCTTAAATTTTTTTCATAGAGGCTGGACTTTGTAAAAATGTTACTCTCTGTACTTATGCTATAAGAGGAACTCAATTTTTTTTAAAAATAATCTGTTAATCAGAATCACTACTAAAGAATATAATATTTCTGTTGGAATAATATGATATTTTAAAGTGAGAGTTTTTTGTACATTAAAATATACTGAGAAAAATTAATTTGTGTTTACTTTTCCTGTTCATAGAAATGAAAGCTATGTGTAAATATTACAAAGAAAGATACTGTAGTAATGATATTAACAATATAAGCAAAGAAAAAAAGGCAGATGAAAACACAAAATTGATTTAGATTATACATGTCACATGGGTAACGTGTTAATTACTTAAATTTTACATTTAACCGTATTAAAAAAAATTTTTTAGATAATAATGTATATGCTTTATTAATTAAGAAATCATTTTATTTTAAACTTCTTTAAATAAGCTGGCAGTTTTAGGCCTTTTTATAGCTGAACGCAACATTAAAGATTTTAGGGCCTGTGACACTGTTTAAACAGACATGTAAATATTTTTAAGAATCTTAACTAATTTCTACCCCCTGTCAAGTGAGAATGATGGAAGTTAGTTCTACGGAAAAGACCTTTGGTATTATTGGAAAACAATGATCTGAAATATTTGAAGGCCTGCTGTAGTTAAAATATTGGGATTCCAGAATGTTGCTACAGTACTCCCTCAGGAGGTATTCTGGTCATTAATTTTTGCAGTATAAAAGTTATAAGTTTATTCTCCTTATTAGGAACCACTCAAATGTAGTTTTATGCAGGCTGTAGATGTAGCCTAAGTATGCTTCTTTGGTTATTTACTCTTTTTTATAAAATGTCAAATTTTACTATTATATTGCAATACATACATAATATATAAAAATTTAAAAGGTTTAATTTGAAAAGAATGTATTATTATACAAATAATTAATTTTATTATGTGTAGTTAATGTCTAATAGTTGATAATAATGTACCTATATATTTATGTAATTTAACAGACTGTTTAATGCAGTACAAATAAATACATTAAAACAATCATAAATATGATGAAAAGATTTAAGTGAATTAATGGTGTAATTCGATAAAAATGGAATTAAAACAGTGTTATCACCATTATAAGAATTATTAATAAAGGTGCATATTTCATTGCAGCTTAAATTTTCTAAATATGCTCAAATGAAATTTATAAGTGAAAAGAAAAAATAATGTTACTCGCATATGCATATTTATTATGGTAGTTTTATAAGATATTATGTAAAACTGTGAATTATACTCATTGTTTCTTGTTTCATATAAAAAAATTGCTGATAGATTGTATATCTGTGTGTGTATTTTCAATTAAAAGGGGATCATCATTAAATATTATTAGTTTTATTTTACGTGTTACTATTATTAATAATTTGTAGAGTATAAGATGATTAATAGTGACATTACAAAATTAGTAAAATATTATTGAAGTGAGAATTTTATTGTGTTTTTGTTTTTATTATTATTTTTAATTATTATAGTTGGCATATAATTATTTATTTCTATTATTTTAATGTGCCTTCATTCGGGCAAAATTGTACCGTTTAATTAACATTATTATATATTATATAAATATTGTATTATTATAAATAAATATTATCTTTATTTAATAAATAATTCTATTTTTTGATATTTTTGTGTCTTATACATATAAATACAAATATATAAATATATATTAGTTAAAATTATATTATCTATGCTAGAGCTAAATATATAAATGCATTAGAAGAATTTATTATATATTAAATACTTTTTATTGTATTCTAAAATAATTATAGCATAATATAGAGTTAGCCTTTATTATTTATTTATTGTATTTATTTGAGAGTGTAAATATGGAAGCTTTTCTTTACCGTAAAAAAATATTGCACTAATCTTTTTAACAGACTTCAAAAAAGGATGGATTTCTTCTTATTTTGACTCGTACGCATAATGTATTTTAAAAATTTGAATCTTTAAACATTCACTGATTTCAACTATTCATTTTTTATTTTATTGTGAAACATATTTTAGTGGTCCTTTACTGTTTTTTCTTCCATACAGTGGAAGAATTTTTTTTTTAAATTATGCAGTCTAAATTTGTAATTTCATAATTAAAGAAGTTTTTAATTTATCATCATCATTGAAGAGTGATTTAATTAAACACATATTTTGACTTATCTTTATATTCAAAGTATTTTAATGTTAAACTTCAAGTAAAATAATAATTAGAGATTCAAAAATAATTTTTTAATAAACTCATTTCATTGTGTATTTTATATGAACATATTTCCTTTTATAAACTTAAGGTTTAAAGTAATATATATATATATATATATATATATATATATATATATATATATATACTTACATTCCAGAAAGACTTACTTTATGCTCAATAGCAAATCCTTTTGATTTTTCTCTCCGTTCCATTCCTTATTTATTTAGGATTATTCTAATTTTATTTAGACATAATTTTCTCATATTTTCATTTCTTTTAAACAATCTTTTTTCATGTGGGAAGCAATTTTTTATAGGCTACCCATATTTTATACAAAGGTATTATTAAAAGAATTAAATGGTATGAGCTTGAGAAAGAAAAAGGGTCTCGCATAATAATAAAAAGTAAAATAAAAGAATAATAATACTTTTCCAATTATTCAAATTTAAGGATCTTGTAAAAGTTGAAAAACTTTGGTTTCTAGCGTTATTATGATTCAACCTATTATATTTGTGTAGATTGTTATTAGTGAAATGATGTGTGCACTAAATGTGTTATTCTTTTAAGATTATATTTTTTTATTCTGTACAAACATTTATTCACAATGCATCTAAAATTGCGTAAAATATTTCTATACCTTACTAAATTATCCATCAGTGATATACAACTACTCCAGCCATTTACTGTAACCTGATTTCCAATTTTGTTTATAAAATCATTTTCACCTTTGCTTCATCCACTATCCTTTGCCATCTACTTCTTGGCCATACCTTTTCCTTTTGCAATGCAGGGTCCACCCCCAAATACTTTGTAGCAGTCAAATCATCATGCGTTTTGCACATGTGTTCATGCCATAAATGTCATTTCATTTCATTTCATTGGTATGGTCTAATAGTGAATCTAATCCCATTTCTTCTCTATTCTTTTGGTTAATTACACAATCCATCGGAGTCCTTTCATAACATCTCTAAAATATCATATAATTCTTCTTTTCAGGTTTTTGTTCAGTATCCAGATCTCCACATTATGTGTAATTCCACTCTATAAATGAAACAAAAAACCATTTTTCTTTTTGCTTTTTTTTATATTTACAGATATGCTATTTACAGATACGGAGTTAGAGAAAACAGATTTTAGTTGCTGAATAGTAGATTTTCTTTTTACAACTGTATTTAAAAATCAATCTCATCTCTTCCCTCTGATGTTAGTGTAACCCACAGACACTTAAATTCATTTACATACTGAGTCACATTTTTCCCTATTCTTCCCTGTCTTCCGACCACCAAATACTTCATCTTATCTATAATTATTTGTTAATCATATTTTTTTGTATTCCTCCTAAACATATAGGTTATATCATCCTCATCTTCCACAAAAGTTACTCGATTGTCAGTGAATAACAAACCATATACCTCTATCATCCACCTTGTCTTATCTCAAATCTTTAAAAACTATTTAAATAAATTTTAAAAAGAGTTGGGAACAAGCAATGCTTCCTTTATCAGACCTTTATTTACTCTAAAATCTTCTAAAAAATTTGACCTGTTTTTACACTACTTTTTGTGCTTTTATACAATCTCTTAATTACGTTTATATTTACAGCAACAATACCCGATTCCTTCATCAACTTTCATTACAAGTTTAAATTAATATATTATTAAAAAATATTGTAAGCTTTTGAAATGACAAACATAAACTGAATTTTATAACTAAAATATTTTTAATAAATTACTTATAAACATTTCAGTTGTTATTCTAATCAGATTCAAAGAATTATAATTTTAAATAGTTTTTATCACCATCTGTTATGAACAAATATGTAACAAAAAATGAATCTATAATTTAATAATACATATCATTCAAAAATTAACTAAAAATTGTTATTTTCTATTTGATTACACTTCTACATTTCACATGTTATTTATTTTTGTCAATGTGAAGTTGCAAATGTAGCCAGGGTACAGTTCTCATTATACCTGTTAAAGGAAGAAGGGATGAAAGGTGTGGAAAGAAAGAAGCAAAAAAATAATAAACTTATAATAAAGAAAAGGTTGTAAAATTCTCAAAATGTTTTAATGACAAAAGATTTTATAATTTTTCCACTATATTTTGGTAAATTTTTTTCTCATTCAGTTGATGATTCTGCTGTCTTGTGTGTATTGGCAAAGTACATTTATCAATTAAACGTTGTTTTCTATTTTATAGTTTTAATTTTTTTTTATATTTTATGAATTTGTTATATACATACCAGTATTAAATGGGGTATTATATTAGTCAGAAAAAAATTTCTGTTATGTAAAAAGTTATAAGTATGTAGTGCTGTAATCATATATTTTGTTATTTTTAATATTGGATTTAGTGTGCTCTGCAATAGGAAAGACTAGCACTGAATAAAAACAAGCAATTAAATGTTAGTATTTTGTTACCAATGAGGTATTTTCAATATAAGTTTTTCTTTTTAATTTAAAAATTATTTACATCATTTCTTTTTTTAATGCTAATATTCACTTTGAATATGTTTTGTTAGATGTACTTCATATCAGATCATTAATCATGTACTGTTAAGAGAAAAATACCATCATAAAAATAGTATTAAAAAAAGTACCTTTATTGAAAATAAATAAAATATGATATGAAAACAAAATACATTACTTTTATATCACAAATCTTTATAAAATATACATGTTCTCTAAACATGCTCCAAACAACACTATATACAGCACACAAGAAAGAAAATTAAATCAAATAAATACCTGTTTACTAATTTTACAATTGAACAACTTTTAGAATTAAACTAATAAGCAAAAATAATAAATATTAAAATTATCAGCCCCACTGGACCTAATAAACATTTAACAATCTCTTATATAAAAGAAAATGTCCTGACTGATTCACTGACTCATAATCAACGTACAACCAAAACTATTATAGGTAGAGACTTGAAATTTTCAGATTACCTTCAAATCTTTAAGTAGACATGCACTAACAAAGGATTTTGCAAAATTTTGATTTTAATGGGTTCAAATCGATAAAAAACTCAATTTCGTGTTAACAGTGCTATCTGATGGACGTAAAAGCGAAATAAGCTATACTAAATGAATTTTACGATTCCATTGCAATGTTTCCTATGTGTGTCTGCTATAGACTAAAAAATTACCAGATGGATTTACATGTGGAGAAGAAGGGAGAAAGGGAAAAATTGAAAAAGGGAAGAAGGGGAAAATGTAAAAAAGAAAACGGGGAAAAGGAAATGGAAAGGGAAAAAATAAAAGAGGAAAGGTAAATGGGGGAAGAGGAAGGAAAAAGGGAAAGAGGAAGGGAGAGCGAAGCGAGCCATGACCCTCTGATCGTGACGGGAAGCGCAAGTAACCATAGAGCACAGGCGAAGCCACGATAGGGATGGTAGATTTGGGATTGTAATAAATTTTTTGTTTATCTTTTAATTGGACTTTTATATTGAAATATTTTAATTCATTCATAAAATGGATTGGTCTAACAAATTTGTTCAATTTTTTTATCTTTATTTTTTTGTTTTTCTTTATTTAAGTTTTGGGCTACAATTCATTGTTTATTGTACATTCCTTCAGTATTTTTCATAAAAATTTTTATTTACAGTTTTATCAGTATTTAATGAAAATCTAAATATAATATTGTTGATTAAATATTTTTTATTTATAAAACAATAAGTTTGCTATTAAAAAAGCATTGCGAGTGAAGCTACATCTATATTGTGGGTGAAGTCGCAACGGGGTAAGTTAGTAGATGTATATACAGATCTAGATTTTCATACGTCTAAGAAAAAATATTTTCACAAATTTTTTATAAATTATGAACAATCCACTTGAGTTTAAAATTTATCTCTAATCCTTAGTATATACTGTACAATTATAATTATTTTTAAATTTAGTTCCTTATTATATAAATTAGTTTTTTGTTTTTAATCTTCTTCTTTTCCTGTTTAGCCTCCGGTAACTACCGTTTAGATAATTCTTCAGAGGATGAATGAGGATGATATGTATGAGTGTAAATGAAGTGTTAGTCTTGTACATTCCCAGTTCGACCATTCCTGAGATGTGTGGTTAATTGAAACCCAACCACCAAAGAACACCGGTATCCACAATCTAGTATTCAAATCCATGTAAAAATATCTGGCTTTACTAGGAAAATATCTGGCTTTGTTTTTAATCTAAAATTAAAATTCATTACTATTGATTTGTATATGTTTCAATTTAAGTTCAAAACTAACTTATACATTTTTAGCTGAAATAGTAAGTTAAATGTACCTAGGTCCATACTTATATTTGATATACTTTTTATAATCATTACTATTATGACATATTATGTCATTTTCAATTACTTTTAGCTTTACGTTAAACTTTTAATCTCAAAATATTTACTACATCCAACATCCTCAATAATATTGTTTTATACATTTAATCTGTAACAGCTTTTATAATGTATTCTATATTGTAACTTATGATGCGTAAAGATGTATCTCATTGATTTTGTTTTTCTTTTTACAAGATTTTCTCACAAACTTCTTTCCTCTTAAACTCATATTAAATATTTTTCATGTCAGAATTTATCAACATGTCTAATTTTAAACACTCGCAGTAAATATGTAATTCCATATACCAAAACTACTCTCTTTCTCCACTGTCTATGTTTTGCTTTCTTAAAGGACTAAAATTCATATTAACTTTTTAAATGTTATCAACCTATATGGTTTAATGGTAGCGTCTCTGCATTTTATCTGGAAAGTGAATCCTAGTTAGGATTTGTATTTTTTATTATGTTACTAAACTCATATCTTATCAAAAAAAAGAACTAGGATAGCTATAAGTGGGTATAGGCCTGCTAGTTGCTGGAGAGAGAACAAATTAATACATAATTCATTTAATTTTTAAAACTTGTATCTTTTTTCTGTATGAAAATTTTCCTAATTTGATTTTTATATCTTTCATACTTTATCCATTCTTTATAACTTTACTGCATGAATAAAAAAATGCCTTAATGCCTTAAATTATATTCTTTTTACTGACACAGTAATTTTATCTTTCACATTGCATTGTGTGTGTGTGTGTGTGTGTGTGTGTATATATATATATATATATATATATATATATATATATATATATATATATATATATATATATTTATATATTTATTATTATTATTATTCTTTATTTTTAAATTGAACTGTGTAGTAATGTGTTCTTGTCTAGTAATATTGCTCACAATTTCTTAATGCTCACATCATAAAGCTAAACAAAGCATTGTTTATCTTCCTTGAATTGTTATTTTGCTAGTAATCTTTTTTTGTAATTCATTTATTGCATTTGCTGCATGCAATCTGTAAGGAAATGGTTTCTATTGGAGATGATCTTTTTTCTGTAGAGAAAAAAATAGATAATTCAGGTTTGATAGAAATAATCTTAATGTAACTATGGTATTTTTTTTCTTTTTTTTTAATTTGAACAGATATAAAAAGTTCTTCATTTTATGGCTGAAACTGATGTAAATTGCTCTGTATTCTAAAATAAACTTTTTGTATCTTATGTATTTTTATGCATTCTAACAATTTTAATTTTGAAATTTCATGCCCATCATTCAAAAATTTATACTTATCTTCTGAAGAGTAGGTTATTTTGATGCAGCTTTGCTGTTCCAGCAATTTGTAGCTCAGTCATTTTTTCATATTTTTGAAGTCTGTCTTATTTTAGATGAAATGAAACGTTACTATCTACATCTATCTAGTATTACTTTAAGCACACATTAAATATTTTTAAAATAAGAAAATTATAATGCAATATTTAAATTTATTAACTATTTAAAAAATATGTAGGCTATTTAAACTGAACCAAACTTAAATACTATGCCATTTATGGGTAACATTAAAATTTTATATGTGAACTGTGCAATTTTAATTAGTAGAACATTTGAATAAATCAACCAAAGGGGGAAATATACTACATTTTGAGTAGATCTTCAATTTTTTTTAAAGAATACCAAACTCAGAGCAAAGTATGTCAGTAATTATGTAGGAAAATGTTTTTCTTGTAAACACTGGCAACCAGTAATCTTATCAAATCACCAGACGAAACACCAATGGGGCTCTCTTTCTCTCACTTATCTCATAATGTTGGATTTTTCCAAATATTTATTACTTCTTAATGAGTTGTATTAGATTATTAATGCAGGATTGTATTTTTTTAGGATAAATAAACAAAAATTCAGTTGTCTGTATGAAAGAATAGTATGTTAATAGATTGTACTATTTAATATGTTAATATACTATTTAGTATGTTAACTATGTTTTAATATTTAGTATGTTTACTATGTTAACATACTATTTAGTATGTTAATAGATTGCACTATTTATACATAATTATAACCACTGAATATGTATAAAAAAATAATATCATTAATTTAAAAAAATGAACCTTTTGTTTGATTTATCTCAAAATTTTGCTTATGACAAAAAAGTCTATCCTTTTTGTCAGCAGTAACTCTCAGCCAATGTTCAGTAGCATATTATTTTGCAGATTCTTCCTCCAAATATGTTAGTGATTTTTTATTTATTTTTAAATTATATTTTGGTTGTTTTTGATGACAATATTATCCACCTATTGGCCTCTGTTCTTATGATTTATCTCATCATTGTATGTCCCAGCAACATATTCCATTGTATAATATGAGTCATTTGAATTTTAACAAGTTTTTTTAATGTCATTATGACAGTACCGAAACAAATAAAATGAAAGTAGATTGAAAAATACGATTACAATTTCAATGAGAAAATAATTCTTTAAATCTTTTTGCAAAGCTAACAATTAGGAAAATTAAAAAAAATAAATAAATAAAAGAAATTACATGAATTTTTTTCATTTTATAAAAATTAATGAACGTTTATGCTGTATTGTGTGAAAACACACCATACATAAAAAAAGTTCCTGAACTAATTTTTGTTGGATGTTAAAACAGACCAGAATGTTAACAAACAACAGTAATCATGATGTATCATTTGCTTTAGCTCAACTGATTATTACTTCTTTGTCAAGATAGGTTTAATCCTTTTCTGATTTACAGGCATTAAAACTATATAATTGTTCAATTAACATTGATTTTTGTTTTAATTTATTTCACCAACTGTTTCATAATAAAAAATAATAAAGTTGCTAAAAAACGGCAGTAGTTGTTATAATGATCTTAATGAACCCTATTCATCTGTGACAATGACAATATTACTCATTCATTTCTCCAAGGATTGCATTAGTATAATTGTTTATTTATGGGTCGATTCATATTTCTGTTCCATCTTCTATTCAGGCTTAATTACGTTTATGTATCTATCTTATAAAAGTTTTTATTTTAAAATGTCTTATAATCATTCTCAAATGAGTGTTACTGTAAAGTAGTTATGCTTTAAAAGTATGAAGATTCAGGACAAATGTAATCCAGGAAGAAGAAAGTCAAAGCTACAAAATTTAAAAAAATGGTTAAATTGTAAATGAACTCTTCAGAGCAGCCTTTACTACTATCATGATGGTTGCTAACTTTCGTAAGAGAAATAGCACAAAAGAAAGAAAGAGTACATTATTATCAATAAATTACAATGTTGTGGTTTTATTATTTTTTATTAGTGTGAAATATATACAAATGAAATATTTTATTCATATTAATTATTATGCTAACTTTGACAGATTGGAGATTTGCTAGCATTTTTTGCACATTATGTTTTTTTAATTAATAAATAGTATTTATTTCTTAAATAAAGATTACTTATTTTTAAGATAGTGTAAGTTGAACTGTTTATCATCTTTTAATAAATACTGAACCAAGGTAACATTACAGAAAAGAACAGTTATTATTCCACTTAAATGAATTGTTTTTATTCATTTGTTTAGTGTTCTTACTTATAAATATTTAGAAGTTGTGGATAGAAAAAAATGTGTTTTAAAAATAGATTTAATGAATTGTATATAGATGCTATCTATGTTAGAAAATAGATATTTTTTCTTAGAAGTTAACCATATGTGATTTTTTTCAATAACAATGATCAAGATGTTTTTATTTAAATTTTGACTTATTTCCATGTGCAATATTTGTTGTTGAAATAGTAAATTATCTAATATTTTAAACTGAAAAAAACAAATAGGGTTTTTTGAAGTTTTGAATTTTATAAAAATTTTTTTATGTAAACCTGTAGTCAAAGAATATTAGTTTATATATATATATCCTTATTATGCATATTTCATAAAAAAATGTGTGTAATAGTTTTCTATTCTCCACTGGTTTATGGTGTATTTTGGCCATTTTTAAATCAGATCAGTTTTAGAAATCCTTTCTGTTTGTCATGTAATGGTTAGATTGCATCCAATAGATAGTTTTTCATTCTGATAAAATAATTCTGTAGAAAGCACAAAATAACATTGCACACACAAGTATTTTGTAATATGTTATTAAAAAAATTAAATTACTTAAAAAATTAATAGTAAAAGAAACATTTATTGAATCATATTCATTATGTTAAATAAGTTAATAATATTCATTATTAACTTCTATAAAGTTAATTTATTTTTACTATCTTAAAATATATATTTAAAATGTTTTCTTTAATAGCCAAAAATCTTAACTCACTCTTTCTTTTTGGAGGAGCTTCATATAGTTTCTAGTGCTTTTTTTTCTTCTTTTTTTAAATATCACCAATAAAATCTGATGATAAATGGTCTTGGAATTGTGAAAATCTCTGTTTATAATAAATAAGTGGTTTGTAAATTTCATCAGAATATTAATTTTAAATTTTAACTAGTTATAGTTTCATCACTCTTTCATCCTTGCATCTTGCATCCTCTTTCATTACCCTCTGGCAAGGACTCTTAAGAGTTTAACCAAACTTCATCTGGAACAAGCAGGCTTCTAGAATAATTACAGATCTACTAGTTGCTTGTTTAACAAATATCAGTGTTTAAATTATGATTGTTAATAATTTGATGATAATCAATAAAATCCTTTTACTGATTAAAATTATCCTGGAATTTTAAATAGGATGGTTCAGTAGAATATTCTAATCTTGTGAAATTGAAAGGTTATGTAATTTAATACAATAGCCCTTGGTGACATAAAAATTAACTACTGTATGACTAGTTAACATTACATCTGGGCTTGATTGGCATAGTGCTGTAATCAACACGAAAATATAATGCAACTGACTTAAATTCATGTATGGAAAAAATATAAACAAGCAGCTTGCAATTGAATAGTTGATGTAATCTGCCTGTCTTTTCATCAAAGTATTTAAAAACATTGTTAAAAATATATCTTGTTATAAACATACTGTTGTCATTTTTTGTGGTCTTAACCAATGAAAAATAAAAGACCATTACTAAAAAAGTGATGACAAAATAACAAAAGAACTAGTGGACTAATCAATTCTGTAAATAAACAATGTAAAATTAAATACTAATATCTACTAAATACAAAATCCGCCAGGTTAGTCTAGTGGTTAAACTCATTATTGCAAAATCAACTGATTTTCAATGTCAAGAGTTCTAAGGAATGCCACTCTGTGGATACCATTGTTCTTTGGTGGGTGGGTTTCAATTATCTACACGTCTCAGGAGTGGTCGATCCGAGACTACATGTTTACCAGTACACTTACACTTACAATGCAGCTACTTTAGACCTGTCAAGTCGGTAAATGCATTTGCCTATATACACACACACCCAATGGGTTAAACTTCCATCTACTCCAGGCAGTAACTGGAAAACTTGTTAGAGAAAACAAGTTCACTTTTTTCCATATGCTATGTAAACTTTCTGTAATGATTCAAACCTCATTTGTGTAGCTTAGAAAAATATTCCTTTACCCTTATGTATGGGTAAATAAAATTATGACCCTGTTAAAATCATAACATAAAATAAAATTGTAACATCAGTTGCAGATCTTTATGAACTAAGTGTAAGTTACCTAAGGTGAGTACAGAATTAAAATTCAGTTTTTTTTGGCATACTAAGATTTTTAGTTAATAAAAAAATAAGTATTTTAGAATGTGAGAAAAAATTCATTTTTGACACAAACTTTTACAGAAAAATTATGATCCCATTTTTCATGATTTTGTAAAACAAGATGAGTAATTCAAATATTAATTTTCTCTTACAGTAATCAATCTAATATGAAGTTCATTAAATTTGACCCAAATTTCTTGAATAAAAGATAAGAAAATGGTGTATAAGTTCCACAAATCAATACCCAAAAAAGTCTATTTGATAGAATATAAATGTTAATTACTTTTTATAAACCAAACCTGTTTTTAGGTTATGTTTACAGTTAAAGTACAGATGATAAGATACAGATGTTAGTATTGTTGAATTTAATTAAGCCAATAAAAACAGTGTTAAATAATGGCTAAAATTATTTTACTAAATACTATAATAAATTATAATACTAACGATTAATTAGTAATTGAAATATTAATTTGTTTTTTTTAAATGACAAACAAAAATATTTATATAATTTTTTGTATTTGTAATAAATTCAGTCAAATTTCCTTTTATAGATGGAATTTCAAATAATATAATAAATATTAAACCAAAAATTGCAACCTTTTTTATTCTATACCTAAAATATTTTTTCTATAACTGATTTCCTTGATGTTTTAGAAAAAAGAGAGTGTTTAATTAATATTACAGTAAAAATAATATTGTATTTTATTAGAATATATTAGTGAAAGGCTGCATGAAAATTTAATCCAATATGTTACCTTAGATCTAATATAATTTTCTGTCCTAAAGATAATGTATAAAACAAACAATTATGAATCCATAAAATGTTAAAATAATGTTTTACTTTGATTTAAATATAATTTGGTTAATGAAGAAAAAATCTACTATTATTAAATTATTGAATAAAAGTTAAGTGATGTGCCCTGTGTTATTTTTTTAATCTGTATCTTTATTAAATGGTAAAGAAAGAGCTACCTGATATTTTTTTATATATGTAATAATTAATTAGTTTTATTTTGTGTGATTTAATCTTTGATATATTACATTGCTTTTTTTAAGTACAACTATTACTTTACTGTATAATAAATTGTAAACCAAGCAATTATTTTTGTCATGTTTATCACGGATCGTGATTATAGTGTCTTTATGATTTTATCATGGACATAGTGCACAATGTTATTTTTA
Organism: Lycorma delicatula; assembly: GCF_047948215.1. Lineage (NCBI taxonomy): Eukaryota > Metazoa > Arthropoda > Insecta > Hemiptera > Fulgoridae > Lycorma > Lycorma delicatula. The sequence goes on along the minus strand of NC_134462.1, from coordinate 52,111,453 downwards.
TGAGAGGTTATCTGTAAAGTAAAGACCGTTTCATTATAAAAAAATGTATTCTGTAAACTTATAAATATTTTTCATTTCTCTTAAACTACATTCCTTACATAATTGTCACATAAATTAAGACGTTTATCGTAGCGATACACCAGCTAACTGATTGCGAATTGCTTACCGCTCAAAAATTCTTTCAATTTCCCAAACAAATTTAATCAAAAGGAGCTAAATCCGGACTATAAGGTGGGTGATAGTAAATTTCCCATTCAAATATTCTCAGTAAATACACTTGTCGGACCTGCAACATTATCGTGCAGCAGGGCGACGCTGTCGGTCAGCCGCCCACGTCGCCGATTTTGAAGGCGCGACATAACTTACAGTAGGTAGAGTTTTGCAGTAGGCTTCTGCATTTGTAGTCGTTACACGTGGCATGAAATCAATCAGCATTATGCCAAACCGAACCCTAAAGACTGTGGCCATCAGTTTGAGTCCAAATGTCTGTGACTTGACCTTTGTTGGTGATTGAGGATGATGCCATTCACTTGACTGATGTTTTCTCTCTGGCTTGTAATACGAAATCAATATTTCATCGCCAGCAACAACTGAATTAAGGAACTCATCACCTTTTTCTGTGTAGCGCCTCAAAAATTCCAAAGCAGATCCCATTCGGATTTTTTTATGACGTGCGGCACCCAATGTGCACGAACCTTTCTGAACCCTAAATGTTCATGAACAATGCGATCAATAACAGCTCTTGAAACATCAGAAAAAAGAAGGGCCAGGTCGGAAATCGGTAAGAGACGATCTTTTCTGATTTCATCATCGACGCGTTCCAACAAGTCCTAGGTGATTATCGAGGGCCTTCCCGAACGTTCTTCATAATGCACATTAATTCTGTTATTTCTAAACCTTTCACATCATTTTCGGACCTTTCTTTCATTCCTTACATTATCGCCGTACACAGCAACCAACTGCCTATAAATTTCAGCCGGCTTAACGTTTTGATGGTTTAAAAACGTATGACTCCATGTATTTCACAACCGACGGCAACACCGATTTTCCTATTCTGTAACGTAATAATCTAACATAACGTAATCAAAGAAACTACAACGCGACAACTTACAGACAACAATGCAGTGTATATGTTACTAGTATAGTTATGAACGGCACAGGTTCGGCCAACCTTAAGGAGAGAAACTTCCCAGCGATCTTTACTTTAAAGATGTCCCTCGTATTATGTTTTTTCATAATATTTTTGTTGCTGTTATATTTCAGTTCTACAATCATGTCTAAGAGAAATAGAGATTTTTTTAAAGGTTTTTTTTTTTATTTCACTACAAGTTAGTATTAAATAGTGCCAAAAGTATATATGTGTATATTACAGATGCATTCCAAAGCAATTCATGATGTTTTGTTATTCATGCACACAGTTAGGAGTGCACTGATACTGAAACACCATGTCAGTACTGGTCTTTGGGAGAAATAAAAAATTGTCCTTTCACACAAAATCTGTTTTAACGTAGTATGGCCCATGTTTTATTGTAACATTAGGTATTCATTGGCATCATATTTCTTAATGGAAAATATCACTTCCTTAAAAGGTGTGTGTGACAAAGTACACAGCAGTAAATTATGAAAATCAGACTTCACAAAAATGGTCCTTGCTTTTGGATATCTGTAGGCAAATGGCAACAAAATGGCTAACTAAAAATCTAATTCTTGAAAAAAAAATTAAACATTTGAGATGAAAAAGATAAGTTTTGTTTCTTATTAGTATAAACTATTGAAGGAAATTGGCCTTATATCAGAAGACACCACAGATAAAATAAAATTAAACAAGAAAATCAAGAACAAAAACACTCATTACACAATCACAACATGGACATTTTCAACACTATAAAGGGCACAAAGTCGAAATGTATGAAAAAGTACTGGTAGGACTGCAAGGCCCAAAAAATCCCATCGAAGAGACTTGGATAATGGACTGACTAAAGTGATCCTTTGCAGTCATAAAAGATAATAATAAATCATTGAAATAAATGTGCATTTTTCATAACATTTTCATGTAGCCAGCTAGCTACCTGTGGCTGTAATCCATATTCCTGCAATCTGCTATGATGATCAGTTATGATCTACTATGACCCAAAATTTCCGGTACTGGAAAATTTACAAGTGGGCCCCTGCATACATTACATTACAGTAATGTTTATTCTTAGTAATAAAGATGCACTAGATATCATAAAAACCTATCAGCCTCATTTTTGGATAATTAGTTTAGTTTATCAACTTGATTATTGAAATAAAATAAAGCTATTATTATTATCATTAAGAAATGTCATTTTTATCTTGAGATGTAATATTTTCACATGTAATTAAAAATATTGTATTTCAGTGTAAACAAAAAAAAATAACTTTTTCCCTCAATTTCCCAAATAACTTCAAAATACCAAATAGGATTCCATGATTACAATATGGTTATTCTTAGTAAATAGAAATTTGGTGAGAACTGGGGTAAATTTATATATATAATGTTCAAGAGTTCAAAAGTGTAAAATAATACAATTTATGTACAAGAAGATATGAATACCCCCTTAAAAACTCTTGTTTTTTTGTTAGTTGCAAAGTTATCAGATGTATTATACACCTGTAGAAATGAAATTTTAAGTAAATTTGTGACATTGTTTCTGTTATTAAAAATAAATTATCAAAAAATACTTCATGTTCAAACAAATCTTGTTGGACGTATGAATCTGTTCTTTAAATATAATAAAATTGCATTTATCTGGAATAAACAGGGATGAAAGAAACATGAATTATATGTTATATAAATAGTTACAGTAGTGCTATATATTATGAATATAAATCATAATATACTTGTTTATTGATTAATGATTATTTAAAAAGAATAATTAAAATTACTTTTAATTTGAAACTATTATATTAAATATCTGTTCATAATTTTTTTATTAATGGATATTATAAGTATATAATATCCGTTAATCTAAGATGAATGCAGAAAGATTCTGCAAAAAGTAAATTTTTTTTAGTATATGTCTTGCACCCCTTTATTATTCACTTGTCATTTTGCACATGCAAATTATTTTCCTCGATTATTCCCAAGGCATAGACTTATAGAATCAGGTTCATCATTTGTGTTTTGATGCTAGGAATATGTGCTGTGGGAAAATCCATCAACAGCTTTTAAGTTAGTTATAAAATTGTGATGAATGATAGCATGGCTAGTAGGTAGATTCAGTTGTTTAAAGAATGCTGATAAAACATGCATGAAGAAGATTTAATGGATGAACATCATTACCAAATAACAACTTGGCATTTAGTCATCAAAAAAATTCACAAAATCTGTATTTTCAATGATTCGTAGATTCTGAGCTTTCTTTAGTTTTCAAAAAATTTCTTTTCCTATGCCTTTTGAAGTTTGTTGTTAATCAGTATTTCGATGGTAGTGAAGAATTACAAACTGAAGTTACAAAATGATGAAGACACTAATGACTGAATTTTGGTGGTCGGACTTTTATAAAAATTAATGTGTTGTCTTTTGTAATAGTTGAAAGTGTGACATTACATTTAATTCTTTAAAATTAATAAATAATTCACGTTCAAAATACTGAAAATTTCCTTTTAAAGAGCCTAGTAAAACTAATTAGCAGCACCTTCAGTGGAGTTTCTTTTCTGTTGAATAAAAGTCTAGTATTTTGAAAGGGAGTAATTAAATAATTTTTTTTTAGTAACTGAATGGAACTTACAATCTGGAAATTTTGAGTAATATTTTAAAATATCAGTAAATATTGATGTATAAATAACAAGATAATATTAAGTTATTAACCTGCTTAATTCTTATTCATCGGCATTCATTGAACTTCACTGGAAATAACTCAATGTTATTAGATGACTTTTATTCTCTATGTTGAGATTTCTTAATCTTTTGCTTCCTGGCAACTGGCTATTCGAATCTTTTTTAAAATTTTTTTAGCCATTTAATTCTTGAAAGGGGAGTTTTTATATTTTATTTTTTCATTATACACTCATCAATATTAGTATTTTAGTGGGTATTTCCTTCTTTATTTTGAAAGAAAGTAAGAACTTTTTTGTTAATTTTATTATGTTTATTTTTTATGGATAATACAGTTATGAAATACACACATGTTTAACACAATGAGAATCTGAATGATCTGTTTTATCAACTTGTACTTCTGAAAGGTATGATTGTCACAAATCGATGATTGTATAAAGCAATTTGTTTTTTCTTTTGTTATTTTTATCAGAATATCTGTAATACATACTATAACATCAGTGTAATATATTTCAGGAATGACGAAAAATTAATACTGCACTATTTGTTTTTATTTGTAATAAATATTTGTCTAGATATTTAAAAAAGATTGGGATTAATACAATGGAAAATCTATAAATATGGTTCTGTATACACAATAAGTCTTAGTAAAATGCCTATTTTTAGTAAAGCATTTTATTTAGTAATTTTTCAGATGTTTTGGAGTACAACCTACTTATTGCATTTTAGATTTGTTTTGTAATAAAATATTTTTTAAATGTAAAATAAAACCGATGTATTACATTTAATAGTATCTTTTGTCATATATCTATTCAATAAATTTGATTTATAAAAGGGCTATTCCAAATCTGGGCTATTTATAAGAAGACTAGTGAAAAAAATTATTAAATAAAAAAGAAGATCTTATATTTATAAGTTACGCAAGTATCTACAATAAGTCTTTACGTGCCAGCTACATGCAGGCAATTAACTATACTATGACACCAATTTTTGCAGAACCATGACAACATAACCTGGTGGTGTTATACCACTGCCAGTGTACCCAGCTAATTATTAAACCATGGGTCTGAAAACTTCAAAGACTTGGGTCAAACATTCTGAACAAACATTCATTTAAGTGAAGAGATAGTAGTCACTTGGTTAGTCCAAGCTATCAACTTAGTTAAATTGATAGGGGGTTGGCCAAAACCCTTCCAGTTGAACTATTCAAGCAACTTGCAGATGGGGTCGTTCTTTATTAAGCAAAAGAACAATATCATTCATGAGCATCCCACATTATTTGCTTCAAATATTAACCTCTGAGTATTCCTAAATTTCTGGAACTTCATTCGAAAGTTCTGAACCTACAAATTATTGTCTGTGCCTTACATTTTCCTGTAAATTCCTACCGTGGTTCGGTAATCCTTCTCATTGAACAACATCTGTTGGAGGTGAGCCATGGGCAGTATTATAAAGAAAGGTTATTAGAAGGACCTGTTAGCCTTTGAAAAAGATTCCTTTTAGAACCCTTCTTCATTCCTAACATTGTTATTTTCTACTACTTCCTTCTTAATTGGCAGGGATCCGTTACTCAGGTCCATTATACTTGGCTTGTTACACTGCCCCCTCCTTAAAACTATTCTTCCTGAACAGCTCCCTGATAAGGTGACAGGTTTATAGAGAGTATATCATGCACAATTTGCTTCACGTTTTGATTAAATACATCAGTCAACATTACTGAGTGATGTCCTTTCTCCTTCTTGCCATTCACATCTTTCCAACATCTGTATCTCCATGCGCTGTTGCTCAAAGTGTAGAAAAACACAATACTGTAGATGAATTTCAGTAGTACTGTGTTTTCCCATTGCAAAAATCTAATCACACCACCCATCTCACAATTGGCAGGAATCATAATGACTGACAGCTTCATGTTTAGCTGACTGCTGGTTTACAGACGCTGAACAGAATGGGTGGCAAACAGGAATGTAATAAGATTGTAAACTGTTATTGGCTTCAGTAACCAACTAGAAGTTTATTTTTGGAATAGTCTTTTCATATATGTTTGACGGTCAAATATAAGTTTTTATATGCAGATATACAACTGTAAAAATTAAGAAAATGAAAAAAATTAAGTGGTGTTACCCAGGAATGTATGCTTTACTCAAAATGAGTAAGATTAAGATAAGTAATAAGTAAGAAAAGTATAAGTAATTAAGATATAAAATAAAAAATATTTTTGTAGACGCATTGGTATTTTATATAATTGGAATTTTTAATCAAATTAGTATTCTTTAAACAAATATCTTCAAATTTATATAAATTTCATCAATCCTTTTTTTTTTTGCTTTAATGATAAATTTATTTTCATCTGTCACTAAAGAAAATCCAGCCATAAAATTCCTTCCAAAACGCTATTACCTAATTTGAGAAAAAAAATTGGTAAAGATGGGTTTAGAATTTGTTTAAAGTTTGATTATTTTTAAACATTTATGTTTTTTTGCATTTATTGAACTCTGAATGTTGGTATATTTAGTTCATTTTTATATATGTAACAATTTTTAATTTTTAAGGAAATTGATAAATTTTACATTTTTTTTAACAAATTTGTAATCTCACTTTACTTTTTAAATAATTTTGTTAATAGAAATTATTTAAATACTGAACACTAAAGTAAAGTTTAAGGTTTTTTGAAGTGAGTCTTCTTTATGTTGTCTCATAATTTATGTAAATTCATTATTCAGTTTTTTTGTAGATCACAGGCAATGCATAGTCAAGTATAAATATGAAAGTTCTCCTTTTCTTTTTTGTTAATATTTTGAGTAATGTATGCATTTACCTGGATAATCATCAGTTTATTTATAAATATCCTTTACCTATAACAAATAATTGTGAGTTTATCACATAATATTATTTATATTAACCAACATTAATTAATTAGTATTTTCTTTGCTATTTTTATTTAATAATTAGTAAATATAATTTATTGTTTTTTATGTCATTAAACTTTATTGAAGGATATTAATAATAATAATACAATTTATTGTTCTACAGATTAATGATAGCCAAATAATTGAGTAATGCAATCTTTATTGTTTAAATTAGCCATTTGAAATGGTGTTATAACTTAACTGTACTCTTACTTAATGTGATTTAAAAAAAATGATTTCATTTAATCCATTTCAGTTTCTGATGATCACAATTTAATAATACTTATAATGTAAGTTAATAAAGAATAAATTAAAAAAATTTTATTTATAAGTGTCTTACATCACTTCTTACCTGCACTTTTTTTTTGTTGTATTTTTGCCAATAGATGAATTTAGACCACCTAGTTGACTGATACTTAAAAAAAATGTGAAGTTTATTGAATTGTTTGTATTCTACGAGAATTGGACAAAAAAACCTATAAGACGTTTTAAAACTGAAACTTATTTACGTTAACAAAAAAAAACATTGAAAAAATGCTCCTGAATTCAAAAAGCAGATCCAAATTCACAACACTCCACACAGAACCCCAAATAAAATGATAGAAATGAAATGCACATCACCAGATAAAAATTAACTTAAAAAATCCAACAAATCTGATTTACCAGGCACACTTAAGCTTCACTGCACAAACTATAACAAGTTTTATCCAATAAGTTTATTAAAATACCCCTATACCCCCTACTTCCAGTGTAGTAATATACATTTGTTTTTTTACTGTGTACTACATATTAAAATTTATTTTGTTATTTTACTAATTATCAATCCAATGATGCCAGTAATGATTGATTCTTGTCACTGGGAATGAATCTATATACAACATTTTTAGTCTACTTGTTAATGCTAAATATGTGAGAAATTGATCTCAAGATTTGATATAAAAGAACAGCCAATGTGAAATAAATAAAAAGGCATTACTCAGGTAGTAATGGCTAAGAATTGATAACTTATTTTTAGAAAAGGTGGTTAGAATGTTGTGTCTATCTTAATATATTTTTATTTAGTATCTTTCACTGGTAGACCAGTTACACTTATCACTTTTTGTTAAATAAAAACGTATCCTAATCTGGTGATTCCATGGATGTAACAAGCTCCTGGTACACTTATATGAACAGAGGATGTAACTTCCTATGGGTCTAGAATTTTCACTAGATAACTGCAGATTTCCAGAATAACAGACGAATCAATCAATCTGAGACTATTGTTAACCAGGTGTTGCCATTTATTTATTATGAAGGTGGCAATGGAATATAGCAGCAAAGAAAAAAATAATGCGATTAAAAATCTGTCACAGATTTTTTAATTTGGTCGTTATCAATTATGTAAAATTTATTTTTACATTGATGATGTTTTTTGCTGCCAGTACATACAAACGTTTAGAGTTGAATGTGAAAAATTTAAATTTATAATTTTTAGTAGACAGTAAGGTTTGTTTTGACATATATGGTTATTCGCTTTATGGAGCGAGCACTCCTTGAAGGGTATGTGAAATGAAAGATTTTGATATATCAATCGATTCTACTTTTATATGCAATGGACACAGCAACAAAATAGTGAATAGCCAGCAAATCACTTAATTTTGTTATTAGAAGTTGTAAAGTTTTTAATAACTTGTAACTAATTGTTGATTTGTACTGTTACCTGTTTAGAAGCATGTTAGAATACTGGTCAATAATCTGTAGTCCATATGAATATTTTGAAGTGAATATAATCAATGAAAAACAAACTTGTAAAGTTATTTATTTAAAAAAATTAATACATCCCTCCCATTTGATGTACACTTAAACTTTAACCAATGTTTGCTTTTAATCATTAAGAAACAAGCAGGATGTATTATACTGTATGATTAATATTTTTGTTTAAATTATTTAATTGTGTGGTGAATTTCATATAGTATGATAACATCTTGGTGGTCAGTATCAGTGAAGTTTAAAATCATTAATATGATGGTGCAAATTTTTAATTGGTAATAATTTTTAATTTCTCATAAAATGACCCAATAAAAAATATTAGTTTTACTGTTATAACTGGAATTTACTGTAATCAGCAAAGAGATTTTAAAAGAACAGCCAAACAACAAGCAACTGGTTACAATGTTTAGTTAGCCTGAATGAATCTATTGTTAGCTTGTTGATACTGAATTAACACTTTTTTAATTAACACTGAATTAACATCAACACTGAAAATCATTAGTTTCAGAAATGGATATACATATTTTGAAATCAACATTAAATTTTGTAACATAGTTGATGTAAAGTTATTGAATTAAATTTCTTTACTACAGTGACTCATAGGTTCTGAACAGTCCCTAAATTTAAAAATTTAATTACACATATTACTTGATTACTGAATAAACCATTTGCATACTTCAATTTTCAACAACTAAAATAAACAGAGAATAATGGTGAAGTAAAATCAAAAATATTTTTTATAAAAGGGTAATTTTCTTTTTCATGTTGTAAAAATTTATATAGTTTAGATCTTACAGTAAAGTTTCAACCTCCTGACTGGTTATAAGTGTGCAATGAGAGCAATCTCTTCTGCGATTACTGAAGATAACGTCTCCAAGGGCTGATTTATATCTAAATTGTCAAAATTACTAATTAAATTGTTTAAAGGATTAACTACTGTAAAGAACAATAAAGCTTTTTTTCAAATCAGACAGGTGAACTTCTTCAATCAGTTTAGTTACCGATCGCGCATTTTTAAAAATAATTAATTAAATTAATAGAAATAAAAATATGATTTCGCAAATTTATAATATAAAAGAATAGGTTAATTATAATGTTGCGCTCTTCCTACTTTCTGAATAACGCGAACTGCAATGATACTCAATCCAATTTTATCCAAATGTGTTTAAAACTAGTCAAAATATATTACATATGGCACAATTATGGATGATATGTTATAAAAATAAATAAATAAACAAACACACAGTAATATGTTTTGGTCAGTAATTTTAATATTTTATTTAAACTGCATAGAAAGTTACGTAGTCGTGGGATGTGCTTCTTAACCTTACAAAAATTAAAGTTCTATCTCTTTTTGGTTGGTAAGACTGTGGTATAGTTGAATCAAGAATGCACAGCTGGAGTTGACGTTTCGCTAAGGTTTTCCGGTATTTCTTGTTCCGTGAAATAAAAATTATGTTTTTATTTATGTTTACCCCTTAGCTCTTTTTTAAATGTTAAAAGTTATGTACTTAAGATCGTTACTGTATGTTTATTAATTTTACAAGATTTGATAAAAATTCGATGTTTGGAAGTGGGTCTTTTATCAAGGTCCTAATCTGGGCTCACTAAGCAGTACTGATAATATATTGTTAATTAAAAAAATCCTCCGACCAAGGTTGTTATTTGTGCACGAACAATTTATACAGGTATAAATAATTGAATATTTTTTATTTTTAATGATTTATTATGTTGCAAAATGGCCTTAGGTTGTTTATTAGTATGTAATTATTATTTATGTTTTCATTTATATGGGTGTTGTGATATGGAACATTATTTTACATTTTTTTATTATTTAAGTAATTTCATCAAAGTTTTAGTTTAAATTTAAGTTTTATATCGAAAAATTGTTGCATTTTATAAAATTAGTAAATTTTTTCAATTTCTCTAGCCTTTAAAAATGTATTTTGAAGCAATTGTTAATTTAAATCATTGTTTTATTGAAGTACACAATTTATTTTAGGCTTCTGTCGCATGTAGCAGTTGTGGTGTTTTGACTAGTTGAACAAATTTTATTTGATGTTATATTTATTAATTTAATATTGGTCTGCAGAATGTTCCTCCGTATTGTTTCAGTACATTGTTAATGAAACATTTTTAAAACATAAGATTTGCTTTCATGAAAGTTGCTGGGTTTTTTTAACTGCACCCGTTAGTTGAAGTATAATAACTAAATATCAATTTTTTAAATGTTTTTATATCAAATAATTGTTAGTTATGGAGTTATCTTAAGATAAAATAAAATAAGTTATCACAGATCACAAAATAATAAAAATTCTGAAATCGCTCGTTAATGTAGCTCAGGCAACACAACTTGTTGCAGTTTATCCTTGAACTTTAGAAATATTTAAATTGCCCCAAATAAATTACTTGATTTATGTTTGTGATTTTGTTGCCAAACAAATTTTGTAGTAATTTATTTTTTTGTTTTTGTTTCAGATTTTTTGTAAAATGTGTTTATAGATACAAAAATAAAAATATGAAGAGTGATGTAAATCTGCTGCTATCGCCCTATATTATGAAAAAGTTGATCTCTAGCAGTGGAAGAAATATCTTTTTTGTTTATTATCTTAGTGAACGTATTAAATTAAAGTATTTTTAAATTCAGTATGTTGTAAAATAGTACTGAATGTGAAATGAAATAATTAGAGTATGTTAATAAATTGTAAATGAAGTAATAATATTGTTAAATTGTGCAAAAGATGGGCATAATAAATTTGTTAGGAAGCAATACTTTCATAATATTTAAATTTAAGTTCTATCATAAAAATAATTGTCATTCTTGACAATATATTTTTTTATTTTAAACAGAACTTATAGGTGATATTTGTATTTATTAATCTATGTGCTACTTAGCCTATATAGTAACTTATGGACAAAAAAATTATATGCGTGCTAAGAATTTTATTTTTATTGAAAATCAACGATTGTTTACCTAGCCACTAGAAAGACGTAATTTGTTTTGTTATCAAATATGTGGGCAGAAGTTTTTATATTTAATTTAATTATTACACTGGTTGTCTCTGTACAGAAAACAGATAATGTCGATACTTCACTACCTATGTCTAAAGAAGAACGAGAAAATCTCAAGTAAGTGAAATCTTATTATTTTACATGTACTTTGTTATTGCATATTTGTTTAATTAACTTTCTCTGTTATTGTTAAGTTATTACAAACATATCTTTCACTAACCATGTATTATAACCATTGCTTTTCCAGTTTATGGATATTTATATACTATTGAATGTGGTAATTTATTTTATTCTTAGTCTTATGAGTAAAAGTATTCTTTGATGATTACCCCTGAGATGTATATGGTTTTATTTCATAAATTTTATATTAGTTCGTTTGGCCCTATGATATATTAATTATTGATAAATGTACTCTGATTTGTTTAATTTAACTAAACAATTCTTGGTAATGCCGAGAAGTTACTTGATCAACTTAAATTTTTTTCATAGTTTAATATACCGTAGTAGATATGATCAGGATGAGGAAAACACAAAATTTAAATATCCAAAAGCAGGTTTGAACAGCAGGTGACCTGTGGAAGGTCAAAGTCTGTACTGGGTTATCAGTACTCTAGTCAATTAACAATCAGTTTTGTGAGTTATGGCAAACTTGTTCAGATGCTAATTTCTTCTGTGAAAAGAGGGTAGCATTAGAGTTTTGAGAGAGAGGAGTAAACCATAAACCAACCTTACTAGTCATCAGAGTTAATTCTGAGTCAGCCATTGAAGATGACTGACTATGTATGCTCTTTGTAAAGTGATTATTCATCTACACATGACTATTAAATGGAACATGTAGTGCAAGTAATCTCCCTGTAGTGACTATATTTTTGTTTAAACATAAATTCAGTTAAGTGTCCTATGAGATAGTGTTGAGTATTGCAATACCTTGGTAATTTATCCCAAATCTCTCTCTACAAAAGTCTAACCTTAACTCTGACTTCAACCCTAACCTCTCTCTCTACAGAACAGATTTGCATCTGAACAGGTAACTAGCAAAACTGATAGCTAATTGATTTGAGTACTAATAATGTGATGTGAAATTTGACCTCGCATGGTTCACCTTCTGTCCAAATTTGCTTTCCAACATTTAGATCTTATCTTTTCGATCCTAAGCATATCTACCATGGTATATGAAAGTATGAACAAAACTGAAGTTGATCAAGAAATTGCTCAGAATTACTAATTTTTTTTTTTTTAACTAGGACTGCTCTGCTACAATCGTAGTAGTGAAAAAAAAAAAAAAAATCAAGTTAAGTTTATCCCCGTAATTAAGGACCCAGGAGAAAGGAACTGGACATCCTTTATTGGAGGAGAGTTTACATAGAATAATGCATAAATTTTTATGGATCTTTTCTTAAAATGAAATTTTTTTTTAATAAAACAAAAAAGTTATATGTAAAACTCTGAGCTTTTAATGAACATAAGTTGCAAAATCCATGATTAGGATGCATATAAAAAAGTTAAACTTAGAAAATATGGTTCAGTAATTGCATTATTATACTCTGTGTGCAATAAAAGAAAAAAAAAAAAATTAATAACAAAAATATCAATCTGTTAGCCTTTTTTTTCACAGATTAAGAATGATAATACTGAACTTGTCTTATGTTAAAAGTGTAGGATTCTTTCAAAGTTGGAATATTAAGATATAAAAATTGCTGTTGCATAGTCGATCTGTAAATACAACTCATGGTGTTTTGACTCCTGTTGTGATGTAAATTAATCATAAAAAAAATAAATTTAGTCCTGAGTAAATAAATTTCTTTAAATAAATTATAAAGCTGACTTCCAAATAACTTTCCCTTAAAAGTAAAAAATTAATTTTTAAGTTAGTACGAAATTAAGAACAACTAGCCACAAGTAATTATTAACCTTTAATTTGGCATGAATTTTAACAATTAGAGTATAAAGAACTGAAAAAGTATTATGGTTTACTTTATAGAGAAGCTTTTTTATGTAAATTTCTATTTAAAATATTGTTTAATTGACAAAAAAAGCCTTTAAAAAAAGTGTTTTAAAAACTTGCATCTTGATAAAAATAAAAACATGTAGAGAAACTATGTAAATAAACTGTCGTCAACTTTTGAACTTGAACTAAGGCTGTTTGGAATATAGGAATATTTTTTTACTTAATAAAAGTAACTTTTATTAATACCCCTAATGTGTATGCTGCAATTGTTCAACATGTGAATAAGCAGCCCCCCCACTCCCAAGGCCCAATGAGATGAGGATGATATGTATGACATGTAAATGAGGTATAGTCTTGTTCAGACTCAGTCCGACAAATACCTGAGACTTGTGGTTAATTGAACCTCAACCACCAAAGTACACTGATATCCACTTTCTAGTAATCAAATCCATTTAAAAGCAACTAACTTTTGCTAGGATTTGAGGTAATAAATAATTATACATTCTATTATACACGTATTATGTATATGCAAGCCTTAAGTAGAGAGGATAATAACTTTTTTAAACTGTTAAAATAATAAAATTAGTTCAGTTTATATATTCCATCTTTTATGGGATCACTTAGTCCATTATTCAAATCTCTTTGTAAGGACTTTTTGAGCCTTGCAATCCTCCCAGTACTTTTTCATACATTCCGACCTTTGTGCTCTTTCTGGTATTGAAAATGTTTGTGTTATGAATTTCTTTGTTGTAATTGTTTTTGTCCTTGATTTTTTCTTTTAATTTTATCTTGTCTGTGGTGTTTTCTGGTGTAATACCAATTTCCTTCAGATCCTTTCCTATTTCTCTGATCCATCTGTATTCTGTCTTGGTATTTTTAGATTTGAGATTGTCTGTACCAACTGTTTCAAAAGTCTTTCATTCTCATGGTGTGTCTATAGAATCCTAGTCTCCTCTTACACATGATATCAGTGATAGGTTCTAACTTTTTGTACATAACTTTGTTGGGCAGGATCCACCCATCTTTCTGTTACTTTTTGTTGATGCAGGTTCTTCCAATTTTTTTTTTCAATTGTCTGGAGTTTGTTGGTCTTTGATTGTTTGTTCAGGTGGAAGAGTGTTTCTACTGCATTTGTGGCTTCCAGTTTTATAACTGTGTTGTAGTGTCTTATTATTGCATTTATGGATATAAACGTTTTAACTGTTGGTATACTATGTTAATTTGTGTGGTTTAGTTTGTTTGTTTGTTCTTGTTTGGATTGAGGATTTTTTGATGTGGTTGTGTGGTATTATTTCTCAGAGGTATTTAAATTGGGTTACTATTTTGACTTTATTACTGTTTGTGTTTAGTTCTTTTAATTGTGTTGGTTTTTGGGGTATAATTTCTGTCTTTTCAAATTATATTTTGAGGCCAATTTTATTCGCAGTATTTTGAAGTTCTAATATCTATGTTTTAGCAAGCCAAGTCATCAGCTTAACCAAGGCAGTTTGTTTTGATATTTTGGCCTATTCTTATTTTTAAGCTATTCCCTCATTACCATTTTCAGAGTACAGTTGAATAGTAGTGGTGAGAGTCCATCATCTTGGTTTATTTTATATTATTTAAAAAAATTAAACTAATTAAAAACAATTTTCTTAATGAATATTATTCTGTATGTCTTGCATGTCTTGTATTAATCTGTATGTCTGTATTGTCTTGCTTAAGTTATATAACATAAACCATTATATATATATATTTATCCAAGATAAAAGTATAACACAATTTTCCACCAATAGAACAGAATTCAACAATGCCTCTTACCTTATGCTTATTGTTTTTTCATTTAATAGCACTTTTGAGAGTTTCCCTCGTCGTCAGTTAATACATTTTTTTTTTTTAAATTACACATCAAACTCAAAACATAAAATTGTCAACATAATATAAAAATATGTAGTCAAACTAGAATATTTTATTTTTGATTACATATTTTTATATGTTGACAATTTTATGTTTAGAGTACTGACGATGAAGGAAATTCTCGAAAGTGCTGTTAAATGAAAAAACTATAAGCATAAGGTAATTGTCGTTGAATTCTGTACTGTTGGTGGAAAACTGTATTATACTTTTGTCTTGGACATAATTAGTACAGAGGTGAATATGGACAGATAAAATGACAAAAAAAGAATTGATTTTGCTAAGTTAAATGTATAAATATATAAATAAAAAAAAATTGGGGTTTTTTAAATTAATTAAATCAATTCTTTCTTTATTGTTGTCCATATCTTCCTCTGTACTAATTATCTTTAAGACTAAAAGTTAAACTCAGCAATCCACAGGACAGAATCTAATTATATTTCTTACCTTATTATATATTGGCTAGTGTTTTCATTTATTGTTAAATTATTTAATTTGTTAATCAAATCATACCCATTTTTTATGGGTATGATTACTTGTACGGTAAAATTTTTTTTTTTTTTTTTTTTTTGTCTTCAGTCATTTGACTGGTTTGATGCAGCTCTCCAAGATTCCCTATCTAGTGCTAGTCGTTTCATTTCAGTATACCCTCTACATCCTACATCCCCAACAATTTGTTTTACATACTCCAAACGTGGCCTGCCTACACAATTTTTCCCTTCTACCTGTCCTTCCAATATTTAAGCGACTATTCCAGGATGCCTTAGTATGTGCCCTATAAGTCTGTCTCTTCTTTTAACTATATTTTTCCAAATGCTACTTTCTTCAAAAAAAAAAAAAAAAAATTACTACTTTAAAAAAAAAAAAATTTTTTTTAGATCAGAGTATTTTATAAATTATTTTTGTAATGAAATAACAAGGTGTAGATTTAAAGTTAATTATTGGGTGTATTGGGTTACCTTGTTTATGTATTTTAGGAAGACCAGTAAGTTCCAGAGTAAATGGTCTAAATGGATGTAATCTAGTGTGATACCTCATTTTGTTATAATTAAAAATTCCCATATAATTTGTGATTATATTTTTTGTAATCTTTATAATTTTATTAGTTGGGTCTTTTATTTGTCTAAAACTATTATCAATTATATATTTTTCCATTAAATTTATTATATTCATCAATTAATATAACTTGTGTATTTGTTTTTTCTGATTTTAGTACAATACATTTATTTTCTTTTAACTTATCTTTAAAATTATATATTACTTTCTTATTAAAAAGTGGTTTCTTATTTATATATGTTTCTAATTTTACAGATGTTATTACCAATAATATTGTGTAGTCTTTCTTTATCTCTATCAGTATGGTAAATTCTATTAATATTCATTTCAGAATCAGTAGCTATATTCTTGATAATTCTATTCTTATTATCTGATAAATTAAATTTAAAAAATTTTTGTCTTCAGTCATTTTACTGGTTTGATGCAGCTTTCCAAGATTCCCTATCTAGTGCCAGTCATTTCATTTCGGTATACCCCTGACATCCTACAGCTTTAACAATTTGTTGTACATATTCCAAACGTTGCCTGCCTGCACAATTTTTCCCTTCTACATGTCCCTCCAATATTAAAGTGATTATTCTAGGATGTCGTAATATGTGCCCTATAAGTCACTCTTCTTTTAACTATATTTTTCCAAATGCTTCTTTCTTCATCAATTTGCCACAACACCTCTTCATTTATCACTTTATCCACCCATCTGATTTTTAACATTCTCCTATAGCACCACATTTCAAAAGCTTCTAATCTTTTCTTCTCAGGTACTCCGATCGTCCAAGTTTCACTTCCATATAAAGCTACACTCCAAACATATACTTTCAGAAATGTTTTTCTGACATTTAAATTAATTTTTGATGTAAACAAATTATATTTTTGAATGAAGGCTTGTTTCGTCTGTGCTACTTGCCATTTTATATCGCTCCTGCCTCGTCCATCTTTAGTAATTTTACTTCCCAAGTAACAAAATTTCTTCTACCTCTGTTTTCTTTTCTCTTCCTATTTTTATACTTAGTGGTTCATCTACATTATTTTTACTACATTTCATCACTTTCGTTTTGCTTTTGTTCATCTTTATGCGATAGTTCTTGCGTAGGACTTCATCCATGCCGTTCATTGTTTCTTCCAAATCTCTTTTACTCTCAGCTAGAATTACTATATCATCAGCAAATTGTAGCATCTTTATCTTTTCACCTTGTACTGTTACTCCAGATCTAAATTGTTCTTTAATATCATTAACAGCTAGTTCTATGTAAAGATTAAAAAGTAATGGGGATAGGAAACATCCTTGTCAGACTCTCTTTTTTATTACAGCTTCTTTCTTATGTTCTTCAATTATTACTGTTGCTGTTTGGTTCTTGTAAATGTTAGCAATTATTCTTCTATCTCTGTACTTGAACCCTAACTTTTTTAAAATGCTGAACGTTTTATTCCAGTCTACATTATGGAATACCTTTTCTAGGTCTATAAATGCCAAAATCCTAATCCTAATCCTAATAAATAAGCTATATTGCTATAAATGATAATCTTCCCTTATAGCAATAATCTAATTGCTATAATCTTCCCTTGTCCCTATACTTTTCCTGAAACCAGTTTGTCTTCTCCTAGCACTTCTTTCACTCCCCTCTCAATTCTTTTGTACAGAATTCTAGTTAAAATTTTTGATACATAACTAGTTAAGCTAATTGTTTTGTGTTCTTCACATTTATCTGCTCCCACTTTCTTTGGTATCATGACTATAACACTCTTTTTGAAGTCTGACAGAACTTCCCCTTTTTCATATATATTACATACTAGTTTATATAATTTTTATCTATCACTTCCTCACCTGCACTGCGCAGTAATTCTGCAGGTATTCCATCTATTCCAGGAGCCTTTTTGCCATTCAAATCTTTTAATGCTCTCTTAAATTCATATCTCTGTATTGTTTCCCTCCCTTTCATCCTCTTCGCTTCCTTTATAACACCATTTTCTAATTAATTTCCTCCGTATAACTCTTCAATATATTTCACCCACCTGTCAACCTTTTCTTTTGTATTATAAATCGGTGTATGATCTTTGTTTAACACATTATTAGGTATTTTCCTTAACTTTCCTGTAGCCCTCTCTATTTTGCCAATGATCATTTCTCATTCCATTTCTGAACACTTTTCTTTAATCCACTCTTCTTTTGTTAGTTTGCACTTCCTGTTTATAATATTTCTTAACTGTCGATAGTTCCTTTTACTTTCTTCATCATTAGCATTCTTAAATTTTCTACTTTCATCCATCAGCTGCAATATATCATCTGATATCCAAGGTTTTCTACTAGTTCTCTTTGTTCCGCCTAAGTTTGCTTCTGCTGATTTAAGAATTTCCTTTTTAATATTCTCCCATTCTTCTTCTATATTTTTCTACCTTATCTTTTTTACTCAGACCTCTTGCGATGTCCTTCTCAAAAATCTTCTGTCTCCTCTTCTTCAAGCTTCTCTAAATTCCACCAATTCATCTGACATCTTTTCTTCAGGTTTTTAAACCCCAATCTCATCACTAAATTATGGTTGCAATCAATGTCTGCTCCAGTGTAAGCTTTTCAGTTGAGTTGATTTCTAAATCTTTGTTTAACCATGATATAAACTATCTGATACCTTGCAGTATCATGTGGTTGTTTTCATGTGTATATTGTACTATTATAATTTTTGAACTGGGTGTTGGCAATTACTAAATTATACTTCATGCAAAACTCTATAAGTCGGTCCCCTCTTTCATTCCTTTTGCCCAGCCCATATTCACCTACA
Organism: Lycorma delicatula; assembly: GCF_047948215.1. Classification (NCBI taxonomy): domain Eukaryota; kingdom Metazoa; phylum Arthropoda; class Insecta; order Hemiptera; family Fulgoridae; genus Lycorma; species Lycorma delicatula. The sequence goes on along the minus strand of NC_134462.1, from coordinate 52,092,319 downwards.
GTATTTCCGTCCTTGCCTTTACCAATGCTTGCATTCCAATCTCCAACTATTATTAAATTTTCATTACCCTTTTTTTGTGTAATTGCTTCATCAATTTCTTCGTATACACATTCTACCTCATCATCATGGGCACTTGTAGGCATATGGACGTTAACAATCGTTGCTGGCTTAAGTTTTGATTTTATCAAATAAGCTGTGTTAATTATTCTAAAATCACCTGATCAAAAGTTGTCTTCCTCTTCCCACCAAACCTTGCTAATTCCTTCTACATCTACATTTAATCTATCCATTTTCCTCTTTAAATTTTCTAACCCACCAACTATTTTTAGACTTCTAACATTCCACACTCTGACTCGTAGAATGTTTTTTTTTAATTTTCTGGTGACCCCTTCCTTAGTAGTCCACACCCGGAGATCTGAATGGGGGACTAGTTTACCTCTGGAATATTTATCAAGGAAGGCGCCTCCATCTTTGTTACTGCAGAGAGTTTCATTTTCTTGGATAAAAAGCAGCTGTAGTTTTCCATTGCTTTCAGCTGCGCAGTACTCAGATTGAGTGATGTTGATATGACTGTTTAAATTCTCCTGCATTTCATTGGTCAGCATTGTTAGCTTCTGAATTATTAGGTGTTTGAGTAATTGTGGGAAGTGTGGTGGTTTTTTTAACATAATTGCCTCTGTATTTAGGCAGCAAAATACATGAGCCCTATTCACCTTCTGTTATTCTCTTCAAATAAAGGTTTTCATGAATAAACTATAGATGTTGATCTTAACACACAGATGATAATAATATATAACATTCTTTAAAATAGGAAATTTTGGGTTTTAATGCGATATTATTCTTTACTAGCTTATGCTTTATTATGCTTGAAACAGCATATTTTTATGGACAGTTGACCAGGAAGTATGGATGAATGTTGAATTGCAAGCTATATTCCTTAACCAGTGTGCAAGGATTATTCACATTTTATTATTACTTTGTATACATTGGTAATCTGAAAAAATAAATTTGTTTGGTAATCCTGTAGGAATTTTATTCAAACCTAGTTACTTTTAAATTGTTATATATGTATTTTACAATACTATAATCATTTAATAAATTTCAATTTATGTAATTTAGTATTTAATTAAGCAGTTTTATGGAATTACTTCTTTTTTATAATAAGTGTGGAATTCTATGGATGATTTTTGCTACCAGTTCATTTTGTAAGTAATTTTTACTTCCTTGTACGAAGTAAAGGAAGTATTGCGATCATGGATAATTTCAGATTTCAACAGAAGTATCCATTTTGACTAGTTTTGGCATGATGTCTTTACGAACATACATCGGTATGTATATACGTACATACGTATCTTACATTATTCAAAAATGATTTGCCGTAGGATGTTGAAATTTTGGATTTAGGACTGTTGTAACATCTAGTTGTGCACCTCCTTTTTGATTGCAATCGACTGAACCAAAAGTGTCTAAAAAATCCCAAAATCCAAAAAAATCTGGATTTTGGACCTTCATTAAGTGCAGTAATAAATCCTCATTGCGAGTTTTTTAATGATGTATCATAAGTGGTACTTAGTTTCATTGGTTCCAAAGTTATAGCCAAATTAAATATTTGGATGTTATAAAGGGGAAGACACATTGGTTCAAATCAGACTTCACCTTTTTTTTAACTTTTTTTTGTTTTAATTTAAATATATTGATATATTAATTATTAAGCTCTGATTGTAAAAAAAAGTTTTATATTAAACAATAATTCAATAACAACAATAAAAAAAGATATGAAAAAATATCAGAAGTATTTATTAATGAAATAAAATTTTATATACGTTTCATTTTTAAAAAAATGTGTATATGCAATTTAATAGACATACAAGTAAGTAATGTGGTGTTTACATCGGATTTGGCAAAACATCTGATTATTCGTTTTTGTTTTAATTTTGTGGATGGTTACATCATAATAATTTAAAAAACAGTATTAGATAGATATAAGACATACATTGATTTATTTAAATAGTAATAAAGGAACTTTTACTCTATCCTAAATTTCAGGTAAGATTGCTGAATTAATAATTGTATAAATATTTGATGTTAATAACTAATATTTTAGGAATTGTGTAACTGCCCATCTTATTAAAGAATTGGAAGATCGTATCTCACTCTCAAATGAAATTGCCAACTGTGACCTGCCCTATACCTGAGGCTTGGTTCCGATTGATGAATAGGGATGGGTACATACTTTAAAACTTAAAAATTAATATTTTAAGGTCCTGTCTTTTCTGTTTATTTTTGTTTATAACATATGTTTAATGGGTTTTTTAAAATTTTTTCAGGGAGGAGGCACGTGACATGTTTTATCATGCTTACAGAGCATATATGGTGAGTAATGGGATTGTATATCTTTTGATGTGATGTATATTTATATAATTGCCCCCAGCGAGTCTAAGAGCTTGTGACATCATGTGATGACATCTCATTATTGTTTTACAAAACATTATTTTTGCGTATATTTATTATTTTTATTTCATTTTTCGACTTAAACAATACATTTATGTTTTGTTTGTTCCATTCTTTCCATTTAGTTGATTATATGTATAAAAAGTATTAATGACCCAATATTGTAAACAATGACAATTCCTTAACCAATGATTAATGCTCTGATTGGTATTATGGACAGGCCTATAAAAATTTATACATGCAGTTAGAAATGACATCTGATGTCATGATTATATTTTGATCTGTCATTCGTAGTACACTGTGTGTGTATAAAGAAATAAGCCTTAGTCCAGTTTATATCGTGTTCAGTGAAGGTACTTGGATAGTGTTTTTGTGTGGTTATATTATTTTATAATTACTCATTGTTTTTTTTTATAATATATTATTTTTTGTTATATTTTTGTTCATGTGTTAGTGCGGTTTGTTATAGCAGAATGTAAATCTGTAGTTAAGAAAAAAGATATAGGAGTCAAGCATGTGAAGTTATCAATAATGTGTATGATTTTATGAAAAAAGAAGCTCTAAAAGTAGGTGAATTAACTGATGACAAACGTATAATTGGCATTCAAAACTGCAAAGAAAACTGCTGGTGCTTGTGGTATATCAAGAACAGAGGTTTAGAAACTCAGAAGAGGAACAGAAGACATGATTCTTCAATCAATATTTCAATCAATATCTTTCAGCCCGCCGAAAAAGTATAAACAACATTTGAGATCTGTCAGTGGATTGGACAGTTTTAATTTAGGTGTAATTAAAAGAGAACAGTTAATGAATTTCATTCAAAGGTGAATGAATTCCCTGCTTTAAAAAAAATAAGGTAAGAACTTCAGTCGTCTATTAATTTTAATGGCAGTGATTCAACTTTAGCTGTTATTTTGAAAGAGTTAGGTTTCAAATGGGGTAAAACTGAAATTAACAGAAAACTTTTAATTGAGAAATTTGATATCAGGTGGAAGAGAATTGAATATTGCAGGCAATGGCTAAGTACAGACAAAGCAATGATACAATTGTTTATTTGGATGAAACGTATGTTTTAAGTTTGCATTGTTCGACAAAGTCGTGGTCTGATGGTGTATTATTGAGGGACTTCATGTGCTGATTAATAAAGGGACTGTTTAATAGTAACTCATGTTGGAGGAAAGATCTGTTTTATTCCGAACACATTACTAACTTGGAAAGCCAGTTCGAAAACTGGTGACTACCATGACAACATGAATACAGTCAGTTTCATAAAATGGGCGTGTGAAAAATTGATTCTAAATTTTCCATCAATGTCAGTAGTAGTTTTTGATAATGCCCCTTTTCAAATACAGATATTGATAAAGCGCAAAATTCTAACTCCAGAAGAAAAGATTCGGCTGGAGAAAACACATATTCCATATAGTTCAAAAATGCTGAAACCACAGTTAAATGAATTAGTAAAAACTAAAGTACAAAAATATCACTTGGATGAACTTTTGGAGAAAACATGTTCTTAGACTCCCACTGAAGCATCCTGATTTAAACCCGATCGAGATGGTACGGTCAGCCATAAAAAGACATGTGGCAAGTCATAACACAACACTTTCTTTCACAGATGTTGAAAAATTAACTATGGAGAAAATTAATTCCACGAATGAAGATAACTGGTTACTTATTACTAAAAAGTAAAAAGAAAAAGAGTATGAAAAACTGAACCACTGGTAGATGAAATGACAGAACATTATATTATGCGTGTAGACTCTGATAGTGAAAGTGAAAATGAAAGTGACAGTGATAGTGATTTATTTAGCGAGGATGATGAACTTGCCAGAAGTTTGAATCAGATGCATAAATAAAATTCAAGTAAACTTTTGTTTATTATTAAAAATTAAAATTTAGTACAAATAAAGGTGATAAAAGAATTAATTACGTATTGTTTTAATTAGTAAATGTAAATATGATATTTATTACCGCGTACAATATGATAATAAGTAATACTTCAGTTTGATATGTGGAGTTGATGTTTTCAGTCCGAGTAGTAATATGCAGTCTGCTCCGTGATGTCTCAAGCTTGTACATTGGCTGGGCCAAGTATACAGATAGTTAAAAAAATTGTAATATTTACGAAGAAGTGATGTTAAAGTTAAATTTACTGGGCTAAGCCAAAAGAAATGCCATTATTTTTTATGATAGACATGATTTGATTTTCTTCCCCTTGGTTACTCTGATTGGTTCTAAATTTTTTCTTGGTTCAAGATCAAATTGGTGTACCCAAGTTTCATTTCTGGTTACAATTTAAGTTAAAATTCATTACCCTTTGGTGAGTTTTTCAGATTTAGGATCTAACAACTTTGTATTCATCCATCTTGTGTTTGTTTTTCAATAATTCAAATTTGTAACTATAGAATGAATTATACCAGTACTTAGGTTTTGGGTAATGTATTTTCATAGTTATTTATATCATTTGTAATTTTTTTTAGTCATTTCATATCATTTGACAGAATAATTAATTTCCCTATGAGGGAAGTGAGATCTCATTTCTCTAAAGAATTCACCAAAGTAAATTTACTCTCACTATAAAAGAGATTTTCCAGAAAATTTTCTTTTTGGTAGTTGTGTTATTAAATAAATATTCTGCTTTCCACAATGATAATGGGAGGGGTGCATTAAGTGCGTGAATTACCATATAGCAAGGATTGTGCTGAAGTATTAGTATCATTTTGTTTACTGGAAATATATACTTCAACTTAGCCAAGCATTATACTGATTATTGTGTATGTCAGTCGTCAAATAAATCTGTCTCTTTTGAAGCACATCAATTTGTAAATGTAATCTAAACATTAAACTTAATTTATTTAAATATTCAATTTTGTTTTGTCTTCAGTTATTTGTGACTGGTTTTGATGCAGCTCTCAAAGATTTCCTGTCTAGTGCCAATCGTTTTATTTTGGTATACTGCCTACACCTTACATCCCTATCAATTTGTTTTACATATTTCAAACTTTGCCTGCCTGCACAATTTTTCCCATCTACCTGTCCCTCAAATATCAACGTAACTATTCCAGGATGCCTTAAGATGTGGCTTATAAGTCTGTTTCTTCTTTTAGCTCTATTTTTCCAAATGCTTCTTTTTTCATCAGTTTGCCACAACACCTCTTCATTTGTTACTTTATTCACCCATTTGATTTTTTAAATTCTCCTGCGGCACCACATTTCAAAAGCTTGTAATTTTTTCTTCTCAGGTACTTCGATTGTCCAAGTTTCACTTCCATGTAAAGCTACACTCCAAATGTATACTTTCAAAAATGTTTTCCTGACGTTTAAATTAATTTTTGATGTATGTAATTATATTTCTGACTGAAAGCTCATTTTACCTTGCTATTTGGCATTTTATATCACTCCTGCTTCGACCATCTTTAGCAATTCTACTTCCCAAATAACAAAATTCTTCTACCTCCATAGTCTTTTCTCTTCCTGTTTTTATATTCTGTGGTCCATCTACTTTATTTCTACTACATTTCATTTCTTTGGTTTTGTTCTTGTTTATTTTCATGCAGTAGTTCTTGCATAGGACTTCATCCATGCCATTCATTGTTTCTTCTCAATCGTTATTCTCAGCTAGAATTTCTGTATCATCAGCAAATCCTAGCATCTTTATCTTTCCACCTTGCACTGTTACTTTGGATCTAAGTTGTTCTTTAACATCATTAACTGCTAGTTCTACATAAAGATTAAAAAGTAACCGAGATAGCGAACATCCTTGTCTGACTCCCTTTTTTATTATTGCTTCTTTCTTGTGCTCTTTGATTATTATTGTTGCAGTTTGGTTCCTGTAAATGTTTGCAATTGTTCTTCTATCTCTAACTTGAACCCTGAATTTTTTAAAATGCTGAACATTTTATTCCAGTACATTATCAAATGCCTTATCTAAGTCTATAAATGCTATGTATGTCAGTTTGTTTTTCTTTAATCTTCCTTCTACTATTAATCTGAGTGCTAAAATTGTCTCCCTTGTCCCTATACTTTTCTTTAAACCAAATTGGTCTGGTTCTAACACTTCTTCCATTCTCCTCTCAATTCTTCTGTACAGAATTCTAGTTAAAATTTTTGATGAATGAGTTAACATTCAATAAAATGAAGAAATTTTAGCAATGTTTTCTATATGCTCTCACCAAAATAGATTACCTTGTTTTGTAGTTTGCAGAAGTTACCCTGTCTGCAGAAGCTGGTATCCCCAATAGATTATACTATGAAGTATTATGATCAAGCTTCATGAGAAGCTTGATCATAATCATACTAAATAAGGAAGGCTGCTGTTGTTATAACTAACAGAATTAAATGTTTCTAAAAAAAATAACAGAGTAACTGTTAAATTTACTCTGTTCTAGCCTAACTCTCCCTTTGATTCCATTTTGATCCACTTGTCCAAACGGCATGAATTTTAAGAGACTTATGGATTCGGAATTTGTATTTATTCTATTATTTATAAACCTTTGATTAAAATTGTTAAAGTTCCAGAATAAGCTACAGAGTTTTCTTTTTTGGTGTTTATTTATGTGTTCATGTTAACTGTAACTACAGCAGTAGTTGAATTTGCAGTTTTCAAAAAAATTGAATTTTACATACCGTTTTGGCCAATTAAAGGGAGCTGAATTTCTTGCAATTTTTTTATTATAATATTCTGCTACTATATTTTAATAAGGAAGAACAGACTGATCAAATAACAGGTGAAAAAATGCTAGACTCTAACTGAAAATTGATCTGTGTGATTGTTGGAAACAGTTCTGTAGGCGTTTGAGTGCTACTGAGGTAATAGATCATTCTTTTTAGGGATGGATTTTTATACATTCAAACCTATTTGATGAATTGATATAATGTTTTATATGTATTTACAGGAGAATGCGTTTCCAGCTGATGAGTTGATGCCTTTAAGTTGCTCTGGGAGATGGAGAGGAAGCCACCCTAGTAGAGGGGATATAGATGACACCCTTGGGAAGTAAATATTTTTTAATATTGTAATTTGCTTATTTTTTATCTCTTGGTTAAAATTAAAATTATAATATATATAGTAAATAATGTACTAATTATTTATGTAATACAGATAAAATTTTCACTGTATAAAATATGTTAACATCAAAATTCTTTTTTTAAATTAAATGTATGCAATCTTACATGGCTACAAAATTTAAATATAAAATGTAATTTTTCTAAAGAGAAAGATAACCAATAAAAGAATTAATTTCACTAAGTATATCCTACAGTGCTTGGTGTTGAAAAATGGAAAGAATTAGTAACAAATACTAGAAGTGAAAACTGATAATTTGATTACTAATTGCTTTTTTTATTAATATTCTGTTTAGAAATTAGGATAGTAGAAAAATTGATTCAAAAATACAAGGACCAAAAGAATGTAGGTGTCTGAACTTCAGGATGTAATGGAAACTTTAGAATGGTTGTAAAAAAATTTTCTTAAATCATTCCGTACGTAGATCAGTTATACAGTAAAAAACGGATATTGTAAATAATGTAAATGGATAAAAAGAAAATAACTTATAAAAGAAACCTAATATCTAAAAGTAAACAAAAAAGAATAAAAAAATTTTTTAATTGTTCCTTAAATTTTGAACTTTTGAAGTTGATTTATTTTAAAAACAATCACCGACATTCTGGCCTTAATTTGAGGTGAAAATTCTATAATAGTTGAAGATTGGTATACAAGCATCAGAAAAGGCAAGGAAGGAAATATTGTGGGTGAATATGGGCTGGGTAAAAAGAATGAAAGAGGGGACCGACTTACTGAGTTTTACATTAAGTATAATTTAGTAATTGCCTAAACCTAGTTTAAAAATCATAATAAAAGAATGTACATGTAGAAAAAGCCTGGTGATACTGCAATGTATCACATAGATTATATCATTGTTAAACAAAGATTTAGCAATCAACTCCTCGACTGCAAAGCATATCCTGGAGCAGACATTGATAGGAACCATAATTTAGTGATAATGAAATCTAGATTGGGGGTTTAAAAACCTGAAGAAAAGGTGTCAGATGAATCGATGGAGTTTAGAGAAGCTTGAGGAAGAGGAGTAAAGAAAATTTTTGAGGAGGACATTGCAAGAGGTCTGAGTAAAAAAGGTAAGGTAGAAAATATAGAAGAAGAAGAGAATGTTAAAAAGAAAATTCTCAGAAAAATGAACTTAGGTGGAACAAAGAGAACTGGTAGAAAACCTTGAATATCAAAGGATATATTGCAGCTGATGGATGAACGTAGAGAGTATAGGAATGCTAGTGATGAAGGTAAATGAAACTATCGACAATTAAGAAATACTACAAACAGGAAGTGCAAATGGAAAGCGAAAGAAGAGTGGATTAAAGAAAACTGTTCAGAAGTAGAAAGAGAAATGATCATTGGTATAAGACAGGGAATTCAGGAAAGTTAAGGAGAATTTTGTGGTACGTAAATTAAAATCTAATAATCTGTAAAACAAAGAAGGTACACCGATTTATAATACGAAAAAAAAGGTCAATAACGGGGTGGAATATATTAAACAGTTACACGGAGAAAATGAATTAGAAACTGGTGTTACAGAGGTTGAAGAGGATGAAAAGGGACATTCAATACTGAGATCTGAATTTAAGAGAGTATTAAAAGATTTGAATGGCAGAAAGACTCCTGGGATAGATGGGATACTTGCATAATTACTGCGGAGTACAGCTGAGGAAGCGATAGATAGATTATACAAAGTGGTGTGTAATATCTATCAAAAAGGAGAAGTTCCATCAGACTTCAAAAAGAGTGTTATTGTCATGATATCGAAGAAAGGAGGGGCAGATAAATATGAAGAATACAGAACAATTAGCTTAACTACTCATGCATCAAAAATCTTAACTAGAATTCTGTACAGAAGAATTGAGAGGAGATTGGAAGAAGTATTAGGAAACAGAACGCAAGAATGGCGGGAGTGTCAATATTTCTCCCTACAGATCGCAGAGCCTGGACAATGTCCCTTGCTGCTGTATCTTTCCATTTTCAGGCGGGTTTCATGGATTATTTAGTGGCAGTTATAAATTTTAAGTTTTATTTATGGACGGATTTGGTAATTTGCATTCCTATCCATATGGACCAGTGTGAAATTTATTTACTGGGTCTGACCATGGCAGACTAAGCCTTTGAGCCTAGTACTCCCGACGTGATTTCCCTTCAGTCCATCCGCTGAAGTCCTTTTGGTACTAGCACCTTATGGGCTAGCAGGAATATGCCTACTGGGGCCCTAGTTATTTGGAGGAAGCAATGGGACCCCCTTCTCTGGAGGTAGTCGCATATGCTGACGGAATTAAATTGTATTCTCTTCTTGGGACGATGTGGGGTGTTGTCAAGGTTTTTATAGTTTCAACAAAATTTAATTGTGAAAACGGTCTCTTTCGCGGCCAGAATTTTCACGCCACGGTCTACACAATACGGTGTGTAGTCCCGCATCGTGATGAAGAGTGGTGTTTCTGACGAACCACGGTGCTCCAAATATTGTCCGCAACACCATGTTTTGGATGGCTTCTAATTTCTTTTGAAGCGTGGAGTTCAACAAAGCTCTCCATGCCGGGTAAGCATATGTTAGAATCGGCAGGACGTATAGCCGAAAAATGAGCAGTTTGGTCGCCAGTGGATATGGGCTTGGACTGTTCAGTACTGGGTATAGTAGTGAGGCCCTGACGGCCTTTGCCCTTTGGGTTACATATTTAACATATTCTCCTAAGGTAACCGTTTATCCAGGACTACTCCCAGGTACTTGACTGTTTTTCCAAAGGGGATTTTCCCCTGAAATTTCCAGCTGCCTGGGTGGAGCACGTGCCTTGTATGTGAACGTCACTGCCACTGATTTTTCACTGTTGACCTTGATCATCCACATATCGAGCCACGGCTGATTCAATTGCCTTTGGAGTTTCTCAATCGCGTAATCTACACTTCTGGATTCATAATATGCCGTGTCGTCTGCGTGTAGAGCTGTTTTGACTCCTTCCAACAGCGGCATATCGTTGATGTAGGCCATGTACAAGAACGGTGAAAGCAGTGCTCCATGAGGGACTCCAGCGGCTATGTCTCTGGTGGAGGAGATTGTTCCCCCTACGCGTACAACAAATTGTCGGTGTAGTAAATAAGATCGCATCAATGTGACATAGCGACAGGGAATCGTCGTATGCACGAGTTTATATAGGAAGCCGCTATGCCACACTTTGTCAAAGGCTTTAGCCACATCTAGAAAAATGGTTGCAGTACCCGCTTTATTTAGGCCTCCAACAAGGCTGTAGATTATTTTAACCAGTTGGGTTGTCGAGTTGCCCTCCCTGAACTCAAATTGCTCAGGCTGTACTTATTTTCCCAAATATCGCCTAAGTCTCTCCAGGAAAATCCTTTTGAATAGCCTTGACAACACCGGTAATAAGGAGATCGGCCTGCAATTCTGGGAAAAAAGCAGACTTTTCCCAGGTTTGGGTAGACATACCACCTTTGCAGTTTTCCAGCAATTTGGAAAATATCCAACGTACAAAATTGATATAAAATTTAATATTGTGTTTATGGTCGCTATAAGAGCGGGTGGAACATTCCAAAATGCGCAGGCACGATCCCTTCAACACCCGGAGCCTTCTCGGGGCTTGTGACTTTGCTGTGGAAACCTTCGCTTCAGTGACTTGGTCTATTTCTAGTGGGGCATCCTCCACTCGTGCTAAATAATCTACGAGGAAGGATTCCACCTCGGTTGTGTGGTCATCGTTCGTGGTTGGAGGGGGGTTTAGAGTAAATTGGTTCTCCAGGGTGTCGGCAAAAACCTCTGCCCTGTCCACCTCCGAATATGCCAGAGGGCCTCATTGCCCCACAACCGAATGGGGCTCCTTCTCTTTTCGTAGTTTTTTGTTTAGCCTGAACACCGAGGAATGGTCGTCTGAAACCAAGACGAGGTATTCGTTCCACGAATCCTTTCGATGTTGTGCGAGCAGCTGTTTCATTCTGTTTGTTTGAATATAAAAAGCCCTTTTACCATCGGGGGACGGTGATTCGGTATCTCCTCCTCAGTTGGCGCTTCTCTGCTATAGCGTCAGAGATGTGAAGTGGGAGATTATTATTATTATTATTATTGGAGTAGGCCTCGTGGTCTTTTCTGTGGAGCTGTTTGACAGAGCCTTGGTCATTGACGATGTGACGTGTTCGATCGTGTTGTCGATTTCCTCCGGTGTGGTCAGGAGTTCAGGATGCGCTGGCCTGTAATCCCATAGAATCTTTTCCAATTCACTGACCTTCGGGGTGTAGTCGTGAGGGTCTCGGGCCCCCCCTGCTTGGCCCAACTCCAATAAGACAGGAGAGTGGTCCGAGCTGAGGTCTTCTATTGTTTCAATCATGACTGGAGTTATTACTGCCTTCATGATTGCGATGTTGAGTACATCAGGTCTCGATCTGCCCGTTCGATGAACGAAGGTGGCCTCGGGGCCTATGACGACTAACTGGTGTGCTCGTGCCCTTTCGTATAGCAACCTGCCATTTGCACTTTGTCAGATTGCTATTCCAAGACTCGTGCTTAACGATGAGGTCGCCTATGAGTATCATGGGCCAATCCTAATTTTCTAGCACGGCATCTAGATCTGCGCCGGGTACCCCTGAGTTTGGTTTATTATAAGCCGAAACCAGCCGATGCACCACATGTACACAAGTCTGCTCCGTTAGTGTGGAGATTGACCCGCTTGTGTAAATGGCGTCTGAGGACTAAAATTGCGGTTCCGCCGCTTGCAGGGCGTCCGGGTCGTACTGGCCTATCTGTTCTATACGTAAAGTAATTCCGAATGGTCAGTTGTTGTTCGTGTTCAGACAAGTAACAGCCAACAGTATCACGCCTATTAGTAGATCCTCAGCCAGATGGCAAAGTTCTACTGTCTTGCCTACTACTGAATTGGCGTTCCACTGTAGCAGTTTGCCTAACCATACCAACATAGCAGGTTGACAAAGCACTCTATGTTGGACTGAATACAGTCCGTTAATTTTGCTTCGAGCAGATGGGGCAATATTGCTAGAATTAATGGTAGGACATCCTTAATTGTCACTTGTGACAAGAAATCCGTACCGGAACTCTCCTTCAGGGGTGTGGTTATATTTATTTTGCCGCTGGAGGGGCCGCCTGGGGTTGTTAACGCCTTTTTGGTGGGGCGTGGGGCTTCTGGGACCTAGTTTGGTCTGCCAGACGTCGTGAATTTGGCACCTGCCCTCTTTGATTTTGTCAATTGTTTGGCTGCCTTTTTTCCTCCATTGTTCGGCTTTTTTGCCTCCACCTTTTTTGTAACTATTGCTGGTTTAGGCCTGGTTATTGTGGGAGGCACGTGATTTTTCTTTTTTTACCATCACCATTGCTGCTGGTAAAACTATCTGCAGCTGGGGGCTCAGTTTTCCCCCTCTGGCAACTTGTGACCATCTACATCCATCAATAACGGCGGATGTTTTCAGGGTGCCCTTTCGCTTGTTTAGCTGTTCCTTGTAATGACTGCCCCTGTAATTGGCTGGGTGCGGCCCTGTACAGTATGCACTCAAGGCAGGCTCCTCGCTCGGCTTCAGATACGTCGTTGTATCGTGGTCTCCACCACATTTCACGTAGAGCTGTGCCCTGTGGCATTGGGGCGGACCCCCTTGAGACACAAATAGTCACCTTAATTCTACAGTAGAATAAGGTTTCTTTTAAAATTACAAATCCCGGATCCAAAATGCAGAAAAGTTTATTTTTCTTATTTTAATCTTTATTGAAGGGAGTGTTAGTTACAGAGAAAACTTTACGCAATGAATTTGTTAAGCTTATACAGAGTGATCCAAAAGATACGCAATCTTAAATTTGTAAACATATTGCAGAGGGAAATCTGTTTTTTATTAGCAGGAATGTGTTGGTAATGGGTGACCCTGTGGTAGAAGATTAACACACAATAGCCAAGAAATTTTCCTCCTTTTTGATGACAGTGAAGAGTAAGCGGTGAGTGGACAAACATATGTTTATCTCACGGTTAACGTGCATTCATTGTTTAAAGCATTCATTACTTTAAATCACAGTCATTCTTAAAATGTCCGGAAGACTTTAGTTTAGCATTTCCTGAATTGTGGTTACCTAATAAATCAATGATTTTTTACATGTAGTTGCTTGTTTTAGAGAAACTGATAGTATGGATGAATGTAAACGGTCTGGTCAACCTATGGTTTTAAGTGTTGCATCCTTGGAAAGTATCCGTGCATCCTTGCTATGTTCACCAAGAAACTTGATACGAAAACTGTGTCCACAAATCGGAATGTCTTACAGGAGTGTTCGCAGAGCCACAAAGAAGCTGAAACTTCACTGTATCGCATTCATGTTGTGCATGAACTTTGAAAAACATGAGGGAAAAAGACTACATTAAGGTCAATGCATTTTATTTGCAGTAGTGTTCTGACATTGGATTATGTTTTCTACTCTGATGAAGCTTGGTTTTGCCAAAGTGGTAATGTAAGCAGCCAGAATGACAGCTACTGGAATTCAGAAAACCCTCATGTTTTCCATGAGACCCTGTTACATTCACAGAAGGTTGGAGTTTGCTGTGGGATTTTGCAGAAAAGAATTGTATGCCCAGTCTTTTTTATGAATACGATAACAGCAGAACTTTACCATGACATCATCATGAAATTCATGACACTATTAAAGGCTGATGAACAAGATTGCTGGCTGCAGCAAGACAGTGCAACAGCACACATAGTGAGTAGCACAATGATAATGTTATGTAAGTTCTTTGGGGAAGACATTATTTCTCATGGATTGTGGCCACATAGATCACCAGATTTAACTTCCCCCGACTATTTTCTTTGGAGACATCTGAAGGATAATTTCTATAAAAACAACCCTCACATAATCTATCAACTGAAGTATGTCGAACACGAAATATCCCATTTAAGTGAAGCTAATATGAAGAAATGTGTAGCAGCAAATGGAAGATATTTCCAGCATCTGTTGTGAAAAAAATAATTAAATATAAATACTTTTTGTTAACCTACAAAATACAGTAGAGTATATATATTATGTTAAAGAAGATTTTTTAGAATATTAATTATTGGGTTGCATATTTTTTGGCTCACTCTGTACATTAAGCTTTGAATATTTATAGAAAACTCTTAAAATTGCCAAGTATTTTTTATTTTTATTTATTCAGTTTTACACTTTATGTGATCATTTTGGTTCAATCAAAGATGATGAGTGGGAATGTCATTCGTAAATGAATGATGCCTAGACCCGCTTGTTTACACTTGATGTGATTGATATTAAGTAAAATGAGGTTAATATCAGCCGCATTACTTCTTTCAAGCGCATTGTAAATGATTTTGATTGTATTTATAATACATTCATTACCAATACTGTAAAATTATTATATACTGGTATACTACATTTTATATGAAGTTGGTTATAAAGATCAAATTAGGACCAGCATGTTAGGTGCCTATAAAAAGTACAATTAGGGTCATCTGTCTTTACTGGAATTTGTTTTTACTATTTAGTAGTTACAAAACCATTCTATTTACTTGTAAAGTAACAAATAGAAGCATACCAGATGAAATATTGGTCAACTTACCTTTTTCATATTACAACATTTATTTATTTATCTCATCTTTTGTTCTTAGAAAAAAGTTGGCATAATTGAGTGTGAGTCTGTTGTAAACAAGTTTAATAACTAAAATTTCTAACGCTGACTTCTGCTATTAGCCAGGTTTTCATTTCAACATTTTTTTCTTGAGTCTATTATTACATCTCATATATTGTGTTTTCTGTATGTTGATATATTAATGTTTGTGTATGTTTTTTTATTTATAGTTTTTCCTTGACATTAGTGGATACCTTGGATACGCTAGTTATATTGGGTGATATCACAGAGTTTGAACATGCCATAAAATTAGTCATATCAACTGTTTCATTTGACAGTGATGTTGTAGTGTCTGTTTTTGAAACTAATATTAGAGTGTTGGGGTAAGTATTGAAGATGTGTTTTTTATTAATTAAAATTATTTTATTCTTTGGTACATCTTTTTTTAGAAAGAAGAAAATGAAAATTGTTAATTGAAACAGGTGGAATATTCATTATTTCTGGTTTTAAAAAATTGTACTAGAAATTTATATTTTTATTGCAGTTTAAGTAATGTTATATTATGTAGTTATGTAGCAGACAAGACTGTTGTATAGCAGTAAAAAAATAATTAAAAAAAAATAGTAAAAAAAACTAAAGAAAGTGAGTCTTATGTCTTTGTATTATAGACTGAAATATTTCTGTCACAATTCAGCATTTCATTCCTGAATGAGTAGTATAATGAGTAACCTTTCCCTAATGACTGAATGTAGCCATGATATAATTTTTCCTTGTTGTACTTGCCAGTTTTCTTGCTTATTACTGTATGTGATGAAGATCTGAAAATAAAATTGTTATATAAAATTTAAATGTATTTTAATGTCTCTAAAAATTATGTAATTATTAATTTATTTCATCTAAAAAGTAAATTTCATAATGAAATATTAATTTTTGGGAATTGATGGAAGGTTAAATTTGAAGGCCATTTAATTCTTATTTTCAAATTATATTTACAATTATTAGAAGTATTTAGTATTTTATTTTGATTATAATTTAACCGTTTTAAAATTATAAAATATGCAAAAAAACATTTTTAAGTATTGTGAGTTAGTGTTAAGGTTATTTTTAGACAATTAAAATGTTTCAATTTGTATTTGTATACATAATGAACTTTTATTAACAACTGACCTGATAACTTCATCCTGCATATGTGCTTGAGTGGATTTATGCGAGCTTGTCTTTTTACATTTATACATTTTAAAAGGTCACATTATATGATTTAGAAATTAATTTTGTCAAATTTGTGTTATTATTTTTAAAATAGGGGATTTTGCATACACTTGCTTATATGTGAGCATGTGTGTCTGTGTATATATATATATATATATATATATATATATTTATTTAATGATTTGCATATAAAAGCTATACATTTAAAAAATAATCTGATTAAATTCTCATTTATTAAGCAAATCGTATAATTTATATCAGATAAAATTGTTTAATGTACAATGATATAAGTAAAATTTTGCTGTCTGAAGTAATTATTTTTAAAAAAGACACTCTTAAAAAAAGATAGATCAAATAAAGGTACAATATATAATTTTAGATTAGATTGGATACATTGTCTGAAATACTGTTGATTAATAAACAAAAGAGTCGTAATATATATGTTTAATATTCAAGTTTTCATTGAATAATGATGTAGTATAACTAGGGTTCCATTAATTTATGCTTGTTTCACTGTAATTGTTATATCATAAAATGTTTATTGTAGATTAAATACATTGCTACGTTTAAAAGTAAAATAATTTTAAAAGATGCTGTCATTAAAACATTTTTTGTTACATGTATTTATACATTATTTTGCTTAAATAGATTTGTTTTGGGCATTATACAGGTGCACACCAAGTTAAATTTATTTATATGTAGTAAAGTGGTGCTTGGCTAACTGTAGTAAAACAACCATTTTTATCCCTTCAGGCAGTTGGTTGCAGTGTCTTCCACAGATTAATTTTGCAGCAGCTGGAAGGACACTGAGACATTAACCCAGATATTAATAGCTCTTTTCTCTAATGTTGTATAACTCAATTGTTTTTCTTTCTGTAAAACAATTTACTTAGCCTAGCCTTCCACATATAAATTAATGTTGTTTCTGATTAATGGTTTATTTGTTTGTTTTATAGATTAAACGTATAGATTCAATAGATAGAGTAAAATTATTTCTTTTATTATAAAACTGCTGTACATTAAGATTCTTTTGTATGTTATGTTTATAAATGTTACATGTGAAGATAGTAAAGTTAACAACAATCTTCTGCTGATATTGTGAACCCTATTTTTTGAAACTGTTAATTGCCATGAAACTTTAAGGATAGAAAAGGAAAGGATTTATGTATATTAGGATTATTTAATATCCGAGCCTTAATAAAAAAAAGAAGAAACCATAATTTGTATAATTCCATATCTATTAATCTTCTGTAATTAGTTAATTAAAAACTATATTTCAAATCTGTAAAAAAAAAAAAACATGTGATGATGCCAAATTTATGGTGAACTATCAATGAAGTTTGTATCAGAATATATAAGTGTGGGTACATTTTACATTAGTTTCAGACACAAGACCAATTTTCTACTGATATTTGTTAACATGTACTCTTCACATTTTATACTTATTTTTCATTCTTAATATTAAATATTAAGATTAAATAATTTAATATTAAGATTAAATAATTTAATATTAATATTAAATATATATTTATCATTCTTTGTCTTAATCTGATTCTACTACTATAATTTATGAATAAATTTTGTAATCATTTTTGTTCATTTCAGGGGCTTATTATCTGGTCATATACTGGCTGAATACCTTCAACAAAGACATGGTGTTTTGAATTGGTATTCTGGTGAGTTATTAAATATGGCTAAAGATCTTGGTTACCGTTTACTACCAGCATTTAATACAAGCACTGGTATACCTCATGCAAGAGTAAGTGATTAATAAAAATATATTATCTGATATAGTGTTTATTATGTTGTGTATTTGTACAAAAAATCAATATAAATATATCTTATTTTTTGGCTTTTGTAAGCAATAGGGTAAATATTTATTTTAGAGAACAAACTATATACAGCAGAGCTCTTCTAGGAAAGCACTTTTTCCTCTACTTAACAGCCATACATCTACTCCCCTCCATAAGAGCCTTGCTATAATTGATCAGCTGTAGCATAATTATGGTAATATGATTACCATATATGCTTTACCTTTGTAAAGGAAGCTTATTTTATTGCTTGTATTGGGAATAGTTTTTATGTTTTCCACATTATGTGTATGTATCTGTAAAAAACCTACCTATACATGGATTAATCATGAATTTGAACACTAGTAAAAATATCAGTCTGATGAAGAAAAACCTTTTTTAAGGTGTACAACATATTGAAAACATATAAGATCCTATGAATGAATTAGAGAGAGAGGACCTTTTCAGTAGCGAATTATTTCACTAAAAAAAAGTGATATTAAATTTTAAAAGTGTGCCAGATTTTCAGTTCTCTGTGGGCTTTTTTTTAGTACATTGTAACCTGCATTACCTTGAAAAGAGATGTGTTTTAGGTACCGTAGTCTGCTTTTCTTTTGAAATTTCCTGGTCAGAATACTGGAAATTTCTGAAGTCTGTACAATAGCCTCAAAGAGCTTAAACTTCTGCAGGTATGAAAAATGTTCTTTATACTTTAAGTGTTCTTTATACGTCTTTTGAAAATATCAGTTTGAGTAAATAATTATGGCAAATCTCAACATTCAACATGAATATTTGCAGTAGTCCTTTGTTATATGAATATATTTTATGTTAAATATATGTTTTAATATATATTTTATCCTAAAATTAAATAACTTAAGCTGCTGTTCAATTTTCATGTATATTAATTTATTTTAAGATTGTATTTAGAAGAATTATTTATAATCATTTAAATACAATTTTTAAAAAAAGTCGTCTTACCAGTTGCAAGTCGTCTTACCAGTTTGCAAGTTTTAGAATGAATTTGGTTTGAAGTACTCTAATGTACTTCTGATCTGAATATATACTCTGTCAGTTGGTGAAGTAATAGTATATATTAAACTACAGGATAAATATTAAACCATTAAATTGCAAATGGTCTATTACTAAATATTGTAATATGTACTTTAATGTTGTGTAAGCTGCAGGGCTATATGATGATTTAAAATTGAAAAACTTATTGTTTAGAAAATAGAAGTTAGTATTGTAAACGGCATATAATGTGATTTTTATGTTATGGTGATCATTAATGTCATATAAAAAGATAAAAATACTTACCAAGCATGATTTTATTACTTTAAGTATCAAAGGAATCATAGAAGTCTTTGATAGTTATCTTTGTGTGACTGTATATGCACTTTCTTATGTTCATTGGGTTAGGTTTATAGATTTTATGAGAATATAAAAATAACGCAGTTTAAATTTGCAGTAAAGTATTGTAATTTATTAAAAATTTACTTAAAAAACTAGGATATGAAAAAGCTTTCAGTAAAAATCCTTTTTATCAAAAGTGGACAAAAAGAAAAAACAAGGTTACTGTTGGTGAGTACACAACCTATGATCACTTGGGAACTTCATACCACTAAGATCAAATAAAGAGATAATTTGTAGGTTTTTATCTTTACATAGCTCCTTGACTTTACAACACTGTACCCGTTGAAATAAAGAACTCTGCTTATACAAAATTTAAATCTAGCATTAAACGATGGCTTATAGAAAAGAAACAATGTCGAATGTTTATTTCTTTAAGCTTAAATGATGTGTCTTCTTTATACAGATATACATTCATTTTTATCTACAAACAGTTCAATAAATTAAATAAATGAAATTTATGTTTAGAATATTTTAGAGTGTTAAAATACTTGAAACTTCTTTTATTGTTATGCAATTCTGATGGTATCTAGGTGTATTGGCATAGGCTGGATGTTAATTCTTATTGCAAATAATCAGCATGAGTATAATTTCATTTACTTTTGTTGTAAATGAAATGTAGGCACTTTTACAAGTGCCTACAACGTAGACATTTGTAAAAATTCAAATGTATTTTTAACATTTTTTTTGTTCATTTAATGCAATTAAATGTGATGGGAACTCCCATGCAGGATTTTTTTGGGAGTGCCTAATTTCTCTTCATCTTTAAAAGAAACTGTAACAACAAATTGTGTCAGAACTAGAGATATTAGAAACTTTAATAATGTTACTAGTTTTTAAGTACAATTAACGATTAAGTTGGTATAAGATTATTTTTTTTGTATGAAAATATATAGTAGGTATGAAATTATGTAAAAAAGAGGAGAGGATAATGAATGAATGAATGAATAAATAATAAAATTGTGTATAATATAATAATAATAAGAAATATTAAAATTGAAATAGGCTATTAAAAACTGTTACATCTATTGTAATATAATTCTGTAAATTAATATTCATAAGTGGACAGTTTAAAGTATTCTTTTATTATTGTTTAATTAGAGTGCTTTTGGTAGTCAGTTTTTTTTTTAAGGTGAACTTACGGCATGGTTTAAAGTCTCAGAAATTAGAGTGGTCAAGGGAAACATGTACTGCTTGTGCTGGTACAATGGTGCTAGAGATGGCTGCTTTATCACGCTTAACGGGAGAACCAGTTTTTGAGGTATAACTTTATTATTATTATTATTGCTTGTTTATGAATTAATTTTATAAAAACAAATTTTAAGACATTAACTGCCACTATAAGTAGCATTGTCAGTAGTCATTAATTAATACCAGTAGCGTGGCTGCATTATTTAACCTTTGTGATCTTTGTGAGGAAGCAATTGATTAAATGTAGTTTTGGCTGTATGCATTTTACTTTAATTCAAATCCTTTTACTTCCAGAATTCTACTTACTGAGGTGTTGTGGGCTTTATGGACTGTTTTGTTGTATATCCAGTGCCTACCTAATTATTTTTTGATAGTAAATAATGACTCATTGTGATTGAAAGCTGTATCTATTCTTCTTCAGCTGGTTGATGATGGCCTGTGCTGTTTATTCTTGTTTATAAATTTTGTTTTTATTTGTATTATTATTAATTTCATTTTTCCTACAGATTTATTTATGAAAATGGTATTTTAAATATAGGAAACTTTGCAACAAAATGATAAAATACATAGCTAATAAGATTTAAGAAATATAGTAGTTTACTACAAAAAAAGCTCATTTAATAGATTAATCACAAAGGATCTTAATGTTTTAAAAAATATTATAAAAATATATACTGTTATTGAAGTAATATACTTCAATATATTAGCTACACAATGAAATTCAAAGTTTTTATGTCTTAGTAAGGACATTTTGTGAAAATAAACTTGTAACTGTTTATTAAAGTAATTTATAATAAAGCATTTGAAAGATATATCAATTGAGTTATCATCTATTCTTATATTAGTGTGCAATATAGCCCAGCCTCACAAATTGCAAGCCTACATTCTTTTAGCTTCTAAATATCATTTATAAATGCATAATTAGTTTATTATTATTTTGCTCAAATGTAAGAAAACAAGAGCTTATTTTTATTAAGCTTTAATTAGATTGATCAAGAAACATATAGGTATGTTCCCTAAATAAAATTTGTATGGGTTTTGTCTTTATATTCAACTGTTTAAATCTCATCTGAAGAAATAGCATATTAGTGGACTACAAAAGTCCTCATAAAAAATAAAAAAAACAGCAAAGGAAATTATTTTTATTTAATTCTTAAGGCTATGATATCTTTATCGCTCATCTTGTAATCATTAAAATGAAAAGAACAAACAGTTGAGTGTTTTTTGGCTTTTTTGTTTTGATAAAAATGCATTTTTGTTTATCATATAATCAGAGTATTTTAAGTTTTGTTTAACCTCATTTTCCATTTTGGTTTTTTACTTCAGTTTTCTGTCAGATAAAAAATGCTTGTAGTTGATAAAAGTTATCTTGTATAAAATTTAGCTTGAGAAGCTACAAAAGATATAAAAAATAGGTAGAACTTTTAACAATTTGAGAAAAAAATTGATGTACTCATAAATGTGTTGTTCAGAATGTTATAGAAATTTAAAAAGTATAAAAAAAGTATATAAAAAGTTAAAACACAATTTTTATTTTTCACTTTTAAATGAGTGCTTTACTCATCATCAGTGATGGATTTTTATCATATGATTCTTTATTAATAATTCTTGAATATTAAATTGGTGTTTGATATTGTTTCAGGAAAAGGCACATAGAGCCATGGATGAATTATGGAGATTAAGGCATCGTAGTTCAGATCTTATGGGTACAGTGTTAAATGTGCATTCTGGTGTTTGGGTACGGCGGGACTCAGGGGTTGGTGCTGGCATTGATTCTTATTATGAGTATTGTTTGAAAGCATACATATTGCTGGGTGATAATCGATATTTAGGACGTTTTAATAAGGTTTGTTTGCAGTATGGTTGAATTCATAATTATTATCATAACTAAATATGTAAATGCTCTGATTTATTACTGTTTTTGTATTTTAGATTTATTGGTTATTGAAAGTATTATAGATTATTAATTTATCACATTTAAGGTTTTAATGCAAGCCAGGGTGGATTCAAATATAAACCAGAATTTTCATATAGCAGCTAACACAGTGAACTGATCACTGCATAATCTTGAGTGGCAATGATGGAGATGTATAAAATGGATTACCTTCCTGCACTCGTTCTGCAACTCTTACATTGGATCACTATGAGTGAGCAAGCAGTATTATTGTTTATTGTGCAACGCATCATCACCATCAGATTTCTCAATAAGGAATATTTCAGAGAACTGACTTTTTCAAATGCCTGAGTGTTTAAGTGACATAAAGAAACATTTGGCCAGGTAGGGATCCGTGGAAAATGAACCCTACAAGTAATAATTATGGATAAACCTCATAGAAAAAAACATTCATACTGTTCATTCAGACTGATACATAAGATTTTCCCAAATTACCTTGAGAGGAGGAATGCTCAGTCTACTGTCACTGACCTTAACTGTTGGAAATTTTCTGCTAGTTGGTTCCACGCCTCCTTAATTCCTATGAGGAGAAAAGGCGGAACTTTTTTGCAGCATATTCCCACTTGTATAAAACTTGGGTCCTTTTCCTTCTTCATGGAAGGAAAATAAAAATTGCCAGTTCAATGAGAAAAGTGTGTTTGTAAGTTAGGAGATATTTAAAACAAAATATATAAATTTTACATTTTTTATCAATTAAATAAAAAATTGTGGTGTATGTTTGGGTCACCCTCATATGTGCACAGATTTATCATTGTTTTCTTATTATATGAAACATATGTAAACTAAATTTTTTATTGTAATATAATGCAAGTGGTTTGCATTAAATGGATAATTTATTAGCTATTCGTAATTGGATTGAGTAAGATCAGAATCCTTCGTTGTAGCCATCATTTATGGGGAGAGAAGAAATATTTCAGTAGAGATTTTTTAAAACATTTCCCTAGGTAATTAATTACTGACATCCAGTTCCATGAAATCTTTGGACTTTGGAAAAGTTCCATGAACCTTTTCCATTTGGATTCATGAAACTCTACTAATACCTCAGTATGAAATTGTTTTTGTCTCCATAAATCTACTATTTTATCTTTGTGTTCATTGTTCTAAATTATTCACATTCAATATTTTCTTACTATATATTTGGAAAACATAAACTTTAAATGATAATCTTAAATGCTTTTAAGTAACAAAAATTTTACTACAAAATATCATTATTTCATTTAAAATACTAAGTTTAGCATTAAACACATTTTAATTATCGCTTCATGAATTAATTAGTTACATTAAATATGAATTAATTGTTAAATTGAATTAATTAATTAGCTACATTAAATAAATAAATAAAATGTTACAAGTTGTGTAAAAATCTACTAATACCTTGGGTTACTGATATTCATAGGTGAAAACAGAATAGGAAGCTGATTTAACTGATATGACAAACTCCTTTAAACATTGGTTGTCATTGTGGGTAAGGTATCAAAGATTAAATTGAACAAAAATTCTTAATAATTTCTGTAGAAGGAGGTGACATAAACAACCAAATTATTTAATTCCAAGGTATTTGGATTGTATTATGCAGCTGAATTTGATATTGGCTATTTGCCAACATTTGATGAATGGAACTGGAAATTTCAGGTGTTGGCCAAGTCAACATAAGAATATATAAGACTAATATTGTCAAGATTGCTTATTTCTTTTACCAATTAATTTGCTTTGTTTTATAATTTAATTTTTTAAAGCACTGCAAAGGTGTGTATTGGTTTTTTCTTTTGTATTGTAATACATATATTGTTTTCTTTCTTTTTTCAGCATTACTCAGCTGTAATGAAGTATATTAGTCAAGGTCCTATGTTGTTGGATGTGCATATGCATCGTCCTCATACAAATTCAAGGAATTTTATGGATGCACTTTTGGCATTTTGGCCTGGTCTTCAGGTTAGTGCAGTTAGGTATTACTTTGTTATGACATGCAAGTGCGTGTGTGCAGACAAACATACATATTCATGTGCGTGTGTGCACTATACCATGCTATACTACACCATATATAAAATTTGAACTTTTGTGAGAGTTGCCTCAGAAAGTAACTCTCTTGTTGAAATAAGAATGTGTAATAAACTGTTACCAATGTTTTGTGTTATTAATTGTTTCAGATAATGTAGGAATTATAATACGTTCCATGTTAAATTTAGAAAGAAGATAGTTAACATTATGATTCTACGTTAGACTGTTTTTTGATCTAGAGATCTATAAATAATGGTACTAACCTGTCAACAACTATTGGTTAAGAAATTGATAAAAAAACTAGAATTTTATTTGGTATTTATTAGAATTTAATTATTAATTAAGTATCATCAGCATAGACAGAATAATTTTTTTAATTTTGATTATTATGTGGCAGATCATTAATTTAGTAAAAACAGCAGATGTCCAGGTATAGGCTGCTGTGGTACTCTATTCATTGTTTTAAATTACATTAGAGTAGCTTTTGCATTCATGATTTGTAAGCAAGATTGTAACAGTTTCTAAGCAGTATCTTCGTACTGTAAAATTTTAATTTTTCAACAAAAAGAATAGCTTTCTACAGATCCAGAAAGTAGCAGTTGCAGTCAAAAAGTTTTTACAAAGTTTGAAAAACTTGCTAAAACAGCGCTCAAAGTGCACTATTTTTTTTCCCTTCTGTTACTAATTGTAGTGTATGAAGTTGAATTTATTTTTTATTTTATGTTTATCTCATTTTTATAATTTTTTTTAATGATGTTCTGTGTTTAAATTTGTTACAATTATTTTATTTGTAGAATACTTGCACTACAGATGCATTGTAGGTGGATTATGCAGTGTATAAAATTTTTCATCTTGTTTCTCTTTTATTAGGTATTAAAGGGTGATTTGAAACCAGCTGTTGAAACTCATGAGATGTTATACCAAGTGATGCAGCGACACAATTTCATTCCAGAAGCTTTTACTACAGATTTTCAGGTTTATAGCTTTTTTATGTACTCAGTTTCACTAATTTATTTGTAAAATTATTTTTTCTTTATCCTTTTTGTTACTTTTATTATTACTATTTTGTAATTATCATGTAGTCTTATCATTATTCTGCACTTATATTATTTATGTTAATTCTTAATGAGTTCTTTAATGTATTTTTAATTTAAGTTAGTAAATTCTTATAAGTAATAAAGTTTGTTCACAAATGTTTTGTTAGCCATTGTTTATTAATAATTTTTAATGATATGATATATTATTATCTAGATTATTAATGATTTAAAATTTTTGTCATTCAGGTACATTGGGGCCAACATCCTTTAAGGCCAGAATTCCTGGAATCAACTTATTTTTTACATAGAGCAACTGGAGACCCTCATTATTTACATGTTGGAAAAAATGTTCTTAAGTCTTTACAAAAATATGCTAGAGTACCTTGTGGGTATGCGGCTGTGAAAGATGTTCGTACTGGCTTGCATGAAGACAGGTAATGATGATTACAATCAGTCTTTTATTACTATTACCAGAATTGCTTAGAAAATTCTCAGATTGACTTGATAATGCAATTATGATGAAATGATTAAGGTGTTGGTCAAGTATAATCCCTTAAGGTGGTGTGCTATGAAGTTTTAAACATGTACATTTAGTTGTTTGTGTTTGCAATCAAGTACATGAAACAAATTTAGGCATTTTTTGAAAAATAGATAAAATTGAAGTTCAGGTTGTTATAAAGCACTTTTTTTTAATTTTAACCCTGATGAATGTACAAAAAGAGTTAACTACATGTTAAAGGCTTTTTCCCTTAAATATCTCATCTTCACAATAACATGCTCATATGACTGAGGGTCATAAGCTTTTACTGAATTGCAAACATCTTGTTAGATTGTGTCCACGACATTTTTGTGCCATGTTCGTTTAGTCTGCCAAAAAAGCATTCATCTTCTCAAGGGTGTTATTTAAACACGATTCCACTGAGTTTCTTTGATGTTTATAACAGTAGATGAAACATGGATTCAGCATTAGTAAAGAGCAGTTCAAACAGTGGATGGGAGCAGCTGAAAGTGCACCAAAGAAGTCTAAAATGGTCCCATTTATAGGAAAAGTCATGGCTTTAGGTTATTTGGGATTCTTGTTCATGGGTAGTGTTCATAGACTACATAGAAGAACCATCACTGCCTAAACATCCACATTTGGCCAAAAAAGAGTGCTCTTTCAACAACCTGCTCATGTCTCAGGTTATTGCTGAAGTCCATGACCTATGCTTTGAAGTGCTCCCACAAGAACTGTATTCATCAGATTTGGTTCCCAGTAATTACATCCTCTTCTCAAACCTAAAGAATTGGCTCACTGGATGAAATTTTGTTTAAAGTGATGAGGTCAAAGCTGAGAAAACTACTTATTTTTTAGAATTGAACAAATCACATTATAATGAGAGTATTAAAAAGTTGTGAAGTCATTGATCATAATGTGAATTGCATGCTGTCTACAACTAAAAATAACTAATAAATAATTTTAATAATAAATTAAAATAATACTAAAAATAAATCATTTTTGTTTTTAATTTCCTTTAAAATGATGTCACAACCTTACCCTATGCATTTAAACTTTTTGAGCTAGCTACCTAAGGGTTTTGGGTGTGGTAGACTCATACTGAAAATGATAGTTTTAAGGTAGGAGCCAGTGGCAGCTTGTAGCTAAAATTAGTAGCGGTGCTGCTCCATAAAATTTTTTCCTGGGCTTTTTCAAGGCCATGATTAAAGTTTTCTGTAAAATAAAAGAACCAAAAAAATTAATCAAATAGACTAGTTGGAAGCAGGGTAATAATCTAATTCTACACGTTATCACATTCAAGAATATGGTACATGGTTGTTAAGCACATTGTGCTTAAAAATTATATTTGGTTTAACTGAATAAATAATAAAATGTCAATACAGATAGTATTTTTTAGTATTATGAATAATTTAATAAAATGTCTGCTTAAAAACACTATATTCAGTGGTGCTTAACTTAAATTTCTTTGTTCACAGAATCAAATACATAATTAGTTTTTACTAATTACCTTCTCTTTTGTCCTTCCAGCGAGTTTTTGGACAGATTTGGCAATCAAAAAGCCCTTGCTTTCCGCCATCTTCTGATCACTATTGAAAAAATAACTAAACCACTTTCATATTCATTCCATCGACTAAACTAGAAAAGGGAACGAACAAGGAACATTCCATATACACACGAAGTAAAAAAAAAACTACCTTCCACCAACACGCCAGGGTCAGCACTGCGGGAGCAACAGTGCTTTCTCTCCCTCACAGTCTTGCATGCAGCTTTCTGTGTGTGCATGCACACAACAGCCAAACACCATGCCACTGGGTGCACAGTTTCATACAAAGATTTTTGTATCTTTTTCATAAACTGGGGGATGGCTACTGACATTAAACTTAAGGATTATATATTATACAAGTATAAAGGAAAATTTAAAGAAAAAAGGACTCGTTATATTAAATGTTATTGATAATATCAAGTGGAAGTTGGGGGTGCTGCAGTTCTACCGTGCCTATACATGAGCCGCCACGGGTACGGGTAGGAGCAGTGGCTAAATTAATTTTTCTATGTTGAACTGTTGAAGAATTACTTAAAAGTTAGCATATTTTATTAACACTGGTAGTGTAGATAGGTTTTTTACATTAGCCAGAAAAAACCATTGTGCTCCCCTTAAAAAATAAAATATTAATAAAATACTCATGTGATATCTCAACATTAAAAATATTTACATATTGTTTTGCAGAATGAGGAGTGAATTATCAATTGTAATTCAAAGAACATGATTAGTTGTTTCATACAATAACACTTTTGCACTATATATAAGTAATGCTTCAGTTATCATGTACTGAGGTTGAAAATTAAAAAAATTATAAGTAATACTAGCAGACCTGGCAATGCTTCGCTACTGCTAGATTTGAGTATATATATATATAGATTAAATGAACACAATTGAAAGTTTGATAAAACTTAAAAAAATGAACATTATGGAACTTCGCAAAATGAAATTTTCAGTTTATCCCTTTTTCCTTATTTCCCTGTTTACCTTTCTCCCTTTTTCCCTATTTCCCTTCTTCACTTTTCCCTTATTTTCATTTTCACCCTCTCCCTTTCCCACTTCCATTTTTCCCTTTCCCCTAATTCCCTTTTCCCTCTCCCTTTTTCTCAATTTCCCTTTTCTGATTTTTCCCTATTTGCTTTTTCACTTTTTCACCATGCATAAATTGGTCCAGTAGTTTTTTAGTCTGTAGTGGACACATAGATGAACATTGCCTTTTATGTATAATATGTAGAAGAAAAAAGTCTGTTTGTATATTTGTTTTGTAAATATCTTGACATTAGTGGCACCTAGTCTATTTTTCGCAAAAATATTTATTTTCACATAACTAATATATATTCTGAATATGAGCCAAATCGGACCATAAATGCAGTTTTCAAAATATCTCGATCCCCAGCACCATCTAGCAGGTCCATTTTTTTTAGAGGTATTTCTTTCCATGTAAGAACACATATTCTGAATGTGAGCCAAATCAGACCTTATATACAATTTTTCAAAATATCTCAACCCCAGTGCCCTGTAGTGGGTTCAAACTAATTCAGAAACCTTTGCGGGTGTGCGCACAACAACTCACCAAAGTTTTATCACAATTGTATGAATTGTATAGGAAAACATACTGGACAAACAAACATTCATTTTTATTTATAATTATTTATTATTTATTTTATATATATAATGTAAAAATAATTATAACAGTAATGACTTCCTATTTCAAGCCAACTAAAAATGTAACAATTATCTATCTATATATAGGTAATTGTTACGTTTTTTTTTTAGTTGG
Source organism: Lycorma delicatula (assembly GCF_047948215.1). Lineage (NCBI taxonomy): Eukaryota > Metazoa > Arthropoda > Insecta > Hemiptera > Fulgoridae > Lycorma > Lycorma delicatula. The sequence continues at coordinate 52,062,839 of NC_134462.1, read as the reverse complement.
CTTGAAATAGGAAATCGTTACCATGTGGTGTTCAGCTGAGTGACAGTGGGTGTTCCCTTACACTGCTGTTGTTTTCAATTGTTCCTGTCCAGTGCATGTATTTCTTATTATATTCTCCATTTTCGATTTGGCCTATCAATTTCAATTTTTTTCTTTGTTACTTCTCTCCTGTTAAAAGCTGTTCTTATTCCTTTCCTTTCCCTTTCAGTGTATCCAGTTTGATTTCTTTTTTCCTTAGAACTATATGTAAGAGTTTTCTATCCTCACCATTTCTAATAAGCACCTCATCTCTCTCCTTTAGTTCTTTCAAATTTTCTCTCCATTTTATCTTGTTTACTCTATTTCCTTACAGTTTGTTCCATATCCATGTACAAAATGTTCTTACATATCCATTTTGCCAGTCTTTCCTTCTTAATCTCTATATGCTGTATAATAACCATTTGTTCTAATTAAAAGTTTGCTTTTCTATTTCTATTTTTTATTTTGATCTCTGTCCTCTACTTTACTCTTCCAATTCCCTTTGATCATTTCCCAGATATATATATATATATATATATCTTTCAACTTGTTCTTCTTTCTTTGTCTTGATGAATCATTTTTAGTGACATAGTGGTATCTTTTTTTTTCATTAAGAACTAAACCTAAAATTAATATACAGTCATTGAACATGTGTTTCCCAAACTAATCAATACTGTTTTATGGAGTTCTGTTCTTGAAAGAATATTCCTAATTTTAGAATATAATACAAAATATTGTTAGCATTTAGTGAACAATTACTAAGCTTTTAATTAGGATTGAGATGTTACTGCATGTTAAACTAATTAAAAAAAAGGTTTTCAAGATTTATTTTTCCAGGATATGAAGTTTGTTCTGACCTGAAGTAAAAATGTTTACTTTTTGTGATTGTTTACTTACAACCTTTTAGTTTGAAGAATGTTTTGCAGGTACTACTGAACGATTTTCATTGTTGTCTAATACTGTAGAACTCAGGTTTATACACAATGAAAAATCTACTTTACTGATAGTCTTTCTTCATGCTTATATTATAAAGGTAGTTCAAGTATTAAGTTGAAATAATAACACTCAGGACTTGATAGAGATAAGAGATAAACTGCCAAAACATTATTGGTGGGCATGTCACAATTTTCAGTAGGAATAAATAATTTATTTATAATCAGTTTGGTTATTATATTAGAGTTCTGAAGATTTTATTTATTTTAGAATGCCAAATTTCTAGTAAATAAAACAGTTTTTTGATGTGTAATAAATTTTTGGTAGTTGTGTATAGATCATCCTTATAAAGATTAATGTATTTTGTTGCAGGATGGATTCATTTGTTCTAGCAGAAACATTTAAATATTTATTTTTGTTATTTGCTGAACCCAGTGATTTATTAATAAATTTAGATGAATTTCTTTTTACTACTGAAGCTCATCTTCTTCCTCTTTCGTTGGCTCGTAGTCATTCCAACATGACTGTTTTTACTGTAAGTGTTATTGCAATGCTTTATTAATAACATTTTTATTGTTATTATTATTAGCGCTTCTTCATCTGATATATTTTTATTGTTTTAACCCTCGTTTAATTGATAAAGTAAAAAATTGTCTAACCCGTTAAAATGAGTGAAAAACATATATGAATTTTCTAGTAGTTTATTATCATGATACGGTCAAAGTAGAATGGAAAAGAACAAGACTGTTTTAAAAGTGATGTAGCAAGAGGATTTTGAAAGTTAGATGGGTTGATGAAATATGAAATCAAAAGGTCTTAAAATGATAAGAGAAGACAGTAATTTGTGGCAGAATCTTGTAAAGAGGGTTATAAAAGGTTATAAGACTCTATATTTAGGTAATAGCAGATAGTGGAGTGTGCAGATGATAAAAATTGTAAAACCATTAAACAAGACAAAAATTAAAATTTATAAAACAACTAGCTTAGAATGTAGGGTGTCATAATTATGTTACATTAATAAATTAGTATGATCAGAAAACAGTGCTGAATAGTATCAAATCTGTCAAATTATGATCCCAAAAAAAGCTAAAAATGTGCTATGATCATTTATAACATTTAAAATTTTCAAAAAATATTTTGCTAGCAAATTTGGCTGGTTCTAAGAATTATAGTTTTTAAGAAAATTCTGATAACATAATTAACTGCAGCAGAAGAAGGAAATATATGTAAACCACCTAGTATATATATACTGATGATATTGACAGCGGTCAATATCATTATTAATATTGATTAATAATGTCTCCTTGTGGCTTTGAATTTCTGTCTTTGTCAGATAAACCTTAGTTTTGGCTTTTACAAATTGTAATGTTACATGAAAATGGAAATTAATAGAGTGGCAAAAGAGTTACTTATTGATATTCCATTTTGTTTTTAACAAACTACCTACATCATCATCATCCCTATGCTGACTACTAAGTTATGATATAATATTTTGGGTAAGTACAATCTACCCACCGGGTTAGTCTAGCGGTTAACGCGTATTCCCAAATCAGCTGATTTGTAAGCCAAGAGTTACAGTGTTCAAGTCCTAGTAAAGCCAGCTGTTTTTACACGGATTTGAATACTAGATCATGGATACCGGTGTTCTTTGGTGGTTGGGTTTCAATTAACCACACATCTCAGGAATGGTCGAACTGAGAATGTACAAGACTACACTTCATTTACACTCATACATATCATCCTCTGAAGAATTATCTAAACGGTAGTTACCGGAGGCTAAACAGGAAACAAGAGAGAGAGAAGGGTAAGTACAATCAACAGTAAAAAGTATTATTAATGCAAAAGAAGGAGATTATAATAATAGTGTTGAGCAATGGTACTTCTATTGGGTTGAAAGGTTTTGAGTTTGGTGGTTAGTTTATTCCAATTTCAATTGATGGTGATAATCTTGAGTGGAAAAATATTCAGAAGAAAAAAGCCTTTGGATCAAGTAGAGGAAGTGTTAAAGAATTAATCATGATTATGTCATCATGCACGTATTTTATAATTCTCATTATATATTTTCAAAAATATTTAAAAATACACCAATTCAAACCGATATTGAACTCCTATTTGTATGTTTGTCATAAAGAAATTGTTCCAAAACGTACAACATTTTCATTTGAAAATGTACTTTGTTACGCAGATTTCCAATATTTAATTGGCTGTCAGCGCTAATAATAAAAAAAAATTTTCAAGATTTAATAGTCTATATAAACCTACCTTATTTACAGTTATTTCTATTCATGTGAATAAGTTTTTAAAACAACTAAATAATTAGTTGTCCGTAAAGTTTTCAGTAAATATTTGGTAGTTTTGAGCTTCCTTCTCAAATGTATTTCTTACTGATCTGAGGTTTTTAATTTTTTTTAGACTTTTATTATGTATTTGGTCATTTTTACTTCCTTGTATGAAGTAAAGGAAGTATATTGTGATCACAAAAAATTTCGGTTTTCAGATTTCAACAGAAGTATCCATTTTGACTGTTCTGAATCCATTTTAATTATCTTTGGTGTGATGTCTGTACATACATATAACCTCTGTATGTACCTCGCATAACTCAAAAACGATTAGCTGTAGAATGTTAAAATTTTGGATTTAGGACTGTTGTATCATCCATCCAGTGTGCACCTCCCCTTTTTACTGCAATCGACTGAACCAAAAGTGTCCAAAAAAGTCCAAAATATAAAAAATTTGTTTTTTTGACTTTTTCTTAACTGCAGTAATAGCCCTCATTTAGAGCTTTTCAATGATATATCATAAGTGTTACTTATTTTCATTGGTTTCAGACTTATAGCCAAATTAAATTTTAATTAATGAAATATTTGGATCTTACAAGGGGGGTCTTACTTCTGATTGTAAAAACATTTTTACAACAAATAACAATAAAAAAAAAAAATGAAATAATCAGAAGTTATTAGTGAATTTCACAAGAATGAAATATAGTGAAATGAAATTTTATATACTTATTTTAATTCAAAAATTTTTATAGAGGTTAACAATTATTAATAAATCAATATATTTAAATTAAAAAAAAGTTTAAAAAAAAATATTTATTTGAAGTTGGATTCGAACTGATGTGTCCATGGTTATGGATACAACATGTTCTCACTTGCACCACATAACTACTTGAGTGACATGAAACAAAATTAATATATAAACTAATATAAAATGCTGATAAGGACACCACATTGCATCACATGCAATGTGGTGTCCACCACAATGCAGTTGTGCAACTGTCCACTTTATTAAAGAATTGGAGGATTGTATCTCACTTTCAAATGAAATAAATTTAAATGAAGTGCCACAAAAAATGTGTATATGTAATTTAATAGGTGTACAAGGAAGTCATGTAGTTGGTATTCACATCAGATTTTTCAAATTATTTTGTAACAATTCAACTGCCATTGAAAATTGTTGTATATGCTATGTTATGTATACATAAATATTGTTATTTTGAAGTAGTTTAATAGTTAAAACTAGTAATTAATTATGTTTATATATAAATCACTTCATCTTTCCAAGTAAAATATGTTTACAAATGTATGTCTAATGCCAAAGTTAAATGAACAAAATCCTACAAAATATATTATTTGCTATTCTAGATATCTAATTTGATAAGTTATTTATGTTTATCAGGTAGGTGTTTTTTTTTAACTAACTAGCAGATGAGTGGGCTTTCAGATTACTGTATTAACCGTAGTTGTGGTATTTACCGACATAGAACAAGGGAAACTGGGATAGCAACTTCAGTTAAAGAATAAAGATTCAAGGGAAGCTTAATAGAGCAGTTTCATAAAATAAACAATTAATTATAAAGTAATAATCTGATTAAAGCCCTTAATTATTTAAGATATAAACTCATGAAATAATTTTCAGGTTAATACATGAAATTAGTAAATACAAAATAATTCACAATTCTGACTGCATTAACAAAAATTATTTCAGCACTTATTTATATACATGTTGAACTGGATGGAAAAAATTCTTTTTTTTTTGTTTTTGGTATTGTTTAAAACTTCAGAGTAATATTGTTCCTGTAAAATCTTTTGGAAATATAAGTACTGTGTATGGCCTCATTATAACGTGGTTCAAAATAACGTGGATATGATTATAATGTGGGTAGAAAGATCTCCCCCCAAAAAAGAACTGTTAGCAGACATAGAAAAAATCACCACATTTTAGTAGTAGGTACAGTTGATTCTGAATTATTGGCTCACTGGTTTTTTGGGACAGTTCTTTAAAGAACAAAAACAAAATAAGATTTAGATTTTATATTGATAAGTACTTTGTTTATTTGTTTCGTAATGTCATTTACTCAGACCAATATCTGATGTATATTTCTTATTAAAAATGAATACAGGCTGGCAGTTAACAACAAACTTCGTTGTTCTGAGTATTATGCGGCCAGATAATGGTGAGAGATAGAGGCAGTAAACATTCCGACAGAAGAACTGCAGTAATAAACTTCAGTTCATTAATTATAACATAATCAATCAAATGTTAAACAAACATAATTATCATAATAAAGAATGAGTTTGTCATTACGCATGACATCACCTGCATGATGTGATCAATCTTTAACAAATCCATTCTAAATTATGGTTTCTATAAATTTCAATGAGTCATACCCATTCCTATGCAATTTATAATTAGTTGTCACTTGTCTTCATATATTGTACATTTGTATCATGTATATTGAACATTCGTATTTCCACGCTTCTCTTTAGTTTTTTATTTCACAAGTGTGAATAAATTAATTTTGCCAACAAAGGGTGTACTGTAACACACCTTTTTGTAACTGTCTGACTGTTTTGTTATCTGCAATCGTAGTTTTAATTTTTTTATTTCCAGTTGTTTCGCACATTTTGTTGACATTTTTATGTGTAGGCATTTTCCTAAACTGTGTCAATTTTTGTTTTTAATCTACCTGTTAACAGTTAATTATAATTGTGAGTTAAAATGTCATGTAACAATATGACATTGGGTGAATGATTAAAGCTTCTTAACAAAATAAAAACATCCACTTAAGTCAGTGTAAACTATCGGAACTAACCGGTGTACCAAAAAATACGATAGCTTGTATTATGCTCCAAGAAGATAAAATATGCCAAGAATGGGCTTAAAAGATATTGAACATCTCAGAAAAGAAAATATGATGGAAAGAACCCAATTGTTGAGGAAGCTCTGAATGAATGGTTCATCAGTGTAACTTCACAAGGTTTTAGTGTCAGTGGTTCAGTATTTATAGACAAGACAGATTTTGGAAAAAAGTTTTATCATAATCAATTTAAAGCAACGAATGGCTGGTTTTCTCATTGGAAAACGAAAAATCAGATAAAATACAAGAAGCCTCTTGCATGGTGAACAATTGAATGCTGATGTAGAAAATGCTGCTTCATGAAAGTCTATCAACTCCTTGAAATTTTCCAGAATATTTCTGCCTATGACATTTAGAGTGCCGACTAAACAGGACTGTATTATTTATTGTGCTCTACTGGATGAGTCCTTGTGCTACAAACATGAATTGTTGTCTGGATCCAAAAATTCTAAGGACCGTGTTACCATTCTTTGTTGTGGTAATATGAAAGGAAGTGACAAATGATAACTCGTAATTGGGAAGGCTGTCAAGTCTAGTTATTTTAATTGGCTTAGAATGGACAGTTTGCCAGTACATTAAATTTCTAATAAAAGTGCTTGGATAAGTGCAGACTTTTCAGAATGGCTTAGCAATTTGGATGTCAGTTTTCAGAAAAAATTAAGAAAAATCATATTATTGATTGACAGTTGTACTGCTCATCCGCAACCAAATCGTTTAAAAAACATTACTATTGAATTTTTGCTGTCCAGTACAACAAGCCTCATCCAACCATTGGACGTGGGATTTATAAAAAATATGAATTCTGTTTACTGATGTAAGTTGTTGAACCATTTCTAGAAATAGAAGGAGATTTACTGCATTTGAGCTATACAGCTAGAGAAATAAGTGCAAGGGTCAACTTTTTGCAAGCAATTCTGTCCGTAGCTGGCAGCTGGGGGAGAAGTAAATAAAACAACTATAAAAAAATGGTGGGGGTCTTTCTAACCCAGTAGAAGAACTAGAAAATATGTAGGAACATAATGGTAATACGTGTCTGCATGATTGAAGCAAGTTGAAAATTATCTAGAATTTGTGCAGATTGATGAAAATATTGAATGTGTACAAAATGAAGAATGTGACTGCTATTATAGAAAAACTCCAGCCCATATGTAGCACAATGGATGAAGGCAGTGATCATGAAGATAGACCAGAAATACAAGAAACGATTCAAAATGCAAAAAAAAATTATTGTCAGACTTCAGTGGTTTTTTTATGCAGGAAGGAAGTGAAGGCAGTCGTCAATTGGAGTTAAAAATCTGGGCAAATTTCATTGACTATATGTCATTAAAACGAAAACGGCAGTGCAGGTTAGATGAATTTTGAATTTTTGAAAGATGTAAGGAGGAAAGACTTTTATGTTGTGTATATGTGGCTATCTATTCTATTTAAATGTTAACACAAAAAATATTTATTTTATTTTGAGATCTGGAGGGATTATAAACTATGATCGGTCATTTCCTTTCAGTTAGTTTCTTTACTACATGCAACCTAATAAACCGAATAGTTTGTATTTTAACAGAAGGCTACATGAACTGGTTTTTTGAACTACATTAACTAATTTAGAATTTTGTTTTCACATTAAATTTTTGCAACTGCCGTATACCATACCACATGTGTATATCAGTAGAACTTACATGTAGAATGTGTATGTGTGTGTGCGTATGTTTGATGTCTTATGCAATACAGTATTGTATATGTTAACCCATTGGGTTGGTCTATTGGTGAACTTGTCACTGCAAATCAACTGATTTCGAAGTCAAGAATTCTAAGGTTCAGATTCTAGTAAAGGCAGTTACTTTTATGAGGGACATTCAATAATTAGAGACAAATTGATGTAGAAAAAACATCTAACATTGCCATTTAACAATATCGCACCTTTTCTTTGAGATCTGCGACGTTTTTCTCTCATTGCTGGATTTACATTTTTCATTAGCATGTCTGAGTAGTAGACACTGTTTATTGTACACTGATTTTCCAAGTAATCGCAAAAGACAGTCAATATAACTTTTCCTGCTGATGCTTGTGTATGAATTTCTTTCGGACAGGTGAACTAGTGTGCTTCCATTCCATGCTTTGTCTTTTGGACTCTGGTTCAAAATGGTGAACCCAAGCTTCATTATATGTTAAAATCTTGTTGCTTCATTATATGTTAAAATGTTGTTAAGAAAAGGGTCACCTTTCCTTTCATAGCGTTCTTTCAAGTCTGTACACACTTTGTCTTGCTTCCTTGCGTTAACTCTTTTGGGACCCACCTTCAACTTGTTTTGCTTTACTTGAGCTTATTACTGATAATGTTATGAACTGTGCTAACACTTACTGCGACTGTTTTTGTTATATGTTCAATTGTAATATGTTGGTCTTCATGAATAATGTCAATGCGAGTTTCAAGAGAAGGAGTTGACAGTTCAATTGGCCGGCCAGGACATTGCTCGTCAGACACTGAGGTTCAACTGTTTTTGGACTGTTCTACCCACTTATAAAAATTTCCGCAGTTCATACAACTTTCACCATACTGTAAAATCATTCGAGAAAAGATTTTAGCTGATTTTTCACGTTCAGAAAGCAAAAAAACAGATCACTGAACATTGTTCAACTAATGTGGAAACTTCAACTGGACACGCCATCGTTAAATGCAATATTGAGTTGATAAAAAAAAAAAAAACAATTTTTATCCGTCAGCTGTTCTCATCTCACCCCATTGATGCCAACCTAAAGTCATGAAAGTACAAAACTCCTACAAACTGTTTCAATTCTACATCAATTTATTTCTTTAATTATTGAATGTCCCCTGTATATGGATTTGCATACTAGATCATGGATACTGGTATTCTTTGTCAAGAATGGTCGACCTGAAACTGCAGGACTACACTTCATTTACGTTTATGCATATCATCTTCATTCATCCTCTGAAGTTGTACTTTACAGTGGTTCCAGAGGCTAAATAGAAATGAAAGAAGAGATGTGCTAATGTAGTAATGTGTTCTAATAAATTGTAGTACTTTATATTACTTTACATATTTTGAATTCTAATCAGTTACTACATTACTGTATTTTCAATTATGTTATAAAGAAAAGTGCTTAAAAACAGTACAGTTATCGTAGTTTATTGGTGGAAAAAAAATGTGAAAATGAAACCCAGCAAAAAAATGTAAATATTACACAACACATAGTTAATACAGAATTTTTATTTTTCTAAATTTTATTTTAACTCATAATATTCTTACGAGGGTAAATCAGATATAAACGGGATTTTATTTTTTTTTTTAAATTTAAAAATTGAAAAATTAAAGGCAAGTATAATTTATTTTTCTATATAGTTTCCTGTTTTAGAAATATGTTTTTCCCAGTGAGAAGGAAGGTTTTTTTAACACAGCATCGTAGACTGAAGCTGGTTGCATCAGGAGCCAATTGTGGATGAATCCCTCCACACCCTTGTCATCTTCAAATTGTTGTCCTCCTAGAGCTTCTTTAAGCGGCCCAAAAAAAATGAAAATTTCAGGGAGAGGTCTGGGCTGCAGGGAGGATGATCAAATTGAGTCCAGTGTATTTCTTCTAGTTTTGAGACCGTTAGAGCTGCAGTATGAAGCCTGGTGTTGTCATGGAGGACGATGACCTCTTGAATCGGTTGGTCTCATTTTTTGACCTCCAAACGACTCAACTTCTCATATGCGATCCAAAGGTGAGGGACCCATCTGGCACTTTTTACAGAACTGTAGGTCATTTGTGATGATCACTTGACAGCTCCTATAACTTTTTCCAACCTGTTCTGCAATTCTGGATATTCTCACTCATCGATCGTCTTCAAGAATGTCTCGAACTGCTTGAATGTTTTTGTCTGTAATACTAGTCCAAGGACGGTGATCGTTTTCCTAATTTTCCACTTGTTCTTGTCCTTTTTTGAACTCTTTATGCCAGGCAAACACATGAGTCCTAGACAGTGTTTGGTCCCTGAACTGTGTAGTCAATCTTTGAAAAATTCCCATTGTTTGAACTCCTTCACGAGCAAGAAATTTTATAATTATGTGTTGCACAGTGGAGGGGTCCACCTGTTGCTCCAATATCATCAGCGTTACTGACAAATTGGTTGGGAATGGCCAGCTATCCCTATTCCTAATGATCCCATCCAAGCATACTAGAAGTGCAGGCCCAGTCCTACCAACTGTTTGATGCTCAGGAACAAAAATCCCATTTATATTTGATTTACCCTCATATTTTTAACTGTAATATTTTAATTATGTTATAGTTTTAACTCTGTTGACTTTTTTTTTCCACTCATCACTATATCTTCATAGTAACATGGGCGAAACAGTTATCTCTGGATGGGCGCATTATAGCAGGGTTATAATTCATTTAGAAAAATCTTTTTTTTAAATGTAACTAGTTTAAATTAATGGAATATGAAGTAATATAATTGTAGTGGTAAAATATATTAAAATTATCAGAATAAGTTAACTTGTTCTTTTTATCATAATGTTTCTCTCAGGATAATTTTTTTATTTTTACAAATGGAAACTTGTAATTATACATACTATTATTATTTTTGTTTCCATGTATGTATGAAAAATATTGATAAAATTACATTTGGTTTAGACACAATGACCTGTCATCTGACACATTTTGTTATTGACCTCTTTGATTTTGCTAAATTTGTACTAGACAGATAGATTATACAATAATTAAACTCACTCATTTTAATTAATGAAATTTTACTTCTAAAATTATTATGCATTCTTTTTTTAAACAGAACTGCAGTTGAAGTTGCAATGAAAACAGTACTGTAACTAAGAACTAGGGTAATTGTGGTGGCAGCTAAGATTTAGCTTTATGTGTTTACTTTGAGCAGGATAGCAGGATAACAAAAACATTTTGTATTGAATTATCATAAAAACACTAGAAAAAATGTTCAGGATTTTATGAAAATAAATTTTCTTTACTAAAATGATGTTCAAGAATACACTTAAACATTTAGGGGGCAGTTCACTTTGACTTATTTTTGAAGCACAATGTAATTTGAGTCAGGGCTAATACCAAATAAATTGTGTTTCATTAAATATTTGATGAGCTGTTCAAAAGTGATGCCTTAGTTGACGGATATACAAAATTTTTGCCTTTTGATGGGGATAGAGATTAATGGATTCACTTTTAGGTGTATTTTGCAGTATAAATTATTTAGTATTATTCTACCATCCATCAACAGTGCAAAATATAACTTATGTCAGGGATTACTGTATTTTTACTTATTCTTGCCAACATTAAAATGTTAAAAATCAATCTATAATAATGACTGTATAGCAACTGAATGAACTTTTATAACAAAATTATATCACTAGCATAAAAAAAAAATACAGATGTACAAAATGACCAATTGGTAATTACTTCATCTTTGTTGAAGATAAGGGAGTTATTAGTGAAAAAAAAATTGTTGTTATAATTTTTTATGTCAGGGATTTATGGTAAATAATTTTTGAATTAAAAAATTAATCTTTGCACTTTTGTTATAAACCAAATAGTATAATTTATTGTTTATTTGTTTAAGTATATTTAACATGTAATTTGATTAATTGATAATCAAGTGGATTTAATTAAAAAATATCTTTGTACAAGGTTTCTGATGCTGGTGGATTAGAAGATGGAGAATATTCCAGACAGTGTCCGAGTTCATTGAAGTTATTTCCTGAATCAGTGCGTCGTCCTCTTCATAACATGGTTGATGGTGTTTGCCCTCGTTCTAGTCCTACATCACATCGTAAACTTCTAGCATCTCAGTTTCAAGTACGTCTTACATTTCTCTTCATTATGTTCATCATTTATAAGTTATGTTTTTTACATTTTAATACTCAGTTAACTTGCAGTAATAGCTTATTTTTTTCCAGTTATTTAATATATTTAACATACTTTTAGTTTTGACAACTTAAGTATTTATTTTGCTCTAATATTGTTTATTGCAGTATTAAGTTTTTTAAATTTTAAAATAATTATTTTTAAGTGATAATTGTATTGTATAATTGTATTGTAGTAAACAGTTCTAATTTATATAAAACAGTATAAACTTGTATTATTATTGATGAGAAGTTTATGTATTATTAATTCAGTAGAATTATTCAACACTATATAGTAATATAGTGTTGAGTTTTTTAAATGAAATTTTTAATTAATTTTATTATTTTTTTATACAGTAGCATTTTTTAAATATTACTTCTTGAAACAATATATTGTTAGTCAGATGAATCGGAATTGAAAGATTACCATAAACTTTAATTGAAGAGCAAATTGTATTTGATAAAATGTGCATTTGATCAAGAATACAAAATCAATTTTAAAGTTCATATCTTTCCTCAAGTTTTTGTAAAATACCTGAAATTTGATTTAATTGTAGGAAAATTGTATTTTTAAGTGTATGTTAAGGAGAAAAGTCAATTGTCAGAATCAACAAAAGACAAATATTTTATGTTAATAATTAAAAAAAAACAAGAATACCTAGCATTGTTTGTTTTTAGAACTTGGACTATAGCCTAATTATAAGGTCAGAATGTAAGATATATTTTTAACTTCATTGAGTTTTATAGAAAGCATGATGTGCATTCATTTTTTTTGGGTGAGGGATCTCTTTGGGGCTTAGTGCATCACAATTTTTTTTTCACTAATAAAACTCCCTTATCTTCAAGAAGGATGAAATAATTACCAGTTGGTCATTTTGTATATCTGTATTTTTTTTTATCCTTGCTGATGTTATAATTTTGTTATAAAAGTTCATTCAGTTAATATACAGTCATTATTATAGATTTTTAACATTTTAATGTTGGCAAGTATAAGTAAAAGTAAAGTAATGCAACTGTACTGTGTTCTACGTAACAGCTATCCTAGCTGTTGTTTATAGTAGTGAGATTTTACTGTAGGGTGTGCAATTGTGCTAGTGCAATAATGTAGCAGGTGACTTAATTTATTAGTCCTCACCAGTATTTATAATACTTTATAGTCTCTTGTGTTTTTGTCAACATGATGTAACTTTAAATGTAATTGCCATGTAATTAATTTTTAAATAACTATTCATTTGGCACCAAATAGAAACATCAAATAATAAAATAAACCATTCTTAGACTGTTTACTGTTATTTGGTTATTTTGAGTCGGTCTATTACAACGCCATGCGGTTTATTTTCTAGATAGCTCTTAAAGAGAATAAAGTATAAAAGGCTTGTAAAAGTTTTTCATTTTATTTAGTAATTAAAAAAAAATGTAAATATTAGTTTGATAAAAGAAACAAAGATAAACAATAGATCACTTTTATATATGTATTTTGACTTAACATCTGATTACAAAATTGTATTTTTATAAATAATAAATAATCTTTACATAATTCAGTAAGAATTTGATGATTGTTTTTAAAGTATAACCTCTCAAATCCCTTACTAGGTAGTTTCTCTGTATACTGTATGAAACAGTGTGAAATACAGTCTGTCATAGACTTAATATGATGTATAGTAGAGATAAATGACCAATTGTAAAAGCCAAGTTTAGTAATAAACTGGTTGCCATTGATTAACAAATTTAAATTTAACAGGGTTGTTAAAATTTAAATTGGAACTACACCTTTGTAATTTTTTTCTAATATTGTTGTTAGCAATCAAATGATAAAAATCATGTTTACCTTTTTATTTTAACTTTAACAGTTGTTCTTAAGTACAGTAGAACTTCTTATCCACAGTCTGTTAAGATCCAAAAATATTAAATTCTAGAATTATACAGTTTATAATTTTGAACTTGCTTTTAAGTTTCAGTGTATGATAATATGTCAACAGAATATTTTTTTTAAAGCCCAGTACATAGAAATATTATAACACCTAATTTATACACATAATCATGGAAGAAATAACAGTATGATGGAGTATTTGAGAACTGCTGTCATTGGTTAATATAATCAAGATTATGTATGCAAGTTGATATTGGCTTAAAAGTGCTTTTGCCAGATGTTGCTTTTATGAATTTTCATTTATAAACATGGTTTATTTACTAAATTTTCTGTTGAATGTGAAAGAAAATTAATATAAATTTTTATGAGGTTAAGTTTTTCTAAAAATGTTTAAAAAATATTATATATCTGTTGTTTTAATATTCTCTCAAAGAGTTATGGCAAATTAATGGGTGATGTTTTTTTTTTGCTAATTATCCCGGTCAGGCACAGAATTTCTCAGAAGCTACAAGATTTTCATAATTTGTGAAATTTTTATTGATGTGTTATTTTACAAGCCAAAATCAGCAGGATTTAATGTTTAGTTGCTTATTAATCAGGTTGTGATCTTCATAAGTTTACAAAAAGTTAAGAAATTAAGAAATATTTTATTACCATGCAAAAAATCATATACGTAAAATCCAACTAAAAAAATTTATTTAAAAATAATTACTTTAAGTAATTTTGTAAAATTAATTAAATATACAAGTAATACAAATAATTAAATACAAATTAAACAATATTTTTTACCGTTATAAAAAAAGTTATTATTAATTAAAGTATTATGTTAAATATTTAGTTAATCATAAGTAAGCTCATTTTTCAATTTTGTTTTGGTTTTCTATTTTGCTTTATTTAAATATTTTCTTCAATAGGTTGAAGATCCAATAGTATTTTTTGTTCAGGTACAAGTAAAAGTCTTCTAGGTTTCCATCTCAATGGCATTTCCATGTTGTTATTTAGTTTTAACTCATACTTGGATAGAATTTTTGCTAGAGCAACTTTTATTTCAGCAATTGCAAACCTTAGTCCTGAAATCAAAATGAAAATACATTGGATTTGTTTTATTATTTGTAACTTAAAAAATTTTATTTATACTAAAGAAAATTTATTTTATAAAAAGATACGAATCTTCTCTGCAGTGTACAGTGAAGCATTTTAATAATCTTAGTGACCTAAATTAAATGACTTAGTGATCTAATTTTATATAAATTCAGTTTTTACTTGTGACTTTGTCCACCTCTTAATTCAACCAGTGCAATTTTTCAATACATAATTCAATCAGTGCATGTTAAAATGTTTTAGCATGTTTGCATGTGTCATGAGGGATTAGGAAACCTCATTTTACCTAATAAGTATCTTAGTCCTGGGTTCGGCTTTTTGTATAGGTATAATTAGGAAAAAGTGTTCCTGATAAGGTACATTAACATTTACTTCATCTAAGTGTGAAAATACTAAAAAATCAGCTCTAAACAACCCATCATCCTAATATGAATCCAGAGAGCATTTAACCAAAACCAACAGGTCCCTAGAAAGGAAGGAAGCAAAGATGGAGGAAAAAGAGTAGATAGTGAGAAATAGTTTTACCTTCACAGGAATTGTGAAACGAGAAAACCACACAAAGGAGCTCAAGGCCTCCAGGTAGTGGCTCTTCATCCCATTCACAACCGCTCTGACTTAGCTTACCTTTACTCACTTTAGTATTAGCATATTTAATCAATGATTTTCCCTTTAGCAACATATAGAATGTGTTAAAAAATAATTTTTGTACAGATGCTTGAGTTATCAGCAAACAAGCTGATGCTTTCTTGAGGACATCCCTTTGTCCATCCTCAGAATTATATGTTGTGCAGAAGCATCGAACTGAACAACAGGATTACTCACCCAGACACTGGAGGGAATTTTTCAGCATAGTAGATTAATGATTAGTTCATGTTGTGATATTGTGGTTTTAATTCTTCACAATTGTAGTTGTCCTATAGAGTGAAATGTAATTTCTGGAAAAAATCTATTAAAATGTTAGTATACTTCAATGAAAAAAACTTATTTCATTTTATTTACGTACTTGTATGAAAAGGTAATGACAAAGTTTGTTTTAGATAAATCCATTTTAATAAAATATAAATGTTTTCTTCACTTGAATGAAAACGTTTATCAGCTTAGCAGAGGATGTTTTATCTAAAATAGGTGTGAATTCGGCATACTTTTAAATTGCATTTGTAATGCCAACAACTTGGTCAATCCCAGACAGAAATTTGTTTTAATATTTTCACTGATTAATTTTTCTTAAAATTATTGTTAAGTATTTAAACCACTTGCTGATTGTTCAGATTAACTGAAAATCTGGACTATTGCAACTGAATTAATGAATTTTATTGCAATAAGATTACAATGACAACCTGTTATATTTAATGATAATTTAATTTCTTTCAATTGTCATAAAAGTAAAAAGTTAATCTTTCGTTCACAACTTTTATTAAGTTTAACATTCTCTGTTTTACCAAATTATATGTCTGGTTTACATACAGGCATATAAAAAAAACATACACAAACACATTTATTATGAGAAATGTATACTTTAATTTCTGTTACCTATACATATGCGTGGTCCATCACCAAATGGTAGATAAGTTCCATATGGTCGTTTCTCTTTATTTTCTTCATTAAATCTTTCTGGATCAAATTTTTCTGGATCTGGATAATATTGTGGATCATGGTGTATGCCGTATACGGGGATAAATATCCTTTGATTCTTTTTTATAATTATTGATGTACCTGGTAAATTATATGGTTTTGTACATTTTCTTATTAGTGAACCAGCTATTGGATATTTTCTTAGAGTTTCTGAAATAAATTTAAAAAAAAAATCTGAAAATTGTTTTCACTCATAACAATATTTTTTTAATTATGTTTTTCTTTTAAATAGAACTTTTTTGTTCTGTTTCTTTGATTCATTTAGCATATTTTGATATACATTTTGTTAAAATTTCAAATCTTATACATTTGGTAAATTTGTCTTCAGATTTGATTGCTTGTTGTGAGTAGTTCATTTTATTTTTAAAAATTGATCATTACTGTATCTTTTTCTGATCTTAACAGTGTTAAATGTGAAGGATCCCTAAGAATCAAATCTTTGTCTGAAATCTATGTTGATTGTAAATTGTTTAATACACTTATAGGAGGATGAGTTAGGAAGAGATTTTCTGGGATAATTATTTTTTTATTTTTTTCTTAAATTCTAGTTTTCTGCTGTGCTCTTCAGAACAACCCTAGAGTATTCACCCAAATTCGGACTAGTGGATGAATCTCTGTATATATCTGTGCTTAACAGAAGTAATTTCAGCTTTAATGCATATGTTTTTCTACTCACTTGAAACAGGATGATTCATCATGAAAAAACATACATTCAGCACATTGTTAGGAACAATTAAAAACAAGACAAAAAACATTATTGATTAATTAGACTGGGCTTAAATATTATCCATTTCCATGATTTCCTCATTTTCCTTTATGACCCATTTAGCTATGAAATAATGCATTCTGATATCATCTTATGGAATTGTCCTAGACTTTTTTACATTTAAACTTAATTTCATAAATCTTTCATTGTTACATGTTATTACAGTATTTTAAAATAGAGGTTATAGTTATTTGGCAGGTGGTTGTTTTTTACTCTATGTATTTTTCCTTTCAATACTAGTCTATAGTGATTCATTTTAAAATACGTTAAAATATCTTGATTTTCTCCCAAAAAATTATTTCTTTTATTGTATATAAAATATTTGAATAACTTTTTTAATATTTAAAGATTTTTTATTAAAACTTGCCTCCAATTACATGAAAGTTGTAGTTTTGGGAGATCTTTTAAAAGCTAATTGCACATCTCTTTCATCAATGAAGTTATTGGAACTCCATTAACTCCATTTATTGATGAATAAATCTTTCAAATAGATCTTTCGCAGCATAATATTAATTTAAGTGACTTGTAAAGATTTTATAAATTGCCATCATGTTTTTCATTCTGATAGTTTTTAGAAATCTAAAAAGAAAATATTTAGTTAACTAAATGTGAAAGAAGATAAATAAAATAAACATCTTCCTTTTAACAGCTGTTGTAAATAAAATTTTTTTAATACTTTATTAAAAAAAGGCTGGCCTCTGTGGCACGAGTAGTAGCATGCATCTCAGCCTTTCATTCGGAGGTCTTGGGTTTGAATCTCGGTCAGGTATGGCATTTTCACACATACTACAAATCATTCATCTCATCCTCTGAAGCAATACCTAAAGGCAGACTGGAGGGTAAAAAAAAAATATATATTGTTAATTCTTCAATGTAATTTCAACAATCTGTTTTTATCCCGACTTGCTTATTCTTATGGATTTTTTACTACACCATGATTCTTGTAGTTGTTGAGATCTATGAATAATTCATGATTGGATGCAGAGATACAGCAGTTTTAGAAATTTATTTTTTTACAATATTGGTTGTCATTCTTGATGATTTAGTTATTAAATTTTTTTTTAATATTAATTAATGTTACATTGTAATAGTTTGATACTTTTAAAAAATATTTAAGTATTATGTAGTTTTACCTGAGATTACACAATCCATGTATGTCATGTTTTTAATTACATCATGTGTTACTTCTGTTTTGCTGTTGTTAATGACTGTGATAATTTCATTTCGTAATCTTGTTTGTATGTCACCATTTAAAGCTAGCTCAAATAAGCATAATGATAATGTTGATGCAGTAGTTTCAAATCCTGCTAAAAAGAATATAAATGTATTTGCTGCCAACAGCTTATCGTCCAGAATAACTTGTGTTCCTGAAACAAATGTATTTGTGTAATTTTTAGTTGCCTGTTAGTTTATCTTATTTTATTAAATATTATTTTTAATTTAATTATGTACATATATGTTAAGTGTTTTACTGTAATCGTTGTAGGTGACCACAAGTCACTTGATCACAAGTCATTCTTAAAAATGGCATAGCCACTTTAACCCGTTAATTATGTTTATGATTAATACCCCCTAATTGTGTGGGTAATTTTATTGACAGTTGATTGTGTTCTTGAAGTTTAACTGCATGTATTTCACTTTATATTCATGATACCAGTAGAAAAATTTCAATATAATTACATAGCTAAATTGCATATTACATGAAAAACGTGTTAAAGAATTCATAATAAATAATTATTTTATAATTTTAAACCATAAACTAAAACAACTAAGCTCTATTACCACATTTTTCTTCAGAAAAAAGTAAAATAAAAATATACAACACAAACTTCGCAGATCAATAGAAAATCACTAAAGTGCTCGTATATGAAAATATAACCAAATGTGTATGAAAGTCAAACTATGGAACAGCTGATCAGGGGAAAACATGAAACTAGTAAGAAAAATTTTGTTCCTTTCAGACTTTATTATTATTATTCATTGTATAACGGTAATTACAGAGAAAAAACACTTTAACCTGTACTACATTTAGTCTAAGACCTTTTAGTACAAACTGCAGTTGCTAGAGTGTGGAATTTGATGACATGTCGGAATGCATAATATTATGGCAAAACGCATTGGGATGCAGTTCTTGACTGCTTAATATTATGGCAAAATATGCTAAAGGGTTAAACAAAATAAGCATCCCAAGGCGGGCATACCATAGGAAGGCAAGAGGAATAATGAGGTCTCATCTTGTCATTTTTACTAAGCCAAATATGTGATTGTATATCAGTATGCGAAGCCATCCAAAATATAGGTGATATTCAGCCTTACTAGTGACATCTTGACCGTTTTCACCACAGAAACTGGCTGTACAGTGAACTCATTATTACTCTCAGAGAAATTTATTTTGACTCATTCTGTACTTAGTCATAAGAAAGGCTGGGACAGTTAATGTAAAATAAATGAATGTGTTCCTTTCTGTTGTAAAACAGTTGGTAAATTACATTGCTTTAACGCAGCTAGTAATGTTTAAATTACACTGTAATATAATTTTGCATAAAAGTTTAACTTATTACTTCATTTATAATTCACTATCAGGCTATTTTCACTATTTCTGTTGCCAATAATTTTTTTCATTTATTAAATTTCATACATTTTCAAGTAAAACAAATATTTTATATTATTCATGTATTATCCTTGAACATGTGTAAAATCATAGATGTGTATTTTTCTGTTGTTACACTGTTATTTTGTCTGTGTATAATATTGACTGATTATTGGGTTCTGAATCGTCTGAAAGATTTACTGATTCTCTCTACCATTGTTAATTATTTCTAACTTTTTACAAATAGTATTTCAAATTATAGTAATGTGTAAATATAAAAATTGCATATCAGGATTAAAAAAAAAATATTAAAAATCTTATCATTTGGATTTTGGTTCAATTCCGTTAAGTGTTTGTCATTTTTCATTTTATGTCACAATTACTAAGAAAAGAAAAATTGTAGGGTAATTGTGTTTGTTGAAATAAATTTATAAATAATTCGCACTCTTAAGTGCTAATTGAGTGGATGAATTTAATGCAAAAATTGGAGAACAGCTCAAATTAGGTGCTGATGCACATCATTGGATATAATTTTTTTGTGTTTATAACTATCCAATGTATCAATTAATGTTAAGCTAATAGAAATAAAACTATATGTTTGGAATATTTGGATGAGATATGTTAAAGATATGGGAAAATTATGGTTGTGAGAAAATAAACCTTTTTCGTTTTAAAATTTGTGGTTGTAGTACATGAAACTGAAAAAAATGTAATATCAAAAAATTTATAAAACCATCAAACACCAACACAAATCAGTTTGTTATGAATGACTACTTATGTTTACGTTTCTGGTTTGTATCCTGTATTCATATATTAAAAAAGAGCGTAACCTACAATAAACTGATAAGGTTGATGACTAATCGTGTATTATTATTTTGCACTTATTTTATTAAGAGGTTATTCATAATATTTACATCGTAGAAGAAATTGTACTATGTATACCGCAGTATTTAAATAGGACTATCCTAAAATGTATATAATTATAAAATAATAAAGCCTAGTTGATCGATTAAATGATACATTATCTACAGAACAAAAGTGAGATTAAATAGTGTTTTACTAATTTTTATTTTTACTACAACACAAAAGCAAATTAGTTTAAAAAAATTTGACATTTATTACTATTTTGATGCTCAGTCTTCTGTGGGAAGGAAAATGTGAGACATTTAGATATGGGCAACTTTTACAGATTGACAAAATAGAATATTTACAAAGAGAATAAATTGAAGACAGCTTTTTATTGAGTATGTTTATTACTATTGTGAATTACAAACCAGTTGTGAGCTACATAAAATAAAATAAAAAATTTCCCACATTTCGATTTAAAATTTGGAAATTCTAGATATTTATGAATTGTGGAGGCTGTTAGTGATGGCATTGTGATGTGATGACATATAAGCAGTGATATCTTCTTCACTTCATTTTGTATTGTTTAGAAGAAAATTGATAATCATGTCAAGTTTTAATGGTGGTCATGCCATTACCGTTACATAACCATTGTGTTTCGTCTTATGTTAAAAAAAAGGAAAGCTCATTTTTATTAATCTTATTTTAATGTGAATTTTGTCAAGTAATTATTTTGTGATTTTTTGCTCATGTGAGGTTAATTTTATTATGAATTTTACTTTAATATGAAGATATATTATGAAAATTTAGCAGGAATGTTTTAGGAATGAGTTAATTTCCCTTATTTTTCTATTTAGAGATCTGTTATTTCACAGATTTTCTTCATCTAGTTACCTGTTTTCATAATACAAATCACTTTTTAACATCCTGTTTTATAATTATTAAATTTGCATTCCAAAATTTTTAAAACATTGAAAAAATTATGCCAAAATAGAATCTATTTTTTAAATATTTTGATTATATTTTATAATTTTTTGAAATATAAAATAATTATTATTTTGTTTTAATATATTTTTAAAGATTAATAGACTTATATATGGTTATATTTTTAATAGATTATATGGTTACATATGCCTGTCGTAATTACAAATGTGTTGTTTTATACATAAGATTGTCTCACATTCAATTCCTGGCATAAACTTCAAATTTTTTTGTGGTACATTTTTTTGTCACTTATATGTTTCATTTTTCATAAATGTGTGATTTTTTTTTAATGCATACACAATTATATTACGTGTTCATTTAATTAACATTATTCCAAATAAATGACTTCTTATATTTAGTGTTAATATAATTTTTTTTCTTTACCTTGAAATGTTCTATTTTAAATATAAAGAAAGTATTTGTATCTTATATTGTCATTAGTTACTGAAAAGATAGCTTATTTGCCTTCAGTAATGAACTATAAGTGTAAATAAAAACCTTGAATATAGTAAATGATAATAAAAAAAGGTTTTCTGAATTTTTTAATAATTTTAATTCATTAATATAAGCATTGTAAATAAAGAAAATACTATAAGTAAATAAAAAATGTTGATGTCTGTATAATAGGCATCTGAAAAAAATTTATACACAGTTATATATTATGAATCATTTGATGGAAAAAATGAGTTTTATATGATAGTAAAAATTGTTTTTATTTGTGTTTTATTTGAGATGGAATTAATTTTAAGAAAATATCTGGGTAAAGATAAATTTCTCATAAAAAGAATCATAATTTAAACCTGTTTTTTCACCAGTCATGGAATTTCATATTCCCATTATATATTGTAATAGTATTTTTTAAACAAGGTTAAATTGAGGAAAAAATTCTCCATTTTTAGTGAAAGCTGAAAAAGTCATTTAAAAAAAGCTATCATGTTGAAACTAAACATTGAAACAGTTTTTTTTATTATTCATATTTCTTAACAAAGTTATGTAACTTTAAAATTTCATTATTGGTTAAACAGGTGACAAAAGGTATTGTTATGCATAATTTTCTGTAATTCTTATATGTTTTTTTAAAGTAAATTGCAATTTGCAACATAATTGAAAAAAAAATCATTTCAATATAAAATTCAGTTTTTCTGTGATTGGTTCATAAAATATAACAAATATGAACTTTTTCTTTTGTGATAAATGCTATAATTTTTTTAACTTTGTTAAAAAACTTATTGTAGTTAATTACTACCTTTTTATTGTAATTATTTCAAATCATGGTCAATTATTTATATTTAATCATTTAGATGTGGTTATCAATGATTGCAGAGTCCCACATTTTTTCTTTAGTGTTTCATTACAAGACAATCTATACCACGTAAATTTTTGCAGTTGAAATTGTATACATTTCATTAAGATGTTATTGTCACTAACAGTTAAAAAAAATTTGATTTTAATTAATTTTGTTAAATTATCTTGCTAAAATGAATGTTTTAAAAGTTATTCTATAAAGATTAAGTTTTTTATGAATGTCTTCATAATGAGTTCTTATCTTATAGGTAGAAATATTAAGTGACATCCATAAATGATACTACAACAAAAGCTTAAAATAAAGTTCAACTATCTGGTGTTATTACATTTTTAAATCTTTTGTAATGTTGAATGTGTGATAGAAATATAATGAATGAGTACAATGAACTTCAAGTAATTATAACTGTTATTAATACCAATTAAATAAGTGTTAAAATTATTAAAATGAAATTGTAATACATTATTCATGATTATCACTTTGTAAGCAAAATGATAACAGGATGGTAATGTCGAAACATTAAAAAAGGCTTTATTTAAAAAATATCATTAGTGCTTTATTTTTTTATAAAAGATGTAAGCAGCCCTCAGTACTAGTAGAAATGTCAGTGGTTATAAAAATTTGTTCTGATCAAACGTTTTAAACCAAATTCATAAATCACATCATCCCAGGCATATTTGCATTAAAATATTAATTTTTTTTCTTTATTTTTGTGTTAATATTCATTTAAAGAAAAACACAGTTAATTTATAATCTTTTTAATGAATTGGTATATTACTATATATTTGTGTCTTATACTAATGGTTTTTGAGAAAATGGGTTAAACTGTTTTTTTTTTTTTTATGATGGGAAAATAGATAATTCAGTAAATTCTTGTTAGTAATAGATATAAATTTCAAGGAAAAGATTGTGTTTAGATTTAAATGTATGTTTACAATATGAGGTTTTTTTAAAGATAAATTTGATCTGGTCACTGAGTATGGGTAGATATTACTTTAATCACATCCTGATTATATCAAAGGAGTCATTACTCCAATTAATAATTTTTCCTGACTAGCAGTTACAACATGTAAGAAAATTGACTTCATTTGAAAGTACATAAACCATGTATCAGCAGTGATTGCTGTATTAATTGTTGGGTAGTTAATAAACTGTTAATACATATAATTTTTATCAGGATATTTTTTTATAAGATCAATTAATGGGACTGCCTGATCAGGATGGTCATCCTTTGAAACTCAGTAAGCCTGACTGCTGTTAGGCTTACAAATGTTCTGAGACTGTTTTAATCTTAAAATAAAATGTTGCTATATATTATAAATTTGAATTGAAAGATTTAACTTTTGTATACCTCTTTTTGGATTAGGTTAATTATCATTTAAGCTGATGTTCTTTTCTTATTTAACTTCTGAACATTTAAAAATCAAATGTTGTGATCATATTTCATATATAATATTATTTTTATTTATTATGTTAAAGTAATATTGTAAAGTGAATCAGTTATTTTATTTTTATAATTTAAATTTTGTTTTATTTTCAGTAATTAATTTTCCTGATTATTGTTGGTGTGATTACATATTAGTCATTAATATTGGACTGATTTTTATTTGTCTTTTCTGTTTATATATATCTTCATATTTTGTTGTAAGAACTGTTTAAAATTAAAAAAAAAAAATGTTTTATTTATCTTTATGTTTATTAAAAATTTGTTATATTTTAATGTAAAATTTTTAAGTAAAGCAATAAATTTTTTTGTATATTTTTTCTTTTTATTTATTTTTTCTTTTATCAATTTTTTAGATTATATCTGTTTTTTCTATATAATGTTAAAAATTTATTTATTCTTATGACTTAAAACTTACACATTTACATTTGTATTTTATTAAGAAAGGTGAGATAACTGAAATAGTATATAATATCAGACTTGCCAGGAATTGAACCAGGGACCAGCTGATTTTATAGCCAATTTAATGATTTGATTGACTGATGAAAAATGCCAAAACTGCTAGTGAGAATAAATTTAACTGTGATTTTATTGTGAATTAACCAGTAACAAAAAAGACCTGTTAGAAAGTTGATATATATTTTTTAAAAGTAATATATCAAAGAATCTTAAACCTACTGTTCTGGTAAAACAGTTCATTTTTATAAATTCAGTTCGTTTTTAAAGTTTTTCTATCATTCAAGAACATTAAAAAAAGTATAAGGTCATTCAAATATAAACCAAAATTTTTTTACATAGATTTATTGATATTAGATAAAATTACAAATAAATTACTTTATTTTTCTGCTTAGTTTCTTCAACAAAAACACATTTTCTCCAATAAATAGGTAGTTTCCTGATTCTCTTATCAATAAAACAAGATGGCTGCCTCAAAAACCAATTTGACATATAATTCTTGTCTGCAGCAGTGTCTTTTAATCTTCCCCTCCTAAAGCTTCTTTCAGCAAAAAAATGTGGAAATTACACGGTAACAAGTCTGGAATGTATGGCAGATGTTTAAGAGGTGTCCAGTGAATTTTAGAGAGTTTATTGCATGTCCAAGCTGCTATAAGCAGCTGTGCATTGTCATGGAGAAGGAGGCTATTGCGAATCAGTTGCTGGCATCGTTTGTTACAATAGTTACCCTGACATCATCCAACAACTGGTAGTAGTATGCCACATTTACCATCCTTTGTTCGTGCAGGAAATAAATCAGCAGCACACCAATTGAATCTCAAAACACAGTTGCCAGACGTTTTTCAGCTGACAAGTGTTTCTTGGCCTTGATTGGTGCCCCCTCCCCACTTTTCTGCCAACTTCATACTTGTTCTCTTGCTTTCTGGAGTGTAATGGTGGATCCACATATCATTGTAGATCACAATATGATCCAAAAATGCCTCTCCTGCTTCCTCAAAGTGATATAGAAACCGCTGACAAATGTCTCTCTGAACATTTCTCTGTCCTGTAGTGAGGTGATGTGGAACCCACCTCACAGAGACTTTGCTGTATCCAAGAGTGTCTGACAATATTGTATGCATACTCCCAACATGCCCACCTCTGATGCAATTTCAGGGAATGGTTATGCGGCGGTCACTTCCACAAGGTCATAAACAGTCTGAATGTTATCATTGACGCTGATCTGTGGACAGCATTCGTGACTTTCATTCTCCACTGCCACTTGGAAATTTTTTGGCCCAATCAGACACTTGAGTTTTTGATAGGGTAGCGTCTCCAAACTGTGCCTGGAGTTGAGTCAGAATTGCAGAGGATTTGATACCTTCATTTGTGAGAAATCAGATTATAATTTGTTGGGCAATGGATTATGGTACTTTGTTTGGAGTTTTGCAACTGGTTGAATACAACGTGACAACTCTACAAGTATGTTTTGTTTATTGATGACACAAATTTTACTCGAGATGGCATCAACAACTTATACAATGATCATACATGGGCAGAAGTAAATCCTCATGAAACTGTATAAGGCAGTTTTCAGCATCGATTTAGTGCAGTGTATGGTAGTGTGGCTTTCTTCACAATCAGCTGTTTGAATCTTTGATATTACCTGGCTGCTTGAATGCTGAGGTTTACTTGAACTTGCTTCAAGAAGAATTGCTGCAGCTGCTTGAAGATGTTCCTGTAATGTGGAGATGCAAAGTGCAGCACGATGGTGTACCTCCCCCACATCTTTTGTTAAAAATTCCTGAAAACTTCAGTACAACCTCATTTCACCAGGGTAAATAAAATCCTAACAAAATCTTTCATTAGCTGTAACTTGCAAACGAAGCATTTTAGCACGTATGTTTATATGAACTTTTTCCATTATTTTCATGAGTAGAATAGATTATGAAAGTCCTGGGAGAACTTCGTGATACACCGTTATATGATTATATTTATAATAGTTCAGTAACAAACACAAGATAATTAAAGAACGAGAAATTTACTAACCAGTTACAGAATGAATATAAAGTTGAAAAACAAATAATAGAACATCAAATTCTATTAGTATTGTAATGGATCTCCATTTATTCTGCTTAAAATGGTCATGAAAATACAAGAAAATATGCTACACAAGAAAAATAAGCTAATAAAAAGTAATGTTAGATTGTTTTATTGTTGTAAACTGTAATATATAACTATTTAAATTATCTAAGTTTAAATTTTAATTTTAACAAATAAAGAATTAAGACATGTATATTATCTCAATCAAGTATTTTTATATTTACTTATCAATTTTTGTGTATGCAGATAAGTATAATCAGAAGAATTTCTTTCTTATTCTTAATTAATTACTGAAATTATTTATTTTCACATTTTATTTTTCAACTTTCTGTTAAGGTAATACAACATACTCTGCAGTATCTTGAATAATATCATATTGTTGTCAGAAGAAATATTAGAAATTAGCATCTTAAGAAATATCTGTCTGTTTTACTTGTAATACTGTTTAAAAAACGTAACAAAAAAAATTGATCATGAAAATGAATTATTACTTACGCAAGTTTTTTTTATTTAAATAAAACAGAATTCAAATATTTAATATTTTATATTTAAATTCTAATATTTAATATAATTGGTTTATTAAATTTATTTTATCATACGTGCAATTGTTAGATCCTCTATATATGCCTAAAAATATTATTACTTCTTAAGAGTAAGAGTAAATTATAAAAGAATCTGTAAAAATTTGAAAAGACCATAGGTAGTGTTAAAAATCACAATTTTCTATACTTGAAACATTGTATAAACAATACAAGCTGGTTCCTTTAATTTAAATATTTTACTTTGCCTTTTTGATTCAGTGTTGAAATGATGAACCCCCTAGGTTCATTATATGTTCAGTTCAAGTAAAAAATTCATTATTCTGAGCTTGATAATGATGATACCCTTGTCTTTGTCATCAAATACCAGTTGTCTTAGGTACATGTTATGCAGTTTGTTTTCAAATATTCTAATATTAACAGTAGAATGGCTACATCACTAACATTTGCTGATTGGGAAGCTCTTTCTTAATAGTTATGTGCCTCTTGTATTTCATCACTTCATTAACGTGCTTTTGTAATCTTGGTATGAACACTTCCAGATCTTTGAAATAATCTACCTGCATGCAGATATTTATTTCTCAGGTTCATACATGACTTTCCACGTCTATTTGAAAATATGATATATATTTATATATATATCATATATAAACAATATTTATATTGTTTATCAGCAGAACACTGTAAAAGTAGATTATTTTATTTTTATTAAAACATTATATAAATATCAAGGAACAACATAAAATGGATTAATTTCTGTGCAGCTGGTTGTATTTCTAATAATACTAAGTATTATTACACACACTTTTTAACAAGTGGGCAAAATAGTTTTTTTCAATTGTGTAAGATGAAAAAATTAAATGAAAAACTTAAATTAGACTTTGATGAAGTGTATGTATAGATCAAATATCTTTCCTGCATTCAGTACAAATATCAACTCTGTTCATCATTTTTTTTTGTTTCTTGCACTTTTTCTCCAATTATTACCAAAAATTATTTTATACAGATATCAAAATTCTAAATTAATAGTAGTTATTTTTCTTTGCTTACTGGGAATAAACTCAATAATTGGATGATTTTTAATTGTAGACTTTATTATATTAACTGGTTAACAAATCTACTGATAATTAATCTGTGGTGTCTGTAATAATTTAGTTTTAATACTAACTTCTTATTTCAATTTTATTTTTAAATATTACTTACAATCATTGGTGCATAGAAAGCAAGGACCCAAATGCAATCCTGAAATATTTTAAATTCTACTGAAAATATAAAGCAATTATTAAAATTAAAATGTTTATTATAAATTTCAGAACTAGTCAAATAAAATCGTCAAACATGCTTTTTAGAAAGTAATATTTTAGTGTAAAATGATTGTTATGCAATATATTTTTTAACGTTCTCTAAAGATAAATGCATGATTTAAAAGTCAATACTTTGTAAACTTTAAAGTTCACAAACAATTAAAATTAAACATTTTTTAAAGAAAATCTAAAAATTAATATACACGTTTGAAATTATGATCTTTATATTTTACGGTTTAAAAAATAATTAATTAAATTTTTTATATACAGTTTTTGGATGGATAACTGTGAATGTAGAAAAACGGGGAGCTAATCTATAATGATACAGCTGGTTCAAAATTGTTTCGATTCCTCATTTTAATAGGGTTGAATAATAAAAAAATTTTTTTCTACACGAACTTGGTGTGAATATTTTAGTCTATATGTGGCTATTTTAGTGTTATTGATATTGCATAATGCATTAGGTTAAGTTAATATCTATTGCAGTAAATTTTATAGAAAAATGTTAAAGAAATAATTAAGTTATTACCTTGTTTTTCTTCTTCATTATGCTGATTGGAGCTTGCTGATTGAATTTTATGTGTGTTGTTGTCCACTGATGTTGAATCTTGTTTTCTTAAGGTCATCATTATTTGAATAAAATCATTTCTTTCAATTTTATTTGTTTCTCTGTAATTAATTGTGTCTTTAACCAAATTAATAAAAAATTCCTCTGCTTCTTTTTTAAATGCTTTAAGGCCTAACAGTGTTGGTAATTTATCATGAATGATCCTGAGTAATAATCGTACTCTTCCTTGAAGAGTCGGTGAAAGTATTTCACGACCAACTTTTCTAAATTTTGAATCTGGATCTTTTAACGAATTGAATTGTAATCCAAATGCACATGATCCAATCACATCTGTTGAAAATTTTGCCATTGTTTCTCTAGCATCAGCCGGCTGATTATTTTTTTCTATTTCTTGTAAATGATTAAGCAATTCATCTGTACATTCATTAAATTGTTGAAACATCATTTTTAATTTACCTGAACTAAATGCTGGTGTTAATTTTTGTCGTAATGATTTCCACCTTTGACCTTCTAAGTTAATTAAATTTGCTTGCAACGGATCGAGTTTTTCATCTGTTGTTGTACCTCTATCATAAAAATAACTGAAATCTTTAATTAATACCTTTTGTATAAGTTCAGGATCGCATATCATTAAAAATGGTGATCTGTTCATAAACATTCCACCACATTTTTCACCTTTTAATTTATCATATATATCTTTATGACATATTTGTAAGTTTTTTCTACCAATAACGAAGTCTGTCATGTTACCAAAAAATGGAACTGGTTTTATGTATTTTATACCAATTTTATCAAAGTGATCAAATGTTTTTGTTGCATAATAGTATATTAGTAATAATATTAGTAGCATTATAAATATTACGTCAATAATAAACACTTCACTTATTATAGGCATCTTCACTATACTGTAAAGTTAAATAATTATTTTTAAAAATAAAAGTATAATTATAAATCTAATCTTGCAGTTACTAAATGTAAACAAATAACTCTAATGTTATTACTAAGTATAGTTACAGCTTTAAAAACCTTTACATAACTGAATGAAAGAATGACTTTTCATTACTCTTATATAATCTTTTTTTGTTAAGTTATTTGTATGCATTTATATTCTTAAAATTATGTGATGACTATATATATTTATTAAAAAGAAGATAATGTAGAAGTTGAAGGTTCTTTCATAATCACTTTATCATTGTTCTTATCTTGAACCATGTTCAAATAAATACATGGAGTAATTGTTTATTATATGAAATATTACTACAGTATATACACCTTTTGTTTTATATTTCTTAATGTGTTAATTTTAGATTTTATCAGAAAAAAGTGTTTATATTGTATATTTTAACCAAAGTTATAATTTATTTTTATAAGTTTATTGAGTTTACATTTTTGCTAAACCTTTTTAATTCATCATATTACACTGATTATTGTTTGTTTAACTTAAGAGAAAGAAATAGAAACTTTTTTTTTAAATAAGTGAAATCGGAATAACAAAAATAAAAGTAAAGAGGGGGGAGAAATTAAGAATTTACATGGTCACTGTACCCATATAAACGCAGCCTACTCCCAGTTACTTATAATTGGTTTATTTACATTATTGCTTAACTGCCATATTTCAAGCAATTTTTTATTTATTTAAAAGCTAGTACTGAATTTACTTTTTCCATTGTGTTTTTCTACTATTATATTACATATTTCAAGTTGTCTATGAATTGTATTGTACAATATTATGATGCTATGCAAATAGCATTATTATTGCTGTGCAGATTTTGAATTAACATTTTTTTTTTAATCCATGATCCTTTAATCCATGTCGCAGATAGTTCAAGGTGACTACACTGAAATAAATGCTAAATAAAGAAAAATAAGAAAAATCTGAAATATTAGTAAAATATTATTGTCTTCTTATGTGCTGTGCTTAGACTAATGTTCTGTATTTTACCAAAAAATATAAAAAAAATCAATGGAAAACTGACTATTTAAAAATTATATTATACATGTTTAATAAATTTCTTTTACATTATAAAACAATTTTTTAAATAGTTCAATAAAAAAGGTATCATTTATATCTGTATTACATTATGGTTTTTTTCATTAATGTAAACATCCATCATGTTGAATAGAATTCCTTTGTGTCGATTCATTTCCTGTTAATGGTATATGTTTCAATGATTAAGGTTTTATTTGTTATAATACCTCTAAACAAGATAAAGAAAATAAAAAACCTTTCAACTCTTTGTTGATAGCATTTAAAAATTTTCTCATTTTTTTGCTTTAGCTAAATAAGCAGTTCATTTGTATGCAGTATAGTGAATATTTAATTTAATTACAGTAACTGTACCTAACATTCCATCCAGTTTTGTTGACAATTTAATTAGATTAGATAATAATGTATTTATAAACATAAAAATTATATAAAAACTTTTTATAAATTTTTATTAAAAAAATATAAATTAAAAAATTGGAAGACAATATGGAATTTATAAATTCACTTTTAAATTTCAATTAAGATTTTAGAAGAGTAAGAGACCTAATCTTATCCTAAAGTCACTTCAGCCATTAGGTAATTTTTTTTTAACCCTTAGGTAAAAAACAGTTTCTGGATAGACCCTTAGAGTTGTCACCCCTAAATTAAATGTACAAATCCCAATAGATGAATAGCTGAGAGATTGGATATTGGAAGATCCAACATGTCAGATGGAGTACATTAATGCCAAACATTATTTTCTAAATAAAAGGGATGGAAGAATAAGGGAAAGAAAGAAAGGGGAACCTCCTAACTTCTTTGTTGGGGGGGGGGGGGTGCTGTTTCTCAGCCTTTCCTCTGGAGTCCCAGCTTGAGCCCTAATAAAGGCTTGGCATTTTTCATCAGCCAAAAAAAATCCATTTCATTTCATTCACAAGCTTTGAATTTAAATGGTGAATTAATCACAAAAAGAAACTATAAAGGGATTATCTCTGTTCAGGGTAGTTTACTAATATTTAGAGAATATTTTAAATTAGGCAGATTACATAAAAAAAAAATCTTTTTTCTATTTTTCATGATTTTAGTAAAACATTCAATGTTTTTAATCATTTTCTATTAACGAAAAACCTTAGTTTACTGTGTTACCAGAGGTGTTGTACCCTTCTGATATTGTTTGCAAACATATTTCATTTTTACATGGGAAAACATTACAAAAGTAAGTCCTCACTCTAAGAATTTGAACACAGGGTGTAACTCAGGTATGTGTTCTTGGCCCATTGCTCCTTTGCTTCTCTTAATATTAATTAATGATCATCTTTAAAGCTTCTGACTATTCTTTGCTAATGATATCACTGTAACTGTATCTGAAAATAATTACTAATAGGATTAAAGACTCTACATTAGCATGAAAATTTTTATACGAATGATCAAATTGATTTCATTTGCAGCAAGATCAACTCATACTGTTTTGCTTTGAAACATCTTAATTAAAAAACAAGATTTTTTTCATTATTATTAAATATTAGATATACGAGGGCGATTTGGAAAGTAACTTCTGTTTGGCTATAAATAAAAAACTCTGTATAGATAAAAATATTTTATTACATACATCTTAAAACTACAGATTTTAACTATTTTTCAACATAGTCCCCATTTAAATTCAAGCATTTGTTGTAGGATTTCACTAATTTACAAATACACTGCTTTCATAAGATTCAATCACGTGGGTACCTAGCCAACCTTTCACAGCATTTTGAAGTTCATCGTTGTTGTTGAAGTGCTACGACACAAGCCACTTCTTCATGTGAGTGAAGATAAGAAAATCACTTGGCTCCAAGTTTGGGCTGTAAGGGGGATGATCAGAAATGTCCTATTGGAATTGATTTAGAAGTTGTTGAATTCTTAAAGCACTGTGAGGACGAGCATTGTCATGCAAATAAACACCGGATGACAGCATACCGTGATGTTTGTTCTGAATAATCACCTTTGTTTCTTCAAAGTTTCACATTAGACTGTTAAAGTAGTTGCTGTGTTACAGCACTTGGATGACAACAACAAACTTCAAAAAACCATGAAAGATTGGCTAGGTACCCAGGCGACTGAATCTTATGAAAACAGTATCTGTAAAGAAATGCTATAACAAATGCTTGAATTTAAATGGCAACTATGTTGAAAAATAGTATAAAGCTGCAGTTTTAAGTTGTATATAATAAAATATTTCTATGCAGGTTTTTTATTTATAGTGAAATGGAGGTTATGTTCCGAACTGCCCTCGTATTTCTGCCTGGAATATTATAGTCGTATTTTGAGCCTCTTCTAAAAAGTTAAAATGGGTTTTCAGGATTTAAAAATTGGTTTGAGAACCATAAATATATGAATTGTGTAGATCATTATTTTGCAAATTAAAAATTGAAACTTCTGTATGCATTTATGGGTGGGTATAGTCTTTGTTTAAAAATAAAGTCGCTTTAACTAAACAACAGAACTATTTTTACATGAAAGTACTTTGCCACAAAAAAAAGCTTTTTTTGTTGACTTTTCTTCTTTTCTTTATTTTAGAAATGGCTCCTTTGCAATTTTTAGAAGTATTTATAAAGTGAATGCACATCTGATATTTTTTTATGAATCTGTTTAAAACCTGATCAATTTTTTTTTTTAAATAGTATTACTTTATAATATTGTAATTTTTAAATAATATTAATTAAATCTGAATTTTTACATCTACATGTATGAAAAATGTGAGCTTGGATATTTTTCAGTTAATTTTTCAAAATGTATATATTATTTTTATGGTCTTGATTATTTCTGCCATTATTATCTCAGTTAATAATTATTTTTAACTACTTATATGAACTTCAATATTTTTTCTTTTTTGTTTATTACTTTGGTTTATTGTAATGGTGCTGTCAAGAAAGCTCTTGATCCTTCCAGTTAAATGTTGAAACAGTTGCTTCTGCTGTTAATAGAGTACCATTCTTATTATATTACTGTATAATTTAATTACAATCCTTATTTGTATGAAATATATTTACTACTGTATTGCCTAGCACCAGTAAATAAACTTTTCCTAATTCTTCAATTACCTAAATATGTCACATAATATATGCTGCTATATTGTGTATAGATTTCCAACCTTTACTGGAATGGTGGCCTCCCATAGTTACAACCTACTCTTCTTTTAATTTAGTTTCATACCTTACAGTAACATCTTACTGTATCTACTTATTGTCTTTATAGAACAAAATTTGCTTGTATGTAAATGTATAGAAAGTGAGTTAATTACTCTATTGACAAGTATTTTAATAAAAAATGATTTAGTGTACTAGAAGCTCAGTAATTTAGTTTTATGTGATTGGGAACAGGACTACTTTGAAACATTGACTATCCAGAATGGCAAAGGAAAATATAAATAGAATAGAAGAAAAATAACTATTAAATGTCAATTAAAATTCTATTTAATATCTATTCTTGTAATTCTGTATTATTTATGAAGTAACTTTACATATATGAAGCATACATCAAATTTACAGTTATGTGAAAAATTTCAAGCTTCAATTTTATTCATAATCTTCTGAATGAAAGACTGAAGCTAGATCTCCTCCATCAAGATTGTTGTAATGATATATATATATATATATATAGAAAAAGTATTTAATTAGTTTCAGAAATATTTTTAAGCTCTTATGTTTTTTCTCTATTTTTTTTTACATTTCTGTTCTGTGAAACATTTTAATGTTACTAATTATGTCAGTGTGGTCTCTGCTTGCATTTCTATGGAGAGAAGTAAAGCTGAACGCTTCTATCTTGTTTCTTGTGGAATATTTTTCTATGTTTCAAGCTTTACAATCTGTTTTCAACAATATTCAATATTTACACTGATTACCTTAATGATAATTTCATTAAAATCTTTTGTTGTTTTTCACTTTTCATCCACATGCATCTCAATTTTGGTTTGTATTATACGTCATGGGAGCCGATTAAATAGTTTAACAAATTTTCATTACCTTTTTCTTTAACTGGGACTTCATTTGGTAAAACGTTTGCCTTTGGGAGCAGGATGGGTTAAATGTACATTGCTTGAAGTGGAAAGAAAAGATTGTTGACAATTGACTTTTAAAACTGTAGGTATAGGAATATTTCAGCTACTTTTTAAAATTATTCTGTTTATACTGATTGTTATTTTCTAAAGGCTTGGATTTAATAGATGCATGTGCTTGAATGTTAATGCAGTTCAAGAAATTGAAAATAAATAATATTTTAATAAAATGTATTGTTAAAAATTTGGAGTGCTATTAAAAGCTTCTTGTAATCGCATTTTTTTTTTTTTTATATTAGGTTATAAATTTGAAGTGGTTTAAAATGTTAAAAACATATTTCTGACTTATTTAGTTAATTATATGAATAAACTTTTGTTCCTATTTTGTTATCTTAATTGCTTTCAATATTATATTCATTTGTAATTAGTAATTATTTTTGTGTTACGCTTTATTGAGAAAAAAAAGATTGTTAAACATAATAAATATTTAATTTCTTATTAAAAAAAAATGTGATGTATGCATTTACAGATTTATTTGTGCGCATGCACACACATACATCATATGCATGTATATTTATAGTATGTCCCATAATTCTAAATAAAATTTTAATTTTAGATTTACAGATTAAAAATTTCAACATGCAACATAGCAAAATAATTAAAATCCTTGGAGGCTTGGGCTTATTTAATATATTTTTATCAAAGGAGGTTAACTTGTATATTTTATATGGAGACTACATTCTACGGTTAACTTGTATATTTTAAATGGAGACTACATTCTGCTTAACTGCCTTACATTCATTTAATTGCCTTGATGTGACAAAAATATTTTTATTAAAAAACATAGCTCTGATAATGTTAATGGAATTGATCACTTATTAAACAGCATCATTCACTGACGTACTATCATATTTCATTATTTGTTTAATGACACTGTAAAACATTAAATATCTTATTTTAGTATTTTTGGAATAAAAAATAGTGAAATTTGAATTAGGGAGATTTGAATTTTTTTAAGATTTGTTAAAAAACTTTTAAAAATTTTTTGATAAATTTTCTTTCATAAAAATTTTACATTTATTTTATTCTGATAGTAAAAGAAATGAATTTGTTTATTTAAAGAAAAATTTTGCATTGTTATGTTTATGTAGAAAGTCTGAGACTATGTAGATAATTTTTTATGAATTTGCATTTTCATTTTTCTTTTTTGCAAAAAAATAAAACAACTTATAGTTAAAATAAAATATTAGGTTTTAAATGAAATAATTATTTTTTACATTAAATTTTTAAAAATCCACAAGATAAATTTTATTTGAAATTAGGAGGAACTTACAGGACATGCTGTGTGTATGTGTGTGTGTGTATGTGTGTGTTCACATGTTTTTAGAGAGAGAGAATTTCTTTGCTACCACCTTCAGGTTTTCTTGAAATTCCAACTCTTTAATTTAATGTGTACTTTTTTATTTAGAAATAACACTTTTTACATAATAAGTTGTTATTTGTAATGCCATTAGTTAATTTTTCATATTATTTTTACATTTACAGTCTGGGAATGAAGAGCATATGAAACTAGTCAATGACATGGGGATAACAGTTGCAACATTAGCAGATGGAAGAGTGCAACTCTTGCACACATTTTCTAATGTAAGTATATCATTTTGACTTTATCAATTTCTTAGAATGATAGTACTTTATTGTATGTGTGTTTATAATAAAAAAATGAATTATTAAATATTAATTTACTTTATTATTATGAAATATAGATAACTGGATATTTTTAACATGGATTTCATTCTTGAATAAATGGTAGTATGAAATGATATTTGAAGTTATGTAACTATCATGTTTGTTTTATTTCATTTTCGTTTGTCATATTGTAGTTCTACTGTTCAAAAACAGTTGTTGTTTGTTTTCCATGTGGTTAATGATTCTTTCTTCTTTGATCATTCATGCAGAATTTTGAAATTATTAATATATTGTAAAGTACTCAAAATATGAAAAAGGTATATTACAGTTTGATTATGTAACACTTCCCTGGCTACACTTTTTGTAAATCTGATCCAATGCACTGCTTTAATTTTTACTTATTTTTATATATTTGCTTTAATTAAATTAATGTTTACAAAAAAAAAAAATTCACTTGTGTCCAGTTTTTGTTCAAAGTGATAGAATAGAATCTTCTGTTAGGTTAAAACAAAAATTTAATAAGTTCAGATGAAAGAAATTACATTATTACTTATTTTACCACAGATTAAAAAAAAAACAGTATTATACAAACAGTAATTATAAAAATATACCAAAAATGAAATAATCAAACTTGAAAAATAGATTTTGCAATAAAAATAAATAAAATAAAATGTTATACCCACTTAATGTTCAATGTATTAGTTCACTCTCAAGGTCAGGGTCTGACTGTGCACTTCTAACATTATTAATAAAGTAATTGAGTATAACTTGTAGAGGGGATGGGAAGTAGGCTATGAACAACTAACTGTGATGTTCACACAGTTGGAAGTAGACTGCTAATCATTTCTGCTAGTAAACCATATATGTCAAAAATGAACCATAATTTACTCAGATCATAGACTATATAGCATTTGTTAAATAGACCACGTTAGTTCTGTCTTCCCATTAAGTGTAAATATATTACTAAAATTTCATAGTGATAAATGAAGCCAGAAATATTTATTTAATTTCTACCTTATTGTTTTTTGTTTCTTTTTATAATATAAATTCCAGATAGTTTTTATTTTAATTTTTATGACTTATTAGGTGTTGAAATTATTTACTTTTGAATTAATTAAATGTATGTTTAATTGATGGTATACCTTTTGTTGATAATTTCTCTTTTATTTAATTATATATATATTTTTTTTTAGGCAAAATCTGTGAGCGATGCAGAAGAGGGATTGTTATTTATGCAAGAAATGGTTGAGTTATCAAAGTCGCAGGCGGCTGAGACTCAGCCTCAATCTATTTATTTTATGAGTCAGGATGAATTGATTACTTTAAGTGCTGGTCCTGCTCATTTTGGCCGGCAGTTGCGAGGCAGTGATAATGTTAGTAATGTTGTATCTTATTTTTTTACAGTTTTTTTATCCGAATAGATCATTATTTTCATTTTGATAACTTTAATTTGATAAGACTTTGTGACTCATTAACTTTATAATAAAAACTGTCTAATCTAAATTAGCTCATATGCTAGCTTTATGTTTATCCTTATATATTTATCTCATAATTTTTATATATACAAATTATGATTATTTTAATTTCATAATTTTTAATGTTTTTAATATATATAATGAGGTTATTGATATTAAAAAAAATCATGATGGTTACAAAAAATTTAATGTTTGAGACAGATGAGCAATAACAACTTTAAAAAAAGCCAGCAATGAATTGCATAAATTCATTTTTAAGCTCTTATTTTTTAATCCAATCATTTTAAGTTCTATTTGTATCTTTATGTTTACCTTTTGTAGCCAAGCTGCTCAACAAAATAAAGCAACAACTAACATTTTTAATTTAGTATTATCAGTCACAATTTCAAAAAAAAAAAAACATTTTTGACATTTTGAAAACTCCGAGCTCATTCAACAGGGGAAATAATGATTAAAATATTCACTAAAATTGGTTTTTCGATTAATTAAAATCAGAATTAAAAAAAATTGTTATTATTATTATTTTTTTAATTTGGAAGTTTTCCCATCACAGGATAGGTATTAAGTTATTTTAGTGATTTTATTGTTTAACAAAACACATTTTGAGCATTAAAAATTTGAAATTCCAAAAAAAAATTCATTTTGGGTGGCTCCATACTGAATGGGGAACATTTGGGTAAAATTAATTTTGAAGAAAATAATCCATAAGTGGTCATAATAAACTTAAAAAAATAACTTTTAAATTGTTTAAAAAATACAAAGATACAGTAATAATTCTAAACACGAGATAAATATTAAAAATTGAAGAATAAAACTGCCAAAAAAATAGATTGCTCTTTAGTATATGATAATTACTTATACAGGATAATTAAGGAGCATGCAGGTGACAATTTTATATATAGTATAATTTCTTTTCAAATTTAAAAAAAATTTTAAACATATATATATATAGAGCTTATGACACTCCCAGTAATGTCAGGATTCCAATGCAGGGTAATACATCTAAATTGGTTCAGCCATACATACAAACATACACCCTAAATTCATTACACTTCTTCTTGGGCAGTCATGTAAAAATACTAATAAGACAACAACTTCACATGTTTGAGATGAGACTTCCGAATCATTCAGAATGAAGCGTTGAGATGCAAGTTATTCAAAAATGACTCGTTCATCTGATGATTTTTTTCTAATTTTTTAAGTTTATTAAATATATATATATAT
This sequence comes from Lycorma delicatula, assembly GCF_047948215.1. Taxonomy (NCBI): domain Eukaryota; kingdom Metazoa; phylum Arthropoda; class Insecta; order Hemiptera; family Fulgoridae; genus Lycorma; species Lycorma delicatula. Next base: position 52,023,018 of record NC_134462.1, on the reverse strand, counting down.
ATACACACACACATAGCCTATGACACTCCCAGTAGTGTAAGGATTCCTATATGGGGTCATACATCTAAATTGGTTCAGCCGTTGAGCTGGTATAATGGAACAATCAAACATACATACATACACCCACCCTAAATACATTACACATCTTTTTGGGCAGTCGTGTAAAAACAAATTTGTAATTTTCTAGGAAGGGGTGAAAATTTTTGGCTTTTTTTCAAAAAATATTAAGAGTAAGGACTATCAAAAAATTAAGATTTTTACATTTTAAGTCCAGTAGGTAATTTATGAAATGGATTTAAATTTTTAAAATTAAAAAAAAAAAAGTATATTTTTTGCTACCACAGACCATTGGAATGGGATAGGCAAAAACTTTTATAATGGTTTGAAGGCCTACTAACGTAGAAAATATATGAAAGATACTCCCGTTAATTCATTTTCTGAAGCAATATATAGCTAAAAAAATAAAAATATTTTAAGTAATTCTTGGGCGGGGGGGGGGGGAGAGAATATTAGATAAAAAGTGTCTTCTCATCATTTTAACAATCATAGCAATTAACAATAAGCCATTTGTATATTACCTATAACATCATTTCTTGTTACTGTTTCACATTATAAGAGCGCTGAAAGTTTAATTCCAGTAATAAGGGAAAAATATGATCATGTACAATCATAATTTTGGATGAATGTTGCACTTATAAGGATATTCAAAAAAATTTACTGGAAAATTTTAATGATAAAGTTATAAATCACAGATAATTTTGTAGACCAACAAAGACCCCCATATATCAGCAAACAGATTATAAACAAGTACCCACATGATTGAAAGCACATGGAGACTTGCAAAACATAGAAATAAGGTAGAATGTGGGACAGGCAGAGCACTGTTGGAAAGCTATTTGGCAGAGTTTAGTGGTGACAGCATATAGCAGTTGTGATCTTTTCAACTAAATACTTTTATATAGCCACTTATTGACCTCTATTATAAAGGTAATCTTTATAAGCTCAATTATGCACAAAATACCACCAAAACAACATATAATAAAAGATGCATCTCAATAAATACCAAACTCAGACATTACAAAACTGTAATCAAACCTATAATACCTTACGGAAGCGAAACACTCTTAGAAAAAAGAATTCTTAGAACATGCATAAATAAAAGACGACTTACTGATGGGGGAGAATGGAGACTCATGCCAAACCAAGAGATGTAGAACCAGCTCTAGACTACTTTATAAAGAAAAGAATCTCCTTCTTTGGACAGATAATAAGAACAGAAGTGAACAGGCTCGTCAGGAAACTGGTTGAGAAATACAGGAAAATGTCCAAAACACCAACTTGGATAACCGAAGTTAAACAAGATATGCAAGAACTAGAAATCACAACAGAAGATTTAGGAAACAAAACTGACAGTATATAAATACTAAAAGAAGCAAATTCCAGATTTAAAATTAAAAAAAAGAAAACAACAAGAACTCAGAAAAGCAAGATCTGACAGAATCAAGAAGTATTGGGAAGCGGTCAAGGAAAAAATAAAAAGTAAAGACAAACCAGAGTTGACTAAAGTGGTCCATTGTGACCTCAAAATCTAAAAAAAAAGCAATCTTTATTATTTACTGTATAAATAAATAATAAATTAATTACAATTACTATAAAGTAGGGTATAGTTAATTGGACCTCTTTGCCAATCAATCCCTCACCAAAGTGGTGATACATAATGGAGAAGATTCATTAAAAATGTTTTGGTAATTTGTGATGTTGATTAAAAAAAAAACTTAAACTTTTGTAAGAAAAATATTTTGCTAAAGTGGTCCAGTAAAAATTTGAAATTTTATTTCGGCCAAAACACTCCATTCGAACACAACTTTTGCAAAACTTATTTAGTCTTTCCCATCAAAGATATTACCTGTTTACCATGTTTGAAGAAAATATGGAATCCAGAGTTACTAAATACAGCCCAACTTAAATACGCACAAACATCCACTTGACAAAAATGGATTTTTTGAACTTTGTAGTATTGGAATAGAAAAAAATTGTCACAGATTATTTAAATTATTTTCTTTCATTAAAATTTTTTTAAAAATATCTCCATAAGGCAGCGTTTCTAAACCTTTTAGTATTTGCGACCCAATTTTCAATCAATTTATATTGCGTCCTACCTCTCATATAATAATAATGTATTTTGATGCTAAAACTACACTATGACCTTCATTAAAAAAACCTTTCAAATTACCAAGAATAAGTAAATTTATTGATATTTGGCAACACCAATCTGCTGCATTGACAAAACCAGAATTGATGCCTCTCTATTGCTCTCTGCCTTACATCCACCATATCAGACATTCTTGTGGCGTCCCCTGAGATGTTCCAATTTGTCTCAAACATATTCTGGAACATCTGCACAAACTTGTATAAATGCTGCACTTCATTCAATTCTAGCCAGTTGAGTCGATCCTTCTGTTGCTATCGAATCTATCTTGAATGTGTATGTTGTAATTTGCGTGTTAATTGCAATTCACAGTATTAAATATACTGAGTAGTATATAATGTCCAGGTTCAGTTGCCATTTTGATTGTTGGTTATTTGTTTTTTTGGCAACTGAACCTGGACGTATCTCTCGTGGTATACATTAAATAAACAGACAGATTTTCAAAATCTATATAATGGTCTGATATTGGATTTATTTGATGTTGTCAAAGGCTTTTATTAGTAAATTTAACAACAAACACATTGAAAATGTATGTCTAGGTTCTGCATCAATTTCCGTAGTTCATTATTTAATGTATTTTATTATATGCACTTAAAAAAAAAAAATATTTTCAATGTTAAAATTATCTAATAGCAGGCTTGATAACTGTATGTAGGTCATTCTTACAAATTAAATAAGATAATATTATTATGTTTGACCTATGACTCTTGTTTTTATTATATTTCCAGTTAATGGCGAGTAAGCAACTATATTATCATATATTAATAAACAAGATGCAATTGTATTAGGCTTGAAATTCTTTTCAGTTTCAATTTTAATTCCCAAATCAATAACACCCATTTTTATAGATTCATCTTGTCGTAAACAATCAATCACATTTAAAGGATATTTATTTTTATAACCTTAAAATGTGTACAGTGACTTTATTTTTTTATAATATAATTTTTGAAACTCAACAAACATATTATACATCATTATATGATTCCCCTGAAAAAATCTCCATATGAATATTGAGTTGAATTTATCATTACTTTAATATTTTTCATGTTACGTGAATCAAATTCATAGCATTACCTATCTTATCAGTTTGAAAATCTACAATAACATATCCCAGTTTATCTAATTGTGACGATATTGTCACATTCCATATCAAAGAATTTGTTTGAGAAACTGTTGCGTTTTCATAAAGTTCCCAATTTCTAAACATTATACGCACCTCTTTATTTTTATCTCTCAATTTAACTAATTCCAATTTATATTCAGGCGTGATCTTTAAATATGATACAACACAGATGATTTCTGTTAATTCTAGTTTAGATTTATGGTCTGCAACTGTAGCATGTAGCGCATTCACATCGTCACTACATTTCAACACCAGTTGTTGTCTATTGTTTATGATTATTCTTGTATAGTCTTCAGCAAAACACATCAACATTGATAATGGTATACGTAAAGTTAAATTACCATCATCATCCATATCTATTTTTTTTTTTTACTATTAACCCATCCAGCTTTTTCAGATGATGAAATTAAAGAATTTGTCACTGAAAGAGCAATTTTCATATTCATGCCTACATTTCTTGTCCTAGTTACTTCTTGTGCGTTAATAAGATATTGTATCTTGTCAAATAAAAATGCACCTGCAAAATTAACTAATTCTGAAATTGTTGATTTTTTCCCATCTACACCTACAAGCTTTCCACAAACAAGCAAAATCTATTGCCTGGAACAGTACACACATCTGACTGATTTATCGGTATTTTAATCAACTGCTTCTCATTAAAGTTATTTATAAATGCATAATGTTTATGGTATTGTTTATATATTAATATTTCATCAGAATATGTAACTTTGTGAATGTTTAAATAATTCATTATAGAAGCTATGTAAAAAAATTTAATTTTTCATTTCAATAATGTATTGCTTTTAATTTCCCCAACAACAATTTCAAATCCTAGTGATTTTTAATCTTTTAAAGCCTTCTTCAGTCAATTTGTAACGTTTTTTTAATAAAAAACTAATCATCATTTTCATACATAAGAGACATTATCTATCTATAGCAAGATAAACAAAAATGTCGGTTACAATAATTTATTTACATCCAGTGTAAATAAGCAATGTAAATACATGACAAGGTAAATAAATGTTGAATAACTAAACATTGAAATAAATGTTGAATATTTGCATGTTTCAATACTAATGACATGCTCACTCATTCACTGCATAGATTTAATAAATTATCATTTTCATCAGTCAACACTATAACTAAATCATAAATTTATCACACATCTACGGATACAAATTCATTATAAAATGGATATTCTTCAATCATATCATCTGGATCTACACTTAATGGAAAATCATACAAAATAGGATCTTATTTTTCAGTTTTATAACTACCCGAAATATTACATTTTACACTTACTACATTTATAGGAGCTATATTTATCATTCAATCTGATACATGTGTTACATTTGGTTTGAGAATTTTTGATCCATAATCCAATAGACTACCAATACTATAATCTTCATCTGAAAAATCTATTCATACAGTGCTTATACTTTCAGTCTGTAGTGTATTGCTGTTCATCTTCAAGGAAATGCTTTTTTCATTTTTTCCTTTATATATTCAGCAATATTTCAATCTCATAACTACCCATCAGTATTTATTCTCATAATTATTAACATTTTCATCTTTAGGAGAAAAAAATTAAACAAACATATAATTTATTCACATAAAAACTCTTAACATAATCACCCGCAAATTAACATTGTCATCATTTTCGCGAATCATTTCTGCAACAATAGATTTAATCTCTTGCATTTTATTTTCTACATGCGTTGAGGGGGTAGTTTTCAAGAAATCTTCTGTAATGCGACCATTTAACTCATCATCTATATACTTTATAATTTTTGTTTTTAGCAGTTCAAATGAATCTTTCATGAACTTTACAGTTTCATCTGCAGCCTTCACTTTTTCATTCCCTATATAATTTTTAATGATTACATCATATTCTATTATAGCAATAACAACAATAGCAGCAGATAACAATAAAGATGCTCATTTCATTACCTGTGTTCAATTTTGTGATGGTATGTCAGCAGTAGAAAAACTACTTTTCTACAATCCAATAATTAAATCAATAGCACTCGCATTATTTGCTATCTAAAATAATTTTATAAATGAGGCAAACACAGAGAGGAAAAATTGCATCAGTATATGTGTTGATGATGCTCGTTCAATGTCTGGAAGATTCCAAAGTATACAAGCTCTTGTGAAACAAAAATCTCCACACTGTCTGGACATGTTGCATGATCCACAGAGAAGCTCTCTCTTCCAAAGAAATGAGTCCTCATCTGAATATTGTGCTAACAACGGTTGTAACCATAGTAAATTATATAAAAATGAGACTCCTAAAAATCAAGAATTTTTTCTGCCCTTAATAAAGACATGGGTGCTGTACATTCAGTGTTACGATTTTATTGCGAGGCAAGATGGTTATTTGGGAAATTTTTGCAACATGTTTATGAATTAAGAGATGAAATAGCCATTTTTCTAGAAGAGGAAAACCGACTGGAGGCCGAGAAGTTTCGAGATTTATTTGTGATGGAATTGAACTACTTGGTCAAATTATTAGAGAAGTTAATACCTTGAATTTGCAACTCCAAGGAACAAATGCACATATGTTAGATACGAGTTGTAAAGTTAATGCTTTTTGTAGAAAACTGGAATTATGGAGCAGAAATTTAAAGCAAGCAAACTTAGAAATGTTTGCAATTTTGGATTAATGTGTTAAAACTTACAAGGCTGAAGAACAACATGAGAAAGCTGTATTTTTACAGCTTAAAATCTTTTAGCCATGCTGGCAAAGTATTTTCTTGCTGATGACAATTTGGTAGCAAGTTATGAGTGGGTTAGGGATCCATTTCAAAATACTCCTGAAGGGCTCTGGTCAAAGAAGAACTGCCGAAGAAGAAATCTTCATAGACTTCATGGCAAGTGGCAAAATCAAAAGACAATTTAGTAATATATCACTCTTTGAATTTTGGGCTGGGATAGATGATGAGTTTTCTTAACTGAAAACAGAGCATTTCGTATACTATTACAATTTTCAACATCTTACCTTTGTGAAACCAGATTTTCTGCTTTGAAGACAAAATATAGATCTCAGCTAAATGTAAAAATAGTAGTGTTTACTATTTCTAATATTATAGAGGCCCAAGGGAGTCACTAATAATTATTAAACTTGTTTTTAATTTAGTATTGATAAATTAATTATTAAATGCATTGTGCAGTACTGATACAATCCTACTTATAAGTGTATTATGTCAGTGTAAATGTGATTTTATTGTTTATTATGTTGGAATGTATTTTGTTTTGCTTTCCTTTAACTGATAAATTTTTTTAACAATATTTTCTTTTCGATTTGCTCATGTCCCTCTAGGAAGGCACGCCCCACAGGTTGAGAAACACTGCCATAAGGCATAAAACTTAAAAAAGTTCAGTGTTTATTTTTTGATCAACCTATATACCTTCCTGTTTAAGCTTTTTCTTTCTTTTTCCTGTTTAGCCTCCGGTAACTTTCCCGTTTAAGCTATAGCATCATATATCCACACTATATCTAGGAACGTATCAATATGATGGTTGTCTTTGAAAATAATTTGAATTCTTGTTGTTCTGACACACCAATTTTAGTTTGTGAAATAGTGATTAAGTTAAATATGTCCATAAAAATCAAACACACACACACATAGATATACAAATTCAATTTTTTTCTGATGAATGTGATTTGCATATTGTTGATTAGCATACCCTTTTGAAAATTTTGATTAACCCACTATGAATTTCAAAAATATTATGCTAAAATAGACTTATACTTTTTGGATTATAATACATAATGGAAAGTTATTGAATTATGACTACAATAAATTTGAAACATCTGGTTTCCTCCATATTATTATTTTTACTTCCTTTACGAAGTAAAGGAAGAATTGTGATCGCAAAAAATTTCGGTTTCCAGATTTCAACAGAAATATCCATTTTGACCATCCCTGAATCCATTTTGACTAGTTTCAGCATGACGTCTGTATGTATCTATGTATAAACTTGCATAACTCAAAAATGATTAGCCGTAGGATGTTGAAATTTTGGATTTAGGACTGTTGTAACATCTAGTTGTGCATCTTCCCTCCCTTTTGATTGCAGTTGACTGAAACCAAGTATCCAAAGACTTTTTCTTAACTGCAGTAATAAGCCCTCATTGAGAGCTTTTCAATGATATATAATAAGTGGTACTTATTTTCATTGGTTCCAGAGTTATAGCCAAATAAAATTTTAATTAATGAGGTATATGGATCTTAGGGGAGGCACATTGGTTCGAATCAAACTTCATCTCCTCTTTTTTTAACTTTTTTTTTTTTAATTTATATATATTGATTTATTAATAATTATTAACCTCTCATTGTAAAAAGTTTTTTTACGATGAATAATAATTCAGTAACAAAAAAAACAAAAATAAAAAAATATCAGAAATTTTTAATAAAATAAAATTTTATGTACTTTTTATTTAAAAAAAAAAAAAAACGTGTAAATGTAATTGAATAGGTGTTCCACATCAGATTTTTTTTTGTAAGAATTTATTAGGTTATAACTGAAAACTTATTGAAGTATCACTTTGAAATTGACACATGTGTGTCAGCAATAAATTATAAAATAACATTATTTCAGATATTATTGGTATAAAATAGCACTTATCTTTACTGAAATTCAATAATAAAACAGTAATTAGATTATTGAACAAGCTAGACATTCTTTAACAATCGTTAAAAAATTGTTGTCATGTCATTAACTGTTAATCATGTATTGTCTAATGATAAAAGTTTTTTCCTTTTGTTTTTATAATTATTAAAATTGACTGTTTACAGACATAGTGATTATTTGTAGCTAGTAGTACTTTATAATCTTGGGATCACCAAAAATAAGAAGTTCTTGAAACTTTTATTAATTTTCACAAAAAGAGATACAGAATATCACATTTGAAATGCTCTATTTTATTTTATTATTTTTTTTTTTTAGCTGTATCGCAAAATATTACACATATTGACATGAAACAAAAATTTAAAGTTTGTCTTGTCAAGTTATAATAAAAAATCACCTACATCACATCACTTCCACATGTGCCCCACCAGTCACACAGAATATCCAACTGATAGGTGATTTCTCGCCACATTTGTTGAAGCATTTCTGGTGTGATGTTGAAATGACATTCCGTAGGTTGCATGCAGTTCCTGGATTTTTGCTAGTTTTGTTGTGTACACCTTTTCTTTGACATAATCCCAGGGGTTTATGTCTGGCGATCTGGGTGGCCAGGGAATTGAACCACCTCTTCCAATCCACCTACCAGGAAATGTCCCATCCAGCCTTTCCCTTATCTCAGGGAGCCAGTGCATGGGATCCTATCTTGCTGGAAGAGGATATTTAATTGCCTATGCTCAAGTCGTGGGAACGCAAAATGCTCCAACATGTCAAGATTTTTAATTAAAAAAAGAATATTTAACTAAATTATAAAATTAAATAATGCGATAATTAAAGTAAATAATATTAGTTGACCTAGTCATTTATTTTATAGTAGTATTGAAAATTATTAGTTATTCTGTATTATTATTACTGTTTAGTGTTATTTGTTAGTGTGAAGGTTGTTATTATTAGTGTTTAGGCCATTAATTCCAACATTTACTCTTAAAGTTTCTTATTGAATGTAGTTCTGAAGGTAATACTAAATAAAAAAGGTTACTAGGAGTCATTTTACCGTGTTTTGTTACTACTGTAATTATTTAATTTTTACAACTTTGATTGCTTATAACAAAGGAATTTATCAGGAAACTATTTTCACCATCGTTTTTCTCATAAAATCTTACATTAAAATCATGTGTCATATGTCCACCTTACTATTTAAAAAAAAATGTTTGATTCAATATGTTGATCGAGGATTATGTACAAAAATTTGAAACACATAAAGTAGTAATTTTGTAAATATGTAGATCTGCACTTTTTTCTACCTCCTATATCCCTTAGTTTTGAAATTTGAAGCTATTTCTGTACTTTAATTCCACCCAGTATATAAATTTGTAACTATCCATCTGAAGATTTATTTCCAGCCACTAGTCTAATCTTTGCCTTCCTTGCAGTTTTTATGTATAGTGCTCTCTCTTTTCACATATCACATTAACTAAAATGGTTTGCCTTATGATATGATTCACAGAGTACTTTTTAAATGTCTGTCTTAATCTTTCTTAATTCTCTTTTATCAAATATTATTTATTCAATGAATTTTCAACATTTTAAAATCTCATTATTTTTTTAATCTATCCTTTTATTTTTGGTGTACTATTGTAAAGTACTTTATTCTACATAAGTATTTTAATGTATTTAAGAGGATTTTAAAAAATTTTTAATTAATTCAATATTTAATATATTTCTTTTTGTATGCGCTGCTTGCTTATGCAAGCCTTATTTTGGTATTTTCCTTATTTAGTATGTAGTTTATACACATACACGCACACAACTGTACTGTTATTTAAATATTTTAAATTTCTATCAAATTCAGGTAATATTTAATTTATTGTAAAACTATCATCAGTTTCTTTTTTCTCCTCCAGAAGAACTATTAGACAACTTTTACCCTAAGAACTTCTATGAATTTTTGCTACTTATTACGTTTTTCTCCTCTCCCTAACTGTAGTCATCTGTCACTACCTTTGTGATTAATGCATATTGATTTTCTAACATTTCTGTTACTGCATTATGTGCTATACATACATTACCATATTTTCTAGCTTAGTAAATCTTTTATTGTTTTTACTTTTCTTCTTTTCACTTAATTGTATTTCTCTGAATCTACTTACCTCCATGGCAAGGTGGTAGTGTGTCAGTTTTTCATCCTGAAGGTCCTAATTTAAAATCCCAGTCGGCATTTTTCATACAGTATAAAATTTCTATAAAATGTTACTACATGTAATGAAAAAAATATTATTTTTTTATGATAGTGTACTTAATTATTTATAGTTTTCTATTTTATTTGCAGGTTAGTGCTAGAGTGGGTGTTGCCAATCCTTTACGTGCATGTGACACGCTCACAAATCCTGAATGGTTACGTGGACGTATAGCTATAGTTGAACGTGGAGATTGTATGTTTGTTGAAAAGGTATATTATAATACTATACATTTATCATTTGTTTCTTTTTTTTATGATGGAAGCAATATAATGTAATTGCTTTTTGTCGCTTTTGAATGAATGTACAATTTTTTTTTTTTTAATGTAGTTATTGATGATTTTAAAAGATATCATTAAAATATATCTTAAGTGTCTTATCATTTTTTGCTTGGTTTGGTAACGCTAGAATAAAATAATTTACATTATTTATATTTTATTATTTAGGAAAATTTTTTTTTAATAAATAATTTGAAGTATTAAATTTTTTAATTATTTCAAAATAATCAGTTTAAATTATGGGTGATACATCATTATATATTGTAATTATGTAATTGTTATTTGTAAACATCATGCTTTGGTTTTATGACTTACAGGCTCGCAGATTGGTGTTAGCTGGTGCTGTTGGTGGTATTGTTGTTGATAATACACCGGAGTCATCATCTGGTGCATCACCTATGTTTGCAATGTCCGGGGATGGCAAAGATGATGTACCTATTCCAGTGGTATTTCTGTTTTCCCAGGATGCTTGGAAACTGCTGCAAGCACTTGCTTATGATCCATCCACTATTATTACTATAGCTGATCACGTATCTGGTTGGTATTAAAGTTTGTACTTTTGTCTAATTATTTTATTATATTCAGTTACAAATTCATATGTATTGTCTGGTCACACATTTTCCTTTGATGTAAGACGTTGAATCTATTTAACTTAACATTGAATTTTGGTTATACAAAGTAAAATCATATTAATTTGATTATTTGTTAAATTCTATGTTAATTTTTCTAATGTTTTATTAACAATAATACACTTACTGTTTACCACACACTTTTGTAATTTTAGCAAATTAAGCTCAGGGTGAAAAGTACTCAGTAATGAAAACTGCTGTGTATATTATGAATACTATTATGAACATGTTAAATATAAAGCTTAATAAAAAGTTGCCATTAATACTATAAACATTTTCCAAATCCATAGATTCATCATCAGTTTTAAAAACTGTATTATTTGTATATGTATAAAAACTATATCAATATGTGTAAAATAAAATTTCAGCAGATAAATAAATTTTAACAGATAGATAAACAAATTTCATCAAATAAATAAAATTTCAGCAGGGGCTAGGTCAGGTGAGTAGGATGAGGGATAACACTGAGTTAATTTTTTTGTACAAAACTAGCAAATTGCCAACAATGCATATACTGGTGTATTGTAATAGTGAAGAAATCATGAATTGTGATACCAAAGTTCAGGTCAGTTCTTTCTCTCATCTTCATGAAAACTTTTCTTGAGTATGGCATTTGATTTTCTGCTCAACATGTTGAAACTCAGTAAAAAATGTGTCACAACACAACATCTCTGTATTGAACAATTTTTGCTTGTGTTTTTTAATCTCAATGAAAAATCTTGTGATCCATTGTGATGATTGAAACTTTGTTTCTACATCATACACATACACCCTTGTCTCATTGCTGGTTATTATCATTGACAAGATGATTCCATTATTTACATTTACATAATTCAAAAGTTTCTGACAAATAATTACACAATTGTCTTTTTGATCTTGTGCCAAGAATTTCGGAACAAATTTGTCAGTGACTTGATACATTCCTAATTTTTCAGTTAAGATTTCATAGCATAAAATGTCATTGAAAATTCAGTCTCTTCAGCTATCTTAGAAATTGTTAAATGTTGATTTGACCTTACCAAATTTTTCACAAGGGTAATATGAGATGTTTCTCCTGAGTCAGTTGCCTTCCTGGACAAGCATTGATTGTCCCCCTTGAAAGCCTGTTGAATTATCTTGTGCATTTTGGTAAGACTTCTTTCATAAAAAAAATAAATAAATAAAATTTTAAAATTTCTCTTCAGCTCTTTGTTAGTGTAAATCACTCACAGAAAAATTGTCAAAAGCTCTAAACACTACTACAAACACTATGAAAAAACTATCACATTGGTGTTGGGAGAGTTTTTGTTAGTTCCACACTATGAAGTGATGCCATCTGCATATCTCAAAATTTCTATAAGCACCAGAGAAAAAAAATTGATAATGTTCTGAACAGACATTTTGTAATGTAAAAAAAACTTTTTATCGGTTATTTAAGAAGGAGGTATTTAAAAATGTTTCTAATATTGCATTGTATCATCTGCAGAAAAATACTTCATATTTATTAGAGGGTACAGCTACATTCCAACACCTCAAATTCTAAAAAGTAGCCACTGTATATGTATGTATATTTGTATAAATTACACATAACTTATATTTTATTGAATTTATTTTTACAGATAAAGAACAAGTTAAGGCAAAGACTGACAATATTCAGTCTAGTACATTACAGCAGATAAAGGGTTCCGTACATAAGTTCCTATTCAGCAGCGAGACTGATACTGCTTCCGAGACTGAGGTAGTTAGTACAATTATCAAAAAATGTTATAAGCTTGAATTAATTATAAAAATTAATTTAATTCATAATATCAAAATTAATTATCAAATTAGGCCTGCAGAGATCCACGCAAATATCATTTTAATTCCTTCTGTTCTGATTTTCCTCTTTTCTCCTCCAGAATTCTTTCATTTTTCACTGTGCTGTGTTTTTCATTCTTCTGTCCAGCACATGCACTAATTTTTCTTTTTTGAACTCAGAAGAACCTTTATTCTGCGGATTTTTTCTCTAAATTTTTTCCTATCCTAAAAATCTTTTATTTCTATATTTGCTTTATTTAGGTCTTCGTTTACTTGTTTTATGTATGGGGGCAGAGTTTTATATTTTCAAAATATATCTAAAAGTTTTTTGTTCACTCTATCTGAATCCATTCGAATCAATCATATGTCCCACAAAATTTAATCTTCTCTTCTCTTTCGGATTGCAGTTTATAAATTTTCAGAATTTTTTTCTCTCTTATTTTATAAAATTTCTTTATTTGACTTCATTCTGTATCCATCTAATTTTTCTTAGGCCATGGATAATTCTTAAAATCTTCCTTTCTGTTTTTAGAAGTGATTCTAGATTTGTTGTATTGAAGGTTACTGTCCCGTAGATTGCTGTATTGTAGTGTCTCAGTTTTGCATTCATGGATACATTTTTCTTGGTTAAAAGTTTCAGTCTATCAGAAACTATTTTTAACTTTCAAATGCCTTCTTATCCAAACCATTTGAGGTTATTATTTTGCCTTGGTATTTAAATTTATCTCTGTATTTAATTTTTCCAAATTTGGTGTGTATAAATTTCTTGTTTTGCTTAGAATTTGTCATTACTTTTGTTTTAGAAAAGGAGATTTGTAAACCAGCTTTTTCAGCAGTTATTTTCAAAGCCTCAACTTGAGAAATTACCTCTTTTTCTGAATTCACCAATAAAGCTAAATCATATGCAAAAGCTAAACAATTTACTCTTATTTCCTTTCCCTGCTCCAATTCTAAAAGCAGTTTTTTTAATATTCCAAAATTATTTCATTATTTTATCTAATATTAGGTTAAACAGTATAGCGGAAAGGCCATCACTCTGTCTCAGACCTGTTTTAATTTTGAAAAGATCGCTGATTTCGCCTAAAAATGTTATTTTTGAGAATGTGTTTGTTAGAGTTAGTTTTATGAAATTTATAGCCTTCTAATTGACTTTATATTCTTACATCATGTCAATAAGATTCCCTGTCTACAGAATTATAGGCATCTTGAAAATCAACAAATATTATGAACATCGGTTTTGATCATAACATTTGGATTTTAATGATTAGTTTCAAACTTAAATCTGTTATGAAAATGATTTACCCCTTCTGAAGCCTCCTTGAAACTCACCTAATTTTGGATCAGTTTGAATTTGTAATCTGTTTATTAGTAGTTTAAAGAAAATTTTATATGTTACTTGTAAGAGGGAGATCCCTCTGTAATTATTCACATCTTTTTTATCATTTGTTTTGTGAAGAGGACGGATAATTGCAGTTTTCCAATCTTTTTCCTGCCAAATTTTTCCAAAAGTTCTACAGAGTAGAAGTTTGGAAGTTCCTCTATGCTAGTTATGAAATTTTTAAGATAGGTGCAGCTTACCTTCTATGGATCTAAAACATCTGTGTGGGTTACACCATGTTCAAAGCACAGCTGTATGCACCTCCATGTCTGGTTCATCTGCAACAGCATATCAGGGGTGATCATTTCAAATGATGACCGAACAGCATCTTGGAGCTGCTCGTTTCAACATATTGTGTTTTCAGATCTCTTCTTTTACAAAACCCTGGGATGCTTTGTCAAATGTGGTAAGGTCAGAGTTTCTTGCTGGCCAAGGCGATGGAGCCAGTAACTCTTCTGACCCACATCTAATCCAGTGATTCAAAAAAATCTCATTGAGTCGTCTATTCAAAAAATAAAAGCCAAGGAGATGCTCAGCTGTCATCCCAGCCCAACATAATCAACATTTGCACGTTGATTTCATCAATGATCGTTGAATCGATGCCTCTACAACAGCACATATCTCAGCTCAAGTGCTCAGTTAGCAAAAATAAATTTTGTAATTACTAAATGTTGCAATAATTTATTAAAATTGTTAGTAATCAATAATTATATTTTTTAACCAACTTCTTCAGAAAGTATATCTGAAATGAATTTAATATGACACTTTGAACAGATTTGATATTTTAGTTAATTTATGTATAATTTATAAAATACATACATAAATCTTGTACTATAGGCAAAAGGTTTTATATTGAATAAGAAATCAGCTTTGTTCAGTTGGCATAGAAAATAGTTTAAGAGGTGCTAAGTATTGATAAGTATATTCTGTTTTTAGTAGATTTCATAAGAAAGCTACTTATTGTAATGGGTACCATGATTCAACTTCTGCAAAATTTTGACATATCTTCGTGTTTCACATCCCCCAGACCCCAAAACCACCTCAGTTCAAACGTTTATATTTACATTTATATATTTCACTTTCTTGTGGACACGTAACTGCCGTAATTTTGTGCCAATCACTTTCAAATTGATACATAAGATATAACGACCCAAAATCTCGGTCAAGTTTGTTAATGGGCAAAATCGAACCATGGGGTAGAAATGGGGAGCTTTTTTGAAAAACCAAAATATCGCTATAACTTTCTTGATAAGTAAAATATCAAATTCTGTTTAAAGTTCCGTTTGCTTTTAAATTGTCTTATGCTAAACATGTGAAACTGTTTTTCACATGCAACATTATATTGAGTAAATTTGAAATTTTTCTTAACTTTAAGGTGGAAATCTTTTTTATCTCCTACTTAGCACTGGTGATCTACCTCCGCTTTCCTGTGTGCTAAAAGGAATTTTTTTTCTTTGACTGTCTGGCTTATTTTATTATTTTAAATGAATATAATTAACTGTTAACTGAAATTACTGTTAATGATAAATTACATAATTATGATTTATAACATGACTTCTTTATTAATCTTGTATGGTGATGGTCATATGCCATCTGTAATTAAAAAATGATCTCATGCTGACTTATGACAATGATTTCACTGGTTCTGTTGTTTTTTTTGTTTTTTTTTTTGTTTTTTTTGTAAAAATAATAAAAAGTTATACTGACACTATATTTATTCTGAATTTGATAAATTGATAATTTATTACAATTTAACTTGCTATCTACTCTAATCTGCTATTCACTTTTACTTGTTTTTTGTTTGTTTTTTTGTATTTTGAAAGAAATGATTTATAATATATTTTGTTAGTTTATTTCTGTAATGATTAATTAGAATACCTTCAGATTTTCTATAATTTCTGATCAGCAAATATTACTAAAAATGTAATTTGATAAAAATAATTTTTTGAGACTGGTAAAAATTGTTCATTTTTTGTTATTAATCTCTTTTTTATTTTGCTTTTTAAGTATATTGTTCACTGTTTTTTGAGAGTAATAGAAGAAACTTATTGACTTAGTGGGTATGTGTAATCTTTATTATACAAAAATTTTATGTTTTTGTAAGAAATTAGTGTTCAATAATTTATTTTATAACAGAAAAAGGTGATCGAGATATATTAATAGCATTTTTTTACCTAAGTCTCTGGTGTAGTTCCTACCTGGGTATTGTAATTTTTTCAATATTCATAATTTCATCTCTTTAGCTACTGACAATTTGCAAAGCAATGAATGAATTTAAACTATCAAGAAGGCTTATCAAAGCAACCTCATTTATGAACGTTAAATAATTATTTTTAAGTAGGTTTATGCATATCAGTGCTTCCTCGTTTGTATAAAATCATCAATCCTTGGCTGGATGAATCATCAAGCATCAGTAATAATTCTTTGCTTTTCTAGAAGAAGTTCATTTTAAATTCATTTAAAAGTATGGCTAAAAAGTAATTATATGGTTTAAAAGTAATTATAAAAGTATTATTCGTCAAAGATTAGAACAAATAAACATGTAGAAGAGCAGTAATTCTATCTGGTGTATCTGAAGTAGTGTTGGCCTATTAATAGTTAGTCTATTAATAGTGTTGGCCTATCAATGTAGAGACAGTATATTGTGGTAGAACATAGTAAGTAACAAGAAATCAATTGCCAGTTCAGCCGTCTATTCCTGTCCGTTATATCAACCATGCTTTCTAAACTTTGAGAAGTAGTAATTCCAATAAAACTGGAATTGATTATCTATTTATAAAAATAATGAAATTTAATTAATGGTACTGTTTTGGTAATTGCCCATATGAGACTAGACAAGATGTATTATCAGAATGTAATTGAGCCTATATTTTGAGTCTAAATAGTGTAAAAAAGGAACTTTATTCAGTTTATAGTATAAAAGAATAAAATTTCTTCAAAGATTTAGAATACAGATAACTAATGTAGAATAATGTAAAGTTAAAATTTGAACAGATCATTGGATAGGGCTGAAATTTATAACTTTTAATCTTATCCAATGCTTCTATTATGTATGTTTCTATTGAAATTGGATGAATCAATTTAAAATAGAGCATAACAATGGTGGGATTAGAAACTTTTGTTCAAAAGTTACGTTCAGCAGAAAACATAGATGAAAAAGATAGTTGGAATTACGGATGAGTATAGAAAAAATTCTAAGAATGATGAAAAAGTTTATCTGTACACTCTCTTAAGAAATAATAATAAATAAAAGGTGCAAAGTAAAAACAAAAACTGGTTAATGCAGAGGTGTGGTGGAGTAAATATCATTATTAATTTGCTATGGGTAGCATATAGAAAAATAACAGGAAACTTTGGGATAATGAAGCCAAATGGGTAAGCATTAGAAGTAGGGGTGGGAAAAACATTGTTAAGAAGAGAAGAAGAGCTGCTAGGTAACAGGAATATATATGTAGGGAGTATACCAAGAGGAAATATTATAAGATTGGATTTTTATGAAGGAAGGAAAAATTGATGATGATATTAGACGAGATCAGAGTTTTGATAGAATCCTAAAAGACTTACACAGAAATCAGATGGAGAAATAATATATGATAAAAATGATTGTCTTGTTTAAGAAAAATCAGAATTGATAAAGTACATAGATTAGAAGTAGATTTTACAAAAAGTTTAATTGGTAACATGAAAAAAGTAGAAGCAGATAAGTGTAGGAACTACCACAGTATTGGTCCAATACTTCATGCATCAAAGATTTTAGTATAATTAGATAAAGGTGAGTAAAATGATTGTGGTAAAAGGTGTACTAGATGTAGGCCAGTTCAGTTTCAGGAAGAACATGGGTACTACAAAGGTGATTCTGCCCCACATTAATTTTCGTATACACTGGCATAAAAATAATTACCTCTATGGCATTTGTAGATCTAAAGAAGGTATTTTATAATGTTTATAGGAATAACATTTTTTAAGTTTTAAGCCAAATGGTACTGAAATATAAGGGAAAAAAACTTCCATAAAATTTGAACAAGAATGAAAAATAAAAATGTTAATGCTTAACCAATGCTTATTCCAATTCTTTTGACAGAAAGCAAAGAGTAAGTTACACAAAATTCTGAATGGCATAAATTTATTACTAGAAGATACAGATTTAAGAATTAGAAAGAGAATATTGTGTGGAATATGGCATTTTTTAGTAGTAAACGTACATGGACAGTCAGAAAAACAGAAAGGAAAATACACAGATCGTTGAAGTAGTTTAGTAGGATGTTAAAAATAAGCTGGATTGATAAAATTCAAAGTAAAGAATTCTTAAGAAAAATAGGAAAGAGAAATTTGAAGCAGAATATATGAAGAGATTTTTGTAGGTTAATTGGTCAATTACTGACACCTAGGTTTAGCAAATGGTAGTGGCACAATATATAAAAACCAAAACTGCAAAGAAAGACAAAGATTGGAATATGTAAAAGGTACAACTGAGGCGCTTAGAAGGTAGTTATTACAGAGGTGGCTGAAATGTAATGCATACTGGAAAGTAATGAGAGAACAAAATGTCACACAAGCGACAAGTTCGCCATCTTGTAATTTCATTCCGTACTAGTAGCATTCCAAAACTGATTGACCGATCCTCTCATCTTTTGTCAGTTGCTATTGTTATAGAGTTTTGTATGCCTGCTTTGTCAACTTGTCTAAAAGAACACACAATGTTTGAATTTTTAACAATGGAAAAAATGATTGCTAGAGAAATTCATTGTCTTCTAAAAGCCTTTCATGATGTTGAAATCTTTGATCAAAAAACTATTAATAGATAGGCAATAGAATTATGTACATTAGAACTGGTAAAGTGAATATTGAGAATGAATCTTCCAGTGGTTGACCAATCTGTTGCTAATAAGAAGTACCAAAATTAAGTGAGTGAATTGATGCAAGATGACTGTCCTATCACACAACAACACATTGCCACAAAGATAAGCATATCAAAAGAACAAATAGGACACATTATTCCACAATTGGGCTACCATAAAATCTATTCGTGGTGGCTCTCATACAAACTCGCACAAAGAACAAGCAACAATGAAAGGAATGTTGTGAAGACCTTCTGGAAAATATCATGAGGAGGGAATTCCTTTTTTCAGTATTCTGAGGGAGACAAAACTTGGGTACATAATTACAACCCAGAAGAAAAATGACAAGAGCTTAGTATTCCATGCTCTGTCTTGGCAATGGTCAGCAATGATTTGCCACAATCAAAAAACTTCAGAACACAACACTCTACAAAAAAGATTCTCTTGACAGTATTCTGGGATTCTAAAAATGAGTATGTTATTAACTACCTGAAAGCTGGGTCGATTGTAAATTCTATGAGATACATAGAGATATTAGGAGAACTGTGTGTCAAGTTTGACAATCCATGGAGCCGATAATTCTGCAACATGATAATATTCAGCCACCCAAATCACATGCAACCACCAAAGGCTCTTGTGAAGTTGAAATTTAAACCTATTCTACACCCTTCATACTCATTTCCTGCAATTTTCACTTCTTCCTGTAATTAAAGACAGATTTAAGAGGATTTTCATTTTCCCGTAAGATGAATTGAAAGATGCAGTGAGGAGGTGGTGGATCAAGGAAAGACCACTAGCATTCTTCATTAGTGTGATGAGAAAGTTAGTTTTCGCTGCTGGGAGAAATGTGTAGCTGTAGTAAAAAAATAGGTTTAAATTTTTAAAGCAAATAAAATATATTTCTGTGCCATATTTGTTTCATTTAACTATCTCTTTTTAATAAAATGTGATTGACTTTACTCTTGGATATTTATTCACAAAGACTAGCATTTAAGAAGTAAACGTTAATTTTAATTTTAATTAGTGGATTTGGAGAATGATTTTTTATTTATTAAGTTATGTTATATTTATTAAGTCTTATTAAGTTATGAGGAAAGTATAATTTACTTCTTTTGGTTCAGATATTTTCTTTGGTATAAATTTTGTGATAAAACGTATTTGAAATAATACATTTTTTTACATAAATGATCTTTCCACTTTTTATAAAGTATTAAGCGATTTAACAATTATTCCCAATTGTATATGCAATGTTGTTTTATGAAATTTGCAATATTTTTGTTGTTTACAGAACCACTAATATATATATATATATATAAAAATCATTTTTGTTTGATTTAATATGTTTTATTTTACTAGAATGGTAAGAAGCATTCCGGTAAGTCACAGTCATCAAGATCTTCAGATCTACCTCTAGTGGATGTAGCAGCCGTCACAGGAGGTGGAGGAGATGTTGGAGATTCATCAGGTGGACAGGGCATGATACGCATATCAAGACGTGATGCTTATTTCAGTAGTGAGGGCACTGCTGTCATACCACAGTTTTACCGTGAACATTTACGTAAATTATTATTAGAAATGCTTGCTAAACCTCAATCAGAAAAATGGTTGAAAGATATTGCAAAAGATAATAATAAAGATAACAGTTATAGTGAAAGTGATAACGATGATGAAGATGATGATAGTAATAATAGTAATAATAATAATAGCAATAATAGGGAAAAAGATGATTTAGTACAAGTCGGAATGACTTCAAGAAGTCGTATCGGGCTTAAATATCCAGATGAATTATAACGTACAATTATTTGAAAATGTAATATTGTTGTTTATAATATGTATTGTACATAAAATTATTAATATATTGTTATTTATTTGAAAGGGATTTATTCATTTTTTATTTTTGTGCAAATATTTTGACTATTTGATCGCATATATCTTTGTTGATGATTGTGTTCTTTTGTCGGTTTAATTATATAAGATATATGTAAATGTAACATGAATACGTTGGTGCATTAAAACCTGCCAGTTGTAGAAATGTCTGAAAAATTTATTTTTCAAAACTGAAAATTCTTAAAAATTGACAATTATTATTTCTTGAAAGTGTATTGCTTACTTTTAGATCTCCTAAATCATCAGTTGACTGCTAGAAATAACTTATAGTAACCGCAACTGTTTTGCGTGTGTGTGTTCACATTTTTGCAACTGATCGATTTCCAATAAATTGTGGAAAAATATGTAGGAAAAACAATGTTAATAATTTTTTATCAGTGAGGAGTCAGATTCTAAAAGAAATTTACTTTTGTGAATTGCTTTAAATTTGATTATGCTTAATCTCACTGAAAACTTTATTAGTGCATAACTCTGTTACTATTTTTTTTAATTATTTCATGTATCAGAACATTATTCTGATATAATAAAACATTACTGTATTAATTCTACGTGAGATTAGTACAGAACAGCAAAAAAGAGTTATGTAATAAGCAACCAAAATCTCACAATACAGTATTATGAACATAAAATACAGTACTATCATAAGCATTACTGCAGTAGGTATCAAAATATATAAAACTTGCCAAAAAAAAGTGTAAATTATATTTTTGTCAAGATTTATCAGTTTTTTGCATATTGTAAAAATGTGTTAAGAAAATAAGATTTAGTTACTTAAGAACTAAAGCTGCTCTTTCACAAGCAACACAGTTAACATCACTGATTTTATATTTTTTATTCTACATTCATATTTTAAATAAATCCTAGTAAATTTGCATAGTTTTAATGGAATACAAGGCCTAGTAAAAGTTCTTTTGGTCACAGAATTAAACTAATCCATTTAGAAATGAATAGGCGTAGATTTTACTGCACTTAAGTGGGAGAATATAAATACAAAATGAATGGATGCATGTGTGCATGAGTAAATAAGCATGTTTGTATACATGCTTATACTTTTTTATGAATAAGTAAAAATATAAATATTAATTATTCCTATATGAGAGAAATTCTTAAATGTTGTACATTTGATTCATTTTTTTAAAATTGAAATCAAATAATGAATGTTTTTTTTAAATTTATTTATACTTCATTCCACCTATTTATCTGTCAGTAATAAAAATTATAGTATTAATAATAGTATATATAAAATAAAATATAAAGTAATATAAAAATAATATATAAAATAATATTAGTATATTAAAAAAAAGTAATTTTACATAGTAATGTGAAAGTATATTGCGAATGTATGTATATAATATATATATATATATTTTTTAAGTAATTTTCTAAGTTTAATTCTTCAAGAAAAAATTTAAAAAGATTCAACTTTTTCCCAATTAATTACTTTATTTTGTAATTAAGTAGTTTATTTTTTTATATTTAATAGGGATCCAAATTAAATTAATTAAATAATTTAATTTAATTAATTAATAAATTTATTCATTAATGATAAAGTTAATAAAAAAAATTAAAAAAACTGTAAATGGAAACTTCAAATGTTTACAGTAATTAGAAGAAGGCTATCTTAGTATGGGTAGAATATAGTAATTGCAATTTACACTGGTTAACCATAAAAGCAATCAATTTTGGGACAACATGTTTAAATTATAAAAGTAATTTGTATTATGTAATTTTTTTATAATTGAATGTGAAGCAGACTGTTACTTTCTTAATAGCTCAGATTTATATTAATAATTAGGTATTTTTTAATTTTTAATTTGGTAAACCTTCATTTTTGAAATTGTTATCTCTAAAAGTAAAGCTACAAAAAAAACATTATTTATTTTGTACTTTTATTGTTAGAATGTTTACATGATTTGAGATTTTTATTTATTTATTTTTTTTATTAATTTATAGAGTTATCAGTTTCAATGCAATTCTAGTTCACTGTTAAATTAAAATAATGTTGTTATACTTACAGTTTTCTTGGAGATTAATATTCATTGCCTTCTGTCTCATCCTAAAAAGTGTTCTGATATGCTAATTTTTTTTAATTTTAATCTAAATTTTACTATGAAATCACAATCATGATTTGATGACCATTAGTCGTTAAGTCATCGTTATTTTATTTATAACTCTACTGCAAAAGGAAATTTATTTTTGGGCTTTTTCTTTGCAATTGTCTCATGTTAGTAATTGTTGATTTCATTGGTTTCTGTTGATCACTTCCAAGTTATCTTTCTGGATGTTAATCTGAATCCTAATATAAATAGACTAGGGAGTCTCCTGACTTTTTTTGCTCTCAATTGAAGATATCGGTAGCTAACTACTTCCAATGTACCTTATTATGTTTTGTTGTTATTATTCCATATTTGATATCGTAACCGTTATTATTATTATTATTATTTTTATTATTATTATCATCATCACTGTCATAGTAATTTTCCTGTTATCAAACAGAGTACCATTATTTAAATATTACCATCCTAACTAATATTATGTAGTCATTTCAGGTGAAACATTTTTAGTCCTATATTTTGATTAATTATATTGAATTGGAGATGATATTTTTTTATATTCAATTACATAAGATGGCTATAATTTACTTATATATTACTTTTATTCAGGATATCTAGTTCAAATAAATAATTAAGTTATGTACTTGCTGGTTAATGTGATTATTTATCTGTTGTTGCACTTGACTTTATTTTTCATGGTTCTGTTATAGTCTAGATGGATTTGTATCTTGTACCATGTTCAAGAGTCTGGCTGGATAGCTTGTACATATTTTTTTACAATTACATTTTCTTGCAGCTTTTTATCCAGTACTTGACCAGAAATAATTTCATTATGGTGCCCGCTTATGAACATGTAATTTTTAGTCAAATATTATCAGTACAAAAATTATTAGGAATATTTTGAAAATTTCATTCATATTTAAATTATGATATTCCGCTGTTTGAAATTAAACTAGGATTTTAATTGTCCAGTACATCTTAATTTGTTTTTTTGATCAAAGTTGCTTGCAGTTTAGAGAAAAGTAGTCACCGATGGCCTAAACTGATTATTAAGTAAAAATATTTCCTTAAGTGCAGTATTTTGCTCAAAGTTTTCTTGATGCTGCTGGCTTTGCGACACAGTGTATGGTGGTGGTGGTGGTGTGTATGTGTGTGTGTGTGTGTGTATTTGTGTGTCAAAATGTTTACTTTTCTTTTCAAAATAAATGAGGACCAGTTTTAGCAAAGGCTACCCTTTTGCTAACAAAGATTATTTGGCTTAACTTCAGTATTTCAGAAGTAAGTTTAGTAATTATCCAATATTTTTTGTATTGTCATTATTTAAGAATAAGTTCATATTCTTTAATTACAGACATTTATATATTAGAAACATTAAATTTAACTTCCAGTTATTATTTATTGTAGTGTAGATATAAAAAACATATGTAAAAATATTGTTTTTTTTTTTTTTGTTTATTCTTTATCTTTAGTTATTATTTTGTTAAAATGTATTACTGTATATAAATTATTTGTTATCAATATTAAATTTACTTAATCTTGAAAAAAGATAATATAGTTTATTGTAAATATTTATGAGATCATGTGATATAATTTTATGTTGTATTTCATTATGATAGTAAATTAATAAAATTGTAAAGAATTTATTTACCAAAATATAAGATTATTCTGAATACTGTTATTAAATATTATATTTCATTTTAAATTAAAATTATGTAATAGATTATAATATTTTACATTGTAATAAATTGTTAGATTTATAATATTTTTATTGTTTTTAGGTTATTATATTGTAATTATTATTATTATTATTGGTAGACTTCCTCTTAACAATTCTTTGTAAGATTGAACCCTGGGATTGACATTCCGTTTTATATGTTATTATTTAAAGAAAAAAAGTAATAATTTAATAATCGACTGAAAAATGCACTTATTTTAATTAATCTATTGGATTGTGAAAATTATAAAATATATATACTTGCTGTAATAATACTTTTAATTCATCTGTTTTACTACATACTCAATAACTACAAACTCTATTTTTAGTGGCTTATAAACATTTTTAAATTGCACTTGAAATAATGAAACTAATAAATTCTATTATTGTATTTCAAATATAGTAAAATATTGAAGTCAAATTTTGTACCCCAACTATCATGATCATGACATGATTACATATTAAATAAGAAATTATGTTCTGTTTTGAAATAACATATTTTATCATTGTAAGATAAAATGTTAACTGATTAAACTCATATTCAATTAGGCTTTTTTTAAATAATACTTGTATGTATATGAATATTAGTAAATGAACTTCCAAATATACATATAATACTTATATGTATGTATATTAGTAAATGAACTTCCAAATATACATAGTTGTTTTTGATTTTCAGTTATTGCTATTGCTGTATATAGATATTTTATGTAAAAAGTAATAATGAAAACAAAATTAAAAATTTATGTCCAATCAAATACTCCTGATTTAAAAAAAATATTTATTTATGTCTTTCATTAAATTTATCATCAGCATTACATTATTATAAAATTAAAGATCAAGCAAGACTTTTATATTTTAATATGTTTTAATTAAATATTTAGACCAACGGTGATGTTAATGATTGAAAAATATGCCATTTAGTTTGCGACTTCTGCTTTATTGAAGAAGGTTTTTTTATTGTACAGTGATAAAATGCCATTCTATTGGCCTGATTTGTAATCAGTTGAAGTTATAAGTACAACCTGTTCTCTAAAATATCATTATATTATTATTTTAGTACTTATTGTTGAACAGTTATTAAATAAATAATTTACAAAAGTACAAAAAAAATATTGTGATCATTGTTTACTACAGAATTACCTTCAGTTTCAGTTGATTTATCAAATCTGTTACTTTTTACTAGTGTAAAAACATGGATTTCAGAAATTTATATAAAATGAAAACTGTGGAAAAAAGAAAAAGCCATTTGTTGTTGGTGTAATTCATCACATTGTAGCTTCTCTATTATCTTGTGATGTTTCAGACTTAAATAAAAAGAAATCACTAATAAAACAGTTTCCATTCACTTCTCCAACCTTAACAAAGAAAGTGTTCAAATTTTCTCTGAAGCCTTCAGTAAAGAAATTGACTATTCCACAATCAACTACAATCATAATCATTTATGAGTGCTAAGAAAAAGAAGTTAAATGAAAAGATGACTAGCGGATTAAAGTTAGAATCTGAAAAGAAACTGGTGGTGATGGCAAAGAAAATATCAAGAAGAATTTAAGGCCCATTAGATGTCAAGCAAGACTAATTAAAGATAATGAACAGAACACTGGTACCGAGGTAATAAAGAATAACAAAATTGGTGTAATTAACTCAGCCACAAATAAAATTAAACAATCAGATCAACCCAAACTGAATAAGGTTAATCAGTCAGGGACTAATTTTCTTTCTTCAGTTACCTATGGATTTCACACAAACCATCGACATAAGTAGAAGAAACAAAGATTGTAATTAGTTTTCCAACTTCAGATAACAAAAATGTTCCTTCTAATGATATAGTTGCTGATACATTTCACCTGTCTTACCTGCATCAGCTGAAATTAAGGTGCCTAATACATCTGAATCAGATGAAGTTGAACATTTTTGATCAGTCCCTTCTTTACAAGAAAAGATGCTCTGTTTAGGACACGTTTTACTAGTAAGCCATGTTTTTACACTAGTAAAACTTGATTTGTTTTACTAATGTAAAACAAGTCAAGGAGGACATGTTTTATTAATACAAAAACATGGATTTCAGAAATTTACACAAAGATAATCCAATAGTTAGAGGGCTGACAGAAACAAAAAAGAAGGCTGCTTTTGATTGCAGAAGGAGCAAGCATCTTGAAACGTTTAACATGAATAGAATAAAAATCGATGCTATTATGGAAGAAATCGGTGAACAAGAAGAAAATACTAAAGAAAAAGAAATTAATGGCAGAAGAACACTTCTATTACAATGAAAAGATAAAAAAAATAAAATGAATCTTTAAAGAGGAGTAACAGACTTGATGATACACATAAAATACAATAAAACAAATTAATGTTCCATATCATAATAAATTTTATAGACTATTTTGAGAAGCAAATGAATTTAACTTTATATTTATATAAATTAAAATTCCTTTTAATGTAACCTATATATACAACTAAATATACATTGTGTAAATCAAATTGAAATGATGGCAGACGATATGTCTGAAAACAAATACATAGATCATTATTAACAGTTGATAAATTTTAGTAGAGCAGAAAATGAGAGCCTAGACATATGCTTCTTTAAAGAACCAGCTCCCATCTCTGTTTTTTCTGTTTCAGAGCAACAGAAGTTATGAAGCACTTCCTTGTTAGTTTATTGATAATTTGCCACACCTTGTGGTAGAGTGGTAACATTTCAGCCATTCATCCAGAAGGTCCCAGGTTTGACTACCAGTTAGGCATGGCATTTTTCACATACCATAACATTTTTATTCCATATTTCCATGCACAAGCTTCGAGCTTATATGATCATCATCATATTAAATTATCAACCAAAATTTTTTTTTAATTTGTCATCCTTTTGATTAGATGGAATTAATATTAAGATTAGAGAATAAAGGTATATGATTGTTCTGCAGGAATTTTTTGTTTTATATCAGTGATAGCTTTTGGTGTTGGATGCTGGGGTGAATGATGAAGAAATGAAGTTAATCTAAAACCAGAACAAATTAATTGATAAAAAACTTTATCAATATACCAACTGGCCGGCCAGTTGGTACTACTTGTAGAGTTTTGCTTTTTTTTTTTAATGAATCAAATTGAAAATAATTAATCCAATATATTATATTAGAATATCAAATCTCTGTGTAAAATATAAAGTATGATTTGAAAAAAATCAATTGCAGCAGTGTTTTTCTTTTATGATAAACTATTTTTGTTGTAGATTGTTGATGTAACCGTTTATTCTTTGAACTATTGGATTAATATTTTCAGTTGGACACAACTGGTTAAAATTGGCTAAGAGAGAGTCTGCCACATATTAGTGTAGTATGTTGTTATTATTATTTTTAAGATTACTGTTCTTCTGTAATAATGTTAAGTTGTATAAATCCATCCATTTAGTTTTAAAATTGATTTATAAATTTGTTATATACTCGTAAGTATATTGAAATGAAAATGTAATGCCTCAGAAAACAGCAGAATATTAATTAACAGTTGGCTGTAATATACACTATATGAAGAAACCTCCCAATCCTAAAACAATACGGTAGTCTATATTAGTTTTTAGTTTATTTAAAGTTGTATTTCTCTGTGTTTGTTGAGGAAATTTATTTTAAAATTCCAACTAATAACTGTTGCATTTTTGTTACAAATATAAGATTATGTTTATAAAATATTTTCTTGTGAATCCTTTGTGATATTTATCACATGATATCTGTAATATAAATTTGAATTAATGGATTTTAAGCTAGCCTAGTTAATAGAATAGTTTAAGTTAGATTATTTATATAATTATTTAATGATTATTTTTCTTTATGATTATTTTCAAGGGTAAATCAGTCGTAAGCAATAAATAATGACCTTATAAAAAAGGACAATTTTTATTGTCTAAGAAATGTTGGTTTTTACAGGGTTTAGGTATCTATCTAATTACTCTGATGATTTCATGTTATCTTAATAGCATTTTTATAGTTTTATGAAGTATTCATTGTGCTTGTTATTGGATGTTAACCAGTGTGTATATGTAGTGAAAGTAAATCACAAATAGTAAATAAAAAAAGACTTAGAAAACCTGAAAATGATTATTCTTCATTTAATTCTGTCTATAAATTGGCAAAATAGCATCTTGATTATAAAAGATTTTGGTTAAATTCAGTTGGAATTGGTTTTAGCTCAAATTATTTTCTGTCAAAGAAAGGTTTTTGGAAGGTGAAAGTTACTCAGTTAATTGCTCAAATATAGATGTTGCTTAATTCCTTCCTTATGTATTGATTATTTTTTTGGTCTTATGCGATATGAGATTGTCATGTAGAAATATTCCTTGTCTCAGATTGCTCTATTCAACTCTGTTCATTATTATCTAAAATATATAACTAATTTTACAATAATTAAAAAATTAATAAAAAAACTGCCTGAATTAAAAATAAAAAAGTCTAAAACAGCCTTTTGTAAAATAAATTTGTTAATATTTAATTTAGAGAAACTTGCACATAATTAATATAAACCACTTGTGACAGTGGTACAGAAAAATTACTAATCCGTTAGAGGAAATAAACTTCTTGTCCATGTGCAGGAGAGCCAAGTTGCAGTTGCAAGACTGTTGTAACATTATTATAATTATATTATTATAACATTTTTATTAACAAAATACATAGCAAAAAAATAAAGTACTACATTATATCAAGATAGAATATGCTGCAGCTATTTAATATTTTTTTAGAAAATTTAAAAAAATCTTTTTTCTGATACGTTTTATAAATTAATTGGAATTACAATTTTTTAATAAAAAATTGAGTTAAAACATTTTGGCTCCAATAAACAATTTTTTTTTTTAAGAAGTGTTATTTAGAAAGAAATCACAAATTTAGTTATGTGATCTAGTGTGGTAATAAGGTCCAACCGCACCATTTATCACAGGCTCCAAGTTATACTAGAGCTATAAAACATCACCAAAACCCGGAAGACATTTATTATATGACTGGTGAACAATATTCTATTGCAAATAAATATAAAGAGAGAATCAAGTACAACAAGCAATTACAAACAAATTTTTTTTGTATAGATTACATTTTAATTGAACTTATGTTAGTCCTGTTACAAAAGGAGAACCCATATTGCAGGTTAAGATTCTTATTAATGTATAGTGAATTTAACACAGAACACCTGAAGCACAAAGAAATTTCAAATGGTAAAAAAAAATCTGTAATGAATAATTGAAATATTTTTCTAACCTTTTTATACAAAATTTCCACAATATTGATTATTCATAAGTATAATAAACAAGATATTTTATGCTGTAACATCATTTATTATATTTGATCTACAAACATTGCTGTATAATCTATTGCCTTCCTCCACTAGTTGAACATAATACATCATTAAAACTGATATTACATAATATTAGTGGAAAAGACTTAAAATATTTTAAAACAATTTGTGATGAAGATAATTATGTAGATTATTTTATTAACATTTAAGCCTTTTTTATGACATCCAAACCAGAAATAGATCATCATCAATATATACCAAAACTGTAACATCAGGAAAGTCTAAAATCTGCCTTGGAAATACTAGAAGACAAGTCATAAACAAATATAAGAAACACAATTGGGCTAAGTACTCATCCTTGTATAACATGAATATTTACGCAATGATTTTACTGAGAACCTACTTTGACAATTTGTGTTGTATTTTAGAGATATGACATGAAACCAATCCATGGACTATCATAGACATCAAATTACTGCACTCTATCTAGCAGTAAAGTAATTTATCTGGTCAACTGTATCAACTTGACTTGTTCTGATATCCAAAAATGATTTGGATCCTTTTTGTAGGCATTAAGAACATCTTAAAGTTTGAAAATGATAATTTTATGAATCAGTTGAGAACAAAGATTTCATAAACCATACTGATCAGATTAAAGAAAAAACTTATGTTTTGTCAGAAATTCATACATCTGTTTTAGTGTGTCAGGAATCTCAGAAAGTACTGATAGCATAGATACAGTTATTTATATAACATTAACCTTTTTTTTTTTTAATTGGAACAAGTATTGCTGTTTTTATTAAAATAACTAGGAAGAAACCTTTGGTTATGGTTTTTAAACAACAGTTTTACAAACCAAATCTTTTTCAGTATTGGCAAATTATTACAGAAGTTATATCATCTCAGTATTCTTTTTAGTAATTAAAGAAATTTATGATTTTGAGAAGTTCCTGGAATTCGTTTACAGTTTTCAAAAAATACAAATTTTTGAATGTAACTATTTAAATATGCTTACTCATTATTTACTGGCATCATTAATCCCTTAGCAAGATCTCTAGATGTCTTAACAAAATAATCATTAAACCTAGTAACTTTAACTAAATTATTAGTTATAACATTATTTTTATAAATCAAGTTGTAAATCATTGTAATTTAACACAGAATGTTTTTTTTTTCATTTTGTTAATCTGCCTACATTATTTTATTAGGTGATTGAGATAATAAGTGCAGATACTTTATAAATCATCAGACAATAGCAGGTATAATTTCATCTTGTTCCTTTATTAATTTTTGTTTATTTTGTACAACTTTAACATTGTCATCCACTTTCAATGAGATACATTTATAGAAAGTTCCCCAAAATATGTTAACTTGTTTCTGTCCAGCAGTAGTTTAATTTTTTAAGGCTAGAAATACATCCTTTCAAAATTAAGACATATCAAAGAAAATCAGCATTATTTTGTAATGCTATGGGCAAAGTACTATTAACGTTTGAACAAATAATATGATCTGGTAGTAATTTAGATTCCTTTTTCTTCCATTTTTAAACAATGATAAATATAATTAAAAACACATATATAAATATCATGTGAAATATAACATGATAAATAGCAAACAAGTGCATCCTATAGGGGACATAGGATTCTTTAGTACAATTTTCAATGAATAGCCTCACTTCAATTTGAATCAATAATTTTGAAAGAACTCAAAGAACTACAAAGAACTCCTGCAAAGTTATGTAGTTGTGTTATTATTAGTTAATATAAAAAAAAAACAAATTGATGTAATTATATAGCCACTATCTACATTAATTTTTTAAATTCTAAAATTGTAGAATACCAGTATAGTTATAAAGTAATGAAAAACAAATTTTTGCTCATTGTGCTGATAGAATAATTAGGGTTATTACTCCTTAAGTTATAAACTCATTAGGTTTCATTATCCTTAAACTAAACAATCAGTTTGCATTTATTTTATTTTAGTGGTCCTTGAGAAAATTTCTAACCTTATTGAAATATAATTAGACAAACTTTTCACAATGAATAGAAAACATGACTCTGCTTTGCAGATCATTTTATCTATAAAGATTTTACATTAGTAGTATCTTTGCTTTTGATACACTACTTTCCTTGAGTGTAGATATACTAACTGTTTTTACTACTTTGACAAGGTACTGAAAATCCACATGAAAGTTTGGTCCTTAATCTTTCAAATAACATTTCATTGCTTCCTAGAAACATGTAAAAAAAAACTTAGAATTTTACTTTCGTTTAAGACTTATTTAGCAACTCCTGTAGAAATATGTACATAAATATATGTTCCTGAAGCAGTATCAGACTCGCTAACAGGTTCTGCAAGCTGTTACGGAAAATGCGTATGTATTCCTGCGCACTACTGACTAAAACTCCACCCCTGGCGACCCCACCTCCTGGGAAACTGCTAATAAAAGCATTACTTCAGGATGGGGGAGCGCCCACACACACATTCAGTCTCCACAAGCAAACATCATTCATAATACCAGACCACTACACACACACACACACACACACACACACACTGCTTACCAAAAATACCTAAAGGAGGAAACATCCAGAAAAAATAGAACATCTAACAGGTACCAGACACATTTATGCATTCATACAATTAAGCCGAACAAGACAAGCGCACAATAATCATTAAGACATAACTTATCCACCAAAGTACACT
Organism: Lycorma delicatula; assembly: GCF_047948215.1. Lineage (NCBI taxonomy): Eukaryota > Metazoa > Arthropoda > Insecta > Hemiptera > Fulgoridae > Lycorma > Lycorma delicatula. The sequence goes on along the minus strand of NC_134462.1, from coordinate 51,990,280 downwards.
CAAAAGTTAATTAAATTTCCACAATCTCACCCAGAGTACACAAAACATACACCCACCATCTAACACACACACACAACTCTACTTACCAACTTATCACTTACCTACATTACCATCAACCATAATCATTAAAAACGTGAGCAACGCCCTCAGGCACTGTGAGTGGATTATCCATGGCCTCACCGCACCAAAGCGATCCCCCTCATGCTCGAGAGGGCCCCCCAAGGTACTCAGCTGCAGACCTGTCCAACCCAGCATCCCCTGACACCTCATTCCCTTGCAGGCCTTGTCAATGCTTGCTGTCTCCTACGAGTTTTTTCTGTTTTAATGAGTTCTTCTAAAACGTTTCTATTACAATTTCCAATAATAGTCCACTGCTTCACACCCTGAAGCATTATCTGCTGAAAATCCTCAGGTCTGAACATGTCCATCCAGTCCAGGGCATCCAGCATGCACCTCCGTACATTCTGAAACCTCATACAACAGAAAAAGACATGGTATGGAGTTTTCTCCACATCACAGGCTGGATAGCAGTCTGAATGGTCAAGAGCAAACCTAAACAGATATGATCTGTAACCACCATGTTCGGCCAGGAATTGCGTAAGACTATAATCAATTGATCTGCGAGTCCTACTGCACAAATTCCTTACATTCCCAATCAGACGGTCCACTGACTTTTCTCTCCCGCATCCTATCGTTCTTGTCAAGTATTCATCAACTCTTGTAAATTGGCCACAATCAATCTCTTCTTCTCTGAAGAAGGAAGCATCCTTAATTCTCTACGCTTCCTTCTGTGAGCAATAAGCAGGTCAATTAGCATAACACCAGCCAGCACCGCTGCAGTCTCTCCTGAGATTGTATCATAAGCAGTATCTCCTATGTAGTGCAGCAAGTATTCCCATATACCTTTTATATCTCAGAACATTTGTCCAGATCTCTGCCCCATGTAAGAGGGAAGAATACACCACACTTGTTAATAACCTCCTCCTGAGTTCTCCTGGCCCCCTGGTGTTCAGAAGTAAGATGGCAACCGCATGCATTGTCCTCTCCACTCTCTCACAACTTTCCAAATATGGACTCCATACCTCAACTGGGCATCAATCCAGATGCCAAGGTATTTAATGACCATTCTGGAATCAACCCTCTTTCCCGCCAGTTCCAATGATAGTGTTTGACGTCTTTTCTTAGAGATGATAAGTACAATCTCCATCTTTTCAGGGACCATCTCAAGGCCAACCCCAGCCATCCAAGTGCTGATCCTAGACATCTCCAGAACTACTGGACTGATTTTGACTGAACTTGGTCAGATTACTTAATATATATATATAGGGCATTGATGCCATTAAACTTTCAACTTAAAAAGTCCAAGGGGTGAGGCTGTAAAGCAGGGTCACCCTCAGTATCTTGAAATTTCACCTAATTAAGGTCATATTTTTCCTATGCATTTTTGTTAACAATTACAAAATAACAATATTTGCAAAAAAAATTTGTAAAATCGCACCCCCACCCCAAAAAATGCTGTTGTAGTCATCTGCTAGGTTGTGACGTCATAGGTGAGGGGTAAAATTAAATAAATTAATAATATTTAAGTGTAAAAAAGTAGTTTGGGCTGGCTGGGTCTCAAACTCAATCGCCTGGTTGATTTGGTACCTGGTGCAATCTCACAGCTACATCAAGCTGCCAATCATACAAGCAAAATTTGTTCTAAGTTGTGAAATTACATTAGTTAGTGCCGACCATCGCTGCTAGTACTGCCATACCTGCGCAAATTAAATACAGTATGCACGCACGTTTTAGTTAGAACCATTGAATTAAATAAACGAAAAAATATTATATTTAAATAAAATGATAAATATTTTAAATTAAGTTGTGTGTGTAAGCCATGCATCAGAAACAATGCACTGTTGTAGGACTTTCCTTTGTCAGCGTTTTTTAAAATTAATTCTTTTAAACAGCAAATACTGTTTTATATTTTCTTGAGATGAGAGTTAAAAAAAATTGAACTACACTTTTTTTTATATTTGTATATTCTCAGTTGCAGTTTATTTATTTTTCTAAAAGTTTGCATATTTATGTCTTTCATCACTAGTTAATTGTTTTAAGCTATGCTAAAGTATCCATGATTTGTCATGGATTGGTTAAAAAAAGGGCAATGACAAAGAATTAGCCCTGAGACTGTTAGAATTGAAGTTTCAAATATGTAAACTTATGCCCAAGCAGAATATTTAAATGTAAAATAATGTCATTCATTACCTGTTTAATATTTAAGTGTTCCCTTGTTATAAATCTTCAACCGAATTATATTTTTTTTACAGTTTTTCATTATTGGTTTAAATTTTAGAAGATTATATAAATTAACGATTAAATTATAATTCTTCATTATATCTAATTTAAAATCATAAAACCTATTTAACGTATTCTCCTAAAACATTTGTTTGGAATAGCACATATTAGTTGATTTTCCTTTTCTATAATTTACTCTACCAGGTGATCATTTGAAAAGTTGCTACATTTACTATTCAACAGCTATCAGTTCCATCTTATTTCTATTTGCAGGCATGTATACCATTCTTCATATTTAGATAGAAATTTCAAATAAGTCTGACAGAAACATATCACCTTCCTAATTTTGAGTTTTGAAAAAAAAGTAGAATTACTTAGATTTTCTTATGAACAGCTTATATAAAGATACATTTGCATATTTGCAATCCTCACATTATATCTTGTGCCTTGTACTTAGAAGGTGGATGATTTTGTGCATGCATCACACACATTCACATTAAATTCCTTTTTTCCAACCATAATTTTCTCTCTGAAAATAGATTGTTACCAAATAGTATTTACAGATAATCATATAAAGTATAAAAATAAAAGGAAGAAAATCGATGCATGATTTAAGAGTTATCCAAACAACATGAAAACCTGAATGATGTGGTATTTGTGTACATTATGATAAGTACATGATATTTAAGATGCAGCAATTTGATTTTGGTGATTCAAAAACCTACCTACCAATGTACAGCAAACTGTAAGTTTTGTAGTAATAATCACAGTGTGTTATACTTAAAATCCACAACCACTATATACATCCAGTGTAGCAATACTGACAGATGGAGGTCTATATTAATCCTGCTTGTTAGTAGCATGGTCTATAACAATAGTATCTAACCTGTGCTCCACAAAGCCTGAGGACTCTGTAGCCACTTCCAGAAAAGAAAATAAAACAAAGAATAAGAAACAAAAAGTAGAACCAGAATAAGAAAGCTAGGCATTACATTCTGTACATATCATCAAAGTTTCGACAATATCATGTGTTGGAACCAGTTGAGAATAAATCTATGGTAATTTTAAAAATATAATTTCAGTTCATGGACATTGCCAAGTTGCTTAGATATGTTTACATTTCCTTATTATCTATCCTTATTATTCCCCTTTTCTTTCCCTCCCCACCTGTACTTTTAAATACCTTTAACTGGTAAGACATAAGGTAGGCCCAAGGGATTCCACCATAGAAAGGACTATGCTAGTCAAAAACATTGTGAACTGCTGGTCTAGAAAAAGTGGGAAGTACATATCCAGTTAATATAATGGTGACTTAAGTAAAGTTTTTTTTAATGAAAAACAGTGGTAGGCTGGTAATCTTTTATTCTTTTTATTACATTAATGGTATAAAATAATTAACTTAAATTGCATGTCATTGAAAATGTAAAACAATCTCCTCTTATCTTTGTTTTTTTTTTTTTAATTTAAATTAATAATTACTGTTAACCAGCTGAGTTAGTCTAATGGTTAAACTCACCATCACAAAATCAGTTTATTTTTGAAGATGAGAGTTCTAAGGTTGAGTCCTTGTAAAGGCAGTTGAGTTGCACTTATATGGATTTGAATGCTAGACTGTGGATACCAGTGTTCTTTGGTGATTGGGTTTCAATTAACCACACATATCAAGTGGTCAAGTCTATTCTACACTACATGTATACTGGTACATTTACACTTACATTGCAGCTACATCAGGCCTGACAAACCAGTAGTGATAGTTACAATTTTTATGAGATAATTAGTTTAAATTGTCCATTTATTTTTTGTTTAATTTTACGAAAATATTCTTGTAGTTTACCTGAATATCTTAATTCTAGTTTTTGCTAAACTGTTAATGTTATATAGAGTTAACGTTGCTGTTATCCCCTAATTGATGTCCATCTTTATATTTATATATATAGATATGTTATTAGATCAGCCAAAGTAAAGAATAAATAAAGTAGGATGACTTACCTTATTCCACTAATTATGCAGGAGCGCTTGCGCGATTTACTTGCATCAACTGCATTATATATTCATCTCAAATTACACTACAAACTTCATAAAATATAACATATTGCATTTATTTATTTTATTTAAAATTTAAAACGTTTAATCTTTTTATTTTAAACTTTTATTCTGTTAAATTAAAAATTAAAACAAAATTTAAAAATAAGAAAAATTAATTAAAATTAACATTAAAAATTAAATTAAAATTAAATTGTAAACATTTTTACATACGTAAAAATATGATGTCAAGATATAAAATCAAATTAAAATTAAAACTCCAATAAAAATAATTTCAAGTAAAGTAATTATGCATGTTGTCTATTTAACTAAACTTACTTTACTCTACTGATTGAAATATATTAAATTATACATCACTAACATAATAGATGGTGGTGCCATCTACTGCAGCCATCAAAATACTGTCATCCTCATGTTCTGTTTGAAGGTTGATCATATTAAATTTATGTTTATGTATATATAGTATCTTTCTAAAATGTGTAATCCCTTACTATTTGTATTCATATTATATTTTTTAATTTAAATTAACACAGAATATGAGGATGACAGTATTTTGAAAGCAGCAGTAGATGGCATCACCATCTATTTTGATAGTGATGTATAATTTAATATATTTAATCAGTATAGTAAAGTAAGTTCAGTTAAATGGACAACATGTTAAAATTATTTTTATTTAAGTTTTAATTTGATTTTATGCCTTGACATCATATTTTTACAATTTAATTTTAATTTAATTTTTAATATTAATTTTTAATATTTTTAAATTTTGCTTTAGTTTTTAATTTAACTGAGTAAAAGTTTAAAGTAATAAGATTAATGATTTTAAATTTTAAATAAAATAAATAAATGCATGATAATTATATTTTACAAAGTTTGTAATGCAATTTGAGATGAATATATAATGCAGCTGATGATGCGAGTAAATTACAAAGCGCTCCTACATATATAGTGGAATAAGGTAAGTCATCTTACTTTATTTATTCTTTACTTTGGTTGATCTAGTAAAATAAATATATTTGTGTATAGTACAGACGAGTATGATTCTTAAAAGAATTAATTTAAAAAAAATAATATATATATATATAAAGATGATATAAAGAATGAAAGTTTAATATATATCATATATATTGTTATTTTATTTTTGGTTGATGTATATAATTTTTATCATTTTTTTTCATAATTACAATTTATTTTGTCCGTTCATCATAACTTTTTTTGGTTTAGTACCAAAATGGTAGTCCTAAAGACTACAAGTATTATTTCAAATGAAGTAAATAATTCTATTGTTTAGTTCTAATTTGATGCTTAATAATTAATATGGTGCTGCTATTTTTTTTTTTTTTTTTTTTTAATTGTAATTCATTCAGCTTTAGCTTTTATGTATATGATGAGATTTTGATGACTTAAGGAAAAATGACTAGCTGGGAATTGAACCTTGTACCTTAGCTATATTAATTAAGTTGCTCTTCCCAACTGAAGGGAATTTTAATTTACTGTAATAAACAATATTATATGAGTTAGTTAGAATATTATCCTTTGCAGGTTAAACCATGCAGTTCATGTTTATTTAAAAGCTGATTCATATGAATAATGTTTTGTCATGCACATTAGTAACTGTAATCGTAATTTTAACTTTTTCCTATTTGAATGTAGGTATTTTTTTATTTATTTCCTCTACTAGTGTTTTGCACCACTAATTATCGCATTTTTTCTTAATGTATTTAATGTTGATATAAGTTGTAGTATTTCTGTGCTTTTATACTGATTTTTCTACTTCATTAGCTTTGGTGAACTATAAAAATAATGTTAAAATGAATTAAAAAAAAAAAAAACAGTAAGGGCATAATTGTTTTATGTATTTTTTATTAAAAGTGGTAATGACTGTCAAAAAAAAAATTATTATTAGCTGCTGAAGAAGGTCTATGACATGCTGAATGAACTGCACTAAGCATTGTTATATTAAGTAAATCTATAAGCCAGTTCATTGCACGTGACTTTGGTCTTTGCCATTTTACATTATGTCACAACTTTCAACTTCCAGGATTCTGACAACTTCCAGCCTCAGAATTGTATCATGTAGTAATTTATCTAAAGAAAACTGTTATTATTAATTAAAATTTTTAATTATTCTAATTGTAATTCTTAATTTATACTACTTATTCATTCATTTATTATTATTCATTTTTATTTTATTTTTTATTTTTATTCATTTATAACAAATAATTAAACATTATTAACTAATTTTTTTAATGGAAAATACTCAATACTATAAGGATCTATACTACAATTCCTTGTTAATAATTATGCAGGCTAATGCCAAATTTAAGATTTTATTTTTTTATTGTTGTTAAATAGAAATAAACATAACTTTATTATACCTTTTTACTAACCTTTTATTTAATCATTCCTGTGTTTATGATGCTTTCTTATAGTATGTAATATATTGTTTTAATTAATACTGTGATTTGTACGAGACCAGTATATTTGTTTCTAAGAGAACTATTCCACATAATATCCTATATCATTACATGTTATTCATAATTTCTTTTAAAATAATCCAGGGTTTGTTTTTTATTGTAAGCCTGGCATTTTACATCCTTTGTATCAATAACTTCTAATTAGAATTATGTAATGATACTGCCCCAATTAGAAGTAAATTTTGGTTTGCAGAAACTGAAGCACTAATTATTTGTTATTGTTAGTTTCAATTTTGTGTAGTCTTACATCATCATATCCTTTTACTTGGTGGTATCTAAAATTTAGTGAAAATCTCAATAACCCTTCAGAAAAAATGAACAGCATATTTTTGTACACTGAAGTAAATACTGGTTATTCCTGTTAACCTAACACTGTTTCTTAAATAAATTGTGTAAGACGTAGTTGTAATTTCCAAGTACCTAGTTTACTGTAGCTACAGGCAATGTAATTGCATCTAAAAATGATGGAAATTTTGGATCACTTCAATGTAATAATGTAATACTAAAAGAGTTTTACAGCACTTAATTTAATATTTATTTTTAATTTGTACCTTCTAAGACTCTAATGTTGAATTACCTTCTTTAAAAATGATCCTAAGTTTATGAATTTTTATATATTTTTTAGTATATGTTACTGAGATTAAGCTAAATTGTGCAGTATTTAATTAAATGTCAACTTTTTTGGTCATGTTGGTTTGACTGTAGAACTGCTTATGTTGATTAAAAATTAAGTTTTTCTTAATTAAATTTTTTTGGGATGTATATTAACATGTGCAGTAGTAGAATTTCAAAAGAATAATTTATTACATTTGCATTAATATTAGGCCTAGACTGTATCAAGAGATTTAATTAAATTGAATGAAATATTCCAATTATATGTTTGTTTTTTACTAAGTTTTTAGAGCTATTTTTTATATTCATTTTTCAACTGTTAATATATTTTTTAAATTGCCTAAAAAATTTGAACTAAATATTTTGAATTTAATATTTAAGCAACTATTTTTATTCTTTTGTTATACCTATTATTACGAATTATGATTATTACCTTTTCATAATGAACCAATATTTATTACTTTATATGATTTTGTTAAATTTATTGTTATACAATATAAATAAATTTCTTAATATGAATATTTTGTGTTGCTTAATTTTATGTTAATTTTTTTCTTCTTGTCTTTTGTAAATTTAGTCAAATATTGTGGATCATTTGTATGTGTAATTTTTTAAAAAGGGTTTGATATTTCTAAAAAAAAACATACATTAAATTTTCCCCATTGTTTTACAACAGAACAGCAATGGCAAAGGAAGCCTTCAGTAAGGAAATTACTGTGTGTAATGTCTTGACTTAAGTTAAGAAATAGGTTAGTGAAAGACTGTCTATGGACTGTCTTGTTGGATGGAGGTAAAGCATGGATGATGAGGAAGAGAGAAAGGAACTGGATTGAACCTTTTGAGATGTAGATGTGAACCAGTAAGATGGATGGAGGTAATAAGAAAGTGAGGAATAAGGAAATAATGAATAGGATTAAAAAAGAAAAGCATGTATGTGAGAAGCACAAAAGAAAAGAAAACTGATTAGGAAGAGGAATGTTGACAACTGCACTGGAAGAGTCAGTAGAATTTTTGCTGACGTGATATATAAGCACATTATAACTTCTGATTCCATTACAAACTCAGACTGGTACAATATTCTCAAGTATCTTTGTACAGAGGAACAGTCAATCCTACTTCTGGTCATCACAGAAGATTGTTTGGAGTCACGCTCTGAAATTGGAATTGGTGGTCAATCCATTGGACAAAATTTGGAAGATTCCCAATTGCAAATGGTGACATGACAGTATTTGATCCAAAATGCTGATGGTGAAGAAATCATCATTGATGAGCCTGATATTCAATTTGGCGAAAGCTGCCATAGATAAAATAGAAGAAAAGGATCTCTGTTCCTGATGAAACTAGCCAAAATTATAACCTTTTTTTTGTATCCCTACCTACGTCACCACTGAAACGGTTAATAAACACATCCTTTTGGATAAACAACTGTTATACAGAGCAAATGGACAATATTGACAAAATCGTTTGTTGTGCATTAAGAAAGTAAAATTTATTTATAACCAGTTCCAAATTATCAATTTTATGTATTTATATTCCAATAACATTCTCTATTTTAATGCTGAGAATGACAATTTTTTTCATAATTTATATCTTAGTGCTGATCATAATTAAATCATTTAGTAATTTGTTTAAATCGTTTTACTATTATCAAAACAAATAAATATACAGTTAACCTTTTTTATCAGTCAGATTATGAGAGGGAAATACAACTATTGTAACAAATAACTGATGCCATAAATTCTCACTAAGCAGACATGATACTAGTACTACCATCTTAAATTCACACTTTTTAACATATTAAAAAAAAGCCTGTAAAATTGTTATACTAAAAACAACAATGTAATTTCTACATAAACACTGATAAATCTAAAATCTGATTCTTTTCTCCCTGAAACTCTCAATGCTAGTTTTATTTTTTACATAGATTGCATATTATGTAGTCAAATTAAAAATCAGTGGTACAAATTTCATACATATTCTTACTTCTGCCCTGTACTTTATGATTTCTAATGAAAATATACAAGAAGAATATAGTTAATACTCTAATTCTACATCCTACAAATAATTTAAAACAGGAAAATTAGTCACTAAACCCATGGAGACCAACAGGATTATTAAATAATAAACAACATAAGTTTAAAAATATATATATGTTTACTGTTGTTACCAAAATGAGTGTAGATAAAATGACATGAGTCACAAATAAGTTCTGAAAATGACAACCATTTTTAAGAACAATAAACTTAGTATGAAAAGTAAGCAGTGAAGTGGTTTCTCATTACTTATTTTCACTCAGTCAAATATACAGTTGCAAATCAACATGCTAAGCTCACTGAAGTGCTGATGAAAATCAACTCTCTCCATTACTCCTTCTCTTGCTCATCATACAGATAAGCTGTACAATGAACATCATTAATCAAAGTTAAAATAACTGACTGGTACCTTCTGAACCTCACTTGCTTTACAGTATCATGGTCATAAGAAAGATGAGACATGTACTGAAAAATAATAAATTAATGTATCCTATTCTTTTAAAACATCATCTGGTGTTTTTTGTTAGTGGTTTATGCTACTGCTGTCTCCATCCTTACTGATCCAGACTACCTTGGCCATGAACTACTTAGTTATCCTCTTTGCTTCTTCTGAATGATGATAATTCTGAAGATAATTATTTTTAAAAAATTAAAAATTTTGCATTAATAGCAAAAAAAAAAAAAAAACAATTATTCATTGGATAGACTGTTATCATCTAACTTCAAATATGGATGAAACAATGTATAACTCAGGCTGACTGTAACATTCACGATTACAGGGATAGAATTCCCTTTAATAACAATAGTATTTCTGTTGCCAATAAAGCAAAATTTCTGATTGTTTTGATAGATGACAAATCCTTTTTGGATGATCAAAATGATTTCATTTGGAACAAAATCAAACTTTTGAAGCACTAATAAAACTCTATATTTGTAATCATTAAGTATTTATTATGTTTAAATACTATATATCCTTATCTGAAGTATAACATAATCTCTTGGGCCTCTCTCAAAAAGTTACAAGTTTTCAAGATACAAAAATGGCCTGATCAATCGTCGATTGATTATGGTGCCCATAAGTATGAATTATTTAGAAAACTAAAAATGTGTATTATCCTTGTATTTACATTTACAGATGTAGAACCTTTGCTAAAATGGTCACTTATTTTTAAAAAAATGACAATATCCACCTATACCAAATCAGATATCAGAATTGTTTTGTGTAATTCAGTGTAATATTTCAGCTTGCAAGAAAAGGACTTATATACTTTTTTAACATTTTAAAAATATTATCTCTAAACATTTCCCCCTCAATTTATTTAAAATATAATAAAAAAAATTTCTTTTACAGAAACAATATTACTCTATTGATGAATTTTTAAATAATACTAATAAAAAAAACTTCAAATTTTCAGCATTTTATTGAATGTGAACATGAGTATTGGTTAAATAATTTTCATTAATCCATTTTGAATTATTTTTTTATATTTTAATATTTTCATGCATTTACCTTAACAGTGTTTTATGTGTTTATGTAATTCACACAATCAATTTTTATTTTATTAGTAATTATTTAATTTGTGATGCTGCTCTAGATCAAGCTTTTGATAGGGTTTTCCTTGATCCATCCATACAAATGGAACAGTTCCTTTTTTCAGTGTATTATACCTACTCATTCCTGAGGTGGTTTATTTAATTTATTGTAACATTATAAATAAATAAAAATTATATATTTTCTTATATTAAGTCGATTAAATTGTGTTTTTGGCAACATTTCATATATATATATATATATAAATTAATTTTGTATTTTTGGCGGAAAATCTGTTGCTTTGTAATCTACAATGCTAATTTGATTAATTTTGTTTAGTAAGAAAGAGTTTTCGTTTTTTTGGTCTGTAGATTATTGGACACGATTGAGGCATCAGTGAGAAAACTCTTCTTCGTTTGTTTTTAAAGCTTCTGATTTCAAAATGGCTGATAATGCTGGTAATTGGTGTTTAATTGAAAGCGATCCCGGTATTTTTACTGACTTAATTAAAGAATTCGGTTAGTATTTTATTAAGATTACGTGTCTTACTTTTTTGTTTTGTGTATCTGAATTTTGTTTTGAACTTCTTAACTCTTAATTTATTGCTTATTCATCGGAGTCTAACCTTAAATAGTGCGGTGTCGATATTTCTAATTATTTGGTTAGTTTGTGTTCCTTTGCTTGTAAAGTTGTTTCGAAGTTAGTTATGTATTTGTTGTATTAACATAGATTTATACTGGTGGAAAATATGGTACTCTGATTGTTAATTTTGCATTTTTAAATATAAAGTGAGACTATGGCTACACGTTTCCGTTTTAATGCTACTTAAACAATGGTAGTGTACGTAGTAATATTAAGTATCTTGTTTCTTTCATTATAAACCTTGTGAAAGGAGTAGGTAGTTTGTTGACTGGCTACAGTATTGAATACTGTAACTCAGTTTACTGAGTTACAGTATCGGTCATCTACAGTTTTGTTAACTGGTATTTATTTTTAGAAAAAAATGTCTAGTTTGATATATAAGTTTAAATATAATTTTTAATTTTCCCATGGTAGTTTATTGGTGATAAATATTTGATTAGTCCATTAAATTTGGTTTTTGTCTTAAAAAATTAGACAAAACGAAAGAATTGCATTACCTTGGCTGCTAGTTTTGCTAATGGATGTTACATAAAATTTTTGATTATGTTCACAGTTTGAAATTTTCCAAAATAATGTCATTAATAGTTTTTGTTATGTAATTTGAGAAAATGGTTGTTTATATCAGTGTCGGAACTTTTGTTTAGCTCTGGATTGAACCAATTTGGTTAATTGTCTAGAGTAAGGGATTAAGTTGGAATTTTTGTTTCATACTTGTAATGTAATAAAGTATGATAAATCTGAACAAAGTATACTTTTACTTTCCACTCAATTCTGAGAATGAGAAAACTACATCTGTATTGAGTCTGAGTGTGTTCTCAAACAACCCCTTAGTATATTAAGGAAAACATATTTTTTTTTTAGCTGATCATCTTGGATCAAACATCCCATTCTCCAAAGGAATATGTGGGATGACTATTAACTGCCCCCCCCCCTGTGAGGGGTTTTAGTCTTTTAATTTTTCACTTTCACTAGCCTCTTTCTCTATCCTTACTTCTTACTAGGCACATTTTACAGATTTTGGCTGTATGCCTTTTGGATTCATAATTTCAGGGATGTAGAAATATGTAGTTTATTTTTCACCATAAACATGGGTCAGTTACTAGTTACATTTTCTGTATGCTAGGTGAAATTTTTAGGATATGAAATCTGCCCACTCCAGAACTATCCAGATGAAAGGTAGGGATGCTACCACTATACAACATATGTCTGAATTTTTATGGTTGGGGTAGCCCTAATTCTGTCCAGAGACTTATTTCCAATGAAGTGGCTGTACAAGAACTACCTGGGACAAAGGTGCTTGTGGGGTAAAACAATGTCCAATTAGCTCTTCAAAATAGAAACAAAACATTTTTACTTACAAGGACAAAGGAGACTCATCTCATTTTTTGTTAGATTTTTATAGTTAATGCTTTATCCATCCAAAAATTAATTGATAGTAATTTTTCTAAGAATGTAATGGACAGGTTGATGGCATGTTTTCATATAACTAATTTTCTTATATATACACATGAGAAAAGTTGTAATAAATTGAATGCATGTAATGTTATTAGTTTCTTATATGTATTCTGTTTATTGTAATCTGATATGTTGTTGTGTAGAGATATGTAAATCAGTAATCAGTACATTTAAATACAATCTGATTGATTATTACTCTCTATATTATATTTATTTACTATGGTTGTTGACATTTGTTTTAGGTTGCTCTGGTGTTCAAGTTGAAGAATTGTGGAGTCTCGATCCAGAAAATTTTGAAGATTTGAAGTAAGTTTAATTTTTTATCGATTCTGGATAAATGTCCTTAGTGTGCCAATTAAATATAAGACTTTGTAATGTTTAGTATTGAGATGGAAAATTAGCATGAGATTTGTTCCACTAGTGTGTTCTTTCCAATAAATACAAATTGAAACATATACAAAGTGCACTTCATGATTTATAGAAAAAGAAGTAGCTTTACTTTGCAGGATATCAAAATGTTAAAAATTTGAGAAACATTAGTTATAAAATTTAATTAATTTTTTTTTTGTCTTCAGTCAGTTGACTGGTTTGATGCAGCTCTCCAAGATTCCCTATCTAGTGCTAGTCATTTCATTTCAGTATACCCTCTACATCCTACATCCCTAACAATTTGTTTTACATATTCCAAACGTGGCCTGCCTACACAATTTTTTCCTTCTACCTGTCCTTCCAATATTAAAGCGACTATTCCAGGATGCCTTAGTATGTGGCCTATAAGTCTGTCGCTTCTTTTAACTATATTTTTCCAAATGCTTCTTTCTTCATCTATTTGCCGCAATTCCTCTTTATTTGTCACTTTATCCACCCATCTGATTTTTAACATTCTCCTATAGCACCACATTTCAAAAGCTTCTAATCTTTTCTTCTCAGATACTCCGATTGTCCAAGTTTCACTTCCATATAAAGCGACACTCCAAACATATACTTTCAAAAATCTTTTCCTGACATTTAAATTAATTTTTGATGTAAACAAATTATATTTCTTACTGAAAGCTCGTTTCGCTTGTGCTATTCGGCATTTTATGTCGCTCCTACTTCGTCCATCTGTAGTAATTCTACTTCCCAAATAACAAAATTCTTCTACCTCCATAATCTTTTCTCCTCCTATTTTCACATTCAGTGGTCCATCTTTGTTATTTCTACTATATTTCATTACTTTTGTTTTGTTCTTGTTTATTTTCATGCGATAGTTCTTGTGTAGGACTTCATCTATGCCGTTCATTGTTTCTTCTAAATCCTTTTTACTCTCGGCTAGAATTACTATATCATCAGCAAATCGTAGCATCTTTATCTTTTCACCTTGTATTGTTACTCTGGATCTAAATTGCTTTTTAACATCATTAACTGCTAGTTACATGTAAAGATTAAAAAATAATGATGGTAGGGAACATCCTTGTCGGACTCCCTTTCTTATTACGGCTTTTTTCTTATGTTCTTCAATTATTACTGTTGCTGTTTGGTTCCTGTGACTGTTAGCAATCGTTCTTCTATCTCTGTATTTGAACCCTAATTTTTTTAAAATGCCGAACATTTTATTTCAGTCTACGTTATGCCTTTTCTAGGTATATAAATGGCAAGTATGTTGGCTTGTTTTATCTTTAATCCTCCTTCTACTATTAACCTGATCCCTAAAATTGCTTCCCTTGTCCCTACCCTATACTTTTCCTGAAAACAAATTGGTCTTCTCCTAACACTTCTTCCACTCTCCTCTCAATTCTTCTGTATAGAATTCTAGTTAAGATTTTTGATGCATGACTAGTTAAACTAACTGTTCTGTATTCCTCACATTTATCTGCCCCTGCTTTCTTTGGTATAATGACTATAACACTTTTTTTGAAGTCTGACGGAAATTCCCCTTTTTCATAAATATTACACACCAGTTTGTATAATCTATCAATCGCTTCCTCACCTGCACTGCGCAGTAATTCTACAGGCATTCCGTCTATTCCAGGAGCCTTTCTGCCATTTAAATCTTTTAATGCTTTCTTAAATTCAGATCTCAGTATTGTTTCTCCCATTTCATCCTCCTCAACTTCCTCTTCTTCCTCTATAACACCATTTTCTAATTAATTTCCTCCGTATAACTCTTCAATATATTCCACCCATCTATCGACTTTACCTTTCGTATTATATATTGGTGTACCATCTTTGTTAGAACCAACACACTATTAGATTTTAATTTATGTACCCCAAAATTTTCCTTAACTTTCCTGTATGCTCTGTCTATTTTACCAACGTTCATTTCTCTTTCCACTTCTGAACACTTTTCTTTAATCCACTCTTTTTTCGCCAGTTTGCACTTCCTGTTTATAGCATTTCTTAATTGCCGATAGTTCCTTTTACTTTCTTCATCACTAGCATTCTTATATTTTCTACGTTCATCCATCAGCTGCAATATATCGTCTGAAACCCAAGGTTTTCTACCAGTTCTCTTTATTCCGCCTAAGTTTGCTTCTGCTGATTTAAGAATTTCCTTTTTAACATTCTCCCATTCTTCTTCTACATTTTCTACCTTATCTTTTTTACTCAGACCTCTTGCGATGTCCTCCTCAAAAATCTTCTTTACCTCCTCTTCCTCAAGCTTCTCTAAATTCCACCGATTCATCTGACACCTTTTCTTCAGGTTTTTAAACCCCAATCTACATTTCATTATCACCAAACTATGGTCGCTATCAATGTCTGCTGCAGGGTAAGTTTTGCAGTCAACGAGTTGATTTCTAA
Source organism: Lycorma delicatula (assembly GCF_047948215.1). NCBI lineage: Eukaryota > Metazoa > Arthropoda > Insecta > Hemiptera > Fulgoridae > Lycorma > Lycorma delicatula. The sequence goes on along the minus strand of NC_134462.1, from coordinate 51,974,426 downwards.
ATCTTTGCTTAACCATGATATAATCTATCTGATATCTTGCAGTATCGCCTGGCTTTTTCCAAGTATATATTCTTCTATTATGATTTTTAAATTGGGTGTTGGCAATTACTAAATTATACTTCGTGCAAAACTCTATAAGTCGGTCCCCTCTTTCATTCCTTTTGCCCAGCCTGTATTCACCCAGTATATTTCCTTCCTTGCCTTTTCCAATGCTTGCATTCCAATCTCCAACTATTATTAAATTTTCATCTCCTTTTACGTGTTTAATTGCTTCATCAATCTCTTCGTATACACACTCTACCTCATCATCATCAGGGGTGCTTGTAGGCATATAGACGTTAACAATCGTTGTCGGTTTAGGTTTTGATTTTATCCTTATTTTAATTAGCAGTGATATTTAAAAAAAAAATTATGGTTAGGATTATGAATATTTGTTAAAATTGCTAGTGTGAGTGGTTTTCTCGTTTTCAGAAGGTTGCAAATCGTTAGAAGGTGATTCTTGACTTTGTCAGTTGGTTTCCATCTGAACATATAAGACTGTCAAAAAGAAAAGTAGTGCATGAAGATCAATAATTTTCAACAAAATTGCTTGGTAAATTGATTGGTTAGTAATAAGGAATCTTTTAAATTTTGAAAGAAGTCAGGGTAAGAGAAAAGTCTACTCTTACTGCATTGGTCGTGTTTGACCAACTGAAAAGAGGGTCAATTGTTACATTGCCTGCATATTCAGAAATTTTGAGTAGAATCTTGGTTTGTTGGATGAACATTGATTGTTTCAATACATCTTAAGATGAAACAACAGATTTCAAATGCATTCAACATCCTTTCCTCATCAGAAAAAGATTATTAGGAAAAGTTGTGAATGAAAACCTTGCTCTTGCTTGTTGTCTTTTGATACAGAGGAATTGGAATTTATTTCTCAAGATACTGCAGTCATAAAATTGGAATACTTATTGCAGACATTATGAAATCTAATTCATCAATTGAAAGATGAAATGTTTGAGAATCCAAAAATTGCTTGTTGCAGGAGAGTGCACCCAATCATTCTGCAAAGTTATCAGGCATTTTTTTTTATACAAAAAGGTATTACAGTCATAAAACTTCCCCCTATTATGTGGATCTAATCCTTTTGTAGTATTTGAAAGAATACTATGTAGAATGTTAAGAGGACTTGCAGTGATTGATCAATTTAAAGTAGTATGAGAAGAGGATTTTCAGAACCAAAATTATAAATGGTGTTTGGACATCAGAACTTATTTTGTAAATATATAATCTTATTTTGCCATTAGCATTATTGTTATTTTTCTTTTTGTAATAGCATCAGTCTTGAAATTTAATTGACACTGCATATTTGTTTTAAGTACTAATGCGTAACATGATTTTTTTTAATAATACGTGATACAAGCAGTTGTCTACAATTACATTAAAAATTACTGTAATTATTTTATTTATTCAAAAATTAAATACTGTAGAATGTGTGTGTATTTTTCCATCTAGGAATTGTGTTATTGAGTGGTCTATGCACATTTTCTGTATAACAATAACATTAAGTATCTTTGATTCTTTCAATTAGGCAACTTTTAAAACTATGACACCTAGATGTTGTTTAAATGACCCATAAATTGCTTAAAACACATAAATCTTTTGAGTAAATGTAAATGGATTCATTTTTGAAGTTAGAATGGATAATTAATGTCCTACATAATTTGATTATTTACTTGAAAATTTTACCAGGGAAGCTATTAATCCATATATAGCAAGCCGGAAGTTTTTAAATTTACTTTGTAGGGTCAATCCATTTGAAGTGACTGAAGGGTGGTTGCTTGACTAATTCAAAAAAAAAATTGAAATTTAACCATTTGTTTCCTAGATGTCTCAGGACCTTAAAACTATTTTTTTTAAAGTTTTATATTTAAGCAGTTTACCTGTGGTGGCCATTTCTGTTACAGTGTGCACACCTATTATTGTGATTGTAAGAGTTTACGGGAAAAATCATAACTAAAAAACTATAGGTCCTGGAAGGATGAAACAAAAAGCAATCAATATATTCATATTTTTTCAAGGTAAAAGATTGGTCCAGTGGTTTATTTAACTATCTCTCTTCTATCTATTAGAAAATTACCAATAAAGTTGAACATGAAAAATGATGAAATTTCACTTTTGGCAATTCGGTGCTGTTTAGGTTATGTTGACTTCGTGTACTGACAAATCGTACGTATATCAAAATAACCTAACTAAATATAACCTACGCTCGCTAACCTCTTATGTATTAACGCCACCACAGCTACAGCTTTATTTAAAAACAAAGTAGTCAATCGGATTTCAGTGGATTTACATTAAGCACCGATTTCGGTGCTATAACATTAAGGTTATATTATTAATAAGCTGTATATATTATGCATATTTAATGTTAATTATAAGAGGTTAGCGAGCGAAGCGAGCATAGGTTGTATTTAGTTAGGTTATTTTGATATACGTACGATTTGTCAGTACACAAAGTCAACATAACCTAAACAGCAGCTGTAGCTGCGGTGGCGTTACTACGTAAGTACCGGTAATTCTTTTCAAGAGGGAGGGATGGCATATACAGTTAGAATTATTTTTTTTGAATGTAGGTGTTTCAAAATCATTGAAACCAATAAGAGGTAACTGCATAAATTATAATTTTGTTGAATGAAATCGAGATTCAGAATTTGCTTTGGGATTCCAACCAAGTAATTGTGAAATCTTATAAAGAGTAGTGTTTTAAACTTTTGTAGATTATTTATTTATTAATACAGCAACAATAGGCTGATGCCTGATAACAGTTACTATGGATGATGAAGTTTTTACTGTGAATAAATCCTATGCTTGACTGGGACTGAATCCAAAATCTCCTGATGTAAGCCAGAGGTCCTACCACACTCCCATTGAGATCAGCATTATATTTTGTTTAAAAGGGGTTAATTATATTATGGATTGTACTTTAGTTGAAATAAATGAATTTTGTTACTGTTAAGTTTAAAAATATATTCTTATTGAAAATAATTATAATACATTCTGTTTCAGACCTATCCATGGGTTGATATTTTTATTCAAGTGGGTTCCAGATGATGAACCTTCTGGATCAGTTGTTAGGGATAGTCGATTAGAAAAGATATTTTTTGCAAAACAGGTAAAAGATTACAATTAGTTCATATAAGTTATATTAGTGGTTTATTATTTATGTAGCCAAAACAATTGACAAAACTGATAAAAGCAACTGAGAATTTTTTTAGAGTGCATTTGTTAAAATAAATAGTTAGAATTATTAAATACATGGTTTGCTTTGGGCAGATGTCATTAGAATTACTGTGTTGATTCTATAGTCAAAAGTAATGTAAAATTCACGTAAGAGAAAGTATATGTGTAAATTTATATTAGATTTGAGTTATTATGCTTCAAGGTTTATATAAGAATGATTGAGTATTCCTGTTCAACTGTAATGAAATTGTCCTATATTTTAAGAATTTGACTTATTGGGTGAAGAATCTTGTTTCCCTAAAGAGAAGGGATTGTCCACTTAAACTGATATTTAATGTTCAACTACCTTATGACTTTGTCATCTTTGCATAAGCCATAAAAAATTAACTATTCTTTCCCTTGTAAATTCTGATTTAACCCTTGATGACTCTAGTTGTAGTTCCAGTTAGGTATAGCTGTCTGTATTTTTAGTATTGTCTATTATGATGGGTGTTAATACAGTTTCCATTATTTATAAACTGTTACCTTTTGACAAATGCAAACTGTTTACAAATTAGTTTAGTACGTTTATCTAATTTTTAAGTGTTGTTTTGTATCTGAATGTTTAAAAGGTTTTTACATTTTATTTTTTTTTTACAATTTCAGTATCGGAGTAATATAATTTAGTAGTATTTTATATTGATAAAAGTGTATTAATGAATAACTTGGTAGAGTGTTGGATTTTCCTCCTGCAATGTGCATTACAAAAGAAAAAACTTATCTTGAAGGGTTTTATCTAGAAACCACTTGAAAAAAATAGTTTTGTACCATATTAAACTTTGTTCTTTCTCCATAGTACCATAGTACTGAACAAAATCAATATTGCAGTCCACAGACCTCAGTGCAATCCAAGAACAATGAAGATTGTAGCTCATTTTGACCGCCTGGTGCCTTATTAGGGGGCTGTTCAAGAAGAATAGCTTTAATAAGGAGGCAGTGTAATAGGTAGAAAAGGTTCAAGAAAAATCAAGAGAGAGAAGTGAAGAAAGAAATGACAAAGGAAATCTTAGATTAATGAATGAATGAACAATTTTAACTTTGTATCTGGGAATCGTACTGTCAGGTTCTATATCACCTGCCACCACCCATAGAGGATTTGATGATTCAGCCATTACTGCCTTCTTGCTTCATGCCAAGATCTTTGTCTTGTCTTTTAATAGTACCACTCTTACAGAACATGATTCATTTCCCGAATTATCTAGTTGTAAAAGATGTGTGTCATAAGCTTGCAGTATCTCCAGACTAATGGTAAAGTTACCCTTAATCTTGGAGACAAATACTCGTACATGAAGACAGCAGCGACCAAGCTATAACTCTATGCGAGCCTCAGTGATAATAGTTATGATATGATGATGTCTTAATCTAGTGGTGGATGTTGATGCTCTCGTGTCCACTGTTATTTGACATGGATACTATTCTAATGTTGACATTCAGGCTGTTGGATCCTTTTTATTGTTGGCAATCAGGCTTGGTTCCTCTTCTAATTGTCAAGACATTCAACTAGACTTGACAAGGGGAAGGTTATGATAGTGCTGGCAGACCCCTTTTTTCACCACACCTCTTAGTTTCCCTGAAGATCAGAAATGCATCCTAACCCCGTAGGGGAAGACACACCTGTCTAGTGATGTTCTGGTTGCCACCCCCCCCCCCACCTTGTTTCTAGGCCTGTTGGGCTTTAATGGGAGTTGTCTATCACCCTCTGACTTTTACATTTCATAGTAATAAACCTGGCCTCATTGGGATGTCACCGATGTAAATGCCTTGGTAGACATTTGCATCAGTGATTTATTAACTCAGCTTTTGCCTTTGCTGTAAGTCTTGTCCGGACATCTTGAAGTCCTACATTGTATCCCTCTGAACTAGCTAACCGAGTTCGCAGAAGCACCAACCCTGCACCTAGTTCTACTTATTATGAGCCAATTTCGTGAATGTCTCATAAATCGAGGCAAATCAAACACAACATACCACCAAAGATGTTGATTGCAACAACAAAATTTAATTCCTAGTTTTTCTTACTGAACTCAACTTTATTTCAAACCCCAGACTTAGGTTAAATTGAATTATGGACTCCGGTCTGGTCCACAAGGGAGAGGCAGACAGACCTCTCACGCCCACCCGGCTCCATCGCAGAGTCGTGTGTGACATTTACCTCATAAACCTTCGTTGAGATGCCACTACACCCCATGGCTGCATGGTACCCCATGCCCTCGGCAGTGCAGTCATCGTTCCGCTGACAGCTTTTGCAGTTATAATACCTCTTGTCTAACTAACCATGGCTCGCTGCCAAAGCACCTACCTTCGGTCAATCAAACTATCCAGGCAGTCCCTAGCCATCCAGGTTCCTATTCTACTAGATCCCCTCAGCCATCCTGTGCAGGGTGAAGAATTGAAGGAAGCCAGCAACAATTGCCCAGTCTCTGCCAGTCCTACAGTTGACTTGCACATCAAAGAAGGAGTTTACTCTCTCAAGTTCCCTAACAAGATCAGAAGTGCAGTGATCAGGAACATGGCCTTCTCTGGTGCTGACTATCTGTTATCTGTTGTGGCTGGATGTAGTCTGGAACCGTTGACAGCCTATGGTGAATTTTTGTCAAACTTCCTGAGTGGCTTTACCGCCATAGGACATCCCATTGATGTACCTAATTCTTGGTCTTGTGAACTGTTAACACATAATTCCTGCTATGGTCTACTTCTGTTGCCCATGCAGTTTTTAGTTAACCATTAAAATGTTTCTCAGTTACTGTTAACTGCTTCCTCGATCTTAACTAACCTGTACTCTAACTTTAAAGTCTCTTAAATCCATCTGAATTAAACTTAACACTTTCTACTTCAAAGTGTACTAGGTAGTCCTAGTACAGTACTAGGGCTGTTTAATTTATCCTCAATATGAGTCATATGATTATCCGTTCTTTCTTTCATTTTATTCTTATTTTCATCCATATCTTCTTTCAGTTTATTCATGTTTTCATTTATATTTTGATTCGTTAATGTTATCAGTATAATAATGTCCTTATTAGAAGTAGCTCTTTTATTCATAATAAACTTACAATTATAATTACATAAACAAAAACAATAGAAAACCGTTTTAGTAACTATTGCTATTAAAATTTAACACTAAATCAAATTTACAAAATAAATAATAAAAGTGACTCAAGCAGTAAGCAAGCAGATAAAACTACTAACCATAGCATTCTTAGTATTCCATTTCTGACACTAATGTGTCGTGCAAGGATATTGAGAATTAGCATATGTAAAAATTCTTAACAATATAATTTAAACACTTAATTTATAATGTTCAAAATAGGTCAATTGTAAATAGCAAAATACAGTTCATATCTTTCTCTTCACTTAAAATATTAGTTATTGTAAAGTGAAGAGAAAAATATAAACTGTATTCAAAATTAATGGAAGATTAAGAAGAGATTATTATTATAATATTAAGATAACAGTCACAAAATTAATAATTCACTTTATGCAAGAAATATTTACTTTTAGTGTTTACAAAACAAAACTAGCTTACACTTTTATAAATGAATAATGTCACTTTGACAAATGTTCACAAAGAACTCAGTGAACAGCTTCTCATACTTAACCACTTTTCAAAAATGGAATATGCATGACAATCATGGAATTATCACTCTTTGCTCATTTGTTACTGTACATCATCCTCTAATTTATTGCACACTGAATGAAGACTATAACTCTGCCGGTCCTAGGCAATATTTATACTTCTGGGCCTAAGGTTTACCCTGTAGTACCAGTAGCCAATCCACCAGTTTGCAAGCGTAATGGTATCAATTGTCCATACCCTCTATGTTTTTCTATAAATTCTTTATATATTTTTCATTCTTCATTGTCTCTCTCTTTCTTCTTCTGAAAGCTTCTCTACCCTTACAATATACATACCCTTACAGTATATATACAAGGTCTGTTCAGAAAATAACCAAACATTTTTAATTATATGGCAACAGAGATGTTTAGTGGTGTGCGGTTGGTAGCATTGTGTTCTGCATAACCTCCTCTGTAATCACATATTCTTGGATTGTTGATATCTTGTTTTTGTGCTATTGTTATTTGAGTGCAATATGTTTTAGGTATTAGTAGCAATTTTTGTAATGTGCAATTTTTAGGAGCAACAATACAATGTAAAATTTTGTGTAAAACTGGTGAAAACTTTCACAGAAACTTCTCAAATTTGAAACAAGCTTACAGAAATGATGTTCTGAGTCATATACAATGTTGTGAATGGTTTTCATGATTTAAAAGTGGTCATCAGTCAATTGAAGATGACTCTTGACCAGGAAGGCCTTTGACTTCAACTGATGATACCCACGGTCAGAAAATCATGATCTGGTGCGTGAAAATCACTGATTGAGTGTCGGAGAACTTGCAGAAGAGGTTAGCATCTCAATTGGATCATGTCATGACATTTTTGCTGTAAAATTGAACTTGCATTGAGTTACAGCAAAGTTTGTTTTTCATGTGATGATCAAACAACAGAAAGAACATTGAGTGGATGTTAGTCGACAACTTCTTGAACAAGGCAATGATGATGGTACATTGGCTTGTGGGAAAAAGCCACAGCCAAAAGATCATAACAGATGAATGGCTAGGTTTACAGCAATGATATTGAGACAGAAGTTCAGTCATATAAAAATCACTACTAACATTTAACATGTTGCACTCAAACAATAACATGAAAACTAAATGAGATATCAACAATTCAAGAACCTGTGATTACAGAAGAGGTTCGCAGAACACAATGCTGCCAACCACATGTCACTAAATACCTCCGTTAGCACATAATTTAAAATGTTTGTTTGGTTATTTTCTGAATAGACCTTGAATAAGTGATGGTGATAGTTGAGTGTACAAATATGAATATGACCCAGACACCAAGCCGCAATCATCTAAGGGATCTTCAAACTCATAAGCTGAAGGAGACTAAGGTAGTGAAATAGTAAAAGGTAGATTGGTTGTTTTTTAATTGTGAAGTTATGTATCATGAATATTTTCCAGAAGATCAGTGGAGAGAAATTTCTATTAAAAGGTTCTCTATCATCTTAGTCTTTAATACAAAAGGATAGATCTGTGAAAATTGCACAACTAGAAACTCAATCATGACATCTTGGCTCATTCCTTGCATCTGATCCAGAACTTTTTAATTAAACCTTAAGTTTGACAAGCACCTTTCTCTCTAAATATGACTCCTTATAAATGTGGTTATGAAAATGCTCCTTAAAGGGTTATGATTTTAGAAAGAGATAATTATGAATGTGTAATTACACAACTTTTAAAAAGATTAACAATTAAATACTACTCTTAATCAAAAATTTCTAGGAATGTTTTGAGCAATGAAAAGAATGTTAGTCCAAGCATGTTAAATGATTTATTTGATGGAGATAAAAGCTAGAATTAAAAACATAATACAATTTTGTTATAATTTCCTGATGTAAATACTTTTTAAACAATATATATATATATATATATATATATATTATATGTTGTCTCTGTAGAAGAGCAGTGATAGTAATGTATGTATTAAAATGTATTATAGTATTAGAGATTTATATTGTGAGTGTTAAAAGATGTTATAACTTGGCCGCATTTTGATGTTTTTATTGAAATGTAATTCTAACTTAAATAGAATACATAATTACTTAAGTTGCTGTTATTTCTGTTGTATAAAAATTGATATCAGAAGACATACATACCTATGAAAGTGGTTTTTATTTTTAGGTAATAAATAATGCTTGTGCCACTCAGGCGATTTTAAGTATATTGCTGAATTGTAAACATCAAGATGTTTCGTTGGGTACAACACTAACAGAATTTAAAGAATTTTGTCAAAGTTTTGACCCTTACTTAAAAGGATTAACACTAAGTAATTCACAAGTCATCAGATCAGTTCACAATTCATTTGCAAGGTAAGAAAGGTTTTTTTATATTTTACATTTTGTTTCTGTCCTCATTCTATTAAAGTAATTACTGTGGACACAAATTAAAGAAGAATTTTGTCAAAGGGACTGTTTACTTCTAACTTCATTTGAAAGTTTATTTATTGATTATTATTATTATTATTATTTAATTTACAGATATTATTTGTTAACAGAGTTTTTCTAAATTCTTGGCAGATGTGATCATAATAATAAATATTTATATCTTTTACAAATAATTTAAAATCAGACTCATACATTCATACAGTCAAATTGTTTGTAGCTATAAAGGAGATAAAGATGAATAGCCCTTCTATTTCACTGTATCTGCTTGTTACTAAAAGATTAGCATGATTATTTCATTAAATTTTATACTGACAAATAGTAATTAGGTACTGTTTTATCTGGAAAAAGTAACATGATGTGAATTTTTATCAAATGATAATACTACCATGTTGGTAGTATTATGAATTGCATGCATAATTGCTCCAATTCTGGTAATCTTCATGTTAATGATACAAAATAAACAGGATGAAATCAAAATTGACAAAAGCGGACATTTTATTGTCTCTGGGATAAAAATAATCTGCAGTTTGTATGTTCCCCTCTAGTTAAGTTTAAGTTCACTCCCTTCCATGATGATTTATAACAGTGTACATGATGCATTGTTTCAGAAGAAAAAGGTACATGTTAATTTTTTGCTTTACATTTTGTGACTATGATGCACATAAGGCATCTTTGGTATGGGTATGTGAGACACTGTTCAAAGTTGTTTTTTTCTGAAATTAATAATCTCCCCTTTTTCAGATTATAATGATTGTGAACAGAGTTTGTGTCGCTTGTATTTAATATCATCTTGCATTTAAGTGGGCTTGGCATGCTGATTGTATTAGGCTGTCTGAAGAATGCAATGGGAAACCAATTTACTTGTCACTTTAAGCTCCCTTGGTATGCTTGTTATTAAGGGTCATTCCCAGGAATGATGTCTTTTCTTTTTTTCCTAATCTCATGACTATTCTTAAATTTTTTTTACATAATTGCTGATTCAGATGGCAGAAGATGCCAATATTTAACACATAATTATTCCACATAGGGAATGGTGATTCATCATTGCTATTACGTGCAACATTCGTAATAGATGGTAACTAACATACATCCCTAATTTTACATATAACATAAATTAAATAAAATAAAACAAGAAAATAACAAAATAAGTAAAAAAACAGAGAAACTTTAATTCATGTTAGTAATATGAAGCTGCTGGAGTGCTGATTTATTAACCAAATGGAGAAACCTAACCTCAACATCTTAAACTTATAAAACTCACCTACCTATACAAAGGTTCATTACACAGGTTGCTAGAATGCCATGATGACCTGGGTAATTTGTCTGAACATATTGTTCTCATGGTAATGATTCTATGACAAAACTTGATAGTAGCTGTCTGCTAGTGCTATTTTCTTTCCCATTTCTTTGTTTGACTGACTTCGCAAGTCTTGACTTCAGTATGAACACATATTACTAGATTGATGAAATGATTTGCATGATTTACTATATGATGCTGTAAATTAATAGCTAGAATAACTTCTATCCCACTGTATGCTGTGCACAAATCCAAGATGATCATGATATGATGCTAAATATATTCTTGAATCATGGTTCAACACAGCATATTACACATGCAGCCCAGAACTACAAATAAAAACACTTCCTGCTGGCACACATTCAAACATTATCATTTGTGAATATACATAGCTAGCTGACATTGTATTTCCTCTGATTGAAACAGCATTCCTCTATTTTCACCATTTTGGTTACACTTCCAATTCTCTTATGTCTCAGTAGTGAATCAGTCACTGTGTATAGTGTAGTAAATCTATTCAAAATTTTATCAACATGTACTCTTTTGACTAGGAATACATGAAAAAGATGAAAATAAAAAAAAACTGTTGTCAGATAGAAGATAATACCCTTCAACCATGTGTACTTTCGCAAGCGTACTTTGTAATACACTGCCTCCTCTCTGGAAATCCACCCATCCTGCTTCTCAGAATGAGTTACCTATATTTTGTGTCCGTTCACTGAGTATTGAACATTATGTAACATCCTTTTGCCCATAAAAAATCAGTCTGCCTTCTTTTTTCTGTCAGTAACACAAGCTAACTCTACCATTGAAATTATATCAATGATTTTGTTTTATATATATATATATATATATATATACATATATATATATATATGTGCATTAACCAACATGAAAAAAATGTTGAAAAGAAATCATGAGCATTGTTACCTATCAATAAACAAATAAAGATAAGATGAGAATTAGAACATTGCATAGTAAAAAAACAAATCACCATTCTTTTCTTATTTGTTATTGCATTTGCTAATTAATAAAAAAATAATTGAGATATTGTGGTATCACATTACAAATCAGTACAATTAATAGTTTATTAAATTAATTAATAAGAGGGTAAATCAAATATGAACAGGATTTTTGTTCTTGAGTGTCTACGGTTGGTAGGACTGGGTCCATGCTTCTAGTATGCATGGGTGGGCTCATTGGGAGTGGTGAGAGCTGGTCATTCTACACTTCCAACTAATTCGTCAGCAACGCTCATGATGTCGGAGCAACATGCACCCCTCCACTGTGCAATGCATAATTATAAAATTTCTTGCTCTTGAAGGAGTTCAAGTGATGGAAATTTTCTGAAGATTGACTACACAGTTCAGGGACAAACATTGTCAAGGACTTGTGTACTTGCCTGGCATAAAGAGTTCAAGAAAGAACAAGAACAAGTGGAAAATCAGGAACACAGTCGCCATTCTTGGACCAACATTACAGATGAAAATATTTGTGTGGTTCAAGACATTCTTGAAGACGATAGATGGGTGAGAGTATCTGAAATTGCAGAACAGGTTGGAATAAGTTATGGGAGCTGTCAAGTGATCATCACAAACGATCTACAATTGTGTAAAGTGTGTGCCAGATGGGTCTCTCGCCTTTAGACCGCAGATCAGAAGTTGAGACGTTTGGAGGTCTATCAGAGGTTTACAGCAAGGTTTGTGAAAGAAGGTGATTTTTGACCTCAAAAATTTTTTTTGATTTTTGAGTTGGATCGTCACCTGCGATGAAACAGGGACCCACCACTACACTCCCCAGTCAAAACAAGCCAGTATGGAGTGGTAGAGAAAAGGGGAGACAGCCCCAGTGAAAGCCAAGATTTGACTGTCAGCTGGTAAGGTTCTTTCAAAAGTTTTTTTTGACCGGCGAGGCATTTTGCTCATTGATTTTTTGCATGAGTAATGCACAATCAATGCTGCTTACTACTCCAACGCGGTGAGGGCTGCATATCGCCGCAGAAGACAAGATCAATCAATTCGAGAGGCCATCCTCCTCCACAACAATGCCATGCCCCATACTAAAGCTCTTTTAACGGTCTCAAAACTAGAAGAAATGCACTGGATTCAACTTGATCATCCTTCCTACAGTCCGGATCTATAGTCCTGTGATTTTCATTTGTTTGGGCCACTTAAAGAAGCTCTAGCAGGGCAACGATTTGAGGATGATGAGGGCGTGGAGGGATTCACATGCAATTGGCTCCTGACATAGCCAGCTTCATTCTATGGTGCTGTGATAAAAAAACCTTCCTTCTCGCTGGGATAAATGTATTTTTAAAGCAAGAAACTATGTAGAAAAATAAATTATTATTATTAACCCTCATTTTACCCTTGTATTATTACAATCAGATGAGATATTTGTGAAATTAGAGAGAACATGGTGTCCCAGGACTTCGTAGCAAAGGCGCCAAGTATGTGTTACTTTTTGGATTGCTTACAACCATTACAATTATGATACTGACCATACATATACATACAGACCTTAAATTCTTACCCCTATTTGGTTTTAAAGAATATGGCTGTAAATGTCTTGGAAGGAAATTTTTTTATAAGTATATTTTGAATTAAATTCTGTAGTGATAAATTTTACCATTTTCTTATATTATATGAAGATTTTTGCACTTTTTACTTTGGTAAAATAAGTTACAAAATTAATTTTGGTTTGTTAAGTAACTTGAATAACCATAGGTTGTCATTTTGAAGATTTAATGTGTTGAGTGGATGAATATAGATAATTTCATCATTATCAGTATATAGTATAAAAATCAGGAAATTGTATAATAAAATTGCCCCGTTTTTGTAATGTAATAAAATGAAAAAATCTGATGTGGACACCACATGACATGCTTGTACGCCTATTAAATTACATTATATATTTTTTCTGCAGTTTAAACTTATTTCATTGAAAGTGAGATACAATCCTTCAATTCTTTAATAAAGTGGACAGTTACAAAATTGCTGAAATATTAATATTTTTATTAACATCAAGTATTTATACAATTATTAATTCAACAATCTTACATGAAATACGAGGGTTACTTTTTTCAAGTCCGATCGGTCGCGAAATAAAAACCTGTGCAAAAATCGGATGAACCTTTGCGCATATGTGATGTGCAGCATCTCTATTATGGCCTTCAATCACGCTGCGTCACTTTGTTTAGTTCTGAACACGCAGCTAGAATGTAAACATGTCTACAACAATAGCATCTCTCGCCAAGTGTGAAGTGCGTGCGGTTATTCGATTTCTTTAGGCTGAGGGGTGTAATGCAGCTGAAATTCATCGATGAATAAGTAATGTGTACGGTGAAACTTCAATGAGTGACAGCAAAGTGCGACAATGGTGCAGGAACTTTAAAGCAGGAAGTACAGATGTTCATGATGCAGGTGGTCAGGGAAGGAAGCGAGTGTCAACCAATGATCTCGTTGAGCGAGTGGATGAGGCAATTCGAGAAAGTCATCGGTTCACAATTTATGTATTGAGTGATTCGTTTCCTGAAATTTCAAGGTCAGCTCTCTACACCATTGTGAGCGAGAGACTTCAGTACCGCAAACTGTGTGCGAGATGGGTTCCCAAGATGCTGTCCGACCATCACAAAACAATGAGAATGGACGCCTCCCTAACGTTTCTCCAGCGCTACCACAATGAAGGAGAATATTTTTTGAACAAAATTGTCACAGGGAACGAGACATGGGTCCATTTCGAAACTGAAGAAACAAAAGAACAATTCAAACAGTGGATGCATATTCATTCTCCCAGTAAACCAAAGAAGTTCAAGCGAACCTTCTCTGACAGAAAGTGTATGGCTACTGTGTTCTGGGACTGGAATGGAGTTCTCTTGGTGGAATTCATGAAATGTGGCATGACCATCACTGCAGCCTCATACTGCGTGACTCTTCAACGTCTACGAAGGACAATTCAGAATAAGCGGAGAGGAATGTTGTCATCAGGCATTGTCTTTCTCGATGACAATACTTGGCCGCACACCGCAGCTGTAACAAAGAAGCTCCTGCAGCGTTTTCGTTGGGAAGTGTTTGATCACCCAGCTTACAGCCCAGACTTGGCTCCATCCGATTTTCACCTGTTTGCTCACATGAAACGCTGGCTAGGACAACATTTTGGCACAGACATCGAACTGCAGACAAGCGTAGAAGTAGAAACATGACTGAAAACACAGGCAGCTCCGTTCTATGATGAGGGTATTGGAAAGTTGGTACCACTCTATGACAAATGTCTAAATCAGAGTGGAGACTATGTAGAGAAATAGCTTAACTATGTAACTACTTGTTACAAATAAAAAATTTTTATTTTCACCGTGGTTTTAATTTTGTGACCGATCGGACCTTGAAAAAAAACCCTTGTATTAGGATAGAGTAAAAGTCCCTTTACTACTCGTATTATTCGTATCTTTGTGAGTTGCTGATTAACAAAAGTTTTATATTTCTGTGTGTTGTATAAATAAAAATTAATGATTAAATTATTCCGTTTAGTGAACTCCTGTATACTGGTTACAAATGTTAATTTTTACCTAACTCTATAAAAGTTCAGCAAGAAAAGTCAGTTTTTATTATTGCATTATTTGGTGAATAATCAAAAATGAAAAAGGAACAATCATACAGGAAAAAGAATCATAACATGAAGAAATAAATATATCTAAAGAAAACGATAAGAGGAATATGAAGAGGAAGAAAATGTTAGAAACAAGGAAAGAATAAAAAATTAAGAGAAGATTATAAATATAAAGTGGAAGAAAACGTTAAGACCAAGGAATGAATAAAAAGATAGAGAGGATGAAGAAAATAAAGAGAAAAAATTTGAAAACTAGAGAACATGTACACAAAATCAAACCAGAGAGCAATTAAATGATTGGCAACAAAAAACAAGTAAATGAAATTATAACTCTGACTTAGGGAGAATATTGTCCGACAATATCAGAGGAGTAATGAACTAAAAGAAAAGAATTTTTTACAATTTATTAAAGATCAGGCATGTATGCCTCAGTGTGTATGTTCTTGTGAGGGTCTATTTTTCAGTTACTCTGTAGTTATCTTTAATGTAGGTAAACTTAAACTCAAAAAATAATATGATTCTAAATTATAATGTTCAATTAATATTTAATTAATCAGATGTTTCTGCAAATCTATTACATATACATTTAGGTAATAATGCCTACTAAATTACATATACATTTTTAAAAGTACATAAAATTTTATTTCACTAATAACTACTCATTTTTTTCATATTTTTTTTTTAAATTGTTATTTATGAATTATTATTGTAGCATTTTTTTACAATCATTATCAATAATGATTGGTTAATAAATCAATATATTTAAATTTAAAAAAAGAGAAGTCTGATTTGAACTGATGTGCCTTACCTTGCAAGATTCAAATATTTCATTAATTAAAATTTTATTTGGCTACAACTCTGGAACCATTGAAAATAAGTATCATTTATGATATATCGTTGAAAAGCTCTCAATGAGGGCTTATTACTGGATTTTGGTTCTGTCAATTGCAGTAAAAAGGGGAGGTGCACAACTAGATGTTACAACAGTCCTGGCTAATCATTTTTGAGTTTTGCAAGATATATACGTACAGATGTCATGCCTAAACTAGTCAAAATGGATTCAGGGATAGTCATAATTGATATCTCTGTTGAAATCTGAAATTTTTCGCAATCTCAATACTTCTTTTCTTCATACAAGGAAGTAAAAATGGAGAATCAAGATGTACTAAAATCCAAGTATATAAGTATGATGAATAAACTAGCATTATTAGATGCATTTTAAGAATTTTGTTTGGTTTAATTGTGTGGCTTAGGCTTGTTTATTATGTAATCAAAATAATTATTACTTTTTGGTACGTTTTATACTGATTTCTTTCATTATATATTTGATTTTCTATTATACCATATCTTTCATTATCTTACCAACTAATTAAAATTGCCTTGTTTAAATTTAAGTGTTACATATTTATATAAATTTTTGTCATTATTATTGCTTTAGGCAAACATTGTTTGAGTTTGATTCAAAAATGCCTAGTAAAGAAGATGACTTGTACCATTTTATTGGTTATATACCGATTGATGGGCGTTTATATGAGTTGGATGGATTGAAAGATGGACCAATTGATCTTGGAGCAGTTCCTCAAGATAGCGATTGGTTAGATGTTGTCAGACCTATTATTGATAAACGAATTAAGAAGTAAGTGCTATAATTTGTAATATCAATTGTTTACCTTATATTTCTAAATGTTACATATAGGCTGCAATATTTGTAAGTAAATAAAAAAAATAATTTTTGAATATGTAGCTATAATTTATAAGAAATAATACTAGCAGAATTTTCAAAATGTTAGCATAATAATAACACTAATATATATATATACTGACAAAGTTGACTCATGTGGTAATGTTTTAACAAGTCTTGCACTTTAATATTTTTGGATATTTTAGGTGTTGCATTGCAGACAAATGTTTGCAGTGAACAAAATTAATATTTAGTTCATTGCTGAGAAAATTAAAAAACAAAAAAAATAGAATTTGGTGCTTTAATAGATAATTTTATGACAGAATTTGGGATAAAAAAAACTTTGTTAATATATTCGGAAATCAAAGATAAAATAATATCAGAATTTTCAAAACTTGGAATTGAAATGGGGTTTGCAGTTAGGAAAATGTTAAAACTAGTCAATGATATTAGATTAGATGAAGCTGTTATGAAATTGTATTTGTTACAATGAACAATAGCTGTTTGTGTAAGAAATACTGAATAGAAAATACATGGCACAGAGAGGCATGCCAAGCATATTGGTATTATATCTTTTAAAGTTAGTGAAAAACAGCCATAGCACTTTAGGAAGCAGCATTAGGGAATGAGTATATTTAAGGAGACTTCAGTTCTGATTTTGGGAAAAAAATATTATTGCATTATTTTGCATAAGTGATTGCAAAGAAAATATATTATTTACCTGTTAAGAACAGTATCAAAGTATCATAAGAACTGAGTGGCTTCTGCTACCCAATATTTTCAAGAGAACATGTTACCTGATGTTATGTTATACGTTATACATTAAGGTATAAAAAGTTAAAAGTGTATAAAACGCGTTTAACTGTTCCATATGAATCGAAATATCTTTGTGATTATGGAATTGTTAGGTTCAATAATGATTAATTATTTTTTATTCCTATGTAATTTAAAAAAGAATTCATACGATAAGAGTAAAAAGCAATTTTAATTTCAACAGCTTCATACCAGTAACATATATGGACTGCAATCCATTAAATATTGACAATGCTTTAAAATAATATATTATCAATCATCATTTGATAATGAAGATTGATAATGTTTTTTAAAAAATGTGCTTTATATAATATATTTATAAAGATATCTGAAATTATGTGATTTATGTGCTGTGTTGACATAGAATGATATAATGAGAGTTATATGAGTGACATTTTTCAGAAGCATTGAGTGGCCACAGAATTGTCTAGGTTGTCATACAATGTTCTAAACTAAGAAAACATCTGAAATTTTTGAAAAAGTGTTGTGTTAAATTTATAATTTATAAACACAAATGTAATTGTAATACCATTTAACCCTTTGAACCCTGGACCAAAATTTTGATGATTAAAATTTTCTACCTAACCTTTTTTCAGGAGGTATCCTTAAAAATACTGGTGCTTTAACCATCGAAACTGTAAGGTATTGGTAAAACATTAATTTCTCACCCTCTATTAGTGTGTTGTTATAGCTGAGGGGTAAAAATGTTAAGAATAAAATTTTCTACATTTAAGAAGTTATTTTGTTGATAAAATTACATTAAATTTTATTTTAAAAGTTTAAAAATTATAAATAAATATAAAATTTAAAAATTAAACATTATTTTTAAAATTTTTATCTAAAAAAAACAAGTGAGAATTTATATGTGGGAAACTGATTTCATTCCAAACATAGTTTATAATGTACAAAAAAGATTTATAACCCTTAATAAAAAATTAGTTTTACTACACAATTTTTTGAAATTTTTATGCACTGATTAAAAAAAATGTTAGAGATTGACTAGTTATACAAGAAAATAAAATACTGACTCGTCTTATGTTTATATTGATATCCATATTAGCCCAACAGGAAAAACTATTTTCAATATAATGATATACACTAAACTACTTACAATTAATTTAATTTTCAAGGACAGTAACTATTTACATTAGTGCTTTGAAAAGCACTCTAGATTACATCTGTCCTTGCACTTGATGTTTTCAGTTGGTGATCTTTTTCTTTCCTTTTGTTTATAATTGGTCCCCCCCTTAACTACACAACCAGCAAGTTTTTCCTTTCTTATAATTTTTCTAGACCTGTTGTTCTACTAGTACTGACATTTTTATGTTGTTGATTAGCTAGCCATTCATTGAAGATAGCAACGTTGATGGGAAACATCATTGTTGTTAAAATGGTTTCTTGACATTGATTTCCTTCCATGCTGAATTTGAGTTTCTTTGCAAATAATGTAAGAATTTAAAACCATCCATGCAAATAACTTTAAAACCACTTTTTCCAGAATTTAACTGTCCTCCTGGTCCAGAGGTGCAGTGGTTTTGAGTTTATCAGTGATATTTGGACTAGTCGAGTGTGGACCTTCTGCTAGTTTTGAATGTTTCTTGGTTAGAAACATTACAACAACAGCCTCACTACCCTGAAAGTTCAGGGTAGTGAGGCTAGGATAACTCTGGCCATGATAGTTAAGTCCAGGAGGAAGAGGAGGGCAGAAATTTTTCCATCCACCTCAGGTTCAGATAGTGAGGACTTCGAGATGGATGTAGGGTTATCCACCCGGGAAGTAAGAGGCGACCCATTGGTCGAAGAGTTTAGAGAGGTGCAGGGCAGACCTGGTAGTTCTGTCCCACTTCTTGCTGCAGCCCAACAGAGTATCGACAATTTGTTGAATTTTATAGAAGGCCCCCGCAGCGTCAGTCCAGGGGCGGAGAGTAGAATTTTGCCCAGGCTTAAGCACGTTAGGAGTGTTCTTTCTGCTTTGGCAGAAAGCTTTAAAATGTTGGCTTCCCGACCCAAGGAGGTCAAAGTAGTACAGGTTCCGACTCCAGCTGTTGTTTAACCAAAGTGTTATGCCAAAGTTATGTGGCTACAACTGTGACTACTGTGCAGTGGTCACTGCTTTACGAGGAATGAGCAAAATGTATGACAGATGGATGTGTAATGAGGTTATAAACTTAACAATGGTTGTAATGGTATGCAACTGTTTTTTTTTCAAAAACTAATTGGTCAGTTTTTTAATAGTCTTCATATTAAGTATTTAAACCAAATGGCAGCAAATATTTTCAAAATTTTCAAAAACCAAGTTAAAGGTATCTTCAATAACATTTATTCCTATAAAAATTTGTTAATTATGTCAAGTGTAGCTTAGTTACACGTTAAATTCTAAATGTTGAGTTCTGCTTGACATTAATCGCATAGGAGAGTTCTGTAATTTTCATTGAATTTACTTATATGATTGTATTTTGTTTTGTATAGGTACAATGAAGGTGAAATACATTTTAATTTGATGGCAGTAATTTCAGATCGTAGAATGAAATATCAAAAGAGAGTAAATGAATTGGAAAAACACATTAAGGTATTAACTTATATCTATTTATTTTTTTATATATTTATATAGTTTAAAATGTTATCAAGTTGCTTTAGTTCTGTTCAAGATAATATTAGTACAACTTTAACACTAGTCTAAAATATTTTAGTAAAGGTTTTCAGAGTAAAGAATTCATACTGAGTATCTGTACAGAAAGCCAGGCTAACTGGTTTTACTTTTGAACTTCCTCTGTATATAATATTTCTATACCAGGCACTAAAGCAATTTTTATAATCGTAGTCTCATGTTTTTCAGATATTTGAGAAGTTGATCATAATAATTTGAAAAAAAATTCATTGATCCTGATCAATTACTTTTTGAACCATAAAAACTCCCTATAAAATGATTGTTTTCTTCTATAATTTCAAAGTTCCTTATAAGTTAGATGTTTTTTTATTGTAAACCCTGATATCTAATTAATCTTGTAATATAATTTTGTAAGTATATTGTTTTGTCAGTTACGTTTTATTGGAATTTGTGTACTTATCAGACATGGATTTATTTTGAAAGTAACACAGAAATTTTATGTCATCATGATTGTGTAACTGATTTCATACAGCTTCTTAGGTATTGATTCATAAGACTTCTTGCATAATGATTTAGTAGCTTCTGTTCATTTACTCTAAGTGGTCTTCCTCCCAGGATCCATCTTCAGTGGATCCTGTTTTTCAAAACTTCTCAATGAATTGCAAACTCATTACAGTGCAAGGTAGAGTTACTGGGAAATTTTCAGAAAGCTTCTACATCATTATGTCCCAGTACTTACCACTTTTACAAAACACATGTTCATTAATCACAATGCATGTTCATACATGTATTCCTCAATCAAAAGATGTATGATACTCTATTGACAATACTTTCACATACACAAAGCAAAATGCAACGTATAATAATGCTTAGTAATAATATCAGTAACTCTACAACTGATGGGATTGTTTTCTAATTTGCTCAACAGACAGCGTTAATACTTTGTAAAACATTAAAGAAAATAGTCTCCAGGAAATTAGTTTATATTAGATAGTTGGGAAATTAACCTATCAATATCGATGTAGAAACTTCATCCTTTTTAGAATTTTAAATACATAAAAAAATAGTTTTATGAATGCTATATAACATTAAATGGTTTAGCCCTTGACATAAATTTTGTCCATGGGAAGGAATATATATATATCCATTTGGCTATTTATGTTCTCTATCTTTTTTGAGATAAAATTTTTGTCTTATCGACCTATAAAGATGAGTGGGTTAGTTTATGGTGCGCAATTTTGAGTTGGTGGTTTCAGTGATGTAGATTGTTTTAAGGTAGATATATGCTTTTGTTTGGCATTGCCTAAAATGACAATAGTTATTTGTATGTAGGGATATATTTTTTTACTCTTATTTAAAGATGCTGTTAAAAATCATTTTATGCCATTAGAAAAATTATTTTTTTGTTTGGTCTTATTTATTGTTACTGTTTATTATTTCTTCATTTATTTATTTAATTTTTCAGTTATAAATACTATTTATGATTTGTCTGTTGATGATTGTTTAATAATTTAAATGGCTGTAGTTTTAGATTTTAAGTAACAATTTTTTTTTATGAATATTTTTTAAGTATTTCCTTTTTTATTTATTTATTTATTTTTTGAGTTTGGTTGACTGAGGACACATGATGCAACATTTTGCATTCATTTCTCTTTCTTCTAGGCCAGTGATTCTTAACCTTTTTAGCTCCACCACTCCCAAAAAGTAAAAAAAAATATATAAGAAATATTTCATGACCCCCCAACCCCACCCCAATGAAACCTAGTTAAAACTATTTAGCTGTGTAGAAAGCGACTGATATGAACATGCATTATGAAGTGTACAAACATAAGTAATTTACAGATTCCAGCTCAATGTGTATGTGTTCCTTGTAATTTGGTCTGCTTGCATAATAATCGCTGTAAGAGTGTCAATGTTCAAACATGCATATGAAACGTTTGAACACTCATGCTGTCAGCAGCATAAAAGAGGCGTAAGGGATTGCAGAACATCAGTTTAGTTTCAAATGCAAAGCATGCGTCTGGTACTTTTATTTTGAATTTTTAAAAGTGTAGTTTCATTGAAAATAATAAATTGATTTTTTAGTATGCAGTCAAACAGTGTAACTGGTTTTTTTTTATTCAATATATTCTTATGTAAAATGGATAAATTTGTGAAAAAAATGAAGCCATCCATGGTGAGCCATCTACATCCAGTGATTCATAGGTTAAAAGAAAAGATTGTACAGTGGAATTTAGTTAAATTATGGTTTTATCTCATTGGATTGAAAGCCACATTGTGTTGTTTGCTCTCAAGTCCTCTCGTATGAAAAGCATGAAGCCATCAAAATTAATTTAACACTTTGAATCTAAACATTTGGATCATAAAAGCAAACCCTTAGAATTTTTCAAAAGAAAATTACATGCTTTGAGAAATCAACAGCTTCTATTTGTAAATCAAGCCATACTGATAAAAGTATACTTGAAGCATCTTATCTTGTAGCATGAAGAATAGCTAAGCAAAGCCCATACAATTGCAGAAAACCTCATATTGCCTGCTGGAATTGTTATGGTCAGTGTTTTATAATAGTCATGCAAAAAGAAAAAAAAAATTAAAAGAATTCTGCTTTCTAACAACACAGTATCAAGACAAAAAATCAGTGACATGGCTGCCAATGTTTGAAATCAGATAATTCAAGTAAGTTAATTTTTTTTTTTATTCAGTTTGATGAATCAACAGATGTGGCTAGTTCTGTGTTTTCAGTTCTTTTGTGAGATATGAATGCGACAGGGACAGATCAGTCAAAGAAAATATAGTGTTTTACAAATCAATACCTGGCTATGCAACAGGACAATGTCTTTTTGATGTTTTTTATGAAGCTACTAAAAACTTTAATATAGATTGGACAAAATGAATTGTAGTATGTAGTGATTGTGCAAAGGCAATAACAGGAAAGAACAGTGGTTTTCTGAGAAAACTAAAAGATTGTCTTATAACAAGGACGGAATGGACGCATTGCTTCCTTCACAGACGTTCTTTCCACAAAAAATATGTCTGTAAATCTTAAACAAATTCTCTGTAAAGCTGTAAAAATAGTTAATTTTTATTTAAAGTCGACTGTTATGGAATAGGCTGTTTGTCAAACTATGTGATGAAATGGTGAAAATAAAAATTTCCTTCTTTTCCATACAAATGTCAAATTGTTAACCCGGTTATTAGAATAGTGAGATTAATTAATAATATTTTTCTAGGATAAACAATTCTCAATGGCCATTTTCAATGGTTTTACAGAATAATGAGTATGTAATTAGCTGATGTATTTTTGCATTTAAATGACTTTAATGAGAATCTAATAAAAGGATGTGATAAAAATATTTCATTAATGACAAAGTTCATGCTTTCATTAAGAAGCTTAATATCTGGATTATTTGCTTTCAAAGCAAAATTTTTGATATGTTTCCACTCACTTCTGATTATATTGGGAGAAATTTAGATGCAAAAGATACTACTATTATTCTCCCCACAGTTTGGATAGCATGAAGATGCATTTGCTTGAGCTAAATATTCAGTTAGCAGAGTATTTTCTAGAAGATAAAAGAAAATTTTTGCAGAGATCGGTATGAATCCATTTACTGAAAACGTTGTTGCAGATGATTTGCTTTTATTGAGATAGTCATATTCTTTTAAATAATTTTTGTTAGTAATAGTAGGCCAGTTCCATTTTTCTCATTATTGTTTGATTGGCTTCTTTATTAAACCATTAATTTGGATTATTTCTCACAGATGTTTTAATTTATTGACTTGATTTTTCCATATTTCATACTTAGGAATTTGGGCTAATCTGTGATGTTGGTCAAAATTTGTTCTTTTTGAAAAAAAAATTTAGTGTTACTTTCTCTACAATCTCTCTTAGGTGGTTTAGTTTTTCTGTTGCCGTTTTGAGATTCTCAACAAAAAAATTGTAATGTCATCAGCAAAGGCTAGGCAGTTAATTCAAGTTCTTTCAATTTTAGATCCAGTTTTATTTGATGATTTGTTCCAATTTCTTTCATCCTCTTTTCCCATTATTTTCTCTTTGTTATACCATCCCCTTGTCTTAATGTTTTGAGAGGTCTCCTGTGCATTTTACTTTGGATTTTGGGTTTGTAAGAGTCCGTTTAACATTAGTGTTAGTTGTTTCGGGATCCTCACCAAATTCTTCTAAGTTCATAAATTAGGAAATTCCATCAATTGAATCATATGCCTTTTGGAATCTACATAGACAGTTACTTATACCTTGTCATTGTTTCCTTTATTATTGTTTTAAGGTTCCAGATTTATGATGTATCTTCACTTTCTGAATCCCTCTTAGTATTATTCCAGTTTTTCTTCAATTCATTTGACTCTATTTTGTAGTGCTTTTGTGAGGATTTTGTATGTCACGGGTAAGAAGGAAATCACTCAATAGTTACTTACCTCTTGTAAGGATTTATGTCTTTAAATATAATAAATATTTTCATAAATTTTAATTTTTTTTTAGGAAGGTGGTATGGAGACAGATTTAGTACAATCAGAGATAACAAAACTGAGACTGTTCTTAGAAGTAGAAGAAAATAAAATAAAACAATATCGATTGGAAAATATTAGAAGAAAACATAATTATTTACCATTAATTGTTGAAATATTAAAAATCTTAGCCAAAGAGAAACAACTTTTACCTTTATATGAAAAAGCTAAAGCGAAAGCTATGGAAAAAGAAGCAAAGAAAATTAAGACTTGATAATATTTTATAATAAAATATGATAAATTATAATTAATTAATAATTTTCACTTGAAAAGATTTCAGTCAGTAATAAAAAATTTGTTCTTATAATAAAGTTCATTTCTAAAAAAAACTGAGGTTTGTGTGTATTTTAAAGAAAATTTATTTAAAAAGGAATTCTGTTAAGATGTGCCATAACCATACTGTTAGTATATAAGTGATTAAAAGAATTAAATGAAACATGTTTCACCAAAGTCCTCTCAAAATTCCATTTGTTACCTATTCAGTGTTACTGTGATGATTAAAGGTGTGTGATTGTGTGTGTGTGTGTTGAGTTTGCTACAGAGATATGGTCTTTTTATTAGGCTCAGTGGAATTTGTAATTCAGTCTTAACTCTATTTAAATTCAATGTGAAAGTTTTCTTTAAGTGTGGAAATATTAATTAAACCAATCAAAATAACTCATTTAAAGGGGGGAAAAAATTGTTACTTGGACTTTTATAAGTGGAAATTGTAAAGGGGCTTATATTAAACATAAAACAAATGTTTGAGTGGCAGTGGTGGGGGGTTGAAAAGGGGTGAAAAATGGTATTATTGTGATTTCTGGCAAAAGTTGAAGTCAAAAAAAGTATCCATTACAAAAGTTGCAGATCATACAAAAATCTACAACTTTTGTAGAGGCCACTTTTTAACATAACTTCAAAATTTCCAAGAAAAATACAAAAAATTTTCTTTTTTTTTATTTCCACAAAAATAATTTAATTTTGACGAAACTTTGTGAAAGTATACCTTTCTGTTTCTTAAATAACCACAAATTTTTTTAGATAAAAAAATCAAGAAGTTTCTGAGGTATTCAGTTATTCCAGTTTGAAACACTTTTTTTTTACGGTGCTCATGTTTTTTTGTTTTGACAATACCTTTTGGTAAAATAAAAAAAAAATATGATCACAATTCAAAAACATGCTTCAAGATGAAATAAAAACAATGACTCTGGTAACAATGAATTTTTCAGTAATTGTTGATAATTTGTTTAAATTTTTAAAAAAATTCAAAACTGATTACACCATTCAATTGTACGAAGAAAAAAATACAAAAGAAACTAGTTTCATTGTTTGACCTGAAACTTTATTTTTGTGCAGTATTGCTATAAACATTCAATTTGAACAATGAAGTTTCAGATAAATAAAGAAATAATTTTGTTATTTGTTTGTCGTAGAATTGATTAGTGTACTACTTTTTTTTTTAATTTTGATGAATTCATTGTTGTATAAGCGATTTTTTAATTAAATTATTTTAAATCCCCATTTTTGCTTAAAAATTATTACATTTTTCAAAATTTTTACAATGGATATTTACAATTAAGAATACTAGCCCAGTCTTCGTCTTTTTGGCAACTTTTTAACTTGGTCTACATTGTCTGATCCTTCATTAGACTGGGTTTCTTCCTGATCTTCGAACGTTTCTTTTATATCACTAAATTCCTCAAAGACTTGGCTGCTCAAATTCAAGTGAAATATCTTTGGAATCACTGAAATCTCGACACCCGCATCTATTACCGTCACAGCTGGTTTTGCAGCTGCAAGAGATTGTTTTTAATAAATCTTCAGGCATGACCTGAGACTTCTGTAGTGCAAGGCATGATTATTTTGGAATTATTTGCAATTACTTCTTTCCAGCCCCACTTAGTTGCAGTTTTTTGCTTCCAAACTATGTTTGAAGTTGAAAGTATGCTCAGGAGTGTTGTGTAGCTGTTCCAACAGTTTGTGGTAATTTTTCTAATTTAAAAGTAGACTTAATTGCTGAAATCTCAAATCAAAAAGATAATATATCATTTGTGCATTTGTAAATAGATGAAATTAATTTATAACCACTTTGAGCAATAACTTTTGGCTCTGCATTAGTCTGATAAAAAGGCTTGGGAGTTTTAATCAGTGAATTCAATGTTGTATTTTACCTTTGCCTGCAAAAGTAGATGTTGTGTCACAGCCAGTAAAATGTAAAAAAAACAACAATAGAATGATAATTTTTTATTTGAATACATTAAATTGCTTACATTGCCTGCACCTGGCTTGAGAAAGTAAATTATTGCATTAGTTGAATTTAATTGATTTAATAGAACTAAACTATCAATATCTTGGCCACCAACAATGATAGTTTTTTTATATTTGGCGACTCCTGTTGCTTATAACCTTATTTTTTTTTTGGCGATTTCTGCTGCTGTTTAAGTAATTAATGAATCTGCTGCATCTTCTTCTGCTTATTTAATTGTATAGCCTTCAAATCTAAATGCTTTTGCAAAAATTTCAACAATTGAATTTCAACATTTTGAAATTTAAAATTCAACAATTACTGAAAAATTCATTGTTGCAAGTAATTTTTTTTTTCATTTTGAAGCATGTTTTTTGATTACGATTATAGATTTTTTTTTTATTCTACCAAAAATTATATGTCAAAACAAAAAAAAAGAGCACTGGCAGAACTTTGTGTGAAGATTTTTCTAACTAGACTTTTTTTTAAAAAGTGTTTCGGACTGGAAAAAATGAGATTATCTTAGAAACTTATTGATTTTTTTTTATCTAAAAAAATTTGTGGTTATTTAAGACACAGAAACGTATACTTTAACCATTTCGTCATAATGAAAAACATTTTTTTGCATTTTTCTCAGAAATTTTGAGGTTATGTTAAAAAGTGACCTTTACAAGTTAGATTCTTACATAAACTTTTGTATTGGATACTTTTTATTTTTGACATCAACTTTCACTGGAAATCGCAATAATACCATTTTCCGTCCCTTTTCAGCCCATCCTAAATGGGTTAAAAAATTAACCCTCCACCACCTGTGCTCACGCATTTATTTTTTTAATGTTTATTTAAGCCCCCTTTACCATTTGCACTTATAAAAGTCCAGGTAAAAATTTTTTTTCTCAAAGTGTAATTTGGCTGGACTAAATTTGTTGTAATTATCTTCAGATCTCTTTGTTCATACAGAATAACCTGAAAAAAAGTTAGCATTGAATTACAGGATAGAAAGCTCTTAATTCTTAATGGGTAGATGATCACTCACAATTTTACATATTCATTAAGCTTTCACTTCTGTACCACTAGTCCAAGGTATCCAATGTCTAGTGAGAATTTAACCCTTAAATTCATTAATCCACCACAGAAGCTTTGAAGCTTGCATGCAGGAATATGGATGCCTGAGCGGAATTCAAACCTGGGATATTATCCCCATTCTGAGTTGCTTTTGAGGAAGAAACGTGCAGGAATTGAGGAAAATTATGCATTAAAAATGCAAGTGCTGTTCCCTGCCTAACACCAGTCTATTTTCTAATTTGAATTCTTTTATGCAAAAAAAGCTACTTTTAATACATAAAAGAATACTTATCTCCATGGCAGAATGGCAGCATCTCGGCAGCCTTTCATCTGGAGGTCCCAGGTTGAATCCTGGTCAGACATTCAAAGCACATTTTTCATAGTTATAAAATTCTATTTTCACATTCCCATATACAAGCTTCAGAACTGTGGTGAATTAATAATTTAAGCAATAAAGGCTGTAAAAGAATTTTTAGGATCTTTAAAGAAAAACACTTAAATAAATAGAAAAACAAATATGTTTTATTAATCATTTTTCAACTTCTTCTTCAAGTATATTATAAAATGAATGTACTTCAATCAAGTTTCTGTTATCAATAAATTACAGCCTTTTAGGGCAGTAATTTTCCTGAGTTCAAAAAAGGTAATGAAACTTCATGCAGATGCACCACACATGCTGTAAAAAAAAAACAACATAAAAAAGTAAATTTTTGATTTATTCAACAGTGTATCAATCAAGTTTTTATTCTTTATGTTCTGTGAGTGAACCAAATGTATAATTTGTAAGTCAAAATTACGTTTTTTTTTTTTTTTGGGAGAAATTTGTATGAAATTTTTGTTATTACAGGAATCTATAAATTTTAATAAATGTAATATATGAATATAAGTAAAAACTTTACCAGTTTTTATATATGTTAAACATTAAAAATTCAGTTTTAGATGGAATGCAACTGAAACAAGGTTGATAAAAAACTCATCATTATAAACATCATTACAAACCATTAATATTTCATAAACATCTGTAACAATTCAATCTGAAGACTTAGATAATAGTAAAAAATTCACAACAGCCCCCTTTAAACTAGAATTTCTATTTGTCTGGATAATCGTACTTTTGTTTTCCCATTGTGTTTTGTCTATGAATCGCTTCAAAATATTAGAATAGGACTAGCAGTATTTTACAATTATACTGTTATGAAATATACAAAAATTAGGAACCATGATATTAAAATACCTTAGTAATAATTAATGTTGATATTAGAAGGTAACAAATAGTTTTGATTTCAAATCTTGTTTATATTTTTGATATCTTACATATAAAGCCAAAAGTTTGTTGTGAAATCCAGAACCGACTGAATGATTGCTTTCAAATTTGCAGGATACAGTTGTTTAGCCCAAGGAAGGTTTTAAGCCATAGACTGAGGCCCTAACCCCCTTGGGGGTGAAGTTGTGAATTATAGATATTCACTGAATACAAAAAGATTAATCCTTTTTCTTCATTATTATATTTCTGCCATCATGGCAATAGAAATAAGTTATGAATTTTTTGTTGTCAAAGGTGAGTGTACTTTAGATACTGACTTTTATAATTTATTTCCTTTTTCGGGTTTCTATAAAACCTCAATACTTTTATTTATTAGTATTATTCTCATAATAATGAGAGAAATGAATACTGCAGCACCAGGAAGCAGAGTCCTCTGGCTAGATGGGAATGGAAACTGAAGTGAACTCTGCAAGAATGGCAAGGGAAGCAAGTTATGGTGGAATGATGAGCGAAGTGAGTTCTGTGACCCTGTACCCTGGGAGTCCTTGAGGTTGGCCCCAGGAAGCTGCTGAGAGGGTTCCAGGGTTCTCCTGGGTCTCAATTGGCTAGTACTTAATAATTTGTTAGATGATCTTTTCTATACAAGGCTTATGCTGGAGTAGTATATCATTTAGACAAGCTGTATTTTGAGCTTGAGAACATTATTGACAGGGATATTATCAATGTTGCCTACAGATCGATTTTCACCCAGATATGCTGGTTTTTTTATTCATGGTCTGTATTAATTTTTTCATAAAAATTAAAATAATATAAATGTATAAAAATGTTTAGGAGTATTTTGTTTCAATGGATAATGATTCCAACTTCCCCTTCCCCTATTTTCGAAATGTTCAGACAATAATTGAATTTATGTTTTAGTATTCCAACTTCCCATGTACATATTGAAATATTTTTTTCTTTTCAATGAATAACTTCTGGTTGGATAAAAGAAACAGGTTAACACCAGAAAACTTTAAAACTGAACTAGTGATAATATACTGCAACAACATAAAAATTGAATGTAACATATTTTTGAAGAAATAATTAAAAATAGAAACATTTTGGTAGCGTGAGGATCAATCAAAAATATGATTTTAAACTGGAAAAAAAATGTAAAATTTAATTTTATGTCATTATTTCCCATTATTTTCTTATAGTTTATTAATATATGTGTTGAAGTAGTAGGAGTGTGGTGGTGACTATGGGTGAGGGAGCAGTCGCGGACTGGCTGCCGTGGACTGCAAACGTATGTCAATCTTAAACAGATGTCTGTAAACGCAGTATTTAACTTATACTTATGTTAAACTTTTATACTGTATACTTTATACTGACTGTCATCTCAAGCCCAAATAAACTGTGTAACTTAAACGAGTGAATCTTATTTCACCTTTATTTTTAAACTATACAACATGGTGACCCCGACATGATTGATTACGAAAACCTTTTGTGTATGTGAAAACTTTTTGAGTGATTTGGCAGTCTTCAAAGTAAAAAGTAAGCTTAAACTATAAACATTTCGTAATTTATGCATTCTTAATT
The DNA here is from genome assembly GCF_047948215.1 of Lycorma delicatula. NCBI lineage: Eukaryota > Metazoa > Arthropoda > Insecta > Hemiptera > Fulgoridae > Lycorma > Lycorma delicatula. Next base: position 51,943,504 of record NC_134462.1, on the reverse strand, counting down.
GTGGTGATGCACTAAACTTTAGTTTAAAAACATTAAACCAGTAAACGTTATCGTTATTTTAAACATCATTATTTTATGGGAAATCTTAAACTGAAAGTATTTTAATTTTTTATTATTTGTATGCTGATGTGTGTGGGGCTACGGATCATTCCACTGCATTCTACGTTGACTACGTAATATGATATCATTTCGCACTCACCAAGGTATATCATCAGCCGACGTACGCTTCGCAAACTCCTTGAACGACGTTTCGGTCATGATAATTTATATCCTTTTTATAGTCATTCTACTGAAATTAATAGTTTTGTGGAAACTTTGTTTTCTTTAGGTTAAGATGTTTTATAAGTAATTTATCGATTTTCATGTTTATGCGCTATTATATTATTTTGGTGTAATGTCAGTCAAAGTTGTGGATTTGTTGTATGTTGTTTTCAGTTAGACACCGATATTTTTTTATTTTTGTATGTTGTCATTTAACTATTAAGTAAAGTAAACAGTTATAGGTATTTTTTATTGTTAGTATGTATTTGATGTTTTTGTTAAAGGCACAGTTTTTGCTATAAATACGCCTACAAGTTTTTAAAGGTAAAAATCATTCAAAACGTGAATTTCAGGTTTATATGTATTATTGTTTGTTTGTTATATGTTTCGTTATGAACATTTGAAGTATTCAAAAATACGGTTATGCTGCATTTTTATGTTGTTTAGCGTAGAGCCTACGTGTTTAACAGTTTCTTTTTCCTGTTTAGCCTCCGGTAACTACCGTTTAGATAAAATTCTTCAGAGGATGATATGTATGAGTGTAAATGAAGTGTAGTCTTGTACATTCTCAGTTCGACCATAACTGAGATGTGTGGTTAATTGAAACCCAACCACCAAAGAACACCGGTATCCACGATCTAGTATTCAAATCCGTGTAAAAATAACTGGCTTTACTAGGACTTTGAACGCTGGAACTCTCGACTTCCAAATCAGCTGATTTGGGAAGACGCGTTCACCACTAGACCAGCCCGGTGGTCTACGTGTTTAACCTATGCGCATTCTAATTTACGTTTATTATCAACTCATTCTTGCGCTTATCAGTTTCTTAATGATCTTATGTTAAATTTTTAAGATTACATAAACCTTCAGCATTTATTAGTCATTAGTAATCTTTGTTTTATGTTATGTACAAACATTAATTCCAAGAATTTGAATAAAGGATTTCACTTGTTTACATTTATTTTTGTTTAGTATTATTCTTGAATTCTTTCATGGTTATACCTAGAATAGTTGTTCAATCATGTTACTGATAAAAATACTTATTTTTATTTTCACTGTTTATTTTATCCATTGATGTATTGTAATCTACGTACTTACGCACGTTTGTAGTTATCATTTTTGTATTTTCATATGTTGTTCTACTATATCATTTCTGTAATTTTCTTTTTGTTACACTGTTGTAATTCCGTGCACTCGTTTAAGCCGTTGATTAAATATGGGTTTAAACGATATTTCTGTAAAGCCCCCTCTTGGTGATAAACTTTGTGAATTAAAATGTAAAAGGGGTTATATAAAGGGTCGACTTACTCGTATTATAAACTTCGTTTATAATTAAATCTGGGCATTGAGCACCGATGATCAGTATGAAGAAGAAGAACTCAGTAACTTTGAAGAAAATTATTATGCCATTGAAAGTAAAATTAACAAACATCCTCACCGAACAAAAGTTATCACCAGTTCCCTCTTCTTCACACACTGAATCCCGAATTCCCGATGTTTCCGACAATATTAAACTTCCTAATATTCCACTTCCTTCATTTTCCGGCAAATATGAAGAATGGACAGATTTCTATGAGTTTTTTGAAACTAGTCTATCAAAAATTCAAAAGTTTTATTACCTACGCTCTTGTCTGTCGGGAGAGGCATTAAGAACAATCAAGGAAATTAAAATTAGTGCCGAAAATTATGACTCCGCGTGGTCTCTTCTCCAGAAACGTTTCAAAAACGAAAGTTTAATAATTAAAGCACACGTTGATAGCTTATTAAACATTAAGCAAATTGAAAAATCATCTGCCTTTAATTTAAGATACCTATACGATGCAGTTACGAACCATCTTGCGGCTTTAAAGAATTTAGGCGAACCAGTTGATCACTGGGGAACCCTGTTAGTATTTTTAATTGTAAAAAAATTAGATTTGGAAACAAAGGAGAGGTGGAAGGCCTATCAGGCAAAACAGAGTAGGAATGATTTAAATGTCGAAGCAAGCAATAAATTAGATAGTCAATCTAAGCGGTATTCATTTATAACCCTAATGGAGTTTTCACTCGAACAATGTTCCATTCAAGAAAGTCGTGAAGAACACCGTGTTCAATCATCTAAAAAATTATTTTTTAAGGATAACAAGCCTAACCATAGAGTCTCTCCCTCAATAAATAAAAACACATTTCATACTGTGAACACCACTAAACGGAACTGTGCCATTTGCTCAGAATATCATCTAACTTCTAACTGCAAACAACTTTTAAAATTAGATAAATCTCAGCGTTATTCTAAAATTAGACTGCTTAATTTATGTTTCAACTGCCTAAGGTCAAACCATAGAACAATCCAGTGTAAAAGCCCTCAATCATGTAAAAACTGCTGCAAATGCCATCATACAGTATTGCATAATACGAATAACCCGAAGTCATCGCCTGTCGCTGAAGAGAAAGCCTCTGGACCGCCTTCACCTCCATCAGCAACTTCATCGACAAGTTTTCAAAATTCAACTGTAGTCGGTTGCTCCAATAGCAATGAAGTTATGCTCGTCACTGCTGTCATTTCCATCGCTAACTCGCAAGGAAAGTTTTATCCATGCCGCGTTTTACTCGATAGTGGAAGTCAATCTAACTTCATCAGTCTTTCTTTAGTCTCAGCTCTAGGATTGCAGCAGTCCAAGGTTTGCACAAATGTCTCAGGCATTGCTGGTACAGGTATATCCACAAACACTTCTGTAAACATAGTTATTAAGTCCAGACTCACTAATTATACTGAAAATATTGAATTATCTCGTCTTGCGAAAAATTACTAATAATTTAACTACGTCTTCATTTCATTCTAAACTGGAAATCCCTAATGACATTTAAACTAGCGGATGAAGAATTTTTCAAATCAAGGGGTATTGAGGCCCTTTTAGGAGCTAATGTATTTTTCGAGAAGATGGACGCGTTAAACTAGGGAACAATCTGCCTATTCTGCAAAATACAGTTTTTGGTTGGGTAGTTGGAAGTAAAATTTCATCTCAGAAACCTATGAATAGAACTTCTTTCCTTACAGTTGTAGATGCCAACACGCAGCCAAGCACAGATCAACTTATTTTTTCTTTTTGGCAATTAGAAGAGGTAGTTAACAAATCAAAGTTAACTCAAGAACAACCATGTGAATCTCATTTTCTGACCAATGTTAAACGACAAGCTGACGGTAAATTTATTGTCAAACTACCCTTCTCTTCTGAGCCTGAGAAAGCTCTAGGCACTTCAATGGATCAAGCACTTAAACGGTTTCTATCATTAGAACGCAGACTTTTAAACGATCCTAAACTTAAAGAAAATTACATAAGTTTTTTAAACGAATATCTTGAAAACGATGAATTAGAACCCATTCTTAATAATAAAGAACATGGGTATTATCTGCCACATCATCCTGTTCTGAAGGAATCAAACTCTTCCACTCGCGTTCGCGTAGCGTTTGACGCATCTACTATATCAACTTCCGGCAAGTCTCTGAATGACATTTTGATGATCGGACCAACCATACAGCGTGATCTGGTTTCCATCTTATATCATTTCGCCTGCACATATACGTATTTGCATCCGATATTTGACAAATGTATCGAAAGATAATGATCGATGAAGAACAACGCGATTATCAAAAACTTCTTCGGCTTAATGATACAACTGAACCAATTCAACACTATCGTCTAAAAACCGTTACATATGGAACAGTATCTGCACCTTTCTTGGCTATCCGAACGTTATTTTATTTAGCAGAAGTTGAAAAGAAAAACTTTCCAGTCGCCACTGAAGTCTTGAAAAGGGATTTTTACGTCGACGACTGTTTAACCGGTTGTGACTCATTAGATGACCTTAATACTTAAAAAAATGAATTGATAAAACTTTTACGAACTGCAGGATTTGAATTGCGAAAATGGTGTGCCAATCACCCACAGTTGTTAGAAAATATACCAGCTGAACATAAGGAAGCAAATTTCGTAGTCGAATCCGACAACACTGTTAAAATCTTAAGGCATTTTCTGGAACTCTACTAATGACACTTTTCATTTTCAAGTCAAATTGCCTGAACCACCAAACATAATTACGAAACGAATAATACTGTCTGATATTTCCCGTATATTTGACCCAATTGGTCTTGTATCACCTATTGTAATAGCAGCAAAATTATTAATGCAAGAAATTTGGATGAACAAAGACCTCTTAGAAATTTGGATGAACATAGACCATCCGGTTGGGATGAATCAGTTCCTGATAATATTAAACAGAAATGGAGTGCATACAGACAATCACTTATCTCATTAAATCAGTTAACAGTTGATAGAAGAGTCCTCAGTGGAAACAAGGGTCAACGATTTGAAATACATGGGTTTTCCGACGTGTCGGAGAAGGCTTTTGGTGCTTGTATATATATTCGTACGATTGAAAGTGATGATTCAATTTCAGTTAAATTACTCTGTTCCAAATCACGAGTAGCTCCGATAAAATCAATCTCGTTACCGCGGCTAGAACTATGCGGAACGCTACTGGTTGCAGAACTGATCCATAAAATTCGTGACTCCATTAAATTGAACATACATTCTATCACTCTTTGGACGGATTCAACGATAGTATTACATTGGCTAAATTCAACAGGGAGGCTCAGATACAAGAATTAACTGGTGACTATTTGGAAACATGTCCGATCACAGCATAACCTTGCATACTTAATATCATGATTGACTACGCCAAGTATAGTTATCTTCATCTCTTATATCTGAAGCTGAAGATGAATGGCCTGAAGCTCTTCAAACAATATCAGTCCAGAATTAGAAGAGCGTAAAAAGACAATAGTTGTAGCAATATCTGTACCTAACTGTGACTTAATGAACAGATTTTCTTCTTGGTCTAAGCTGTTACGGGTCACTGCTTTGTGTCTGTCAACAGTTTATACATAACTGCAGAAACTCTAAAACTAGAAAAACTGATGCTAACAACCTACAAAATGCAGAAATCCTTTTCCTTTGGATTAAACAAGTACAACAAACATTTGATGAAGACATTAAAAAAATTAAGATTGGAAAGATCGTAACAAAATTAAATCGTTAAATCCATTCATTGATGAAAACGACTCAAATTACAAAAATAATATTTAATGAAAAGCACATTAACACACTACACGCTGGCATTATTTAGCAGTTTATTCCTCCTAAATCACCTCATTTTGGAGGTATTCGGAAGCAGGAGTTAAAACTGTAAAAAAATCACCTTAAACGAGTGCTAGGAAACCATATCCTTAATGTATGATAAACTAGAAACTTTATTCATAAAGATCGAAGCATGTGTAAACTCTAGACCTATGACAGCTTTATCTACTGACCCAAACGATTTAAATCCTTTGACACCCGCTTACTTCCTAATTGGACAATCTTTGACATCCTTTCCTGTTCCTGACATGACCGATTTAAACATAAATCGACTTGACTACTGGCAACGCATAGAACTTCTTTACCCGATAATTGAAGTCTTCACCTTCAGTGGGGGCGGCATGTTGGAGTAGTAGGAGTGTGGTGGGGACTAAGGGTGAGGGAGCAGTCGCAGACTGGCTGCCGTGGACTTTTCTTTCTCTTTCCTGTTTAGCCTCTGGTAACTACCATTTAGTAATACTTCAGAGGATGATGTATTATGAGTGTAGTCTTGTACATTCTCAGTTCGGCCAATCCTGAGATGTGTGGTTAATTGAAACCCAACCACCAAAGAACACCGGTATCCACGATCTAGCATTCAAATCCACGTAAAAATAACTGGCTTTACTAGGACTTGAACGCTGGAACTCTCGGCTTCCAAATCAGTTAATTTCCACCACTAGACCAACCCGGTGGGTGGCTGCCGTGGACTGTAAACGTTTAAACTAACTTAATTTGTATGTTAGTACTGTGTACTATATTAATCTTAAAATTTATGTCTGCAAACGTTCTATTAAAACATTTGTGTATACTTAAACGAGTTTATCTTATTTCACCTGCACTTTTAAACTATAAACAATATGTATCACCCATGTAAGTTTTTTTTTAAGATTTGTATATTTATATGCAAAAAATACATATCTATTTTATCTTTTGTTATTAATTATTAATAAATGTTATTCGTAATAATTAATGTTGTAAGCATTATTAATGTTAATATTTGTTGTTATTCTTATAGAGTGATTTAGGAGTAAAGGGAAAGGGATTTGGGATCTGATACTAGAGCTTGGTCTAGTTAAACGTTCAGACAAACATATGTCCGAAAACGCTTTGTTATCAAGTTGGCGAAATTTCGCCCGGATTTTAGTTCCCTCGATGAAATGAGATTATAGTGAAGTTTTTAAGGAGTAATACAAGTTGTAAACCTGGTGGTTTCATACGTTTTTTACTCTGAAAAATTGAAAAAAAAAAACACGTCCCAGAACTGTTTTCTCCCTTAGTTGATTATATCCAAAGTAAAACAGAAAACTTCGATGACGAAAATCGTTTTTTTATGTGTGAAGAGTAATAACTTTGTTAAATGACTAACAAATCCGTTAATATGTGAAGTTATTGTACTTCAAACCTACAAAAAAAAAAAAGAAAACGTATTTTTCGTTGCCGAAGTTTTTCTATTTTACGTTGAAAATCATGTAACTACAAAAAATAATAGTTCTGGAACCAGTTTTATTAGATTTTTCTGCGTAAAGGCCGTAAATAATCAAGTTTGCTCCTTATGTAACGCCTTAAAAATTTCAGTATGATCTCATTTAACGGGGTAACTGAAATCCGGGCAAAAGTTATAACAAGTGTTTTCAGAAGTGTATTTGTATTGTTTCTTACTTCAAGCTCTAGAATCAGTTACCAAATTATTTCCCCTTCCCTCTGTATAAGTTATATTACAATTAATAACGGACTGTTAATTTATTTTATGATAACCCACATGCGATTATCATTTTGATAACATCGTAATTTTAAAAAGTGGAAAAACTGGACTTGGATGTTACAGTTATTTTGTATGAGATCTTATTGTTGGCATTGCATATATTGTTAATTTCCTTGGTGGTTAAAATTTAATGCGCATTTTTATATGAATGTATCTTTTTTTAGATTTTTTAATTCAATTTTTAGGTTAGTTGAAACACAAAATATGTAACATTTAAATTAATTTTAATTTTTATTTTAAGCAAACAAAATAATATTTACTTACATTATGTATTATAATAATAATTTAACACTCTAAAACTGATTAAAAATACATATTTGCTGGGCATAATATCCAGCTGTTAATACTACCAGTAGTTGATCTTACGCCTTTGTCGGGTAAAATTAAACATAGCTCGTTTGCCAAAAAGTATTGGACTTTAATTCATCACACAAAATAAACTGAATATAGGCTAACAATAATAAAATCTGCAATTTAACAAAGTCTGAAAACAAAAGAACTTAAATCACCTTTTTTCACAATCATATACTTATAAACATAACATCAATAAATATAGTATAACTGGAAAACTTGGCATTATTGACATATTCTGTAATAATAAAAATTAGCAATGAACAAATGTCATTAACTTAGAAAAATAAATTACAATATTTCTTATCATTTGCGCTGGCCTTTTTCTGGTTTATAAACATCTTCATACTTATCAATAAATAATTAAAACTTGCATTTCTAGTTTGTTATAGAAAACAAAGAAAGAAAGGCCACGATAATACATTCCAGTATAAAAAAGAAAGTTAATTACAATATAATCAATTACATCTAAATTTCATGCAGTTAATATTATTCTACATGTTTTATTAACTTGCATTTGTGTATATATATATTTAATTATAATGTTTCATTATCATTATTATTAATGTTAGTGCACTGATTCTATTACTACATTTTTCTCAAAGTAAGATATATAAAAAACAAAGTTAATACAGTTCTTAATGAAATCTATAAGATTGACAAGATTGACAAAGCTTTGAATAAAACTGATTTAGACTATTTAAAAACTAAATATGAATATATAAAACAATATTAAATACACAATATGTAATGATATGGAACTTAATTTAGATGAAGACAGTATATTATTTTCTTATGAAAATGTTTTGACGCATTACATAAATGTTCATTAAACATACCCATTTTCCATGTATTTTTGTGATAAATTATGCTTCAAAAATAGAACTAACATCAGTAATTTTGAAAACCAAGAAACTTTGTAGATCTAGTCCCAGCTGCATGTGTACTTAATACTTCAATACAAGAACTGATTGGAGCATCTGCATCGGCAATGGTCGTTTATACATTAATCTTAAATAAAAATTCATAATATATTTACAAGTGATCAATGATGTAAAGTGAACGAAGTTGATAACTAGTCCTTGAGTAGGTTTAAATGATACGAAAAGTTCATGTTTTACACACAGACATGTTTAACAAATTTAATGTGTTAAACTTGAATCACGTCGGGGTTACCAAAATTATGTTTAGCATAAATGCAGATGAATAAGATTCATGCTACAAAAAGAAATAGAAATTATGTTTAATAAAATTAACGTTTATATAAGAACATTTAGTATAACACATGATACAATAAGCTTGTACTGAACTGAATAGTTTAATAGTTAAAAGTGGACTTTCTTTCTTTTTCCTGTTTAGCCTCCGGAACTACCATTTAGATAATACTTCAGAGGATGAATGAGGATGATATGTATGAGTGTGATGAAGTGTAGTCTTATACATTCTCAGTTCGACCATACCTGAGATGTGTGGTTAATTGAAACCTAACCACCAAAGAACACTGGTATCCACAATCTAGTATTCAAAAGTGGACTGATTTTCCTATTGCCTACCGTTGCCAAAACAACTGCCCTTAGCAACGATAAACAACGATAAAGTATGAATTGCGTTAGAAATGCAACATACCGCCCACCTTAAAAACATCAGTTTTTAACGTGAACAAACATGAACAAATACAAACATTAAAACATAATAAAACAGAAAATTGAGCAATGAAATTAATACAAAAATGTTTAGCATTTAATGGAATAGAGGTTAAATTTTGAATGTTTTGGATAAATAGGAATTGTCTTTAAGAATTAAAAACAATTACTATTTACAGTAGACAAAATAGAAAATTACGGTGAACTTGACACTACGAGAAGACCTTGAATCCACTAGACCAAATCTACTTTACGCATTGACGTAAACAGCCTTATTTGACTTTTTTTTTAAATGCTGCCTTGAGGTTATAATTATTTTGCTTTCTTTATTTTCATAATCTTTTGTGTTTTAAAATATTATATTTTTAATAACAGCAAAATTTAGTGAGCCCACTACTTGCTGAAGAAATATTAAAAACAAGTAAACAAATTCGAAAAGTGATTTTCTCTGCCATCTATATCTCATAGCTCCAGTGTATTTGGACGAATCATGACTTTTAAGTACTGTGTAGTGTTGTTATCGTGCTGTTTCAAAATAGCTAATATTGTTTATTTTGATAAGATGTGAAAAAGTGGAAGTTTCTTGTGTAAATATGTACTAATGTTTGTAATATATTAAGTGTTTTCGCCGAATTTAATTTTATATTCTACTTGATGTTGTTGAGTATTTCGTACACATTTTGTGCTATGTAAAATTAATTTTATGAAGTTCACTACGTGGAATCTTTAACGTATTGAATGAAGAACATTTAATTTCAAAATAAAGTAAATAAAAGTGCTGATGTACTGTTTACCTTACTGATTTTTTTTATCTCTTGAATAATATATGTTAATAAAATGTTTACTATACAGCTGCTGTTATTTTGTATGGTAAGTTTTGACTTTGTAAAAATTCAGATTAGAAATATTAGAGACCACTCACGACTTAAGTTTTATTTTATACTGTACTATGAGAGTGTACTATATTTTATCAACTCATTGTTGATAAACTCAAGTCGATAAAAAGTGAATGCGAGATGGTTATGGGAAAAGAGCACGGTCCTATTTTGTGGTTATGTTATTGTTGTTGGTTTAAGTTATCTTGGTTACAAATAGCTCCAAATCTAATATTTTTTTTGTGATATGTTTCAGTGCAGTTATATTGTCTGAAATTTTAGAAGGCTGGATTTGAAATCCTAGCACTATATTATTTTACATAAAATCCATATTCTATTTGGGCAAGAGGTAGTAACGAGGTGTAAAACAATGAAGGTGTCATTTGAAGTTGCCTTATTGGAAAAGAAAAGTTAATTGGAGAAATATTAGGTAATTATTTACAATTGGGAACTTGCCGCAAATTTTTGTAAAATTTGCAATATTCCTTATTAACGTTGTAAATTATTCGTTACAATTGAAATTTTTCATTGGAAACACTTTTCACCAGAGTTACGTTTGTCGTAAGTTACACAGTTCCTTCCAAAAATTTCACTGCACAAGTGAAAAACACATCGGACTAAATAATTTATTTAAATTGGTTAACTAAGTTATGAATGAGATTAGATTCACTTACGACTAAATTAGTTAGTTTAACTAATTTTTCTCTACTTTTCTCAAATCGTTGAGAAACGTATTTGAATTGTTTCTGTTGTGCGTGTGTCCGTGTGTGTATTTGCGTTATCGTCAAAAAGAATGCCTGATCTCATCATTTCCCATCGTCGGTTTTGAATAGCATGACGCAGTTTAGAAGTGTTTTACAATATGTATGTTTCACAATTGATGTGATGAAAAAATCAAAAGCACTTCCTATTAGTTTCAGAATACAGTTGCCATGATTTTCCTCTGTCTCAGCACTGAAATCCATATTACGCCACCATTGACGGTATGGAGAAAAAATCGCCTCCCTCATGGTTAAAGTTGTCGAGAAAAGCACGAGCAGCTGTCATTCCATGATTTTTGTGAGCACCTATCAACATTTTTGGCACCCATAGTGCCCACCCACAGTTTACCATAGTATCAATCAAGTTTCTCAAAAATGTTGTCTTTGAAACTTCTGGAAATCCTAGAGAAATGTTGCAAATCGTAAAGCGACGACTTTCTCGCACTTTTGCATTCACATGTTCAACGAGATCGTAAGTCCGGACACAAGGCCTGCCACTTTACTGTTCGTAAACATTTGCACGGGCTTCCTTAAACTCAAGACGACACCATTACCTCACTTTTCCTTCATTCATTGAGGTAGGCTAATATGTTTCACACAATTGACGGTGAATTTCAGCCGTATTTTATATTTTTGCGTTTTGAAACCTTATCACGATCTGATGGGTTTTGTTATTCCCGCACTCATTTTAACACACTACGGCAAACAACAATGAACTGACAGCAATGTGGCGGTTACACGCCCAGATCACTTAAAGCTACTGCGCATGCGCGAATCAATCAGTGTGGCCCATCGCTATTTATAACTGATCGGCCTGTAATTTTGAACCGCGCCCCGTACATTATTTGTGAAGTAAATAACTTGGTTTAGGCGAAATATAATTAAGTTTAGTTAGGCCCGGTTAGTTTACTAACGATTCTGCGTACTGAACTTAGTAATTACTTTTTTAGTTTAAGGGACCACTGTTAGGCATTGCTTCAGAGGATGAGATGAAGTAACAATTTTGTAGCGTGTGAAAATGCTATGTCAGACCGGGAATCGAACCTGGTAGGAACCAAACGTAATCTAACGCTCACTAACCTCGTCTAATTTACCTTAAATATTAAACTGGCCGATTGTTATGCTGAGTCCGTAATTTTATACAAAACCAATTGTCTGATCCAAAAGTAATGTATATTACACTTGTACAGTGTTGAATTACGACATTTTTGGTGAGGGTACTGTTTAACTTACGAGGGACGTAACTCGGGTGAACGGCGTTTCCGACAAAAAATTGTAAGATATTTTCCAAATTTCATCAAAATCAGAGGCGAGTCCCTAATTGTAAAAAATTACAGAATATTAATTAAATTAGTATTTATAAAGGTTTGCCAGGACTTCTTTACTTTGGTTGTAGGTGTTTTCTGGGTTTATATATTATGTAATTCAACATGTGTAATGCAATGACATTATGCAAAAAGTGAAATACTTTTTTTATTGAGAACTAATATTATAAAAATACTTGTTTTCTTGAATTGTTTTATTTGTTAATCTATTAGCTATTACAACTATTAGTTGTTTTGTAATTTAATGTTGAAAATATGGTATTAATTATTATAGATTTCCAAGTGTTTCATATAAGACCTGATATGTTTGTTTATTTACTTCTGGTTACCATGACAGTGATATTTTACTATAATGTAAAATATGATACTCTACAAGTGATACACTACTATAATGAAAGTAGTGTATAAATTACAGTGCATTTTATGCAATTACATAAATTAGTATTTTATACAGAATGGAAATCTTACAGCTTCCAATACATTCAATTGCATACCTTTGTTTTAGGTGAAGATTAAAGGATCAGCAGTATAAGAATACCTTAAACATGGACATACCATTAATGGTGTGTGAAAGCCAGCAAAGCTATGTGCCTGAGAGTCTTGAGAGAAACATTCGTAGCATAGAAGATCATGTGGGTGTTCCTACACGTAATCAACTTATTGCTGGGTTATTTTATGTACTTATGCAAGAGTGTGGTTATATATTAATGCAATCTTCAGTATGTGAAGACGCTTGTGCTGAGGTAAGTGTTAGTAACTGTTAGAATTAGATTGTGTAAATTTTCTTTATTAAAATATTAATAAACATTAAAGTAGTTAATCAAATTATAATAATTAATATTCAGTTATTAATGTATTGATGTGTACCAACTGACTATTTTATTAAATTAAATCTTTATCTTTTTTAAATATGTTACATATATTTCCAACATAAGTAAATAAAAGCTTATTAATTATTACATATGATTAATTTATTACTTATTCAACAGTAAGTTATCTTTTAATGCGCTGAAAACATACTGTATATGATGTTTTTGTTTACAAATAATTCATATGCCCCATGCTTTTCCATGATACTTTTCAACAATTCAGATCTTTTAGAATAAGGTGTTGTAATTTTTCAGTAAAAATATCTCTGCAAAAAGCATTATAATTTTATTTATATTGACATTGAAATTAAGTAATTTAAAAAAAAGTTATCAATAGTTTTTTTTTTTGTGTAATTCCGATAATTCAGATTACTCAGTCAAGTTTTCACACATTAATATTCCATAGTAGATATGCTTAGGATCAGGAAAACACAAGATTTAAATGTTGGAAAGCAGGTATGGACAGCATTTGGACCCATGCAAGGTCAAAGTCAGTGTTTGTTATAAGTACTCTAGGGAATTAGGAATCAGTTAATCCATTCTGTGGAGAGAGGTTAGAGTTAAAGATAAGGCTAAGATTAGATTTTTGTGGAGAAAAGAATAAACTATAAACTAACCTTAATATTCATCAGAGTCAGCCATTGAAGATGACGGCACTCTTGTAAGTTGATTATCTGTTTGTTGTGCAAATGGCTAATAGCACAGAACATGTGGTGTACTATCTACAGTGACTACATTTCTGTTTAAACACAAATTCAGTCAGGTTTCTTACGAGATTGTGTTGAGTATTATCATACTACCTCTGGTAATTTATCCCTAACTCTCCACAAACGTTTAACCTCCAGAATCATCCTTAGATATTACTTCAGAGGATGAGATGAAGTGACAATTTTTTAGTGTGTGAAAATGCCTTGTCTGACCAGGATTTGAACTTGGGACCTTCAGATGAAAGGCCGAGATGCTACCAATGTGTACCACAGGCTGGCTCTCCACAAAAGTTGCAGGGCACTTTTGTGCCCTGCAAATGCCAAATCTGCATTTTGGCATTTAGATCCTATGTTTTCCTGATCCTAAGCACATCTACTAAGGTATATTAAAGTATGAGCAAAATAGAAGTTGATCAAGTAATTGCTCAGAATTACCTTTACACTTTATGAAATTATATTAAGAAAATTTTTAATTTTATTGAAAATTTTATTTATTTAATTTATTTTAACTGTTTCAAACTTTCATATTTTTTATGAAATTTTTTTACTACAAAAACTTGAAGCTTGTGAGAGAACAAATTGAAATTTTGGTAGTGCATGGAAAATGCTTTTAATTTATATTTGATAATCATATAATGACAGTAAAAAAAATATTATAATTGTTAGAATTTAATGATTAAATCTTGACATTAATTTTATGATTACACTTAGCTTGTATTATTATTTGTGTCCCCATACGTACAGTTTATTATGTGTAGTAAAGCGACTAGAAACCTTTCCTGTTGTTTCTGTCAAATAATTGAATAACTAATTTTAATAAATAATAAAAAACTGCAAATAAAATAAATAACTTAGGCTTGACTTTTTTAATATCTGTAAAGTAAAATAAGGTTATCAGACAAAAAATTTATTACAATTTAAAATAAAATTTGTTAAATGGAAAAATGAAGTCTGCCTCTAAAACCAATCCAAGGTGGATTAAATCAAAGGTAAATAAATCAAATTTAGATCTAAATAGCTTGAAATTTATCTTAGGAGCAAGAAAACAGATCTATCTGAAAACCAAAAGTAAGATGAATTGGTTTTGTGGTTTCATAAAGTTTGTAAATGAACTGGTAGGGATTATATTAAAACTCAAAACTATAGCCCTCTTAACAAAAAAATGGCAACTATCCCTCTTGGTCAAGTATCTCAATTCTCTTGCTTGTGAAGCATTGATAGAGAATCTGGAAGTAATTGAAACAATGACAAATTCTGCATACTATGATTGAGCATTTTGTGCAAGCTATGATTTGAATTTGAGCATTCTGTGTACTCTACAGCTTCCCTCGAATATATAAATTTCTTGAATGTAAACGAAATCACTGATGTTTTTGCTCATGTTCTGGCTGAAAGCAGGTTTGCGTAAATTATATTTACTTTGAAGTACTCAGATCAGTTACTTTAAGTAATTAATTTCCTTTGTTGTAGTAGTAATATATACATTTTAATTGCGTTTGGAATTTTACTTTTACCACTTTCTTTATTAGACTTCTCTTGTACCTGTTTTAATTAACAGATACGTTAAATGTATTCTGATTTTTAGATCAGCTGGTTTTGGGTTCAATTCCTGCCAGAGGTGACATGTTTATACCTGTTATTTCATTCCTCATCATGTGAGTGGCATGTTTGAGATTGTAAAAACAACAAGATTAAGCAAATAACAATAGCTGGATTCTTGTGTATTACTGGTTTTATATAAACTGTTTTATGCTCAATAATAATAATAATAATTTAAGTTATGTAAATAATTTAATTCAAAACTTCTTTTTTTTATAAAGGTTTCTGAGGATTTTAAAGGAATTGAACAAAGAATGGTGACTTTTAATCTTCCCAGGTTACTATCGCAAGCCTCTTTAGTTTCACCTTTTCTTAAATCACCTTCAGGAATATATAGATTACCTTTTAAACTGGTTGGTGTTCAAAATTATAACTTTGAACTTCTAGTTATCCCATTTGCTGAAGATCTAATAGTTTTAAATCTTCTGGTGACTAAAGAAGATTTTAGCGAATGTTTTCCTATGGCTCTTAAAGTTTCTACTTTTGTTCCAAAACCAAAGGCTGTGAATGTTGCTGATAAGTTTTCTGACCTTAGAACATTATCAATTATTTTCAAGAACAGTATTGCTCATAAAGGTAGGTTAACATTACTGCTGAATGTTAGCTTAGTTTTCTGAATTTTCTTTGGTAAAATTCAAATTTAGGGCATGTATTGTGTATTTACATTGAAATCATGCTCATTATACCAGTAATGGTAATATATACTATAGTTGTGGAATGTTTAAATATTAAGTTTAAGCAAGGACCAGTAATACTAATGTTATTATATTAGAATAAATTAAGATGCATGTATATATGCATTTTTTACAAACATGTATTGGGTTTTTCAAAAATTATATTTATTCTTTTCAAATTATTTTTTTAGTAATCAGTGGATATGCCTTTAATAAACTATTTCACTGCAAAAAATCTTTGTGGACTATCATAATCTATATGTATATGTGTGTATATATATATATATTAATTAATTTATATTTAATAGATTAACATTAAGTACAGAATAAATGAAATAGGATGACTTACCTTATTTCATTACACAAACTGAAGCGCTTTCGTGAACTTGATTTACATCATCAGCTGTATACATTTATATATATTACAAAAGACATCATAAACTTGCAATTCATGATAACATTTTTCACTTAAAATTTTATGTTAAAAATATTTTTAAACAAATTAGATTTTATTAAAAATGTTTAAATTAAATTTTAATTTAACTTATCGTACTTGAAAATCTTATATAAATAGTTTTTAAAAATCTCCCTTAAATTAAATTTTTTTAAAATTTTAATCAAAAAACATAAAATATAAAAATTGTTTAAAATTATTTCAGTTATTCTGTACTTAAGGTTGAGCTATTAAATATACACACATGCAGAGTGATTCATGAAGAGTGTAACAAACAACATGTTTACTGGTGAAAAAAATTTGATGTGGACAGCACATAACTTCCTTGTGCTGTCCATTTTAAAAAAATGTGTAAATTAAAAAAAAAAAGTACACATTTATTAAAAATTAAGAACTTCTGATATTTTTTATTTTTTTTTTGTTATTGAATTATTATTCATCGTTAAACCTTTTTTACAATGAGAGGTTAATAATTTATTAATAAATCAATATATTTAAATTAAAAAGAAAAATTAAAAAAAAAGAAAAAAGGAGAAGGTCTTGATTTGAACTGATGTGATTCTCCTAAGATCCAAATATTTAATTAATTAAAATTTTATTTGACTATAACTCTGGAACCAATGAAAATACCACTTATATAGTTGAAAAGCTCTCAATGGGGGTTTATTACTACAGTTAAGAAAAGACCCAAAATCCAATTTTTTTTTTGGATTTTGGGCCTTTTGGAACACTTTTGGTTCAGTCGATTGCAATCAAAAGGGGAGGTGCACAACTAGATGTTACGTTACAGAAGTCCTAAATCCAAAATTTCAACATCCTACAGCTAATTGTTTTTGAGTTATCTGAGATACATATGTACGTACATACAGAGATTGTGAGAGAAACGTGCCAATCATGGTGTTACTTATTTATTTTTCCTGACAGAATACATTTTTTTATAGAGTTATTCTAATATTGGTATTTAATTTTTTTATAATTAGGTTAATGGCTATGGAGTGTGGAGCCTCTTGATGCTATTTTATTCTTATTTTTTCTGAAGATAGAACACATTTTGAAAATGAAGAGTTTGAATATACCAGTGTTTTAATTTTTGTTTGGAAGGATGTTAAAGCTAGAAGTCTGGTGGAGTCTTTTGGCCCCACTGGACATTGATACTATATTATCTATATACTGTGTTTTGACAATGGTATTATGATAATTTCTGTTAACTAGGTGGTGAGAAACAGTTCAAAGGAAAAAATTTCAATTAAAATGGGCAGGAATATCTGCCATGTGATAGGTATATTCATTTTGATAAGCTGAATAAGAAAATGTGTAAATTGTGACAAACTAACATTTCACGGGTGAAGTGTTAATGTAAAATAAATGTTAATCTATTAATGTGTTAGTAATGTTAATTACATTATTAAGCAATTAATTATTTTGTGTCAGTAAGGCTACGCACAATAATTTACTCAAGCACCGTGTCTTATAAGGAGAGTTAAAAAATAGAAAAGAACGCCTTGGTTTAGATTGTACTTAATTCTTAAAGACAAATTTTTTCTAATGAAATGTTATTGTTAAGATTAATAGAAAAGTGATCAGAGAATAAAATAAGACCACCCTTAATTGTTTTTGTTGTTAACTTCTCATCTGAGAACTTACCTCTATAGAAAAGAAACTTATTAAAAAGAAGAGAAACGCATCTCTATTGAAAATTTAATTCTCTTATCAGAAAAGATTGCTATGTGATTAAACAGTTTTTTTTTTTAATAAAAAATAAATAATTATTTAAAAAAATTAAAACCTACTTCTAAAAATGCTCTAAAAAGAAATATATGATAATTTTTCATTTCTTTTTAAATTTTGATTTTCCGAGATATAAAAATTAAAACATTAACTTAACTGTTGCTTCTTTAATTCACACTGTTTTTCCATTCCATTGTTAGTTGAAATTATAAACATATTGCTTAAGCATTGTGGCACATAGTTCAGTCTAGAAAAAATCTTTAGTGAGAGGAAAATGAGTGTGTTTAACATAGTGATCGTAGTAAAACTGATGACTCATTAGAAAACTAAAAAACCACTAATTGGTATACTCAACTTTTTATGCCATTTTCAAATAATGCATACACTTTTTACCCTTAGATATTGCTTTGTATAATGAAGTGAAGTACCACTTCACTCCTCATGAGTAACTAAAAACAAATTTAGTATTAAGTATCACAACCCCCACCAGGTTGGTCTAGTGGTTAACGCGTCTTCCCAAATCAGCTGATTTGGAAGTCGAGAGTTGCAGCGTTCAAGTCCTAGTAAAGCCAGTTATTTTTACACGGATTTGAATACTAGATCGTGGATACCGGTGTTCTTTGGTGGTTGGGTTTCAATTAACCACACATCTCAGTTATGGTCGAACTGAGAATGTACAAGACTACACTTCATTTACACTCATACATATCATCCTCATTCATCCTCTGAAGAATTATCTAAACGGTAGTTACCGGAGGCTAAACAGGAAAAAGAAAGAAAGTATTAAGTATCATAGTAATTTATTGAACTCTCTTAATAATCATGTTTCCAAATTGCATGATGAAGTACTTATTCTGGAAACAATTGGTAGTTTAAATCTTTTTTAAAAATGGTTCATGAGTATTTTCTATTTGTGATTTTAGGTAATACTTGGTTTTGTTAAGTTGTTCCTAAAAACAAACAGTTTACAGGTTTATTAAAATAAAAATTGATCCTATAGAACAGGTTTAACCAATTTTAGGTTTGATGCAACATTAGAATTCTGGTCATTTGAAAATGAATTTATTTCCGTACGCTATTGAGAATGAGAGACATGTTAAATTTTTCACCTGCTCTGATGTCATAACTCCTAATAACTAACAATTTAAAAAAATTTGATTTTTTATTGAAAATATTTCCAATGAGAAACTCTCTTGCAATACAAATATGAAATGAAAACACAACTTTTACATAATATGAAAGGACATTTCATTTTAATACCTTTAACTCCAAGATAAAACATGAACTTATAGAATAACACACTAAGATTTATATTAAAAAGCATTTGTCATATGAGAAATGAGAAAATATGCAAAGTATTGTACCTTTGTATACTTACTAACTAAATTTGAAGTTTACTACCTAAAAATTGAAGGTAATGTTTAAATAGAAACTTTGCAACTAATTTTTAGATGAATGATAAGGGGCAATCAGCTTATAATTTCCTGTATCAATTACATCTCATTTTTATGTTTCTTCGTAAAACATATTAATTATAAAATATTTCATTCTATTTAAAAATCTATTACTCTGTTATTTTTAAAATTACTAGCCAAATCACAGGAGTCTCTGCATCTATAGTTAAAGAAATTCTTAAAGAAAGGAAAGAATCTTCTTTTTTGTGATAGCAAGAAATTTTCTGTTATAAAGAGAAAATGTTGTGTTGAAAGAAAATAGTTATAGATAACTTTGTCAGAAGAACTACATATATCATTTTATAGTACACAATATAAAAAGTAAGTGACTTAATTTCTGATTATATTATTGCTACAATTATGTTGTAATGAAATGGTTTGTGAAAACAAAGAGTTTGTTCTCTTAATAATTGTACTTTGGAAAGTTTGGATTATAGAAAAATGCATCATATCAAATTTTAGTGATTGTTACAGATTTAAATTTTGATTCCAAAATTAATAATGTAGCTATAGTTAGTTAACATTTTCTTGAAGTAAATGTCATGGAGATATGTATCTGTAAATTGGATAATAATCTGCATCAAATAGCAATTTTTCTTTAATCTGCATATTTATTACGCATAAAAAGCAATCTCTTTGTTATAATTTGCAAGCCTTACTAAGAAGCCTTAGATCTAAATAATATTGTAAATAAGCACTTTTCCATTGCCACTTAATCTTTTCTCCTAAGAAAACATATTATATTTAAACATTATTTAGACATATGTTGGCTCAAAGATGTAGTTTACAGCTTTTTAAAATTAAATAACACAGATCATATATTGCACAAATCATGTTACTTTAACCTCCCACTTTTGTAGTATTGATACTTTAGTGGCCTGCACCCATTCACTAGTAAAGGATTTTGAAGATTCTAATGTATCATATTTTGAATTGTGTGGTTTCTTTTCAGGTCGTAGTACTGTGTTAAACGCTGAAGGAATTGTAAATAACAGCCTTATTGGTCTCATGGATGAGATAAAGCAGAAAATTATTAGATCTTTACCAGTCAAAGATTTACTTAATTTATCGGCTACATGTCATAGTATGCTTTCTTTGAAACAAGATGTATCGGTTTGGAAAGCATTACTTTGGAGAGATTTTCGTTACCAGATTCCTGAAGAAGAAGAACAGTCTGCTGAAAATTTGATGAAAATCTATAAAAGACTTTGGCATAAACCTTCAACATACCTTCAAAGGTTAGTGGAAATTTAATTTATTGTAATTAGGTGCCATTTATGCTTCTTCATTATTCATAGTTTAAACTACTTATTTTAATGTGTGTTTAAACTACTTATTTTAAACTACTTATCAGGCTTGCTTATATTTAGGTTTGTAATTAAAGTTTTAAACTGATTCTGTTCAGAAATTTTGTTTTTTATTCAGTGATGTCTTATAACAATTTTTTATGAGCTGATATAAGTCATATAGATTTAATTGTAAAGGGGATAACTGGTAATTATGGTAACCATTATTATGTTAAATGTGAATAGTAGAACTTAGTAAGAAGGTTTCGATGATGATTGCTCAATATGAATTATGATTTTGATTCTTGTTTACATAGTTTATATATTTTTTTTTATTAATCAAAAGTGAAAAACAACAAATGTAAATTCAATATGATAAGATAAATTAATAAATATACTATGTGATCCTGAACTTGAAACTTTTGTGATTCACAGCTGTGCGTCTTGTCGAAAAAACCATTCACTTTTTACAATCATTGAAAATTACTATAGAGATATATTATCACTTATAATGGCATTTTTGGTTATTATTCAATTTTTCATAAATCAAATGACTTAAATCATTAATCTTTCTAAGTCAAATTGACTTAGCTAAACTTCAGATTATCAAAAAACTTCAAATTTTGCAGTGATTTTTAGTCAGGGTAAAAGTTTTTTCTCTATAATTACTTGTGAAACTTGAATGTACCTTATATTCATAGCAATTCTATAATCACATGGTCCATATTATATTACTATCTCAAATTTGTCACTGGCATACTGGTTAACAATTAATATTATTGTTAGACATTAATATTATTGTTAATTTAACTATTTATATTTTAGTCATTTAAACAATCTGTTTTTTAATTCTAACAACATAATTATAACGATGATTATGTCAAAGGATTTTCCAAAGTCAAGAAACGTTTTATTTCTTGTTTATTTAAACCAGATTTTTATAATGGAATCAGAAACAAAACTTAATACAACTTTGATTCCTTATTTCTTTTTTTTTAAATTACAGATTATAATTTACTATTACAAATTATAATTTTAGTATTATTTTATTTTCAAAAAACTTATGATGATGGTGATGTATTATCTTTTCAAAAAATCTGACTGTATTTTATAATAAAGATTTTGGCCTTTAATTATTAACAAGGCGTTTTTCATTATATTTAACCTCGGACATTTAAGCCTTTTAAATAAGGATATGTTAAATATTTTAGTCAAGTTTTAGTGAAAATGTGTTTGTAATTGTAATTTTATGCCACAGATTTGTTTTTTATTAGCTGTGCACCCAGCTTCTTTCTTGTTGTCCCTTGCCACTATCCCAAATATTCTTATGATTTCATTTACTGTTTCTTGTTAAATGGGCCTGTAGTTCATGCCTATCATCATAATCTCAATTACTATGATTGTTATCCACACAGAATAGTACATTTGGTTATGCTTTCACAGTCAGAAAGTCAAGTAATAGATGACATCAATCTCTTACTCCCTCTCACTAACCGAAAAATATCATTTGTAAATGAGCAAATACATTATCTCTTTTATTTAATTTACATATAGATTGTTAAAAAACTGCATTCACCTACCTAATTTGTACTTGTTTCTATCTGCAATTAAAAGGATTTATTTTAATATACCTCTGTAAACTACATCAGTCATCATTCAACTTGGAGCACAATAAAACAGTGAGCGTCTTTATTTACTGTTGAGCAGGTGACAGGTGATACGTGATCTTGACCTTGTAAAAAATACATTAAGTCAACACCAGCAACTTTCAGTATTTGACCTGAAACTTATTTTGATTGTTGCCTTTATAAGGGAATTAAATTGCAATTTAGTTCAATTATAAAGTTTAAATGCTTTTAAATTTTGTAAATGCATAAGAGTTCCTACTTTTAATTTGATTGTAGTGATTAGGAAGACAGGGGCTATTGTAGAATTTAAAGCGCAAGAGAGTAGTATAAACTGTTTCTTTCTCACTTAGTATACTATTAATGGAGGAGTAAAACTTCAACCACAGATTTTGAGAAAATCATCTCATTAATAGATGCAACCAGGTCTTTTCTGGGTGTTAGACTGGCACACATAAAAAAACTTAGCTTAGATGCAGAATCCTGAAGATTGGGATAGATTGTAGCAATGAGCACCTTAATGAAGAAAGTCTCCAAAAAATAAAACCATTATTCCACCCATTCTGCTTTTTATTGAGTATTTATAACATTCTGTGCAGGCCTTCAATTGAGTTAATTTAGTCATCGTGAATTAGCCCAAACAACTAATTCACAGTCCAGCAGAATCTTACCAGATTGCTATTTTTGGTGACAGAACCAATCTAGAAACCTCAGTGTCTAGTGGCAATTTAAAAATCAAATGGACTGTTGTTTTGCCTTTGGGCATTAAAGTGGCTGCAATGCTAGAGGAAACAATAGCCAGTGTGATTTCACCTGTACCGTGAAGGTTTGAGAGGAGCAGACTGATGAAAAATGTCTTTGCTGTTCCATCAGGAGCAACCAAGAAAAACAACTGGCCAAAATTTGTACTCTATGCTATACTTTTTGTTGTGTTTCTTTGCTCATTGTTAATTTAGGTTTATCTCTGTGACATATTTAGCCAGATCTCTGTTCTTAAGTTTCTCTTAGGTATTCTTTGTATATTACAACATCTGCAATTTGTTGTAGAGGTAAATGGTACTCGATTAAAGTTCTTACCTCTAAATGTCAGCACTCCTTATTGAAGAAAAAACAGTAGTAAATATTATCATGAAGTGTTATTTGCAAGCCATACTTATTCTCCAAAGAGATCTTGATATGTCTTCTGAAAGACTCTCTTTGAAGCTATTCCAGTGAGACATGAATTGGATAGATTAGAGAAGACCAACATGGTAGCAAACAAATTCCTCAGCCTAGAAGAAGTGTTTATCATGTGCAGTGTCACACAGTATTTTCCCATTGGGAGTCATCCTATACTTCTTCTGGAAATCCAAAAGCTTTGCTTGCAGCATTGGAATGTTGGGTAAATGACCCCATTTATACTGCATATATCAGGAACCAGTGAACCTTGACAGCAATGTCAAGTTCAACAGATAAAATCTACAAAGCTGCTACTTGACGATTACAGTTTTCATAATTACCATTCTAATTGATTGCATTCATTAAGATATAGTTATCTGCCCATAAATTTCTCTGATTAGCTTGAAAGTATAGAAATCATTCTGTTTCTACTTTTTGTATACAAATCTCTACCAGGAATTGGTCTATCCTAAAATAAAGGATTTGATTATCTCTTTTGTTGATGTTTTTCATATTATTATTATTATTCTGTACAATTAAAATTTTTAGGCCGATGTTTTTTTTATTCATTTCCTCACTACTGACAGGATTTATCTGCAAAATTAAGAAGTGGTAGCTTCTTGTCAGATCGTCAAGATACTCCTTTGTTTGTCTCAAAGGACAGTCAAAGACTTGTCAGTTGTACGAATGATTATGTCTTGACTGTTACAATCCTTACAGACTAAGATTACTCTTATCTCCTCAATAGTAGATATATTTTAGACCATCTATGTTCTGTAACTGATCTTTTATCATTTATAATCACAATCTTAAATTCCAGAGTATTATTAGAAGATTATTCAGTAACGGTTTTTAAACTGCTTACATAAATATTATTCTCATAACAGCATTTCCTAATTTTTGTTTGCTAATTTGAAATATTAATCGTTATACTGGTCTGACAGTTATGGTTATTAATAAAATTAATTTGGAGAATAATTAATTTCCATTTGCCAATCTCCAATCTCAAAATTTTCTGAATTTGGAGAATTGTCGATTTAAGACACAGTGATAGCATATTGACTTTTACCCAGAGGTCTTTGGTTTGAATCCTGGTCAAGCATGGCATTTTTCATGCGTTACAAAATTTCCATTCTCATAACCACGCACAAGCTTCAAGTTTATGTAGTGAGTTACTTTAAAAACCAAAATGAAAGACAACTTTCGATGTGGAAAGTTATTTCAAAGTCATAGTTATAGCAATGAATATTCGTAACAAAATAATTTGATATTCTATAATTTCAATTTAATTATGACTAAAAGTTCCAGAAAATCCAAAAACATCTGCAACTTAATCTTTTTGTTAGAATAACAGTACTTTAAATTGAAGTAGTACCTATCAATCATCAATAACAAAAAGAACTCAAATGAAAAAAAATCAGTTAAAATGATATAGTGAATAAATGACAGTAGTATTCAAGATAATATAGTAAATACTTCCATAATGATTCGAGACATGTTAATTGGTGTGGTGTTTATTGCACAGTGATGTAAAAGAGGCAACGGGAACAAATGTCATCATGGTGATACTTGAGAAAAGGAACTGTGATCATGAGTGCTATCCATTTTTCTCTAATAAATTGAAAGCATGCATGTGGTGATGTGCAGAAAGCAATTTCAATATGTTAAAAGTGATTTAAATAAACACAGTTACTGATATGTTTGGTAAAGTTCATAATTATAATTTAATGTTTTTATAACATGCAGTTTATGCCTGCAGAAGGGACAGAAACTGCTGTCAAATTCAAACAAAAAAATATTTCAGATAGTTATTATGATACAGGGGAAAATATTTTCTTTGAATGCATCTTACATGTGTTACTGAAAATTATAGCATTAGGAAATCTTGAAAATTATCTGTAGATTTATTTTACCACATATTAAAAAATAAATTTGTGTTTTTATTATTTTTTAAAATTTATGTTTATTCTCCATTAAATATGGATGTTTAATGTGATTCATCTAAAAAAAAATTTCAGAAGTTTTTATGTTGATAGTAACTTTTCAGTTGGGGTCTTGGGTAAGAATATAAACTGTATCTCCTTACAACTTTATATAGTCTTATATCACTTGGAAAATTGTAGGGAGTACTATTCTAGAAATTGAAGCGTGGGAAAGATAAAATGCCAACACCATTTATAATAAATCAGTTTCTTAGATCATCAATGCTAAAAAACATTGGTGGTAGTTTACTTTTACTGCAGGATGTTGCTATTTATTTGATGACTGTACTAACAATGGCCATATAAAAACTATTAAAACTATAAAAATATATTTAAAACAATATATTGTATAGATTATTAAATTATATATATATATATAATTTTCATTTTACAAGTCAAAATTTGACTAGAACAACAGGATTAATTTGCAGTTATTATTTACAATATTATATTAAAAGTTTTATAAGACCATGGTTGATTTTTGCTATTTATACATAATTAACTATATATTACACATAAATAATCATTGTTACTGTATTATTTGTTTTAGTGTGCACTGTATTATATACATACATTTTTATTGTATTTATTTTTTTGTATTGTTATATGCTTTTTTTTGAGGAAATTTGATTTGCTATAAAGTTTGGACTGAAACAAATAGCTTGAAAGAGATTAGTAATATTTGTTGCATTATTCATTTTTATTTTGTCCCAATCTTATCTGATTTTTATCTTCTATCTTTATCTTTTGTCCCAATTTCATTTTATCTTGTAGTTTTATAAAAAAAAAATACTAGTGCTTCAGGAATACATAACAAATTAAAAGTTCCATATCACTTTTGCAAGTTTGTAGAAACATTTTTGGAAAAAAAAGAACAGTACTTATTATTAAAATAATAGAAATATTATTATGATATTAAAATACTACAGCAAAACCATATCACAACCACTTACACTCTTACTAAGCCTAAATCTAGATTAACAATAATGTAATATGTACAACATTATGATTGGTTAGTCATAATGGGGATTGTATCTTTTTTCCTGGAAAATAGTTTTTCTTCATAGTGTTAAGTAAGCCTTGTTGATTGGTTATAGATAGACCTCTCAGTCTGCAATCAGATATATGCCTGAAATTTATTTTTATAAAAAAGAAGTTGGATTGTAGAAAAAAAAGTGAAACTCAATGGTTTACATGATTGATGAATTCTGTGCTTTAAAATAACTGCCAAAAACAAAAATCAGGAGTTATTCCAACATGTATTCTGTTTCTGAAAATTAAGATATTGTTCTGAACTTCATAAGTAGGTTAATTGTAAACTTTTATAAATTTTTATTTGTAAATTCTGGTGCTTATACAATAGCCTTAGTTATTTCATTTTGGGAATTTTATATCTAAGAATTTAAATACCTTCTTACTTTTGTTTTACTGGTAAAATACTTCATCTGTAACAGGAGTTGGAGGCTGTACAAAAAAAGAATTGTCTCGGATCCTTTAAATAAAAAAATTCTGTTAATGTATAACTTTTGTTTGAAGCGAGGTATTTTATGAACCTTGATACAAGAACACTGCCTAATACTAATAATATAGGCTTATTATTAATAAATATTAAAGATATGTATATGAATATTATTAAAAAATAATTAAATATTAATATTAATAAATATTTATATTATTGGCATCTTTTTTAATATAAAAAACCAGTAATTAAATTGGTTTGAAGAAATACACAATACAAGAAAAAAAATGTTTAAATAAAAAAAAAGTATAATGAAATAGCATTTTCACTATTATCTCAAAACGAGCTGGGATATAGGCTTACATTAAAAGTCTGCACAGCAATTCTGATTTGCAGTTTAAAAAAGTTGATATTTATGTTTTCTATTAGTGAATCTTCTTATTATTGTTCATTTATTTTGCAACTTTATGACCTAATGTTTGGAAAATTCTTTAATATTAACATTTTACATTTTCTACTTAATATTAAAAAGGAAATTATATTTTGACTTATAATTTATCATGTAATTTTTCCTGTTAATTCTTTCATAAGTTTTGTTAAAAGAAGAATTTTTTTCTATTATTGTGTTAACTTAATTTTACTCTTCATTTAAAGGTTATTATTATTAATTTTTTTTGCAACATTAACTTATTTTAATATTTTTATTTCAAGGAGAAGATTATACATTAGGAGCAAACTTTCTGTATGATTGTGATCAGGAGCTAACACAATATTCAAACTACCACCAACCCTGCAGACGACCGTAAGGTCATGTTATATAAAATTTTGTTTCAAATTTGTTTTATGAAGTAAAAAAATTTTATTATTCTTATTTATTATTAATATTAGTGATAACTGTAAACTTGAAGTGATTTATAACTACTTACCGTGATATGCTTTTGAAGAGTCCACTGCTGACCAAGTGTAGCATAGCTAAGTTTTTTAATCTAGCCACATAAGAAATGCAGTAAAATGATAAAAGGTTTTTCATTCTTTTCTTGACAGATTTTGACAGTTTTCATTTAATTCCTGGGGAAAGACTAATTCATCCATAAAGTAGTGCTACTACCATAATCTAAATATTCCATTTATGACATGTTATAATTTTGGTTTGTAGTCATTTCTACTTATTCTGCATTTTTTCCAATAAAGACATGCAATTCCAGTGTAATGTGTTAATGTAAGCACATTCCAATTAAAGTTTTTTATGATCATCTGGTTCATATAATTTTCTATTAGTGGATATTGACCCAAAATGACATTTAGTAGCAGTTTGGCAGTTTCCATGTTTCTGTGATTAGGTGTTAACTCTTATATTAGCTGGTTCTGATCGGTAATTATTTAACCAAAATCCAAAATCTTATTTAGAGGATGTAAAAATTAACAAAAAATGGTCTTTGAAAAAAGTGAATTATTTGAATTTACTATATTATTACATTTATTAAAAGAATAAAAAACACTATGCATTGTTTCAAGTATCAAGTATGCAATACCTTATTCATAAAAAATATAATATTCATTTGTAAAATTAATGTTTTTTATCCATTAATTTAATTTTTAAAGTATGGAGTTGCAGGCCAAGTTCATCCTATGAAACCCACTGGGTCGGTTTAGTGGTGAATGCGTCTTCGCAAATCTGCTGATTTTGAAGTAGAGAGTTCCGGCGTTCGAGTCATAGTAAAGGCAGTTACTTTTATACAGATTTGAATACTAGATCATGGATACTGGTATTCTTTGGTGGTTGGGTTTCAATTAACTACACATCTCAGAAATGTTCAACCTGAGACTGTACAAGACTACACTTCACTTACACTCATATCATCCTCATTCATCCTCTGACGTAATACCTGATGGTAATTCCTGTAGGCTAAACAGGAAAAAAGTCCACCTTATGAACAAGTAAATTAACTAATTCTAACATACAGTTATGTATTTCTGTTATGAGGAAAGTTGTCCTCATGTTGTTTTCTTTAGGTAAATAATTAACTCTGAGATTGTGATTCTGACTTGTTAGTAAATCTGTTTTATTGTCAAAACGTTAAATGAGATTATCCAAGCTAAATACTTTTTCGGTTTAATAGAGGAAGCCTAACTTTTTTCGAAGGTACATATCCTGTATTTTATGTTATCATAAGTGACATAAACCACCTTACTAAAATGACAGAAGAATCATCTGGTAACCTACAAAGTTTAAATTTGTTAATTGCATTGTTACAGACTAAGAGTAGTGTGCACAAAATTTCTCTCCAGTAGTTTCTTAAGCTGTTATTAACCTGAACTGGTTTTTATTCTACTTTATTCCCTTTTGCAGTTTCTGCTTACAAGTTTCCTGGAAAAAACCTTTATATTCATGCAGTTTTATTAAGAATATACTAGTTTTAATTAAAATAGGTTATATTTTGGGTTGGAAACCCTAATAGTTTCTCATCATTGATGTCATTATCATATATGATTATGATCATATCATCATGTATGTCATCACATATGATTTCAGTTTAACAATTATTTGAAAATTTCAATTCCATCTGTAAACTCAATTTACATTTTTTGTGTTTGCATTTATTGAATGATTATCATATATATTTAACATACTGATTATTGTACTGTGTGACTCTCTTTTTGTAATTGTCAAATTAATCTGCTTACACAGTAATTTTATTATTCAGTAGAATTTCATTTTAAAGTAGAGATCATACCTGAAAAATTTGCATTTGAATTTATAAATAGACTTGATCTAACTATTGTTTCAGGTAACTGATGACTGATTATGAGTTGACATATAAACTTGACTTAATTTTTATTTCCATTGTTTAAAAGTTTCTCATTAGACTTTGTATTTGAGTAGTGATACTAATATGTTGATTTAGTGTATTTTTTGTGTGCTACTCAGTATGAATGTTAGTTAATTGCTTGAATTCTTATAAAAAAATCTTAATAATTTTTTTGTATCCTTATGTTGTGCCATTAAATAAATTAATCATATTACAGTCCAAATTTTTAAGTAAAAAATAAATATTTCTTATCTTAAGAAGATAATTTGATTTTTACCACTTAAGTGCCTTCTGGTGGATTCATCTTCTTCAGATTGGTATTTAATAATTAATATCAAAAATTTTATTAAAATCAATTAAAATAAAGACATGTTTTTCTTTAGCAGTGTTAATTAAAAGATAAAATTCAAATTTCATTATTCTTTTTATAGTTAGCAATAACAGTTGGTATCAGAATATTATTTCTAATTTAATTTATTAGTAATGTTGTTTACATAGTTGTGAATGCTTGTATCAATTTTATTCATATCATTTTCAGTGATTTTTTAAAATATTTTGTAGTATAAAATTTTTGACTTTCTTTTATTGTTTCACATAATTTGATTTTAACTGTAGTTTATTGTACTTTAATTTTTTTTATTTTTATATACCTTCTATGGACATCTCAGTTGTCATGCAAGTATAAAATTTATTACAAACTGTGTTTCTAGATAAAATATTTATATGTGTTTACTTCTTTTTTTTTACTATTTTAAAATATGTACTTTAACTTTTATTTATAATTATTTAATTATATTTAAATTCTCTTATATAAACAACCTAGTACAGAAAATAAACCCACTAGTACAGAATATTGAGAAAAAATATATCTTACCTTAATCTTTCATAAAGTACTTTCACAGGCACCCACATCATCAGTGATGATTATGATTGATGCATTATAATTATGACTGATGATGTGCCAGACCGTTTGACAACCCCCAGATCCCAAAACCACTGCACTTTCTTGTGAACACAATAACTGCTGTAATTTTGCACCAATCACTTTCAAATTGATACATAAGATATAACGACCCAAAATCTTGGCCAAGTTGGTTAATGGGCAAAGTTAGACCATGGGGGTGGAAATGGGGGGCTTTTTCGAAAAAACAAAATATCGCTATAACTTTCTTATTAAATAAAATATCAAACTCGTTTAAAGTTCCTACTATTCTTTGGATAAGGGCATAAAACTTATCTTAAGTAAAGTCTTTTGATATTATTAACCATTGGCTCAGGGGGTTGGAAAAAATAAGGTTTCGAAGACAAAAAACATACCCCTTAATAGACACAGCATTGAATCAGTTTAAAGTGGTCGTTAGTTCTCTAAACATAACCTAAAACTTTTGTTTGAAACAATTTTTGATATGACCAATTTTTACAGCAAGGCCTGACCAAAATGTTGCTGGAATTGTAAGAAGGTGGGGTTTGTTGTATGCTAAACATGTGAAACCATGCAACCATTGTCTTATTGAGTAAATTTGAAGTTTTTCTTAACTTTAAGGTAAAAATCTTTTTTATCCCCTACTTAGCACCGGCGAAATCTACCTCCACCTTTCGGCGTGCTGAAAGAGATTTTTTCTTTTTGATATTCCCATATCTGAAAGTTTCTTTAAGTTTTTCTAGCGCATGTCTGTGACAGTTTATGATAAAAATTATATAAAAATGTCAACCTTTTAAAACATTGATATTTTCTGCAGCAAGAGCTACTGAAAGTTTTAGATTTATTTATTACAATAATTTTGTATTATATTGTCTTTTAAAACTTACTGATATGTTATATGTTTTAAATGTATTTATGAAGTGTGTTCAAATAATAGTTAGAGAGTATTGTATTTGGTATATTTTTATATGTGCCTTCTCAATTTTGTATATATTCTTCAGAAAAAATACTTACTAAATGAGTTCCTGTTATTTTATCAGATTACATTCATATGAAACTTGTTTGTTGTTAATCAGTTTGTTTATTTTTTATTAAATTTAAATTATAGCAAATTTTTTTATATAATTTGTAAATGATCTGTTAAAATCATTATAACAGTGAGTCAAAAATTATCTACCCTTTTTGTTCTACAATTTATTTACACAAAGGCAGGGGTTCAACTTGTACATCATTTTTCTACTTGGAAAAATGATGGGCCACTTGGTCCAGTGGTTCACAAGCTTGCATATTCCTTCCAAGAAAAAGGTTTTAGGTTGGTTGCGAAGCCTCTTTTGCACAACTTCCTGTATATAAGTCTGTGGAAAATAGACTACCTCACAAAACATCTTGACTGGCCCAAACAGATAAAAGTTAGAAGAATCAAAATCTGGGCTGTAGGTAGGGTGTTCCAGTACCTCATAATTTAACTTGTTGATGGTTTGAATGGTATGGTGAGCCATATGTTGTCATGCAACAACACTTTCTTTGACAATAGACCTCGGCGTTTGTTGTGAATTTCAACATTTCACTGTAACTTGTGCTGTTGATTATAGTCCCGTTTTCCATGATATCTTCCAGTATAGGTTCTTTTGTGTCCCAAAAAATAGTTAGCATAATCTTTCCTGCCAGTGGCTCAGTCATGGAATTTTTTTCTTCATCGAAGATCCTGGGTGTACCCACTCCATACTCTGACGTTTCAATCCTGGCTCATGGTGGTGAACCCATACTTCACCACCGGTGACTATTCTGCTCAAAAATTTATTGCCTTCCTTGTTGAAGCGATCAAGTAAGCGTCGGCAGATGTCAACATGTTTGAGCTTGTGGTCTGCAGTAAGCTTTCTTGGTACCCTTTGCATATAGACTTCATGAAAGCTGAGCTTGGCATGGATGATTTTATGGGAAGAACCATAACTGATGTTCAGGGAAGATGATACCTCATTTATGGTAACTAGCCTATTTGTCAGAACCATCTCGCCAACTTGCTAGGTCTTATTGTCAGTGGTAGAGATTGTTGGGCATCTTGCTCCCTCTTCGTGCATTATACTCATCTGGTCACTTTTAGATTTCTCAACTCTCAAAAATACACTTTTACGTGATAAAGCACTCTGACCCCGTATTCTGATAAAAATCTACAACGAATTCCACCATCTTTCACATCCTCCAACCAGAGAAACTGGATCACTACTCATTGTTCATCCTTGGTGCAAACTACTAACGGAGTGGAAATGTTTACACTGTATTAACTGGAAACCAAATGACGCAATTGGAATCAAATTTTGCACAAGTAACTGCAGTCGTACTAACTCTAAGCATGCATGTACAGAATGCAGTTTGGCAACCTTGAAGCTATTATGACCAAAGTGTAGATACTTTAGACTCACCTTCATATCATATTTATTGTGATTATAACATGACTTTTGTATCTAAAGATGTTTCAATTTTTTAACAATATTTATTGCTTATTTATATATAATTTTTTATATATAAAATTGTTATTTTAGCTAATATATTTAAAAAAATTATATAAGATTTAAGAAATTTTATATCTATGTTTTAATAATGAGTTAAGATGAAGGGGCTAAACGTTTTAAAACCGTAGGAACTTAAGAATTATATTTAATTTATATTTTAGTAGTAATTTATATTTTATTAGTGTTTTAGATAATTGTCCTGATTTTAATGAGAGAGAATGTGTTTTAATTTCAAAAATGTCTGTTACTTCATGGAAAAGTCATCACTTTTTTATGTTTTATTTTGGCTTATTAATACAGATAACTTAATCAACTTTTATATCTGGGCCTCTTTTTTAAATTATTAATTTTGTGCAAATTACAATGATACGATAGTTACATTTAGATTATAATAGTAATTTTTTGATTTTATTTTCTAGAATTTTGTTCTGTGTATTTTATTTATCTTAAACAATTTTATAAATATTTTTTCAATATCTTATGATATATTTTAAATGTAAATAGTCTTTTTTTCTGATCATTAAATGTCTTATTAAAGTTTGTTTCCCATATTGCACCATATGCGATTGTATTTTATAAAATATGAACCAAATTTGATGTAATTTTAATTAAAATAATTGTTTATTTTTTTACTAGTAATGTAAATATCCTTTCATTAAATATGTAAATATCCTTTCCATAGGCTAGTTGAACATTATTAATAATGCATTCAATATTATTTCATTACCGTTGTTTGTAATCAGCCTCATCTAAATAAAAAAAAGTTAGTACACTTCAACAATGTTTAAAAATCTTTGCAACTTGATGACTAGTTGTTTCTATTTACTTAAAATGGCAGATGTATTGCGTGCTATTAATAATTGTGTACCATTTTAAACTAAAAAGAACCTTTTATAAAAGTTTATTCTAATTAAGTATTATTCCAGTTAGCTAAATGTGAATTTATAAAAGATATTTTTAAGTTTTCAAACACATAACATTACCATAAGATGCTAGAAGTATTATCCTGGAAATTGAAGGATTAAATTCAGGATAAAATTCATACAGCTGATTCGTACAGCCATGTTTAGTAAACAAGTTTCTACAGATCCTAAGTTGAACGATGCTGGATGCAGTTTCATTGCAAACTGTTCACATTTTTTATTTGTTAATGACTTTAGTAGTTGATCCAAAAAGGAAAGACAATTTTACCATCTGAAAATAATGGCATTGAAAAAATGTAGTAACTGTATTAAAATTGTTGTGAGTGATATATTCTAAAAAAATATTTATTACAAATGTAATAAATATTTTTTAGAATATAGATTACTGCATGAAATTCCAATTAATGTGGTACATTCAATAATATCTTATTGAATCCTTTTCAAGGATTCATGCACCGATGAAATTTATTTAAAACATTCATGTCTGTAGCTATTTTAATCAACAGATTCATCAGTTGAAATATTTTCAACTATTCTTGCCTATCTATCAGTAATTATTGCTATCATTATTGTAATGCATTTATATTTTAGGAGGGACTTATCTTTACCCAATAATATGCCTCATCTTATATACAGGTTTATTGGTAACATGCAGACAGGAAACGGAATATTCCAATCAGTCAACAGGCAGTTCCCATACCAAATCAGGCTAAGAATAGTCTTAATGCTTCAGCTTTCAACATTCTCATTATGGACTAACTAGATCTTACCTACACTAATGGAACCCAAAATAAGAAAGAAGGATCAGAATTGCTGGTAGGGCATGAGTGCAATGATAATAAAGCATGTTTACTCGTGGAGGAACTACCCCATCCAAAGGAAAGTTTGAACCCTCTCTACCATCCATGTGGTATAAAACTTTTAGGGATTAGATAATTTCTATTAAATGGGAACATTGCATTACTAATGACCACTTTAAATAAAAGCTGTCAAAAAATTGTCTGAAATTAAAAAGCCACCTACAAGTACAAAATTGTTTAAAATTTTACTGTATTTGTAAGCAGTTTCTATAAGGTAGTAAGCTATCCCATCACCACCTTTAACCGTTTGTTGCTTCTGATAACTTAATATTTGAATGTGCCCCTTATAACAAGGCTATTTTCGTGAATTTTTTTAAAGAATAATTCCTAATATAAGTGAACAGTTGGAAAATAGTTCATAAAGAAGTAAAAAATGAAATCAATTAGGTTTTTTAATGAAGGGCTCAAATGTTATTGAATGTCAGACAAGAAAGTTGAACCTGTTGGGAATTGAAGTGCTTTGTCTTAGAAATAGAAGATGATGGCTTTGAGAATTTAAGATTTGGCTTTGAGAATGTGGTACAGAATGTAAATTATTAGTAATAGCAATGAGCATGTGCATTGGAATATGTTAAGTATATATGTTAAGTTAAATATATTTGTACTTGTATAAATGTGTAGTACGAAGTACAAAAATATGTTGTAAAGTTACTTGGGTTAGAATGGCTGATTTTAATGTGTATTTTAAAAGTTAATCATTAATAATATCTTAAAATCAAATAATGATGGCTGTGTGTTGTAAACTTTCAAACCAATTACAGTATGATCTACTGATAATGAAATATTTTAAGTGTAAGAATTGATTGATTAAACATTTTAAACTCTCAAATTAATCTTGGAAGGTAGGCTGAAGAAAGAAAAACATCTGGAAAAGACATTTGATGAGAATTTTTTAGATTTTAAGAAGAATATTACTAAAATGGAGGAAATAACAGCAATTCTTAATCTCTGTAAGAATCAGATAGTTGCATGAAAGAGTTGAAACCAAAAAGGCAAATGTAGAAAGGTGATGGATAAGGTTGTTGAGTCTATTCCATCAGTTTTCAATTTGCATCTAACAGTAAAGGCAGTTGAAGAAAAAGGTCAATATGGTAACAGGGGGTAACAGTCCATGGAAAATATAAAATTGTTTTCACTAATTTTATTATACTTTAACTAAAACCAAAAATGTGTTCAAGGTAATGATGAATAGCGTGGATGTATTACTAGGAGAATCTCTTAGTGTGACAGTATAGAAGATAATGTTGAACATAATATATAAAAAGTTGCAGAGTTTTCTGTTGTAGGTGGTAAAATTATTACATACAACAGTTGATGGAAGGAATAAATTTAAAGTGGTCATTTCAAATAAGGAAAACTCATTACAAAAGAAAATAAAACTTGCAGACCTACATAATAGGTTTGCTATAAAACAAAAAATTAAATTCGGATGTAAATGTGCTGCAGGTCTAAATCATCTCATCATCTGATCATCTGTTAAAATATATAGGTGCAGCAGAACCGACTAAGCAGCTTAGAAAGGGTCAATGCTTGGGCGGTGGTTGGGGTAGGCAGGTGCACTTGGTCTGTCTCTGTTCCATCTGTGACTACATTTCAGTAGCCAACATGGTTTGGACCGGAGCTCATCATGGCTTTGCTGTGCATGCATATTTTGAAAACAAATGATCTGTGATTGCAATACAAAGAGTTTTTTGGCGACTGTTCAACATTCCGTGCAACAATGTTATTTTTAATGCAAACACAATTTGGTCCTGGGTTAAGCAGTTGGAGGAAACTGGTAGCACACTAAGAAAAGGTACACATGGCTGACACAGGTCCATCAGAACACCAGAAAATGTGCAGCTGGGGAGAGCAGCAATTGAGAAATCGCCAAGAATTCTGGTTGTAGAAGGAAGTTTAGAGGGTAAAAACAGTAAAGGAAGATAAAAGGTTAAATTAAATTGATTATTACTTCTTTTACTTTCTAATTTATTTTATTAAGTTGGTATTATTATTTATTTATTTATTTTTATTTGTTAAAGTTTGGGCACTTTTATATGAGACCTATAAAAAAAAAATACTGTCTGTGAAAAAAGCTATTACTGAAGAAATGCAAAAAGTAAGATAATAGCTAAGGTTCCTGAGAAAAGCTAATTTTTCTTCAAGATTACTAGTTAATTTTCTTGAAGATTAGAATCAGGCTTTTATCATTACGCTATAAAACCCCAATACTAAATAATGATGAAAGAAAAATAAAACCCAGTTTCCAAATAATCTATATGACTGTATAATTTTTAATTAAAAAATTAAACATTTGTTATTAGTAACTTTAGTTATCACAAGAAGCTTACTATGGAACTACTGGAGGAATTTTGTTTACAAGATAAAAAAAATGATTAAAATCAATATATTTGCTTATAGGTAAGGCTTCAAATTGAGAACTTCCTCCTTTTTTTGAAGTCTGTTAAAAAAAATTAATAACTTCGTAAAATAATTTATGTACATCTTTTCACTTCTTCTTTATCCTCCTCCTTATCCTCCTCTTTATTACTCCCTTTATCATTCTAATTGTATTTACACATAACATTTTTTATTTGAATGTGCCCTAACCGATCAGATAACTTATTCTTAATTCTTGTGGCTGTGTTGTCTTGTTTAATTTACTTTATTTCTTTCTTTACGTCATTTTACATTTAAATTAATTATGTATGTCTACCTTACTGACTTTTGATTCTATCTTTGAAGCAACTCATTCTCTTACAACATTGATTGCCTCTGATCTATACATTACACCAGTCAGCACAGAATCCTGTGCTGACTATATCTAATATATTACGCAACTATTCTTACTGTATGTGGGTGCTGATTTCAATTGCATTATTGAATTGTGGTATATCACGAGGAATATTTCTATTAAAATATTTATTTTTTTTGGAGTATAAAGTCGTTTTGATTTACTAATGGTTACAATAAAAAAAAAAATTATTATATTTTTATCTTGAAACAGTATGCATATTATAAATAAATGTAGACTTTGAACAATAGAATCTTTAATGTTCATTCAGTTACATATGAATTTACTTGTCTGACTACATATATATTTGTTCTTGCCTACTTTAGAAAATTTAAATCTCTTTCATCCTATTATTTCATTCATAAAAAAAAATGTAATGCTATATTTTTATATTTGCCAGTAACATAGATTTTGCAAATCATCCAGACAATTTCTTTTGTGTCTATGGTAAATTTACATTTAATGCCCAAAGAAAGACTGTTTCTAATTTGATTAAAAGTCATATAAATCCTATTTTGTACACTTGGGATCAAGAAAAAACTGGGCACTCGGGTTATTTACATGTCATTTTCAGTAAATAATTGAAATGTAGCAGCTAAAACAATGAAGCAGTAACTGATGTTATGGTGTAAACTTAAGAACCACTGCAATGACTGATATTTTTATTTGATAGCATATTTGGATATTTTTTCAAAAATAGTAATTCAATTAAATTAATTATGTAAAATATCCAAAGTATGCAGAGATATTCTCAGCTCTTCTGAAGTCTGTATCACATGGGGATAAGTTACTTGTACCATCATCTGTATGCCCCAAGCTTAGGATAGCTTAGGATATCTTAGGTCCCTGAGCTCTATGTTCAGTAGAGTTAGATAGATGTGCAAGAAATCTGATGAGAAACCCCTGATTAAATTCAATTGTAGATATACTTGGCCCACTCATGTGAAATCTCAAAATTCTAATTCAGATTCCATATTTTA
Organism: Lycorma delicatula; assembly: GCF_047948215.1. NCBI lineage: Eukaryota > Metazoa > Arthropoda > Insecta > Hemiptera > Fulgoridae > Lycorma > Lycorma delicatula. The sequence goes on along the minus strand of NC_134462.1, from coordinate 51,904,594 downwards.
TTTTTTTGGAAGAAGTGACTCTGACATTAATTTACCATAAAAGACAGCTCTCTACAGAAAAAAATATCCAGCTAGATTATTTTGTGTATAGATTTAATGAAGAAATTACTTTCAAAGAATTTAGTTTCTCATGATAGGTTAGTTATATGATTACAAGATTCCCGCCATGTTTAGGGAATAGCAAAGTAGTTTGTATCTTGCAACCAGTCAGTAAGTACTTCCAAATTTTTAGCCTAGTTACCAATTTTACATTGAAAGTAAGGGTGGTGTTGATTTCCTTACCATTGCTGGTAGAGAGGGCAGCTTTTGTGTTTTTAATACCAAGTTTATATCTGGTGGTCATATTTTTGTTTAACAAATAAATTATTGTTTAATTACTTGAAAATGCAGCTAATTTAAGTTAAAATAGCAATATTACAAGCGTCTGTGTAAACAAGTGTCTGTCTGCCAATGGCAGTTGCCATCGGAATAAGGGGCAAACCCTTACTATTAGCTATTCATAGGATAGGGTAAAAGATTTGTGATTTAGTTTACTCCTCAATACCCTTCGGTTATGTGAAGTAGCCTCTGATGACTTTATTATTTACTTATAAAATATAGTTATACTCTATAAGTAATGACTTAAGAAACTTAAAATGTTATGTTCCATGTAAGTTACATAAGTGTATTCATCAAAATTAATAATAAAGTCATGTAGACTTTTGCTTAAAATTTTACTCAATTAAAAGTGTATACATTATACAGAATGTTTTTAAAATGTTGGACTGACTATACTTTTTCGGATTCTACTTGTAAAACTTAACAAAATATATCCTTAGGAAAAATGGCAATTTTTACTTTGTTCTTCCACTGTCCGCCATTTTGTTACTGTTGCATAAAGATTTTTTGGTAAGCGTCTTTGTAATAAAGTTTTAAAATTAGGAATAAATCAGGACTTAAATACCTTTGCAAATTACAAAATGGTGGCCATGTTTATTTTTCAACCTGTTATATCTCCATAAATATAAGTTTTATCAAAATGTACATTATTTTGATAAAACTTATTCCTTCACCTTACGTTTAATTCTACTAAATATTGTTTTTATTTATTATTTCTAGTATTGTAAATTAATATCAAATGAAGTAATAATTTTCTTACAGTAATAAACCTAATAATTAAAAAAATGAATCAAGTACCTGTGATAATCTTACGTTAATTGTTGTAGAACATTATGTATACTTTTTTTTTTTAATTAACAGTTAACAAAAGTTATAAGAGATGTACAAAGTGTCCACCATTAGAAATTACTTAAGTCTCCAATCTTTTTCTGAGAGATTGTTTTAACCGTTCAAAAATTCCGGGAGTATTCCTAATTTCTTGAAATCCATTTTAGATCCTTTGTTGAAGATCCTCAATGTTGAGCATTGGAGTTGAATAAACAATATGTTTCAAGTTGTCCCACAGGTAGAAGTCAAGAGGGTTTAAGTCTGGCATTCGGATAGGTCAGGCTCTCCACGGCCTATCCATTTTTCATGGAAAGTTTCATATAGGAAGTCTGATACCAACTGACTGAAATGTGCTGCAGCTCGTGGTGAAACTACATGTTTCCTCTTAATTGTAGAGGTAGGTCTTTTAGAAAATGTGTAAGATTTTCGGCCAAATGAGCAAGATAATTTTCTCTATTTAAATGATTTGGTAGAATGACAGGACCCAAAAGAACAAAAATTACAAAAAATTTTAAAACTTTCTTTATACTTTTTAGTCATACTTTAATCAAATTATTATCATACATTGCATGAGTTTAATTAATAGGTTAATTTGGATTTCAAAAGATAACATCATATATTGAAATTTCTAATAAATTTAAAAAATATCAAATAAATTTTCAATCAAACATTTACTATACAAAGCAATAAAATAGTGAAGGTTTTGCATAGTGAAGTTTTTATTTCACTTACTTATCACAATTTTCAACAAACATTTTTATGAGTTTTTATAAAAGATTTCTTATTCAATCCATCTCTGATAATGCAACCTTTAAGTTTTCTTATTGTTAATTTGGAATTGTCCAATTCTTTGATCTGAAGTCCATTGAGAGGAACTCGGCCAAGGCTGACATATGCTTGACCTTCATCAAGAGATTTGGACCCAGATAAACAACTACATAATCTACAGTCCTGCCTTGCATTTTATGGATAGTTGGTGCCCATGATAAAATTAACAGCAGCATTCAGCATTATTAGCAGTTCGATAGCTGTAGGAAAAATTGTAAATTGTTGTAAGGGAGGAAATTGAATGGCTTTTGGCTATATTATGTGAGAGTTGTCTGCCAAAGTGTATTATTACTGATGGTATGTCATTCTTGTACATTTGTCCTCTACAGAAATGTGGCCAGATGACTTCAGTCACAAATCCTATTGCTCCATTAACAAGACCTATGGATACATTAATATTTGATCAGCATGACTTTTGCTCCAACGAATATTTACAGTTCTTTTGGCAAACCTCCAGTGTTGTTAATGTCATTTGGTATAATAGTATCCAAGTGGGGATCATTTCTCAATGATCAAGTGGCATTTACAAGTTGTTCTTGGCCTTGATTCTTGAAGATTTCAGTGCCTTTGCTTCTAAAGTGCTCCAGTACTTTCCTGTTGTGATTATTAACTTGTTGATTGGTCGGGCAAATTTGCAGTGCTCTTTCTATTGCAAATTCACCATCCATGTTTATATTAACTTTGTCCGTCAACGAAGCTGCATAGTTTGCTTAAGTTCTCCAACACTAAACGCATTTAGAATGTTATATCACCATGTTTTCTCATGTTCTCCTTTAATTCGGCTAGTGTTAACAGTTGCCAAAATTGCATAGCTGGAAACAAACGTTCTGGCTGTTGGAATACTTGTTTTCCTCTTACTGTGGTTAGCTGCATCAAATCACCAAATACTAACATATTGATACTTCCAAAAGGCTCCATGTTGTTCTTAAGTTGTTTTAGGCGTGAGGTGATCATGTAAAGCATTTTGTATGGTACCATTGAGATCTCATCTATGAAGAAGAACTCTATCTGACGCATCAGTCTGAGATAGTTTTCACTAAGCTATGTTATATCAAAAATGTTTTTACCATTTTTTTGAACAGGTAATTTTAGCAATGAGTGTAATGTTAAACCATCCACTACACTAATCTTGCTGCAACATCAGTGAGGGTGCTAAATTTTACAGCTTGTTTGCTGTAGCATTGATTAACTTGATTCTTGAGCAAATTGAAGAGGAATGTTTTTCCAGTTCCAGCTTGACATATTATGAAGAGTTGTTCGCGATGTGAACTTCCTTCTGACCTTAGTAACTGTGCAAAATTTAGTAGGCAATGTCAGGAAGTATGTTAAATTATTTTACGTCTGCACCCTTAATTTACCCCCCCTCAACCATACAGGGGGATGTTTGCAAAAGTAATGGTGGAATATTGTATTGTCACCCAACCTTAGTAACTGTGCAAAATTTCATCTATAGGCAATGTCAGCAAGTGTATTAAGTTAAGGATACAAGATTTGAGGACAGACATGAAAAAAACATTGAGTTAAAGAAAAGCAAGTAAAAATGGTGGAGTGGTAGTGTTTCAGCTTTTCATATGGAGGTCCTGGGTTCGAATCCTACTCAGGCATGGCATTTTTCATATGCTACAAATTTTCATTCTCATAGATCAAAATGACCAAAGCAGTTGATGCCTGTCATCTCAAAACTAGGGTTCTCGTCGCTCCAGCTGGTTGTGGTAGTTTTGAACACCGTTCTTGTTGAAAGAAGCTTCAATTTTTACATTGTTAACATGATCATCAGTAATAGTCGCTGTGTAAAATTATTCAAAAGTGAAAAATTAATGTCAATTATTTTATTATGTAATATTAAATTTTATTGTGAGAAAATTATTTCGTAATTTGATACTAATTTACAATACTAGAAATAACAATAAATAAAAACAATATTTAATTGAACTGAACATAAAGTGGAGGACATGAAAACAGACATTACAATTTTCTTCTGTAACTCTGCTATCTTTTAACCAATTTAAAAAAAATAAAATGTCATTTTTCTCAAAATAAAAGACTTAATATTTTAGTAAACATATATTTTGATAAAACTTATATTTATGGATATATAACAGATTGAAAAATAAACAATGGCCACCATTTTGTAATTTGCAAAGGTATTTAAATCCTGATTTATTGCTAATTTTAAAACTTTATTACAAAGACGCTTACCAAAAAATCTTTATGCAACAGTAACAAAATGGCGGACAGTGGAAGAACAAAGTAAAAATTGCCATTTTTCCTAAGGATATTTTTTGTTTGGTTTTACGAGTAGAATCCGAAAAAGTATAGCCAGCCTCATTTTAGAAACACTGTATTTTTTAATTTACGTAGTATAATAATAAAAATATTCTACCTCAAAATTGCAAATGATAGAAGAATTTAGTTGTGATATTTGAACACATCTGAATATATATATATAAAGATCTCAAATAGATTGAGCAGGGAAAATATTTTGCTGATCTTCAGTATTATAGTTACAAAAAAAAAAATGTGTATTACCTTTTATTAAATAAGTCTAGAAAACATCTCCAAAAAAAAATACACAGTAATCCATGTAATTGTTAACTTAGTAATTCAGAAAAAAGATTTCTTTGTCAGTAAATTTAAATTACTAGAATTATTTTATATAGTGTAAAAAAAATTCTTGAATTACTACTTTCTCTTAGAATAAAAAATAGTATCCTTTTAAATATTTTACTTATGATTTAGGTCAGACACTGAGTAATACTTACCTATATATTATGTTTATTACATTTTTGTTATTTATGCTATAAAAAAATATTTAACTATTGTGTCTTGCAATAAATACTTAGGTGATAACAGAAATAAGTGAAATTGTTCACCTTCACTTTTTAAATTTAGTGTCATGTACAAATTATTTTTGATGATCATTCACATTGCTTTTGTGGAAAGTGTTAGTGTTCAATGTCTAACACTACTGATCATGGTGATTTTTACCATTATCATTAATTGCTGTATATCAGTGATGATAATTAGTTTAGTAGTTTTTTCCAGAACTATCATCCTATAAATGTTACAGATTTACTCAGAGCTCCTATTTTTGATGGATTACTCACTTTTATTATCTAATATAATATCATATACTTTTTAAGTGTAGAGGAGTTTTGTATATAATGTAATTAAATTAGGTACAATAGAGCGGAAAGTGAGAGAATAGCACATTTATATACTTAGTTGTCACATATCTTCAATCTGGCCTGTGGTGTAATAACATGATTGACATCTGGTGATTTAGAAGTGAAAATCAAAACTAATTGTAAGTACACTTGTCAAATGTAAATTTTTTCAGTATTAAAATATTAGTTGTGCTTTCATATACAAGAGGAGGTTAATTAACGTACATTTCTGAGTAAAATCTATGCTAACATGAATTAAAAAATTAGATTAAATAGATTGCAACAGGATCTGTTGTCGCTCAAATTTTCATAAATCTATTTTGCCTTTAAGTGATTGGAAAGGAATTTATCTTGCCCAGGATTTGAAATTGATAGTTAATTGTCCATTAATATATTATCCATTAATATACCACGTGCTAGCTAATTTGTTGACTTTGAATGATTGGATTATTTGTTATGGATTTAGTAAATATTTCCAGTCTGTACTTAATAATATATTTCTGAAAGATTTTTAATATAAAGTTGTCTGTATGGATTTGAATTATTGTAGGGTGTGGATATAATTGTACAGATTGTATTTCTATATTGACTTTTCAGAAAATTTTCTGTGAAAATAAGTTGTTTGACCTGCACCTAAAAGTGGACTAAAAACCTTCTCAGAGTATTAGTCTTGTGAAAATTTTCACAGTTCTCACAGTATTCATTAGTGTCAAGACACTCACTTTTGATGTAAATAAAAGCTTTGTCAAGCCAAATTTTCTTATTTTACTTAACAAAATTATGTACTTAGAGCTACTTAAAAAGTCATTTGACATTACTATATTAAAGAAACAGAAATGATTGATTTCTATTGATAAACATTTCAAAAGATTTGATTTCTTGATTTGTGAAGAATGGCACTGATGGTCTACCAGTATCTTTTTTTTTATATCTAGTGTTGCTGACATGACTGAGAGACAAAGGGTTTTATATCAAGCATTGATGAAGATTGTTTATAACATTACACTCTCATCAGACAGGTCAAAATGATGTAGATAAAATACTAGCTGAAAGGTGGTAGGTTGATAGGTACATTTTTTGTTTCATGGCATTGTAAATAACCTAATAGAAAAATCTAATTGGTTAAAATATTTTCAAGAAAATGAAGGTAAATTATAGTTTGAACTAATTTAATTTAATTGTCAGTAATAATGATATGTATTTATATAAAAAAAATTTATTTTACACAAAATATTTTTCATATTTTGTGTTCCAAGAGTATTTTTAGCTACATAAATTGTCTTTGTATTTGAATTATCTTTGGGTTTTTCATACGCATTCGGTAGATTGTTTTACCAACACATTACCACAAAGATTCAGTAGATCTTTGTGGCTTAGAAGATGCTTTTATCTTAGCCTGAATTAAATATTAATTTTCATGTAAAAATATCCACCAGAAATATATGCCTTTGCTGATAAAAAAAGGATCATTCCATAATAAACCGGAATTTATTTACATAGTTTTATTGACCTTATTTTTCTACACAGTTTCCTTCAACAGAAAGACATTTTCTCCACTGGATAGGTAGCTTCCTGACCACCCTCATAAAAAAAAAACAAGATGGCTGCCCTAACAACCAATTGTGCACATAATGCTCGACTGTGGTCACATCGTCTTCAAATCTTTCCTTTCCTAAGCTTCTTTCAGCAAACCAAGCATGTGGAAATCACATAGTGACAAAATCTAGACTGTGCAATGAATTGTTATCCAATGAATTTTAGCAAGTTTATAGAAAGTCTGAGCTGCTGTATGTGGCTGTGTTATTGTGGAGAAGGAGGATGTGAATTGGTGGCCAGCATCATTTATTGCGATAAGCAGCCCTAACATCATCCAACAGCATGCTGCGTTTACCATCCTTTGTTTCTTGCAGGAAATCAATCAGCAGCTTACCTTTGAGCCCAAAAAACACAGTTTCCAGAACTTTTCCAGCTGACAAGCATTTCTTGGACTTGATTGGTGCTCCTTCCCCACCTTTCTGCCACTGCATATTTGTTCTCTTGCTTTTCAGGATGTAGTTTTTTTTTTGTTTAACCTCTGGAACCACAGTAAGATATTATTACTTAAGAGGATGAATGAGGATACTATGTATGATTGTAAATGAAGTGTAGTCTTGCACAGTCTAAGGTCAACCATTTCTGAGTTGTGTGGTTAATTGAAACCCAACAACCAAAGAACACTGGTATCCACAATCTAGTATTCAAATCTTTATAAAAGTAACTGCATTTAGTAGGATTTGACCAATAAACCAATCTACTAGGTACTTTTCAGGATGTAGTTGGTACCTCTCCTTCTTTCTCAAAGTGAATCAGAAGCTATTGATAGATGTCTTTCTGGACATTTCTGTGTGCCTCAGTGACAAAGAACATGCTTCGCTGACACTTTGCTGTATCCAAGTGTATCTGACAACACTGTGTGCACACTCCTAACACTTATGCCCACCTCTGATGCAACTTCAGTGATTGTTATGTGGAAGTCACTTTCTGTAAGGTTATGAATGGCCTGAATGTTATCACTGATGCTGGTCCATGGGCAACATTCATGATTTTCATTCTCCACTGCATCATGGCAACTTTGAAATTTTTTGACACGTTGAGTTTTTTATAAGGTAGCATCTCTGAACTGTGCCTGGAGTCAAGTCAAAATTTCAGAGGATTTGACACCTTCATTGCTGAGAAACTGGATGTAATTTGCTACACAACGGACCTCTTGCTCAGATGTTCTGCTACTGATATGAGAGCGTGACCTATGGGCATGGTTGGCCAGCTGCTCCCCTCCAAACAAATCCAACTAAGTACCTGCACCACTCTACCACATTCACTGCTTCCATGTGGCAAAATTCAGATTTAGATTTGAATTGCCCTCGTAGTTTCTAGATGTATGTTAAATTGAATGAAATTTTTCTGACATAAAAGTTAGAGCTGGTTAATTAAGATTTTTGTTCTAAAACCAACCTACCTTGAAAAATCAGTTTCTTGATTGCTTGATTTGAAGTAGGAATTGGGAGGTTTAAATTTCACAGTAAAAATTTCAGCTGCTAGTTTGAAATTCTGTACAACCTCCTGAGTGGGAATAATATTCTATGGAACAGATTTATAGAGCTGCCACCCCACTATCCTCCAGTAAAGAAGTAGCTACCCTGGTACTTCTTGGTAGTGTGCTACCAAGAAGAGGTACTTCCTGCTACTTCTTGGTAGCATGGTACCATAGATAGCTGATCAAACTTAGCCCACATGGCACTTATCCAAGGAAGGAGTGAAGGAAAGGGGTGAGAACGAGGGTGAACAACCTACAGAAGGACTGGCCCTGATTGTGATTTTTTACATTTTTTCAAATCTGCCTCCTTATTCAGTGGTATTCTTTACTTGCAGGTTGCATGTAATGTAAATCATACCTACAGGATTTAAAAGCAAAACATATCAAAACATTTTGTCAAAAGATTTATCTTTTATTTAATTATTTGATATATTCTTTATACAAATAGTCAAATAAAAAAGATGAGTTCCTAAAATTGGCAAAGGCTTTTAGTTAGATTGGTTTTAAAAATTATGAAATCGTTCTATGGGTTCTTGCGCTTTTTTTATCTCATCAGTTTCTTATCATCTAACCCTTTTCCCCCCCAAAATTTACCATTAAAATTGTATTAATGCCATTATTACCATTAAATTGTATTTGCGCTGAGGCAGTTTTTGTTGGTGTTTGATCCTCTGTCTCTTATTTGGGGTTACACAAAATTTCAAACTGGTGATGAAGGTATATAAATCTGTAATGTTGGGCCGCCTACAACTAAAAAATCTAAACTTAAAAATTTAGTAGGATAATCTAAAAAGATAGGTAAGAAGGACCAAATTGGTGAATAACAGGTGTTAAGATAAAGATAGATTTTAGACAAACTGACTGTGAGTGAACAAAATGTTGAATTTGCCATAAATTTTTAACTACATAAATTTTAAACATCTAAATTTAATTTAATATCTTGTATAAAAATAAGCTTGGAATTGAACCCAGAACAATTGGTGTTTGAGCATGCATAGTTTTGAATGTTTTTTCAAACCTTACTATCTAAAATTCGATGAATTTCAATTATTCTTTGTATTTATTTTTCAATGGAAGTTCTTAATGCCTCAGAGTTTCCTCCTAGTAGCTTAATGAGAAATTTTTAACATAAAAAGTTATATGGACTACATACATAATTTGAAATAGTTTGTTTGCTGTTATTACCTAATATTAGTTGCTAATATCATCCTGATGTCAGTCTAAAATTCAAAGTATTTTTACAGAGAACTCTAACTAAACTGTTAGAAAAACGTAAGGTACTTTTATTAAAGCACAGGTTCCTCACTTTTTTTAAATTTATTTTAAACTCGTTGATTTTTTTAATATTTTAATAAAAGCAAGAGAAAAAAATTACATAATTATAGCAGTGCTGTGCATTTCCTTTCTACCTTTGTATGTTTACTAAAAACTGCTTTTTTAATATGGGCAGCATTTTTTTTTTTTTTGTAACCCTATTTATAAATTTTAAAACAAATTACTTCAAAGAAATTTCACAACGATTTAAAAACAAGACTCTCCAAATTTTCTAATCTACTTTCCAGATCTTTTAATATAAATTTTTATGATTTGTGTTGAAATAATGGTTTATAAATTGTTGATAATTGCCTGGTTTTAATTTGTTGCTAACTCCATAAATTCAAAATTTTAAATTGAAAAAGTAAATAATTTTTTGTTTTTTTTAATGCTCCTTATATAAATGTTTATTTAATTCTTAATATGTAGTATCTCTTTTAATAGCATTGTCCTTATGGCATGATAAAGTCGTGTTCTCAAGCTAGCACATCAATTGTGCTAATTTGATGTAATATACCAAATTAAAATTTTAAGAATCTTTATTGTAATTTAACTTTCTTCATTATATTAGAAAAAAATTGTTTTATTTTTTAATTTTCATTCTTTGAAGGAAGTTTATTTATTTATTATTATAATAATGTTTACCTTGGATATTAATAGTATCAGTTGCTATGGTTATAAGCGATATGATGCATTCCATAATTTTTAAGCAAATTTTTCTTTTCCGTATAATTGTACTATGGTATTTAACTTTGAACAATCAGATAACTTATCTTACTTTTTACATACTTCATCTAATTTTGTTTTCTGTTTTTTTTTTTAGTTTTTTTTTATATACAGTTATTTGAAACACATTTTATTGTACTTCTAATACTTACACAGTTTTTTACACATTTAAAAATTAATAATTTTCAAAAGCATCGACCATTTTCATCAGTACATAAATAAACATTTTTCCATATTTTGAACTCTTGCATCTTTTACTATTATTTACAGCTTTGTTGATAAGTTCATTTTATGATAATGTGCCTAGAGAATAAATCGGCTTTATAGCTGGTAGTTTGATTATGAAATTTTCAAGCCTTCAAAGAGGTCAGTTTTCATTTTCAATGCTTTCATGTGGCTCCATCTAATTGGACTTATAAGCACTTATCTTCTGCCTCTGAATGACACTGTAAAATGCACTTACATTTTATAGAGTTCCATTGTAAGAGTTTTAAAAAAATGTAGTAATTTTCAACAATTCTTTATTAAAGCATGGATGGATTACTAGTATTTATTGAACAATTAGGTGCATTGTCTTAGCCCAGAAGCCATTTTGGCTATTTATTTGTATAACCGTTTAATGGAACTATATGTCATTTCAGTAAAGTATTTTTTTTCAATATTTCAATGTTGTTTATTTACAGCTTGTTTGGTAAAAATCCAAAACTTAGTGAGTTTTTTATATGACATGAACAAGAACTACTTGAGTAGGGCTGGTAAAGGAATTAATTGTTTTTTTAAGCTAATTGAATACAGTTTTTTGTGTATTTAAAAAGATTTTTAGCAAATGCTGATTAAGTTCCTGTTAATTTAAAATGTAATTCTATTTTTTCTTTGTTTCAAAAAACATAACATAGATGAGACATGAGACATGTTGTTTTTTAGACTCTAGCTCTGACAGGATATAGTTGCAGTTTTGAAAAAATATCCAATAAACTTTTAATAGTGGTACTGTGAGTAAATATGTTAAGTAATTTAGAAAAGCTGCTTGTAATCAGTAAAACACTTAAACCTAGATGTTGTAAAATGTGATGGATAAATAAGAAGTAAGGTATGGTATGGATGAATAGGACTATTATGATGTATTAGTTAGTTGGATTTGACTGTAGAATGCAGGCAGGAAATTAAAAAGTTATGTTTGTTGATGATACTACATCATATGCTGGCTCACCTTCAAATTAAAATATATGACACATGACTCATTATTTTATTTTGTTATACATACCCATTCCTAATCATTAGACCAAAGGATAATAGATATTCTAAATGTCATTTCAGGAAATTGATGCTGAACTGTGAATTGTAAATGTTAGTCTGGATGGTTGTTTATAAATTTGCTAAGAGCTTTACACTGTGTCTCTGATAATTACTACAGTAAACCAAATTCAAATTAGTGTGTTTTAAAATATTTCACGAAGCAGGGTTTCTCAAGGAAAAATGTGGTTTCCAACATAAAAACAGAAAATTACATTACATTTAGCGACTGAAGTGGATTAATTGATAGTTGAAACTGTAGTTTGGAAGAAGGTCAGTTTGTCAACATTAACAGAAATCTTTGTGTGTAAGAAAATATAGAAAATATTTTTTTATAGTGAAGTTATTCATTGAGTTATTTTTTACATGTTGAACAAATTGAACCATGCATAATGTAGATTTTTAGGAATGTGGCTTGACAGATGACTAACATGAACAACAAATTTAAAGGAACTGAAAGTAAAATGTTTGAAAATGTTGGTCATGCTGAGAGTTTTTTCTAATACTCGTTGGAGAGCTGATTGAGTATACATGTGAACTTCTACTGAGCTCTAGTCCGTTCCTGCTTGGACTGTGACTATGTAGTCTATTCATCTGCACAGTTCATGCTTTTAGAATGCTAGTCCATCATTCATTCATCTGTCTTGCTACAGGTGCTTTTCATTTAAGCTGTGTGGTAAGTCTACTGGTTGAAAGAGGTGAGCCATCCCTTTCCAATAGATAGAATCAAATGATTTCCACTTATGTAGTATTAAAGCACAACAAAATCATCCAATGTTTGATGTGGTGTTCTCCAACCAACATCTGATTCAATACCAAGAATAGCCAAGATCTACCGCTTCACTAGGAAACAGAGCTCACCGCCTGTTCTCAGCTCTAAATATACAATTACCTCCAGTCCTTACTGTTGCTCCATGTTATTACCTTTCTTGGCAGCCTTCTCTCATTAATTACTGCTTTGATCTTTGTCAGTATAATAAAAAAAAACTCAAATCCAGTTGTTATCTTGCAAAACAAATTTTATAGTATTATGAATAGCTGGAATCCTGATGATATAGTTTGTATGGACAGCTCTAGAAACATTAATTTTGTTATTGGCAACAGAAGATACGTGTTTGGGCTTCCCAGCATCACCAGTATTTTTGTTGCAGAATTGTATGCAATTAATAAGGCCTTACATATGGTGGTTAGCCCAAAATTTCAACATGTTCTTGTTTGCTCAGATTCCACGAGTGCCTTACAGGCAATTAGTGACATATACTCCAGATAACCTGTTAGTAAGATTCAGTGTGTTATTTCGCAAATGACTAGACATAATATAACAGTGAACTTCTGCTAGATTCCCAGCCATATCGGAATTTCAGGCCATGAGCACGCAGACCAGTTGCGTTGCTTCTAACAATCTTTTCTGTTTCCTGAAGAGGGTAGTTCATGATTAGTGGCAAAGTGAGTGGGTAATATCATGAACAATAAACTTCACCCAGTTAAGAACACTGTTTCACCATGGAGCTCCTCATGCAGAAGTAAATGTCGACAGAAAGTTATTGTCTGCCATTTATGAATAGGACTCACTTATGGATGTCTGATGACTCAAACAGAGGCACCAGTTTGCTTGCGGCTGCCGACTGATGGTGCATCACACCTTTGTGGAATGTGTCTGTTATGTAGCATTGCGTCGCAAATTTAAACCACGGGCTAACTTGTGAACTATTCTAGGCGATAATGAAATGTTTTTATCTTGTTTTATGGTTTCTTAGGGCTGCCCATTTATACTCAAATATTTAAATTACTGTAGTGTGTTTCAGCTATTCATGCAAACTGATGTATATTGGTTGGAAATTTTATTATTTTAATTGAGATGTGTAATGTGATATATCCTTTTTTATTATAACAAATAAATAATGTCCAAGTGATAATAATGCAGAAGCTTTTTTTGCCCTGAAAAAATGAATAAAAAAAAAAAAATGGTGCCTAACTACAGATACCTCCAAGCAGCCGTTTTATCAAAAATGCAGTACGTCATCAGGCTTACATATCATTCTCATATAAGCGGTTAAAAAGTTGTATTTTATCTTTTTGCATGATTTTCAGTTGAACTCATAATATGGAATGCTGAATTTCTTCTGAAGATGATTTGTGTTAGCTTTTTAACTTTAACATGAATTTTAATACTTCTGAGGAATCGAAGGAGTGTATAAAATTAAATTACACTTTATGACAATCGTTTGTACAAAATGTTTGAGAAGAGTAAGAGTATCCCAAGAATTGTTTGAAACATCCAGTGTCTGAAGGTCTTAATTAATTTCACTAGTTGGATATAAATGTTTATTATAAAATGTTATAAAATTTTTCAGTGCTTGGGGAAAAGGCCAGTAATTTACCTGTTGTATTTTATGATACTTCTGACTATTTGGTAAAGTTGCTTGGTACTTTTGTAATAAAAATAAATCATTTCACAAAAATAAAAAGAAATATTTTGTGGATAATCATTTTTTATTTCCAGTAGAAACTAAAAGGATGTTGAAGAGAAGCTGGTAGTAAAATTAATCTTACTTTTACTTTTAGCTAGAACTTTAGTAGTAGAACCTGGTAGGTACACCAAAATAGCGTAAAGTTAACTTGAGTCATGTTTCAAGAGATTATTACTATTCAGTATGAATTTGGTTTGAAAGTATCTATTTATCATCTCCTGTGTTATGTTATAATTCGATTATACAGATTATGTTTTTTGTCATATGCAATATTTTTCCTCGATGGTGTTATTTTTTTTTGAACTCAGATTCAATCAGGTCTGTAGTTAGAAAGTATAAGAAATACAAATAACAGGTATAAATGGTCATTCACAAAGTAAGAGGTTTGGACAGAAGGATGCTGGTGAACATAAGACTGTTGTATTGTGGAGTAAATATTGTTTTTTTTTATTTTTATATACTTTTGCCTCTTTGAAGTTTGGATTTTTCTTGTAAGAAAGTCCTTGACTTGGTTCTGGAACTTATGTGTCCAAAAAGATTTACGTATGAATATGTTTTTAACAAAATATTTGCAACATACGAGGTGTGATCAAAAAATACGGTGAATAATTTTTTATTAAAAAAAGTAAAAAAGTAAAAGTAAAAGGTTACATAGAATTTGATTTAATCTCCTTCAAAGTGTCCTTGGCTAGCAATGCACTTATCCCAACGTTGACTCCATGACTGGAGGCATTTCTGGAAGGCGTCTTTCAGAAGGGCTTTCAGCTGCTCGGTCGTGGCCCTCTCAATGTCAGCAATGGTGTCAAAACATTTTCCTTTAAGCACAGTTTTAATTTTTTGGAAGAGCCAAAAGTCGCATGTTGCTAAATCGGGTGAGTATGATGTGGACAGACAGGAACACATTTTTCGGCCAAAAATTCGCAAATAAGAAGCGAGGTGTGACACAGCATGTTGCCGTGGTGAAGAAGGAAGCCATTGGTCCATTTTTCTGGTCGCTTTCTTTGTACGTCGTTTCGCTTTGAACGGATCTGTACGAGATGTTAAGGTCTTCCGATAGCTCTTGAATAGTCATTCGCCTGTTTGAACGAACCATTGTTTCCACTTTTTGCACATTTTCAACTGTTTTTTAGGTTAGTGGACGTCCTGCACGCTGCTCGTCTTCAACAGACTCATTCCCGTCTATAAATCGGTCATACCACTTGTACACCGTCTTCAAAGTTACCACATTATCGCCGTACACCAATCCTAATATTTCATGAGCTTCTTTGGCACTGTTTTGCAACTTAAAACAAAACTTAATGTTAATGCGTTGTTCAAAATCCATGTTGTGCGAAAGACATGATAAACACAACCACACTCTAGTGGCTCTGGCAGCTGACTGGCAAGCTTGAACGTGTTACAACTTGTCCCTACCTGTCTCAGTATCACGCTATTGGACAAATTACAGCATATGGATGTAGCGTCAGCAGTTGCCGCTATAAAAATTCATTCACCGTATTTTTTTATCACACCTCGTATATATTTGTAACTCATTGGTTATCTATAGCTGGCCGGTTATCTATAGCCTGATTACCCCACAAACACAAGAAACATATGTTTTGTAAAACCACTCTGGAGTCTGAGAAGAACCCACTGGGGGGTTGGTGTAATGGTTAAACTCGTCATTACAAATCAGCTGATTTTGAAGTTGAGAGTTCTAAGGTTAAAATCCTAGTAAAGGCAGTTACTTTTATTTGGATTTGAATACTAGATTGTTGATACCAGTGTTCTTTGGTGGTTGGGTTTCAATTAACCACTGACCTGAGGCTGTACAAGACTACACTTCATTTATATTCATAATCCCCATTCATTCTCTGAAGTAATACCTTGCAGTAGTTCTGAAGGCTAAACAAAAAGAGAGACCAAGAAGAAACCCTGTCACTTTCAGGTCAGCTATGATTCACTTTGAGTGTTCATCATACTTAATAGCTTTTAAAACTTTTGACATACTTTCATATGTTTCTTTCATTCCTACAGCATGTGCTACCGGTACAGAAGAAATTTTATTTGAGTTATGCAACAACACTGCCTTTAGGCTTCTTTTGTCTATAAATAAATGCCAATCATGAATAACAAATTAAACGATCTGTAAAGTATTTCACAAAATTTTCGTTTGATTTCTATATACTGAAATTTTAGTATCCTTATTTAAAAAATTCCATTTTTTAAGATGTGAACCTAGGAGTTTTGGATGTTCTTTCGACAAATACAAGTCACAAATTAGGTCGCTCAGTTCTAATTGTGTGATGAGGTGAGGTTCAGTATTTGGTTCTTCTGAAATGTAATCTACATCTATTGAAGTTGAGGATTCATCGGTTGATGCTTCTGGAGAATCAGAAATCTCTTTCCAAGAAGTGGGAGAGATCGGAATCAGTAAATCAACACTATGAAGTACTGGTCTTACAGTAACATTAGTTGGCTCTCACCAAATCATAGGTATGCCAAAAGACAAATGCTTTTTTTTCCTTTTAACTACTCTGCTAGTTTAACATTGCACTTGATATGTGCTACATGTGGACTCCAGGATTTATCTTGGTTTCCCAAGGGATACTCAAAATAATGTCTGTAAGCAGTTTTCAACAGATTTATACTGGTTTTTTCATGGTGAATTCTCTGCAAACATTACAAAAAATATTTTGAAAATTTTTGCAAGCCTAATTTTTATTCACTGTAAAATTCAAAATGAATCTAATGAATGAAAGTAAACTGAAGTATTACATAAAGTGTATATTAAACACTTAATTAATTAAAATACTTCATAAAATTGTTTCACTATGGAGTGCAATAAAACACAGCGTGAAACACACATGCCTTAACAAATTTTGATGTTCAGTAAAATAATACCAAAAGTTGTTTTATCATAAAACTCTTTCACTAAATTTATGGCATCACTTATGATACAATCTGTATAATATGTGTATGATAAAAGCACTACCACAACTAAAAACACAGCAGTCATATCAAGAGCCGAACTCATACTGAAGAAAATTTGATCACGTTGAATGTTTACATGACTTGACTCGCTGACATGTCTGGCTTGATATGAAATGACATCATTCGACTGTTATGGATATCAAGTATAGGTCTACAGGATGCATCACTATATAAATCAGTTCCAAATTTTACGACCACTGATTATAATCATTAAATAATAATTGGTATTCATTCTCTGATGATTGTTACAGCTGCTAGTAATTCAGTTCTTTTTCAATGGAACTTAAATTAGTAGTGTTACTGGATGATGTCATTTTTTAGGTTATCTAGTTTATGCAAGTAGCATTTAAGTAGTTTATAGTTAATAAGTTTTATCATGTTTACCAATTTAAAAAAAGAAGTTTCTCTGTGAATTCATATCTAGAAAATATAGTTCTATGCCGTCAGAAATCTTCTCCTCTCAGTCATATTTATGATTGCTTTGATTTAAAACCAGTAAGATTCTTTGGAGCCCACGGTGAAGTAAACCCAAACTTCTAATCCACCAAAATGTAACAAGATCAGAAAATGTAACATGTAGGAAATATACAGTAAACATGTAGGGAAATACACATAGTGTTCAAAAAGTAATCCATCCTTATGGGAAAATGAGTACACTATTTGTTGGAAGGGGCCTCCATTTTGTGATTTACATAATTGAATATGATGTTGCATGCTCTTAAACACATGTTTAATGTTGAGAAATTGCAGCGACACATTGTTAAATTTTGCTGTGCAGTTTGGTAATGGTGTGATGATGAATTTTGTAAGCAGCATCCTTAAGGTATTCCTGCAAGAAAAAGTCAGGAGGGAATAAATCAGGAGACTGAGGAGGTCACAACCTCTTCAAAATCATTTGTCCATGAAAAACACCGATCCAAGAAAGTCAGTGTTATTGGCTGTATGAGCCATAGGATTGTCCTGCTGAAACCACTTGTACTCTAGCCGGTCTGCAGGTATAGTGTTTACAAATTGTTGCACCATCTGTATGTAGTGCTTACCGTTCTGTTCACTTGTCCAAGAAAGAATGTCATGAAGATTCACCTATGTGTTATTGCACACCAAACACCCACTTTTTGTTCGTGCAGAGGAGACTAGTGCAGCTGATGTACATTTCTGTACACCAAATGCATGAATTCTGTGCATTCACATATCCATCAACCAGACTAGATAACTGGCTAGATAGACATCATACAGACTCTTTGACATCTTTTTTGGTGTTAGCACGACCACTTCTGGTTGCATCTGCCACATTCCCTGTCTCTTGGAACTAGTTTTACAGCTGCTTGATGGAGGACTTGTTTGGTGCACCTACACCATACTTTTCTGTGAAGGCATTCTGGGTCTGGGCATAATTGGCACATCTAATGTATTAGAAGACAATGAATATTCTCTGCTGCATTGTATAACTCATTTTTCCTCAATTAAACCTGCAACAAAAGAAAAGGTAACTTTTTCCATAAGTTTGCGTCACTTTTTGAAGACTGTATTTTTTAATACATTTATTTTTTTATTGATATTTTAATTCTCATGTAAGTTAGAATTATATAGATGAAAATATGAGAATGACAATAAATATTAAAATTAAAATTAAAATGAATATGAATTCCTTAAAATTCATATGAATTAAAAGGAAAAAAGTCGTGCCCGGATGAGTAAAAGTCAAAACAGCAGATCTCACAAAACCTATTAGTTACCTATAGTTTTTGATTTACAGTAGTATGAATGCTTTTTGTACTGACATTATATTATGTATATGAAATGCAGTAATTAAATGTGTTCTTTTAATTTTTGCAGGTGTACTTACAATGAAGCCTTTCCCTTCAGATTTGGTTTTGGTTGACATCATTCGATTTTGATTCTGATCCTGATCGACTTTGAGAATTTCACCTGTATTGATATATATATATATATATATATTGATACATTAATATTGATTTTCACCTGTATTTTATACTGACTACATTTAAATTACATTCTAGAAATAAGAACCCACCTTTGATTTTGGACCAGAATCAAAAATACCTGACAGAACATGATTAGACTTTATTGTTATAAAGATTATTGTTATTAGATCTTTATTGTTATAAAGCACACCTATTATGTAACACCAATAAATTTGCTATTACATTTAATATCATCAGATCTCATCATTTCATCTGTTAGATTTTGTTTGGATTAGTTGAATATAATTTAGAAGTAGCCATGTATGGTTATTCATAGATAATGCTAAAATACTTGACAAACATATTTACAGACAAACATTACAGTCATATGTAATGATATTAAAAAAAATAAAAATTTCCTAAGTGATTGTTTGAAAGTAGGTTTTAAGTATACTGAACAAATTGATAGTAAAATTTACTAATCTGCTTGTAATAAATTTAAACTTCATAATTTTTCCTTCATCCTAACCACCATAAACAGTGTGGATCAGACTGGATTCTGATTATTAAAGTAAAGAAAAAAAAAATTATACATATATATAAAATAAAAAGCTGATAGATATAATTCTGTTCTAATAAAATTATAAATAGAATAAGATTAGTAATTACTTAAAAACAAAAATTATATTCAGTTATTGTAAGCTGAGTGATATCAGCAAGGTCTGATTCTGATGTTATAGTTATTAATAATTAAGTTTGAAGATCTATCATTTTGAAGATGTATTTTTTAAAATTATTTACTGCTCTGAAATTATAATAATAAAGAAAGTATAAATGTTTACATTATTTATTTCCTTGTGATAAATCATAAAATGAACCAAAAATAAATAACCCAAAAGCACCATAAATAGCTACATTATTTTTTAAAGAAAACAAATTATTTATCTCGCAGAAGATTCACAGTAATCTATAAATCATAAAAATGTGTAAAACCTTCATGGTCAGTTTTCAGATGAAAAAATTCATTATAAATAACAGCTAGTCAGCAATGGATATTTGATGCTTAATCCTGGGTGGATCTATGGAAGCTGTGCTAAATCCATGGTTGTTTATAAACAAAGTTGTTTATAAAGCTTCTCTCTGCATGAGGTTTTATTAAAAAAGCACGCAGGAAACCTAAATCTGTCATCAATAAAAATGACATTCATTTGTGAAAGTGCATTCAGTGTATGGATCTCCCCCATTACTTGCTTTAAGTATTAGGGTGGTTAAAAAATTTTTTTGGTTTTCTATAGAAAGCAAAAGTTGTTGACAAGAAAAAGCAAAAAACAAATTAAATATTTTACATATCTTCTGGTCGTTCATTGCCGTTGAAGTTAAAAAAACTGGTAAAAACCAAAAGTTTCCAATATTTTTTGTAAGTATATAAGGATGGTATGACTACACTCCTATTTCACATAAACATTTTTCAAAGTATGTTAAAATAACATCGCTGGCTAAAATATGTTAAATTGGCAAATTTCAAAGTTTTACATTCTATTACATTCTTAAACCTAATATAGTTGAGGCGCTATAGTGATATTCAAGTACCTAAAAGTGCTTAGAAAACAGGCGTTCTAGAATGACTGTAATGAGAATAATTGTAATATTTTAATGCTAACTGGTAGTGCAGCTACAACGTGCAACTGCTGTCATTGCTTCAAGTGTACTGGAAGTAAGATTGGTTACTGAATCAGATACTTCCTGTGTTGTAAACAAGAGTAAAATCCAAAGAGAAAAATGTAGGGTGCAAGCCAATCTGCAAAGTAAGTCAATTGTAGAAGTTTATGGTCTCTATTTTAAGAGGTGAAAGGATAGTACATTGTTTATTGAAAAGCCTGGTGGAAAACATTTTACAGAACTTGTATGGAGGAACATTACTCTTTAAGCCTGGGTCAATTTACATAGGACACACTTCTCCCTCTATGAGCTCAGCAGTTGACATAGCAAACAGTATTACTTCCTATCTTTCAGAAAATTGCTTTTCACTTAACGAATTAAAAGTGTTTGGGTGTAATGGTACTGTTAACCAACACTGGTTGGAAAAGTGGTGTAATTCGCCAAATTGAGTTGCATCTGGGAAGACCTGTGCAATGGAATATTTGTCTTCATTTTAATGAACTTACATTCCGCCACCTCTTCCACCACTTAGATGGTATGATAACAGGCCCAATTGGAAAAGATCTACCTGGGTGTGAAAAGATACCAGTTATTGAATTCGAACTTATCGATTGTGTGATTCCTTTAGTAGATAGGCAGTTACTTAGCAAAGACCAATTGTATTTACTAGACATATCAAAAGTCACCCAGTTAGGGCACTGTTCAGAAAATTTTTCAATTCATGACCCTGGCTCTATGTCACACTCACTACCACTAACATTGTGCATACATATAAGTGTAAAGAGTCTTTATGAAAATACGAGGCAAATTGTCGCCCTTATTTTCAAGTTATATATGCCTGTGTGGTTTACCATTAAAGTAAGCAAGAATTTCACTGTCGGTCCAAAAACATGTTTATCAAACCATTCAAACAACAAGGTATTTGCCAGAAGAGCTGCTTCAAGATATAGATCTCCGTTATACAACGGAATTCTTATTTTGCTCATCCCAAAAATTTACTTTTGGCGATTGTCATTGATGATAGAAACCACATTTAAGAGTTGGATACAGATGAATCTTGAAGGCAAAGCTAACAACTTCTGAAGGTGATCCTATTAAAGATTCTTGACGAAATAAAACAGTATGTAAGCAGAGACAAGCTCGTTATGGATATTGAAAAATTCTCATGTCATATGCAAGCTGTTGAAAGATGCGTTAAGCTAGTGACAGAAGCTTCCAGTAAAGTCTGTGGACACAGTGTTAAAATTGGTTTCATCAGAGCTACATTACTGTCAAGATTAGCCATGCCTACCTTTTCATACAAATCAGAATAATAAAGCCTTAGTGATGGGAAAAGCTAGTAATGTTTCAAGTTAAGGTGTAAAAATGAATAAGTGTAGGGAACAAACTATGAAAATTTGTAATTTTTTTCTAAAATTGTAAATAACACAACTGAATCATTGGGTGGTTGGTTGGGTAGAGTGTGAGTGGAACTCGAAATGCAGCCACCTCCCTGTGGTGAGTTCTGGGTTGTTTTGTAAAGCAAAATGAGCAAAGAGCTGAACACACAATGTAATTTGAAAAATACCACAAAATTAATCAATGGAAATCTATTTCATTCAGCTGCGCAACTAAAATGAATTAAAATAATAGTATTACTGAAGCAGGTTTGTGTTGTTAGCACTTCCATAACTGTGTATACAAATGTACCACTTTTATATTATATAGTTTAAAATCATATATAAAGTTCGCATGAAGGAGTGCAACTAAGGCCAGTGTAGCATTAGTCATTTTTTAATGTGGCTGCGTGAGCAGTTAATATTAAAATATGAGGATTATTTTACTATACTTGTTTTGTAAGCAATAGCACTTATAGGTACAGGAATATAACTGTAGCATCTCTACTGGATTTATTATAAAAATGTAGAACTTAGACATTTTGCTAAAATCTTCAATTTAAAATATAATTAAAATATAATTTACATATATAAGTTATTTTAACATACTTGGAGAAACATTTACGTGATATAGGACTGTAGCCATCCTTACATACTTACAAAAAATATTGGAAATTTATGGTTTTTACCAGTTTTTTTTATAACTTTTTTTTTTAATAGCAGGCAATGCGCGACTGTAAGATATGTATAAAATTAAATTTTTTTTTTACTTTTTTCTTGTCTACTTTTTCTTGGCAATTTTTGCACTCTATAGCATTCTGAAATAAAAAAAAACTTTTTTCGAATTACCCTATTATGTATTTCTTGAAAAAATTAGCAAAAAACACTTTTATATTACATTTTTGTACAGTTTGAGTTTTTTCCCTCTTAAAAATACTTTCTTGCATGAAATGTTTAAAGTTTAGGCCTCTGGAAGTCATTTTATTGTCTTACTGCAGTTTAATGTCT
Organism: Lycorma delicatula; assembly: GCF_047948215.1. Taxonomy (NCBI): domain Eukaryota; kingdom Metazoa; phylum Arthropoda; class Insecta; order Hemiptera; family Fulgoridae; genus Lycorma; species Lycorma delicatula. The sequence goes on along the minus strand of NC_134462.1, from coordinate 51,881,575 downwards.
CAGGCAACATATAAATAACATAATTGGGATAGTAAGTAGTTTCTCTTCCATGAATAAATTTTCATCTGTCAAGATTACTTTTGCTATTTGTGTCATATTTATTAGAGTATAATGGGAGCGAATTAATTTAACATCAGTTAAAGCGCATAATCAAACGACAGTTTTTAGATTATTATTCACATGTTTTATATAAACATCATTAGGATTAAACGATTCTTTGTCATCTTCGATATCATAACACAAGACATTTACACCAATATTTGGGTTTTGCGCTTCAAATTTATCAATATCTTTAACACAAACAGTATATTTTATTTCATGTTTAATCGATTTTCAAAGTTTTTATAGGATGAAACACGACACTTGTTATTATTATTGTTGTTGGGAAATAGATGTGGTAGAATTGACAGCAATTCATTATGACAGCCCCCTCATAACACGCACAATACTTACTATTTAAAGAGAGCTGATTGACCTTCAGAAGACGTATGCGTTTAACACAAATCGGGCAGACCGAAGTTTTATGACTCCTCTCGTTTATGTCTCTCATCCCCAAAGTGAAAGCACACTACCACTAGATGTTTACAAAGTTCAGCTGTGTCTCGAAACTGGCTGCATTTGTAACAACATTGAACATCTATAACTTCTGTGTTTTTACGCGAAGAGAAGTCACCAAACAATCTCCCCTAAGATAAGACGCCTTAAAATAATTCAGAACTCATCTCAAAGACAACAACCTGGCTGAGGGTCGTGGTCAGAGGTTGAAGTCCAAGCCACTCAAGCATGCAGAACACTCGTGCTAAACGCTCATGCGGCGAGTAGGCGTATCGATGTTTCGAACACGAAAAATATTATACAGAGACAATTATAAGGGAGATCAGTTTTACTAATTTTTCTGACTTTCTGTTCGTCGCACATAAAAACCTCCTTCGATCTCCACCGATCCGGGCCACCGCTATCTCCTGACCCTAAATCCAGAAAACCCCAAAAATTACACCCTCCCGAAAAAAATATTCACCAGGCCAAATCTTATCATATCTAAGCGTTTCACTTTTTTTTGTATAGGGTATTTTGGGACAGTGATCGGATAAGTCAGAAATGGCGTGAAACGCCTATAAACGAAAAGATTTTTCCTGGCAAAGTGTTTTTGGGGGTGGGGGTAATTTTTGGGATTTTTTGAATTTGGGTTCAGGAGATAGCGGAGGCCCGGATCGGTGGAGATCAGGGAGGGTTTTGGTCTGGGACGAACATGAAGTAAGATAAATTAGAAAAAGTGATCCCCCATATGATTGTCTCAATGCGGACTATTTTTCGTGTTCGAGACAAAGTTACGTCCACTTGCCGCTTCACAGCCAAATACTGTGGAACACTCACCAGGTACATTACATACCTCCAAATGATGTTCTGCAAAAAAGCCCTCAATAATATCATAGCGTTCACATCCACACAAACAGATAATCGACTGGCACCTGAGAATCATAGTATATTATACCATAACTCAAGATGATGATCAGCAGGATATCTGTATCGCAAATATGAAATTGCAACATACAGATGGAAGGTCTGTTCATCCACACGGTCAACAATGTTATGATCGTTTGCAAACTGTCGAATGAAGTTCCTTTCTGCACATTGCAGTAGACGTGCTAACAAGACAAATATAAAAACTTATAAAACCAGAAAAATTTGGCAGTTCACTGAATACAACATAGGATGTTGCAACAATACAACATCCAAACCCCTACGCATGACGATCTTGCCATCTTAAATCTGCGCAATGCAATCCCCCTGTGCATTTAAGTACATATTTGAAGGTTCAAATATGCACATAAGAAATAGGTTAGCGGTGTATTATGTCCTTTGGAAGAGAATTCGGTTATTGTCTTCGACAACGCTTCTTATCATTAAACGAAAAGAATTCCAGCCGTGTTATAGAAAAACAATCATATCAAAATGTGGCTTAGTTCAAAAGGAATAATTTTTGAAGAGGTTTAAGTTAATGTTCAATCATTGCAAAGGGTTTCGCGTATTAAAAGTAATTATAGTCCGTATAAAATTGGTTTGACACACAACGCCATATTGGTAAGTCGTGTTTTTATTCGGCTCCTAACGAATATGTTTGCCGGCCTCCGTGGCGCGAGTGGTAACGTCTCGGACTTTAATCCGGTGGTTCCGAGTTGGAATCCCGGCCAGGCATGGCATTTTCATACGCTATAATTCATTCATATCATCACCAATTGCGGTTGTCCTTCTTGGTGGCTTTTCTTTTTGTTTTGGTTTTTTTTTATAAATAAAATACAGATGTTTTAGCTGTTAAATATAATTCAAAGAAATTTGTTACTTAATCAGTTGTGATTTTGTTTACATTGGCAACGGCCATACAGGCTCTTTGTGATTGTCGTTGTGTTTGACAGCGGCCATCTTGCATTGATCTGATTGGTTTTCCTTTGTTTACATTTCCATCTGATTTATTAGCCTCTTATTTATTAAAAAACTGTACAAATTAAAAATAGATAGATAGATTTATTAAAAATAGATGAAAACAATCTTTGTTGCGGGCTATATATCGTGCTAAAATTTGAGCTCAATCGGTGCAGAACATTTTGATTTTTTGAAGCCGTACACAAACGAACTTAAAATTTTTATATATATAGATTGAGGAAATATCATTTTAAAAAACTTCAGCAAAATCATATTGCAAACCCCGAACCGGGTACTAATAATACTACAAAAACACATACCCATAAACCATCTGGATATTGCTATGCAATTATCGACGAAAACCGTCGTATTGTCGATTCAAAATTATACAGGGCCACTACAGATGATGGCAAAGCAGTTGAAAAGTTTCTCGTTGATTTATGTAATAAATACGAATATTTCAAAACGGAATTGTCAACTAATAAAGTTGACAATTCCGTTACATTATGAGTGAAAAAGATAAAAAAATATTTAAAAATGATACAAACTTCCAACTTCTTACTATATGAACGACAATGATCAAATGAACTTTGCACCAAATCATCTAAGCTATAAGATAGAAATTGGTACGAATCTATAAATCGGTATGATATTTCATTCTTGAGACAAGTTTTTCACTTAGATACAAGTTTTTCACTGTTGTATGCAATACAAGAAATTTCAAATTTCTCCTTCAATTCATTCAGCGCCAATATAATATGATGTGAATCGTAACCGCGTAAATTATGAAATACAACTAGAATAAATGTTGCATGTTTACAATTTAAATTGCAATTTTCATGGGCTGGCCCAATAAATTTACCACTTGTATTTAACACATTTAGTATCATTTTTTCATGTGAGCAAACAGGTGAAAATCGGATGGAGCCAAGTCCGGGTTGTATGGTGGGTGATCAAACACTTCCCAACGAAAACGTTGCAGGAGCTTCTTTATTACAGCTGCAGTGTGCGGCCGAGCATTGTCATGGAGAAAGACAATGCCTGATGACAACATTCATCTCCGCTTATTCTGAATTGCCCTTCGTAGACGTTGAAGAGTCACACAGTATGAGGCTGCAGTGATGGTCATGCCACGTTCCATGAATTCCACCAAGAGAACTCCATTCCGGTCCCAGAACACAGTCGCCATACATTGTTTTACAGTCGTCCATTCTCATTGTTTTGTGATGGTCGGACAGCATCTTGGGAACCCATCTTGCACGCAGTTTGCGGTACTGAAGTCTCTCACTCACAATGGTGTAGAGAGCTGACCTTGAAATTTCAGGAAACGAATCACTCAAACATAAATTGTGAACCGACGATTTTCTCGAATTGCCTCATCCACTCGCTCAACGAGATCATCAGTTGACACTCGCTTCCTTCCCTGACCGCCTGTATCATGAACATCTGTACGTCCTGCTCCATTGTCGCACTTTGCTGTCACTCATTGAAGTTTCACCGTACACATTACTTATTCGTCGATGAATTTCATCTGCATTACACCCCGCAACCTGAAGAAATCGAATTACTGCACGCACTTCACACTTGGCGGGAGATGCTATTGTTGTAGACATGTTAACGTGCTAGCTGCGTGTTCAGAACTACACGAAGTGACGCGGCGTGATTGAAGGCCATACTAGAGACGCTGCACAACTCATATGCGCAAAGGTTCATCCGATTTTTGCGTGGGTTTTTATTTCGTGGGTTTCAATTACCTTGAAAAAAAACCCTCGTATAATGTTAAAATTTTGGATTTAGGACTGTTATAACAACTAGTTATGCACCTTCCCTTGCGATTGCAATTGACTGAACCAAAAGTGCCCAAAATCCAAACAATTTGGATTTTGGACTTTTTCTTAACTGCAGTAATAAGCCCTCATTGAAAGCTTTTCAACAATATATCACAAGTGGTACTTATTTTCGTTGGTTCCAGAGTTACAACCAAATAAAAGTTTAATTGATCTTACAAGGGGAAAGCGCATCAGTTCGAATCCGACTTCATTTCCTTTTTTTAACTTTTTTTTTTTAATTGATTTTTAATAATTATTAACCTCTGATTGTAAACAAAATTTTACAATAAATAATAATTCAATAAAAACAAAAAAAATATGAAAAAAATAAAAAGATTCTTTATTAAAGAATTGGAGGATCACAACTCACTTTCAAATGAAATAAGTTTAAATGAAGTGCAGCAAAAAATGTGTATATGTAATTTAATAGGTGTTTAAGGAAGTCATGTGTGTCCACATCAGATTTTTTTTACACTCCTTTGAAGAAAAAGTTACTAACAATAAAAATATCCCCAGAAATTTTTATATTTTTCTGCTTTGAGCCTTCTAAGGCAGAGAATCTCATTGTTAAACTTACTGGATCCGTTCCTGCCTTATAGAAAGAAACTGAGTATCTGATTGCAATTCAAAGTATCTATCTAGAATCATGGAAAAGAAAAAAAATATGAATACTGTAAGCAAAATACGTTGGGTATAAAAGGTATAAAAGTATGCCTACAGGTTTACATATTATGTCCTGATCAGGAGAAAAGGGAAAGGGGTTAATTTTGAGTCACAGAAAAGAGATTATACGCAAAAGATATTTTTTATTATTAACACAGTTTTAATTACAGCATAACACAATAACCTTATGCCAATACATAAAAAATGAAAACTTTTAAAAACAATAACTGTGGTGAATTAAAATACATAATAATGCATAGTATAAAAAATAAACACATAATTTGCCCTACACAATTTTACCAAACATAAATAAATATTTTGTTTATTTTTTCTATTTTTTAATAAGAAAGGCAAACTCATAACACATTAATTCAATAAAAAAAGATGCTTTAGATACATGGAACTTACCACAAAATATATTTGTAAAATATATATACGAAGGAATTTTTCAATATCTAACAGCTAATATATAAATAATTACATTAATAATAACAATATCACAGTCTTTTTCCCATACCGTAACTACAAATTACTTGTATATAATATGGTGATCTATAGTTTGGCATGTTCTAGATAACAAAAATTGAATTTACATAAAAACGATTTCATTTATATAATTAAAATATGTCATGAAAATAACAATATTAAAAAAAAAAAAAATTAATAGTTATAAAATTAATAAATTTATATAATGCAAATAAATATATATGTACTGCTTCCATAATTACGAGGAACAATTACATAAATCTATTTTAAGATATAAATATGTTAAGGAAGGAATGGCACATGGCAAAACCATTTTCATCAGTTACATATTAAACACAAACTCACACTTATAAATATTGACAACATATATAATGTAAATGAATGTACATATATACATGTAAAATACACAAACACACACACACACACACACACACACACACACACACACACACACATACATACACATGCACATGCAAGCAATAATTTAAAAAAAAAAATCACACAAACATATAAATATTGAAATAATTTTTTTTTCATTAAAAAATGTTTTTCAATATTTATTACATCACTAACATTTGAGATTCCACATTTTGTACTGAAAACCTACTTTAAAGTTTATATACATAAATATTGTAGACAGTTATAAATTACATAAAAACAAATTGAAAAATTTATTGGGATTGAATTTTTCAAACTAAAAATGTATTATATCTTAGAAAAAGTACAAGTTTTTGATTTTTATTACACAATAGCTTATTTTTATAGCTGATTTTTTGTTTGTTTTAAAGTAAATTATACAGAACAATTTTTTTAATTTAAGAAAATCACAAATGAACAAATTTTAAGTAAACAGTCCTATAGACTTTTTCAACCTAAAATTTTTTATTAACTGAACAAAAAAACTTTCCTAATCATACTGACTTTATTAGTAACAGTTTAAGTAAAAATAAATATCTTTAAATGTGAAGAAAGTATATGATTTAGATGACAGACAATTTAATGAAATAATACAACTCAATTAGTTATAATATTAATGTTATTAGTTTGTTGCTAAAAATTTCTAAATATTTTTTAGTTTTTAATTGCAAGAGATTTTTTACCATATAAATATTTTAATAAAAATAATGTTCAAAATAAAGAATAATGAATTTGTAAGCTGCATAACAATTTAAAAATATATAGAAATTGTATAAATTTATAATAAATCTTTTTACAAAAGCAATATAATTATTATTACATTTTCTCTAGAACTAAACAACTAATAAACAAATACAATTAATTCATCAAATACACAAATAATTTAATAACAACAAAATCCATAATTTTTAATTACATACACTCATTCTTCATTATAAGACTAGTTTATTTACATTTAAAAAAAAAAATAACTACCATTTTTCATTCTGTTGAATAATTGTATTTTCATTTGAGTTTTTGATACAATCACCTTTAATAAATGGAACAAACATTTTATTGTTGTACTTTTTGAAAGAATTATGATTTCTGAAAAGCACTTAGAAACAAATTTTAATGAAAAAAATGAAATTGAAGAAATGATAAAACATTTCTCAGGAACTGAACCTGAGACTAACCTATTTAAAAATCAGCATAATAATATTAACTGCTATACCAAATAATCAGGTAAGTAGAATGATACAGGGTAAAGACAAATGGGACTGTTTGATCTAATGAAACAGTATTTCATTGGCCGATCGAGCACTTCTATATGCAGCGCTACGGTGGGATTATCTTGTATCTGGTAGGATTGTGTTTTTACTTAACTCCAAAAAAAAATCCAAAATAATAAGGCTAAAAAATATTTATTTTTTTCTAAATACAACATTAATTAAACATAATAGTTACACAAATCTGAGAAAATGGTAGAGTTTTTTTATCAATGTTTTTTTCAAGGGGTGAAGAAATTTATCTAGTTACGGTCCCAAATGAAACCTCTTTTCACAAAGATTCAATAAAAAAAATATTAAAAAATCTGATTACATGGCCAGTACTTAATATACTAAAGGGGAAAACAAAATTCTGTTCAGTCAACAACAGTCTGGTAATTTTTCATCTACTACTTCATCCATTTCATCTTCCTCATTAAATTATGTGCTAAAATAATAGAAAAAAAAGAAGGCAGGAAATGAAGTGCAATTAAACTTCTAGTTCTTGTTTATCTAAGGTATATATCAGTAGTAAAATAATTTCTATGATTATCAATCACGCATTCATTCGTTTTTTCTAAGTTCTAACTTATTTCTTGGATGATGTATTTATAATCTGGTACAACTAAGGAGTGCTTGACCAACTCTGTAAAGGTTTTCTTTCATAGGTTAAACTAACATACTAAGCAGAAGTTCTTTATATACAAGCACACATGAACAAAATGGATTTTAACGAATGCTACTACTCTCATAGATAATTAGCTACAACTAAAATTTATGTTGCAATTCTTATAGAAAAAGGAATGAGTGTATATTAGAATATAAATCATATAAAAACCTAAACCCATATATATCATGATGACAAAAATAATTATAATGTTTTAACTTAAAAGAAATATACAAGTTCAAATAATGACAATATTGTTTTAAAAAACATACTGTATACAAATTGATAATTATTTTAAAAGAAAGAAAATATTTTTTCATTAATTATTAATGTTATAATTATTAGAAAAATACAAATAATAATAAATACATTAATATTACTTCCACAAATAGTAACAATTAAACAACATGAAATTAAATAGGTTTCATAAAAATAATGGTTTTTTTTAATAACACATACACAGCCTTATAATGAAATCTGATGAGAACATTACTCTTTTATTCAACTGACTAATAATTATAACAAATATTTCAATAAATAAATTTTATTTTTATCCGCAGTTAAAACATAACAAAATAAAAATAAACGATAATTATGAATTTATAAATAAATGATGCGATCATATTTATTAAACTATACATAAATATACAAAATATAAAATAACTTAAATCGATTTAATTAAAGAGAACAATTTTTATTATTATTATCATTATTATTACTTATAATAATTGAATTTGGTTCAACTTTTTCATTAATTAATGTTAAATCACAAACGAGGGAAAAATGATCAGATGGATATCTTAGTGATGGAACTCTCCCTTCACCGATTTCCTCTCCGGTTGGAAACTGTAAAATACCATCAATTTGGAACTTGTCTTGCGAGTAGAAAATATAATCAATAGTGTGCCGTACTTCACCATCCTCTCTAATTTTCCATGTAGTATATGGAGGTTCGTGCCCTGTTTGATATTTATAAGCACTAGCTAATCCTAATAAATCATTATTTAAAACGGTACTATAAATTGGTTCTGACGGTTCTGCATTGAAATCACCGCAAAGTAAAACTGGACGACCAGATGCATGTGATGTTACAAATTCCAATAAATCTTTACCCTGTTCATTTCTTAATGTCGAAAGTAATGCACCACTACGAGCTTTTAAATGAGTTGTAGCGACACAAATCTCCTGTCCTGTTGAATGTTCTCTAAGGATTGCCAGAACTGCTACCTGAAGAAAAAATAATTTAAATACAAACATTAATCATAAAAATAATAAATATTAGATTTATAAAACAAAATTTATATCAGAAATAAAAAAAAAAAAAAAATAATAATAATAAATAAAACAAAACCTCACTCCAAAAATACACAAAAGGTAGAAATAAAAATAATTTTTTCCAATTCTTTAAATTTAACTAAAAGCTGGTGCCAATTTATAAGAACCAACATTCAACTAACTTTTAACTTTTTATAAAATTTTAAAGAAGAATTATAAAAAAATTACTTTTTACTTTATTGTATTTTTTATCTTTTTGTTAAAATTCTATTTTATTTTTTTCATGTAAGATGTAGCTAACCTTTTAAAACATGCTAACCACATGGAAAAATCATTCATAAGAAATATAACGGTGAGAAACTGTGTCTTGGTAAAATTAGAAAAGAAACGTGTTGAGAATTATGAAAAAAGGCATAAAGCTATTAAGCATGCGCTATAGCTCTCTGCATATATATGTTTTATTCTTTAAATTTAACTTTTTAAATTTCTTAAATTTTCACACGAAATTACTTTGAATATCAACATAACATCACACTACATATCATTATATAATTAATAATAATCATTATCAGTGATGATGGCAAACAAAACATTTCTTTAATTCATCTAATGTAAACAAAACCATGGTAAGAAGATTTTTTGCTAATGTTATCTGAAAGATACTTACAATTGAACAACCAGAGTAAATTTATTTACAGAATAAAAATTGGCCCAAATTAAGAATCTTTTTTTTAGTGAAGTCAGTTAAAAGATTGAACCTTTAATTTTTAATAATAAATAATCATATATTTCAAAGTTTTGGCACTGGCAATATTGATTTTTAATAGAAAATACCACACTAACAAGTTGGTTAACAGATCATAATCCAACAATGGATTAAATTAGAATAAAAATTCTTAGTTTCAGAATTATTAAACCTTGAAATGTAATCAACTTAAATAAAATTTCAGAGATACACTCCAGTACCAAATTATTTGAAGCTGACAGAAATTTTAAAGCTTTTCTGAAATTTATATCTTTATTTATTAAAACAATAAAAAAATACAATTATCAAATCTAACTTAAGTTGAAATATCAAAATTTATTAAATTTTTTTCAATATTGAATGATAAAATGTGAAAACTATCTTTTTTAGACCAGGTAATAAATAAAAAGTTTGTTTTTCTCCTGAATGTAAATTATTAATATTATAACTTACTATTATAACTACATCATTTTTAAAACTGTGTTTACTATAAAAATAACTAACCTTAACACTTAATGGTAAAGTAGAGAAAGTACACACAATGAATTATCAAAACAGAAAAAAAAAATTTATTGCTTTATATTTTAAATCACAATCTTTTTTTTAAAATGGAAAAGTGTAAACCAATTGAAGTAAAAAAGATAAGAGTCATAATAACTTTCTCTAATGGTAATGACTAATTACATTATACAGTCACCATCTCAATGGTAAAAGATTTAAGGAGTTACAATTGGATGTCACTATATCTTTCTTCTCTTCGCATGATGATGTAGAACAACATGTTTGGCTCAGCAAGGAAGGCAACAGGTAGCTATAATTGTTGTAATTATGACATTTAATAGACATCTCTAAAATTTCAATTAAATATCCAAAAGCAATAAAAATGTTTCTGGTCCTTTTTCTTATTTCCTACTCCATATCATTTTTATAAAATATTTTTGAACTAAATGGATCCATTTTACATACTTTTCAGGGAAAAAACATTAGACCAGTATGAGTCTGTTAACACAAACATACTTAACTAAAATTTAAAGTCCAAATTTATAAATACACTTACCTGATTACTCTGTACCCTCCAAACTTCAAGTATTCTATTTGCTGATAAAACAAGCTCAAATTTATCTTCCCTGAAGAATATAGCACATCCATCTGGACCATTATTATCTTTGATATATATACATGGTGAATCTGGCTTTGGAAAAAATATCCCTTTAAATCCCTGTGTTGATAGTGTCTTTTGAAAATAATTATAATGATCTACTTCCTGGAAAATAAAATAAAAAAAATAAGTAAATAAATATACATTTTAAATATGCATCACGAAGATTAGTGCACTTATAATTTCATTCTATAAATCTACAAAAAATGGTTGAGCCATTGACTGTTTATAGCCATTTTAGATATTTTGGTAAAGGAACTAATATTTATTAAAATTTTCAGTTGTATGAAAGGAATTATTTAATTTTTGATGGACCAATGTTCCAATGATGGACCAATTGTGAATTTTGTTGTGAATTTTGTAATTTGTAACAAAAATTCCAAGACTGATAGAAATATGTATTCAAAAACTTTGAAGCGAAAGGCAAAAATTTTAAGATGTAATGGTGGTTGGTGTACCATTATAAAAGTATTATTATAATAATAGTAATACAAAATTATAATAATAGGTTGTGAACCATTATACACATTTAACAACTGTAGACTGATTATTGTCATAAAATATTCTTTATGATAATCTAAAAGTATAAAAATGGAATAACAATTATAAATTTAAACAAACATAAATTTTCTGCTTTCTAAAAAAAAAATTAATAGAAAAGATTACTTCCAAAACTTCTGGGTAATCATAAATCTCAAGAGGAAAGATTTTTTTCATAAACCATAATATCTTACTCAATAATTAAACAGAAAAATGCTTCGCATAATAAAATTTAAACCACTTAATTGTTAATTGTAATAAAACTTCCTTTGTAAGTATTTACCCCGTGAATAGTGATATTGAACAGAATATTGTACTTTAGCTTAGAAGACCAGTTGCCGCAAGTCATAATTCTCAGCATACTGTCTGTTAGTTAAATATTTTGAGGTTTATTACAGTAGCAGACGTTTTATTTAAATTCAGAAAAAATCAAACAATTATTCTAAACATTCATAGTTGTTTTATTAATCTTTTGTGTAAATAACTTTTTATATCCATCTTAAGTAGTTTTGTTTAAAAAATTTAAGTTTGCTTTTATCGCTTTTCTTTTAACTCTGTATAAAATTAAATATTATTTTTAGTTCAACTCCAGTGTGGCATTATTTTGTTTCAGTTTAGGAATAAATAAACTCTGTTGTTCATTCTTGGAAAACAAAAGTTCATTTTTCTAATAAAAGTTTCATTACTCATGCAGTACAATAAAACACTATAGAAAACTTTTATTTTACTATAGTAAAATAAAACACTAAAATTATGATATTTTATTTATACACAATTTTCTACTTTGCTAATTAAAACTTAGAATAAATTTCAGGGTCTCATACAAAAACAATTTAATTATTGTAACTGCTTTTATACTAATTTTTGTTTAGTAAACATTATTAATGTAATTATTATATTTTTTAAATAATTAATTAGACAATACTTAATAAACCCATAAACTTATATGTTATCATAATGAGATGCATTTAATTGTTTTTTTAAAAAATTATTTGTATTGTAATTTCTAGTCTTAAAAATTCACAACTTTCATATGGGTAAAACTCCTATATAAAGAATATTTTATCACCTAACTAATCTTTAATCACAAAAATTTAATAATATAACTGTAAAAGTCATAACATATCTTTAAAAAATTTATAGAGATAAAATTAATAAAGTTAAAAGAAAAATTTCATTTTCTGGCTGCTATTATTAGAATAAAGAATAGATTGGTCCATTTTTCATAAGAGATTTAAAATAATCTTAAAAAGTTTAATTCTATTCAGTTGATTAGAGTTAGTCTGAGCTTTAACGTAAAAAACACAATTCAGTTGATTAGAGTTAGTCTGAGCTTTAACGTAAAAAACACAAGATATACTACTTGTTACTCATTACTCTACTGATTTTTTGAAACAATAAATTAAAAAATCAAATTTGAAAAATTAAAGAAAGCAAAACAAAAAGGCTAATTCTATTACTAATAAAGTTTAAAAAAATACTTATTAATATATGAATAACCTCACAAATTTAAAAAGATTTTACACTACATTGGAATTATAAAAAAATTCTGAAAATACTAGTGGATTTTTTTAGACAAAAAACACAAATTTAAAAGATAACAGTTTAGTGGTTATGGTATTAGTAAAATGATTGGTTTAGTGATAGCTCTAAAGAGTTTCAAAGAGTTTAATAATAAATGTCAGAAAAATTGTTGCCTGATAAAAGAAATATAATTAAAACACAAGCAAATAATTGATATTGAATGCAACAGAACAGATGACTTATGTTTAAATTATAATGCATAGCTTCAAATTCATATATTTTGATGGGTTGTGGTCATGTTTTTAATATGTCATGGAGTAGCACTTCTTTTCAAATTTGTGGGTTGGGAACAGATGTAGGATTCTATATAAAGTAAATTTAAAAAATCTTTAGTACCTATAATAAAACTGCTTTAAGACAGATACATGACAATATTTAAAATTTAATTTTAATCTAGAAGAAGCATTACATATGCTTGTTTTTTGCAGCAAGTATTACTAGGCTGATATTATTTCCTTGTCTCGTCCAAAATCACTTGCACATCTGAGAGAATCCACAGTAAATGGATGCCAAGCACTTTGGCACTATTTTCAAAATTTTTATAAAATCCTAAATTTTTTTAATATAAAATGTAGTGATGTCCTTGCTTAATCCACATTTTAAAGAACAAACAATTGTTTTAAAAACATTTTATCTTTAATTGTTTTATTTTTCTCTTATGGCAAATCATAATCTGTAAATGAAGTCTATTATTATTCACTTATGATTTAATAATACTAATTATTTAGAAGTATTTAAAAGAAAGACAAAGCATACCTGAAGGCAGACTATGTCAGGCTCATATCTTATAATTTCTTCAGATAATTGCTGTCGTCGTCTTCGCCAGTCTAAAGCAGAATCAGGGCAAGCAACAAAATGATCCACAGTTTGTCCCAAAGCTTAAAAAAAAAACAATGTTAAAAGAAATTAAAGTAATAAATACATTTATTTACTAATATTTAATTAAATGTATTACTTATTGACTTTTAATCAATAATTTGTAGCTAAAACACATGTAAAAGAAACTTTAACATTTTTATTTTATTATAAGTTTGTTGTAGTTCAGAACTTAATCAGAAGATAAATCATGAAATTAAATTATGTTACATAAAAACTAAAACTCATTCAGATTATAGATGCATGTGTTACTCATTCAGATTATAGATGCTGTATTACAGAATTTGTATAAATTACCTTTTTTGTAATTAATTTTCTAGTTAATAATTCTGTTTCATCATTATCAAAACTACAATTCTAGATCAGAGATAGATTTAAAACTGTTTTAATCCCTAATGACTAATTAATTTTTTAATAAAACTCCAGTTAGTTACAATACATGCAACCCCATTGAAGTAAACCCAGATGTTAAATTAAAAATTTATACCAATGGTTTTTTAATATCTATCCAAATAGAAATTTAAAATTTAATGGAAAAATAATTCTCTCCTTCTTAGTTAATTTGCAGAGTTTCTTTAATGTTAGCACTTCATTTTTTTTTAAAACCTACGTACAATTCATGATGAAGCTATATAAAGTTTGACTTATACACTAAAGAAATCAGAAATTAAGTCGATTATATTACAAGATGTTAACGCCAATTCAATCCCTTAGGTTATCTGAATCAAAATTACATTGTACAGTTCATTTAATACTCATTAAAGAATAAACACATTAATTTCATCCTATTCAGGGAATGAAAACATTATTGATAAGTCAGTCAGTGACTATGAATGATTTTACTGTTACAAATACAGTCCGTAAACTAAATTACTTAACAATTTCATAAATATCAGAAGTCATTCTAATTTCCTTTCTGGGTCAAATATAATACTACTTCCAAACAAATATATTATAAAGATAGTTTCTTAAAATAAGAAACTTTTTATTTAAAATACAAAAAGCACTGTTTCACAATCTAAAGAAGCACATTAATTTGTTGCTTACTATCTTTTTCAGTTATAAACCACCATAAAAAGTTCAAGAAACACCGGTCAAGAGTTGTATTCTCTTAAGGCTAATAATGGTTACAATATAACTGATAAAGTGAAGGCATCACTACATTATAATTCATTATCACCTTCATTATAATGGGCTTGGTGTACTGATATGAAAACACACATTTTGGCACAAGAAGAACATAATGGGAAACATTTACTCCTTATTTTCCTTAGTAAGTTGGTATGGGATGCATGTTATTCTTGAGAATGGCTGAGTTATTTTTGAGAAAGACTTGTAATTCATATCCAGTTGTCTACAACTGACATTTTTATGGTATAAAACAATTTTAAAATTAATTATATTCACTAGTATTCAACAGTCATTGATCAACTACTGTGCTATAAAGAATTACTTTTTTAAAAGTTTTTTTTAACAGAAGAGCTTAATTTATTCACATTAACTTAGAATAAAAGAAACAAAAATGTACCTTGTGAAAGAAGATTCCACTGAAGTATTCTTATTTTTGATGGAGGACTTGGTGATTTTTCTGTAATTAAAAGAAAAAAGAAAACATTTGTAAGTCATAGCAAATAACACGACTAGAAGAATTAATTTATTATAAAAAAAAAATTAGAAAATGTTTTTGTTTGAATACATATAATACTTAGAATATTACAAAAAAATAATTTAATGCTTATCATTATTAAAAAACCCCTTACAGTTACAAAATATACAATTGATTATCCAAAAATCAATTACATGAAAAAACTCAAAGAAACAAAAATTCCACTGAATTACATTTTGGTTAAATAAAGTAAATAAACTTTTTTGTAAGTTATGTAAAATATAGTAGTCAGGAGTAAGTAGTGAACTAAAAGGTGCTCATTTAACATTATAAATGTAAGAACGAAAGTCTAGATTTTAAAATGAAAAAATATATATAAAAAAGAGGTTAGTTTTTTGGTAAACATAAGTAAAGACAAAAAACTGATTTTATTTACTATGAAAAAAAAAATTATTATATAAATTAATTTCATCGTATGAATAATTTCCCATTCATTGAATTTCATGATTTGTCCTAAAGTCATAATCATGTCTTTAGCAACAATAAATATTACTTGTCAGCATAGTTTGAGCCCACTAATTTTACAATATACTTTTCTCACATGCAGATTTAGCTAAAAGACTTCTTCAGTGATAACTAATACTACTTATATTAACATCAGACTTCTAAATGATATAGTAATCATCAAAAGAATAACCTTGTTTATGAAGAGCTGTACATATAAACCACTCAATGTAAAAATTTGAGATCTACGCCATATTAAAATTAGTTTTTTTACTTTACTGTATTATTCTTGAATTTCAATTTATTAGAAAAAACAAAAAAAAAAAAACAATTGAAATTATGACATTATCACAAATTAATTTGTGGTAGTGTAATTTTAAATAAATCTTTTATTCTAAATATTAAAAAATAATACAATGTATAGATTACCTCAATAAAGATAAATTATAAATAAAAATACATAAATTATACGATAAAAAAATAGGTATGTTAAATTCCATACATCTTTCTTTTTTTGAAAGAGAAATGAACATTGGTAAAATAGACAGAGCATACAGGAAAGTTAAGGAAAATTTTGGGGTACATAAATTAAAATCCAATAATGTGTTAAACAAAGATGGTACACCGATTTATAATACGAAAGGTAAAGTCGATAGGTGGGTGGAATATATTGAAGAGTTATACGGAGGAAATGAATTAGAAAATGGTGTTATAGAGGAAGTTGAAGAGGATGAAATGGGAGAAACAATACTGAGATCTGAATTTAAAAGAACATTAAAAGATTTGAATGGGAGAAAGCTTAGAAAATTAAAAGTTTTTGAAATGTAGTGTTATAGGAGAATGTTAAAAATCAGATGGGTGGATAAAGTGAAAAATGAAGAGGTATTGCGGCAAATAGATGAAGAAAGAAGCACTTGGAAAAATACAGCTAAAAGAAGAGTCAGACTTATAGGGCACATATTAAGACATCCTGGAATAGTCGCTTTAATATTGGAGGGACAGGTAGAAGGGAAAAATTGTGTGGACAGGCCACGTTTGGAATATGTAAAACAAATTGTTAGGGATATAGGATGTAGGGGGTATACTGAAATGAAGCGACTAGCACTAGAATGACTAGCACTAGGGAATCTTGGAGAGCTGCATCAAACCAGTCAAATGACTGAAGAGAAAAAAAAAAATTCCACATTAATTATTTTAATATAAATACATGAAATTAAGGTAGATATAAACTAAATTTAATAGTTTATTGATATCACAAAAAACTGAAAATGGAACTTTTGTTTTCTACAGAATTTAAAATATTTCCCAAAAACTGGGAAATGGCAGTGTCAGTAGAAAATTTTTCTCCTAACCGTACTTAATAGTTTATGATTTTCAAGAATAATAAAAGTACATTTTTGATAATTTTTTCAAATGCTGTCTGTATTTAGAGACAATATTTTAAAATAAAATTAATACTTCATAAATAAGTTAACAGATTATATAAACATTATTGTTTAAGTACACCTAAGAAATTAATTTTATATGTTGTGTTTAAGAAAATTTTCAAATTACTTTACAGGCTGGTTTCAGTTTAGCGTTCTAAAAAAAAAAAATTACTGTCTTAGGTCTCGGTAAATACAGGATTTTCTTTTTATTGAACTGTATGTTTTAACACAAATAATAGTATTATGGTAATAATATAATTTTAATTAATGATAAGATAGAAAAATGGTTATGAAGATATGAATAATTTTATTAAAACTGTTGGCAACCTTGACTTCCTATTAAAAAAAGAGTACAATCACCTGCTCTTCAGTAAAACAGTTATTTAGACAAATACAATGCTAGTATTGTAAACTTACATTAAGTGACCACACTCTGTCCTAACAATCAGCCTGTTTTAATAGAATTTCATATTTCCTTTCCAACATGTTTTAATTGAAACTAGGAATATATCATAATAGTTTGGTTAAAATAAGTAGTTCAAAATAAAAAATTCTTTACAGAGAACTGAAATAGCAATTCTTTTTAATATGGTCACCATACAAAGGAAAATAAAAATAAAATTCTTCAATGTCATATAAAACTGTTCTTAAATGCCAATTTCTTTATGTACTCTACTGACAAAATAAGGGAAGATTGAAAGCACATTCCCAACAAAACAGGATATGTATAGTTTGTCATATCTCCGAAAAATTTTCTTTAAACGAATTGAAGAAATAATAATGACGCAAAGAGAAAGGTTAAATACTATTCAAAATTTTACTTTTTTTATCATCAAATGGTGTTTGTAATATATCATTCTTAAAAGATAAACTTTTCCTTTCATGAAAAATAGTAGAGATCAAATCTACATTTTCAAATGTTATTCCTTCATTGTATTAAGGAAAATACAAGCAAAATAAGTAAAACAAATTTATTAAACATTTTAATAAAACTTATATAAACACTTGTCAGAAAAAAAAATGTCTCCCATAAAAAGTTATTTCATTTATGATAACTAGGATATATCTAACATGGGGATTAGACAATTTAAATTTTCTTATTCAAATATGTAACAATGCTATAATGTAATATTAAATAATTAACTCAGATATGAAACAATACACTTCAGATTATATCACATTAACACCAATAACCTTGAGAACTTAGCTAACAAACAAGATGTAACATTATTACAATAAACAATCATTTAAACCAATAAGGTTTAAATTTATCATGATTATTGAAATTATATCATTGAATAAATGCAATTTACATTTTTAATAGATGAATATAAATAACTACTTAATAAAAGAGCGTAATCTTTTTAAATTACATATACACCGAGAGCTTGAACAGTATCAGTAATTTATTTATTTTAGAAGTAAGATTTTTAGATCAGTATAGGTAACATCCAACATTTTATAACTAAAAATTATTAAATAAATCTGAACAATTAAGAAAAATATAAGATTATATATAAAGTCAAATTAAAAATGCTGTGAGCTATTATTTAATTAAAGTCAGATATTAATATGTAGTAGCCATATTACTACTAATTCTCATGGAGATATCTTACAATACTTTTTTCATAAAAGAAAAAATATATTTTACTTCAAATTTGTCATATCAATTTTCAGGAGATACTTAATCCATTTGCTCAATTTTAAGGAGCATAACCTGACAATTTGGAGCAAAGGAAATTGTGTCTAAAAATACTGTGGTGAGATAAATATTGTGGGAAATAAATTCATCAAATTATGAGATCTTTTACATCTGTCAGTGATTCCTATAGCAAGAATAATGCACAAGAATTTATAAAGCAGTGATTGTAGGATGCTTCATTGTCAAGAGTGAAATTTAATCTAAGTTACAATTAAACCAAATTTAATGGAATTAATTAAATTTTTATTTTATTTTTACTTTGTTTTACTTGCTGAAATAAATGTTAAAAACGTTTCTTTTATAATACTATGAAATATTGCAAAAAATATATACAAATAACAATTGTCATGATCAATTCATGAAAAAAATTTTAATAGATATGTAAACGATATGAAATGGCAAATTTAATGGGTTGAAGGAGAAGGCAATTCATTAAAGATATAACTTAAAAGGCATCACACAAAAAACAAAACAAAAATTGGTGCCAATGAATATATAAGTTTCATACATTTGTAATTAGGGTCATATTGATTTTACTGCATTAATTTTTTTTTTTGAAGAAATTAAAATTCAATAAACTTTCTTTTTTTTAAAAATTACCTGAATATGTTGTTCTGAAATTAAGAAAATTTCTGTTAACTAAAGGTGTATCTTCTAAATTTTTTCTACAGTGTGCTAAAAGGTCTTCATGGGTCATCTTTTCAGGAAGATCCAAATCATTATCTTGATTATCTTCATTAAGGATCTTTGGTGCAGAGTTAAAACTTCCCATTCTGTAACAGATTAGAAACAAAAATATTATTAAAAAGTTTCTTTATAAAACACATACACAAACACATAAAAATTATCATAAAATTTATTATTATTTATTTCATATACTTTATAATAGTTCATTGATTTTATATGTTACACATCATAAATTCTCAACAACAAAAAATCATACTTAATTAGAACTGATTAAAATATTTAATATATTTTTTGTAACTAATATTATGAATTTAGTACTTGTATTACATATTATTGTGTATTACATATTTACAACTTTATTTCTTTTAATTAGTCGTTGGTTACAAAAGGCCTAGAGTTTGTTTAAATTATCCTAACAATTTTTGTTATGTATGTGGTGAAGTGATGCTCAAGTCCCAAAGGGAAAATTTACTTTCCCAAAGGAAAAATTTACTATATGTGTTTTATATTAACATAATAAACAAAACTTAACATTTTTTTAATGAAACTGATATACAATCGGTGACTTAAGTAATTAAATATCCACTCAAGCATAAATAATTTTAAATTCCCGGAATGACACAATTATATTTACACTTATTATATTTACACTAATACATTTACAGTAATAGAAATCATTCCTTTCTAAACTGGAAAATATGACATCAATATCATTTATGAAGAGAAATGAATTGTCTCAAAAAGATTTTACAATAGAAATTTAGGAAATAAGTTATGATTTTCAGTATATTTAATAGTAATATTTAATATATTTTTTGTAACTAATATTATGAATTTAGTACTTGTATTAGCTGTAACAAAAATAAAATTTAATAGTTAAGCAGTTAAAAAAATATATGAATGTTTCACTTCTTATAATTTCATTTTGAGATTAATACACTGGTCAACAAGATTTTTGTCTTACAAGTACCAGTAGGTTTACTTAATGCAGTTTTTTATTTTGCTTTCAGATATATATTTGGAATTTCTCCATCATTCACAGTTTTTTTATTATTTTAATTTTTTTAAATATGTTAAAACGTTTTTTCGTCCATTTGTCAAGTAAATGCTCCTAGAGCATTGTAAATATGATGGAACCAAATGCTAACTCAAAGGATAGTGTTTCTGCTGTTGCGCAGGTTCAGATGTAAATAGATATGTGCAAACGTGATCTAGTGTAGTACACATTCATCAAAACAATGCCAATTATGAGATAGTAGTGAACCAGTAAACATGTCATTGTGAGTGCTTTGTGTGTCTGAATTATTGTGTATTACATATTTACAACTTTATTTCTTTTAATTAGTCGTTGGTTACAAAAGGCCTAGAGTTTGTTTAAATTATCCTAACAATTTTTGTTATGTATGTGGTGAAGTGATGCTCAAGTCCCAAAGGGAAAATTTACTCCATTAGTATAAAAGTATTATGAACTTTATTTTGGGTATAAAGTCGGGGACCAAATAAGGATCTGGGCCCCATATATCTGTTGTTTATCATGTTCTAGGCTTCTCACTGCATGAAAAATGGCACATGCCACATGCCATTTGTTATCCCTATGATTTGGAGGGAACTCAAAGATCACTCTTCTGACTGTTATTTCTGCTTAACAAACATAAAAGGGTTACATCAAAATCAAAATATACAGTGGTGTAACCTAACTTGCAATCTGTAATGAGACCAGTTCCACACTGCAAAGAATTGCCCATACCAAAGCCTCCAGAACATGTGACAGTAGATGAAGAGAGCTCAGAGTCTGATGGAAGACAGAAGAAAAAGAAACAGATTCTGGTGATACAACTTTTGAACAAAGCAGTTCATCTGAACCTCATTTACTGACTCAAGAAAATCTTAATGATCTCATACGAGATTTAAAGTTACCCAAAAAAAGAGTCCAAAATGCTTGCTTCCCGGTTAAAAGGTTGGAATCTTCTTCAAAAGAATACAAAGATATGTACTTATTATCAGTCACTTTGAATTTGAAGACTATTTTTCTGAAGAAAATGGCTTAGTGTTCTGTAATGATATTTCTTCTCTTATGGAGACATGTCTTTGTTCAACCGAACGGCGTTCGTTCATTGCTTCCTCTAAAGTTAGTTAAAAAGCTGTGCTTCTGCATAATGGCAATAGATTCTCATCAGTACCTGTGGCTCACTCTGCTAGTATGAAAGAAACATAGGAAAACTAAATTTTTATTGGAAATGCTTCAATATGCAGTGTATGAATAGAATATTTGTGGTAATTTGAAGGTAATTGCACTTATTCTTGGTCTGCAGCTTGGTTACACAAAGTACTGTTGTTTTTTGTGTGAAAAGATGGTAAGGATTCATTAAAAAAGAATGGCCCAAACATGAATCATTCCTGAACAGAAAAATGTGAAACATGACCCTTCTGCTGTGTAATCTTAAAAATGTGTATCTGCCTCTATTACAAATCAAACTAGGATTAATGAAGAATATCGTCAAGGCCATGGACAATACTCCAGGTTTCGTGTACATAAAGCAGAAGTTTCCTAAAATTAGTGGTGCAAAAATTAAAGAAGGAATATTTGTGGGTCCACAAATACAATCACTAATGCATGATGAAAAGTTTGAAGAACTACTGAATCTACTGAAGAAATCAGCTTGGCAACCATTCAAAAATGTTAGTCAGAGTTTTTTGGGAAAACTAAAGGCGAAAAATTGCCATGATATTGTCAATGCTCTTACATCTTATAAAAATTTGGGTTGTAATATGTCCTTAAAAGTATTCTTCCTGCACTCGCACCTAGATTTCTTCCAGGAAAATGTAGTACAATGAGCAATGAACATAGGGGACACTTTCATCAGGAGATTTCAGCTATGGAAAAGAGGTATCAAGGCGAATGGAATCCTAATATGCTGGTCGATTATTGTTGGACCATCAAGAGGGATGCTCCACAGGTGAAATAAAGCAGAAGATCGTCATTTTTTACTTTCTAAGTGAATCAAATGTTTGAATATTGTGTAGCTAAGAATGCAGAAAGTATTAAAATGTTTGAAATTATAAATGCCTGTCTCTCGGAAACCTTGCATGAAGGGGAAAAACTGATATCATATTTGAATTCAGGAGAAAAAATACTATCAAAATCACACATTTTTCTTCCTGAGACAAAAACAACTATTTTTTGTTGTTCCCCAGTGATATGCTCGGAATAAAAGCAAAATGAAAAGTTAATTCTTAATTAACTGAAAATGCACTTATAGATTTATAAATCATATGTAGATAAACTGAAAAATTTAAGTGGAAAACAAAAGTAACTCAGAAATTGCACTGCATTATTTTATACTACGGAGAAGTGTTATGTGATGTATAATGTGTTTTATATTAACATAATAAACAAAACTTAACATTTTTTTAATGAAACTGATATACAATCGCTAACTTAAGTAATTAAATATCCACTCAAGCATAAATAATTTTAAATTCCCGGAATGACACAATTATATTTACTCTTATTATATTTACACTAATACATTTACAGTAATAGAAATCATTCCTTTCTAAACTGGAAAATATGACATCAATATCATTTATGAAGAGAAATGAATTGTCTCAAAAAGATTTTACAATAGAAATTTAGGAAATAAGTTATGATTTTTAGTACTTGTAACATTTTCTTTAAATGTATTAGGCATAGTATTAACTTTTAATTTTGTTTTATAATTAGATGATGAATTTATATTATTATAATCATGTTGTTTAAATTTAAGTTGTTCTCTGATATGAAGTAAAGATAAATCATTTGGAATATTCCATTTTTTTGCAATCCAATCAAATGTAGTACGTTATCAATTAATAATAAATAGAATGATATGTGTGACCTCTGATCCATACGACACAACACTTTTTTATAATCAATGTATAAAATTCATTTATTTATTCTAAGTGTGTGTGTGTTTACAACTGATGACAACAAATCTACTGTTAGCGAAATATACAATATGAACACAATCTAATAACAGACCAATAATCATACACACATACACACTAATTATTATCAGATATAACTGAAAATGCAAAACACCCAAAAAACGACATACTCTATTGTTAAATTAATTATTTCTTCTAGTTAAAACTAAGTTACCACTTTAACAGGATGATCAACAAAAATATTATTACAATAATTACAACTGGTTTGCATCAACCGTAATTTTACACCTAAATAATTAATAACTACCTCACAAACATATATAAAAAATAAGAAATATGAATCTAAATTTATTTATAAACTTTTAAGGGATCTTTCTCTCATTATACTAGCATAACCAGAATTTCAATGTAATGTTCTAATTTGCTTAAGTTTAAAAAAATTAATTTTTATTCTATCTATTTCACTACATTACACAGTAAAGTGGAATAAAAGTAGTCTACGCATTATTATTATAAAAAACTGAATTTTAAACAAACCTGAACGTAAATTACGTCAGCAATAGCATTACAACGGTTTTTTTTTAGAAAATACTATAAATAAATTACAATCATTATTAAAAAAAAAGCTTTAGTTAATGTCATAGACGTTAAAGACTGAATCAAACAATTCAATTAGGCATATAGAAAAATCTAAACAATTTTTTCTTAAATAAATACGAGCCATTAGATAAATACTTGGCGTGTAGTAAACATAACCTCTCACAATTCATAAACTTATGCGTGAGAAGTTTGAATTTTTCAGCTGTTTAAATGTCACGTATCGTGGCTGCCAAAATCTCTTAAAACTACAATCTTTTTTTGTCAATGTTTCAATATTTTTGTTCAACTAAAAGTAACAAATACAGGAAAAAACCTAAAATAACTGCAATAATATTTCATATTTTCTTACATAAACAATTCATTACGTATTTAATTTACTGTAATGAATTTTTACCGACTTAAAAACATTTGAAAAGAAATACATAATTACCAATGAAATTTTTTTACGTGAAAATTTCGACGTTGATGAATGTAGTTTGAAAACAGTTCGTCGACGTTAATTATTTACTTTTACTAATATTAATAGGAATTTATCTATTTCTAATCTCAGTTATTAATGTGAAGTTAATTCAAATTTTAGGAGTTGTGCGCCTGACTAGTTTATTAAAGTAATTTTGTATATTAAAAATTAATATATAAACAAAACGTATCACAGCGGCTGTTGGGAAACATAGGTTATCTATTTATTTTCATAAGTTAATTTCAGTAAATTATATTACTATTTCAAAATACGGCTTTAATCCGAAAATCAAGTCAGTTATCATTTTTTTTTTACCTCCGGGACCACCGTTAGGTATTGCTTCAGAGGATGAGATGAATGACAACTAGCGTGTGAAAATACCATGCCTGACCCGGTATTTGATCCCGGGACCTCCGGATGAAAAGCCGAGAGACGCTACCATTCGCGCCACGGAAGCCGGCGCGATTATTTTAGCCAGTGTGCGTTATTTTATTGTAAAAAAAAAAAATCGTTTACTGAAAATTTTATTCGGTTACATTCTTTTAACATTTTTAAACAAGTTTTGTAAATTCTACATCTAGTTTTAGATATAATAGATATCATATTTTCTACTTTTCATTCTATTTATTATAGTTTTTTTAATACTCGTATATATTTGTGCAACAAAACTTAATAAAAAACATAAAATTAGACTGAGCAGATATTAAGTCTCTGTTCAATGACTGTTCAGGAAGTCAGAAATGCAACGGATACATTAACTGGTTGTTGGAGGGCCACGGTCATAACCTTGCCTGTAATTGGAGCAATAGGTATAAGCAGGCATTAGGGTTCATGCAAGGTTGTCAACAATACGCGCTCTTCATCCACGACCGACTATAGAAATAATTTTGTCATTGTAACATTGCAAACTATATGTTATATGTATATGCGTTACATCCTCCCCGCAGTTTTCCGGGCTTAGCTGTTAAGGATATTTTCACATTACCATTATGATGTGCTATATATAAATAATATTCTGGCAAAAATGACGTTTTATCTGATAACTAAAATTTATATATATTATTTATTAACCGGTTAATCTAACTTTCATTATTTGGAAATTTTGATATAATATGATATATATTAAAATCACACAAATTTAATTAACAGAAAAAATTAATTCATTTTTGTACTACCATATAAAAGCGATTAAATAAAAATGGCTATCGAACGTCGTTCTAACAATAAATAGCATTTATATTTTTATTCGCTATTTAAAGTGAATTGCGTATATCTTAAGCATATGAATAAAATATTTCTTGCTTTACATTACCTCAGCTAACAAATATTTCTGGTATTTTTCTGTTTCATATGCCATTGAACTGTAATCGAATACAAGAAAAAAATCAGTACTAAATCTCCATTGTTGTTTAACCAAAGACAATGGCTTTCTAAATTTCTAATTCGAATTTCAAACTCTTTTATGAAACAAGTGAACTTAATTTTTTCGTCACCCGTTTATCTGTAATTCTTTATATGTCGCGGAGAGGACCTGCAATGGCTACTTCGGTATTCGACGTGTGGTCAATCCTGATTGGGGATCTTAACTTTGAGACAATGAGCATCCTGTATAGA